>NC_092430.1:15918403-17384028 GCF_036169615.1 Heliangelus exortis
CACAGTGATCTAATTTCTCACAAAGTCTAATGAGAGGCCAGACCCAATAGGTCAAGAGTCAAGAGAAGAAAAATCAATCTGTTGCAGAGGACACAGAGTTTAAAAAATATTTTTTGGACATAGTTTGCTTGGCAAGATACATTTTATGTTTTTTTTTACCTGAGAAGAGTTTTTAGCACCTGAACATTTGACTTCATCAGTCACAAATATATTGATGCTATTGCTTAAGATTAATACTGTCTCAGTTAACAGTCTATAAGGTTTGGCTTCTTCCTAGATTTCATATTTACAGCAACCCAGTGGGACAGTTTATTAGACTTAGCCAGGAAAACTGCCACAGAAAGAGCAAGACTAAGAGAAGAGCTGCCATTCATGTTCTACAACCCAGCAACTGGGAAGACCAGGCCTTGAACCAAATTCTATTCTCTTGCTGTTAATCTCCTGTCCTCTACTTATTAATCCCTTCTCTGTCTTTGTCTTTCAACATTTATTAATGTCCCCGACTGTTTGCAGTAAACAGAATGCTGGAAATCATATCCCCAGCTAGCCATAATTTACATGGGGTTGGGGGAGGGAATAAAAACAAACAAACAAACAAAAGAACAAAAAACCAAACAAAAACTCCAACAAACCAAAACAGAAGAAGAAAGTAAAGGAAAAAAGGAGGGATATGCATTGTTGATTGAAAGCAATTCATGTTCTATACATAATTCAGCAAGGGACTCCTACAAGAGTCTGGAATAGTTTATCAGGGTGATCCTTAAGTCACAGCTAAGTATCTCCAGCGAATTTGACAGAACTGGCAATTCTGAAGAAATCAATTAATTTGCTCTTCACATATTGCTTTTCATGTTATTCTTAATAGGCTTATATACTTTTCTGCTGTTGTCCACTGAAGCACAGCTATATTTAAGCTAGAAATACAGTCAGCTCTCCATCCTCAGTTTGAAGTGTATCCAGGCTGCGCAGAGCCACACCATGGATCACAAACAAGTGGAGGTCCACAAGCAGGAAAGTCTCTTTGAATCATAACTCTAAGTAATATGGCCCACGGGACCATGCAACTATTCCCATGCAACACTCCCATTCCCAAGAGGACCTGCACATTTGTTGCTTCCAGACCCAGAAATAATAAAACCCCCTCAAGCCTCCTGGGTTAGCTGGCCTCCCATCACCCTGGACTTCAAAATAATGCCCATCATTTGCTGAATAACCAGACATGGTCCCAGGGTCTTCCTGCTCTCTCTGAAGTCAGCAAAAGCCCTGGGACCTGATGCAGTCCACACCTGGAAGCAGGGCACTCTTTGTCAGGCACGCAGACAGATGTACAGACAAGAGGCTCTTCCAAAGGACCTCTGAGGGTGCAAATAGAAAGGTCAGAATCAACATTTTGCTTGTCAAAAAAGCAGAAAGTAAATGGAGCTGGCTGTGACACCTCACCAATAAAACAACCCCAAAAGGGCTGGCAGCACCAGCTGCCCTCCTCTATAAAGCAGACCACAGCTGCTTTTCCCCTCTGACAAAACTCAGTCTGTCCCTTTTTTGACCCATATAAGACTTTTCTCATGTTGGCCAAAGAGATTACATCTGAGCAAGTAACTGAGGTTTATTTGGGAGAGAAATTACTGGTTTTAAATCACTGCAGAGCTGGTGAAAGGCACTGATGTAAAGGCTGAAGGTAACAAAGTCTCTTTCAAAGCCTAACCAGACATCCTCTGCCTTTCATGCTGAATAGGCCTTTTCCCAGGCTGCCTCCACTGCTCAGGCTAATGCTCAGTCACCGCCACAGTGTTGGCTTTGCTGTAGGAGCACCAAGAAACAGAGAAGCTGAGATGGGATGCACTGAACACCCAGCAACTGTGGAAAAACTGTGGAACAGCCCAAACCCTAACTCTACCTCCAGGCCTGGTTTCCTTTTGGGTGCCTCCAAAGATGGCCAGTTAAAAAGAAAACACAAGTTTTCTAAGTTACCACAAGCTGTTTTCAACCAGTGGCCTATCATGCTTCCAGCTTATTGATATCTGAGCCTGTTCTGATGTTCTCTACTTCCTTCCATCTTGGTTTTGGAGAAGAAATAAGTCAGTTTAAAAAATACTAGTGATGATTAGTGAAAGGTCCAGTTCTCCTTCACCTGTCCCAGCTCTGCCAGCTGCCCCAGGTCACCCCCAGCTCCTCCTGTTTCCTTACCCCTGTTTTCTTAAATCCTAATTGTCTCTTAACAAACATAGCTGAGATCAGCTCAGGAAGTTAAAAATCATTAAAGAGAGGGAGAAGATACACATCTAGTCAGTCAAATTTTTTTTTCAGAGAGCCAGGCTGAAACCATTAGCCCCACCACCAGCTGTCTTTGCCCAGGAGACCTGGATCTGGCAGGGCAGCAGCTTCAGCCTCCTGATCCACAGTGAAGGAAGAGGAGCGCAGGGAAGGAGAACCACAGCAGCTGCTTCAGATCCACACCAAAGCACAAAAAGCACAGAGAAATTTGCTTGAGGACCTGCCCACATAGACACTGGATATTCCTTTCATATTTGCCATGACAAAAATTCATGTTAACATTTTTGCAAGCACCGTAAGCCTGTATCAAGTAACAGCAGAGGCAGACAGGTGTCCTGACCACAGAGAAGCAGCATATGCAAACAGTTTGGAACTTACTGAGATTGTTATTTCTTAAAGGGGGAAACAAATCCCAGAGATTTTTCTGTGCATGATACATTTTCTGCTCCCCGTTTGATGTTGCTTTCAGACTGAAGACTTCAAATAGCTAACGCTAACCTATGCCTCAAGCCTGCTTTAAACTAATGCCCCTTATGTGACCAGAAATGAATGCATGGTGAATCACTTATAACACACACAGTGGGGGTGATGAGCTGTGATCCGCATCTCCTGCCTGCCACAAGGACACAAATACAATGGGGGAAAGGAGATCCCAGTCCCCTCTGCATCACAGCCAGGTAACTCTGCCACAGCACATTTGCAGTTTTGGAACTGGAAAGTACAAGCTCCAGGTCAACAGCCCAACCACGAGCAGTCAGAAAGAACAACGTAACTACTGGCATTTTCTGCAAACTATGTAGAGATATATATATAATCTGCATAGGCTGCACTTCCACTCTCTGCCTGCCTTTGGGAGATACTTAAGAGAAGCTGCATTTTAATTACTAGCGCAAATCAAGGGAATCTGATCTTGACAGCAAGGGAAAGAGAGCAACCAAAAGTTACAGACTTCGGGGTATGTGGATCCCAGCTCTTCGGTTCTTTGCTGACATTACTGCTTCCAGGAATTCAATCAAAACCCCACTTATCTTCAGAGTTTGCAATTTGCATCTAAAGCGCTGGCTAAGCCTCAGTAGTAATAAACAGATACAGCTCCACTGAAATTGAAGGAGTTATTCTGGTTTTGTCTGGTTAGGGATCTACAGATCCATAAACATTAAAGCTCATCCAACCTCCAGCTAAACATCTCCTAATAGAATACCTTTATCCTTGTCAGATTCACTGGGATAACTGGTTTAAAGCACTCCTGAATACTCATTAGCACCACTGGGTTCTGGCAGCTGTATTTTAAGACTAAACCCCAGCTGCTATTAAACACTTGAAAAGGGCACATTAACAGTTAACAAACAAAGCTGGAATGGAGATATAATTTTGTTTTTTGATTTTCGTTGAGAAATTGGTAAAATGTGGCGAGCAAAGAAAACAAAAATGAAACTGAACAAGGCACACCCTGAAAAATCACCGCTGTTATTTGTTAGACAATGAATTAAAAAGAAACACAGGGGTGAGGGAAGCAACATCATGCTAGAAAAACCCAATCCTCTCCTTTTGAGCATTGCCAAATTATATTTCAAGGTATAGTGAACAGACAAGATGATGTACATGCCAGGAATTACAGATGCACTTCGTTGGCTGTCAAATGCTGTAACAGCTGATCTCAAGTTGGGCTCCTGTCCCTCAAGCCTTCTTCACCATGCTGTAATAAAGCATCCCAGTGACAACCTTCTGCTGACCATGCTCCCCACCAGAAGAGCAATGCTACCAGCACGTTTTACAGTTCTCTGCCCAAGGGTGGATGCTACTGATCATCAATGCATCCATACCAAGGATCCCCAGTTGTTGTCTTTACACCATCTCACTAAATGAAACGCTTCCCTTGGTCAAAAGGCCATCCTGTCCACTGCAACTGGATGGGACAACTCCTCTTCAGATTGTTGCACTGCCACAGCTCTGTTATCAAAGAGAGTCTTGGTTTGTTTGTCTTTCTCACCTGTCCTCCCCAAGCTATAATGTCAAGCATTAATTATAAGCCAAGCCTCAGACAGGGAGAAATGGAAAAAGTCTTGCTTGACATTTTGTAGAAAATCCATGGGCATCCCAAGCTCTGCCTAAGGGTTCAGGTGCTAATTAGGAAGGGCCACTAACATCTCATCACAAAGATGCCCTTTTTAGCAGTTCCTTGACCTGGGAGCCTTAAGGGGCACCCCTGCCTAGCATCATAACCCAGGCCAGCCAGATGGAGGAGTGGGGGGGAACATAGAGGTACTTCAGTTCTTGCTTTTCATTTCATTCATTTACCATTCAAGCCAAGGAAAGACTGTGAGATTCTCGTGTATTGGTGTCTCTCACTTCAGAAACAGCTTTGCGATCCAGAGGTGTTAAGCAAGGTGGAGGTACTCTCAGGTCCTGCTAAGAACATAATGAGGGTACTGTTGTGCCAGCCCACTTCTTGCAGCCATCAGGCTGCAAGAAGGCAGCAGATGGGAGCCACACGTCCCAGCTGCTCTTCTGGGCTGGCATGTCACCACTCTTACAGGTACAGGTAGGACATACATACAGGTTCCTGCACCGGCCACAGCTCTCAGCTGTCTCAAAAGGGAGAGAGAGCAGCACAGACACACAACACACACCTGATACCAGTGTGTGTACAGGGATAGCAGGGGACAGGGGCATTTACTGTCCCCAAGGTACACTCTGTAGTAATTTCCTTCTGCTCTTGCTGCCCTGGATGCAACCTTTAAAATTCACAGCTCCAGATACCCAGCCCATATGCTGTTAACCCAGCCCAATAGGGAAAGGATGGGCTCAATTTTACCTGTCGAATGGGAAAAAACAAAAAAAAATTATAGTAGTAGTATTTTCTTAAAATCAAACACACCCCCACCAAATCAAAGACAAATGGATACAGTGAACCCATCTCTGCTGTTGGTTCAGTGGCAGAGAGCAGCTCCTATGTGAACCAAATCTCAGGTAGCTCAGGTGCAGGAGGAAATCCACTACAGTCTGCCAGAGTCACACTCCATGATACCATCTTCCTGTAACAAAGTACTACTGAATCCTGAGAGCAGCTCATCTGGGAGGGGAGAGGATGCTGGGACACACTGCTTCCTGCTCCCCATCACCGTATGTTGAGCTGGATCTGCAGAGACAGCAGTTCCAGGACAAAGATCACACATATTCCTCTCACACTGCAAATCCACAACCAAACCACAAGTACCCAGGTGTACAGGGCACCACAAGCACCCAGGGCTCCAGCTCAGACAGCACCAAGTAGGCAGAGGCTGCCAGCCCCTCACCCAAGGCCCTGCCATGCACAGGCATCTCCAATGAGCAGTGGGCAGGTTTGCTCCCAGCCTGACAAGGACCCTCTTTCAACCAGCCAAGTCTCCCCATGGCTATGTAGCAGCTTCCCAGAGAGACCAGAAAGAACGTCAGGCACAGCTCAAATAAGCACCTGGATCTACAAACAACAGATTAAATTCTCAAGCTACAAAACTATGTTTTAGCAAAAGTGCAATCGAACTCAATGTACTTGTTACATTTCTAAATATACTCCGGTTGTCAAGACAACAAAGAGACTGATGGATCTCTAAAGTGTACTGTATCTATTTAATTGTCAGCATTTCAAACTGACTCAAGGAGGGGAAAAAATGCTGCGTGATAAGTCTAATTGTCATGGTTACCACTGACTAACCCCATAATAAATATCTATATTCTAGCTAAAAGTGCCAAGCCATGTGAGGAGCAGATGGGAGACATTCTCATTACTGCGACAGCCTCCACTGGAAAACTAAACTTGAGGAAGGATGTGAGAGACTTAACAGAGATCTCAGACACAACAGACATCGTGGGCTGCATCTTCCCAGTCGTTTGGCAGCAGTTGCTCAGGCTTTTCCACTGCACTTATTTGCCCCGTGCACACTGGGACAACCCATAGGGCTGGGGCTGCCTAACTTGGGAGCATTCCTGTTTGGGAACCTCACCCCTCACTCAAAAAAGCCTGGGATGCGAGTTGTTACTCCTTAAAAGCCCCTGACAAAATCTGATGTGCAACTACCTTGGATTTTTACTTCCACCCTCACCTGCTTGCTCTCCTCCCTCTGAGCAGCTATATCTGAGCCTGTGGGCATTTCTCTGGCAGGAGCCTGCCACAGCCCTGGACTTCTGCTCTCATATTGTTAACAGCTAAAGAAAGGGCTACACCCAGCCTCAGAGAAGAGAAACATCAGCCACTCTCTGCCCTCTGTTTGATAAGCATGAAGAACATCAATATTCAGGTGAGGTCGCTCTTGAAAGACATACTTCCAAAAAAACCATCAAACATTGACTTTTTAAGTGGAAGACCTCCACAGCAACATCCAAGATATAATGGCTGCAGCTTTCCTTCACTGCCCAAAACTCATCCACCTAAACTCAGTTCTCTTTTTTTTTTTTCATTAAAATGAAGTTTAAGTTGCAGGAGAAATGCACAAATTTCATCCATGTATGGGAAACAACACATGCTCACCTGTTGAGCACTGATGTTAATGAATGGTCAGGTTTCCAATTAGTCTGAAGCTTCCCCAACATTTTTTACAGGAATCACAAAGTCAAATAATCCTTAAAAATCTTTCCAATTTTCACTCTTTTGTAGAGATAGAAGTTCTGTGTAGCTGCTGTCAGATGCTTTCATGGAAACTGTAAGGCACTGCCTAAAACCATCTCCAGGAGAGCCACAAAAGAAAATTCTGTGTGGTTGGAAACCACTACACTTAAGAGCAACAGGACCTTCTAGGCATCTCAAGCAACAAATTTGCATACCCGATATTTCCCTGGAGCCTGCCCCCATTCATCACCAAGACAAACTATTTCTGAATTCCAAATATGAGATTCTTGACATAAAAATGAGCTTTCATGCCTACTAATAGAGTCATGGCATGGTACAACCTTGCACACTGCTTCACAGAGGGCTCTGTGCATGGAGATGGGCAGTGAACATCAGAACAGAAGTAGCACAGGAGTGTTATTTCCAGGGTTTGTGTGAGAATGATTTCAAATACTAACGAGGTGAGCAGCTAACAAGGAGTCTTAGGCACAAAGAAGCCTATGTCTCAATTAAAGCCAAAGAGACTTAAAGGCAACTGGTTTTTTTAACAAGTATTCGGGTACACACAAAGTGAGGCAACATCAGCATTTTGTCCCTAGGTGCCTAAATAATTTTGAAACTAAGCATTACCCATAAGAAACTTCAAAGAGACTATAGCTCGTCTGAAAGCTGTATCCAGAGCTTAACTGAGCTGAATTCCCAAACAACCAAGAGCTTAAAAATCATGCTTCAAAGTGCATATTTCAACATCATATGGGTGCAGGAACCTAACTTTGGTTTCCCCGTTACCAAAATTGCTCACAGAGGGCACCAGGCTCTTATGGTTATGGCTTTGGGACAACTATTACATTCTGTTCTAATAAAGTATGTGCTCTCTGGAGCAAACTCCCCAGGATGACTTCTTTCCTTTGGCACAAATGGACTCATTTGGTTGAGATAAAAGGATGTTCCCAAGCATCAGTTTAATCTGATTTTTTTTTTTTTTTTTTTTTTTAAGAGAGAGAAACGGTTAATTTTGCTAAATGAGTGCTCTGTTGCCATGACTTCACTGCAGACAAACACAAACCCATCAAGCTGCTCTTCCTTGGGCATTTTAGTTTTGGTTTTTGTTTGTTTTTTGGTTTTTTTGTCAAACAGGTATTTGATTATCTTGATTCTTTCTTTCTCTTCCCAACATTTGAATTCCCAGCAATATCCCAGAGTCAGATACATTACAGCTATAGTGACTCACGAAATTAGAGAGATATTCCTGCAGACATTCATCCCCTCACAGTCCAGCCCTGCCAGCTGTGCAAATGCTCCCTCTGCAACTCCAGCAGGCAGCAAATCTCTCTAAAGGAAGCCCTAAATTTATGGGATTAGTCCCTGAAAGTCAGAATTCCCACACTCCAGCCAAGAATAGCTCCATCCTGCTCATTGGCAATCCAGGCTGCTGCCCAGGGTTTTGCCTCAGTCTAAAACCAGAAGCCTCAATTAAAGTCCTTCCCATTGCCTCAGCATTCTCAGGTGGATGAAGAAGGCTGCCCATACCTGTCAACTGCCTCTATGGGGAGTTGTGACATTGGTGGAGTGCATTGGGGATTAAGAGTATTACAGACTTTACTGAGGTAGAGAGTTTTTTTCTTTTTTAATGTTTATGTTGAATAGGCAGACTAAGTAGAAACAGCATTTGTAGCCTGCAGCCATTACCCTAGTAAATGTCTTATTACAGCATGCAGCCTACCAGCTCACATCCATCCTGTCTCACTTAAATGCATGTAGGTGGAAGTGCTGCTCATTCCAGAGAACTTTCTTTTTCACTGTCTCTTGATAGCAGGGCTCACAAGACAGAGCTTAGGATATAAATACTTCTGTAAAAGCTTGTTGTTTGGTACCTATTTATGACAATCACAGAACAATTAATTACTTCCCATCAAAGACTAATTCCCATCTCTTTCAAAAAGGATGACAGGGGTTGAGTTTTGTCTCAAGACTTTCCATTTCCTGATGAGTCACAGCAGAGCCACTACAACAAGCTCAACACTTCAATCAGACTGTTTCTTATCAAGGTATATGCAATACGTAATGATGATGTGGAGTGTGCTATTTTAAGGGCTAATTTCAGACTTTGTGTGCATAAAGCTTTCTCATCTGAACACTTTGTCCTGGACAAGACAAACTTACCTCCTGCACCACCACCCCTTCTCCACAACCCCCCCCCAAATCATATAGATAAATAAACACCACCAGAGCAGAAAATTAAGAACTGTACATTTGGTGCACTGATTTTCACAACACCATAGCCCTGCAATAAGTAGTCTTCTGTCCCACTTAATTAGTTCATCGCCTGCCCTTTGGCAATAAAATTACTTATGTGACAGCAGCATCTGACAAGAAGAAAACATTCACAGACTGCACGGGTTGCAACAAGTCCACAGCGTCTTGCTTTCTTCATTCTAGGGCCAAGAATCATACATTTATTTTTCTGCCCCAGGGAGCAACTCTGCATCCCTGTACAAATCCTCAATTGTCCCCAGTTCCCACGCCACCCACTCACAAGCTCCCAGGCTCCATCAAGCAGGAAGAATCCAACCTTCCCCAACCTCTGAGCAGCAGCACAGGTTATGGGGACCAACAGGTATCCTCTGGTCCCCATTTAACAAACTTTCTTTCCTTTATTTAACAAACTTTTAGAGATAATTTATTGTATCAATTGGCCAGTTGATCCCAGATGAGTCACTTGAATCTACAACAGGTTGCAATCTGTCCCAGCCTGACCACAGACAACTCTGGTGGAACCTGCCTTATCCAACTAAAGATGATTACAAAGAGTAGAATGGTCATATCTTCCTGGACCACTCAAGGGCCCAGGTTCTCAAAAGTAATGCAGCTAAAAGCTCCCCAAACCCAACATCTACCTAAAAATGTGTATTTATAATCACAAATAGGCTAAAGGCAATTATTTATGAGTGACAGACCTGATACAGGAGACAGATGGCTATGCTCTTTAGAGTTGCTTCTGTGCCATCAAGGACATGAGCTTCTGTAAGGACAGTCATTGCAGACACCACCTCAAGACTCTGCTTGTGCTCCTTGCTAATGGCAGTTTTCCCCATGGCACAACTGGACTATGCAAACAGTTTCTGTGGAGACAGTGGCAGTGCCAGTTTCTGCCAAGCCCACACTAATTGCAAGAGATTTCAGCTCAAATGCTCTCAAGTCAGAAAGTATTTAGGTGACGTGTAACCAAGGTCTCACATTTGTCTCACCAGCGGTGAACAAACCTACGTTCAGCTATGAAAACCTATCATTGTCTCTTCTTTTCTTCCTCCTTGGAAATACTTTCATGTGAATTCTAATTTTATGTGAACAAAAGAGCTGAACATTTTTGATCCTTGCAATGCCCTCCACCTGTTGTGTGATTGAACTGCCAAAGCAACACAAAGGACACAGCCAAGGATATTCCATTAAAGTCAACAGATCCTCCAAGGCTCAGTGGCTCCTCTGGTGCAACTTCAAAAGTGTCAATGTCTCAATAGATCACATTTATCTAAAAACTTCAGGGTACTTTAGGAATACTTAACCAGGTTCCCAAAGTCTGTGGCAATGAAAAGGGCAAATGGTGAAGGATCATTTCACACTGCAAAGTCCAACTTGGAAGAGACAATGCAGAAAACAGACTGAGCTGGCAAATCTCTTAAGTAGGCTTGGTTAGTTCAGGTCACTTTAATTAAGGTAAGGATGCTTTGTGCTGCAGAAAGTGCCTGCAGAATCACTGCTTCAAGGCAAGCGCAAACAACTTTCTTAACTAATGTTATGAATACAAAGAAAATGCAGGACCACATTAACAAAGATGACAAAAACAAAAAAAATTTTGGACCATGTTCCTTGTAGCATATGGCTTTGCAGCCTAAACAGAGAAGTGATGAGATCCAGGCTCATCTTGTGTTCTTAAACATGCAAGACCAGGATTCTCCCATAACAGGCAGTTAAATCCTCATGCCTTCCTAAAAAGCCATTCAGAAAGTTTCTAAATGCAGTAGGAGAAAAATAATCCTGCTTGGTCCACATCTGCATCTCCCTCTCCTCCCATTAGCACACAGGGAGAAGGTTGGCTTAGAGCAACACAACATTTCAATTTGAATATGAATCACTCCTCTGGTGAGAAAACAAACCAGAAGCCCATTTCATATGAGCCTTATCTGAAGATATAATGAAAACCAACACATTTAACAGGAGAAATGGAAGTAAAGCTCAGTGAAAATACTGGCTCAGACAAACAAACAACATTTCCCCTCCTAGAGGATCCCAAAGTGCTTTTCAAGCTAATAGAAGCACAAACCATTCCATCTGTCACTGAAATGTGGTCACCTCTGTGTGGTTACTCAGCTAAGCACCATGCCATGGAAGCAGCACCACGGATAGAAGAACACCACCAAGAAGAAACTGAGAGAATTTAGGAAGGCACTGTCCTTTTGGTGGAAACTGGGCCACTCCCCTGGAAAGTGGAAGTTGGTTTAATTTTTATTCCAACAATTCAGAACGGCATTATTTGGGCTGAGCACTTTGCACATCAGACACATACAATGCTCTATTCCAAAGTGACAAGCTGTAAATAAGGATGGACATCAAACTCACATATGCTGATGTTCTCCGGCTTCTGGTTCAAAATGTTACAGAAAAAGGAAGAAAGGAAGGGGACTAAAATATCTGAACCTGCCTGGGGATTACAAATTTCTTATCATCCAGAGGACTGAGGGATCAGGATTTCTGCCCCTGGTTCAGCTGTTCTCTCCACATGGAGCTCAGGTCAAACTGCTTCTCCTCTCCCCAGCTCCCATTCAGCAGGCACAGTGATATTCAACCACTACTGGGAACAGTCTGGGAAAAAGCAAAGCATTACGATTCAAGTGCTTCAGAAAGAGTGTCTTGCCTATCACCATCTTTACTGAAACACTGACAGAAACACAGTTTGTATCCTCTCTCCTTTGCCCCTTCACTCTATGCCTGCAGCCCATGCTGTCACCTCAGTGAAGATAGTCATGGCCTTGGTCATCAGAGATTAGATCCAAACTCAGGCTTTCACATGCTACTAAAATACCAACAAAGAATTAGCACAGAAATCCTTCAAGGAAGAGGCCCCGAGCAAGTGATCTACACATTTCCAGAGAAAAATGTTTACATCCTCTGGCAGCATCTGGAGGCTTGCAGAATATTTACCTGTATCTTGGAAACAGCTATTCCATCCTACAAACACATCAACAATTCACCTTGACTCAAAAGAATGATTTTTCTGAGCTCTGAGGAAATAATGAACAAAAGCATCATCTTTTTCTCCTTTTTGGCAAACATCTGATACAGCTTTTCTGAAAGGAGCTTACTTAGTCTTTTCCCACATTGTGTTCTATATACAACTGCCATTCCAGAAACAAAACAAAACTTGGTACAAACAAAGCAGCATTTGGCCTCATCTGCCTAAACCAAAAGCCAAGTTCCTCTCCTACTAGCTCAGCAACAGAGACCCAAGCCAGTCAGTTCCCAGCATTTCTGAGAGGCTGACTGTTGGATGAGTTTGTGCAAGTTTGTCTTCAGTGCCTTGGGACTGAATGATAATTCAAAGGAAAATACCCTTAAAAGGAACATACAGGGTAATGCACCAATTTGGACAACTACCACCAAGCCATGTCCCTGCAAAAGTAACCTCTGACAGCAGTCATGTTCTTGCCAGCTGAAGACTCATCCCCATCTTGGTTGAAACAGAACTAATTAATTTGGCTTTCCTGGGGGAGGGACAATAATCAACAAATCAATAAACAAGAAAGGAAAGTTACAATGAACTGACCACAAATTACAGGTGAAGTGAATTGCCAGGGGATTCAGGCAAAATTAATCACAGATTCAAACAAGTCATTGAAATGTCTTAAGAATAAACTATCAAGAGAAGTTGCTCTTTCTCTCCACCTCTTATTATTAGTTACTGCTGGAAGTGACCTTTTCTGCAAATCTCTAAAACATTCTGAAGTGTTGGAGACTTTCAGAAGGGAAAATTAGTTCTTAAAAGGAACTAAAGTGCTTCAAAAACATATTAAAAGGTTGCATCTTGTTTCTCTCTCACCCTTGGGTATTTAGGATTAACTACCCACCGCAAGACAGCAGCCACTGCTCAGCGTCCCAAATCCAGTGATACAGGTGCTTACTGACTTGTAGAAACCAAGGGAGAGAGAAACTGCATGATGCCACTGGAGCAAGCCAGGGGCAAAACCCTAGGAGAACCAAGGAGCTCTGCCCCTCAGCTCTGCCTGCAGGCTCAGGAAGAGCTCAGGCAGGGAGCTGGCACTGCCGACAGCCAGCAAGGAGAGCTTGGCTGACTCCAGAGTCTGCTCAGCCCAGCAGAAGAGTAGGAGGTGCAATTCCTGGCAGGAGCAGGCGGAGAAGCAAAGCTGCTGGAGATGATAAAAGGAAGAGTGTTGTAAAACATGGAGGTGAGCACAGACTGACACACACCTTCCCAGTTCCCCACAGAAAAGCCTCGCTAGACTCTCAGATCTTTGAAACGTGTCCAGGCTTCGCTGCATCGATCCAGGAACCTCATTTGTATGCATGCTTGTTCTCACGTGCAAACATAGCAAGGTTTTAACAGCACACGTTTTGCACAAGTCCTGTAGGCCCAACCTTACAAGTTATTTGGGAAACTTGGGTCTAAATTAACATTACAAACCAAAGGATAGAGGTTACAACTAAAGGCAAAGACCACAAAGAACCACCGAGTAACCTGGGTTGGAAAGGAGCTTTGGAGCCCAACACAGAGGTTGCCCAAAACACCCAGTCTTCAGATCTTTTTCTTAAAACAGGACTTACTTAAAAAACTGCACCAACTGATCTTCCAAAACTGATTAGTCACATGGAAATATGGGCTAGGCTCCCTCCATTTAACACCACTCCCGAGTGGAAAATTCTTATCAAATCTATAATATATTCAGTTCCAGAAGAACAATTAGGTGGCATTAGATAGGTAGCTGTAACTCTCAGAATTAAAAGACCTTTCTATTTATCAGTATGTGCTGTGTCTTTAAAAGTTTCCATAAGTGATGGTCTTTTTTGTGCTTGCTGGAATATTCAAGAGCATTTCATATCTATTCTCATATCAAGAAAAGAGCAATTAGATCAATAATGAAACAGGAGTGCTCCCTTTTACTTTCTGTGGTTTGCAAAGAGGTTCGTGTTTCTGTGTGAGCACAGCTCGTTTTAGTGATGTGAAAGCGTGTGGTTTGTGCGATACCCAGTTTCTTCTAATATTCTAGTTTCTGTTGTTATCTACCTACAATTTACAGTAAAGCATCTTTTTTCTCACACCTCTCAATCTCAAAATTAGATCAATTTTCCCAACAAAAAGATTTTATTACCCAGTGTAGACCTTTTACAAATAGTGGAAATCTTGATGAAGACACTCCTCACTAATAGAGCATGAAAATACAGAAATCAGCATTAGTGTTACCAAGTCTACCTATTCATGTACCCATGTACACAGTAAAGAAGCAAACTCAAGTTTCTTCTTGGGGAAATGGATGAACATCTGTGTTTGGAAAAACAACTAGAATTTAGTTGCAATTCATGCCAGGGGTGTCAAGGAATCAATAAAGATCATTGAGAAACATATGAACTTCTGCTTACACATCACTATTGCACTGCTCATCATGATTACACTATTACAATTTTCAAAAGTATTTTAACCATTTAGGATTGGGTTTGTAAGTTGTTTTTTTTCCCCCTTGCTGCAGAGCATAAATCAAATTCTAGCAAAAATTTCTTAACAACCCTCCAAATAAAAAGGGCACTGCAAATACTGGGAATGAGCATTTTGCTGGCTCCAGCACCAAAGAAAACCATGCTACTTACAGCATTTTGCCCCTCTCCATAACAGACAAAAGCATTGATATTTTAGCCATAAATGTTAATTTTCCAGATAGTTTTTTCTAACCTCATGGAGTACTCCAGAATCCTTGACTGTGCTGTCCTTGGCTCTCAGCGAAATGCATCTTTGTCAAATACACTGAAGGTCCCAAAAAGAGAATTCACCTTCTGCTAAAACACAAACATCCATCTAACAACAAAAATGTTAAAACAACCGGAATACTAAATATTTTTGAAGAAGAAAACTAAATCACCAGCAGCAAGGTTTTCAATCCTGTGGCAAGTCATCTGCTCAGCTCTGGAGTCAGAACCTACTAAGCATGCATGCTAAGAACTCTGTTTCTTAGTGCTTTCCCTGTTCTGCACCTCTCCGGACCAGTCCTGTAGTTATCAAACAAATATTCTTAAGGGTTATAAAATTGTCATGACCTCTCTGGCATTAATTTAACACTGGTGGCATAACAGTGCATTACCTACTCATCCATCTGCTTTGACTAAGATTAATTCAGGCAAGCCAAGACACAAATGTTCAAACTCCTTGATGCATCTTCACCCAATCCAGGGAGGTCCTGGCTTTCAGCCAGTCTGCATAAACCCTGGTGGGATTAGCCAGTGTTCAAGAGGCTCCTTTATGGGATAAGTAAGGAGGCCAAGCATCGAGATTTAAAAAAGGCCATGACAGGTGTATATAACCCCCAACAAAATGCATCCCTCCACCCATTATAGCCAGTAACAGGGATGACAAAGGGCACATAGCAAAACACATTAAAATCAAGGCCATGGAAATGAAAGTGGCAAGTGTACCATTTACCCTGTCATCTTAACATGAAGTGAATTTCTCTGATTTTATCATCAAATACACCAAAAAGCACAGGATTGAAAGAGATGCACAGATAACCATAAGCACATTGGCTATTTGGTTCTAGGTGGAGCAGAAACCGCTGCAACCTTACAGCCTCATTCCTTTGAACTCCCTGCAGATAGCCTGAATGCTACTGAGAAATGGCAGCAGATAAACCTGCACTAACACAAGGCACTTTAAAACATCCTTCACAACAGTCAATAAAACTAAAATACAACACACTGTTACAAAAGGGCCCACTTCTGTGTTGCCACTGTGGGAAGGTGCAGGTCAGAAAGTGCTGTTTGACCAAATGTTTAAATTAAGGGTGGGTGCTAAACCAAAAGTATTCTTCTAAATCAATGTCACAATAGATCCTGGTGGCCATGGAGCTCAAGTGTGCCAAATTTCAACAGCACTTGGATTTCCCACTGCTATCTCCATGCTGGAGACCTGACTGCCAACCCCATCCAAGCCCCTCCACACCCAAGTATTTCTCAATGTTCAAAAACTTTGTGGCATCTTTCTTTGGAATAAAGGCAAAGAAAGACTTGATACAGCAAACAGACAGCTTTTTTTATTTCAACATGAACTCCTTACATACCTTAGGAGAGCTCTCACCTGGTCTGTCCCTCACCAAGACACCAGAAGGAGCCCATGCTGCTGCTACAGTGTAACCTAGTGCTGGGAATGCCTCCAAACATCTTTCTGGAAATTACCATGATAATAAAACTTCTGCTGAATCATATGGCTCTCAGAAAGCTCAAGATGGGCTATCAGAAAGTGGGACCCATCTCAAACCAATCATAACCTCCTTGCCAATAGAAATTCCCATCAGCAGCACAGCACTAGCCATTGCCTTCTTCTGGGTGCTTGGCCACTAGAAAATGTTGGAAAAGAAGTTCCCTAACAACCACCACTGGATGCCAATTGACTTTAGCTTCCCTCACCGATAACCCAAGCAGGATTTTGGACCGCTGCAGATGAGGTGAAAAGTTTTCTACCCACCCTCCTCCAGTCCCTCCAGACCAGCCTGAGCACCCTCTCTGCCATCCAATATTAACACCCAGTATTAACAGAGTTTGTCATCAGCTCTCAGTGACCTTGGTGCAACTAGTAGTTTCTGCCTCTGTAAGCAAGAACTTGGAAAGCCAGCTTTTACTGGACAGATATGTCTGGTTGAGATTTGTGATCAGATGCAATGCATGGTACAGTGTGTGACCTGGAGAAATATTACCATCAGCTAACAACAGCACAAATTTCTTTTTCCCTGTCCTTCATTAGCCTCAGAAGATGGCCTTGCCAGCAGCAGTAATGCAAGCTGAGACAACAAAGCACATTAATGATGGGCCCCGTCATGTTCCATATTAATTACTGTAGCTAGCAGTAAACCGTTGGTTATAAATCGTATTTTGATAAACTGCCCTTTCTTTGACAAGCCAGCTCCAATGTTTAATGTTGCACTTAATCCTCAGATAATACCCCAGCAGACCTTACTGTGCACAGCAACAAATCAAAACAACCTTCAAAAGGCTTGCACAGGTCCCCTTTTTCTATGCACCCTGACCTGAAACTATCTCATTGCACCAACTGTGCTATAGGTCAGCTCCAAAAGCTTAGTTGTCAAAACCAGCAGCACACTCAGCTACCAAAGGTGCCCCAGCATTTCACCAAGGATGAGAGCAACACAAAAGCCAACATGAAGCATATTAATATACGTAAGTATGTTTAGATTCACATCTAACAGTTTTCCAGAACTGCTGCAATATTAGAATGTTCTGCAAGGGAAAACAGCAGGTAGCAATCCCCAGAATATCTCAACATTGAGAAGAGGGGACCATGCCTTCTACCTGGGACTGAAATAGTCAACTAAAACCTTTATCTGAAAGCATCATATTCTTATTTTCATTTCTTTTCAATTCAGTGACATTTAGCTAGCAGAACAGCTGTTAGCAAGGGTCTAGGAGAGGTGGAATCCCATTTTCTATAAAAAGAAAAATGTTTTGGAAGGAAGTGCAATTTGACAAAAATATCTGTTTAGCAAAGTACATTTTAAGAAGTGGAACAGTATGTTTTGTTTTTTCTAAAGTAGCTAAAGATCCACCACAGCTCATGAAAAGGATCCCAAGTACTCAGAAGAAAGGTATAAAATTATTTTGCAACACAACTTCAGGTAAATAAGGAGAATGGATGTGCCCCTTAAGCAGCAGCATGGAGAGACGTTGTCCTCCACTTCAACCAGATGTGCCCACCACCTTCCAACAAGTTCAAAACATTAAAAAAATAGCCAGAGTCTGCACAAAGAACAGGTCCAGCTCCAGGAGCATACAGCTGGCTTCAGACAGAGTTGAGTCAAATCTGGCACTGTCAACATTCTCCTTTATTTTACTCTTAAGACACAACTCACCACACTGAGCAATGACAAGATGTTGCACATGAGATTCATAGTGCTGAAAACCCAAAAGCTCAGGTAGAAGATCAGTAATATCATCCAAGGATCCCATTATCTCCTCCACAGAATGATGCAAAGCCTTGAGGCCTTGCTGCAAGGTAAAAATTAGAACTGCTTACAACAATCCAGGGCTCAGTCTTGCTCTTCCACCAGTGGTGCCAGATGGTGTGTGTTATTATAAAATCCTGATTTACAGCTTAAAATAGTAATTGTATGAAAAATTCTGCCCTTGGACAACGACATCTTTATTTTGGGAAAAAGCAGAAGAACCCTTGTAGTTAAATAACTTTACTATTTTAAAAATTAAAAAAAAAAAAAAAGAAAAAAAGAAAAAATCATAACATACTCCTAATTGGAAACACACTGAAAATAGAATATGGCTGTATTAGTTAAAGGTCAATGCACATTTACTCACTTCTTTTGAAACTGACAGTATTCTCATGACAGCCATAAAAGCTGCTTTGAATTTTAGTTCCCTAGAAAGTAAATATAAGGAATCCCAAAACCATAACCACAAGTGCCACAACTCTTAACACTGATGTCATATGCAGCTTAATGTGTGCTGCAGAAGTCAGGATGGTAAAGCTTAAAAATCATCTCATCTATGGTATACAGAGAAGAAAGCAGTAATTATCCCCCAGCCCATCACCCCGGGCATGTACCACAGTGCCTTTATTTGTTGCAGCAGGATGTGTTTTATTCCCAAGTATTTAGCATGGGGCACTGCAGGGTTGGTGGGACCACTTATAGGGTCTATTACAGACAAGTATCTCACAGTACTATATATTTTAATTTGGTTTGCAACTGCTCCTTCCAATTCCAACTACCAAACAGATGTTCCCTTTTCTCAGGAACCAGTTTACATCCACTTGAGCTGATTTAGGTTTTTGTATCAATTAGCCAGGGCAAAGGGGCTTGCTTTTGAAACCCTTTTCTGGTACATTAGATGTATAGGGACAGTGTTATTAATAGAGGTCAGGCACAGTCCTCCCTGACGCATTGATTTCTTCCTACTTAGGAAACGCTTGGAAAGATCATGATCACCACTGGCTGTCAGAGGTCCTCATTAAAATCCATAGGCCTGGATTTACAGAAACTGCTAATCATTGTGGATGCTGAGAAGGGGAAAGGCAGAGTCTGATTTTGTAAAGCAAAGAAAATCTCTCATTAACAGTAATGCCGCATCATACTTCAAAGGGAGCTTACAGGAACATAGAGCTGGACAGCCAGAAGATTTCTAGAGCAAGAGGCAACTAGGAAAAACTTTTTGGTCCAACCTGCATCAATGGAAATGGCGAACACCCTCTGTGAGTTCAGAAAGGTCCCCAGGCGAGGGACTGCTACAACCAGACCGTTTTGCTCCCCAAGCACCTCCACTGTCTTACCATATCAATCTTTCCACTGAAGACAATGTATATTTCACTAAACCATCCATACAGAAATTTGAACATCTAGGAAAAACAACATTTTATGACTATACACCTTGGTTGTTTCCTCTTAAGGCTTACTTGTTCCATCTCATACATAAAGTCCTCAAAAAACAGTTCCAGATATTTGATTATTTTCATCGGCCCTCCGTTCTGCCCAGGAGTGCACAGCTAACAAACCACGCAAGACCAATATTTGCACAAAGCAAGTGAAAATACCCTCGTTCTGCAAATACTAAACCTCTTAACACACATCACACAAATAAAAAGCAGAGAAAGAAGACAGTCTGCAAAAATGTCAGGCAATCTTGGTGAATATCATGCTTAATGTTACACAAGCGATAAAGCATTTTTCACTGTGCACAAAGGCTCCAACCCAATGTGGCTACCCCAGAACTGCTCACTCCTACCCACCCCACAAGGCACAGGAGACCAATCCCACTTTTAAAGAAAAATCCCCTTTCTGGGGGTTTGTTGAGCGATGCTGAGCCTCTCTGGAGGCACAATGGCACTTTGGCTGGAGAGTGTTTTAGTATGAGATGACAGAGGGAAGAAAGGCTGTCCAAGAAAGGATATGTCAGTGCCATGCAGCCAGCATGCTGTAAAACTTGTATTTCAAACCAAGAAAAATAGCAAATTGTTCCATCTCTCTCCTTACAATTAAAAATTCAGAAAACAGCCCTCTTCAGTGTGTACTTTAAAAATACTGTCCTATGTAGCCATCAGTAATCTATGATACAGAGAGTTATATGGTAGAAAAGGAAGTAAAGACTGGTCCAAAACCATACCATATGCAGTGGGTCCTGCACCACCACCTGCCAAAGTACACCCCTACTAGCAGGTCAACCTTTGCAGCCTACAACTGCTGAATGTCTTTTTCACTGGAAACATTTCTGCGATTATCATCTGCTACAGAAGGAAAAATCACTAGAGGAGGACACCCAATAGCTTCCAGCCAGAACACAACATGCCTTCAGCAAGCCCTTTGATTTTCACAGGCACAGACTGAAGTTGCTTTTCACAACAAAGAACAGCCCCTCTGTTGCATAACTAACCTTAGGTTGCGTTAGAGAAGTTCTGCCTTCTCACAGATCAACTGACCTTAAATAATGTCCTCAGTGTATTCAGAGCCAATAGGTTTCTCTTTTAGAGCTCAACTGACAGGTCTTCTCCTTCCAGCTATTTCTTCAGAAAGGCACACAAAGAAGGTTTCAAGAGAAATCTCATGCTTAATGTTCCAAGAGCAGCTTTCCAGGCCAAAAATGAAGCACAAGATCTTGTCTCCAGAATCACCCTTTGAAGGCTTCTTCAGGACTTCACTGTAGCAAAGCAAGTGAGAGCCTTTGCAGGACCAGATGGAGACTGAAGTTCAGAATAACTGGAAAACCCAGTGTATCTCGTGAAACTTTACTGCAGTTCTGCCACTGAGTCAAGCCAGAAGGAAAACAGGCAGCCATGCTGATGAAGTACTGCTTTGTATTCTGCATAAGGCAAGACAAAGGTCTGGTGATGAGGAGCTCTAGCATGTCATGCAAGGGTCAGCAGCAAAGGCAAATTGCACCATGGCATTTCCGTTCAGTCACCCAACCCATTAATTACTAAGAGTGGATATAGCAGGATCTTTCATTTCTTATAAAAAAATGCTATTTATCATAGTTGTGGAGCTTCACCCCACTGCTACATACCGTTACATCCCAGTACAGAGCTGAAGCCACAGGGTACAAGCAGATGAGCTCTTCTTCCTTCTGGTGGTGGTCTCAGGTGAGGCCAATCAACTGATAAAGGGACAACACCCAGCACTGCTGAGAGGGATATAAAGGGCTGCGAAGAGCTGCCCCACCTTCTGCTGGTGGTCTCAGGTGAGGCCAATCAATCAGTTGATAAGGGGGTGGCACCCAGCACTGCCCAGAGGGATATAAAGGGCTGTGAGGAGCGCCAGCAAGCCACAGCATGGCAAACAGGAACATGGCACAGCAGTTAGCGAGGGAGTTCACACAGGCAGGGCAAGCAGGAGGGGCACAGCCACCTCCCAGCTCTCTTGAAGGAGCAACAGTCTCCAAAAAAGCAAAACCTGGTGCTGTTAAGATGCAGGGTGTGTCCACACAGACAGAAGCCCTGAAGAGGGACAGCAAGAGGGACTTAACTGTTCAGGCCTCTGGCTGTGTAGAGTGTCTGAGCCTCGTGTTAGCACCAGAGGACAGTGTGAGTGGGGTCTGTGTGCAATGCGAGACTTGCTATGCCTGGTGGCAGAGCTCAAGGAGGAGGTAGAGAGACTAAGAAGTACTAGGGACAGTGAAAGGGAAATTGACTGGTGAAGTCACACCCTTTCTAACCCAAAAGAAGTCCAGAAGGAGATGGTGAAGCCCTGCCCCTCCTACCTTCAGGCAGTTGGAGCAAACCAGGTGGATGGGAGGGAAATGGAAACAGGTCCCTTGAAGAGGCAAAAGAATCCCCTCCCAACCCCCCCCATCTCCCCAGGTGCCCTTAGAGAACAGATATGAGGCCCTGGACTCAGAGAATCAGGCAGAGGACAGACAAGAGGAAGATCTGTCTGGAAGGTCTCCTGTTCACCCCCTCATCTACCAGACAGGTTACAACTACAGCTACAAAGAAAAAAAGAAGGGTAGTTGTAGTTGGTGACTCCCTTCTGAGGGGAACTGAGGGCCCTGTATGTCAACCGGACCCATCCCACAGGGAGGTCTGCTGCCTTCCTGGGGCCCGGGAGGACCCGGGAAACTACAGGCCTGTCAGCCTGACTTCAGTGCCTGGCAAGGTTATGGAGCAGATCATCCTGGGGGCAATCACTCAGCACCTACAGGATGGACAAGGGATTAGACCCAGCCAGCATAGGTTTAGGAAGGGCAGGTCCTGTCTGACCAACCTGATTTCCTTTTATGATCAGGTGACCCACCTGGTGGATGAGGGGAAGGCTGTGGATGTGGTCTACCTGGACTTCAGCAAGGCTTTTGACACCGTCTCCCACAGCATTCTCCTGAAAAAGCTGTCAGCCCACAGCTTGGACAGGGGCATCTGTGCTGGGTTAGGAACTGGCTGGAGGGCCAGGCCCAGAGAGTGGTGCTGAATGGTGCTGCATCCAGTTGGCAGCCGGTCACTAGTGGTGTCCCTCAGTGATCAATGTTGGGCCCAGTTCTGTTTAATATCTTTATAGATGATTTAGATGAGGGGATTGAGTCCATCATCAGCAAATTTGCAGATGACACTAAACTGGGGGGGAGTGTGGATCAGCTGGAAGGCAGGAGGGCTCTGCAGAGGGACCTGGACAGACTGGAGAGTTGGGCTGATTCCAACAGGATGAGGTTCAACACGGCCAAGTGCCGGGTCCTGCACTTTGGCCACAACAACCCCATGCAGCGCTACGGGCTGGGCACAGAGTGGCTGGAGAGCAGCCAGACAGAGAGGGACCTGGGAGTCTGGATTGACAGGAAGCTGAATATGAGCCAGCAGTGTGCCCAGGTGGCCAAGAAGGCCAATGGCATCCTGGCCTGTATCAGGAACAGCATGGCCAGCAGGTCCAAGGAAGTGATTCTGCCCCTGTACTCAGCTCTGGTGAGGCCACACCTCGAGTACTGTGTCCAGTTCTGGGCCCCTCAGTTCAGGAAGGAGATTGAGGTCCTGGAGTAGGTCCAAAGGAGGGCAACTAGGCTGGTGAAGGAACTCCAGCACAGATCCTATGAGGTGAGGCTGAGGGAACTGGGGCTGTTCAGCCTGGAGAAGAGGAGGCTCAGGGGAGACCTCATCACTCTTTACAACTACCTGGAAGGAGGGTGTAGCCAGGGGGGAGCTGGTCTCTTTTCCCAGGCAACTATCAGCAAGACAAGTGGGCATGGTCTCAAGTTGTGCCAGGAGAGATTTAGGCTGGATATTAGAAAGAACTTCTTTATGGAGAGGGTGATCAGACATTGGAATGGGCTGCCCAGGGAAGTGGTGGATTCTCCGTCCCTGGAGATATTTAAAAAGAGACTGGATGTGGCACTCAGTGCCATGGTCTGGTAACCATGGCAGTAGTGGAGCAAGGGTTGGACTTGATGATCTCAGAGGTCCCTTCCAACCCAGCCAATTCTACAATTCTATACAACATTTCTCCAACCTCAAGTCCTGCCTGTGAGATGATGCAGGCATTCTGCAGAAGTCCCAGAGGTGGAAACACTCAGGAAGAGACTGAGACACTGTGAAAATGAGCAAGTCTCTGCTCTTCTCCTGGCAGGTTGTTTTGTTGTCCATGCAGATGTTGGCAGATGCCCCACTGGTGGGAGCAATGTTTTACAAGTGAAACACTTAGCAGAGCAGGGCCATATCCCTACAGAAACACAAGTATCAAAGCCACTGCCCAGTAAAAAGGCAGCAAAGGCAGACACTAAAAGCCTGGCTACTAAAAAGCCACCACTAGTTTCCCAGCTTAAAAATCAGGGCTTCCCTTCTTGCTACGCAGTGCTCCACTTATCCAACTGCTGCTTGATGAGAGTTTTGATACAAAGGCAGATACGACACACAAATCCAGAGACTCCCTGACCTCTTCTGAGGGAGCATGCTAAGGTAGGAGCCCTGCTTCTCCTCCGGTGATCAACCAAACTGAGCTTCATTGATAAGGCTCTGCCCTATAAAAGAGCAACATTATTTTATGTACAAGTCATCATCACCTCTTGCTGTAACTACGAGAAACCAGACTGGCAAGAGTTGTTCCTGCCTGAGAAGCTCCACAGTTACTGAGGAGCTTTCTAGCAAAGTGAGCCCTGAATGCAAAGCGAAGCAGTTGCAGTGCCGAGTTACTGGAATCTATTCCTCCCACATTAGTCAGCACATAGGCATATATCCTCTTGCTTCATTAAATTTTAATTGCAGCACATGCAAGTAGGTTTTGCTGGTTACTTAATCAAAAGGAGTCCAAGTTCAGGATGTTCACATGAAAAGCTAGAAAGCAACATCCTTTCTAACTTCTCATTTGGGTTTTTTTAAGCATCCATTGTCGATTTCTTCAGGTCAGTTGACATTTTGGGGCTGCTGCAAAGCACCATGAAAAGCAACCACAAAGAACAAATAAAGCACTTTGGAGGGAAAGCGGACACAGATCATTAACCCCGTGTTCCTTGTTATTATCCAGACAAAAATTAAATGCAAAATCCCAGAGCAGCTGTTGCATTATCTGGCTGATTGGTAGTGCTAAACACAACGATTGCTTTGCTGCTGTGTGCCACACATGTTTGGGCTGGGCTGTCTGGAATTTCATTATTTTGAGCGTCCTTAGGTACTCTGAAACCACAGCAGATTTCAACCTATAAAAAAATCCTACTTGTAAACTTTGAGATTTCCTCAGTAATCGCCTTCCCTTGTACTTGAACACAGATGCTTATTTGTTCACACACTGTTTCCTTGAGCTTAGAGAACTCTGCATGTACTTTCTTGTCTGCCCAGAGCTGGACAACCATCTTCAGAACTGAAGAAACCACAAGCTGTATGACTGGATTCTCAACTTCCATAAAATCCACATAGTTAGTACAGCTTGGGTTGACTTACAGAAGTTTACGCTGACTGAAAACCTACCAATATGTAAAGCAACTCCAGTCTGCAAGGGGCACAGCTGGGGATGGGAGCTTGGTGCCTGGCTATGTGAAAAACAAAAAGCAGCTATGTTGTTCTGCACAGCACTCCTTGCTATGTGAACCTACAAAAAAAAAACCCCAAAAAACAAACAAACAAAAAAAACCCCAAACAAACAAACAAAAAGAAACAAACAAAAACCACGCAAAAAATCCCAGCAACTTAAAAACACAACATAGAACTTACTGGGCTGCTCCTGCACATGTGCTCAGAAATGTATTTATTCTGTACAATGATAGGTCTTGGCAGCCTGGGACTCTGACACACTTTCTGTGGCAACATCCTAATATTAGAAAAATTTGGTCACAAGCTAAATATGTTACAGAAATAGCATAGGATCATAAGTTACCAGCTGAGTCAGAACTTTATCTGCTATTGACTTTTATACTATTTTCTTCTTTTTTTAAAAGAAAAAAAAAAGATAGCACATCATACAGTGGGTTTTTTCTTTTTCAAAACTGCTTCTGCCATCACTTACAAAGAAGAATGAGCCTTTGTGAGGGGAGAGGGGGGAAAGCTCTAATGTTCTACCCAGAAAAGTCAGTCGAAATGGCAAAAATCCATCTGCAAGAAGCAAAAGGACACAGATCCCCTCATACAACTCAGCCACATGTGCAGCAAGTCTTTTGCTAACAACATAACCCCTCTGATGTAAGGTGGGCAGATGACTGCCTCTTAGTCATCCACGTATAAGGAAGTCTTCATCAGAAAATGAGGGCTGATGATGGGATTGTAGCTGGTAGAACAGTGGCATAAATCCTAGGAATCTTAGATATGCAGTGCCATCTCCAGCATAAAAGCCTTTTATTTGCACACCGTACTGGTAAATAGTTGGTAAATAATTAACAGACATCATAAGCATGTAACAGAACAGAGTCACAGGTGATAGAAAAGGAAAACTGCTAAAAATGGATATGTCACAGTAATAATCTGCTTATTCACCCATTGGGTGCTGTAGAAATCAATTACACAATTTAGTTTTCATAAGTTAACCCCTGACACAGAGAAGCTTACAAGAAAGAACAACTTTATTCCTTCTCAGTTATTTCTGACCATAGCTTTTCCTCCTTTCACAGATTGGATAAATCTTTAAACGAAACCAGGCTCCTGCTTGCTGGGGAGAGCCCTGGGGCCACACATGGGCCTGTTCACCCATCCAGCTGAGGGAATGGGAGATGGGAGTGATGAGCATTGCCCAGCACCTCACTGGCTCACTGCAGTAGCAAAGGATTTGCCAAGTATAAACACATAAATATGACAGAAAAAAGGAGACCTCTCTGTTCCACATCTCTTCAATTTCCCCTTCCACCCTGCTGTTCCTTGTATCCTACAGGCTGTTTTACAGAAACACATCCCTGAAGATGGTTTGGTTTTTTTCCTCCCTACACATAGAAGTAAGGTTGAACAGCCAAAATCTTCCTGCCAGGAATGCAGCCTGGCAGTCAGAGCTCTCCATGCTCCTTCAAACACTGGAGACATTCGACATCAGAACTCTTCAGCAACAAACACTCAGTTTCTTGAAGAACATCGGGCAGAAAGCTGCTAAGAATGCACAAAGGGGAAAGGATGAGTCCCCAGAGAAAAGCAGATGAGTAAAAAGTCATTCAACCCAAAGGAGCACCAAGTAAATTCAGTGTCTTGCAGTTGTTTGCCACATGTCCCTCAGAAAACACACTGACCCCAGCTCCTCTGCTCCTCTGGCTGGAAACAAAACCCCAAAAGGCCCTTTTCTGACAACAACTTCAAAATGTTTAAGGTCATTTCAGCATGTTTGTTTTGATTTTTGAATACAATAATATACAAGCAATGAATTCTTGATTTTTTTTTCTTTTTCAATGTACAGCTCCCATAAGCATAAAAGTAAATGGGAGTGCTGTGCTTCCTGGGGTATGTAACTGGAACATTTTCCTAGCACCTAATAAAACATTGTTTGGTTGATACTAACCATTAAAATATGTGTTTCAAGTCATGTAATGTTCCCTGTGAAATTTGCCTTTTTGCTCCATGAAAAAAGGGCACTGAAAGGAATCCTGCAGCCTTAAGGATCTCACTTATTTCATGGAAGTATCATTTTAAAAGCCTCACAACATGATCAAAGCACTGTCGAGAACAGATGTTCCAGGCTTTACAAATTCCAGCGTAAGTATTTTCACGACATCTATCACTGCTAAATTCTTTCAGCCATTTTTTTTCCTTTGCAAGAAGCACGCAGGCACTTTCCTCCTCAAGGGAAATGCGTTACAAATGGCCTTGTCTCCAGTGGCTGACCCTCTCCTCCCATCATCCCTTCCTGTCCATCAGGAACAAGAGCTGTGCAGTTTCTCCTGTGGCTACAGTGCCAGCCAGCCTCCTGCAGCACAGCTCCCAGGTTTTCCCTGCTTCAGATGGGAAGTTCAATGAGTTCAATGTAGGATCTGTGCTACTGTAGTGTCCCGACTCTGGCTTTTGGCTGACCATTCACATAGACCCTCTTCCAGAAACCTCACTGCTCCCATTACCTTACAGTGTCCTAAGTCCTCCATAAGGTTTCTTCTTGACCAAGGCACACACCATCACCATCCCACCAGATCACTACTGCTACAAGTCCTGAGCAACCTCTCACAGCCTTGGAGCCTATCCCGCTTTGAGCCAGGGGCTGCTCAAGAGATCTGCTAGGTCCTTTCTACCTGAACCATAGGAAGAAAGAATCACAGAATCATTCTGGTTGGAAAAGACCCTTCTGAAGTCCAACCACTAACCCAACTGTACTGAATCCCATGCTAAACCATGTTCTTAAGTATAGACATGTTTTTTAAACACTTTCAGGGATAGCAATTCAACCATCTTTCTTGGCATTTGATAACCCTTTCAGTGAAGTACTTTCTTCTAATATTCAACCTAAACCTCCCCTGGTGAAACTTGAGGCCACTTCCTCTCATCCTAAAGGACTACAGTTCTCACCCAGGAGCCACATGAAAATGCCCTGAACCGCACCAGCACCCCAAGAAAGCACCTTCTTTGGTCCCCCAGCTCATTCTATGGGTTTGGGAACTCTCCGCCTCTGCACAGCACCTACAAGGGTGCTTCCCTGCCCACAGCAGAAGACACACACCACTACCAGCTACAAGGCAAAATGCCAGCAGGAGATGCTCAGGTAGCTAATGTGCTGGACACCACTAAAGCCAGACAAGCAGAGCCAGAAGGAGCAGCAGCAGGGACCTGTGACACCAGGCAGGAACTAGCTTATTGTTGGGAGGGCAGCAGTGAGTCCCCATTCATGGAGGGGGCTACATAGGCAGAGAGCACATATTTCAGCTGCAATTTAAATCACAGCCAAATTTCCACTGAAAGCAAAGTTCCCAGGAAGTTTAGCTTTAGATTACACTTTCTGTGTAATCTTCCCAAGAGCATCACCAAGCTCTCTGGCTGACAGAAAGTCTAAACACTGTGCAGTACTAGACAGTTTCGTGAGAGTGAGCTGTGTATCAACACAATACTCATGACTGTCCAAGAACCTGAAACACACAGTTTATCTCTGAAGAATTACGTGCGGTTTTGTACTCCAAAAAAACTCAAAAATGGGATCTGAAACAACTAGCTTCTTTCCAGTTTCACATATTCACAGAAGAGGCTGTTTATGAAGAGGACCCCACAAGAACATCACTTCTCTAATATATGCCCAGTTTAGTTTCACCTGTTTCCATGTGTTCCCTTCCCAATTCCTACAACCTGATTGCAGATCCTGTTTCACTGTGAATGTGAGGGCAGTGCTGCCTTCACTTCTCTTCATGGGGTGAGTTTAGATAACAGTCAAAACAGGAGCAAAAGAACCCCACACATTTACCACTCTTGCTCATCCAGCCTGTGAGACTGATAAGGGCATTGCCTGGCAACTCTTCACCATGGGCATTGGGCACCACCAAAATGGCAAACAGTGGCAGGTCCATCAGTAGTCATCCATAAAAATAATGGTAGAGCAACCTCTGAAAAGGCAGAAAAGGTCTCTCAGAAGAGAGAATGAGGAAAATACACAAGAGGACAGAGACCTCAAGTTCTGGTGATGGGGAGGATAATAGGGATGCCCAAATTTGCAAAACAAGGACAAATGAGAGGGAGAATCTAAAGAAGTAAAGAAGAAGCTGAATGGTGTGAAGAAGCCAACTCAGGCAGAGAGGGATCTGAAAACAGCTTCCACCAGCAAGGGAATCACAAGCAACCACAGCACAAGTCTTCCTCCTGCCAAATGCTTAGGCTTTTCTTGATGGACCCCTTTGTCTGAGCACTTGTGTTGTTTTTAAAACTCATTAATGAGGCACAACTTTGTATTTTAAATGCACGCTGAAAAACTGTCCTCAAAATTCCTTTTGCTGTAAATTAAAATACACACAGGCAATCTTGCCATGCTGGCAACAGGGACTGTGTGTCTACACACATGCAGCTGCACAGAATATGCTAGCAACATGCAGATTCACATCTCTGCTATGGCTTTTCCAGAAAAGAACTGCTCCCCTGTATCTGCAAAGAGAGAGCAGGAACAGGGGAGTGGGCAGTGCTGTCACACAGCCATGCTGTGCTCCTCTGCTCCAACCTCAGAGACAACCAGCACAGACAGCAAAGTCCTACCTGGTCCCTCCCTGCTCTGCAGGCACAGCATCCCTACCACACAGTTGCATCACCTCCCTGGATGCAGCCACCATTGTGGAGTGAGGCTGGGCCACTCCTGTCCTTGCACTGCTCCAATGCCATTGGTTACAGAGGGGGATGATGCTGGGTTGGGAGCCTGGGATGCAATGAGGAGATTCGCTCTAGACAGCATCAGGACTGTCTAGACTTTTACTGACTGTGAAATTGTTCTGCTGAGTTAGTAACATAACAAAATAAACTCAGGTCTGGAGAAGGGTAGTTATCTCAGCTTCCTACCCCAAGCAAATCTGATGAGTAATTTTAAGAAACAGAAAAAGGCTGGGACCAATTTTCAGGCCTGATTTAGCCATTAAGAAAAAAAACAGCCTTCCATGTTTCCCTCTTGTTTTTCTAAATAAAAATAATGTATAGCCCTAACTTGATAATAAATATGCTCAAAAGCTGTCCTTAAGTAAAAGCTTTTGATAACAAATTGCCTGTGCTAACTGCTATTTTACTGTTGAATTTTTTATTGTTGCTTAAGCACTGCAATTATGCTAATAAGCCTGAGAGGATGGTACACTAAAGCATTGAATGTGACAGTTATAATACTCAATAAAATGTTAATCTTACCTGAAAATTGGAATCAAACAGCCTTATTAGTATTTATGGATACAGTGTCTCCAACATGTTTCTTAAGAGGAATACATATATGTAATAGATAGTTCCATATATACCCTGCTATTTCTTGTGCTTTCATAAGATTTAATTCAAGGTGGCTCTTACTCCTACTGCTAATTGCTAGTCCCTTTTGGAATACGAAAAAGAAGTGTCAGTATCTGGGCTTTTCCCCTTAACACCTTGAGGATGGCACCTTTCCATGGGGATGGAGATCTTCTTCCCAGATCACAACAGAGACACTGGGCTTGGGAGGACACTGCTTTATCCCCCTCAAAGTATATTTCAAAGTATCTCTAGTTTTATGTGCAAGGCAGGTAAATTCAGCAAAAGGTTAAGTTATTTACAGATGCTGGAGAAATGGCTTTTGGATTACAAGATGGGACTAAACACTAATTTATTTATTTTATTTATAAACTTCTCAGATGATGCTAACAAGGGATCAGATTCATCTGTTCTTCTGCAAACCTATGGGTCTTGGACCCAACCTCAGGGCTCCAATACTATGCCCTTTCCTGTGGGTAAAGCAAATGGTCTCCAATGCCTTCATTTTCACATCTGTGAAAGAAAGAAAAAAATAACCAGAAGCCACACCCCTCTGACAAACTATAGTTACAGCCATGACCAGGCTCTGTAGAGAGTTCATTCCTACACAACAGACTGGTGTGGTTTTCAAACACTGCAGGTTAATACTTGAGCAGCAGCTCCTGGCTTCCAGCTTCTCTCCTCACACTGCTCTCAACCCACAGAAGTCAATTCTACTGACAAGACCACAGAAACATCAATAATCACCATTACACTTCCCAACAGACAAGCAAGACTTTCACCACTGGATGCTGCAAGCCTCCTCGGTGGCAAGTCAAGTGGAAACATTAGGTGGAAGATGTCCAGGAACTGTTTTGAGTGGGGAAAACCCAACCAGCTGCCCACCAAGATCTGGAATTCCCGAAGCACTCAAAGATCACACTAAGCTGTCCACAGGGTGCTACTCAAAACAAATCAGAACACACTGGGACTTTGGTGAGCAACACTTGAAATGCACAGCAGCTTGCACTCTGAGTACGAGGAGGGAAAGGGGGTTGTTCTACAGGATACTGAGCTTAAAGCAGATCCATACATCTTTATTTGCAGCTGTAAGCAAGGAACTCAGCATTAGAAAAGGCAGTTTCAGTTGCAAAATCAAATAAAACTACCAATCGACCGACATTACACCTCAGAGAGCCAGAAGATGCCCCTCAGGACTTCTCTGCCCTAGGTTAACCCTGGCACAAGATGCCAGATGCCAGCTTTTCAAGCAAAGCCAGCAAGTTAACCAGGCACACTGCTGTGATGTGCTGCAAGACCATAAGACAACCCTTCCCATAGAGGTGACTGGACTCATCTCTGCCATGTAAAGTGAGGTTTGTCATTATTTTCTACTCTGCAGGGAAATCTAAATTGAACTTTGGCATATTGTTTCCTTTTGCTAAGCAGCAATGTTTGAATGTTAACTCTGGTCCTGGCAATCATATTTACGGCATATTCTTTGCAAATAATCTTACCCTGATCCGTCCGAAAGGTCAGAGTCATAAAAAAATAATAACAACAATAAAAAAGCACAAGGCTGAAGAACCATCATTGCCATTGGCACAACCCCTCAACTTATTAACTGTCCTTGCAACAAGGTGAACTGCAAGGTCTTAGATTTATTTGATTGATTGAGATCAAAAGATCAGGGGGCACACAGTAAATTGTATCTTTCCATGAACACATTTTGCTTTCAAGATCTGAGCAGATAGTTGCAGGAACTGAAAAGCTCAAGTGAAGAAAAAAAAATGTACAAAGGTTGACTTCCGAAAGGCATCTCTTTATTTCTCTGTTGACACCATCTGCATTTCTTAGAGCTATGTGAAAGTTTCTTCTATGTTCCTATACCCTTGAGACACAACAGCTTATCTCTGCTGAACAGAAGATGATAATGAACAATAAGACACTAGTATAACTCCAGGGGAGACACCAGTATTTGCTGACATTAGGGATACAAGGTACACTAGAGAAACCAAGTGAATCCCAAACAAAGTCCAACAGGACACTGAAGAGTTTCCCCTTGAATTTCAAGCATCCTATGACACCAGACAGGTGTCTCACTGTCCTTCTTAACCACACAAGGAAGATGAAGCACCTGAACCCTGCTCCTGTCATCATGATGGCTCAGAGACTGCCTAAGCCCAGAGCAGGTTTGTCAATAGCTCTCAGCAGAGCAAGCGAGAAGCAAAGGAACTAAATGGCACCCTCAGGACATGATTTCAAGACCCAGCTAATATTTTTAAACACAGAAAGCCTGCTGCTATCACCATCAAGCCAGGACAAAGAAACACACTGGAGAACAGAAACAGAAGAACAAAAAATAAATAAATAAATAAATTAAACTCTCCATCATTTTATCAGCCCTGGAAACAAAGAGGAAAAGCATTTATTTGGGTCCAGTCTGTGTGTTCCATACGATTTCATGTTTTGCTCAGCATACCTGTATCTACAGCACTGTGTTCTCATGTCACAGTAAGATAGATGAGATTATCCACTGAGACACCCTCACATGTATCACAGAAGATACACAAACACCCAGGAACTTGCTACAAAGGAACTTTTTATCTCAAGTGCCCATTACAGGCCAGAACTTATGACTGAACTTCCCTTCAGAAGAACATCACCATTGAGGTAACAGAGACACTGAGCACCAGGGGTAATTGCTGTTGCATCAAAGCTCATCATCAGACTAAGCAGCTGCTTCTTCAGATACACTGACCTTTGCCTTTTAGCTTACTGGTTTTGAATAAGGTTGTCAAGATAAGAGTTTCACATTCTCCAATTTCTAAGCATCAACAGGTTAGGAGGACTCTTCAGAAACCACATAGTCTGCTTCACCACCACATGGAAGGATCAGTTCTTCTCAAACCACATCTGATGAAACTTTGCTAACTTGCTCCTAAACCTTTCCAAAAACCGAAAATTCATAAGCTCCTCAAACAATCCACTCCAGTGCTCAGCTGTTCTTAATGCAGATGATCTGCCTCATCTACATTTCTCTTGCTCCAGCTTAAGCTTGTAATTTGTCTTATTTACAGTGGGCAGATTTACAGCTTGTTCCACCTCTCCACAAGTTCACTCTTTCCAAAATTTACAAGCTGAGGCACCAGTGTGGCTTGTGCTCTCCCTGCCATTTTACTTCTGATCAAAGCACATTCTTAATCTTGCATCTCTGCATCTATATTTCTTTTCTTACCCCAAGAGAACAGGCAGCTAGGATATCACAAGACTGCTTCAAGAGATGCTGCTCACATCCAAAGGCTGATGCATTCAGGCACACCCAGTTACAAAGTATTCTGAAAAAAGAAAAAGAAAAGATTTGTCTTCGAAATGGCAAGCAGAGGGTGCAGCTGTAAGGAGAAATTAACAACTCAGAAGCACAATTTCTTTCACCCCATTATTTAACAAACAGATTTTCAAAAGCAACATCAATGACAGCAAATACATCTGTGTAGGACTGTGGGAGAGACCAAGAACAGTCAGTTATGATTAAAGAATTATTAACTTCCGTGTTCACAACATAGTCCTTACCTCCCAAACTTCTGGATGACCTACCTAGCAAAAAAGAATTTTTTCTCCTAAACCCGTAAGTTTGGTGACAATGAGGAAAGAATAAAGAAAGGATTTAACATGGGCTATGTTGGGAAGTGCCGGGGGAAAACTCTGAGTAACAAAAACATCCCAAATTTCATGAAAGCAAACAAGCAACAAGGGACAGCAGTGATAATACATTTGCATTCCTACTTTTGAAGGCTCTCAGAAAAACAGCCAGACAGCAACAGACCTTTTGCCACAACAGGACCTCTTATCAGTGGATCTCCTTTTTCACCCCATCGTACCTAAATGTCTGCTGCTAACCCCAAAGGATCAAGTGGCTTTATAACAAATACAAATTTTCCAAGGGCTGCAGCCAAGAGACACTCAGTTTGCCATCTGCTATGAAAACAAGATGCCTCTTGCACATATAAGTATGTGCCAATGCAACAACTCAGTGTCTTCTACCTTGCCTGCACCATCCATCTGACTATCTCTTTAACTTCTGCACTTTGTGCATCTTCAAGTTTCCACCTGGAATGTTTTCTTTTTCCTTTTCAATCCTTCTGAGTTGCCCTGGGCTTTTGCTTTCCTTGATCGTTCCACTCAGTGCCAACCATTTACAGCCAGCCCAATTGCTGTCAGCACAGGAAGGTGACATGCTCCTATTTAGCACAGATTTGATAACAGAAGTGCTATTTCCAAGGCTAAAGAGGAGTATCTGCACCACACTGTACCTACAGCACACAACAGCTGAGGAGACTGAGCAATATATGCCTTTCAATGAAGGTGAAGAACTCAAAGTAACCTCAAAATGCACAATGGCCAACTAATAAAAGTTTAAATACATGCCCATCTTTAAGGGTGAAAGTAGCTCTGAGAAATTTAGCGACACCATCCAAACCAGACATATTACCTTCCAAAATACCAGTGAGATAAGGATGTTCAGCAAGGGACAGAGATATGAGGAGTGCTTCCACCAAGAAAATACAGCCATTTCTACAGCTGAATTATGACAGCTGTTGAAAACCATGGAGTAGCATTGAATGGCAGCCCAGGACAGGGAGCCAAGACTACTACCACATGCAATTGAAACTGCCAAGGGATTAAGTTAGGTCAAATGTAATTACACAAACTGGAACCTGGCCAGTGTACTGGAGGGTTTAAGAAAATTAAAAGAGGTGTTCAAAAGTTGCAGAGATTGAGTCCTCCTCCTGGTAATTATTTGGTGAGTCAGTCACTGAAGCTTCAGTACTCTGGGAGGCTGTCTGAAAAGGGGGAAAAAATGAGGCATAAACTTGAAAGGCATTAGAAGCGATTAGCAGAAGCCTTTGTTCTCCATGGTGATCCTTGCTGCACTAGAGCGTGAAAGCCTTTCATGTTCATGCTGAAAACTGGCCTTAGTTCCTTTGATACTTCTGGGAGGAAACATTTAAATTTACAAATATCCCACTGTCAAAAGTTACAGACAACAGTTAAGCAACTCCTGAGTATCCCAGACAGGTCCTACCTAGCTCTAAATCCAGCTCTCAGGCAGGCAGTGCTCCTGATGAAGAGGGATTCCTGGCACGCACATGGGAAGCTCATGAAGACCCAGAGAAACATCTACCCTATTTGTTAGTGATGTATAAAGCCAGATTATATGAATAAGGAGGTTTCAACCATGTGGAACAGTGGCCTCCTCAACTTCATTCAGTTTTCAGAAGATGGGAAGCATGCAAAGCAGGCAATAGTAAGGAGACCAGAAGGGATGCTTCATGATCTGGCAGCTAAGCATCACACTATGAAAGATTAGAATTTATGCCTATGCCATAAACTTCCTCAATGATAAGAGGAAAGTCATGATATACTAACTTTTCCCCAGATATTTATGGCTGTTCCTTTTCTGGCTAACTAAAGACACAGACAGACCATGTGCAGAAGAGACAAGAATGAGCAGTCGTAGATTGAGAGCCTCTGTTCAATCTCTAATTGAGACTTGTACTATAACTATACACAGCACTAGAAAACGTGAAATGTTCTGAAAAAAGCAGGTCTTGCATGTGTCATTTTTGGCACCTGAAAGTAGTAGATGCCTCTGCTACCTCTGCATCAGAAAATTGTCATTAGAGATACACCCATTACTGTCTTTGAAGCAGTTGGATATGACAGTAAAAGCAGTACGGAATTGGAGATTAACCTTTTTGAGTAGCTACTCAGTGAAACGTTCAGATGATGCACAAACCAATTATTTGACTGATTTCAAAAAAAAAAAAAGATTAAATATCTATCTTCTCAACAAGTGCTGTACACCAGGCGTGTTGCGTGACACGGTTTCCTCTTGAAGCGACAGCAGGTGAACACACAACTGAAGGCTCTGCCATATTGATTTTGTGCACTTCTTTTTTTTTCCTTTTTCTGAAAGCAAGCCAGGAAAAGGCAGACATTTCACAGCACAGATCGGTGCAGTTCATGCTAATGGCCTCAGCATAGATATAAGCTGCAGCTTGCTTCTCTTTGCTTGGAACAGTCAATTGGGCCAAGTTCCAGTGGGACAACTGCTGCTATGGCACACCTTGTCCCAGCCCAGCAACACCTCTTCTAAAACATGCAGGGAACTTCAAAACTAGGAGCACAGGAGAAAATCCATGCTGCCTTGCAAACCATGTGCAAACACCAGGGACAAGGAACTGTGGAAAAAGGTTGCCATCTTTGCTGAACATATGCAGGCTGTTGCTGTTCCAAAATGTAAAAAAGACAATCAGTACTCCAGAGAACAAAAGCCCCAAATCCCTCATCCCTGGGACTCCTCTGATGAGGCAAGTTATTTCTTTGGAGTCCTCAGGGACCACAGAAGCAGCAAGGACAAAGATTTCCTTTACCAACAGAAGCAAAACAGTACTGCTGTTCATCCCATTCTTCCCAAATACCAGCTCCTCTGAAGCACCTCCACTGCTTTAGCTGGCAATAGCCTCAAAAGGAGCTTTCAAAGCACAGATCTAACATGGGAAACCAGAACCCAGTGGGTGAAGGTCAGAGAAGACTGTAAGCAGCAGTATTAAAATGCTTTTTGAGTTTAAAATATTCAGCAAGATCAACAGAAAGCATGTCCCTATCTCCCAGGCTGCATACGCCCCAGGCTACAGGCACTGGCAGCACTGTGCCACGGGCAGCCACCTCGTTGGTGCTGGGTCTCTGCTGCACAGCCAGCAGCAGCTCCAGGCACTAGAACAAAAGGTGAAGAGAACACTAATAAGCAAAAGGTGAAGAGGACTCTTAATAGCATGGCATGCCTCATCCCTTCTCCAGTCAGGATGGAAAAGCCATGAGAAGCATCATCACTGCAAGGAGCACTCACCCTGTGCCTCAATGCATGGCACTGCCAGAGCCGCCTGCAGACACCACTGCACATAAGGGGAAAGCACAGAACTGATGCTACATAACCACACACATCAGGATATCCCACACAGCAGGGCATGGGGAGAGCAAGGCAGCCCAAAGGGCTTTGTGCCAAAGAGTGGCTGCTGAGGTGACAAGGTGGCCAAGGTGGATAGAACATACAGAAGGAGGACTATAGTGATTAACCAATACTGATAATAGCCTCTAGTGCCTGAAACAAAGCATAAGGAAATGGCACGGAAAGGACTAAAGCAGTAATAATGATGGGAGTCAGGGCTGTTGCTCAGATAAGAATTTTTTTGGTTTTGCCTAGGTTAATTGTTAAAAAAAAAAAAGTTTATCCATGCAGGGACATCCTGTTCACTGTGTTAAATTAAAGGGATGATTCAAGAGGGAACAACTTTCAGTAGGTGGAGTGAGGATCAATTTTGGGTTGCTATGGACAACTAGGCTGTCTCCCATAAAACTAAATCCGATTCAGCTCTACGAACCTGAACACTAACATTGCCTAAAATACAACACACACACACTTTCTAATTAAAGAAATACAATAAAATATAGACTTGTGTCTTTTTTTTCTCTTTTTTTCCTTTTTTTTTTTTTTTTTTTTTTTTTTTCCTGAACGAAGGACCTGCTAAAAACTGCTAATTAATGCAAAACACAGGAATGGAGGTTTGGCTCAGCAGTGGCTTTCTGACTGCCAGTTCAATACTGACCATTGCCTTAGAGGGGAAAAGATTTTTAATTGCAGGGTAGCATTTGAGCATTTGGCAAAACAAACCAGAGCAGAGCAAAGATCCACTTTGCTCTGGGCTTTTCCTGTGCTCTGGGCTTGCAGTGATGTCTAAAACAATGTTCTGCTGATCCAGGCTCCTGCAGAGCTCAGCTAACAAGGGCCAGAGAAAGTTCAGCCTGAGGCTTTCAAGCATGTCCTGGCTGACAGTGGATGGATGCAGTTTAACCTGCCCATGGTCCTTGAATAGACTGAATAGAAATGCATCCTCCACCTGAGCAGCAACTGGGTAGGAACCGTTCATGGAGGGACCACTGGGGACAAACTGGTGGCAATGGCCCAGTGACTGTCTTCTTCCCTTTCCTTACACGGGAACAATTTCAAACAGGTTTTAATCACCATCCTTACTCCTTGCACAAAGTCATGGGCAGAAAGCTGCATCACCCCTACATCCCTGGAATGTTCTCCAGCACTTCCTCCATCAGCAGCCCAGTGTAATGCATTCAGACGTCCTCTGCAAATTGTGGAAACTCCCATTCCTCACACCCACACCCCCCCCAAGCAAAAAGAGAGGGAGAAATAGCAACCCCACCACCTCATCACCCTTCTGTGATGGGCACATCAATCCCTGCAGTCCTGAGCAGAACTGGGAGCTCAAGAGAGATGCTTAAGAAAACAGAGGCACAATTTATCAAAGATGAGATGCACCAGCTGGGAACTGCATCAGGGGGAGCTTATGCCCCATGAAATTAGGGAATCAAGTGTCCTCCACATATGCAAGCACCCACAGCAGTATGGCTGCACAGCCAGCTATGATCTTATAGTCCCATTGAGACCAGTGCCAGCTGTGCAGTATCTTTCTGGGTCAGGGATGGACCCACTGAGAAAACAGAGGGTAATAGCTGGAAGTTGGACTCCCAATCCCTAGTCAGAGTGTCTGGAGCAGGGGAGATAAGGCATCTGATTTTGTAGGCTTCCCCAATAACTATTAAGCAACCAAATTAATCCATCTGGATCAATCTCTCCATGAAGACAACAGGAAACACTCCCATTTCACGATATTATGAGTCTTAATTTTATGGACCAGCTGATGTTTTTCCAATCAAATGTACCATTAAAATATAAGATTTTATTACCAAAATCAATGATGTGTACAGAGGCAGTCCCTCGTGGCTGAAAAAAAAATTATTTATGAATTATAAAACTGATAGCAACAGAGAACATTGTGCAATTATACAGTTGTTTTACAGGATTCTCTAATAACAATGGTGCTTATTTCTGGTAAGGAAGTACCACAGAAAATACAAAGAAAAAGCAACAGAAGCTCAGAATTCCCCTTCACTTAAGAGAGTACAAATGTGATACTTGCTTTGTGTTTATTGAATTACCTTTTTTGTCCCCAGTAACATAACACTGGGGAAACAAAATCACCACAACACGTACAGAAATATTTACTAGTCATCTGTCACTTTCTCCTTTCCCAGCCGTTTCAGTGTTTTGCTGCATTTGAAAAGCAACTGGGAGAGATTCACTCCTATTTAAACCTAGTGGAAATGGTAGCAAGACAGAGATGCTGTAACATTCCAGCACTCACAAAATGCATTACGATCTTTAACCATGCACATAAGTCAGGCACCTACAGCATCAAAGCCTTCTGCAAGCAATACACCCAATGGGGACACAAGAGTAGAGTTCTGACACCAATTTTTCCCTCACCAGGCTCTTTGGCTTCCCAGAATATGCAGCCACAATACCTGACCCGCAGCTGAGGCTTTGTTTGAGCCCAGTCCTCTTCCAACATTTCATCCAGCACCAGCTGTAGAGTTGTCACAGACAGGGCAGATGGATCTCAAGAGGAAGCTGGATTCACACAGGAATCCAACTGCAAGTCCAGCACGACAAGCAATCACTACCCTCACCTCCCACAGGACACTATGTGCATACCCAACCCTGTCAGCTTGCCAGTTTGCTTTTATCACCTGGTAGCCATCATAAACATCAATACTACCATAGAGAACTAAAGAAACTCAGGCACTCCAAATCCAACACTCACTAAGCCCACTGTCCAGCTTATTAGTGAGCTCTGGCTAACACACAAGGAGCACCATTAAGTCCCAGGTATCACAAGGTGCTCAATAATGTGCTTATATGAAGCCGTGCTAAAAGTAATACCTTCTAGTTCCACCCCAAATGTTTTTGCCTTGTACCCATAGCCATTCATTTGCAAGAGCCTAAAGTCCACTCAGAGAAAACAAAGTCTCTTTACTCCACCTGGCTTTAACAACCTCCAGATACATGCGGGGGTGGATGAGGAAAAAGTAACAAGAATACTCAACAGATGTTTTAATTAGCATAAACTTACCATTCATTCCTCTTTCTTCTACCATCAAACTCCTCTATTATCCCTGCCAGATAATTTACAGCGCTTGTTGCACAGTACAATCTCTAAGAACACAGACAACATACACTTGATAATGTAGAAGTTCAAAGAGCTGAGCCATGCATGACCTGCAAGCAGATTGTTGCTATTTGCTTGCATGTATAAAAAGGCTTTGCCTTCATGCAGTGCTGGAACTTGTCACTATGAAACACCCTTCTATTACAACATGGCCTAGAGGAGCTACTATTTTGGGTCCTAATAATGTGCTTGGTTTTACAGGAAAGCAGGAAAGCAAGTAACATCGAACAACCCAGCTGTCAAGCAGAGAAACAGATGGGATCCTCACAAAGCTACACAGATTGCCTTAGTCAAGTGCTGTCACAGCCCATCTTTGAGATGGCAAAGCACATAGTGCAAGAGCTAGATGAAAGGAGCTTGTGAAATTAAGTAGCATCATCACCTCCACAAAGCCTTCGAAGAGACAATAGAGAATTGCTTTCCAGGCACTCTGATCTCAAGGCAATAAAACATGACTCAGAGTTGTTAGGCTGTTTTTTCCCCTACTAGAAATGCCTTTTGGCTGAGTGACAATTGCCCAATTCTCTCACCTGCTTGGACTCCACAAAACAGAGAGAACATCCATGGAAAGATGCACCAGGATGCACGGTTCACGTCCATGGAGTTGGAACAGCTCTCCCTTTGGAAGGAAGCACAAGCAGAGGTGGCTGGAGGTGTCCCTGCTCACAGGGCCCCAGGTGCTGGCAGGCAGGCCGGCCACTCGTGTGCAAGAAGCCCAGTGATTCACTCTGCTGGGGCTTCCAGTCCACAATTTGGCTTCCTAACAATCTAGGAAACCACAACACCTGCCATGGAGGTTCAGATCCCATGTTGTCAAAGGAGCTGCCTTTACACAGAATGAGTCAGTGGCAAACCAGGAGAAGTGATGGACTGGGCTGACCTTCCTCAGTCAAAGTCATGGGAGGATGCTAAACCCAAGCTTAAAACCCAGTGCTTCAAAAACCCAGGCATGCCTGGAGATATCAGGCCCCATAATATCTAAAAAATGCAAGGCATTCAAACCTACAGTCTGATCATGGACTAGAACAGGCCCCACACTCAGCTGGCCATTCATGCCTGTAGTTATGCAGGCAACAAAGGCTGCATGTGGAGGGAAGGCTGAAGACTGAATGAAGTACCAGAATTGACTCCCTTATCTACCTCCTCCCTCTCACTAACTGGAAGATGCTATTCACAGAAAATATAATTCAAAGGTGGAGGCTAATGACAAATTAGATTGATTTTTAGGACAAGAAAATTGCAGTCAACCTGCTTACCAGAAGTAATAGCAAGTTTCAGGAAAACTAGGTCTCCTCTCCCCTTCATCTCAGCCCCTTTCCCTCCTCTGGCTCCCAAAGAAAGAAAAAGCCTTCATAGAAGAGAAATCCCCTTACATGAAACAATTAGTGGTTGGCAGGAGCCAGTTTAATGCTGGCTTCCCTCTCTCTGCTAGGCAGTGCAGAGCCTGAACCGATGCAAAGGGTCTATTTCCCAGGGAAAAGCAAATTCCGAGCATGCAGCTGGGAGGAATGCATCGTATGTCTGGTATTCATGCTTCCCCCTCTTTTCCTCTTCCTTTTTTTGGCCGAATAAGGAGCTGAGCACAGAGAGCTGGGCCAGGGAGCACAGTGCTGCCTGCTCAACGCTGCCAGACTTCTGACTTTGTTTGTCTTTACTGGAAATCAAATCAATTCATCCAGGAAAAAGGCGAGTGCACACACCATGGAGTACCAGGCTCAGACATCACACTGAGATGTAAGGACAAAAAGAGGAGCAAGCTGAGCCAGACGAGCCCAGCAAGGGTTCCCACAAAGATGTGCACGTACGTATGGGCAGGCAACGATTTTCTTAATTATGCTGGAGGGAGGAGAGATGCTAACTTAAAAACTTGGGGCTATTATGGCTAAAGTGCATGCACCAGGGGACAGGAGGATCATGTGCCTGAAAATACATCCTCTGTGACATACACAGGTTATAAACAGAAGTGTGGGACCTCACTTCAGAAATGGAAATTCATGATAATTCTTCCTTAAGTCCTGACAATCTCCAAGTTAAAGCCTATTGCAGCAATTTCAGTGGCACACTGGGATTTTTGTATCTAGGATGCAATTGCAATATTATATTCTAAAAAATAAAATTTTTCCCCACTGTTTCTACTATAAAAACCAGACCATTCCTGTGAGCGTCCAGGACTTTGCAGCAGCAAAAAACAGAAGAGAAAGACAAGGTCTCCTGCAAAGGCAGGAAATCCTGATCACAATTACCCTGGAAGAATCTGTACATACTCCCCCCTTTGTCAGCCCTGTTCAGCACTGGAAGAGCAGCTCTTATTTCATCCTACAAATTGGTGACAACCACTGGGATGGGGAGACAAATGTAGGATCAATCACCATTGGAGCTAACAGCTCAGGGAAAGAAGGAAGTTCACACACTGCCAATGTACAAATTGTCTCCAGTTCAGTCCTAACTTTTCCTCCCATACAGATGACCTGAAAAGATCTGCACAACCACCTATGGTATTCACTACCCTCAGCTACTTCAGAGCAACATGCTTCTGTCTGCTTTACTGAGCCAGGCATCAGGGTCCCAAATAAGACTACAATGCAGCTGTCCAGGAAGAAGATGGGGAATATTAAAGAAATCAGCAACCTCCCCGAAGGTGTTTCCTTCAACCTAGGCTGGTTCTCAGTGCCTTGAAGGACAATGCAGAACCTCCATAGCAGGGATTTCCTGAGCTTTCTTCCTTACCATCTCATCCAAGTATCCAAAATGGAAAGATTGGCTGAACTCTGAGGTGGGAGGTTTAACCTTGCCCCCAGTTCTTTTTTTTTTCTTTTCCTAAGTAGCACTGAAATAATTCTTCACACACACACAAGTATCTTGAATGCCTTAAGATCTTAGGCCACTTGCCTCAAGAGCCTTCTCTAGCAATAAGCCCCATGTTCCAAATTACAAGTTAGGTGACAGAGCTGTTTCTTCCTTTTTTTTTTTTTTTTTAAACAGATTCAAGACTACCATCTTTCAGCTTTGTCTGAACATCATTTGTGTCTGTGTATCACGACAAAAACAGACACACCAAAGCTGCATCCCAGCTCACAGGCATCTTGCTGTGCTTCAGAAAGGATGATTCCAATGCTTTACATATTGGACAAACTTTGCCAAGCACATCAAGACTTATCCCCTCCCCAACACCTTTAGGCTGCAGTTCCCCACTGCCACTTGAATCATAGAATCATAGAATTGGCTGGGTTGGAAGGGACCTCTGAGATCACCAGGTCCAACCCTTGATCCACTACCGCTGCGGTTACCAGACCATGGCACTGAGTGCCACATCCAGTCTCTTTTTAAATATCTCCAGGGACGGAGAATCCACTACTTCCCTGGGCAGCCCATTCCAATGTCTGATCATCCTCTCCATAAAGAAATTCGTTCTAATATCCAACCTAAACCTCCCCTGGCACAACTTGAGACCATGCCCTCTTGTCTTGAAGGCACAGTTCCACCTCCTGCAGCTCCCTGCTTCCAGCCCTCCACCTGTCCAGAGTTGTCTGCACCAGGAAACTGGAAGGAGAGTGGCCAGAAGCCTCTTCATGACATTTAAATACAGTCTTCAGCCTTCTGCCTGTTGTATACAGATGAAGACAGGAATGCTCTAAAGCACCCAGTGGAGTGACTCAGATGAAGACACACAGCTGAAACCCAACTGAGGAAAGGGAAAACTTCTAGCCTCATTAATAACTGAAATTAAAACCAGAGCTTGTAGTACAGCTGCAGTTCCAGCTACCCCACTGCTTGTTTTAACAGTGTGGCTTCATTATGGTCAGGGATTTAAAACAGCTCCAGCAACTAAAGCAGAGTTAAAAAAAAAAATGAAAAGAAGAAACTAAAGAGCCACCACTGACTATCAGTAAAATAAAAAATAAATTCCTGTGGGTTGGAATAATTAGCCAAAAAAAAAAAAAAAACCACAAAACCACCAAAAAAAAAAAAAAAAAACCCAAAAAACCCCACCAAAAAAAAAAGAGATTTGCATGCCATGAGGACCATGAGTGAATGCTTCCTTCCCTGCTTCCACCAGGCTCACACATGCTCCTAGCTAAGTACATTTGTCCCTTTCTCACGAAAGCCAGCCAGTGCCCTGTGGCTCAGCACCAGCTATTGCTGGTCCCTGGCAGGGTGTCACCTCCTGCCCCAGAGTAGGTGCTCTGCAACCACCCTGAGAAGACAGCCTAGAAAACTTTCTCACTTCTGCTGCCTAAATGTTACAGTACTGTGAAAACAAAAAATGAGAAAAGAAAAAATATCTTCCAACAAATTACTAATATGCCTGGAACTTCTCAAGAGGCACTGGTCCTCACCAAGCAGCCAAAGGAGGTAGAAGGGGTGAGTTGTGGGGAGGATCAGCAGAGCCATGCAGTGGCTTGATGCAGCCGAGCAGATGAGCATGCACATTTCTTCAGGTTGAGCTGGCTCTTCAAAGGTTCCTCAAAAGGCAACTACCTGGTGTGTACCAATGCCTGCCCACAGGATCCCCACCACCATCCAGGATGAGAATGGGACAAGAAGCCAGTGGGAAGCTTCAATTTGTTGTGTCTTGATAGCTAGGCTTTGAGGGCTTGGACAGTGCTGCTGAGGCTTTAACCTATTTTCTTTTCTTTATATGAATTAAAAGTGGTAAATTCGTGCAAAAAAGGATAATTATCTCCATTCTCCCTTTTCCCTGCTTCTCAACAGAGAACATCCCTCCTCTCTTCTTAAGTACTGACAGCACACCAAGGTCAAATTTCTGCAGTCGAGTCACTGCCTGGGTGCAGATCTGGCAGTCAGCTGGGCATCCACCACCCAAGTTCATGGGACCAGGAGCCCAGCCTTTCCAAAGAAGAGAGCCCCAGGACCTGCATGAGAATAGCCACAAGGACAGAGGCTATATGGGGTCCTCAAAAGCCTTGGAAAGTAGAAGGACAACTATTAAAAAACAGAATAAAAATCACCTCCGTGCATGCTCATGCGCCAACAAACAGAATGGGAGCAGCTAAAATAGACATTGAAAGCCATTTCTCTGAGTCTCTAATGTTGAACAGCCTGGAGAGGGGGAGTGTGAGAAGCAGCCCTCCCTGACACCCATGCAGGACCTCATATCATCTCAGCACATACAGTGGGACCCACTGCTCCTCTTGGTTATGGAACAGGGTGCCCAGAGGAGTTGTGGATGCCCCACCCCTGGAAGTGCTCAAAGCCAGGTTGGATGGAGCTTTGACAAACCTGGTTTAGTGGAAGGTGCCCCTGCCCGTGGCAGATGTTTAGAAATAGGTGATCTTTATAGTCTCTTCCAACTCAAAACATTCTGTGATTCTGTGATGATGCCTGACCCAAAAGAATATCCATTGTTGTATCACAATGCCTGTGTTAGACACCTACTCTCAAAAGCCTGCCAAGAACATTTTACACTGTAAAGCTTGAACTCCAAGCCAGGCTGTGCAAACCTTCATAATTCCCTTCACTGTAGGGCTATGAAGGGCTTCAGTAGATTTGTACTTGAAGCCATGTCTGCAAATGATCACAGCTGAGGTAGCAAGATCCTGGCAACAACACAGCTCTCTGCACCATGTCAAGAGCTGGTTTGAGAGCATAAGAAAACCAAAAACTCCTTTTCCCAGCAGAAGTCTCCAGCTTTTCAAAAATATTTAAATGGAAACCAGCAGAACGCAGAACACACTTTCTTTCTCAGAAACCAGAGCACTTTCTAAATTCTAAAGTGACTGCAACCTAAAGTCACCATTTCTTAACAAATTTGAGTGAAATAACTTCTCATTGGTTTCAACTGAAGGGCTTTGCCTTGTGTTTGCCGCAGGCTGGAAGCACACATGGTCACTACAGCTCAGCCAAGGCTCAGCTGTGATAACACCACCTCCCTGCAGCATCATGAAGGGAAGCATTATCCCCATTTTGCAGACAGGAGAAAGTAAGCTTGAGAACAACAAACAAAAAAAAACAAACAAAACCCACAACAACAACAAAACAACAACAACAACAAAAAAAAAACCAACAAACCCACAACAGAAAAACAAAAAACCCAAAACAAACAAAACAGAGAGCAAGGAAGACCCCCTTCTAGAGCTTATTTCTCAGTGAAATATTCAGCAGCAGCTCTGAGTGGAAATCAACTGGAAGCAGCAGCACTTGGGAATTAAAAGATCTCTAAGATTTGCTCTGGAGAGTTATTGGATATTATTGGGTTAAATATGCCAATATACCACAACCACCAAGGACTTAAAACTTTGTACCCATACGATGCAAGAACATCTTCATTACCAATGTCGTAACACACCTAAAATAAACTGTTACTGTATTTCCAGAGGGAAATTTAGGCACCCTGAGCAGCAGTGGGCTGTCAGAGAGACAAAGTACCACAGTCAAGAACTCAGATTTGCCCCATTTTCCAGCCTATCACAGACTCATGCTCCAAAGAACCCAGTCTCTCCTCATTAAATGAGGAACCAACCACGCTTCAGGGGTGACACCTCAAGCTTTGATTTTTGTCTGTTTTAGAATGTGAAAGCCATGAGGAGCTGGCTAAGGGGACCTTTGAGGTCCTTCTCAGAAAGACTGGACACTCCTGAACAGCACCTCTCAGGAGTTCAAAGCCTATCCCTTCCAGTTCCTGCTAACTTCCCTGGATCCCAAAAGGTAGTCTCTGGTTCTCCTTCTAGATTGACAAGTCCACTCTTGCACTAGTGCTCTTCTAAAAATGGACATCAGATGCAAAGAAACATGCATCAGTACAGCTGGGAGATGTCAGCTTTGCACAAACAGTCCTACAGCACCACATCATACCTGGAGATGAGCCATAAGATCCTGTCCTCCCCTTGATAAAGTACTATTTGTATTAATGGGACTTAAAAAGACTTTTAAATATAAGCTGAGAACTTTCCTCAGTAAACGGGCTCATCCAGGCACCCTCAGAGGACAAACTTCCTCCTTCAGTTGAGATGAAGTTGGAAGGTTTTGCTCAGGCCAACACCAGAGAGAGGAGTCAATCAGAAAAGCACCAAACATCCCTGCCGGTCTTGTCAAAGTTGGATTAACTACAGAGAAGACTAGAAAGAGGATCTGCCTAGTTTGGAGGCCAGAGGTCCAAAAGGCAAGCCAAAAGCTAACTTGTTCCCTTTCCTAAAAATTGTGTTTTCAGCTGGCAGTTTCTTGGCAGCCTTCCTACCAGAGGATGCAGCAGGTCAAGACAAGAGTTTGTTCCCAGCAAGACCGAGCTGGGACACAAAACACAAGAACAGATAGAGCTTTGCAAACATGGACTGAAACTCCAGGAGGACTTCATCTGCTGGGCTGACCTCAGACAGCAAGTGAGGTCCATGGGGCCAGGGCTCCTGAAGTCCAGGAAGTACCAACCTAGAGTAGAGCAAGGAAGGGGCAAGAATGTTGCTTGTTTGTTGGATGGTAAGTTGGCCAGGACAGGACCAATGTCTTTTATACTTTATCAAGGTGTAGCAGAACGGAGGACCCCATCCTGCTGCAGCAGGGCCATAGTGGCAGCAGAAGTGATGGTCACTGTGATAACAGCTGACAACTGAAATAAATGGTGCTCTGCAAACCATTGAAAATGAACACAGGAAAAGAGCCAAGGCAAGTCTCCAGGCACCCAGCTGCACTGCACCTGACTCGTGAACACCTTTGATTTCTTCTTTCTGTGAAAATCAAACACAGTGGCATTCTGCAAGAAAAATGTCACTTAAACTCCTTATTAAGGGTAATTTCCTCTCCCACTCCTTTTCATCAGCAATGCTCAAGCATTCATCAAATGATCCTGTTATTTCCAGGCAAAGTGTTACTTTTCTTACGAAGAACCTATATATCAGCACCATCTATATATATAAGTTCTACTGAAAAATCAATTCAGAAGCAGTGTCCAACCCACCAGAAGAGGAATTTATCTTAAATTAAGCTCACGCACAGGGAAACCCATAAACGCTTGGGGAACAATGTTCAAATGGGGAAAAGATGCAGCAGTAACCACATTACTTTTTCTTTCTGGGCAGTAGCTTTTCACTTAAATATTATGCAATTCACCTGCTTATTATTCTTATTACACAATATCCCATTCAAATCCATGCTGCAAGCATTCCACTCACTGCAAAAAGACTTCAGGAAGCAAAAAGTAAAATAAAATGACATTGAAGCAAAGGAACCTATAGTAGCACATTACACAGCACCAGTTTCAAGAAGGCTGTCATTCTGAACACACCAGACAGCACTTTGACTTCAACAGTATCCTTCTGTGAAACTCCTTTGTTAGGGAGCACAGCATTATCCTTGCTATGCAGAACCATTCTGAAATGAATGGTACAAACTCCCTGAGGCATTTCAAAAGGATTGGGCTGCTCAGAGTGCCTTAACTTTTCACATCATCTTTTCCAATAACTTCGAAAGCAGTAAGGACAAACCAGGTGGTCTTCAAGGGAAGAATTTAAAATAAATCCATCATCATCTGCCTTGGGAAGGAAGTACAGAACAGGGCTGTGAATCCCAGCTCAAGGCAGCTGTATGTGCCATTCCAGATCCAGTACAATGCAGAAAATCACTTAAGTACGTGATTAACTTTAATATGCGCTTAAGTTGCTTTGACTTCCATAGAACTTCAGCATATATTTACATCCTTTCATGTACAGAAATACTCTCTTAAACCAGATCCTGTTTGTAGGGATGCTGCATACACACATGCACACACCCAGCTCATGCCTCCAGCGTAGCTCTGGCCCCTCAGCCTAGCTGCAAACAAAACTGCCCTAATTTTGTGCACACCTATCAACCAAAATGTTTCACCCAGACCTTTAAATAGCCATGGTGAGATTTGGAAGTGCTTTATCTGGGACAGGGACTTTATGCAGTGTAAGCTCTAGTTTTCAGACTTGGTAAGTTACACAAAGGCTGATGAGACACACTACAAAACACTGGAGCTGCACATCTGAGATCTCCCTGGGCTCAGTTGCATCTGCTATGGACCACATTGTGGACCAGCCTTGAGCAGTGCACACACAGCAGGTATCAGGAGGATCTTTCACTGGTCCCTTCTAAGCCATCACTTTGCCTAAAGGGGTTTGGATTGTGGTCCAAAAGGCCACAGGGTTTTGTCCACACGTACAAGGAAAGAGACCCACACAAAACCAAGAAGTTTCTCAGCTTCAAATAGGTCAAAATGGTTTGGTTCCTCTCCATGAGGAAGACAATGATTTCCTCCCAGTCTTCCACCACACTCCTATACTGGGCATCTGCAACTGATGTAATTTCTGGTCTCTCAGATGCCTGGGATCTTCTGAAGCCCAGGACAACAATATAAATGCAAAAAGTGACAGAAAGCACCCTTTAGTCCTGCCCAGCAATGTGAACTAAGGGACTACAACAATGACCAAAAGGCAGCTGAACTAGCCCTATCATCAAGGAACTCTTGTGTTTCAAAACAGAACCTTAGGCAAAAAAAAAACCTCTTTGCCCAATGCCTCCCCTCACCAGCTACTGCCTTGCTACTACAGTTAATGGCAACCACATCATTCTACAGCTTGTCTGATAGAAAAGAACTATTATGCAGGGGCTTGGTTTTCCCATTTTGCCCATTCTTAAAGCAACACAATAAATTATTATTATATATATCAGCTTAGCAAACAACTACAGCATCTGTGCTGAGTGCCTGTGCAGGGGCACGCTGTTTCTCTTTTCTGATCTGAAAATAGCCAAGATATTAGAATCCCACAGAGAATTCAATTTCTAACAGAAGAATTGATGGGCCAGATGTTGACACTGATGATTATTATACTAGCCCAGGGAAGAGCCTAAACTTTAAGGTTAGTGGGCCTCACCCTTCTCCTTTCCTCAATGACCCACATTACAGCACAGCTGCTCACACATCCACCCACCCCTTGTGCTACTTGCCCAGAAGAGTGATGTACAGTATCTTTTCCAAGCTCTGGCCCTTCTCCTGTGTAAATGACCACACCCAAAGCACCCAGATAAGGGAACAACAAACGCTGCAGTGCTGAAGACGGCATGGGAGAAAAAACACTTCAGAGTAAGACATCAAATGCTGCATCCAGCTCTTGGAATCTACGAGCCCAATGGTTCCGTTCAACTCTAAATTCGGGGAAGCCTCATATGAACAAAAGCAAACTCTGCTTCAAAACTCTTTTCAGCAATGTAATATTACTTCCTTTGGTCTCCTGAAATGCCTCTCTTTCTTTTGGATGCCATCCAGGGAAAATATTACAATAAGAGATTGCTGATGATTCAAGATCTCAGGGTCTCAAGATCAAGCCCTTTACCAGGCAGCCAGAAAGGACCAGGGCAGCAAACCACACTCTCACAGTGCACATAAAACTTCTCTGTGCCTGGGATTGGCTCTGGATTCAAATCTGCACAGGCCTTTTTAAACAACTTCTTAACATGACAAAACAGGCTCCAGGAGCAATATTGCTGCCTGACTTGTCAGTTTTGTGCCCCAAGCCAAGACCAAAGGTTGTGCTCACCAGGGCTGCTATGAAGAGGGACACTGTTCCCCACTACAACTTCAGGGCTTCAGGCTTTTCCCCCTGGGACCACCTGCACCCTGTGCAATGCAATCCTCCCTCTCCAGTAGCACAGGGGCTCACATAGCTGGGGAGAAGTCTCAACCTGCACTGGCACAGCAAGGGGTGAGGGGGCGTGAACTGGAAAGTCTCTGTGCAAGTCTTGCAAGATGTACAGTGCTGCCAAGCCTTGCTCCAACTGAAGGCTAAATGTCTGCCTGCCCCTCTCAAAACACACAGATGTCAAATTATCTGCCAATCAGACAAACTGCAGAAACAATTAGCTATCACATAATGACTGCAGGGACAAGGAGAGCAATCGATGCAAACCTGCCCCAAGGGACGTGCAGCATCCCAGACTGCCTCCCACAAGAATAGAACATCCCAGAGTGAAAAGAAAACAGAAAAGTTTACTACCTATGCCATTTAAATATGGATTTTTATTAGGGAAAGAGACCAGAAGCCTGCCTGCCCTGCTCAGCCCTTTCACAGAAACACATCTTCCTTCAAAAGTGACAAGAGAGAAAATAAGAACAGGAGTGACAGAGGCAAGAGAAGGATCAACTTCCCATTTCAAAGCAAGGGCAACAAACTCTTTCTGTGATCAAGTTCAATTAAATACCAATAAAGGGTAAGACTAGAAAAAATACAGGCAGTTTCAGGACCTATGCTTGCGCTAAGTCCCTTGCCCACTTCTTTAGTTTATTAAAAATATATATTTTAAAAATCAGTGGTTTTCAGTAGTTCCTTTCTCTCCTGGTTTACTGCAGGGAAGTCTTTCAGAAACCATGGTAGAAACTAACTACTTTGAAACACAAACATGATTGGACACATATATTTAATATGAAGCAAAACTGATAAACATGATTTTCCTCAAATTATAGTATGAAATTTGGACAGAAGGGAATATCTGTTCTTTGAAGCCAGCGGCATCCTTTCAAGCCATCCTGAATCATGTGTCCAAGACCACCAACATGAGGCAATTTCAATCTCCAAAGCTTTAGTCTTGTAGGATTTACCCATTTAAGCTGCAAGAAAGGGAAAGAAGCACATTACATACTGATGACGACATGCATTTGCGTGTGTGAACACAGATGAGGATGAGGTGAGATTAGGACAAGCTTGTCAGGAATTAGCCCAGTGGGTTATTTATTCCATTACAGCACAGATTAAAAGGGCTGACTGTCCCTTCAGCTTCACAAGCACTCACATGACTTACCAAGTGTGCTTTATGTTGGAGGAAAGGAGAGAAAATATTATCATCCAAGTAAATATCTCAATAAATAAACAGTTGATGCATTCAGTGAACAGCACTTCGCATGTGATTAGCATGACACCTCTCAGGATCCTAACAAAGATGCCTTACAAAGAAATGCTGTTTTCAAGCCTCCTTGGGTTAGGTGGACTGAATCAGTCCCAGCCAACAGGCAGATAAGTTGAGTCAGAGGGACAGACTCCTCAACCAACAATCTCAGGGGTTGGACGAGTGTCCCTGACCATTGCAGGGGGTTTGGAACTAGACGATCTTTAAATGTCCCTTCCAACCCAAACCGTTCCATGATTCCACGACCAGCTTTGCCCAGGATGCTCCAGTTCAGCAGCATCACCCATAACTGCAGTCTCACAGTCCCACCCTGGCACAGGCAAGTGCTTTGTTCATGCCCTGTCCTACTGGACCAGGCTTCGCTGAGGCTCTCGAGGGATTTAGTAGTAGAAAGCAGACAGCCTCATTCCTACTGACCCATTCTCACCGTAACATATTTCTCATTTCCGACCAACTGGCTGTTCTCTCTCAGTTCTGGTTAATATTATTTGTGTTTTAATGCTTTCTAGGAACCATTCCAGCTTTACATGACAACAAATACTACTGGGTAGGGGAAACACTTAATCTGCCTGGCCATGCTTTAGGTAGTTCGTTTTAGGAGCTGGTCCAGGCAGTCAGAAAAACAGCAGTGTCTCTCCCATGACCAGAGATCTCTCCACTCACACTCAGCCCCACTGGGAATGTGGCCCATAGGTCTGAAGGTGGATTTCACCAAGGCTGAATTCTGGAGCTCCTCCAGAAATACTCTGGGGAGCATGAGCAAGCAAAATAAAGGGAAACCCACAAAAAACTGAGATCAAAGGACTCTCTGGGTTCTTTTTCTTTGCAAACACATTGAGTATTTCCCATTTGCTTCCTCTTGGTCTCATCAGAAGGAGGTCTTTCCACAGCCATCATTGCCATAGTCTGTCTGAGACTGAGCTACTGTTGTACAACACCCAGGAGGAGGTTTCCACAGCACCATTTACTACAAAGGGAAGCTGAGGCACAGAGAAGCATCAGAAGGGCTTTTCCAAACTTCAAGAATCAATTAACTTGAAACTACCAGTTCTGATACTAACCTTGAGCTTTGACTTTTTAACTTAAAAATTTCCACATGAACCTCACCAAAACACAAAACCAGTCACACTGGCCTCCTGGGAAGCTCTGAAAGGACCCCAAATTATGCAAGGAATCCATGACAGAGCTGAAAACAGCAACACTGGACTTTGCAGGTTCACAAACCAACATACTCTACAAAACATATCTCCATCTCTCAAAGCCTTCACAGGATTCCAAGGATTTTACACACTGAGTGGCATCCAGGACAAACAAAACAAAATAAGTCCTTGGCTGAAGCCAGGTGGACTCTCAGAAAGACCAATAGTATGGTTCCCCAGGAGGGACAGCACAGAGCACAAAGTTTGGTCCTGTTAAATTATACAAAATGTCATCTCTCCTTCCACCTGCCTTGAAAGAGGGCAGGAAAGATAGCAAGTAAGAGGCCCAGCTTTGTAGAAAGACAGCAGACCATTGGGTAGGATTGTACCTGGGCAGGACAGGCCAAGCCATGTTTGGACCATGCTCTATGTCCAGCTCCCACCCTGGCACCACACAGGATGCCAGCAATGCTGCAGCAGCACCACATCTCCTCATTCTCCCTAAAGCCCCACACAGACTTTGACCTCTGCACATCACTGCACAGCCTGAAAGCACGTTCAAAACCAGAACATCAGCAGAGCCATTGCTCCAGCCCATAATTCAGCCTTGGTTTCATGTCAGCTCAGACCAGAGGCATTTTAGTGTGATAACCAAACACCTAGCAGTGTCCCAGGTCCCTAAGGAGTAGAGGGGGCTGACACAGTTGCATACAGCAGGGATTTGGTGTGCAGATGAAATGCCCAAAAGATTGGTTGTGGAAGGCTTTTGGGCCTGATGCGTTTCTTTTTGCAGCACACAACCTGCTCAGGTCAGGAGAAAGAAGGTAGGAGAGGTGACCATGTATCAGGCACACCCACCACAGAGGTCTGCACGCTGCTGAGTTTGCTCTGTTTTTTTCCCTTTGCACTGCTGCAAGTTTGCTCTGGAAGCTCAAACCAGATCCCAGTCAAGTGCAGGTGTTTGCATAGAGTAACTTTATCCTTGCACCAGTTTGAGCCAAAAGAACTCATTATACATTCTTCAGAAGCTGTTTTCTCCACCCACCAGGAGTGTAACCAAATCAACAAAGACTTAGAGGTCAGCTCCTCATCTGCAATTCTACCTCCTGTTTGCAGCTTGTGCATTATTTACTTCCACAAGGAAAAAAAAAAAAAAAAAAAAAAAAGAGAGAGAGAGAGAAAGAGAAAACCCAATCAAGAAGATCTGCTCTTTGGGAAAGGCAGGAGAAGCTTGAGAGGGGAAAACTCACTGTCACCAGGTAGCACCAGGTAGGTGAAAATTCCTTAGATCAGCAGTAAATCTTTAAGAGTTTGAGGCCAGGGATTATCAACCAGATGGAATTACCTAGTGATGCAGCTGAGAGTAGGAGGGTAAAAACCCCAAGGAAGGCTGAGCACTGTTGGGTTAAAAAGTACAAAAAGCAGAGACAACTAGCACAACCGGCTAAGGGCATTATGCTAAAATGCAGACTACAGCAGAATCTATCAGCACTAAAAAAAAATCTTCAAGAAACCTTATCTACCTTCTCCCAGGAAACCCACACAGTGTCATGGAGCAGCAGAGAGCATCTGGGCAGCACACCATCAGTTTATTCACAGTACAACCGTGCTTATTTCTCAACACAAAGTAACAATGCTGTATATTATGTTTAGTCAGTATTTTGGTGTTTTGTATGGGAGAGAGCTTTGTGTTGTATTGTTTTTCTTAAACCAAAGAGGAACTAGAAAGCTTGAAAGTTCAGATTCTGGAGAGGTCTGTGGTTTTTACCAGGGCCAGGGGGGGAAGGTGATTAGGAGTTATTTTTTGTCAAAAACAGGAGGTGCTTTTCCTGTTTCTTTCTAAATTTTTCCCTCATGCAAAAGCACTTCCCATTTTCCACCCAAGTGCTAGTTTTGACCCATGTACAGCAGCACCCTCTGCTCCAACAGTGACGGTGGGGAGCCCTGTGACAGCCTTGCACTGCCCCAGCATTTGCAATACCTTTCTTCCAAACTCCAAATTAATTCCCTGCTCACAGTAACATTCTTGTGGTTTGTGTTTTTCTTTATTGGGGTTTTGTTTTGTGTTTTTTTAATCTTTTTTTTTTTTTTTTCCCCACCAAATTAACCATTGCTCCTCTCACATTTTACCAGCCCATGGACTGAATCAACACATCTTGGTTTTGGCAGGAGGAACAACTTACACCACCTTGTTTTCACTCCAGAACCACTGACTGTGCCATATCCAGCCCCAGCATGTTGCTGCCCTCTTCTCCTTCCTGCATCAGTCTAACTCACAAGTATTGTTTTTGTGTACATCCTACAATGCCACACACCACACAATGTAGTAAACGTTTGCTTAGACTTTTAGGTTGGTTTGTTGTTTTTCTTCTCTTTAACCAAGTGACATTTTTCAAATCAGATGACTTTTTCCACCTTAAATGTTAACAAGAGGAGGTAGGGGTGAAATGGTGAGGAAGCTAATCAGTTTATCTTTCTCCTTTAGCTTGATGCAATACTGCCCTTATTGTTTAATGCAGTAGCAGCACTTTCAATTATATTTCTTTCACCAGAATGTTCAAATATTGCAGAGAAATATCTACTAAGATGATTGGCCAATACATTCTATTACTTTTCAATCAGCATTGCTAAATGAATTAGATGCAGCTGTTACCAGAGAAGTAACGACAGTTGGGTAACACCACACTAAACAGGAGGCAGGAGGGCTTACACAGCTCTGTGGGAAAGAAAAATTCTATCTCAGCATCCCCTCACCTCCCCAGCACTCTGAAGGGGCAGGCCATTGCAGAAGCCCAGGGTCTGTTGCAGAGCATCAGCCATTCCTTCAGCACTGCCTGCTCCCCTGGCCAGGAGCTCTGTGAGGGTTTCTCACTGGCCAAGAAGCCCATGACCGCTCACAATGTCACACTGCCCACCCAGAAAGGCAACACTGAAATCTACTCCTGTTTTCCATGAGCTAAGCAAAACAGCTTAAATAGTACCCAGAGCTGCCAGCCCTTGTGATGGGTAAATGCTTTCAGGATCAGAGAGACATCTTTATTTAAATGGCATCTGTATGGCAGGTGGAACATCAGCTTTATCACCCAATTCATTTGTGTCTATCCCTTATGCACCCGGGTGCAAGTATGTCCTGTCACTCACCCAGCCTGCTCATACAAAAGGACAATATGCCAAGCAGGGGCAGGGAAGGCAAGCACACTGACCCCTTAATTAAAATCAGCATCACCCAGCTTTTATAGAAAATAGCTGATCTCCTAAGGACTACCTCTTACCATAAAATGAATTGCAAGAATTTCAGGGCCAGCCAAGTGGCTTGGGATCTGCATGCCCAGGTAGGGAGCAAACTTCAAAACGTAAAGAGCTCATAGAAAATTTGCTCAATGCAGATCACCTTACTTTGGGAAAAGCAGAGCTTTTTTTTACTCTGCGTTTTAGCTTACTCTACCTTCCAAAATAGTCTGAACTAAGTCAAAGAAGGCATGTTCATTTTGGAATGAAGCAGCACGCATATGAAGCGCTCACAGAAGAGCTGTGGCAGAACAACTTGTTCCTCACCAGCTATTCTGAACCACAGCTCTGTAACAGATCCACAGTACAGCTCTGTAAATGAGACGATGTGTTGATCTGACAACCCAGTTAAAGTGCTGGGTAGAAGCTTAAAACCTTCAGGAAAGCATAAGCTCTCACTGACATTTCTCTTGAACTAAGGGCACACCAACCCAAGAAAAATCAGACACCATTCACTTCTTTTCTAGACACCTATTTTTCAACCCCGAATGTCAAAAAAACATCAGTCCAGCCTCCAGGTTGGTATGATTAGCTTAAACAAAACACAATAAAAACTAATGTGCTTAATGTTTTCCCCCTACCAGCACTCTACACAATACAGTCCAGTTCCCAAACCTTTTCTACACAACCAAGTGGCCTAGAACCTTAAGTTTATTTTAAATGCAAGATTAGATATTAAGGGAAAACACAGATTTAAGGAAGTAGGAACTATGAAAGACCTGCTATAGGGCAGAGCTTAAAAGAAGATTACAACCAACAGAAATCACTGAACATCTTAAACATTAAAGCTAAGACCTTGACATCTCAAATGAAAACTCCATCTTGATTGTTACTATTATTTGTGATTGCAAGGTCCCAGACAAAAAGGAATTCAGAAAAAATTATCCATGATGGTTTCACACAGGCTGAACACTGCTTTTTTAAAGGGAGAAAATTTCTTGAGATAAGTGTTAGTATTTTTATTTTTTTTTCCCCTTGAAAAGTTCACTCAGCATTGCAAGTACTAGCTAATGCAATCCTTTTCTGTATGCTCCATTTCACTGTCAGGTTCTTGGTATCCAGGTCTCCATCATAGTGAGAAAAGCCTTAGAAGGGACATTTAAACAAAATAAACTGCAGACATTTTTCCCCCAAAAGGTTTCACAGGCTTACGGATTTATACAATAGCTTGTTTTTTACAAAATGGAAGCTAAGGATTAGGTTTAAATCAGTGTCTTGTTACAGCCACCCAGCCTAAAACATGCACTTACTTCCTTTTCAGTAATGTGAGTATGTTCACCATGGCCAACTCATAATACATCCATATATTAAATAAGTATGCATATGTATACATGTATATATTTAGGCATGTGCTGTCTCATCTGGAGCTTGCTATGACCAACACAAGGCTCATTCAGCGAGGAGGAAGGTTACTAAAGTGTTATCTGCACTTGAAGTGGTTTAGTGTTACTAAGCTGAAAGGAAACAGAGAGACATCCTGTTTATAGGCTGAAGAGCCCCGATGGATAAACAAGTGCACCTCAAAAAGCACACCGGGGGGCAGGGGGAGGGAAGCAGAGAGCCCTAGTGGGTATCATGAGAATGAAATACCAGTGAAGCTGCATGCCTGGCAGCACAGCCCAAGGCTGCTGGGTGGCCCCACGTGCTGTGGGGCTGCAGAATGTACAGAATGTGCAGCCAGGCCGGGGCTACCAGCTCCTCCGACCCCGCTAGACCTTGCTCGTCTTTCACCCCAATGCCGGGCCGCTTCCTGGCATGTGGGGAGGCGACACCGGAGCTATTTTTCCACCCCTCCTCCTCTCTGTTCTCCCAGTGCAGGGCCACAGTGCCAAAGTTTTCTATATATTTTTTCATCCACCATCAGAGCTGCGCTGGGGATGCTCAGGGGTTTTTTAAGGTCAGAGCAGGAAGGGTGTGGTGCAAGGTCAGGGCTTACTGCAGTCATGCCTTGTGGCTAGCAAGGCAGGGAAGCCAATAGCTCCTCCTTCAGCATCTTCTGGCCATGGGCAGAGGTGGTCCCAGGGATGGATGGATGTGGTGTGAAACAACCTGATGTTACTGCTATGGCAGGTAGGAGACAGCACCAAGATGTGTCCCTCCCAACAATTCTGTCAGGAAAACACAGAAGGTCCGTCTCCAGATTAGAAGGAGGTACCAAGTTTAATCTAATTTGAAACACTGCTTGTGTACATTGGCCTCAAAAGAGTGAGTGAGTGTAGGCCAGAACTGTAGGCAAGAAACAGGAGAACTGCAGAGAAACCCAGCTGCAGGAACAACAAACATCCCTCTGCTTCTGATATTAACGATGGACTGCACACAGTGATAGAAAAAGCTGAGGTTCTACCTTGGTTCAGACCCAACAGTCGGTCTCTTGTGCCTCCAGTGAGCATAAAGCCACTTTTGCTATGGGCCTGCCCTTGCGCAGAAAGCAGAAACCCTCTGGCTATTCAGCATCTCCCCAAGCACCAATGTCACGGCAATGGTGACTCGTGAGGCCAGTTCTGTGGAGCTCCAGGCTACCTCAAGCAAACTGGGCAGAGAACATGGCACATCTGCAGGGCTCAGGCAAGTAACAACCCTGACAGGCCTCTTCCTACCTGGTCCATCTTCATAAGAGCTCACTGCTCCTAATCTCAATTTCCAAACCTTTGCTGCTCCACTAAGGTTTTGGGGTTTTTTTCCCCTCACCAGTGAACACAGGAGTCAGACCCATATGCAAAGTCCCCATCCTCACTAATACAGAAGGGAAAATTTTGGCTCCCCTGCTTTCGGCTACAGGACAAATATCCCACGCCAGCACATAAGCGAGGATTTGAGCAGGACATTAATACCTCACAGGGCAACTGAAAACAAGAAACCCAGGTATAGAGCTTTCTGACAAATGCCAGCTTTTTTCTGACCACTTCCATGATAACACGGTTGGCACAGCCAATGCTTCACAACCACCACAAGAACCCCACAGCTCTGCAAGGACACAAAATTGTGACTTGCTCACACTCTGACAGGTCCTGGGGATGAGGCAGGGGAATCCAAGAGCTACTCCCAAAAGAAAGTAATAAGCAAGTCATTTCTCATTTGTTTCCTATCCTACTCTTTGTCTCGTGCAGCCGAGACAGGTCTGACTCATAACAGGTTTCTGCAGGGCCTGACACAACAGGTCGACTGACTCGCCTTGAAATAAAACAACAGCAAGCACGAAGTGGCTGTGTCTTGGCCAAGAAGGATCCAAATTCTAGACAGCCCTCAGAGGCAGAACTCCAAGGTAAATAATTGTTAATGAACTCCATGCTCATCAGCTTCATGTAGTCCTGAAACCTTTATTTTGCCTTCCTTCCAGCTGGAAAGACAGTTCATTGAGAATGAAAGCTAGTGACTTGCAGGGAGGAGTGACAGATGCTGCCTGCCTGCATGTGTGAAAAAAACTGACAGGCAGAAATAATGCACCTCACATGTCTTATGGTGGCAGTGAAGCAATAAATAATCTAATAGACTACAAAAGCTCATAGTAATAATGTCGTGCTCCCTTTTCAGAAGCTACTCCCCATGCCGGATGACATCTGCCATGGTATAGATGTTCCTGGAACAGAGATATTTTTAAATCTCTCAATGTGGCACAAAACTGTGAGTGTATCAGCCAAAATACCATCCACCATAGCATTTATATATAGCCCTGCACATACCTTCTATAGATGGGAACATAGACAGATACGTGGTATCTAGTGGCATGACAAACAGACATTCTTTGGCTGGTCTCAAAGCACTTGAGAAGAAACTTCCCAGCCAGCAACTCTGCCAGTGTCACCCTGCTCTATGCATCACTCCATCGACTCATGCTCAAGTGTGTTAAGTACTGCATCACAATTCTGAAGGGTCATCAGTCTGTCCCTCCATCTCCCCATGTGTCCTCTTACAAGCACTGCAGTGCCAGTGAGGGGGTTTCCTCATACCCCTGAGAACCCTTCTGTACACACACCTTCCAAACCAGACTCCAAACTTTTTCCCTTCTTGCTGAGATTGGTCCTAGGAACTGGTGAGAAGATCTTCAGGGCCATTCAGTTCACTCAGGGATGCCTTCATCTGACCTGTGCAAACTCTAGGTATAGTTCCTAACTAGAGGCAGGAACAACAAACTTCTCACACGAACAGAAAAGGATTTGGAAATTCAAAACCAGCAATATCTCCTCAGGGAGCACCTGTAATTACTTCCCAAGAACCCTCCTGGCACTGGAGTTATTGCAGGGAGGGGTGATAGGGGTGGGGGCAAAAGTGGTTCGAGATAGTACAATACATTTTTTCATGAGCATCAAACAGAATCAGCCTTTCAAGCAGAGAACTGCAGCCTTCAGAACCAGGTTGATGTTTAAGCTCTTGATACAGTTATCTACCTAATAATAACCCCAAAAAGCACTCCATGCCTGGCTGCCTGCCAGACCACATGCAGCCTTCTCTGCCCTTTTTTCTTCCTTTCTTTTTTTTTTTTTTTTTATTTTTTATTTTTTTTTATTTTTTAAAACAGTCACACATGGAAATGTTGACTAAGAAATTCAGCTTCTTCCATGAAACAGGCTGAGACTTCTTTTTTTGTTGTTGAGGAAACCACAATTTGGGGACTGAGGAGGGGAAACAGGGGAAAAATTGTGTATTTTGCCTTCACGTGTTCTTTATTTTCTCCTGTGTCAGAAAATGGTGAGAAAGGATCTGACCCACTTGCTGTCAGAGGCTTCAAAGTGATTGTATCAGCTCCACCTGCTTAATGTGCATATTATTCAAGAGTGCAAGGACAATGAGTTGGAGGCAAATCAGCAATGAATGTTTCTTTCTCCAGGAAAAAACACAACACACTTGTGCATGACAAGAGCAGTCCACAATAGTGGGACAGTCTCAAGGTTGGGAGGAGGAAGGAAAGCAGAGAGAGAGGGCTGAATTTATCTGTGTGCTTGTCTGGGGAAAAAAGGATGTATTATAAGGAGACTGCAGTATGCTCAAACTTTTCAGAATTTGCTCCACATTAATTCCAGCACTTGGGAGCAACAAATGAGATCCAGAGACTTGGGGAGAAACATCGTGTCCGTGTCAAGCTTTCAAAGTCTTATAAACTGTAAGGAATTGAACACGGTTCCCTTATACTCTGAGAAGAACAGCCTTTACAGAGCAGGTTGTGAAGTACCACGCTTTGCCATTCCCACCTGTGATGGGGGTTCAAGGAGCTCGGTACATCAGGCTCAGGTACAGTGTAGCCCCCCTGAAGCAGGTTCTGCAGACTATTCCTTATGACTGGGCTACTTGTGAAGGAGGCAGCAAAGTAACAAAGGAGCCTCTAAACAAGCATGCACCCAAAACACTGCAAAGGCACTTAGATTATGTTTTTCAAAGGAAAGGACAAGAGGGAAAGAGGGAAAAGTGTATTTTTGCATGTTTCAGTATAAGCAGAAAGCCCCAGGTCACTACTTTAGATAACCAGGAAGGTGATGGTGGTGCTCACTGCACTCTTAAGCTCAGCGAGGCTTAAAAGAGTGACTGCCCCACAGTCACCACTCAGCACAGCACTCTTGAAATATCCTGATGCCTTTCTTCCATTTTTTTTTCTGGTTTAACATTCATACTACTAGTAAGACCCTGTTAAGTTTTAATGGGCATATCATGCCCCAAAAGATTTTGCCTGTTCTGCCTCCATTTACCCCATTCCTCAGCAATTTTATTCTGACAACTTTACAGGCTTTCCCTAGAATAACCATGCAGGGAGAGCAGCCTGCTCAAGACAGCTCATCCTGCTTACATAGAAGAAAAGCCCTTCTGCAATTTATTCCTGTGTAATTAAGAGTAAATCATACCACCTTGGTATGTTGTCTGAAGCCCTGAGAAATGCCAGTATGTTATGCCTTCCCCTCTCAGCTGCTGTAGAAAGTTAAACCTATATCTACATACATACACAATGTACATGTCATCAAATGACACCACCAAAGCATATTACATCAGGCTTCTGATTCTCATGACCCAAATGGGTGAGTTTTTGTATGAACGTACCACTTTTGCCCTTACACAATCAGAGAGGTGGAAGTAAGCTGGGAATGAGGGAGGGCATCGCCCTTTGCAAACACGGAATAAGCCCAACAGAAAACACCCTTCAGAGACATCCCCCAGCACACCCCGCTGGGGAAGGTGCTTAGAGATGAAAAAGACCCACCAGGAAAGCTCTTCCATAGGAGCTGATATTTCAGCTATTGAAGAAGTTTCTGTTTAAAGAGACATTAATTGCATATACTCAGGAATTTCTCAGTTTGACCACTTAAAAAAACACCCAAAACCACTTAGAGGCTTTTCCTTTTTTCTCTCCCACCTTTATTTGCTCTGTAAACACAGTGGAGTACACCCTGGATCCTGTAACATTCCGTTTCTATGATAGTGGCTTTGAAGCAGAACAGCAGCTACCTAGAAAGCTCACCAGGGTCTGCCAAGCATCCTGGATCCCACCCCTGCCACCACAAATGCAGAATCCCAAATCACCTGACTCCTTACAAGTGCCCCCGAATTCAGACACCTCCCTCACAGGCTTAATTTGTCCCCTAGCAGTAGGGGTTGTTTGTCAAGCACTGTTGCAAGTTTACAAGCAAATGGTGGCAGGTGGAAGATGTTTAATAACCACAAGTAGTTGCAGTCTTCTGAAGAGGCCATTGAGGTCAGCCCAGGGATATTTCTAATCCCATTTGCAGACATGCAGCACTTGGCATGCCAGGTAAGAGCACTGGGTGGGCATCACCTGACAGAAAGAGGCCTGAAGGAGATCATCTTCCTGTGTACCCTCACAATAATGACAAACTGCTACAGGAGGGCTGACCATAAAGGTGACCCTGAAGATCCCACGAAGAATGACAGGACAAAGAGAATAAGGAAACCTGGATCAATTCTTGTCTTGCCACATATGAACATACACATATGTTTATGCATATATATGAATGCTTATATACATCTGTGAAGCTCTGAACAAGTCTCTTAGTCTCCCTCCCTTAATGGTCAGTAAACAGAGGGTAACATCACTGCCCTAAACATACTTTAAAACCTAATGACTCTGTAAACACCTGCAGGCAAAGAGAAACCACAGCATCTCCACCTCCACGCCAACAAACAGAAACAAACTTCAGCAAGGACACACCACTGAAATGTCTCATCAGCCCAAGGGAGTGATCAGTGGCACCAGCCCAAAGGGGCTGCTGGCAGACATCCCATGATACTTTCTATTATGTCCCTTCATATTGCCTTATGCCTTGCACATCCTTTGGCCTCCTTCCCAAAGAGAAAAGCTGGGAGTGACATCTCTCGAGCAGGTCTGCTCCATGCCTCAAGCAGCATGAAATCCCCTGAGAGCAGCCAGGAATCTCTCTCCTCTCCAAATGAAGGTCATCTCCACCATGCTCATCCTCAGCCCACCCAGAAAGTAAGGTCTGAATCAAAACTCAGACACCCTTTTGCTGGCCTGGCTGTGCCACCTACTTAAGTGCACCAAAAGACACTGACACAAGGTCTAGCAAAGCAGCTTATGCAGCATCTCACAAGAGGGGGGTGGGAAAAGGGAGTAATTTTTGGCAATGAAAATGTAATGGAACATTTTGTATCGATCTATTGTGGAATGAGTCATTTTTAGAGTGATTCGCCTTCTCTTCCCGTTGCTTCCCCACACCTAAATTATGGACTGCAAGAAATGAGCCAAGATAATGGGCAATTTCAGATGTTCTAAACTCAGGTTTTTCTCCTGCTGGAACAGCGTGCCGCAGCAGTAGATGGACCAAGCTCCAGAGATGCCCATTTTCCCACACCCCTGGCTACCAAGCAATTGTGTCTAACTAATGGGTAATTAGGAAAGGACTAGAAGGATGGGAGATTACAGGACCAGAAGGAAGATCTGGAAAGCATCAGCAGTGAAAGGAGACCCAAAAAACAGAATGGGGATCAGAAACAAGCCTCCCAAAAGGATAAGCAAGCTGAAGGGGGATCAAATTGGGGAAGGCAAGTGTCTAGGTGAAGCTACTGCTGCTGTTCCATGAGAACTGTGTGACTTTTCCAGTCTGCAGGCAACTGGGTATAAGGAGTATAGAGGCCAAACATAAAAGATAACCACTTCCAAAAAGAATTAAAAAATCAGACAAAGGGAAATAAGAATGATGACAGAAATTTCTTCTTTGACTCCTGCAGTCCTTGAGGATGAAATAAAACCCACAAGGAAAAGCTGTGGAAGTCCCAGGGCCTTTCTTGGGAACTAAAAGATGCATACATAGGAACCAGATTACCAACAGCTCTTCCCAGTTCAATTCCATGGCAATTAGCTCACAGGACCTTTGTGCAAAGATCACTGCTCTTTTACTGGGAAGTGGGTACAGTGCAACATAACCACTGATCCCACCCACATCTCACCAGATGTCACTCAAGTGCATCATGCTGCCCTGGAAAATATACTCAGACCACACACAGCAGTATTAAATATACACACAAACACAAGTCAGTCTCTGATTTGTCATCTAAGACCCTAGAGAACTAATTTGATGGCATTAAGAAGAAAGAACTTATACACTTGCCTATAAAGGTTAGGCAGTAGTGCACACACAGGATTGCACAGCATGTAACCATCCAGCATCCCGCCAGCAACAATTGGGCATTTGAACCCAGCCAAGAGATTTTCTAGCAGTGGGCTTCAGCCAGGACCAGTACTCTCCATTCAGAGAAGAAACTGGTACATCTCATCCTGGCAGATGACTAATCCCAGTAGCTGACTTACACCACAGCTTTCAACACACAACGGAGAGACATTAAGGTCATCTCAACTCTTATCTAGAGCATCCCACAGTCTCCCCTCCCACAGCTGATTTGATGTTCTTTTGTCCCCCTCCTACTTCTCTCACTTTCTACTCTCCTCTTCAACCTTCTTTCCTTTTGGGCTCTCTCACCTCCTTCTATACCAGTTTACACTCCTCTGTCTATCCACTCCTAAACTTTAACCACCTAAACTTTAACGACCCTTCTCATCACCCACAACTTCCACCTCAGAAGTCCTTTTCTTCTAGGAATCCACTTTATCTGGATTTCAATCTCCAGCAACCACCCATGCCCTCCCTTACCTGGCCTTCAAGTCTGTATTTGTCTGCCTGGGATTGCAGAATCTGTAAGACAAGGACTGTCTTCTTCCCCTCTTTAAAGCACAGTCTACATTGACAGAGTTGGTTAATGATAAAGAGCAGTTTTAGCATTTCAAGGTAGTTCAGCATGGGCTCCCTCATTGTTTGCCTTCCCTCCAGCACAAACTAATCTGCCCATAAGACTTCCTTCTTTATCTCTCAGCTAAAAGGCTGTCTCTTAAATTTATCAGCATTCTTCAAAAAATAGTTGGGAAATGGAGGTGGGGAAACAAGGGACCTCTACCAGCCCTGCTCACCCATAAGCTCAAACTTCAAGATGTAAAGGAGTTTGTGGAAGTATCCTGAAGGGAGAACACATCAAGAAGTAACTTGCTGGGATTATTTCAAAACTCAGATGCCTCCTTTCTATTGAGTTTTCAGTGGGTTTCTGGACAAGCAGACACATGAATCTGATTTCTGGGGGAGCAACTATCAATGCTGACACATTGTCTTCTAGCAGTCAAGTGTGTCTCTGCCTTTGGAAAGAGGTTGGAAAAGAGTGAATTGGGCTGGGGTAAAGAAAAAAAATTCATGAAGAAAAGACTACCCACAACACACCAAGAAGTGACTAAAGCTTGAGCTGATGTGTCAAGCAAGCTGGCAGTTGGGCAACAATGCCTGTGCATGATGGGGGATTTGCACAGTAGCACTTCTCAGGGATCAATGTGATAAAATGCTAAACCAAAAAATAAAAAAGAGGGTAAGAGTACTGGCTAGACAATTCAGAGTTGATGCTATCAACTGGTTCCTTATCTCACAAGAACCTGAGTTGTCTGGGGTTCCCTAACACCCAAGTTGCTGGTGTCTGGCCCTCTCCACTCATCCATTGTGTGGACTTTACACTTTGACTTCCCCTACACACCAGCCTCTCATCTACATGGGGGCCTCACCTCAGTCTCTTCAAAACACCAATCTCAAGTGCCCTCCCAGATCTAAGAAATTCTTCACTAGGAGCATGCTCAAAAGCCATGTCCTTCTCTGTCCCTACAGTCTTCACAGCCTCTAGAAGGTTATCTGATGTAGGCTTCTTACACTCATACATCTCTGTGAGAATTAGCTGAGAGCTAACAAAGCACTGTGGGTAACATGAGCATCAGGAAATATAAGTGGTAACACCATTACACTGTGAGAAACCTCATCCAGACCCTTAGGAAAAAAAGCAATTTTTGTTATTGGTTCCATCTGAACTCACCAGCTCTCCTCAGACTCAGCAAACAGGAATGCCTTCAAGTAAATGATCTGGAAGAGAGGCATACAAACCACCCTGTGATTAAAGATGGTCACTGAGTCAGCAATGAAACAGACATAATGAAAATTAAGGACAAAAGTTGAGGACAGGAGATCGGGTAAGAACAAATCAAACAAGCACCCTTTCCTTCACACTGAATGCACTGCTCTGCTTAGCTGCATTTCATGAGACAGATTGATGACCTGGTGCTTAACGCTGCCCCTGGAGACTTGCCCAGAAGTTTTCACATTGCTCAGCACCCTGTGCATAAAAGGGCAGCAGTGGAGACACTCCTGGTGAACTCCCACTGGCCAATCTGTGTGACAGGTATAGCTAAAAAAGCCATTTTTGGAAAACATCGCCTTTTTATAGCTTATCTCAGTGCAGACAGCTGCCTCATGTCTCTAGAAATAGCATGATTTAACAGCCGTACTCACAGGGACAGATTTTAAAGGTTTCATCTTCTAAGAAACAACCTACACATCCAGAAACAAGAGGCCAGATTTGTTTTGATACTGGAACCCCCTTCCATATGCTAAGTGTGCCCACGGATTTGCAAAAACTGTGTGGAAAACGGGATGTTCATTCAGCAACAGAAGACAAGTAACTTGCAATTGCCTTCCTATAGAGTCTGTTCCCAGTGCAATCAGCAGCAATTAGGCTGATATTGCCTTTTGATGAAAGTCACTGGCATTTTATGAGTAAAATAGTAGTAGAAGAGTAAATTAAACAGTGGAAAAAACAAGACTAATAAGTTAAATAAAAATAGCCCGCAGCAACAGCTGATCAGCACCTCACTGTTGTTCCTCACTGGCATAAGCCAGAACCAGATCCCAAACATTGTTAGGATTCATTCAAGGTGATAAAGACAGAGCTGCAGGCTGCGTTCCTGAGTCAGTCCCATGGCTGCAAACTTCAGCTCCATGAGACTGGAGGAGCCTCTCCAGTCACCCAACCTTCATACTTGTGGGTGCAACAGGGATAGTGTTTTTTCCTACCTTCTAGAAAAAATAAGCTTTTTTTTAGCTAAAAAAGACAAAATTCCCATGAATTTAACACTGGAAGAGCTGTTGGTAATGATATAAATGCCTCTGAATGTAATTGGCCCTTGCAAAATTTCTATGGTATCACCTTTATGTTGGACACCAGTTGTCTAAAGCATCTTCCTCATGCTGAGATTTATCTGTTTATTTTTTAAGTGAATTAAGGGGTACTAAAGACAACTACCTGCTGTGAAATGACCGAAATTCCCATGCAAACAACCCATTAGCGGTGTTCAAATGCAATTTAAATTACCAGTTTTTAAAGAGCTCCTCAATTTCATGGAAAGTTTCCAAGGAAAATTACATGCTATGTACTATTAAATTGATTGTTTTCTACTTCTTAGCATCCATTTATTCCCTCCTACTGTCGCTTCCTTAATTTCAAGGGATGATAATGACTTTTCAGGGAGAAAAGGGGAACAGCTAACAGAGTTGGCAAGGGATTTACCTGAAGAACAAGGATGAAGGAGGAACATGGCTGTCAAAAATGGGCAGCTTTACTGGAACTCATCCCTGTGATATTTTCACAGTAGGGGTGTGAGACACCACAGCTCAACTTCTCTCCTCCCCACCACAGGCAGCCAGACTTCCTAAACCTGATGTTTCTTGAAAACATGGTCATCCTCACCATGCCAAGCAATGAGCACAGTTAACTATTAGAAGACAATGGTAAATCAACAAGAGCAACTTGTTTCCTTCTCCAGGGCATGGTACTTGAACACGTATGCTCGCTGGAGACAAACAAGTTTTTCTCATTTGAAAGATCTCATCCCAAATGCAAATACCTAGTTCACAGGGGCACAAAGATGACTGAAGAACTAGGCTTCAAGTGAGACCTCCTGCTGCTTGCAACAGCTGTTACACAGGAATGTGTATTATAAAGTTAATAACAACAGACATTTCCTAAAAGCCTACACTCTGCTAAAATCCTAGGAAGGAGCAGCAGCGCGATCAGGTATGGTGCCATCTGGAAACGTCTGAAGTAACAATACGTGTTGGGATCATGTCACGCACCAGCAACATGTATCGGCTTCATGAATGACTTGATATGACTTGGTTTACCTTTGAGCAAATGATACAGAAATATTTAGTGCTCAGAAAAGTACAATTTTATTAGAGTAAGAGAGATGGGTTTCACAATACCAGTCAGCCCGAGGCTGCAAAGCACCTGCCTGTCTGCAAGAGCTGAGCATGAACATGGAATTTGGAGATTTGCACCTTTTCCAAATCTGCCATACGGTGCCTCAGTTTCTACACCCACGTATCAGGACAACACAGCTCCCCTCAGCCTGCGGGCATGATTTAATGCTTAAGGGCTCTGAAACCTTTGCCTATAGAAATGCACAGTAGTAGATCATCTCTCCTTCACCCCTCCCATGCCCTCATGTGCTAGCTACATGCTGTGCCAGGCACACACTGAGCCTTTAGTGCACACTAAATCCCCTGACAGCACCCAAGTCACACAGTGATGGTGTCATCATTCCACCACCTTATGTGCAGTGCCAGTCCTGGATTGATCAGTGTAACAGCGGGGACAAAGGACGGCTGCAAACCAGTCTTCCTTACATAGGAGCTAAAGCAAATCCTCTGCATTTAATACATCATTAGAAGTGACTGAGAGAAGCTTAAGAAAGGCAGGCATAGAACTCTCTGATCACACTCGTATCTAGCAGCCTAGAAGGCTTCTCAAAGCCAAGTGCTTACAGGGTGCTGGGCTGGAGGAAGATAAATCTTTAGACAGCTGTATTAATTTACAGGTCAGCCCTTAATGGCTCTGTTGGTGGAGTAGAAGAAAATCCTCCATGGGTCCTGGTTAGTATCAGTGATCACTGGATCTGCCCAGGTCCTGGAGAAATACCAGATGGAGAGCCCTGGGCAGACACACGGGGAGCTCATCCTTTAGAGTCCATCCAGCTCTCGTCACATCCTTGCAGCGATGAGATGTTGCAGAGGGAAGGATCAGCATGTGAAGATTAACAGCCCCAACGTGCTTCCTGTAGTGTGCCAGAGCCTCACTGCTCGAAGCCCCAGGTTGTGGCACCCAGGCACTGCTCATCCTTGTCTTCCAACAATCAGCTTGTTCTGGCAAGCGGAAAAGGGGGGAACTGCGAGGGGAACAGAACATCACCATTTCCAGTCCTGCCATGCCGTCCCCAGAACACCAAGCTCAGCCACAAGTAGCTGGTAAAGCCTGGACACGCCACATTCAAGTGCCACCAGAAGCAGGGGCTGATCCAGGGCATGACCAAGTGAGGGAAGCTCTGCAAAGGGGGGAGGCATCACAAATTGCATGGAGCCACATGTGCAAAGGCAACACATAGCACACGAGGAGCGACACAGACTGCCAGCTCACTGCCCTCCTGGCTTTGCACCACCACACACAAGAGAGGATTGGTGGCTCCTTTGGTGAGTCACTAGGCAGAGGCTTCACAAGCTGCACCAGCTCCATACACCTCCCTGGCACCCTGTATTCCAACCCATCACCTACACTGTCCATTCATGCTGTACACTCTTTAGCACAGCTGTTCTTTACTTTACACCAGTATCAAGGCCATACAAGCGGGACCCTGACCCCAAGGAGTTGCAGTAATCCCAACAGGTTGCTGAAACAAGGATTAAAATGCAGCTAAAGTCTGCAAACTCCCCATATATCTGTAGGAACAGGTTCCAGCAGTCCCTTCATAGCCTCCTGGGGCTGAGTGCTTTCCAGCTCACCTCCCATCCTCCTGCAAACTAAGCCAAGTATCTTTCCCTGCCCAGAACAATCCAAGACAGTTCTCTCAAGAACCTGCAGCAAGCCCACAGCCCTGAAAAAGCAAACCTCACACAGAGTATTAATCACTATTTAAAGGGACAAAAGACAATCAAGTAAGGTCTTAAATTTAAAACAGGAAATGTATAACAACTGGCTTGAATCAGCCTAAAAATACCAGTTAGCTGAGAGGATACAGATATCACTAACCAGCAGTACAAAATATGAAGAACGTTTCACCAACACCCCTTCCCAAGCAAAAGGACAAAGTGCAGTGCTTTCTGTCCGAGGCACAGGACCAGCTGCTATACAACCCCTGGAGGAGCAGTAAAAGCACTCTATGTGGGTTACATGCTCCAAATGACAAGAGGAATGTGGGATGGTGGATCTCTGCTCCAGATTTGCCAGCATGGTTTTAGCTGCCATGAATAAAACAGGAAGCAGAGCATCTCCCAGGTTCCCCCCTTGCCCCTGATTGTCTGGATGAACTATAGCTTCCTTTCAGGAAAGAGAAGGGAAGAGTGAGGGACCCAAAAAGATGGTGGGGTGAAAAAAAAAAAAAAAAGAGCAGCCATCTGCAATACCAGACAGATTAAAAACTTCACACTTAGGAAATGTAAAGAATACCAGGAAAAAATAGACACTGAACCTTCATCCAGTTACAGCCCTCTAAACTTCTTCAAGTCCCTAACAAAACAGAGTTAAACTTTAACATTTGAGAGAAATATCCTCATATGTTATGAACCCTTTTTAATACGTACTCTTGCTTAGGAGACAGAAACCATACTTAGGCTGTATTTTACTCACTGACCACATGGATATATTCTCACTTAACTCTACAGTGCTCTGCTGCCTTGCTGCATTAACCAGTGAAGCTAAAAGGAGAAGTGTGAGTGAAAGAGAGCTGCCTTACATTATCTTTATATCTAGGCCTGAAGAAACATTTTGCCTTTGAGACCAATCCACTAAGCCAACTTTCCCTGATACAGAAGGTTTCATTGGGTCCCTTGCTGTTGACTGGAGATCCACATGCCTGCCTCCACAAGCAACACACACACTTTGATGCAATCCATCCAACTAAACAAAACAAAAAATCCCAAGTTGCTTGCTAAAGCAGTAATGATGCACTTACCAGCATCCAGACAAGCTCCTTTGCTAACAGGCTTCCCTCTCGAGCAGATCAAATTTGGAACAAGGTCCAGGAGCAAGAGAGAACTGAAAACTGACCACAACAAGCTTCCAAAACAAGAAAGGGGGGGGAATAAAAAAAAATCCTTACTACAGGAATTCAAGTCCTGTTTCCACCAGACCCTGAGTCACCTCCCCTCCCTTGCCATAGATCAGAGCAATGGGTAAACATTTCCAAATATGGAGATCAAAACTCCAAAGGATGTCAAAAGAGAAAAAAAAAAAATCACCCTTCTCTCCCTGGCTTTGGCATGGGGATGACTTGCCCCTCTGGAGCCCTAGCTGAACACATTGCTGTTGCTGATCCACACACAACCAGAGCACAGGGCCACACATTGCTCTCTTGAGTCAGGGCCGTGCTTTGGAGGCTCCCGGATCATTGGTGACACTGCATCTCTGTCCCCTCCCAGGGATGCACAGGAAGATGCAATGAGGGCCACTTCAGGAGCCATCTCCCCTCAACCTCTTATCCCTCAACTCACCAGCAGAAAACCTCCCAGAACTAATTTTTGGAGGGCTCTTTGAGGGCAAACAGGCAAAGTCAGGCTATGTTTATATTGACACCAGACTGGTGCCAGAGAAAGGAAAGCTCAGTCATCAGTCCTATTCGAGAGGCTCTGCTGCATGGTCCCTGCTCACCCGGGGCAGGGAAAGATTTCCTGGCTAGGGCATCTAGCTGGCAATTTGCAAAAAGCATGCATTTGATTTTGGTTTACAACAAAAACCAAAACTAAAGCATAATCAATAAACACTGTTCTGTGAAAAAAAAACAAACATGCTGCTTGGACAAGGCAGGATCTCCCCAGGATGGCAGCACCCCTTGACCCCTGCTGGGTCACACTGCAGCATCCTGTGGCACAGTCCTGTGGCAGGTGGTTACAGGGGAGCACCCAGCCTCTCCCACTGAGAGGGCAATGCTTGAGCCTATACAGCAAATTTAGGAGGCCGAACAGGTATGGTTAGAGGGCACAACTGTCCCTGTAGAGTCTGCCTGCACACGGGAGCAATATACCTGTGCTACTGCTCCTCTATGCACTATGACCTGCAGGCAGCAGGGAGGTGAAAACATTTGCCAGCATGGGACAACAGACTCCTGGCAGCAGCAGCCACGGGCTCCAGGAACAGCCTCCCAGGAATGTGCAAATCAGGACGTTTTCAAGTGGAACAGGCTGCCCAGGCAGTCCAACCAGACCAGAGTGATTCCCCAGCACCACCCACAAAATGCTATTGAATTTATAGGAAAGGAATTCCAGAGCAGACTCTGCCCATGTATGGCCAAAACAAACTGTAATGCAGTGACATTACATCTGGCTTTCACTGGTACTGAAGCACAGGCTTCAAGGACGAGCTGAAACCCTGCCATGAGAGAGCCTGTACAATTATCTCCAGTAACAAGGCAGAGGTCAGGGGCCCACAGCAGCACAAGCTCAGCCACTCAACATCCCAGGTGACAGAAAACATGTAAACCTTTGCATTAGAAGGGAACAAAGCTTTCTGCCTTTTAGAATAAGAACTGCATTTAACCTAGTGATCTGTCACGACCACTGCAAAAAATAAACCTTGCCAGGCAGCACCAGCACATGGACACCATACTGGTAGTCCTATAGGCAGCTTCAAAGACCCAATCATCCAAGTGTCACTTAGTGATACACCAGAACTATGTCAATGCAGTGCAAGCTGGGACTAGGTCTCAGTGGGCAGATAATCAATTATTTTTCTAAAAACCCACTAAAACCTTACCCAGAGTTATACACCCCATCTGGCAGTTAGGTCTCCATGGATTTTCTATGGTGAGAAATGGGAGACATTCTGAGCATTGTAGTGACCATGGGTAGAAGATGCTTCAAAACCAACATAAGAGTAAGGTAGGTGCAAGCTTTACAAACTCTGAATCAATTTGCCAGCCCCTGGAAGAAGACAATTCTCAAGTTATTGTTTTTACAAGGACAGATAGCAGGATGAAATAGGGAATAATGTAAGCCAAGGAAGAGAACTAGGGAATCATGTAAGTGAAGGAAGAGAACAGAAGCACAGAGGGGGAACACCTGGAATAGCAGAAACCACATCCCAGATCTGAACCAGCCCTTACTGCTCTGGGGTCCCCCAGCATGAACAGATCAAGGTTCTCCTGAACATTTAAATGCCACTGACTTGCCTGCCCTGCCAACAAGGGAAATATTAGCTGTGTCAGCTTGAGAGGCAAAGGGCTTACTGAGCTGGAGAGGAATGCAGGATGCAGTGGCACAGCAGTTGGACAGGGAAACGAAACCCAGAGGAACACAGGCTGCTTGTGCTGCCTCTGCCTTTGTGCAGGAGTCAGGCAGAGAAAATTTTATGGCTCCTGGGGTTGAAACCTGCCACTAATGGCTTCATGACCTTAGAGGGACTCCTGTGCCAGAAACTAATATAAGTAGTTAGAGGGGCTAGGAGCTCAGGGGCCTAAGCACATGAGGACACGCTAGTTTCCAGCTCCTGGCAGACAGCCCAGGGCTGCTTTTCAATAAGCACAAGTTGTACCCATCGGACCGAGAACAAGCATGCATCTCCTTTGAGCCATATTTGCTGCGGGGGAGACCCACAATGCAGATATACCCCCATCTTCATCTTCCCCAGGACAGTACTAGGATCTCCCACCAGTTTCCCAGCTGAAATGGCATTATACACTTTCCCTTTCTACTGTCCCCATTTCAGACAGTGGTACTTAAGCATGAGCTGGCATCTGCTTTAGAGCTCCTTCCATCCCAAGTGACACAGAGGAGACAAATGAGAGGGATGGACACATTCATGTCCAACCACTGCCTAACCAGGAGCTCCCTGCTACATGGAGCCCCAAAAGCCTGGGGGCCTGGGAATAAAATCAAGTCCATTGGGTCAGGTATGCCTAATTTCATTTAGATTACATGACATAACCAGGGCCACTCAGAATATTTGATTGATTAAAAAACAAACAAAAAAACACCAAAGGGGCAGAGAGCACAGCTGGCATGACAAAGGTAACAAAGGGCAGCATTACAGGCAGGCAAATGCAGAGAAATGCCAAAATGCAGACAGCAAGGACCTGGGATGCTCATACGCATACATGCACAACTACAGACACAAACCCCTCCTCCCCCAACGTGCACAAAAGCAGACTTGGGACTTGCAAGCTGAAGTCCTGTGCAACCAAAAGTTAGCACAAATGTTCATGACAGCTTCACTTTGCAGGCAAAGGCAAAAACTGGGTACAGAGGAATAAATATAGAAATAAGCCAGGCAGGCTAAGCAGGTGCTGGCTTGTAAAACCTTGGCCAGAAAGGCTCCCCGGGAGGTTGAATCTGGTAGTTTTGCAACAGCTCCACAGAGAGATAGAAGAGACAGAAAAAGAAAAAAAGAGAACATGAATGCATATGCATTCTTTTATTGCCATATATAGTATATGCAGACATTTGGTATATACACCCCCAAGCTCTTATATGCCACCATATAGTGTATATACTATATATGCATTGAGCATTTTTGTTTCCATGTGCCTAGATTTGTACAGCATATGTGTGTATATATATCTGTACACACGTGCATTTCTTGTGCATGCATTTGTCATTTCCCCCCACATGACCTATCCCTGCATGCTGTCACACAACACACTGCTCAATACAGCATGTCTAAAGTCTCAGTGCTGTGGTTTAGGTTGAATTCTGAATGCTCTTCATAGCTTCTTGCTGCTGAGCCCTTCCCCACCAAAGTTTCTGGATGCAAGAACCACCAGGGAACCACCACTTTGTCTCGTATTTTCCAGTGATCCCACCCCTCTCACACACACTGCGTTAGGAGAGGACTGGGTTTTTTTCAGAGCCATGAACAGAGTGCCAATGTCAGTAGAGCCCAAGATCCTTCTGAGAAGTTGTCCCTCATGTCTGTGAAATGTGTTTACATACCAGTTCTCACGCTGCACGACCTTGCTGGTGGGACAAACTCAATGGGGCCTTTTCAAGACACGCAGGGCTCTGTTAGAGTCACAGCTTTGGGTACCTTTCCCAGTCCTGTGAAGAAAAAGATACCCATGTGATACATGCTGGATGGGCCTTCTGACATCTCATCTCCAAAACTTGCAGCTTAACCCACACAGCTTCTGGGAAATGCAGTATTTTCCTTCCCAACTTTCTTAGGCAGAAGCCTCCATACTCCTGGACTCTTTTCAGCACCCCTTAAAAGCAAGCATCACCATCATGAACTGGGCCATTTACCAGCACTGGCTGTCAGCTGCCACAGCTTGGCCAACAGCTTGCACCTCCTCAAGCCACAGCTCCTTTACTGCCCCCAATATCCCTAAGAAGGGGGAAGGAAAAGGAGATGTAAAATAAGGCATAAAAAAAGAGAACAAAGTGAATCCATAACTCATCCTTGTGACTTTTGTCATGACAAGGAGCTGGAAGGCATCATTTAATTCAGTTTGATGTTCACAGAGCTTTCACTACCATGAGCAGAGCCACACCACCATCCAGTACACCCTATCCTTCACCTCAGCATACCCTTGTCTCTGAGAAGCTTTACCCAGTTCCCACCAGAGACTCTCTCACACTTCCCTATAGCTTGACCCTTCCTTGAAGTGATCAACTTGGTGCCATTTTTCCCCTCTGCAGAAGAAGAAGGGAGAGCAGAGGGGACAGCCAAGCTACACAACTACCCTCTCACATGTGGCATCCCAGGACACATTGCTGGGTGCATCCCCCAGAGACAGGCAGCATCTAAATGCACACTCCTTCCTGCCCACAGCTGGCATCCCATCACAGCCACATCCTGGTCACCCTGACAGCCCTATCTCTGCTCATGATAAGCACAGGCTTGCCTTGTCATCACTGCTCAGCAGCAAAAGTTACTGCTATTTGCAGGAATATTCATGTTTGTTGTGCATGTGCTGATTACAAGGCTGCATGTGAACCCACAAGTCCACAACCTAGATGCAGCAAAATGCAAGAGTGCTGGTGTCACACAGTCCTGGTCCCTTCTCCTTGCCACCCAGCAGGATGGATTCCTGCTCCTGCCAGCACCCTGTGTCCCCTGTGTGATGCTTGATGCTACAACAGCAAGGAGAGTGCCTCTCCAAAGAGGTGGTAGTTCTTCATTACATCAACACCACAGGAGTGTGTTGAGGTGCACACCCTGACCCAGGAGGTGATTCCCAGCTCAGTTCCAGTCCTTGCAGTGGCATCCATCCCAGGCATTCTCCACAGGGATGGGCAGAGAAGGTATAGAAGTCCCCAGGACCCTTGGCACTCCCCTGAGGTGTGATGAGGACAAATTCAAGCAGAGTCCACAGTGGCCTCCTTCTACTCACTGCAGGCTTGGGATGAAGATGAGTAACTGCAAGGTTTTATTGCTGGTGCCCTCAGCCAAATAGCAGTTTCTCTCCATCCATCAAGAAGGAGACAAGTACAAGCAAATATTATGGTTGTGCATGTTTACTCTTCATTTTAAAATGATGTAGAGTTACATAAAATTTAGGTCCTTCCCACAGGCTCTTGGCAAAATGCCCTTTAGTCTTATCTGCAAGAAGACAAGAACATTCCCCTCTGATTCCAACATCATTTAAATTCAACCCACAACAGAACCTCTGGGAGCTCCAGGTAAGACAGTATTTCTTAGGACCCCACCTGTGTTTAAAAGATCTTGGCTGAGGCTTGTCATTCACCAGGTTTAACTCAAGAAATGTTTACAAGATCAGTTACAAGACCCAGTAGACTTGGCTGGTTGAACAGCATCTGCCTGGCCTTATTGTTCACACTGGCTGTTCCTGTCACCTTGTGATGAGGGTTCCTGCAGCAAGGTGAGTGGGATACCATGTGCTCTCCCCAAATCACCCAGCTGAAACCTGCTGTGAAAACACCCTCCCCAGCAGCAAGGGGGGCACAGCATGGCCCCAGAGAGGCAGCAACCCACTGATGCCCAGGCACACAATCCCTCCTGGCCACACATCCACAGCTGGGCAGAACAGCAACAGCCTAACGAGCCACAGCAATATCTACCTGAGAAGGTCTGTCAGACTTCTCCATTTGTGATCCAATTTCTTTAGCAGAAAGCTAAAAAAGTAAGTCTGGGCTTTTGAGGACAGATGCAGATGCAGAGGACAGACAGACCCAATGTACCAGAAGAGTTGCCTATCTGCTGTATCACAAGCCATCAAACCATGATGCTACCACCAAATCAGAACTCTTCAACACAGGACCTCAACAAGCACTTCTCATCAGGGAGCACTTTGAGACTTGAGGCCCTCAAACTCCAAGGTCAGCAGAGTTCCTCTTCCCAAAGTCCCTCTCCCCAATTGCCAGTACCTATCCCTCAGCAGGAAGCACCTCCAAGAGCCTTGCCCACAGAGGCTTCGCAAAGCAATGCCTTAACCATGTCAACTCTGCTGGAGATGCAGTCAAGAGATACACATCTTGAGAGACAACAAGTTCCAAGAAAGGATTTGCCCCTTGCAGTCATGCTTGTTCCCACTTTAGCTCAGGTGGGGAAAGACGAATGACTGCACACTGATTCGAGCCCAAGTCTTTCCTCCACTGAAGTCCCCAGAGAAATGCATGCAAAGATATCCCTAAGGAGCCATCTCTACATCCCCCAAACAACCTTCACAGGGACTATGCAGGTGCTTTTTACAACAGAAATAGTAACAAGCAGGCTTTTAGCTCTACAAAACTGAGGTCCTCTTAGTTCAGAGCCACCACAACAGATGCTCAGTGATCTGTGCACAGCTAATTCTGATTTTCATCTTGCAACAAGAAATCCCAGCTTTCTATCACAGGCAGAGATAACAGCAGGAAACACTCTTTGGTAAGACAGCTTTACACTGTCAAACTCCCATTTGGTGTAACTCTGTTCGACTCTTTTGCCTCTAGATCACCAGCTATAGCAGCCAAGACTTCAGGGCCTGTATACACCTACTCATGCACATCTGCATCTTTATTTTTAAGCTTAGCACAATACAGACAACTTATTTTAATGCCCAGATTCACCAGGGAATTAATAATTTCAAAGCAATTTAAAGCAAACTCCCAAATACCAGTAGTAAACTCTCATAGTCAAAGCCTTAACTAGAGTCTGGGAACATACTACTAGAACACAAATTTATCAAAAGAACACATCTTTCACAGAAGAGTCTCTTTGTTTTTTTCTAACTAGCTAAAGGTAGAGGTCATAAAAGGTCAAAAATGTGATTAGTAGTCTAAAAAAAGCCATTTCAAAATAAAAGAAAAATAAAATGAAAAGCTGAGATTTACAAGCTCTAAAATCCACAAAGATGTGATGATCAGAAATGGTCTGATAAAACTGACACTGTCTCATTGACAGTAAGAATCAACATTTCTCAAGGAAAAGAAAGAAACAGAAATTTAACACGATTATAGAAAGCAAGGTTTCCTGCTTGCAGATTTAAATCTAAAAACAGTAGTTTACAATGTCTGAATTTAAACATCACTCACTGTTACGTTTTGAGTTTTCTTATATTGTTCAGATTTTTCAGAAATGGACATTTTTAAAACCTCTGCAAGAATTCCAAGTTTCTTAGAAAGACAGCCAGTGCATTCAGAAGAATAGGTGCCTATACCATAATTTTTAGTGGTCACTTAGATACTGAAGTAACCAAACTCCCCAAACCATTTAAAAGAAAATCTTACCTGTGAAAATAATTTCAGCAAGTGCTAATTACACTTCTCACATAACAGCATCTGTCTTTCTGACTGTTTAAAAGTTGCATTCTCTTTTAAATCTACTTCACACTTGAAAGCGCTACCAATATTCAGAGCTTAATTATTTTGCTTTAATGTTTACTTTTTTTACATTTGTATGGCTGTACTTGTAGAAGCCCAAGCATGAGCAACAGTTAAACTGGGATAAAGCACCCTCGTGTTGGGATCCTTCATTCCCATGTGGAGCAGATGGCTCAGCCTGACTGCCACAAGTGGGGCACCAAGTGGTGTCATCTTAACCATTCCAGTCATCAATTTTTAAGCGCAGACAAACTCCCAGCAAGTCAGCCATCAGCAAACCTGACATGGGTCCCCTTGTGTATAATTGGCAGCTGCACATACAGGTCCCCAGATGACAACCCTATTCCATTTGACCTTTTCATTTTAAATGAAAAACTTAAAAGTCTGCCCTGCTCTGACATACGTATTTTTATGTCTTTTCCATAATGTGCCAAATTTGTTATTTGCTTGCCAAAGTCCCCAAACTCAGAAATCTCACATTATCTCCTCTGCTGTGGGAGATCAGCTGGTTCTGGCCGCTGCCAGTGCCACGGGAGCCATCTGAGGTCTCCACATCCTAACACACTGGAAAATCAGAGCCTTTATATGCAAACCTCGACTCTAAGTCTAATTCCAGCTTAAAATTCAGCTTATGTGTATTGGTAGCTTTACATCTGAACACAACCGCCCAGGGACATGGACTGATCTTGCTATCCCTGGACACTGATGCCTGCAGGATATGACCCTGACTAACAGCTTTCTGTTTGCATCTATACTTCCCAGGTTTCCTTTATCAAAATTCAACTGCTTGATTCAACAGTAAACTGCTGAAGTTATCTAATAAAAAGATCACACAAAACAACAAATGCTGGAGAGACGTTTGCTCTGCTCTGCTGCCAGCAGCAGCACCTGCTCAGTCTTCGATACAAACAGCCACAGCTAACACACCCCACTGCTGCCTTTTGGAAGGCCAGATCCTGTCCTGGTGCAAAGCAGCAACTCTGCAAGGAAGCACACACCCCTCCTTTATCACACCCCTACTCAGCACAGAGCTGCTTTTAAATCTGCCACAACCCCATGTGTCAAAATTGGCCATAATGGGACTTGTCACTTCTGAACTCCTGGTCCAGCCATCACACTACAGGAAGGCTGATGCTGGCCACAGCATGGACCATCAGCTCTGATGGCAAAAATTAGCTCCCATAAAAGACTAAAATCCCTGACAGCTCCTGCATGGTGCAGAGCCTGATGTTAAAGCACTGCCTCACGGGAGCCCTGGGCTCCTGCAGCAATGGCAGACCTGGCTCCTAGGACAGGGGACTTGTTTTTATTTTTGCTATTACACTAGATTTTCGAGTTTGTCCCAGCTTTCATAAACTGAGATGAAAACAAGAGGGGGAAAAAAATGAGCAGGAGAATAGAAGGAAGAAGGAGAGACCACTCCAGTGGCATGGCAGTGCCAAAGGGACGGGATTCAGCTTGCACTGAGGTGATGGCATCCAGGTTTCCCAGATGAAGACTGCTGAATCATAAAAAAACCAACCAACCAACCAACCAAGCAAACAAACAAAAAAAACAGAAAAGAAAAAACAAAGTAACAAACAAAAAAACAACAACAAAAAAAGCCAAGTAAACAAAAAACCACTTTCCATCAACATCTGAGGCAGAGCAGTTTTCAGCAGTGGCCAAGAAAACATCAAGACAGTCCCACCTACAGCACCCCCGCAGCCAGGAGACACCCCACTGGCTCTCAAAGCTGGAGTCACTGGGCAACAGCTGGGGACCAACCCATGAACAGGACCAGCCACATCACACCCATTTCTTTAAATACACAAAGATGGATAGAAAAGAAGAGTGGCTAAGGAACAAAAGTCATCAGCACATCTATGCCAGGTCCCATGCTGGAGCAACTTTTCAGCAGCTTCCCATCACTGCCAGCATCACTGCCTGCAATTTACGTGTCTGTAATCAACACCAGGATTGGATCCTGCATTTTCAAGCACAGACTACCAGCCTCATGCTATTCACACTCAGTCTACTGGAAGTGGAAGATTTTCAGAACAGCCTCATTGATTTTTGTTTGTTTGTTTGTGGTTTTCGTTTATTTTGTTTCTTCTTCTTTCCCCTTCCTGACATTTGCTGTCTGTATTTCACCAAGCCTGGCTGAAGAGATCTCAAGCAAGAGGGGGGCAGTTTCACTTTCTCACTTGAATGCACCCCATCTTCTTGATCAAAGAAGGTTAATGACTTCCCTTTCAAGTTCTCATGAAGTATCAGAGCCCCACAGAGCCCAAGTTTCAAATAATGGATAATGTTTTACAATTCTGAACAAAAAAAGTCATTTTCCCCCCACCCCCTGAGGAACAGCCATCTTCACCAGACAGCACTGGCAGAACACTTCCCTAACATGCTTCCTGCATCTTAAGATGCTTGGTCAAGAAACAGACCAACAGTGACCAAGAGCACAAAGGAGCAGAGAAGTGCTGTGCCCCAAGGCACAGGGGTCAGGAAGGCACCTGCCTCTCCCTACACCCAGCCCAGGGTCTTCAACAGCCCACCTTTAGGTTGAAATTTCCTAGGACAGAGATGGCCTTTTTGCGCAAGTTTGTTCAAGTTTAAGGGCTTAATAATGAAGTTCTATTATAAAGGACTATGCTCTTTTAACCATTTTGGTTTTAAATGACCAAAATTTAAAGGCAAAGATCACCCTCTCCAAGGTTTGCTTGGCTATCACCACAACAAATCCGTTGGCACTGTGGCAGGCTCTCTTATCACTTTTAACTCGATTTGTAAATGAAACTTAAAATTTAAAAACTATGTGACTACACAGCCTTTGTGTTCCATGCTTCTTTTTTATCCAGTTTTGGCCAGACCATTTGAAAATGGGAACAAATACCTGGCAACTAACTGGATTGCCCACTCCTGTGCCTACTCTGTCAGTCTTAGTACTTTTGAAAGTGTTATAATCCATTATTATGTTTTTAAAAAGCCCAACCAGCCAGTAAATCTCTCTGGTTTAGAAATGGTCTTGTCCCCTCCATCCCCTCATCTCCAAAGATGACCAAGCATTAGCTATCTTTCATTTTTATACCTTAATAGCAAACTGCGCCAGCCTTGGAACAAATACCTTCAGTCATATGAGCAACAAAGAGCCTCAAACACCTGTATTAAAAAAATATAAATAAAATAGGCAGAAAAAAATTTCTCTCAGTAGCTGCTTCTCCTTCAAAACAGCTGGACTGAGAGGACAAGGAATTACATTCCTTCAAAGCCAGGCAGACACCTGGTTAACATGGAATTCAGCATAGACTGGAGCAGCCTCACCACCACTGTCCATTTTTCATTAAAGCATTTTTGTTTTAAGCAAATGCTGTTACCATCACAAATAGAAAAATAAAAAAAACCTAAGCATACTTTCCTTTACAAAACAAGAACTGAGTTGCAAGCTGACACTTCCTGCAGAAAACTCTTTTGAGAAAGGAGACCATTTAAAATAAATGCAGATAAAATATTCTGGAGTGATTCTGATGAGCTCCAATAACTGCTCTTACTACTTTTCAAAAGTAGGAGGACGACAAATGCCTGTGGATATGTCCACTTGCTGAACAAGAAAGTGCCATTACTTTCATCATAGATGCTGACTGAGACATACCAAAAATACATTTAAAAGCTGGGATAGTTCCTAAATTACCCCAACTTCAGCTGGAAGCCAGGCTTCTCACTGAATTTGGCCCTTATCACAAAAGGCATTTTAAAAAAAGAAGAAAAAAAAAAAAAAGCTGAGGCAGTGTTTCAGGCCATCCTTAATGCTTTTCCTCCCTGTGACAGGGAAACCGCTCTGCCACCTCAGAGCCCCTGCTCCCAGGCTGGGATGGAGAGAGATGATGGTGAGGGTGCCCCATGCCACCACATGCATGCTGTCACCTTCACCCAGAGCCACCAGACCTTCACCACAGACTAAGCTGTTGTCCATCCTCTCCCCCAGAGGACACTGGGAGATCATTGCCAACACCCCTGGGGTGTGCAAGGCTCAACCTGGCACTAATAAGTAGAAAAAAGGGTTCAGAGAAGTCTCCACAGCACACTCAGCAGCACTGCAAGGGGAAGGAAAGGTGATCTCAATCCCCTGGCTGGGCAGGACCCCCCTGCACACTCCATCCTGCAGTGTAGATGTCAAATGTCCATCTATCTCAGCACAACAACCTGAGAATATGCTTGCAGGACTATACACAGCTCCAGGCACTTCCCCTGCATGTCAGGGAGGGACTTTTTCCTCCCTGAGGTGAGGGTGAAGGGGACAGGGGACACAAGAACACATGCTGTTTGCCAGGCACTGGACCCCGTATGTGCTCCCATCCTCCCAGCTGCAGCTTGGGCTTCAGTGAAGGGAAAACAGCAGAACTTAGACATTTCTCCATCACCATGAAGGAGCTGTACAGACTTCCACAGGAATTCTGTGGATTATTTTCCCCTCAAATGAGCTTAATTAATTGCCTGTAAAAGGGGGTTGTGTTTCATCACAATTTCTTTCAGCACAGTAAGTGGAAGTATTTTCACATCTTTCCTCTCCTTAAAAGTTTTCTGTCCTTAAAAATTAGCAAGTCTTTATCCCCTGTGTGCCATTTCATCTCATCCTGGAAAAGAACATATGCTGGACTTGCTCTGCATTTGCTTTGGTATTTGGGTAGCACCAACAGTTACTATAAAACAGCACCCCTGGACCAGTATGATACAGTTCACTTTGCATACCTGTTTCCCAGGGGAAAGAAAGAGGCTTTTGATTTGCAAAAAAGCTAATGATTAAACATCCTCAGCACCCTTACTGGACTTCATCAGTATTTACAGGGAGTTCACACACTTCTTCCCATCTACCTAGAGGTTTCTCAGCACAAAGTTATCTTGGCTACTAATTCTCTGGGTTCTTGCAAAGAGTCTGCCTTATGGCATCCTCCACCCTGCTACACATGAGCATTGTGTTTTGGGAGAATTCATGCCTATTTGAAACATTTGCTACTGTGTGTGGGTACAACATCACACAGAAGGCACAAAACACTTGAAACCAAGAAAGGTATCTTCAATCTTCTTCCACCTCAATGGTGTGATTCACAGGATCATCTAACAGCATAACACCACCATCACACCTGTCCTCACCTGCTCCTACCTTGCCATACTGAGTTTGTAAGAGGGAATTTTGTCACCAGCCTTGAAGCCAGCATTTATGTAATCAAGCCAAGTGAGTTTTGTTGTTTTTTTTTTTTTTTACTTTGTGATAGGGGAAAAAGAGGGGAACTGCAGAAGCTTGAGACAAAGATCTCAGCAGAACGTATTTTCAGACTGATTTGGCACAACATCAAGGAAGTCAATATCCAACATGCAAGCAACTAAGACCAGCTCCATAACATCAGCCAGGCTCAAGAAACTTCATTGACTGCAGTCAGGAAGGAAGAAGGAGAAAAGGAAAGAGAAAGACAGAATACCTGTCACAAGAGGTAAAGCCACCTACCTGGTCACCACCCAAGAAGGAAACACTGAGTAAAACGAGAACTTTTACAAGCAACTGTGATGTCTCAGACAGCAGTGGCCATGCACAAGTCAACACCCACCCACACTGACCACACAGCAGTGCATGAGATACCACACTTGGCCTTCAGCCTGGAAACAAGACATGCGTGGAAGGCTGCATGGGAAGAGCTGGCAAGTGATGACTGTGGCCTGTCAAGCCTCCCAAGCAGCACATTGCACACAAGCTCAGAGCAGCCCTGCATAAACCATGCACCTGTAACCACCATACATCTCATTACAATCCTAGAAACATAGCAGACTAAATCACTAGGCCTTTATCAATATTCAGAGAGACCAGAGAAGGTCAAAAGAGCCATCATCCAGGAACAGAAGACAAGCACAGCAAGCTCAATGGGAAATTGACAGGACAAGAATGACTGCAGACACAGAGGAGCAAGGAAAGCTTGCTTTCTTCTTCTGGGGCTCTCAAAGACAACAAAACCTCTGGCCTTTGATTAAACCACACTACTCCTGCAAAAAGAGGTGGCTTAGGGGCTCAGGGACTCGATATGAAACTATTTATCTCAAGGTCATGGGTTCATGCCCTCTTCTTTTTTCTTAGTCAATTAAAACAGTGGATTTGATCTGCATGTAAAAAAACCCTGCCACTAAGGGCAGAGCCAGATATTGCCACATGAAACAGGCAGATTCAGAAAGCACAGGTCCTTTGCTGCTCCTCACAAACCCTGCAGGCAAGCACAGCAACATTGGGAATGTTCCCTGTGAAAAGTGAACACGAGTCACTTTTGCAACCAGGGTAGCAAAGCAGAGAAAGGGACTACATACAAACAAGGCATGGCTGCCATTGCCAGCCCTCAACAGCAGGTTAAGGACATTCCTGGAATGAGTATTATGGATGGAGCTGATTCTGGCCCAGACTCTGAGTCTGGTGGTCTTAGGAGAACTTTTGCCCATCCTTGTAGCACTGCTTTGAGAGGAGGTACGTTCAGCTGGTGACTGCTGCCCAGCAGCTATTCCTCCTACACCAGTTGGTGTTCAGAGGCCAAAATCCCATGGTGGAGATAAGAAGAAAGACTGGAGATGTGCTTCTGCCTTTGCATGCACAGAGGAAATGGCAGCCATGTGGCTCCAGCCCTTGCCACCCAAGAGCTCAACCACTTTGGATCTTCAAGGTCTCAACAGTGGTGACATCAGAGAGTCTCTCCAAAGGAGCACTTGCATGGACACACAGGACCAGCTGAAGAGACTAGATCCCCTGCCCTCCTTCTGTGGAAGACCCAGCCCTGACGATGACAGAAATGTGACAAACACAGAGGTTGAGCAAACGTGGAGAAGACACTTTCCACTACATCACCAGGCCCAGAAGAATGCATGAATCAAAGTTAATGTTTATCTGAAACTACTTACTGATAGAAACCAAACCCTCTAGGAACTTCATCTGCTGCATTCAGGGTTCCTGGTACTGTGCACAGATAAAGTAAAAACCTTTTTTTGGTTTTGTTGGTTTTAGCCCATAAAAAGGAAAGATACACAGGGCATACACACCTTTGTTACCTTCAGTGACTTCCCACAGAGAAAAAACACACTCCCCTCTCAATGCAGCTATTAGGTTTCATAAAATTCTTGGTAACTCCATGCTTTTTCTGTATTTTCCCTTTGGTCCAAAAGCAGAGAAAGGACACAAGTACAAATTCTCAATGCAGCAGAACTGAGCTGCTGGCCCTGCTGGGGCCATTCCCTGCACCGTAGCCATTGCAAGGGTAATACAGCAAATGGATGGGTTTGGAAACAACCAGGAAGCAAGCAGAGCTGTCTTCATTCACTGAAGACAGTAATTATTTTAGAGAGGGCTACATATCCTTTTGGCTTTTAATTAGTGGCAAACCAAGTCAACCTCAGTTCATGTGAGTGAGAAACTATTAGGGGCTATGGACCTGCAGCCAAGGAAAACAAATCTGTGCTGGTCCTTCGCCCCCAGAATAACTTCTGATTGTCAAGCACAGTTACCAGGGAAATGAATAGCTTCTTCTGCAAGCTCTCCACTCAATTAAGCTAATGCAGACAAAAAGGCCAGGCAGTTGCAGCAGGCAGAATGGCACAAGTCAGATGCACACATTTGGCACATGTGGAGCAAACCCATCAAGTTCAGAGTTATGAAGGAGAGAAGAAACAGGTCACAGCCTCTGTCATAGCAGAAGACACCCAAAGCTTCTTCTTGGGATGAAGAGTGGCAAAAACTGGCAGGGTCTGTGACCCAAGAAGACTTCAGGAAACTTCAGGTCACAAGACAGAAGCACAGCAGGTATCCTGAGCTGTGACTGATATTTAACAGAGACTGATAAAGATCTGAGTGAGGAAACACCTAAGGAAAGTCCTTGATGCATTAATAATCCAGAACTATCCTTTCACTGGTCCTCCTCCACTCAGCAGCCTTACAATTACAGCTCTGCCCCTAGAATCATGACAGCATCAATCCAGAGCACAAAACAGAGGCTGGGAGAATAATACGTGGCCCTTCTTCCAAGAAGAGCTGAGAGCTTAAAGCATCCTAAGTATCTTTCAAAGAACCCAGAAAACAAACATTCAGATGCAGAAGGAGCTTCTTTTTCTTCCCAGCTGCTCTTTGCAGACTGTCTGTTGGGACACTAATGATCCATGAGAAGGGGATAGATTCCCTGATTTTAACCCCACCCTTGTGCAGCTGAATTTCAATAAGCAGGTGAACCCTGGAAGCTACAGTGACATATAGAAGCCTTCCTGTGTGTACAGCATCATTTTCTCTTTGGAAAGTTAGCCAAACAGCCTTTCTTTCTAAGGGAAAGTGAAATGTCAGGCAGCTTCTGGCCCATGCAACACCAAGCAAACATCTCCTGATTAAAATATCTGCAGTACCCTCATTATCCGAGACCTCTGATTACTCCATAGAAGCAAAGTTATTGCAGTGGAGTTCCCCTGTCCTCAGTGTGTTAGCTCTGCCAGGCAGTTGGGGCTGCACTTCATGGTGGGATGGAGCAGTGTGCATTGAAAATCTCAGAGTCCAGAGACAACTCCAGAATAAACTGCTTCTTCAGGAACATGCAGCCATGTAGCTTGTTTGACCTCAAAGCAATCATGGATCTTGCAACTACATGTTCACGTGTAGAGGGAGGCAAGCAAAGGATTTGGGCCAGGAAGGAGCATTATGCCTTCACACACCCCCACCACAGAGCTGGGCACACCAACACACAGGCAAAGGCAAAATCCATGGGTCCCTCCTTTCAGCTGGATTTTAATCAGGTGCAAGTGTGCACACACACAGCTAAATCCCATTCCCTCTCAAAAGCTGAAGTTATGACTTTGATTCCAGTGGAAACCCAGCCTGGCCGTTCACATAGCTGCAGGCAGCACAAGCTGCTCTGGTCAGAGCAGCCCAACCTAGAGGCAGCAGGTTCTCTGCAATGCTGCACCCACACAGCCACCAACACACCCCAGCTCACATGGGCTCTTTTAGCAGGTGTTATTTGAATGCTGGGCACTTCTCTAGCAAAGTGTAATGATATTTAACTTCCCTTGTGGGCTCAGAAGGCTGCCAAACATCTGTTAGGATTAGTTGGTTCATGTTTGTGAAGTGCACACAAATGCTATCATAAGGAAGGGGCTGACCTACTTCTGGATGTGAACACTGGACTGAGACCCAAACCCACATAATACACATATGGCTGGATCTCCCCTGCCAGATTTTAGTGTGTGAAGCTGGGATGGAGGCACAAGGCACCACCTATATCCCACAGCCCACTTTTGGTCACTCCTAATTTAAGTCATACCGCTCCTCTCCTTCACTTTACCCCATCCAATTGCACAACTGAATTTTGTTAACAAGCTGGACCTTGTTAACAAGGTTAACCCTTGTTAACCCTTCCAGAAGCCCCCAAAATACCACAACCCTATACAGGGTTGCCCTGTATAGGAGAAACCCAACTTCTCTCAAGCTTTCATCCCACTCCCTGGAGTCTCACCAGGGCTGCAGATCACAGTCTCAGCCCCCAGCTCTTCAGCTTCTTCCAGAGGCCAAGCTGCCACCCAAGCTCCTCATGGCAAGCAACTCTGCATCAAATGTCACCTTTCCCTTAGGTGTCCCTCCCTCCTACAGAAGCCTCCTGTGAATAAGGGCTGAGGAATGAGAAGAGAGCCTGCATAGCTCAGAAACCAAGGTGACAAGCAGCCATGAGGAAGAGGAGCTACCCAGGAAGGATGGGGAAGAGCCCAAGCACATTTGTTAAAGGAATTATAGGTGACAATGACTTGTGATGGCAGGGTCATGGGAGCCATATGTTCTTGTGACAAAAAAACGTTATACATAGGCTATAGAAGCAAAGGCAAAGCAAAGCACAAATGTAAGTCCAAGAGCACACCAAGACCATACCCAGAATTACTCATGTTTTTCATTAGATGAACAGACCTTGTCTTGTTCTAGAGATCCAGAGCATCTGGAATCACTTCCATTACAGGTCTAGCAGGATGTGCACAACTAAAACACACAGAAAATACTCCTGCCCTAGCAGATGTATCCACCAAGACAGTTGGACTGAACGACATGATCCAGTGTGGGACTTCGTGATAATACACAGCTACTTCTGTACATCCAGTTCTACCCATGAAATTGGACACACCCTTAATCAGGTATGAATCAACTCATTTCAGACATGAGAAACTTACTAAGTGCTGTTGCAGAAACCCAAGGGTTGCTTGTGCCTCAGTGCACTTCACCTTCAAGAAATGGGGAGTAGCCAACACAGATAGACAGCTGCCCTGAGCACAAAGCTGGTACAGATCACTTTCACTAAGACTTCTTGCAAATAATCCCACCAGACAGGAGCTAAAAATACCACCTAACTAGGAGTGCAAATGCATATTGACCAGAGATCTGGGCTATGGCTTTCAGGGAACTCCAGCAGGTATAGAAACAGGGTGGTGTGAGTAGGTGTATGGCACCCCAGTAAGCTGACTGACTCTACACAAGGTAGGCCACTACCAGCACAGATGATCATTGTAACACACCAGAGGTGCATGAGTCCTCTTTTTCTCACCCCAGGATACACCACAGCAATTCAACACACCAGGCAATACCAAGGTGACATGATACCAACCCATCTGCCATGCACCCTCAGAGTGATCTGACAATCACCTGTAAAAACAGTGACCACCAAACACTGCACACAGGTCACAGAATAACTTAGAAACAAACCCACCCTACCAGGATCCTTACGTGCAGCAAGGCAATGAGCTCTGCTCTCATAGCTCCTTCTCCTCCACACACCCTGAGTTCACAGCTCTCCCACGCAGCAGAGTGAAACACACTGTGCCAAGCCATGGAAGGAGGTTCACAGTCACTCTGTAGGCTGTGACCCTTTACTTGGGCTGTTTGAGTACTGGGGTGGGTGGAGTGCCTCAGAAAGACAGGCTCATTTATATTGTTTTAGTTCACCTGCTGCTCTGGCCCCATTCCCAAATCTCAAATGCAAACAGAGACTCTCCAAGACATATTATGTGCTAAGAACACCACACACGTTCATTCTCCCAACAACACGGAGGTCCAACTCATTATTCCTAATTTTCAAAATATGCTTTTGCCCCAAAATTTGTCACTTAATGTCACTGATGGAGAGGTTTGCAACTTGTCTGCTTTGCTTACAGTATGATCCCTTGCACCATGCAAGGCTGACCCTTCATTGCAGTGAGGCTATGGCTATCTGCCAGCACGTTCAGAAGAAAAGAAGCCAGCCATCTCACTAGATAACTTCAATGCTTTTGCCCATTGTTTCTTCCTCGTCTGTCTGCCCTGGAAGAAAATCAAGATTTGGGTACAGGATAGTGCTTAAAAATTTGCTTATCTTGAGGCACACAAGCAGCTGCAGAGAGTTCAGCTGGATTACTCATTCACTTGAATTTCAAACTTACAAAGCGGAAGGTTCACCAAGCCCTCCTTAAATGGCAAGGATGCAATGCTGTGTTTTTGAAGCTAAGCTCTCTGTATCCCAAGGAATCTGAGAAAGAAATGGATTCTGTGAAAAAGTGGAATGTGATAGGGAAAGCATAATTCTCATTCTCCCCCAGAAATAGCCTACAGGATCAGAAGTGACAGAGAACCACCACAGCTTTAAAGGAAGTTTAAACTATCCTAAAAAAAGTGGCTGTCTTATTGTACACAGGAAAACCAGCCACTGAGGAAGCATTCAGAAGATGATGTCCCTATTACCCTTATTCTGCTCTTTGAAATATGTTTGTCCACATGAATACTACCTGGACCTTCGCCATTTTTGTGGCTCATTTCTGGACCTTACCACCACTGCAGTTCAGATTCAAATGCGTTAAGCTGCCCTGGTTTCTTAATGTCAGAGACAAAGACCAACTTGTGTACTAACCTAGACATTTCAATACCCTGGTAAGGTAAGTACAGGCCTTGCCTCCCAGTCAAGTATGATGATGATAATGCATAAGAGGCAGGTAAGAGTGGAAAAGATGGGGGAGATGAACTGTAAAGGTAGGCATAGCTGCAATAAGCAGGTCAGAGCAATCTCCAGAATTAGTGGAAAGGACGCTAACTTCAGTCTGTAATTACAAACATTTCTTTTCAATAATTTCTGTTTGATTATCTGGACTGCAAAGTAAAAAGCACAACCATGCTCTAAATGGCTTGTATTCTCCCACATTTCAGTGCCAGACCTCACCCTCAAAGCCTCAGTGTCCCATCAGTAAAATGGCAAGAATAATTCTCCCTCACCTCAGGAAGGCACTACAAAAATAGTCAACCCAACTTGCAAAGCACTCCTAAGAAAGAGTTAAGAGCACTCCAAAAAAGCAGACAAGGAAATCAGTAATTCTGCATTCAGTCCTGAGTTTGAACAGTAAATAGTAAATAAGGCTTGGGGCCTCACAGGGCACAAAAAGAAAAGAAACTTAATAGCTGCTCATTAAGTATCACCTTCCACAAAGAGTAGGTGCCCTGGCAGTTAGGTGGCTGTATCACAATACCTGCTTGCAGTGGAGGCCAAATTAAGGTTTCATCAACAACCTTCATTCTGGCATTTCATAGCTCTGGAGAACTTGGACTCTACAATTTTAATACTCTTCTTTTAACCAAGTGCATTGCTTGTAATTAACTACAGGACTGCCACGTGGCTGACACAAGAACTATCCGGTTCTCTTGGGAAATCCAATGTGAAGGCTTGTCTTGGCCACAGGAATAGCTTGAGGTGTCTCTCAATGTTTGCACAATCCCATAAAAAGCAAATCAAGTCCCTACCTCAAGCGATGAGGTGTGTTAAATTTAAGCCAGCTGATCTCTTTTAGGCCTGACCTGAAACAGGAACACAGCTGAAACCCGGGTGAGGGAGGCAGGGGAGATGCAGTAACAGGGGAGTTGGAGTAACAACCATTTATCTGCTGCTAATCCAATCACTCTCCCAACACAGTCATTGCATGCCACACACTGTCTGGGAGACTCCTTGCTTTCATTCAAGCTTGCCTCATTAAGCAGAGTAATTCAAGTCTGTTAAAAGTGAGGTAATAAACTGCTGAAACAGCAAGAGCTCCTCAGGGTACATGAACACAGCACATTGAAGATGCACACACATGTTATATAAACTACCACAGCTGGGGTTCAACAAACACAGCAACTGCAGCAGGACCACCTGCAAGTCACCTGTGAAGCTCGAGTTACTCTTCCAAAAAAAGCCACATCACCAACCTCAGTTTCACATAGCCAGCCACACTGCTGAAAAAGCCCTAAAGCCCTTTCAAGTCTGCTCCCCTACACTTAACTAAGGCTTGGAACTGGACCACTATTGCCCTATAGTGCAGTGCATACCTACCCAGCACAAGAGGCTCCAGAGCCCCTTCTGCAAGGTTTGCAGCACAATCTGTCACAGCCTCCTCCATCCCTCCTGCCTGCCTTCACCCAGCTGGCCAGGCTGCTCCCATAACAAAGCAGCTGGGTCCTCAGCATCACCTGCCTGAGGGTCTCCAGCTAGAGAAAAGAGTAGGAGCAGAGGGAGGACACAACTGCAGCTCCCCACGGTGACATCCGCTGAACTAAAATAAAGGGGGGGAGGGGTGGGAAGTTACAAATTGATGCATAAACAAGACCTGACTCTGCAATTCGGAGCTAACAAGGTAGTTTACTGAACATTCATTAAATCCTCTGTGCCTGTTACCAGCTGTGGAGATCAACTTATTTTTAAATTAAATCAGCACTAAATGCTTGGATGAACTTCTATTTAATTTCACCCAGTGAGTGAAGTATGTGGGGCTTTTAATAGACATTAAACAAGATAGTTACGGCAAGTTAGTTGATATTTTATTACCTAAAGATCATGGCCACATTAAGACTCACTAACTATTGTACAGCAACACAATCATCCAAGATTTGGTGAGGTTTGCCTGCCCTGAAGCATCAGTGGGCACCAGGAGCAGGGGGAAGAGAAAAGCTACACGTTGAATGGCACCTTCATAGAGCATGCTCAAGTGCATAAGCCCACATAGACAAAAAAATAGGATTCCTCCCAGCCAGATCCAGAAACTCCAAAGAGAGACTCTCACACAGACACAAAGCTGTCATAAATCAGAGACCATTAAACATCCCAGCCCTAACAAAGCAATTTATGGGGGTACTGAGGAGTTGCTCTAAAATGAGGTTCCCTTATGGCATCGAGGGCAACAGAAAACATCCTCTCTAACAGCCTGCAACACTCTTGTCTTTCTCTAAGAAAAGGTTATCAGCGGCCCACAACTTCACCAATGTTTGTTTTACTTTCCTGAGCATATTGCTACCATTTGGGAGTACTTCTGAGCAACTCACATGTGTGTCACTGTCACCCACAGATCCCAACAACAGATACTGACAGTCTAAAGCGACAGAGACTTGCTGACAACTACTTAAAAGCTATCATTTTCATGCCAGCTCTTGTGTTTGCTCAGGATGTGATCAAAACCAGCTCTTTGAGGTGAAAGGAGAATCACCACTGAGGTGTCTCTACCAGTAACCTTAATCACAACAATTGTGGGTAGCAGGCTGCTGTTTTTTTCACATCTGGATTGGAAAAATTGCAAGACTCCCTGCCCTACCATGCCCGGAAGCAGGAGAAACAGAAAAAGCTAAATCCTGCACCCCGCTAACCCCTGTTTCTTGGGCACAAGGTCTCAAAAAGATTTTAAACTTTGTGGGGTTTTTCTGGTCTGTGGTTTTCAGTTCGATTTGTTGTTTTCTTTCCTCTATTTGTTTCTACTTTACAAAGCTTCCCAAACTAAAAAGTGGAAAATGGAGCTCTTCAGGGTTCACTTATGCTGTCTTCTAGCATCCCAATGCACATGTGAAAGATGATTACATCTTCCCTCCAATTCCTCCTCTGGCACCACTGTTCATAAAGTTATTTCAAGTCCTGTATTTTCCTACACATAACCCACACTCTTTAAAGGTATTGTTCCTTGTGAATCTGTCCCTCAGATAACCCACAACCTTAGATAAACTATGGTTTCTGTCTTCCCCACTCCTGCCTGATTTTTAAGCATGTCTGTAGTCCCAGTAAGCTCTCTAGCTTTTAGCAGAATTACCCTGCTACAAGCGCAAAGGCAATGGGAGATGATGAAGCTACGAGGGTAAGAAAGGAGCTACACATGACTGAAAGCAGGCAAGAGCATTGCTGTCTCACTCACACATGCACAGAGCAAACACAGGTGCTGAATCCCAGACTTCTGGTGTCACACAGCCTTGGTATTCATATTGCTTCCCTAAAGGCTTCTCTCCATCAAAATAATAATGTACCTAAAAAACACAGATGGACCTAACAGGAATACATATTTCTTTGTCATCCCAGTGCCATCTATAAAACCTCATCGTGCATCAGCAGGGCCATTCCTTCACCTGAGAGATTACCAGGGCTGCCACAGACCACACAAGGAAGAGAGTGGGTGAGCAGGCAAAGGTGAAACCCAGTGTGGGCTGGGGCCAGCTGGAGCAGAAGCTGCCCAGAGCCACATCAGGGCTGAGGAGTTTAGTAGGAGAAAGGCAGAGCTGTCAGAGCCAGGCTGCCAGAATCTTGAAGAGGAACCAAGTGTCACCAAGAATGTATTGCTCGCATAACCATGATGGTTAAAGGACTAGAGAAACCCCTGTGGGCACCCTGAGGGTTTATGTTTCCACAGATGCACAGAAACTGTCTTCTTGCAAACCATTTGTCATCCACCCAAGCTTTTCTCCAGCTAGAGCCAGTAGGAGATGTTTCAGAGAAACCTGCACGAAACCATCTCTTCTTTCCAATTAGATGTTTACAATGTAAGAGCCATCACCATGAGCTGATATAACTCTGAACATACCTGACATTCATAAAAATGTCCTATCTCTTTACCAGATTTAGCTAAATTCTTGCCCTTAGCTATGTTCTGCATTATAAATGCCACCATTTAGTTACATGAAAAAGCACTTAATTTTATTAATTTTCACAATGGCTTGCATTGGTACACAGGAACAGCGATCCCTTTTCCACTCACAACAGGACTCACTGTGACTTTCTAACACGTGTACTTTAGGTAGCAGCAATCTCAAACTACTGATCAAACTCCCTCTGCTTTTCTAGCTCCCCACCATTTTTACTTTCCCTCCCCAAAAACCATATGCACCAGGCTTCTTTTATAAGTCACCTAAGGTTTATAGTCAGTCATTCTAAAGGTGAATACAAGAAGTGATTTTAACAAACAAGGGCTTCAAAATTGAGTGTGCTGCCACTCTGATCATGAACTCCTACACCATAATTTATACTATGAGTTTTAATTAAAAATATATACTGACGATCATTTTCTGTATTTAAATTCACTCCAGCTCCACTGAGGCTAACACTGTCAAGTACCTTGCAAAACTCAGTAGTCTAGCTCTAGATTTTGACCCCCAAACATCCTAGAGAAACAAGGGCCTTGGCAAGGGATACACACCTGAATCTGCACTTTCATTATTTGAAAACCCGAATTACACTGCACCTGGCCCTGATTCTGCTAGGACAGAGGCCATTACCTCTCAGTAATGCAGCACAGCTGAAGATAATATTCAGAGGAACACAACTTGGGACATCCCACGTGCTATGGAAGATGAAGCCGCTAAACTGAACAGGAACCTGGGCTTTTCTATACCCTAACTATGACTTCCAGGATACAGGAACTGAAATCCATCCCTGGCCCACCACTCTAGACGTTTCACTAGAGCACATCACAGACAGTATCACTAAACACTTATCACTAAACACAGTGCCATTTACTCAGGTGGCATATGGGTAGCATAATATGTGGCATACATGGGCCACATATTCCTGGCTGGAACTTTTGGATGGCAAGACTGCTGGCAACACAGGACACATGAATGGCCAACATGCCCACAGCCTCCACACAAAGCACAAAGTCTGGGACTGACTTTTGGAAAGTTAAAAATCACTCAAGTGCCCTCTCTGTGCACAAGGAGCACGTTTTCACAGTCCAATCACATGCTACCTACCCACTGCCTATCAGGGAAAAACCCTTCAACACAGGCTAGTCAACTGAAAGAAGGGAATAACAGAGCTAATAAACTTAGAAGGGATACTATAAAAGGTCATGAGGTGGGCAAGGGGAGACACTGTAGGCCAACGGGCAGAGAGAAGTTTTAAACAGTACAGCTTTATCCTCAGATAGAAGTATTTCCCAAGGGAAATTCCATATTCCAATGTATTCTTCAGCCTTGCCTTGGCCAGTCCTACTGAAGCAAGGGTGGCGATAACCAGAAAGTCCCTCACATCCCCAAACTGTGTTGCTGCACAGCAAGCTCAGCTACACACAGGACAGCAACTAACATTTTCCAGTATGAACATGGTTGGGAATGTATCGATGATGCAAGAATTTTCTTGCCTTCCTAATGTCCTGTATTGGTAATTACTTGGTGAGGCAACACTTGCTGTATCTCCCAGTTCCCAGACATCCAGGGACTCCCCCACTTTCTCTCACATTCTACCCTAGAAATCATTCCTGGAAGGTGTAAGTACAAATTCTATAGGTAAATGAGTCCAAGGAAGGAAAGGAAGTCTGAAATCTAGAGTGTTTCAAATAAATTTAAGACTTCCATGCAAGACCTAGCATTTCACATGGGTTAAAACCGCTTTCCGCACTGTGGCCAAGGTGCTGTGGATGAGGAGGAAGACATATCATCAAGCTTGACAGTTTGCAGAAAACTCTGTATCTTTTGTATCAATTTTGTATAATCAATTTGTATCAACTTTGTATCAATTGCCTAGTAAGATAGAAAGATACCAAACAGGAACTCAGCCCCGAAAAGCCAAACAACTGGGCCAAAAGGCAAACTCGTACAGGCATAAAACAACAACAAAAAATCAAAATAAAGCAGCTCGTTTGCTTCACGAACAGGGCTAAACGGCACCTCGAGGTACAGAGGCCAGAGCAATTACAGCATGAGTTTCTCCATCAACACCTCCTACTCCGGAGTACTGCCTTCTCCCCACCACAGCCCCAGGGCTTGAAGAGTGTTCCTGAACAATGGCGGGAACAAGATTTGCATGTCCAAAAGGGGAGGGTAAGAGAAGAGGGAGGAAATAAAATAAAAAAATGTGATTAAAAAAAAAAAAAAAAAAAAAAAGTCCAGGGTGACGTGAGGTTGTGGGAAACTTTTATGTCCTTACCTGCTGGGGAAGTGCGGGCCTCCCCTAGCGTATAAAAAACTGCCAGGGCTTTATTCAACTTATTTACTACCGAGCCCCGGCTGGGGGTCGGCCAGCGCAAGGCGGGCGATGGGGCAGCGCTGCGGCCCCCGCCGGGCCAGGTGCACCTGCGGCCGGCAGCACCCGAGCCTCGGCCGCCCGGGGGGACCCCGGCCCACGGGCAGCCCCCACCGAGAGCGGAGGGAGAGGAGGTGAAGTACCGATGAAGTACCGGGGAAGTTTGCTCCCGCCCCACACCCGAGAGCTGCCCCCGCCCCGCCGCCGAGTTCGCACCGGGCCGGGCCGTGTGCCCCCCCCCCTCGCCTGCCCCCGCCCCAGGCGGCCTGGGGGCCCGGGCGGAGGGAGGAGCCAAGCGCGGCCCCCCCGGGAGGCCAGCAGCGCTCCCCGCCCCAGCCGGGGGCTCCAGCTGTTGCACAGCTGCCTCGGCGGGCGGAGGGGGGGGAGAGGAAGGGGGCAAGTTATTATCTGCAACAATACCTCGGGGGGAGGAGGCAGCGGAGGCGAGAGCGGCGGCGGCGGCGGCGGGAGGATGCGGCGGGCGGGGGGGGTGGGACCGGGGGGGGGGGGTGGAACTGGGGGCGGGGATGAGGCCGCAGCCGATGCCGCCCCGCCGCGCCCGCCCCTCGGTCCCCCCGCCGGCCCCTTCCGCCCGCCGCCCCCTTCCGCGATCTGCGCCGCTGCCCGGCCGCGTCCCCCGGGCAGCCCCTCCCGCGCTCCGTGCTTCTATGTCCATACCCCGCTGCATCCCCCCCGTCCAGCCCCTCCTGCGCACCGCCCTCCGCTTCCCTCCTTCCGCTCCTTCCAACCCCTCCCGCGCCACTCCGCATCAACCCGGCCGCGGCCCTCTCGCATCCCTCCCTCCCTTCCGTTCCCCTCTTGGCCCTTACCTCCCGTCGGGCTGAGGAAGGGGGGGGGCAGCCCCGAGCCCGGCGGGACGCCCCTAAAACAAAAAGCGAAAGCGGCGGCCGCTGCCTCCCACCCCGCCGGGCTGCCGCGCTCTGCCGGGGGCTGACGTCAAGGGCCCAAATTCCTGCCTTTCCCTGCAGGCAGATTTGTCCATGTAAGGGCTGGGGCCCGGGCAGCGGAGAAGGAGGGGGCTGCACTGCGCTAGGGGGGTTGAGGGGGGCAACTACCGGTACCTCGGGGGTGGGGGCAATGGAGCTGGAGCTAGCCCCGACCCTGCAAGCATCACCCTCCTGCCCTGCAGCCTCGGGTGTTAGGGCTCGAAATGCGCACCAGTATTCAACTTTTCATGGAGATGTTTTCTCCAGGGCTTCCTACGGTTTTTAGGTGCTTTTCCAACTAACTTTTCTCTGTTCTGGCCCAAAAGAGGCTCATAAAAAAAGGGGGGGTGGGAAGGCGGCGGAGGGGGGTGGGAGGAAAGCGAGGGGTGAGAGATGCTTGGAGCTAGAAAGGAACTGCCTGCTTGGAGATTCTAAAAACCTGTCGAGCATACTAAGGACAGGGAGAAGGGAAGCTGTGCTTTCTGGTCACTTCTTCTTTGTTTTGTGACTATTCATAAGGACTGCAATTAAAATTATTTGGATTTTGAATGTGATTATTTTTACAACAGAACATTACCCTTTAAGTAGCTGTTGGTTATCTGCATGTGCCCTGAAGAGAAGGGGAATACAGAAGGGTTACAGTGCATTCAGGTCGTGGAGTAAAGAGTTGCCAAGCCTTACTCATTTGGAAGAGATGCCTGGATGAGTTTTTAAACACTTAAAATGTATTTCATTTTGACAATAAAGGGCTTTGCTGTGCACTTTCAGAAGATGTTTACAGTCTTATCCCATTACCAGCTTTAATGTCCACAGTCACTTCTTGACAGCCCTAGGAGGGAAAGTTTGCTCATAAGGACCCAAAAAAGGATATTAAGTGCCTAAAAGATTTCAAGAGCTGGAGCAAAGATTTGTGATCCAGTTTCCCTCCCCCCCTTCCCTTGCTGCCAGAGTGACTGAAACAAGCAAGCATGCTCCCAGATTGACCTGAGCACTCTGGCAGATCAGAGACCCCAAGGAGATACCACCCAACTCTAACCAGCACCCCTTTCCTGGCAGGCCCCACAGCAGGGGAAGTATGACATATCCCAGATTCAATCCTTGATGCAAATCTGCTGACTGTGGTTGATTTGGTGTCCTGCACTGGCCTCCCATACCAGGGGTGCTAAATTCCTCCCAAGGGATAGAGAGGGCTGCTGGGGCCAGATGCTATCTTAGAAGCACTGCAGCTAAGTCTGTACGAGCCTTTCAGTCACAGCCACAGACGTTTTCTAAGCATTATGACTATGACTAGAAATACCCTAGCCCTGTCCCAGCCACCTACCCTGTGTTTAAATCCTGCTGAGATCCAAAACCAGAGCAGAATAGCACATGAGTCACCCAGGCCCTATGCCATAAGTTTACCTAGAGTGCCAGCAGCACTCTGCAAACAAGGCCTGTTGCAAAAGACATGGGCACGGCTCCTTTCTAAAGCACCAGTGGATGAGACCACAGCACCAACACAAGTTGAGCAGCCAAAGCCTTTGCCCAAGGCCCTGTAAATCCGGGGTCATTTCCCTCCTTGGAGAACCTACAGTTCAAGTGTTGTCCTCCAATTGAGCATTTTGACCAACAGGCTGCAAGGCCATGTGCATTCTTCATCGCGCTCTGACAAAAACTCATGACAGCATTTTCTGCTGCAGGGGTCAGGCAGTTGACATAAGGGACTTCCTGGCACTGCTGTCTGTCAGCCTCACAGAGATAGGGCTCTTGATAGAGTCTTGATTTGTAATGCTCTGGAGAAGCAGACTTAAAAGGGAAGGTTGCCCTTTTTATTTTAATTCTTTGTTTTATCTTTCTTGCAAATCTGCAACAACCCTTGCATTGTGTCAGCTGGTGTCTAGGGGAAGCATCTGAAAACTAAAAGAAACTGTTTGGCCCAAGATAAGAGACAAGTGTTCTCTATTTAGTATTTCAGAGAAAGCCAGTGGTCAAATATTTTCCTTGTCCAGTATCCAGCAATTATTGCTTCTTTATCCATCAAGCTTATGCAATATTCCAGTCTTCTTAAGCAGAAGAGAGAATACTTTGCACATCCATAGCAGCCTTCAAATGATCCCAAAAACTTTTAAGCTCAGAGCCTCCTGAATGTGAGACAGTAACTACTACTACCTCCATTTCTCAGGTAGATGAACTGTGACTAATCCTCTGCAGCACAGCAGCAGAAGTTTGGTTCGCAGCCCATTACCCTTATAACGTGCTGCCCAGAATGGCCACTGCCTTGTCAAGCACAGCATGAATTTTCTATTTTTTTTTCAGTTTCCTATCACAACCAATATCATACACTTTGGAAATGAAAGTAGAAAATGCAAGGTGTTGAGCCTGGCTGTGAAAATCTGTCCTTTGCCTGGAAATAATAAAAAATGCTGGCAACGTACAATCATTCCTTTAATAATATCTACCACACCCTGCACCATAGCAGCAAAATGAATTAAACAGTGAAAGACTAAAATGCCTGACATTGCATAGGCCGCTCAGGAGGCAGTAATACAAGAGTCAGTCTGGGCCAATATTAATTCAAGGAAATGAAGTTTTTTAGTGGTTAAGGTTCATGAGTAGAAGCCTGGAAATGTTGGCCTCTGTTCCTACTTTTCTCGTGTTGTAAGACCTAAAACCAGTTGGTTCACCTCCCCGTGTCTGTTTTTCAGAGTTTGGGTCTCTGCTTTTTGGTGAGATTTCAGATGTAAAATCATTAAAAAAATAAAAAGGGAAGGACCCTGTGGAAGTCATGGGAATTTATTCCTTGATCCATAAAGCAGGACTAGCATCACCTAAACCATGATACCTTCCAGATCTTCACAGTTAGAAAAAGTTTTCTTATCTCTAACCCAAGTCATGTTTGCTGCAATTCAGCTCTTAATCAGATGACGCTGCAGGGATCTGACGTATTCCCTCACTTGCAACAATTCCAGAACAACAGGAAAATCGCCCACCTGGTGAACTAATCCTTCCGTGGGTAAAAGCCAGAGAGGCTGGAAAACATACTAAACACATGTTCTTGGGAGAGTTGCCACCTAATTTTCAGACAAAGATCAGATGCAATTAGCTTTAGATCAACTGAAGACTCTCCTGCCCTAAACCGCAAGACTTTTCACCCACCTCTCCACGGGGGCACCCATTCCCATCAAGACACACTGCAGGGCACACTTGACCCTTTGGTCTCCAAAGGGTATTGGAAACACATGCAAAATCTGAGCTCACAGCAATAGTATTTCTGTGGCTCTGGGAAAGGAATGAGGAAGCACCAGCATGGATGCTAGGCAGACAGCAGAGAAAAGACTCAACCTGCAAGTCTGAGTTAATTTCCAACTTGGGTGCATGCTCCTGATTTAGAGATACTCCTGTGCTTGAAGCCTGGTGGAAGGAATCTAGGAACAGCAGTGGGGCAAGCTTTGTCATTCCCCATTTTGCAGGTATGTTTGCATCCAGACAGGAATGCAAGGCATGTACTGGGCAGGTATTAGTATAGCACAGATCACTGACAGTGATTGAGTCTGTGCCAGAACCCCAATGAAATAATCTTCACTGATGAGAAATACAATTTCCAACAACCCCCCACAACTTTCTGTGAGTGTATCAAAGAGCATGCCCTTCATCAACCTCCTCTGCATCTCTGTACACCTTTGATTAGCGTATGGTTCACCAGACATTTAGTTTTATCTGGTGATTTGTTCTATCTAATTCCATACAGTTTTACTCTGGGCCACAGTAAGTTTTGAGTAGCTCACAGAAACACAGATGTCCTTGCACACATTTCAGGCTCTGCTCCATCCAACATCCAGGCCAGACCTGCCTGTGCCACATTTGGAAGAAACTGAAAAACTTTGTAAAACAGCTAAACCCCAAACGTGCAGTTGAGCAACATGCCAGTGCATCATTCTTAATTTTAAGGACATACTTAAATCCAATTTGAGCCCAGAGAGAATTTAGCTTAGGTTTAGGTGTTCTATTGAACAGAGGTGGATTTAAGGACTGAAGTGTTTTGCTAGACTGGATCTTTTGTAATGAGGAAGGAGAGTTGTTAGTGCCTAGAAGAAAGAACTGCCTGGAGCTCTGTGGCCACAGGCAGGCCATAACTAGCGCTGCTCCATTTTTCTAATCAAATTTGATGAAATTAGTACATACAATCAGTAAAGAAGTTGACGATTTCATTAAGAATCACCACTGGCTGGATCTTAGCTTGGTGGGGGAAAAAAAAGTAGGTTTATAGTATCTCATCAGAGAGTTGTAACATAATTAAAGCAGAAGTAACTAGACTTTTTATTTTATACTATCTGGTATCTTACACGATATCTTGCTAATGGTGAATGTCTCATGTCCAGGTTTTAGCACTGAAATCATGAGTGCTTTGTTTTACAGGAAAGGAACTAGTCAAATTTTTAAGGAGTCCACAATGAATAAACAAAGAAGTACCCCAGACTTAAATATTTGTGGTAACAAATATTTTGGAGGACATTTTTGCATAGACTCTGACCTCCCTGTTGAGAATCAAAGCAAAAATACTGAATGCACTAAGCAGATGTCTTCTCCTAGTGACAGCAAGATGAGCAGAGACAGCTGGTTAGAACAACAACAACAACAAAAACACATCATCATTCCTGCTTTGGCTCCAAAAAATCTTGGACTTGCTGTCAAGGAAGAAAGCTATGTATGCAAGACGCCAAGAAAGAGACAAATATTATTGAATCTGGTAGCATTTTAGTGAATGTACTGGAAATAACTTAAGTAGGAAGAAAAACTGGATGTGCTCCATTGTTTATTAAAAGAATGCCTCTTCTTATTTCCACTGGGACCTATAGCCCATATAGTCATTAACACATTTACAAGATGTATATTTTAAATATGTCACCTCACTCATCAATCTTGTGAGCTCTTCTTCTAAAGTAAATTGAGTTACAGCACATAAAAATGTGTGCAGCCACATAAATATAATCCCTGCAAGCTAGAAATGCCAACTGTGAATTTCACATGTAGCTCCTTCAATAAGGGAAGATGGGTGTAGTACAGAGACAGCTAGAGAGATCAGAAATATTAGGAGGGGAAAAGAGAGAATTACATTCCCCCTGGTGAAAAAAAAAGAAATAATTCACACACACACTCAAAGAAGGAAACAAAAATTAAAATACAAAGAGCTACTCTGGATGAAAAACAATTTGAGCTCTGTTGAATAACAGATCACAGAGGAGTTGTTTGACAAGACTGCAAAATAAGCCAGTGACCTTCTGGCCTCCTTGCACAAAGGTAGTACACTCTTTCTCCTGATGATTTTCACATGAACAAAACTTGAACTCTCACCTTGGCCCCTGGACAGCTCCATTTCCCTGAGCTTTGGACAGACTTGAGGGGAAAACTGCAGAATTGATGAGAAGAGTTTAAGAAATCAAAAGCTGTGCAGTTTGGCTAATGCCAAAGATAAGTAACTTGAGGTGGACATTCCAGGATTAAGTAGACCCAAATCCCATACCTTAAGATACTGCACTGTGCATTAGCAAATTTTCTTCCACGGAATGTTGCAAAATCCCTAGCCATCTTCTGCAGAGGTCCTACGCCTCAAAGCATCAACTTTAAGATGTATAAGGGATGGAAATTGAGGAGTGTGGCCAATTTGACAGAGCAGTTTGTAAACAGAGGACAATGAAGATAAAGCGAGACAACATGGCTACTGGGTCTCCAGATCTTGGCTGCCAGCTTTGCCCATTGTCAGCTACGTGATCAGACAGTCTGTGTGACATCATTTTCTTTGTAGGAAACAAGCACTGAGACTCCATCTCTGCAACAGAGCAGATGTAGGACCTTGGGAAAGTTGCAGATTGAGCTAAGCTGGAAACAGCTTCCACCATTTGCCAATATCTTGGAGAGTCTGGAAGCTTTCCCATCTCCACTGTGACAAAAACAAGACTTCTCAACATTTTTGGAGGTCTTTTTTCCCTTGAAATAAAGGGCAAAAACACACAATGAAAAACAAACCAGTGCCAGAACTGACTGAGGATCAGGGCACCATTCTGTCTGCTTTAATTCCCCATCTTGCCAGCTCCAGCTCCAACACCTGACCTGCAGTCTCCCAGCCACCCAAGAATGACCATGCCACGATGGAGGACCATTTTGGTCAGACATTCCAAGCTGATTTCAAGAAAACATTTCCTAGAGTGTGGATACACTGCCGCACGCACAACGTGAAAGGAATAATGTCTGACAAATAAACATTTTCTAATGAGAAACATTTATCTAACGTATTCCTCACCAGTGATCCTGGAGCTTTGTTCCTCAGTGCAGCATTTACAAAAAGAGACAACAGCCCTTCCCAGCCTCTGGGAGAATACATTTGGATAATAAAGTGATGGACTCTCTTCCTCCCTAAGATCTCCGTATACTTTTTAGCACATAAGTATAGACTGACTTGAGAATTTTTATAGGCCTCTTATAACCCACATATTTGACCTTGACCATCAGCATCTCTGTCCATGGGCTGCTACATCTACTCCATTCCTCTGTGGGATATGGAGGTGATAAAGGGCACCCAAGCAGCCCTGCGTTTAGCTATCCCCACATAAGTATTTCCTCATACTGTCAAGAATTTGTATTGCCAAGGAGCCAGCCCAACCCTGCTGCCAGTGAGGTGACAGATCCCTGGCACTGGGGCTGCTCATGAGCTGCTTGTGGCTAGAGAGGAATGTCAGAGGAGAGCTAATCCAGATTGCTCAAAGATCTCTTCCAAATTGTTTGCCTCTTATCTATTTGAGAGTATTGTCTATTTGATGATTTGAGAGTAGATGTACATGGGGAACATCATCTTCCCCGTGCTGCTTCAGCATAATAACTTGAGAAAATCGAGTCTGAGCAGAGGCATTATGAGATGGCTGCACTGGAGAAACCTTAGTATCAGTATCTAGCTGGTGCCTTGGCAAGTGCGTAAGATATCAGAGCTACCTATGCATACCCCTTCTTCTCTTGCAGGACACGTCTACTTCAATTACTTTTTTGATACTATGGACCCACCAGAGCCACTGCAGCTGCAGGAGCCTGGTTCAAGGAAGGGCTGGCACTCTGGGTTGAGCTTGTGAATATGAAGTAATACACTTACAAATACCTGTTCTGCAAAGAGCTTTTAAAAGGGTTACTTCAAAATTGAAGCAAAACTATTCGTTTAGCAAAATGAATAGTTTGATAGCAAAACTATCACCCATATTTTTCAGGCTGACACCTTCCACACGGATTAAGAAAAAGTTTTCAGTTGTTTTTCGCATTATCCTGCCTACATTCCAGCCACACAGTTCCACCATTTGCTCACGTTACTCTCCCCAAGTGTAGGCTGAAAAATGCCACTTTTCTTCACTATTAAATCAAAAACTGGCTACGCCCATATGTCAGCTGTTTACCACCCTCTGTTTCCTCCCTCTGGGTAGCTGACATGGGATAATGACCTATATCCTTCAAGCAGTTGTTTTATTTAGCATTACAGAGAAGGAGGGTTTAAGACAACAAGTCACCTAACAATATAACCATTCCCACCCTATCTTATTACCATCAGAGAGGTCAGCTTGTGCCTTCACTTGTGCAAGCACAGCAGAACCAGCCATCTCAACCCTGTGTATGTTCAAGACTTCATCTGGGGTCTCTCCTGCTTTGCCTTTGTCCTAGACCAGTTGTCCTAGACCAGACTTTCCAGTTGAGACCTTTCACCCATGCTTTATGTTCAGCTAGGAACAAGCTACTTGGCCTTGCTTTAGCCACATCAGTGCTGCTCTGGAGATGCCTAGATGAGGTGGCCACATGTGGTACCAAGGTGCTGACAGAGGAGCTGAGCATCACCAAAGTGTCTTTGAAAGCACTGGGACTTTATCATGGCCACCCAGATCATTGCACCAATTGACACTGTTGATGTTGAACACCAATGGCAAGCTGTGCACAAGGATATGGGGCTCTAACAAAGCCTGCATCAAGCCTCACTCCATGATGAGACAGGCAAGCAAACAAGAAAAATAGGGCCTGGCCCCTTCCTGTGATTAGATCATTGTAATAGATGTTTTCCTAGACAGAGCCAGGATAAAGGACTTGTGATGTCTGCAAAGGAGTTTAAACAAGACTCAGAAGGGCTATTCCTACCTTATAGTTCTTTGTAACATACTTTAATCAAATTAATGCCTTTTTTTTCCCAAAACACCTTGGAAATTAAATGGGAACTTGTTCATAGCTAAAGAGGAAGATGTGGATCTCACAGAATAAGCTTTTCATTGAATAGCAAGAACAGAGTAAGAACCACAGCTCAGTGTGAGTCTGCAGTCAAATTCTTCACAAGAAAATATACAGAATGGATTAAGTAGCAGGCACAAAGAGTTAATTACCAGTGGACATTACAGCTCTACACCATTCAATCTAAATATTTACTCAGGAGCAGAAAAAAGTGTCTGAGTGGTAGAGGCAGAGTCCCAGAGATCAGCTTAGTGAAGTCTCTTTCATAAGGGCTTGTTGCTGCTTAGAAAAATTATTGTGATTTTTTTTTTTTTTTAATAAAACCAGTGTTCTCATGCTGTAGAAAATGGTGATTAATCATTCCCTGTTCCTTTTCTCTGCATTGTTCATGGTTTTCTGACCTCTGCTCTATCCTCTCACTTGGTCCTCCAGTCTCGCCTCAAACTTTCTCAGGGTTTGGGGGCTTTTGTATCAGAGGAGCTAGTTTATAAATCTCCTTAGTAGCAGGTTGCCTTTGAGACACAAGTCTGACTTAAATCACATTTAATATCCAAGAATGTTCTCCAGTATTAGACCTCTTCATGACTGAAGCAATATTTTTCAGATACAATAACCTTGGTGTTTCAGAGCTGCATTCAGCACCTGTAGAGTTTTCAAACAAGCAGACTTGGCATTCCTTGATGCTCTTGATGACCACATTTGATTGCTTTGTAATTACACTTGTAAAATGTGCAACAGGGTTACACACAGGGGAAAAAATAGTTTTTAAAAAAATCAGGTTTCAGATAGGAGGGGATTTGTGGGAGCTGCAAGACAAAGAAAAACCCACCTTTCTTTCTTTCTTCATTGTTTTCTTTGGAAGGCAGCCACCAAAATTTCCTTGTCAGTAATACACGGATTCATAAATAGAACAAAGAGCTTCCTTGCACCCAAGCACAGTGTACGAGCCCAGCACAGCCACGGTCCTTCTTCACGGGCTGTTCCCTTGAACTTTGCATCTTGCTGCTCCTGAGAACAGTCCTGCATGCCAGCTTGAACAGATGTGGTTTCCTTTAGGAAAACTTTTCTATTAGGGTCATTCTGACTTCCATTTCAGAGCTTTCCAGCCTCATGTGCTCTTTGCTCAAGGGATTACTACAGTGGCCACGAACTCCATGTGCTACTGTTAAGCTTCTCCTCACCTGCTGGCTGAACTGAATGAATGCTGAAATCTCTGTTCCACAGAAAAATCTGACATTTCATGTTTTCCTGAATCAAACCGGAAAGTTGCAATTTCCTTTGAACGCAAATTCTGAGAAACATCATTTCAGAAAGAGAAAAATGGCCTCACTACAGCCTTTTGTTTGGGTGTTACTGACAGGTTTTTATATGAGCCTCAAGCTAGTTTAAAATGCATCATGTTCCAAGTGCTCCCAGTTCTACTCTGGCAGCATCCGCTGTTCCTGAAGACACCCAGGGAGCTGCAGAAGGTGCTCTGCCAGACGTGTAAGGAAACACGTCTGGAAATGTGACACAAAGCCAGATGTGGTTTTCCCTCATTCTGTGTACATGTTCTAGTATTGTCACTGCTTCAATTCCATGAGTGAACTTATTTGCTTTGATTTTATAAGCATCTAAGGTCTTATTTTCCAGCCTCACTGAAAGTAAAGGATTTTATTCTATCTCATTGAGGATGTAACTCAAAGACTGTAGGCTGTACAAGCCTAGCATGGTATTTTCAACAAACTGAATGCATATCAAGTGACACTAATTTAAAAGAACACAGTTTTAGGAAGTTTTAACTAAATGGGGGCAAAAGACTGTGCAGACCCTCTTATCTGAATACCAACAGAGCTGTTTTTTCAGCTCTGATTGGTTAGAAAAGTTTTTTAATGAACAAGACATCTACAGTTGATAAAGAGCATCAAATGCAAAAGTTCACACTGATTGAACTAGGCTGAGATAAGCTTGTGTGTAGGCAGCTCTGAAACAGCAACACTATATCAGGAAAACCAGCCCTACCCTGTGAACAAATGAGAAAAACAAAACAATGAAAACAATGAAGGAAAAGCTGCCCTACTTGGCCTTCGTGTAAAGAAGAGGAGAAGAGAAGAGAAGAGAAGAGAAGAGAAGAGAAGAGAAGAGAAGAGAAGAGAAGAGAAGAGAAGAGAAGAGAAGAGAAGAGAAGAGAAAGAGAAACAAAGGAAAGGGAGGCAAGAAACATACTTCAAGACCAAAATATCATCAGACTCAAAATGACTGTAACTCCCACATTGCAACAGTTTGAAGGTCTAATAGAAATGAAACTGTTCCTTCACCCGAAAACCAAACACAAAAGTCACGGAAACCCATCGTGCCAATTCTGTGGCTGTTTTCCGGAGCAGAATCTCTCTAAATGTCAGTGTTCCCTTTGTTCTGTGCACCCTTTATAATGAGTCTATCATCTGTTTGGTAAAAGATCCAATGAAATATGTAATAAGGTTATCTCACCATCTCTCTCTATTGTAAAGCCATATCTGTTCTTCCACTCATTAATTATTGTCTTCCATTTCCTGTGTCAGGTCTAAATTAGAAAATAGGGACTCAAGGCTTACAAGCTTAACAACTTACCATATATCAGCCAAGATGTGGTAACTCTCCATGTGCTTCCTTTTAGCCTGTAATAAACAAAACCAGTGTGACTTTGCTGTGCACAAGCTTGCAGTCTATGCAATTTAGCTTAACCTCCTTTTATTGTTGTCTAAGCTGAGTGATAGTTACCATGGCTCAGCTGATGTTCAGTCAACATATTGCAAGACTTCGCCTTAAAATCTTGGGAGCAGAGCTCTACCATTATAACTATCTGGAAAGCTACAATGATTTATGTGCTGTCAAAATACACTAAAATAAAAAGGAAAAAAAAGCAGCACACTTACATGATTATTGGTCAATGCCCCTTGGTTTGCAGTTTTTCAAGCATGAACTGCTCAAACTTTGGATCAAGAAGTGAAATAATCTGTTTCTGAAGTACAAACAGAGAAAAGGCAGATGAATATTCTAGCATTTTCAGGCAAATATATCACAGAAGCAGCATGCTTAGCCTTTTTACTGTGCATCTGTCTGAGGTTTCCAGTAAGATTTCCCTGATATATAGTAAGAGTCAAAACTCTAATCTGTTTTAACTCTTTTTTATTGTCTCTGCAGCACTAACTTTGAAAAATGGCCTTGTCCCCAAAGAACTGCACACAGTCCACGTAGAGAAGCTGTTAAAATAAATGTATTACATAAAATTATTGCAGAGAGATTCAGCACTGAGGGTTTGGGAGCTACAACATACAGATATAAAACAGAACAGCTGAAGTATGAGTGGAGGTCATACTCCAGGAGAGAAGAAGGGAAGTCCCGTGTCTGGTAGTTGTTGCAGATGGTCTCCAAAATCAACAATTCCTACTCTTCTTTTTCAGGGCTGCAGTGTTTTAATAAATTACTCTTCTCATGTTAATATCCTTCTGCCTTCCTCCTCACTGACCTCAATAAACACCAAACTGATTCACAGAGCTGCTGCTTTGAGTGTATTCTGGAGACCTTATTTGTGTTGTTCAGCTTGTGAGACATCTAACTGATTTATAGAGAATGAGACTCAGGCACTGCTCTGGCAGCCCTACCTGAATGTTGTATTTCCTACACACTGTGTTCCTATCTCTGCCCCTACTGTGGTCTGATTTTAGATGCTCTGTATGCTGTTCAAGGAGGACAGCATACTTTCTCCCACTCGGAAAAGCTTCCAAGATCCTCTGCTTTTCCACATCTCTTCCTTGCAGAGCAGAAGTATCTGTCTAGAAACTGATTGTGGAAATTCAGACAAGGAATAATGTGCAAATGAGAACATGATAGTGGGGGAAACCAGACAAGGTGCCTCAAATGGCTGAATCACACATAAGATGGCAAAATGATCTAAGAATGCAGATGATGGAGGAGCATGGTTTGGTGTTCATCTGCTTATTCCAGCAGGATATGCAGATTCCACCCTCCTGACATCACTGCGTCACCCAGCCCCACCAGTGCCTCATGACACAACAGCTCTATGCCGCCAAGTCAGCGTCCATGTGAGATCTCCTCTTGGCCCTGCACACTGGGAAGAAAGTCCATCCATACAGAAATGGCAGAAAGCTGTGGCCAACCTCTCAAGAGGGCCCCAAAGTGATTGAAAACCCATGGTCATCTCATGAACACTTGTCAGAAAATAACCTGGTCTCAGAACATTTCTGTCAAGTAACATAACACGGCACTATGGAGGAGCTCCTGTAGCAGAGGAAAGAGTAAGTAACATCACAGGCTGAAGTGAAGGATCAAGGAATACCTACATATAACTCCTAGAGCTCCAAAAGGAACTGCAAAGTACATTTTCCCTGTAGCCAACAGGGTTCTGCCTGCTGCACTACTCTACAGGCCTGGAGGAGCTGCAAGAAGACTTCTTAAAGTACCTTCATTCTTAAAGCATCACTCTCAGTATGGAGTGCTAACCCTCCGCTCCCCCCAGCAAATAAAAGCTGTTTCCTATTTTGGAAAAAAAAAAAAAAGAAAAAGAAAAAGAAAAGAAAAAAAAAAAGAAAAAAAAAAAAAAAAAAAAAAAAAAAAGGAAAAAATCTAAAACATTCATACAAGGATCAGCTTACAAGAAGCAATGTAAAGAACAGCATTATGTTAGAAGAGACTCAGCCACATCAAGATTAAAATACTGGGCCACTACCCTTAAGTCTGATCTTAAACAGTCCCCGAGGCTTGAAATGCAACCCTAGAAATGTACCATGCTACACCTACACGTGCAACTCTGTACAACAGGACCTGGAGGAAGAGCTCTTCCTGGAAGCACTGGGTCTGGAGACAAAGAGGCTCTTGCCGTATTTGCACGTACTTGTCCCTTTTGTTGGGGGCTTTAGGTCACAAGAGCATAGGAAAGGCAGCTTTGAATCACCTGGCTCTTGCACGTGTTGCTTACACATTGTGTAAAAGTTTCTGAACTCAGCCTCCTTTCAAGACACACCCTTTGTTTGTTACTTTCTCTGAGGGCTTTTTCGCAACCCCATCCACTGCCAATATAAACAAGGTTGCAACACCTTCCTCCAATCTGTTTGCTCTTCTGTGCCCTAAAAGACAACCAGCAACATAGTGCTGTTCACTTGCTTAATTGGGTGAAATACCTGCCACTGCAACCCTGCCTCTTGACACCTTTCCAGAGAAAGTTTCTTGGGAATGCTAAGTGACAGATCTTGCAAATTGGTCATAGTCTTGTTGCTACCAGATTCCAAGAGCCTGTGGAGGTAAGAAATGTAGCTGGCTTTGCTAAGCAGCCATCAAGCATCTGTAAGGCATCAGGGAAGGTTAGGAAGAATGATTATGGAGGATCGCAGTGTTTAATAGAAGCTGTTGCTGCAATTGAGCTGCTTTCTGCTTCTATGTGCACCCTCTGCAGTGAATGCCCTGTCCATCAAGTGCTGGGGAGAGAAAATACTGCTATTTAAATGACTTTTGTCCACACATGTGAAACGAATTGTAGAACCTGATTCCATTCCTAGTAATGGGTATTACTAGAGCAGATCCCTTCTCACTAAAAGTTCACAACATTCTGTGAGTACTGTCTGTAAGCAGGTAAGAGACACGGTCACCATGAAGATCCTCCTAAGTCACAAGTCTTGTCCACACTAGAAAGCAGAAGTATCACACACTGAACAAATTATATCAAGCAAGCCCAAGAAGATGGAGGGTTGCATGGTGCCTACACTCAGCACAGACGCTAAAGCTGAGAGATTAGTAGGGCTGCAGGACTCCCCATGTACAGTGTGTAATACATGTTTGCATCTGTCCCTGTTTTTGGCTTGGCCTCCTGCTTGCTCAGATGGAGCTGTTCTGTGCGTGGGATTGGACAACATCCTGTTATGCTCTTCCCCAGTGGGTGCACTCACTGTGCTGGGCTGTCATTACCCACCCCAGCCTCTGCCCAGCCTGGCAAGCCAGGAGCCTGGCTGTGGGCGGTGCTGCTCACCGGCTGGAGGTGGTTGCTCTGTTATCAGCAACCTTCATCATGGGGATTTTCTCTTATTTTGTTCTCTACCTTCCTTCAGCCTTGGATTTACATAAAATCGTGAGTTAGGACTAATCTGGTCCCAGAGTGAGAAGACTGCAAATCCTTGATTCCAAACTGGCTCTTGACTGGGTGTGTTGGTACTAGAGACAGAGCCACACAGAGACAAACGGTGGGTTGATTTTTCTTTAGTAATAGGAGGTGACTTGCGTTTTATCTCATTTCAACTCCTCTGTGATGTGCTGGATTGTGGTGGCAACTCCCAGTCAGATCTCTATTTGTTTACAATCCTTGTTGCCACAGTAGCCAGGTGCTTTCCATGTTCACTCCTGGTTGCTGAAATGAGAAACATGTCCAGCCTCCAGGGCTTGCCAAGAGCTGTTGACTAATAACAGCTCATTGTCCTTGGTGACAGAAGGTAGCATCTTGCTTTATCTGTGCATCCTCTGGCAAGTAGCAGCAGTGGAGAAATAGAGATTCATACTCTTATCTATGCAGTGAGACAAGTCTCTCCCTGGCCATGTGATGGATGCTCCTGGTCATAAATAAGTATGTGGTTATTCAGTTCAAGGAGTTAAAGATAACATGTGGCAACAGTAGCCATGACACCTTCTTAGGTATTGTTCACTATGGACATGTGTCTGATAGGCTTTTATAGGTTCCACTGGATAAAATCTATGTACAAGCTTGGGGAAGTGCGGGTGATCTTTCAGGAATGGTTCAGAACTCTCCTTAAAGTTTTCACTGTGTAAAATGACAGCAGAATCATGTAGCAGTACCCAGGTATCTGATATAACAACCATTATCTATCCTATTCACCTTTCCATCACCACTGTATGGCCAAGAAGATGGCCCAAGCTCTTTCCTTGCTGAGTACCAGATTCACTTGCTTCAAGAACCATTTGGCATCCTGACCTGGAGCTTTTTTAATAAAACACAGACACAGGCATGTACTCTTTCAAATGCTACATGAACATGATCATCTTCCTGTAATATAAAAAGATATACTTCCTGCTAAAAATGGCATGCTCCACTTGTCAGCTAGATGTAATCAAGGTCTCCCTCTGTCACTGCAGTACCCAGTGCCCAGCAAGCCAAATACTGACAGACTCTGAAACCAAAGGCAGAAAAATGACTGGTGGAATAGTGTTGATTGGGTCAGAGGTGCTTGTATGGGCAAGGAAATCAGCCATCCACTCCCACAAACTATCCTGCAGTTCACAGCTGGTCCAAATGGGTATGTCCTTGGTAATTCAATCACTGCTGTCCCATCAGCTGGAAATGTCATTATTTCAGACACTGTAATATATTCGGGCTCAGCCAAGATGTCACATCATGAAATTTAATGTGCAATTGTAGTGATGGGCAAAACCTCCAGTACTTTTTTTGTGTGTCAGCAGTGCTCAAAAGCCAAGAGTTTCTCCTCTTAGGACATCCAAGAAGTAAAATAACCTGTACTTTGCCCAGTTACAAGCAACATAGTGGCTTTGCCCTAAGCCATGTCCTTTTCCCAACACCATAGTTGCTTGAATGATATAAAAAGAGGAAAAAATCTGCAGGTTTGGTTTTTGTTTTTTTTAAGAAAAAACATACAAACCACTTTACCTTTTAAGAACAGAAATCCTGTGAATGCTACTGAGACTAGCATTCTGTGTATGGTTCCATTAGGGATTTTACTCCATTGAGAAGTTTTTTGCTTTGTTTGGAGATGTTTTTGTCCTGATGACAATTTTGGGTCTTGCCAAATCTCCACGTGAATATGTCAGTTACACAGCTGCAGCCCCACCTTTCTCCAAAGAAACACAGAGAGCATTCCTCCCCCTCACAAAGAGAGTGAGCTATTTGCCCAGAACAACAGAGAAGCCTGGATTTCCTGGTAGCAAACACCTATTCCTGTAATCATTGAAAGGAGAAGACATGTTGGTGACAAGTCTTATTGGGTTTTTTTGTTCTTTCCATGGGGAAGAACATTCTGAATTTCCATTGCAAATTCCTGCCAAAATTTTCATTCTGGATTTTTCTTCTTTATCCTTTTTTGTTTTTTGTTTTATTCTTTACAGAGAGGGTGATCAGGCATTGGAATGGGCTACCCAGGGAGGTGCTGGATTCTCCATCCCTGAAGGTTTTAGAAAGAGACTGAATGTGGCACTTAGTGTCATGGTCTTGTAACCACAGTGGTAGTGGATCAAGGGTTGGACTTGATGATCTCAGAGGTCCTTTCCAACCTGGCCGATTGTGTGAAAAAGACACCACCACATAAAGTGTGTTAAACTGTTGTCGAACCCACATGATGGTGAGAGGATGGCGTGATATTTTTCCTGCTTCTGCAGAAGTAGCTCAGGGAATTGCATCCCAAGTTGTTGACAAGTGTCTCATTATGGCTTTGTGGCATCGTTTACACTGAGTTTCCTCAGTGTAGCGAGCCTGCCCCACACTGCAGTCTTGTACCACTGAGCAAATGGTCATGAAGTGACAGTATATGATGATAAATAAATAAATAGAGTGAAGAATACTTACCTGTGACTACTAAAATGATGTGGAAATCATGGGATGAATTAAGGTTTTGCCCATATGAGAAACTGATGGGAATGCTTACTATTATTAATAGCTCATGCTAGGTAGAAGAAGAGATTCCCCTATCCCAGAAGAAGAGTGTTCAAATCCAGAGCTAATATGAATCTATTTGCTCTTTTACTTATCTGTGCCTTTCCTCTGAGAACCAGGTTAGCAGTAATTAAACATTTCTAAACCCCATTTATAAAGTCATCTACATTTAGGTAAACTGAGTCATAGAGATTTTCCTGTTGGCATAAGTACAAGACAAAGGAGAGTCCCAACTCTCATTCCTTACTTCAGACTCCTAGATGCCAACTTTTCTTCTCCATGAGGACACAAAGATACATTGGCTCTATAATATAATCAGTGTTTACATTTTATTGAACCACTAGACATTGCTGTTGGCCACAACATGACAACAGTGCAGCAGAGAGAGCCTTTCATTTGCCTGTGCTGGCAGAAAGTGTTGTTCTTTGGTTACTCAGCTGAAGCTGACAAGTTGCCCAGTGTTTTTATTATCAGGTTGTCAGATCAATCTCAGTAGTGCCCTCTTAATTTATTATTTTGCATTTCAAAATCACAGGTGTGACTCATTGCACAGCCAGAGGTTATAATGAAATATCCCACTCATCTTTTAGCTCACCCTTTGTTCAAGACAATGCAGATTGCGGAAGGTTTCTGAAGAGGTAAGAGGATTGCAAAAGAGCCAAAGACTCCTCTTTTATCTAACCAGTGTGTGGGCAGTGAAACTACCTGATATGAAACCAGTTGGGTGCAAAGGTGGGCATGGAGGTTCATTTGTCATTATGGTAAGGGTTGAAACTAAGAAGATAGAGCAGCTGTAATTGAAGATAGGCACCCAAACTGCAATCACATCAACCAGAGTTTGAAGCCAGAGGGAATCCTAGGATAACTTACTTCTCTCAAGAAGTCCTCTACTCTTTCATTTCCAACAGGTCAAAAGATGAGAACCAAGCAGACAGTCACTTTTCAATTAAAAAGTCTTATTTTCTGCATTTCATGATTTAAATAGGGAAGTGATTCTAAGTGCAAGATTTTGAGGTGTTTGTTCTGCCACCATTGTGCAAATAAGAATTCTGATGGACAAGACTTTTAAATTATAATATATATATCTGCATAAAACAATTGTGATCATTGTCTATGCTTCTTCTAGGGTCATCTGAGACATGGTGCTGGGGAAAAGGAGGAGGGAACACTGTTCTACTGAAAATAGTGTCTTGCTGCTGACTATTAAAATGATGTGGAAATCATGGGATAAATTAAAGCTTTGTCTATATGGGAAACTGATGTGAATGCTTCCTATTATTAACAGCTCATGCTAGGTTGAGGAAGAGACTCTCCTATCCCAGAAGAAGAGTGTTCAAATCCAGAGCTAATATGAAACTGTTTACTCTTTTAATTGGCATCCACATGCAGCTGGCTTCGCAGCAGAGATGCTGGGTTAATGATACAAGAAAGCAAAGTGCATAAACTTGAGAAGATATAAACACAATTTCTTCCTAACAGAGGGAGCTTCCAAAGTCACCCTATACCATGTCCTTGCAACTCTTATCTGTCTTCCTAAGGGGAAAGATGTGTCTTATTGCCAGACAGAGTACTTGGAAGCAGTGATAGGCAGAGGCAGAGTAATCAGGACTCTTAAAGCTGCAATATGGAGCTGTGGCAATGCTGAAAGTGTACTGGGTCCATTCTGTCTCAGTGCAGTGGGGCAAACTGTGATTCAAAGGCTGTCCAATGGCAACAGATAGAACTACACCAAAACCACTTTTTCAGCTCTGCCATATTCAATTTCTGTCAAGTGTAGAATAATCGCTATCCAGCAAGCTAGGACATGCTTTACCAGCATCAATAGAATTGTGCTTCAGAGCATCCCTCGAGGTAGCAGAGAATTATCCCCATTTTATAAATGAAGTAACTCAGGCACAGGGATTAAAGCCAAAATGTTCCAACCTGGCTGCCTACTGCTAGGTACCTACACCCATATTTACGCAACCCGTGGCCTGATTTTCAGAAGGGCAGGGCAATGAAAATTTTGGCCTGAGGGATTTGTTCACACAGTTTACTGGTAACAACGCCCGTGATGGAAGCCTGTTCTCTGCTACCTGTCTTATGCCTTAACTATTAAAAACATCCTTTGCACCACTAGCCAACAGTTGGCAAATGTTCTTGCTGTCCCCGTTCAGCACTCAGGAGTTCAGAATGAACAATGCAGACTACCTGCCTACCTACTAGCAGAAGTTAAACTGTTGTAGTTTCTTTGCTTTCCTCACAGCCCTTCAGGTAGATTCCAGGCAGCTTTTCTTAACTTGAGTGCTTTGCTAAACCAGCAAGTCTGGTGTGCAAGCTTCTGCCTTGCACATGGCATCTTCCCCACCTCCTGCTGCTGCACCACATCCTGCTCAGGGCACATCGACTGACAGGGCACAGATCTCTGCAGAACCAGTAACAGACCAGTAGGAGAAGGGGGGAAAACAGACACGTGGGTATCTGAACTGTTCAAAAATGCAAGCAGTAAGAGGAGTGAATTAATCCCAGTGACACTTCACCTTTCTCCTGCACTCTCTTTCTGGGCTTTAACTGAGTTTCAAAATGTGCCGTGGTTTATGGGAAATTCTTAAAAAAGAAAGAAAATTTCGAAAAAACTCCTCAGCTCTTCCCATACCAACAAACATAACCCAGGAGGCAGAGGGCTTGCTGGCTGGCTATAATCAAGTTTTGCAAGTGTCCCTGCTAAAATCATTCGTGCTAGGGGCTAATATGGTACTTGTCTTAGCTTGTTAGGGAGCATTGCTGTCTTGAGACATGCACTTGAAAAATAACACTGGTGGCTGGTTACTACCTGAGGGAAGGAAGACAAAGGATCTTGACTGTCTCAGTGGAACCGTCACTGGTCAGGTCACCTCAGGCCTGACCTGCAATACCGAATGCATGCTGCACATCCACTACTGTCACCCCCATGCCTCGCCTCATCTGCCATGGAGTCCCAGCCACCTCTGACCTCTTCTTTGCTTTCCCTGAGGCTGGGCCCTGCACACAGGGCTCCCACTCAGCTGCTCCATAGCATTCCCCCAGCTAGAATGAAGATGGGTGAGAGGTGACAACCTTCAGCAAAGGTTAAGGCTGGAGAAGAAGGACATGTCAGCTCAATCAGGTCAGCTCAGCCAGTCAACTGCTTCTGTAATCCCTCTGCCCCAGATCCCCACACTGTTTTGCTTGCACTCTGGATGCTATTGTATAAGCATCCCCCCCTCTTCACCCTGTCCCCTTGGTACTGCCAGCCTGTAGCATCCAGGAAAGGAGGGGGGGGGGGGGGAAAGAGGTAGGGAGGAATCATCTGCTCACAGGAATATCCCAACACTGTTTGCAGCCCACCCCTTTTCTCTTCTTGTTGGGAATACGGACTTTGAGATAAACCTTACTCCTACTAAAAGTTCAGAAAATGGCTGAGAGCCAGATCTGAACCAATTCTTATACTGCAGCTCAGCTCCATGCTCCCAGAAAACCCAGAAGTTTTGAGAAGTAGGTAGTGAAATAGCCCCAGTTCCTTCTGTCCAGATTTGAATTGCTTGTTCTAAGGTAGAAGCAACTGAGTCTCACCAATCTGTCAACAACCAGGAGGAAGCCAGGGAACACATGCCTCCTATTCAATAAAAGTTGGTGCTGCACTATATACAGCAGCCAGGGCATTGTACCACAGTGAAAACAAACCCAGATAAACACACTTGATCCTATAAAGAACAGCATTTCTGACTGTTCAGCAGCAGCCAAATTCACGATGGGAAAAATAACAGGTGTTTTTCAGGCACTCTTTGTTTATTCACAGTGCTTAAAATAATTGCTAAAAAAATCTGACAGATTTAATTTTCTGTGCTCTTACATTTAAAAAACAATCCAAGAAAAGCCCCCTAAGCTTGGCTCATGGTAGTTGAAGTCAATTCATTACTAAAGAGGTGTTCTTTCTGTTGTGGTATCAAAGAAACCTGCTTTTGAAAGCTCTAGAGGAGAAGAATAGCTGAGCAAATTCCTGCCTGGAACCGACACCTCCCCATGTTTTTCATCGAGTTCTCCAGGTGGAAGCTTTTGTTATAAAAATGTGTAGGTTTATTGTCAAAATGGGATGATCAAGGATTAGAGTCCTCCAGTCAGTGCCCATCAATGGCCATCACTCTGCCTTTTAGAAAGCAATGATAGCCTTGGGCTGGCGTATGCTCTTCCCTCCTTCTGATGGTGAAGCAGGAGGTAAGTGCACTGCCCCAGGGAGGAAAGTAAGTATCAGAGATGGAAACTTTGCTTCTATCACTGCTTGCTTCTCCGGGAAATAATTGGCAATGGATCCTGATCAATAGACCATTTTCCAGTGAAGCTGGCTGACACACAGCACGGGGAGGAGACCGTTTTCACCCCCTCTCCATGGTCTCCTTACAGGACAGATGGGGACATTGCTGAGCCCCCATGGGGGTGAGGGGACACTCAATGCCTGACAAAGCTGCACAGCAACTCTGTTAATGGCTGGAGCAGGAATTTGGTTCTAGAAGACCTCATGATGGTGAAATGGCCATGTATAAAGTTCCTGCACAAACCCCTCAAAAGAATATAACATCATTCTTGAGAGTTACAAGCTTCCTGAGAAATGCTGTGGTGGTCCTCTGTTCATGAGGCCTTTCTCCTCCAATGGGGCATACTGTTCTTTGAGTCTGGGCCCTTGAAAATTTTGGTATGAGTTCCAGACACTAGGTAGCTCCTCAGGAACCCGGAGGGACAGAAGACCACCCAGGAGCATCCCAGTATTGTTCCTACCCCCTGCTGCTCCTGGTGGTTCCCAGGTTGCTGGCAAGGCCACAGGTGGATGTAGCCACAGCTTATCTCCACATCCCCAACATAGGGCCAAGACCCTCAGTGGGGTCAGCCCATTTCTAAAATAAACAGCCACCTTTTAGTCTTTACTGTCTCACAAAGGGGACAGTAAAGGAGAGGCCAGGGAAACCAAGCCCTGGGAGGGCTCATTTCTCTCCAAACAGTGGACATGAGAGGTTGGACTGTGGTTTTTGCTGCTAAGGGGCAGAGCAGGGGCACAGCCTAGAGCAGGGACAGGGCACACAGTGCTGCAGTTCCCAGCTGAGACCAGGCTGTCACAGTACTATCAGGCTTGTCACACACAGCCGCCTCCAGCCTAAGCTAAAATAGACAGATGAAAATCCGAAAGAGAACCAGAGTCCCAGGGCAGAGCAGTTCCCCAGAGATCAGGCAGCCGAGTCTGTCAGCATGCTGTGAGGTTCAGCAAGGTGCCCACTGCCACACGAGAGGAAGCAGCCACGTGCCCTGCTGCAAAGGGGTTCCTCAAAGAGAGGTCTGGATGATGCTGACTGTGGGTTTCAAAAGACCACATTCACAGGCAGAGAGGAGAAGATTAAAGAAGGCTGGCTGCAGCGTGTGGCTGGGCAAGATGAAAGGGGGGTTGGAGGCTAGAGGAGCAGAGAAAATGGACTGACTAAAAGCAAAGCTGGTGTGTCAGAAGCAGCTGCAGCCACTGTGCACAGAGTGACTCCAGTATGAGACCAAGACACAGGTCCAAGAGGGCAGCTGGCATCATCAAACTGATGCTGTGCCCAGCTAGACTAAAGATGCCTGAGCAACAAAAGACTTCACTCTTCTCAGGTTGACCGAGCCCTGCAGAACAAGGCAAGGATTCATGCACACAAATGATGTATAACCAAGCCCTTGCATTGACCTGAGCAAAAACTGTGAGTTGGACAGGATCTTGGAGGAGAAACTGAAAGACAAAGTTTGTCCCTTTGGTCTGGTGCCACAGCAAGGCATCATAAACCACAAAACATTATATAAGATGGCAAAACCCACACAAACAAGTGGAATTACCAAGGAACCTGGTGCCTTTCAGCATCTGCCCAGGACCTATTTGTTATTGTGCTCCTGAAGCAGACATACATGCATGAATCTCCTTTGGAAGGTAGGCAGTGACCAGCCCTGTGCAGCATTTCATCTCCACTGGACCGATACTGGTGACTCAGTGCTTCCTCTGCAAGGCACTGCCACAGCCTTGCTCCATCGATGGGATGATAGCAGCAGCCTGAGTGTAATAACAGTGCAGCTGAGCAGCAGCAATTTATGCGCAGGCAAAGAAAATGAGAATTATAGGTGTCCAGTCCCTGTGACAGAACCACCATATATTTCCTCTAACAAAGCATGACAGCAGCTCCATAAATTCACATAGTAACAGAAGTAAGCACCAGCTCGTCAATGCAGTTTTTTAAGGAGTTAAGTAGCATGAGAAGTTCACAGTTAGTTAAAAATTAACATTAAAAAAAAGTCACTTTCGGACCCTGGCTGAATAAGGCTTTTTTTCTCAAGATGTCCAGCGTTGCACCCTGTCTCTTCTCCTTTTATGCCCAGACAAGCTCCCTTTTGCGGTATTTGGTGTTAGGCACTGCCAGATTCTTACTGAAGCTGCTTAACTTGGGATGTGCTATAATCAATCGTGAAACTTAGCAGCAAGCATGAAATACTTGATACTTTTCAATTACTAGCATGTAAAGCACATTTTAAAATTTTAAAATTCTTTAGCAACAACCCGTTAAATGTCTTTGGAGACATTTCTGAGCTTTCCTGAGATGTAATTGCTGAAGAAAATAACCGCACCATCCACAACGTGCTGAACTGTTTTTTTTTAATGCTGTCTCATGATTAGATCATTTGCAGTACCTGTCAGCTAGTGTGCTGTTTTCATTGCTAATTTAACAGTTCTTCCTAAAGGGAGAAGGGGGAGAGGGTGAAAACAACTCTTCACAGTGAACTGCAAATCAAAAAATAGCTGCATGTTTTGTTGTCACTTCTGCTAGTCTCCTTTCTGACGTATAAAGAGTAGCTCACTTTATAAAGACAAACTCACCTTTTAAACATGAGAAATATCAAGTCTGTCTGAATCCCATGGCTTTTTTCTTTCCTCTTGAAGCTCTGAGCAAACTTTAGAGGAGACATCTCAGTAAAAAAAGTCAGAACTTTCTTATGTTAAGGCTCAATTTCAGAAGTGATTGGAATGTTATGTTCCTGTAAGGGGGGAAAAAAAAAAAAAAAGCAACTCAATGAAAAAATGAAAGATAGGAAATTGAACTTAAGGCTTGCTGCCTGTGGAGTTGGAGCACCAGGGTGCTTGGCCCCATTCTCCCCCAGAGCCTTGCTCAGCTTTGGTTTCCCATGTGACACACTCACTCCTGCCTGTTGTCCCCTTCCTGGGGTCAGGACAGCAGGTGGGAAACCTGCTCCTTGGACGCTGATGAGGACTTGAGGTCTTTGAACTAAAGTTTTGCTGAGACACATCCTATGACATTTTCCCAGGGTCAAAATTATTCAGATTAGCAAAGAGAGAAGATATTCTTGTTTGGTTGGTTTAGTAAGAACTTGATGTTTTGTATAGAAATGATGTAACTTAGGAGGAAAAAAATAAGGTTACTCAAGAGCCAGGTGAAAAGAAAAGCATTTAATGGAAAATTTTCAGCCAGCCCCACCAAAGATCCTTTCTTTATTTCTAGGTTTGGAGGAGCTGCCTCTTTGCTTTCTGAGGTGACTGGTGTCACATTGCACAGCCCTGCCAAAGGCAGCAGATTGCTTATGCATTAGTTCTTTTGCATAATACCAGCAGCTATAGTGGGTTTAGAGTTGACTTTTTTTTTTTTTTTTTTTCCTAAACACACATTGTTCATTGTTAACAAACTCAGGAAGGAAATTTACAGTACTGAATGGAGAGCGAGGTCTGCAAGGTGTCCCCAACAGGACTGTAGTCCTGAACTTTGGGGTGACTCAGATGCACAGGAAACATTTGTTCTGAGCAGCCCCATCTCCTGTCTGTCCCCTCTGCTTCAAGCACAGTTAAAAATTGGTTGCAGGAATTTATTTTAATTTTGTTTCACTTCTTTCTGCATGCAAGGTTATTTACTAGCTATAAATGGCATTAAAGGAACAATGTGCTTCAGCAGAAAATCTTGGGAAGGTCTTCAGCTTTTGTGGCAGAGAATCTACTATTCTTGGTTAGATGCTGCTGTACTGGTTCTGCTAAATTAAATGTCCTTGTTCTCTACCTCCCGTCCCACCTGGGAGGTTAAATATTGCATGCACAATTGGAGGGCCACATATGATGGAGCAGGGCTCAGACAAGAGGGTAGGACAGAAATAAAAGGAAACAAATAAAAGCTGGGCAGTTTTTACTGCCCAGGATGAAAACAGAAAGCCAAGATCAGCACGAGGACTTGGAGTTTCATGCAGAGACCTCCAGAGACATTATTGTATTTCTATCTGCCAGCAGCTCTTTGTCTTTGGTAAATTCACCCCACCTCACCATTCCCTTTATTGACATGTAATGAAACCAATTAAATACTTGTTAAAGTAAATAAATAAATAAAGGCACTGTAGAAGATGTGACTTTTCAAAGCCCAGCAGCCTGTGTGTTTTTTGTCTCCTCATTAATCTGTTTATGAAAGGGTTTTGATTAGTTCCATATCTTCAGCTTCTAAAGTTAATACCTTAGTGGTCTACGGTGTTTATACCAAAGCTAACACTGAACTATCTCTCAGCTGCAATAAACCTGTAAATCTGAACTGACTCATGTATACAAAGCAAATTTTCAAATTGAGTTCAAAAGCATTTTTCAAATTATGTTTCAAATGCTATAAGTAGCAGCACAGGACACCTGTTAGTTTATTCTGGACAAGGAGACTTCACACATCCCTGTATTTCTATACGTATGTTTGTGTCTGGTGCAGAGAGTCACATTTTTTTAATTATTGTTCTGTAAGAAAATAAAAGAAATACAGCAGCTCCAAAGTTCTGTTCACCTCTTAACTGATTTTATCCTCATCTGCACACGCATGATCCCAATCTGATTACTGTTACATGCTCCTCTCTACTTGTTGAAGCACAGCTAAACTTTTTCTTAAAGGAGACTCCCACCCCTATCAACACTTAAACACATGCTGAGCTTCATTCCCATATCTGGGCTGGATTGGTTTGCATGCAGATGGTTAAGTGCATGTATAAATATTTACAGAATTTGAGACACAGTCAGCCTAATTAGGTTTCCATAGCAATTAGCCCAATATCTTGATTAGGACCTGAGGCTGCTTCTATTAGAATAAAAAAATAATATAATCCTCATTATATTGAGATGATGGAACCAGAGCACTCTTACAAGAAGAGAATAAATGTTGGTTCAGCAGCAAGCAACGGTCTTAGCTGGGGCACTATAGTAAAACAAACAAAAGCAATATTCTGATCATGTGGAAATATTCCACATCCAAAGACATAGATTTAAGAGATACAGAGGAATTTAGCATTTTTGTTCAGAGCAGCCAGAGCCCTGCTTTTTGTGGGCTTTGAGTCTACTTTTTTTTTTTACACCTGGCATTCTTAGAAAAACAGGGTCTACTCACATGATAAACGTAGAGCTGTAGGTGCTTCTCTATCTCAGAAATTTTGGTGTTTTTTTTTATCAAAGGCTGAATTCAATATTTTAGGCAACTTTCACTAAGAGTGCAAAAAACAGAATCATAGGAGTTACCAGTGTTGAATATATTAATTACCATGAGCAGCAATCCATAAGGAAATCACATCCTCCCAGCAGTTGTGCTTGTGCTGTAGGTCTGCTGCAGCCATTACTGGAGAGGTCAGTGCTCCTGGCTGGGTGGGATCTACAGACTATGTGCACTCTGAATGGACAGATACATGGCAACTTGTAAAGCTGCCCAGCCTTGTCTCTCCATCCTACATCTGCACCAGAGTTCATAGGAGGGGCTGGCACTAACCCTACAAATTGCCAGTGACAAATTCATACTTTGCAGACACATGCTGCTTCCCACCAACCCAGCCTTACTGCAGCATCACACCAATACTCAATAAGCTTTGTCTTGTTCAGTAGTTTATACATAATTATTTTTCTTTCTGCATCATGAGTTTTCTTTTTTTTTTTTTTTCATATACAAAGTTTCAATACAAATTAAAACAGAACTATATCCTTGGAGTCTGGATTTGTTTTAAAAGGTAGATGCTGCAGAGCATCCTTAAATCCACAGCAAATCTAGATTAAGCAAAATGGCAGCTCATTAGCCTTCATGGACAGGCATTTAAAGTACTTAAGAGGGGACATAGAGCGCTGCCCTTTACATTTAGTTTGGCACTAATATCAGATTAAAAAGGGAAAGGTTATTAAGTAAAGGTAATTGTCTGTTTTGCAGAGAGAATCTTTCTGAGGCACAGCCTGAGGCACTTAACTTTAAGAAGGTTAATTGTCTCATGGTGGAAGTCAAGCTATTACTGTTATTATGGACAGTTAGGAAAAATTCAGCCTGACATCCAAAATCCAATAATGAGTCTCAAAAATGGAGCTGATTGGCCGATAGCCACAAATCTATAATTAGAAAAATTGGCATTAGTGAAATAAACCCAAGCCAGTGGTAAGCCCTTTTTTGCAGATGTGGCAGAGCAGCTGCAGCTGGAGAGCAGCACAGGGCTGCTCTGACACCTAGCCAGGAGCTGAGTTTAAGGAAAGCCCTTGAGCTGGGTGAGTAGGGGGTGGTCATGGCAGAGGCTTCAGCAGAGACATTGGCCTTGCCCCCAAGTGAGGCCAGGGCTGTTAGAACTGGCTTTGTAATGAGACTAAACCAGACACTGGCCCTAAGAGCATTAGAGATTTAACTGTGCTTTGAAGATGCAGATGGTTGGGGGAAAAACCCTCTAATTTTCACCTTATTAAAGAAGTTGAGATTTTGTCCAAAAGGCTGAGAAAATGGTTATGTTTTTTAATCCTCCTTGCTTGACTCACACCCATCCTTCACTCCTTGTTCAGCCTCCCCAGAGTGCCTCTATGTTCATCATGGAATAGATTTAGTTGAAAGGGAACTTTAAAGGTCACCTAGTCCAACAGCCCTGCAATGAGCAGGGACATCTTCAACTAGATAAGGTTGGTCAGAGCCCCATCCAACTTGCCCTCAAACATTCCCTTGTCCCAGTTAGTTTAAGATAAACAGCAGGATCAAGAAGCTCAACCAAGCTTGGCTTAACTATGGAAACATGCTGAAAGGCAAGTTAAGGAATCCTCTGCACCTCTCGGGCACAGGTGAGTAAGACTGAATATTTAGATGTACAAAAATACCAAAAAATTTGTACCAAAAAATTTGTACACGTAATTCTGGCTGAGACTTACAAGCTGCTGGCAGAAAGCTCAGCAAGGAGCCCACTGCAAACATCCCCAGGAATAGAGTTTCCCTCCATTTGCAAATATTTGATTTTGGTGGGGAGGCTTGAATAACAAAGCTCCATCTCCCAGACAGCAAAGTGCTGGCTCAGCAGCTTTTTGTCCCCATTCCCTAGAAAGCCCCAAAGGAGAGGTCCGATTTACAGCTCTCAGCATTTCCATCTAGTTTTTACCTCCAGGCTGGGGATTCTTTCTCAGGCACAGGAAAGCCTTTTCCTCTGTAAGAGGAAAGTAAGTAAGGAGAATCTGTATCTCCTTACTTGACTTTCTGATTTCTGGGCTTAGGCAAGGAAGAGATGAAGGTTTTTCACCATCACAGTTACCCTGTGCTGGTACCAGGGAGGAACAGCTGTGATCTACGCAGTGCTGGCAAAGAGCTCTGGGATGTTTTACGATGTAAATCCCTCACCTGTTCCGGAAGAAGGAATCTATTTCTTCTGTGTTTGCATCAATATTTAAACACCTCAGCACATCCTGCTGACAGCTTAATGGTAAAAGTCAGCTTGGACATTTTCCTACCCCAATAAGATTTTCATTCTCCAAAGCCCTCAGCTTCACCTTCACCAAAACCCCCCATTGGTGCTTTTGCTGATGCTGCTGGAAGGAAAAACTCTCACCAACAACACAGGTCAGAGCAACAAGGGGACATAAATGTGAAAGACTCATCCCTGAAATCTGTGCTACATCCTAGAAATAGGATGTAGAGCTACACTGCAACTTGATGGTCCCAGGACAGTCTTCCCTGTTGAAGGGGGCTGCAGGCCTGAGACCCGGGTGTGCAGGATCACATGTAAAAGAGACAGACTAAAGGAAAAAAAAAAAAAAAAAGCGCCATGGGGGTTAGCCAGGGCGAACAGCAAGGCAGGGACTGGTTTAAGATAGAGCCTCCTGTTCCTCACTCAGACACCACAGTGTACTGCCAGGAGTCTGCCCCTCAAGATCCCAGCTTTTGCACTGCCTGCAGACAAGTGGCTAAGCACAAGGTGTTGGATGCATGTGCTTCAGCGTGGTTCATACAGAGAGCCATGTTTCAAGTAATGCCACTAGACAGGGCAGTCCAGGCACTCTGGTTGCATTTGATGACAAAATCCTGGGGTACAGGGAACAGAAAATGTCTGGAACCCCAAACCATGCATTTCCTAGGAAAGCAAGAAGAGGAGGGAAAGAGGAGAATAAGCTGATACGAGGCAAAATTCTGTGGGGGAAGGGCTGTCCAAAATCCTGTGCTCCTCCAAAGCCTCACCTGGCTATGGCCTCTGAGCTACAACTCACTTCATCTGTGAGATGAGTAACTGCAGCAAGGAGAGGTGCTGCACCTGGCAGGGCACTCACAAAGGCACCACTTGGCAATACTAACAGGAAAACAAACTGGAGAGGACCTTGGGAAAGGCTCTCTTCTGGAGCAGATTGAATTCTTCAGAGGTCATTTCTGGTTTACTTGTTCCTTACTTATGGCTTTTGTTTGTTGAGTTTGGCCCTGTGCTGGTGAGAAATCTCTCACACCTTCCTCAGTGTAGTGCTGCTGAGAATATCAGAACCAAACCACTGCAATTACACATTCTTGTTTTGCAGCTGATAAGACATGGGTAAATCAGAACAGCTTCAGGGTATCTATTGATTGCAGCATTTATTGAGTGAAACGCACAGCCTCACACGATATTAGACAGTTTATAAGTGGAATCAGAACCTTATTATACCTTTGGCCTTAGTGCCTGTACTACAACAGGGTCCCCAGAAGTGAATGGGGCAGGGCAAGTGCTGAGCTGATCTGCAGTGTTAGCTCAGCTCAAACTTGAGAAGACACCTCATAACTGATGGAGCAGAGTTTTGTCTCATATTTTCCTCTGGTTTTTTGTAAAGGCAATTAAGCCAACTGGAAAGAAGAGCACAAGGTCTAAGCAAGATCTTCCTGCATATGGGGTCCAATAGTAAATATTTTACACTGTACAGACTGTGCTGATTCATACCAGTGGAAGGTCTGTCTCGGCAATTCTACCTGGAAAAGTCAGCACAATTAATCCTTCCCACTTCAGCCCCTGAAAAATGCCTTTCCTTTGTAGGACACCAATGTAGCAGAATATTATTTTACTGCTGGAAAAACTGAGGCATGAGTTGATTAAGTGATTTGCTTGGGGTCCCACATTTTCCTCATTTTTCACCAAAGAATGTGGGCCAGTGAATGTGGTGAGGTAATCACTGTAGCCTCTTTTGCTGATCTATAATCTAGGGTGATGAAAGCCCAGGTCTGTAGACTTCCAGCCTAACACCATATCCAATTGACAATGCTACCCTTACCATTGCTCCTTCTTATCTGATCAGTTCTTTCCATATCCCTGCAACTGCTCTTCCAAGTCTGCTTCTCCTGGTGACCACAGATGAGCAACCAAGACCCTCCGTCTCAGCTCAGGAGAATAAAGGCAAGATGAACCCACAAGCGACAGGGAGCAGTTTTCTTGTAGCATATTTCTGCTGTCAAGGACAGAGAAAAGATGGGCCTATGAGCCAATGAAGTTGGCAGAGTCCCTGCAAGGCCATTCTCTGCTGGCCATCCTTGATGATGTCCTGTAGAACAAGAACTGGCCAGAACCCACAGGGCAAACCTGCTGCCAATTGTCAGCTTCAGAAAGGTTAAAATGCTTTCCCCGCTTCACTTTGAGATCTCTGCAGCCCCTTGCTCTAGCAAGAGCACCACTTAATAATTAAATGGAGAAATATTCCCCCTTAACAAACAGCAACCAGCACATTTAGATCCTTCTGAGTAAAGCTACATCTGAGTTTCTGTCATGACTGCCAGCAGGAGACATGAGGCATTTACAGAAAAGGCTAGAGTGCTGTTGACCTATTCTTGCCAGCCACTTCAGGGCTTGGTGTAGGAAATTTTTTACCCCTTCAGCATCTCCTCATTGCTTAGCTGTGCTGGGTACAAAATGAAGATTATACTGTGGTTGTGTGCAGGAATCAGGAAGCAGTGCTTTCCGAGAGAGCCAGGACAGAGAAAGACCAAGGGAGGAAATGGGAAGTCTGAGCAGAAGCAGATCCTAGGTCATATCTCCATTGCTATATCACACTTCTGTTTCTTGTCCCAGCAGAGAGGATAGGATCAGAACACTAAAGTTTGTGAGACCTCAGGGAGAATCAAGAAATATACCTGACAAAGCATTCCCTTCCCACAAAGCCATTCAAAGGGGCTCGCTCTTCTCCATTAGTACTTTCATGTGCTGGTTGTGCATACACTGTCTGTGGTTCTGGTCAGTTCCTGTACTGCTTTGGAGCTGACAAATGCATTTATAATCACACCCAGGCACATACATGGTCCAGTGAGTAGGACAGCACACTAGATATATAGGGAAATGAGGTTTCTACACCTCCATGACATATGTAATGGCTTATTCAAGTCTTAAATGTCCACTTTATTCTCCCAGATATGAATTTTCACTGCTAGCATAATGTGAACAAGAAGAATTCCTTACAGCAGGATCCAAGATCCTCCAATCAAGACCATTAAGTGTTATTGTCATATAGTCAACTGAAGTGGAAGCAATAGCTGTATGATTAGTTATATTTATGGCACAACCCTTATCATCACTCATTTCATGTGTGCTCTTCTCACCAATCCATATTTAATGCTTGGAACATTTTGGGCTTTTACACAGCCTCATAAATCCTACCCAGTTTTGATTCAAGATGGGCAACATTACATCCTAAGCAAGTAGCTAAGCTAAGATCTAGCAAAGCTAACTACAAAAACTTACATCTGATGGAACATATAAAATTCACATGCTACTGAATATCCATGGGCTGTGAAAACATTGATATTTGGTAAACAAACTAAAAAGAGAACTAAAGCTATGTGAAAGTTTGTATGCATAGTTCATAGCTTTTTAATTGACTACTTCATCAGTAAGTTAGAATAATTCAAAATATCCTAGTCCAGGTGCTACGAATTGTCTTTCAAAACTTGCATTATACTTTGCATTACACCAGGCCAGATAACAATGACTTCCAATGTTATTTTAAAACTATCCTGGGTATATATCCCTAACCTTGTTTCCTTTTGCAGATCTTGGGTTTGGGATAGCTAAGGATCCTGAATTCACAGACAATAGGATAAATGTATAACTAAATGTTGCAGCAAAAGCTTCCAGAAACAATATTATTTTCTGGCAGTTATGTGGTATTAAAAATACATTAAGGCATAGGGAAAGAGGTTATTGATACTCATTGGAGGTGATCTCATGGTTATAATGGAGGTCACGCCAAGTCATGACAAGAAATTGCACAACAATATCCAGCCTAATTTCTCCAGTACACACTGTGCTGAACTCTCACTGTTCACCACTTGTCCTTCTGAAATGTCTTGTTTTGCCATGTCATTTGCCTCCAAGCAGACCTAAGATCTCATAACAGAGGGACTTTACCCAAAGGCTCAGCAGCTTTCACAGCTCTGTAGTGGGAAGTCATGAGAGCAAATTTACTAGAAAAACAGCTGAACTCTGAGTCTCATACTCCTCCAGCCCTTCATGAGAGTCAGACATGCTGCTCAGAAGTCCCTTCACATTGTTCTCCAGCAGTGCCTCTCTGTTTTTCTAATGGCATTAGACTCTTAAAAAGACCCATAGTCCCACTTCCAAGCATCTCAGTCCTCTCTGCCTACACGTGTGGCACATTCATGAGCCAAAGAAACAGAGCCCCAGGTAGATCCAAGCCTTCTGAATGTGGATGCAGGAACCTTGGCCCTGCAGGCTGAGCTTTCTGCTGGAGTGAAGAAGCCTTGACTGTCCCTGGTTACTACACAATGAAAAGGCACTTTCCCCCAAGATTGACTAAAGAAGTCTCTTGCTGTGGTAAACAAAGGATCAGTTGACCCTTTCGGAAAAGTCTTCTCATCCAGGCTGCTTTGCCAGTGAGTATCTCCTCATTTAAATACACAGAAAGTACTTTCACCACTGTTTGTGTTGTTACTGGGTAGGGACAGCTTGATATCAGCCCAAAAACCAAAACCAACCAACCAACCAAAAAAACCAAACCAAAACAAAAAACAAACTAAAAAGCAAACAACCCCCCCAGAAAAACTTTGCATTGATTGCTCTCTTAATAAGGAATTTAAGATGCTATTTTGGGGGCTCTGAGGGTCTGTCTGCTAAGTAGCAACTGGAGGGTTCCTGAATACATTTCAGTGCTGGATACATTACTTCCTTTCTTGCATGTATTTTCTTCTTCCCTGACAACAGAAGCTTCCCATCTGGGGCATTTTATCCACTTCAACCTTTTGTGTCTTCCATCAACAAAGACTATTAAAAAAATGAGTATAAGGACATCATGGCTGGGCTGCTGTCCCAGGCTGGCAGTCCCTAACTCCAATGTTGCAGGGAACAAGGAGATTTTCAGGAAGTCATTTCTAGGGGAGATCCTCAATCTATCCTCACCACATGCACATTTCCTCCAGTGCTCTACAGATGCCACCAGTGTCTTTGCAAAAGATAAAGTAGTAAGACTTGGGATGAGGGGTCCCAGTTTCACAAGCTATACCAAAGTCCTTGCACCTCATCACATCCAAGGAGATTGGAGGAACAGCAGCTCTGGTAGCCCCTAGAAGCTCCCTTTAGGACCAACAACATTGCAATAGCAGCAGCAAAGACCTTAATGCAGGCAGAAATCCTACCTGGGAATCCAAGTAAGCATTAGGGCAGATGGAATTGAATCTTACTGCCAGGACTATATGATATTGGTACCCAATGCGGCCCCTTTGGCACCAAGCTAGAATTTCTGGTTATGCCACGCTGCAGAAATAACTTGGAGTGGATTGCAGTCTGCTTGTGCATCAGCTAAATTCAGCTCACAGCATGCAGATAGGCAAGGCAGAGAAGAAGAAAAGAAGTGGCCTTGTTTTACAAGGGAACTGAGACAGGGAAAATAGGCAATTACAGTACAATGTTATGGGAATGCTGAGATAGAACTGGAAAGCAAGTTCTCCAAAGTCAGGGCTCCATTTGTGGTGTCAGCCCTACACACACATATACACAGAAACACAGACAACCTCTCTGGCATCTACCCTGAGGGAAGCAAGGAATTTAATATTTATCTCTTAAAGACTGTTTCTTGGCAAATAAAATCATTAATATCTGTATAGCACTTTAAGAGCCTTGAACAGAAGGCTCCATCAACACACTGTATTAAGTTTGTTTGTTTTTGGAAAAGGGAACAGATGGACAAAATCTTGGAAAAAGGAAGCAAAACAAGATGTGATTCTATGTTGTAAAATTCCTTTCTCTCTTCCAGAAGTGACTAACAACCTCCACTTGGGGCTATTGTACAGAGATAAAAGGTAATAGATTTACTATATTTTTTTTTTTTTTTTGTATGTGTAGAAATCTTTTCATCAAGCAAAGCTGCAGACTTCTGGCCCCACTCTCCACTGTTTTAATGAAAACCTGATGTAGATTTGCAATTGTTAAAGCCATTTCTGGCTTTCACTTACTCCCTTATCTCCCTGGGTTTTGGGGAAGTGATGAGGCATTGTCAGATACAGAGTGCCTGGGTGATGGATTGCAGGGAGCACCTCACAGCAGTCCTCCACAAAATGCTCTGTAAAGATGTATTTCCACTGACAGATCTTCCTGCATCACTCAAAATAGACTCAAACTGACACACCTTTTCCTATACTTCCCAATACCTTTCTTATTTCACAGCAGATTCATTGTACTCCTCCCTGTGGATGCTTCCAGAAAGCAAAGCCAGTTTGTCCTGGGTTCATCACAAATTCACTTTTAGAACTGAAGAGGACTTGCAGCACCAAACTTAGGACATGTCTCCACCTGCAAATTATCTTAAGGAACAACAGGGCAAGTGATAGTCACTTGAAAGCACGCAAGAGTAAGAACAAAGTTCCTGCTTTCAAGTTTTTCTGCTTCCATTTGCCTGTGCTTGCAGTAAGGCCGTCTCCACTTTTCTTAAGAAATAGAAAAGTGCTTTCAGTTCAGTGGACTAGAGCAAGCAAACATCTTCACAGCTATTGAGGAAGCTTCCTCACAGTTCCCAAAACAATTTTTAATATCAGAAACCTGCTTCATATCCATTCAGTCCTTTGACAGGCAGGCGAGCTGCATGCTAGGTACATGATATTCATCCAGTTCCATGGGTGATATTTAAATGTTACAGCATGGCATGGTTTCCAATGAAAAAGGAATCACATTGAGATGAAAAAATTCTAGTCAGCTTAATTTTAATTATCAAACATAATTCACATATGTGTTCAAAGTTGAAAAGTTTCATTGAAATTATAGCTGGATGTTGTGAGAACCTTTTCCTTTATAACAGGAAAACTTAGGTCTCAATGAATAACCGTGACTGTTATAGCTTTTCAGTTCTTTCCAACAAAAGGCTCAGGTAGAAATGCAAAAAGCCAGTACAACTCCCCCATATGGGAGGCAGCAGGAGCTAAATGCAAATGTTCTATCTCAATCAGAGTGCCACAGAGCTCCTGATGGGCAGTAATACCTGGGACTCCTCTCAGGCCCCCAGTTTGACACCCTCATGTACTGCCAGGAATGGAGCAGAGTGGTGACTGGATTATAGACAACCATAACTTCTGTCTTTCCAACAAGACATAGAATTTCTAAGGATCAGCAAGTTCTTGCTGCTGACTTGAGAAATCTGATGACATGTGGCTTGAGATGGTGCAGCTGGGTCAGAATGTCTTTTCTATTGCATCATAAAATCATGTGGGTTGGAAGGGACCACCTTAAATACCCTTTAGTTCCAAGCCCCCTGCATGGCCAGGGGCACCTTCCACTGGACCAGTTTGTTCAGAGCCTCATGAACTTGGTCTTGAGCAGCCCCAGGGAGGGGATATCCACACCTTATATTATATATATCTCCAGTTATACTGGAGAACAGAACTAGATTTCCAGCTGGTATAAGTCGCCTGCCTTCATTGAAGCACATCTATTACATTTGCACAAGGTTTAGGCACAACATCATCATGGGCAGAATTTGCCTGGCAGTACTCAGCTACTTCAAAAGATTAAAAAGAGCAGGGTGAGATTCAGGCATCACTCAGGAACACCTGAACCACAGAGGGGCTGGGGTTATTGACAGTCAGATTATCTTCATGTGCCTCAATGTGATGATTGGTGGTACTGGGAACAGGTGCACTTTGTGTGTCCCATCCTTTCCATCCCCACACACTGGCAAACATCTCACATAAAGAGCATCTCTGAACTCTGCAGACTCTTGCAGGCACAATACACAAAGCTTGGACTTGATATTGTCAATCCCTTGGGAGAGGCAACAATAAGAGCCCAACACTGCTGAGCACTCAGGGAAGAGCTGAGCAATTCAAGAGGAACACTGAACATCCTGACCTCAGCACAGCTCTGGTCTTTGAGACATGAGTTCACTTACAAGCAGAAGATGGACAGGGGTCCCCCCTAGCTCCTCTCTGCCCCTCTGCAGTGACAGGCATGGGTGTCAGTGGTAATGCTCCCTTTGAGCACAAGGGCTTATTCCCTCTGATCTGGGCAAGGAGCTATCCCAGAAGCTGAGAAGGGCCAGGATTCAGCATCAGCGGGAAGGGGAAATCCAGGGCCTGGGACCAGCAGGTCAGGGGTAAGAGACCAGCTCCAGAGCCATCATCTCTCAGAAGTGCAAACAGGGAAAACTCCAGCTGCTGAGCCTTGTCTCTAACTGCTGGAAACAAACAGCCCAGGAGTTTACCAGATTCATCTACTTCAGGTTGTTGGGTTTTGGTTTGACTATGTAGTTCCATCTGTTCTGCTGGGAGCTGCTCTGCAGCCTTTTTCCTGGAGTGCTGCTGAGGTCAGCACAGAGCAGGAGTTCTGCTTTGACTCCACACCATGTTTTAATGCACAGAAACAATGTTTATATAGAATACAATCCACATGTATGAAGGGAGGCGAAGTGCAACTCAACTGCAGATCTTCTGCCAAAGCAACAGAGCAAGAAAACATCTGAGTGGGTTTCATGCACAGCAAGGATGGGATGAGTGTTTCTTGTACAACTAGTAAGAGGTGAACTTCTGTCCACACTGAGATCAAAGACAAATCACAAAAGAGAGCTCTCTAACAGAGATGAAATACCTCCTCTAGAGTGCTGGTGCTCCATGTACAGGTCTCCAGACATTCTCTGCTGTGAGGCCAATTTTGCTGTGCAGGCTGGAGTAAGTCACCCGTCATCTGTGTCAGCAAAGTGAGGATTGCTCTATGCTGAGATCCTTGGATGAAGACCATCACTCAATACCAAATTCTTTGCAGTCCCATTTCACCATCTGATTTCTACAGCAGCCAGTGCTCTATATAGAAATGTCATTCGCTTCATCTCACAAATCCACTGATGAGCTGTTACAGGCCCAGATGTCAAGTTTTATAGAAAGAAAAAAGGAATTAAGGTAATTGTGGTAGTTTCGTATTTTGTTCAATATAAAATATACATTTCTGCTAGGAATGCAAAAAGAGTACCAACCTAGTGGATGGATCTTCTCTAAATAGATTAAAAGGACTATCCTTACCAGCAGAAAAGTTACAGTTCTTCTAATAAATGGTAGAAAAAAGGGATAGAGGGAGGTCAGGTGTTGGCATGTCTGGAGGAAAGGATGAACACAGGCACCTGCAGTGTCAGCGATGCAGCACTTTTAGTCCTAGACTCAAAAAAACCCCAATGGTTTAAGACAAAAATTTCAGATAAAGGAAACAAATATATTGCCCAATCAGGGCTTTTAATCTTATTTGCATGCTTTTCCTCAACCACCATAAGCATTAGAAGCTTTAATAATATTATGACCCCTATATTCCAGGGACAGCATCCCTACAAGAGACAGAGAGGGATGATAAAATGGCAGGAGCTGTGCATGCTGGGAGATAAACTTACTTCACTTGCTCCAGCAACTGCCAAGGGACAAGAGAAGCAGCAATTAATTATAAGCATATTTTTCAAAAACTTTTTCTCTCTGAGAGTTCACTGTTAGCGAAGGAGCCAAGAATTTTATTTTTAGAGCATGGCTTTTGTTTTGACATTGCTTAGTCCTGAACAACTGAAATCACCTTTATAATGGGGGATGTAGCAGGGTGGGCTCTGGAACAGACCCAGCTTGCTCTCCCGAGGGGTGATGCCACATCTGAGTGAATTCATTTTCCATGCACAGTCCAAGCATATGCAAAGGGGCAGGAAACAACCTCCCGGTTCTTCTACAACTGAGTGCAGAGATATAATAATCTCATTCTCCCTCCTTTTATGATGCTCATAAAGCTCCAAATGTTGCTCTTAAATGGAGTCCCCCTCATGCATATAATTGAGTGAGTGATTTCTCAGCCACCTGCATTATGATATTACAAGCACAAATGTTGCCAGTTTCCTATGTTAAAGCACTTACTGTTTGCTGAGTTTTTAGCTGCTGATATGCATGAATTTTACAGAGCCAGAGCAAGCATAGATAGCATGCATGTAGGACAATTACGAGTTCCAGCTAACCTCATTAACTTCCATTGTGCACCAAGTAGACAACAATGTAAAATTTGGATTGACATCACTTGCTGCTTTCCTAACAAGCCTGAAAATCCCATCCGCTTTCCTTTTCTAAAAGCCTACACACAGAAATAAAACACCAACAGATCCAGAGTTAATTCATTAACACTACACTTGAGTGAATGCAGTAGCTCCCTGACAGTGATGCGTAGGAAGGCTGGCTTCCTCTTCCTCCTGCCAGGCTGAATGTTCTGATGTCTAATAATGCAGCTGAGCTCAGTTTGCAGCCTTAGCTGTAGTAGGATTTCCCTTTCCTTCAGAAGGTAAGTTGCAGAAAACAAGCATCCTTCACTTTATTCTTGCCTTATTTTACTGCATGTATACATATTTTCATTGGTTGCTTATTAAAATATGACATGGGCATCACTGTCCAGCTGTTGAAGATATTTGGAAGACTGAAGAAAACCATCACAAGTTCTATCGTACAAGTGGTGAAACAAAAGCAAAAAATTACCATGAGACATTCCAACACTCACACAAATCACCAGAAGCAGGTTTTTTTCCCAGCTAGGTGTTCCAATGTACCTACATCTGCATTATCTGATACTCGGAAAAATGGATTAAAATTATGACAGTTTGAGATCTATGTTTTGAGAAACACTAAGATGCAAATATGAAAAGCTGTAGTTCTTCCTAGATCATTAAAATTGAAAGTTGCATAAAAATCCACTCTTTGCACTATTTCTTGCAAGGACTTAGATTTAACTTCAAACTTTAACTTGTTAGTTACAAAATTGTTTCTAGGGGCAAAACAACCAAATGTATAGAACAATTTAATCAAGAAAGACTCTCCTCTTTCCAACACATCTGTGCTACCTCCAAGACCGTCAACTCAGGGCAAAGCTGTCTTCATGCAGCAGCTCACATATCACTGCCACCCCATGCTGATAACTCATTTCTCTGTTTCTGAAGAAGCCTTGGCTTGCACAGATGTTGAAGAATGGAGGTCTTTTTCTCTGGTCTCCAACTGGGCTATATTTCCCACCATACAATGCAGTCAGCCCAGGGTTGCAGTGCAGAACCATTCTTCCCTGGAAAAGAGGCCAGAGGATCATAAGGAGGACTGAGACTTACCCATGAGCTACCTTGGATCCCTACAAGCCTCTACTGCTTTTTCACAAGGAAAATATTTTTAATCTGAGTCATTACTGTTTAATTTATACCAACAATCAGCTTTTGGAACAGATTAAAATTTTCTTTTGATTTTTCAATCTGCTCTGTCTAGCTGCATTTTTATATTTCAGACTTCGCAAAGCTACTCTCAGTTCATCAGCCATGCATTAGATAATGATCTGTACTCATATTTTGCTGTCTTCCTGGCTAGTTTAAATGGATGCTTTGATTCCTGGCAAATTCACAAATTAGGTGGCAAGGGCTAAATATGCAGTAATTAACATGCAAAGCAAAATCAAGGACATGTTGATCTTGGTTTGGGTTTGCATTGTTCAGTGTAAACAAAGTCCTGCAACTCCAGTAAAGGAAAGCTGAAAATGAAAGAGTATGACTTTTGTTGCCCAGTAGAAATTTTGCTTCTCCCTGTGCTAGTTTTTAAACCCTTCCTGGTGCTATGCAGGAAGTATCTTCAAGGTTCAAGTAAAGTTTATGGTAAGAGCTATCATTCCATCCAAAATTACCTACTCTTGCCCTCTCTGAAGAAATAGAACACAGGTTACAAGAAGTGAAAAAGACACAGTAACTCTGCCTTATGCTCTGCCTGGTGATGCCAAATTGCATCCTACAATCTGTCTTCCAGGGCAAAGTTTATTATTTGAAGATGTATGCACAGCAAGAAGATGCTGACCAGATGCTACAGGTTTTTGTGACCCAGCCTGTGGACTGCCCTGGATCTCATGGATTAATTGGCTGCTGCAGAAAGTCTATTTTTTTCCTCTCCTGAAAATTGCTATCCAAACCCTGCATGGTCAGTAGCTGCTGCTTAAGATGGTTCAAATTGTCTGTGAAGGCTGATTAAGCTCTCAAAAGCAAACAGCACCTGTAGCCAGTGCTTTTCTGGGGTAGCCGATTTCAGTCCGGAATTTTGTGCTTTATCCATGAGATATGCCAGAGATGACAGCAAAGTGCAGGTAGAGCCAGACGTGGCCCCTGTTCATGCCATGCTCACTAGATTGATTCCTTTTTTTTTATGCCACCACTAGACCTGCAGTAAGAAGACCTTTCCTCTGCTCAGTAAGGCCCAAGCAGTGACTGTGACCTGTTCCTTCCCCAACTCTGCCCACAAACCATCACCTCCTGCCTCTCAGCCTGTTGTGCTCTTTTACAGGGACAGGACAATTCACTAGCCAACAGGGGATTTGGGGCAGACTTCTGCCCCCAGAGCCCAAGTCAGAGGAACTTATTCTCTAGCAGCCCCCTGACAGTCACAGCTCAACTCTCAGTGAAGAGCAGTCCCCACCTGCTAGGCAGCCCACTCCCCTCCTCCTGTTTTGGCAATGTTATTAGAAAAGCACCAAAGGTTAAATAAGTACAGGCATCAAGATACAAGTGTAAAGATACATAGGGTACAAAATATATCCCTTGTGGCAGAAGGTAGCTTGCTTCCCAGACACACGTCTATTTCCCAGTAGGAGAAGAATCTGGGAGACGTCGAGTTTTTGTTCTTTTTCTGCCCCATTTTTCTTTACCTTAGTGAAGGGCCCAGCTGATTTCTGCCATTTGCCCTTTGCTCTGCCCATAGCAGAGGGCAGAGAAAAGCACAGCTACTACCTTCCCTTCCCCCTACCATCTTATCCTCTGCTTTCCCCTTCGGACACACTACAGTATTGTGTCCTGCCCTGGCAAGGATGGATGCCTGCAGATGCCACTGCCATCCAGATAATGAGCAATTATTACTATGATGGGCTCTGAACATGACTACCCAGTGGAAAGTTTCAGGGTATTTATTAGGCAATGGCAGTTTGAGATCACAAATGGGGGTTAGGGTCCCACATCCCCATCATCCAGACAGCAGAAGAAATTCAGTGCCCTCCACCTGTCAGTGAGCCCTATTGCCAGCAGAGAGGAGCTGTGTTTGATTTTTTTTTAACAGCTCAGTAGATCATGTCAGCAGACAACAATGTGCTCACTCCACAAGACACAGAATTTGACAGGCAAAACAACCTGCCAGTTACTTATCATTAGTGCAAATGACTGATTTTTCGGTTCACTGGTAGTTCAGAATAATCTGAAGGTTCTGAGTCAAACTGAAGATTTTTTTTTCAGAACTTTCAGCTCACCTTGACATTTCCCATTTGTGTTCCAATCTCTGTAGAAAGAAACTTATTCTCTTTTAAAAACTGCAAGAAACAGAATAGTTCATTTGATCCCAAACTAGTTCTATTATTTTAAATTCCAGCTAACAAAGAAGAGATTCAATAGCAGGTACTTCTCTCAGTGAAGAGAAAATTCTGGTCAGTTGAAACCTCAGATTTTCCTTGAACAAAGCCCTTTAATGAAATTTTTGGTATTGCCTTAGCCTGCCTTGCCTTGCCTTCCCCCCTCAACTTCCTTTCATGGTGCAAAGGCCATCTCCTACATCTATTTTTTTAATAGACTCAGAGATCACATGCCAAAAGGGAAAGGGCTGCTCATTCCCCATCCCTCTTCTCCCTCATTTCCAACACAAAGTCCCCAGGACCTTTTGTACATCAGATGAATCACATTCTGTCTCATCCCTGACTATTCAGACATCCAGAGCCAGTCTTATGCCATCCGCTGACTTGGAAATAAAAACACATTGAAGAATCAACCAAGGGGAAAAAAAAATGCAGCAGTATTTGTGCAGGCCAACCCTGCAGGTGCTTCTGCAATTGAGTCTTGGCTCAGGGCAGTAAGTGTTAGTGACTTTTAATTTCCTCTGTCCCCAGGCATCCTGGATAATATCTCTCAGATAGCACTGATTCAACTCCTGACCTGGCAGACAGTGCAGGGTGTCCCACCACGCTCCATTGAGTACTGTAAGCTTCACATAAGCCCACTAAGCCACTAGGCTAGTTTGGTGAGTCATTTAATAACACTGAACATGTTTTTTCCCTAAAACTACGCAAGAAGGGGAGGAATCTACTGCCAGGGAATTAGAGACCCCCCAAACAAATTTTCAACTCAAATTGAATTTTTAAATTGGACTGGAGTGCTGAAGCATACTCAGATCTTGACCTCAAATCAGATCAGAAAGGAGAAATAGGAAGTCGGTTGGCTCTGGAGGTTTTTAGAGGGTCACAGGTGCCTTTAATAACTGATTCTGCAAGTTAATAGCTTGGTTAGGGGTGGGAATAGACCAAAGATAATACCAAAGAGTGGAAGTTTTAGTCCACTTTGCCTTGAATGAAAGTTAATATCACAGGAAGAATACAACTGTAACAAGGAGGTTGGAAAGGCTCATGGATTACTACATTATACTTGCTACTGTAAACCTTCTTGTAACAGTGACAGTTCCTGAAGGTTGTCAAGCCACATCCTTAGGCAATACCTTGCATTCATTACTCCTCCTGGGAAACAATTTCAAAATCTGAGGGTTAGAAACTCTGTTGGCAGCCTAAGACTCTGTGGTTAGTGAATAACATTCTCCTTTAGTAGCTATTCTCCTCATCTCTTTAGAAGCAACCAATCAAGAGGGTCCAGACCTGGACAGCAACAAGGAACAAACTGTATTTGTTCCAGCCTTGAAACAACAGCTATGAACCAACTTTTGGATCATGATCATACTCATTTAGTTGGTGCCCATCAGCCTGGTGCTGGGTACCCTGAAAAAAGTGCTGAACCACTACCTGATCTTCAGCTGCCCAGAGCAGCACTTTGTCTGCAATGACAAATGGATGATCTGAAAACCATATGTATGGTAGATTGTAGGATGGGTACCACTTTTTCCAGGGAACCCACTACTGCTCAGATAAAGAACAGGATTTAGTGCTGAGGCAGAGTAGACTTCACAGGTCTCATTGCATACCTGCTCAAGCAACCACATGCTGGATTATCCACACTGCAACCGTGCACTGCCTCTCATCTCATCCTTGTTTTGTCTTGGCTGCACAGGGGTGCACATTTCCAAAGGTGTCAAATGGAGCTGAGCCGAATCAAGAGTTTGCACATAGCTTCCTGGAACTGCTTTTTGAATTGCAGACTCCAGACAGAATTTCTGCAGTTCAACACCTGCCAAAGGATCAACAGGAACATCTTTGTGAGTATCTGAGAGCCGCTAGGTTGCAAAGTGCTTAAGCATATGGCTGCTACTGAGAATCTTACTCTAATGTTCATTCAAGTCATGACCTGAGCACTCACAGCTCCACATTGCAGACAACAGGGAGCAGGAGAAGTTGGCATTTTTGAGGATCTTCGATCTGTTAACTGACATTTTCTGAAGATGAAAAGCCTTTGAGTTGACTGCCCAGAAGAGGAAGCCCCCCACACCCCAGACATCTCCTGCATGGGCCTTGGCAGTGGGCCCAGACAACGTCAACAAGCTTTGAGCATGACTTACAGCACTCTCTGAGACAGTGAAGAAAGCAGAAACTCCCATGACAGCATTCGCATTCGGGTCTTGTTGATGAAACTACAAGTCATTAATGCCAAAAAAGGGACAGATTTTTTTTTTTTTTAACCATGTAGGTTTCAAAGTTGTCGTCAAAAGGCAGAGTAGCATCTTTCACAAAGCTCCTTAAAACACCTCTGTGCCACAAACCTACCCCTCACACCCATCTGCCAGCAGGCTGGCCCATGGCAAAGCACAGCTGCCTCCCCATTTCATCCTCCTCCAGCACTCCTATTTGTGTTTTGTCCACTTGTTGCATCCTGCCTAATTCCTGTTTGGGCGTTTATCAGGGAGAGGAAGGTTGTTTTTGCTGCTTGCCTGTGCTGCACCCAAAGTAATGAGCCCAGAACCTTTATGTGATCTCTTAACCGATACTCTCATTTAAGCTGGGACTGCAAGGAAGATTTTCCTTTCTTCCCTTCTTGACAACCAACTGGAAAACACACAACTTTAGCAAAACAAATATAATTGGGAAATGTATCTCGGGGTCTAACACATTTAATTTGATGAGCAAAACCGTGGGACTGGAGTTATTTACCTTCCTCCTTTCCATGCTTGCAGAAGTTCTGAATTTAAAAAAATATTCTTTTGAAACAGAAGTCAAAATGCTGTCTGCAATCTATGGGAAAGTGTTTGATGTCGACATCACTATTCTTCACTTGAGCAAAACCCAAAACCATACTTGACACTACAGGGCAGATAGGCTGGACTATACAGAAGCAATTCTGGGGTAAATTTACTGCTCATTCACAAACTCTAGTTAGTTCTTCACGCAAATCAACACAAACACAACTTCAGGTCATTTGTGACTTTTGAAACAAATGAGAGCCTAATGCTTACAAATTCCAAGTCCTAATCCCCAGTCATCCAAAACCTCACTTTGTTTGCTCAGTATTAAAAAGGTTTTTTCTCCTCCTCCCCACTTTTTCAAACAAATCCTTCCTGCCTTTGGACAAGCTGGCATTGTGTGTCCTTTAGTGTGTTCTGAAGCAAGACACTGTTCCATTCTCATTACATGGCTCAGCTAATCAGCCCAGCAAAGGGTTGGGGTTCAGGGGTGGTTCCATGTTAGGTGCAACAGCCCACTCACCCTCTGCTCAGTACAGAAGCAGGGGTACCAAGCAGCTATAGGTTTCTAGTCTTGGCTTCATCACACCAGGAAGCCATGCTCTGACCTGCTGATCCTCACAGGCAAGCAAACAGGCTCTAGCCCCAGAAGATAGATCCAGAGTTGTTGTACACTAGTGACAAATTGGTAACTCAGCTTCCACCTATTAATTTGGAAACTGCATATTGTTATTTACGCATATGTATAAAATACATATGAACTGTTTTCATTTGTCTCATGATAAAAATGAACCTCCTATTCTGTCTTGGATGTTCAACAACAGCCCCCAAACTTCCTGCTATTCTTTGTGCCACTTTCATTCACTCGTGTGGTTACTCGGAGGTTGCTACTAGGATTATTCAGAACCTTCATCTCCAACAACATTTGTAATGAACAGTTCACATCTCTTTTCCAGCAGTCAACCTTTAATGGTCATGCCCTAATGTTCAATTGCCCACACAGGGCCCCTACATTTGGCTAAAGCAGCCAAACCAGTGTTTGCCCATACTGAAATGAAAAGTGGTGTCATTGGTCTAGCAGATCAACCCTTGCAGAAAGGAGAGAGGGAGGATGTGGTAAGAAGGAGTAGTTTCTCCAGAGATGTCATTCAGGAAAGGTGACTGCAAACTTTGAAAGAGCAGTGCAGCCATCAATAACTTATCCAAGTTCCTGGTAACCCTTGAGCTCATTTGAGTTCAGTGTCTCTGCACGCTGGAGAAGCTGCAAATGTTTGGTAATCCCCAGGCAGGTATTTTTGGCTAGTTAATTATGCCCTGCAGCTCTTCATCAGTCAGACTGAATTCATGGCCCTGAATTCACAAGCTGAATTAATTTTCTTGATTCCCAGCCTGGACAGAGCTCTTGCAACAGGGGCACCTCAGGCTCCTGGTGTTTCTGGTGCAAGTTTTCAGGTGACGTGCCAGTTCAGCAAGACCTTCAGGATTTGCCAACGTTTTCACTGGAGGAGTGCCCAAGCACTCAGATGGTTACCCTAAGTCCCTTCCCACACCAGGTTCAGCACTCCTGAAACCTTCCCTCAAGTCAAACCATTTCCTAAACATTCAGCAGATGAAAAAGCTCAAGACACTTTTTATACAGTAGGCGCTGATGTGCCCTTCATGATCACAGGAGCTCAGCATCTTGCAATCTTCGAGGTGTTTACTATCACAGTAATCCCACAAGTTAGGGCAGTGATGCTATTTCCACTGTACTGCTGGGGAACTGAGACATAGAACTGATGTAATGTGCCCGAGGCAAAAGATGAAGTCCAGGGCAAGACAGGGAACTCAAATTCCTGGTAGGCACTCCAAGCCCAGGCCATCCTAATAGCCATTTACATTTGAGAAAAGATCTGGCAGAGCTTTAGGTGGTGTGTTTAAATTTTTACTTGCTTGAGCACGCATGGAAGTGCCAGCCATACTTCTTTGGGTGACTCTGCTGCAGTAGGATGGGACCACAGCAGCATCACAGCCATAGCATTCTGCAAAGCCCTCCAGAAGAGGGCCTGGTGCCAGGCATGGGGTCACCATGTGAACTGCAGGTAGCCATGGAACCTCCAGCACAAGCAACATCATAAAACACCTGATCCAAAGCCCAACAGCAGCCAGTGTCTCCAACATGCTTTGAACACACTTGTTCATGTGATCACTCAAGAACAGATGTATTGGTGACAGATCTGCTTTTGTGTGTGGTAGTGTCCAGCTGGCAAGAGATAACTATTAGGCTTTTGCAGTGCCCTGCATGCACTCCAAATCAAGGAAGCCCAGAGTTCAAAAGGCTTAAATCACAGCACAGTGTTTCCTCTTCCAAGATGAAACCTAGCTCTTTTAAAATCCAACTTCAATGCTCAATATAAGCTCAATTAAAAGTGCAGAAGCCACTAAACCACTGAACTTACTAACAATGCTCCTTGAGACTTAGAGATGCTTCCATCTGTTCAGACAGCAGTAAAGAGTTGATAATGCTTCGTTTTGGGGCTGTTTTCTCTGGACAATGGTGAATATGGCATGGAAATTCTGTTGAAACACATGGAAGGCACTCAGCATGCTCAGGTCTCCAGCAGCAGGGCAGTAGCCACCAGGCACCAGAGTGGGCTATGAGACCTTTCACTTTTTATTTTACAAAAATAAAAATGCTGCCTGGAGTCTGTACAGTTGGAAAATGAATGGAGCCACTGCACAAAAACCACCCACCACTGGCAGCAGCAGAGAGATAAAAATTGCTAGAATTTGATTGCACCCATTATTAAAACTTATCTCTAACCATCTCTGTCTATCGATTTCTAGCCAACTATTAACCAGCAATGACCTTAGTGGCTTGATAATAACTGGGGAAGTCAAGTAGACAAACGGGAACCCAGCTATGTAGGAAGAACCAAGATATTTACACAGACCCTCTTTGCTTCTGCTGAGGGCAATAAACTTGTGCTGAGTATTTTTCCATTTAAACATCTGAGTCAATGATCCAAGAAGCTGAGGGTATGGACAAGCAACTGAGTATACAGAGGGGCAGAAGGAAATCAAAGGAGCTAAATGTAATTTTGTCTAGAGCCTTAAATTCAAGTCATCTCAGACAAAATCAGAAGATGAAGTTTTAGGAGCCTAGTTCCACCAGCTGTGGGCCTTCATGTATGTTAAGCAGCAGCACTAATTGTACACAGATCAATCTGATGTTTTCAGAACATACCATTATATTGTAACTAGTGCCAAAGAAAGGCACTTTGTGTTGTTTATGAATCTGATGAAAATGGGAAATAAAAGTTCTTCTAGAATGAGAAACCCAAGTATTTCACCATATACTTATATTTTATCACCCAAGTTATTCCAGGCCCAAACATTCCTCTCTAATGATTGAAAAAGAAGATCACCCCATGCCCTTTCACTCCACCAGCACATCTAACTTACTGTCCCCCCTCATCCCATTTGTACATGGCTCTGAGACCCCCTCTACAGTCACCATAACCTGTCCCTTTCCCAGCACTGTACCAACAGCATCTTTAGAACTCTGCCCCTTCCTGATCCACATTAATCCTTTCCATGTCCTGTAACTACCAATTTGGAAAGAAGCAACATTTACCATGAAATTTTTCAGACTCTTTGTGTTCCACCTGGCCAGTCATCCATCTGGCCAAACCACATCTTAACTTTTGAAAATTCTCAGTCTTGTATACAGGGATTTCTATTGCCTTACCATTGGTTTTCAAAAAGCTTTAAAAAAACAAAGATTATTTGGGTTTCTGATTTCCTGTTTAGATTGGCTGAAGAGGGTTGATATGTTCTAAAACTCCTGAGGAAATAAAGATACTGGTATTACTATTTTGGCATTAATTAACATTCTTAAACACCACTATTTGCACTCAAGTCAAAATTGAAAAGTCAAATGTGAGTCTTTTTCTCCCAGAGGAGAAAAGAGTTGGGGGTTTTCACTACATCCCACACTACAGAAGCCCTTGCAAAATTCTGGTGCTTCCAGTTTGTTGGAAAAGCCTTTAGAAGTTGTGTGTTTTCACATTCTCACCATAGGCAAACCAGGACTGCAGGGATAGCATAAGTTATTTGAAGCCAGAAAATTAAAGTATCCAAATTCTTCCCAATTGGAAATCTAGGTAGAACTCTAAATGTTTAGGCAGTTCAGCCATCCATGCAAATGATTATTTTTAACTGATACTCAGATAATCCTCCATCCATCCTTGTCAAAAAACTTTTGAACCCTTTGACTCAATTTGGTCACATTTGAAAAAAATGGTAGGAATTTTGGTAACAAGGAGCACTCAGAGGGTTTGGGAAAACCCATGGAGGAGTGGAGATAGAGACCCAGACAAGCACCCTACTGTGGAAAGGCAAGTGGTCTCCAACCCTTAGAAACCAACTGCTCTTGTGTAGCTCTGTCCCTGCTACAGCTTTATGCTGTCTTCTGTGTTGTAGAGTCACAGGAAGAGCAGTGTGAAAAGAGCTGGGGTTATTATGGTAGAAACAGAAATGGGATGAAAAAGCCAAAGGACAAAAATCCACAGGAGACTTTACTAACTCTTGTGTTCAGGAAACAACAAAGCTCTTTCCCATCCCTTCATCTTCTTCCTGTGAAGGGTGAGATTACCCACCCTAAAGACAGGAAGACACATACACCTCCCTCACCAGAAGAGGCATGGTGTTATAATAGCAGGGCTATTTTTTCCCCAGGAAAAGAATGAAATCAGCTATTTACACTGGACAAATTACAAGCTCTGGAAAGCACACGAGGCACACAAAGAGAGCAGTTGTATCACAAATAAATATATGGTGAGGGGAATGTATTGATTAGCTTTGTAAACACTGTTGCCCAATCAATAGCAATTTCTGGAAATGCCTGGTACTTATTTGGTGCAGCTTGTACAAGGAGGATAAATAATAAGAGTATTTAAGGACTGTGTCTCCTGACACCATTGCTGAGCCCAGTATAACAAAACAAGACCATGGTACAAAAATTGCACAAGCCAGGACTAATCCACTATATCTCAATTAAAAAAAAATAAAATCACAATATGCACAAATCCAAACACAGGTACACTGTCAAAATTAGCACCCAGATACCGAAGGTATCTACATAAGTTGCTGCTGCTCTTTCTGTAGAAGGCTGGCACTGGGGCAGTGTGAAACTCACCCATTTGCTATAGTCACCTGGGCAAGCCATGGCCCCCCTCAAGGATCTCTTCTGGATAGAAGTACATAAGATCCTCTCCTGTTCTCTGAATGACAAGAATGCTATAGGTGTTCCCGTGAGCACAGTGAAAGTCCCACATCATGCAAGTGAAAAAAATAAAAGACAAGGAAACTTGATAGAATAGTTTCCTGACACCAGCACCTGAGCTGCTTCTGGACCTCCAGTCTTGTGGACCCAGGGTTGGGACACACTCCCCTCTTCCCATGCATACAACCACACTGGGGCAGCAGGACCTGAGAGAGCCCATGGCACATGCTGCTGGCAGAAGGGCAATACAGCAAGGAGCATGGAGGGCGAGCACCTCAGCAGTAGGAGCCCCTGGTTAACCCTGACCCAGGCTCCTGGATGTACCTCAGCCCTACCCTAAAAGTAGTACCTGATGGGAAAGAGGGAAAATCCACCTCAGCTCCCCAGGGGCTTTACACTTCCTTTCTTCACAGATAGGAAGTTTGCTCACATTGTAACATGAGATCATAGCACAGGAAAGACTGAGGAACCAGACGCTCATTTAAGCTGCAGCTTTTTTACTGCAGCTGCCAAGGTTAATGATGTTTGCATGAAATGTGTTTACAGATATTCCTCACAGTCCTCAAGCAAAGGGGCCTGCACAAAAGCCACTGGCCAGCTCATCATAACAAAGACTTTCACCGCCCAACTTACTTTATCCGACTGCATCACTCCAAACATGATGGGGCAGGCACTTTTCCCAGCCACCCACAGCAACCACACAACTGATGGCTCGAGGAACAGGTGACTACAACATAATCCCTTATATAGTTTTTGGCTGCTTATGTATTTGCATGCAGATTGATGCCAGCTGGGTGGGAGAGGACAGGATAGCTGTTCCTCACACTGGGCGTACTCCCCAGGTGGTTTGCATTCTCATTTAGGGCCCTGATGAATTTTCCCATCATCACAACCCTCCTCAGGAGGTCTCAGGACACAGGTGTTTTGGGCCAGTTCAGAAACTTTGTATTCCCTCCAGGAGAAGTGTCATTTACCCCATCCCTTAGTAAGGGACTCTATAGGACTGTGCTGGTTTGTAAATCATGACAGGATAAGAGTTTATGTGGAATAGGAATGACTCATTTTTCTGCTCCTAAAATGCTGGTATTACTCACCAGAAAACTCCCCATATATTCTGAGGGATTGCTGTATTTTTTCTTTCATTAACAGCTCATCTTGTTTGCTTCCTCATCACAGCATCCTCCTCACAAGAACTTCCTGCATCCTTTGTCACCACCTCACAACGTCACTGTGGCAGCCAAACGACCCATGGAGGCTGGAAAAGACATTAGGCAGTTAGTGATCACTTTGTCACTCATAGAAGGCCACGTTGGCTTCTGTGACTTCAGCCAGCCCTCACCAGCACTGTTAGACACTGAGGTTGTGGGCTCCATGGATTTTTCTTCTGACTCAAAGCAATTTTCATTTACAGTCTAGAGCTGAGCACATGTTACCAAAGAGTGCATAAATTATAAGCTTATTGCACAAATGGGATTTGTACCCCTACGTGAATTCCTGCATCTCCTAGGAGGGAGTGCACACATGCTGCTTTTAGGTAGGACTGTGATATAGACAGTACAGGGAATTAAGCACATAGCCTAATTATTGCAGCTATCTGTGCCTAGTTTCTCTGACTGGAAAATATGTTTCCTTTGCATTGACCTTGAAACTGAACATGAATTTGTATTTGCCTGGAGTGTCTACACACAGAAGACTGTACCAAAATAAAGAAAAATTCTGATGTGCCTGGAAAGCAGAGAAAGGGAATACATTTTACTTAGGAATGTAGTGGGCAATGTCTCCCCTTTGGTTTCCCTCATCCTAAAAGATTGCTATTCTTGCTTTTGGTTGCAAATAATTGACGTTTGAAGTGCTGGCTCATAAGTCTGGGGTTACAGGAATGGAAACTTTGTTTCTTGGTTAAAAAAATTAATTTCACAGCATAGGCAACTTCCTCCTGGTCTGACTGGCAAGTCCTTGGCCACATAGCACAACCTGCAGACACCAAGCACCTGCCACTGGCAGGTCTTCCCAGATGGTGTTGCTCATTCTGCAACAGAGGAACCCAAACACTTCCCCACCAAAAGCTGGTGATCCTGCCTGAATAAAGTGGATCACAACAGAGCTCCCTCCCCCTGGAGCTAATGCAGAGGTAGGATTATGTGATTGTGTCAGGTCGTGTTCCTCTGTGCATCATCCAGACCCATGTGTGCTTTTAGCTGCTGCTCTGCTCAAGCAAGAGGAGTTTGCACTTGGGATGCAATGTCCACAAACTGTCCCCTGCTTATAAACAGCAGAGCAAGTTTTGACCTTCCCAATTATTGCTGTGCCAGAATAAGAGTGAAAAATCTTCCTAGAGCTCAGAACTTGAGGCTGCAGCCTTGAGTACAAACCACTTCATTCTTCAAAGACCTTACCACATAAAGGAAATATTATCTGTATGTCACAGGAGAGAAGACTCTCAGATCCTGAAATTTTTTTGAGCACCTGACCTGTACTGTTTTCCACAGCCATCAGGCACTCTCTCTCCTGCAATGAGCCACACATCAGTGACTCACCCAGCTTCAGACAGACTCTGCAGCATGGCAGCAAAGGCAACTTCACTCATCTGGCACTCACTGAGGCACCTCTAGCACTCAGGGTGTAGTGACACTTCCCCTCATTCCCTTCAAGTAGCATTATTTCAATGTGTCAGCCAGGCACAATTTGCTGCTGAAATTCAGTACTTTTATCTCTGCTCTTTGATGGACACCCCTGCTGCACATTTGACTCATCTTGCTTCTAATATTGTCGTGATAGAATTCAACACCCCCTCCATTCTCCTCAGACTTGCAGAAAAAAAGTGAATTTGGAAACTTCTTTCCGGGAGCAACCAATGATAGCATAACCATTGTGCCTGAGAAAATCTGTCACAGTCTGTGCCCTCAAAAACCATAGGAATGCTGTTGCTATAGCTGTGCCTTGTGTTGACCGTGGCAGTGCAAGGTGCACAATAGGGAACCAGCCTCTGTCCCGCAGGGCTTGCAGTCCTAACAACAATCCATACACTGAATGTTTACTATATAAATATTTAGCTAAATAATGCATCCAAGTCAAGCTCAGTGAAAAAGGTCAATGGAAAAAACAAGTTTTTCAAGAGACTGCTTTTATCCCTAGTATGGTGATTTACAGAGCTTCCTTGTCATATTTAGAGTGAAGCAAAAGCTCATAAGGAAAGAAAAACCCTTGAGATTTAAACCTTCCCATGCAAATCCTCCCTGTGCAAGCTTTTCCTAAGTCAAGTCTCCTCCACTTGAAAAAGGAGAGAAGTAGAAAAGCTCCAGAAGTTCAGCTGCATCTGCCTGCACAGAGCTGACAGATCTCAGAAGTGCTCAGTTCCTGTGGTATAAACAGGCAGGTGGGAGGTAGGGTAGAAAAGAGTTAAACTGGCTTGAATATCCTGGATCAGGACAGATTAGTTCATTGAGGATACATAACGGGTCTGTACCTGCCGTGTGCATGTGAGAGAATAAGAGATGGCACATTGCAGGCAGCATTAGGTGCAACCCAAAGTCTTTTTTACTGGTAGAAAGATTTCCATGAGCTCTTCAAGTTAGTGAGAGTGAGAAAAAGTGTTTCTCTTTACTCTTGAGGAATGCTTTCCTATTTAAATAATAAACAGCCCTAGAGTGAAGTGGGATGCTCCTACGCAGAGCCTACACAACAGCAAGCTGCCTTTTTGGTTTGGTATTGTTTTGTTTTTACAAGCAAAGTTCAAATCACTTGAAAGTGCTAATGGCTCTTCCCCTTAGTACTCATGCTGCACACTGCAAACCACTGAAGGACAGACAAACAAGGACTCTTACAAACATGGGAACAGGGCAGGTTCACAAGCCTACATCTACCTTAAGAGCTCTTGAGGACCACTGAGGAGCCAGCCTGTGAGACCACTCTGTGGCTGTGCTTGAATTCCTGATGCTTCCTCCATGTCATCAATGCATGGTCCTCTTCGGCTGTTTCAGAGGGTGGTGGGAGGCAACCACAGATCAAGTAAACACATTTCTCTGGTGGCAGGACAAGAAAGATAGATGCATGACTGGATAAAAGAAAAAAACAACCAAACAAACAGAAAAGCAAAACAGAGGAAGTTCATTTCCTCATTATCAGGACATCTTTGTTAGACTTTGTTGCTTGAAGTAACTTTAGGTACAATCTGTGGGCTTGGTAGTGGCATGGGGGACTGTCTGAGCAAGGGTGCAGGTCTTTGGGGAACACAACAAAAAAATGTTGTGCTTTTCAGCCATATCAAGGACAGGCCATGACTTCCCTTCAGCCTCTGAGGAGCAGTGGAACTGGGGCATGAGAGCCAGCCAAACTATCTTGGTCGATGTTCTTCATGCCTGTGATGGCTGGGTCCCATTTGGAGACCTCTGCTGCCTCAGCTGAAGTACAAGGATTGGTCTGTCCAAAATGTGGTACTCCTGGTAACTCCTGGTAATGTTTACAGTCAGAGAGAACCCTTCATATGACTGAGTGCCCCATATATCTTTGCTAAATTTACCTTCTGGAAATGCAGTAGTGATCCAACATTGATGCACTGCTGTGGCATGTGGTTTCAGTAAGACACAAATTATTTCTCCCCTGCCCAGTCATGGCATAGCCAGGCAGAGCTGGGTGTGATGGAAGATGGGAATCAGATAACAGATATAACTTGCCCGAGTGGAGGAGAGCTGCTGCCAGCCACGCATGTGAGCAGCCCTGCCTCTTGAATTTGAAAAGAGAATATTTCAAACAAGAACATGTATGAAACACTTTGGAGTTTGCTGATGTTGGTTTTTTTGTTTTGGTTTCTCTTTTTTAGTTTATTTATTCTTCCTGGGGAAAGCTTGTGGTTAGTGGGCTTTCACTCTGCATTTCCTGTCTCGTGGTCTGTGTTGTTCCTGCCATAAGACATTGAACAAGAGATAATTCAAAACAAATTGTTTATTGCCATATTCTCAATGGCTGTTATGACACTCCAGCCTCCTTTTCTGATTGTCCTCCCCTCCTGTGAAGCCTGGGGACATGAGACTTGTCTTAAAGAGATCCCACTCTTTCAGCTCTCCACTTCACTTGGCATTACCTTGATTTGTTACACACTGCAGCTGTGTTTTCATCTGTGTCATGCAGGACTTTTTTGAATAGACTCTTTTGGTAACCACATAACATAGCAAGTCTTGGTAGGTTATAAATTGTTCTGTACAATGAAGGAAGAAAACTGATGGTTTAAAAAAGTCAAAGGTCAGGATCCAGAATCCTTGGCATCTGTTCCCAGGATGAGAGTTACTCTCAGTGTTGGTGCCTTGCACAGAGGTGACACTGGTCAGTGGGATAACCCATCGTCTGAGTGCTCCTTGGCTCTCATTTTTCCAAAGAAAGGACTTGATGGAGGTCAGTGGGGTGCCATGCAGGAGGTTTTAGGATGCTCCTCTGCAATGTGTGGCTGCCTTCCCAGCACCTCATGGGAAAGGTCTCCTACCTCAGGAAGCATCCTGACCAGCAGTGCCTATGGCTTGTGCAAACATTCCACTTATGGGAAACATGCTGAGCTACTGAATGTGTCTCCAGTTATTATAATGGAATTATAATGATGGGTAGGACACTGATTGCAGGTTCAAACCGAAGTTGGAAATCTCACTTGGAGACTGCAAAACATGCAAAGGTCTCCCTTTCCTAAGTCAGTACCATTTGAGCATCACTGAGGCCCCATCCAACTCGGACAAACCAAACCACATCCATTTCCTCCATCTCAGCAGAGCTGCCCAGTCTAACACGTGCTCCAAAATGTCTGGAGTGGATCTGCAGCTTGTAAGTGCAAATATAGCCAGGGACCTTTGCTAAGGAAAGCAATAATCCTCCTGAAGACATCAAGGAGACAAAACTGCATATCACAACCATGTAACAAAGGGGTGGTGAAATTGCTGTTGCGTTAGAGCCGAACAACTCGTGATTGTTCTGTACTGCAAATGTTTTTAATGTTTAAACATTTTTCCTTGAATACAAACATAGGTGATGATGAGCATTTTTACAAAGTGTGAAAAAAAGCTCAACAGGGGCAATCAACGCTGCTTCATTTTGATAACTTTGAAGTGTTTTGTGTTCATCAATGTAAAAAAAAAGAAAAAAAAATCTCATTACCCTAAATTGTGAAATCAAAATTGATTTTGAATGAAATGAATTTTTCATTTCAGAAATGACAAAGGGACAATTTCCTATGAAATGCAATTCAAATTGAAAAATCTTTCCCTTTCAGGAAAAAATGCTTCATTTCTCATATATTAGCTTTTTGGGGTGACAATAGGGTTCATCAAAAACCTCTGCACCTCAATAATTCACATCTAGGCTTCCCTTGATTGCATGGTGACTCTGCGTTGCCTAATTGCATGTGACTAATACAATTTCATGTGCATTTCCGTGCACTGGGGATTCATTGTTGCCACATACTGCCATTGGGAAATCACTGAGCGTGTGTCTATGAAACGATGACAGGGAGACAAGAGTACCTCCTCCAGAGAAAAGACTTAGTAGGAGGTGGATGACTGGGAGCAAGAAATTATCTACGCAGAACAGACAGAAAACAGAGTAGCTGTGTCCTGCTTTGTGGAGCACCAGATCTCCTCTGTTGAGCAAGACTTACTGGGACATTATTTAAGAGGTCCTTCTTTGATGATGAGGGCAATGGAGCCTAAGTAATGCTTGGGAAAGGGGGAAATGGAAGAGAAGACTCCTTCTCAGGGAGAAATATCCTGAGTCCAAAGAACCACAAGTCCTCAGCAGCATGAAGAAGGAAGCTTGAGGGGTACCCCTTTCTCCAGAGGTGGAAAGCCAGAGGAAGGGTACAAGCAAACTCCAAGCAAGCTTCTGTCCTCAACAAGACCTTGCAGCAAACAGTTATAGTAAAACTTCATTCAAAGCTCACTTTGAACACCTGTTAGCAAGAGTGAATCTCCTCTTTGTATCTGGTGATCAGCTTTCCAGGTTGGGGCCTTCCTGACCACTCCATGCCCAGCAGCACCCCAGCTGCTGGAAAGGGGGGGCCGTTTGTGAATAGGCACTTGTGATACAAGGTTGCTGGTCCTACGTCTCCATCTTCTGCTGTAAAACCCCCTGTGCTGGTGGAGGGTTTCTGGGGACCAGCTGTAGGAAATGAAGGGGGGGACCTCAGAAAGAGTAGGACTAGGGCTCTCTAGGAAATATGTGGGAGTCTCAGAAATGGCATCCAAACAGACATTATCCAAAGAATAAACCATCAGTGGCTGAGCCAGAAGGAGAAAGCAGGAGTGACCATGTGTTTTTCTGTCAACAGAAGTAAATGATTCTCCATCCTTCTAGAAGGATGCATAGAAGAAATATACCATATTTGATACTGGAAGGTGCTGCACATGAGTTCCTTAACCATGAAGCTGAAGTGAGTCACCATTTCACCAGAAGAGCCAAGGACTCAAGCCCAGACAACCTTACAGCTTGGCAGTGGGGATCTGCTCCTGTGTGTGGGCACATCCTATAAGTGGGTTGAATGAGTGAGAGGGAACATGCAAACCTTGTCCCTATAAGTGGAGCAGCTTGTTTGGTGTGAGTCTTACATGTGCTCAGAAAACACCTTCTAGAAAGTGTCCCACTGGAAACTAAAGCTTTTTTCTGTTTAGTTGCTGGATGCTGGAGGTGTAGGCTGTGCCATTCAACAATACCATGAGCAAGGTACTGTGTTTGCTGCAGGTCCAGAAGCAGAAAACTGGGAGCCTTGTGAGTCAGACACTGTCAAAAAACTTTGGGCCAAGATACAGCTAAAGTTAAATGGCACCTGGGTAGGTTTCTTTCAGATAAAAGTTTTGGATTTGGTTGCTTCATTGTCAACCCTGTGTGCCTGCACTCAGCTTCCCGCATGGGAGGGGTAAATATGAAGAGAAACCCAGTTAAAATCACAAAGCATTCAGATGTTGCAGTGAGGAGCCCTGTAAACATCTGTGAGTGAGGGGATGCAAACAGCCATCTCCTAGAGGAAGTGTCTGCTTTTTTTTGCAATGTTTATATAAATAAAAATAAATTAAATCAGTAAAAGTCCTGAAGAGTCCACTAGGCACTACTGCTGGAGGGGAGGGACAGGAAAGCCCTTTGATGAACACTGTTGAGTGAGCAACAGGCTGCAGGGGCTGCAGCATGCTGCCCTGCCCTGCTGGTCCCCTCTGCTTGTCACAGCCCCTGCAAAGGGCCTGCACCCTGGCCCTTGCCTGCAGCTTGTAGGCTTTATGGGAATGCAAATAATGCATATAGCAATGGAGAAGCCATTATTGTAATAATTACTGCTAATGCCACCTGAATAATAATACAAAAAATTTAAAAAAAATTAAAAAAACCTCAAAAGATATAAATAATAAAACCTGTTCTGAAGGCAGGATGGCAGGAAAAGGCCATTTTAATCAAACAGGAGGGATGCATCCCTTTTCCTCTTCTAGTATCCTCTGCTTTGTTTCCTGCAAAATTTTTATTGTCTCTGTTCAGTGTTTCTTCTTCTTTTTTTCCCCATCCCCATAGGCCTGGTGATTTTACTCCCTCTTCCCAAGCCCCCACAGCTAGGCCAATTGCTTATCATCCTTTTGATCCCTAAAGGCTCTTGCTAGCTGCTTCACTGGCTTCTTGCTTTTTAAATGACTGAGTTCTCCAAGGCAAGGTTTCCACTTTCTGAAGTGTCTACAGTGGTCCCAGCCCACAAGACCCCTGACTTCGACACCAATCTTATTTTCTTCAGCATCACACAAAGGGGTTTTAGTGTCTGCCACAATGGGCTGCCTGATAAACTTGTTGCTACAGCTGGGCTGGTCTCCTGGGACTTCTGTATGTAGAGGGAGTTCTCTTCAAGGGAGAGAGGATACACAATTTTGGATTGAATACAGTGCTCCAAAAAGGAAGGTGACTCATTGAGCCTAATCATTAGGGTGTGTGATGATATTATCTAATGAGGAAATGCTTGATGATGCTTTTAGAGACTGCAGAGAGCAGCGAACTGGCTGTAGAGGAAATCAGAATGTGAGCTGAGCGCTTTCGACATAAACAGTGTTCAAGAAATGGGATCTGCAATGTCTTTGGGGAGAAGAGCAGAGCAATTTCAACACCCTCATGCTTGCATCAGGGTGTGTTGCTGCTTCTGTTTAATCTTATTTGTACACATAAGTCTCTCCTTAAATAACCAGCTCTCTAGAATTTGGGACAAAGGAGCCTTGTCTGAAGAACAGATGTCATCTCATTTGTTTTCTGAAGTTTGGTTTTGTTGTCATTGTGTGCTTTTTCTAAGTTGAACTGCGGATGAGGTTTTAATTAAAGGAAACTGTCAGGTTGGTGTAGGTCCCAAATCTAGATTTAGTTAAGCAATGGGGTTTTACAGAATCTCTAAGATAAGAGAAACATTTCTGCTGTTGCTGTTTCTTTTGCTGTTTGGTTTTTTTTTCCTTCTTTGTTGTTTTTAACAAATCTACTTGAAATTGCTTGCTTGGCTTCCTCTGAAGAATCTGAAGATTTTTGCTACCTCATGAAAACCCGAGAGTAAAACCATGCAGAAACACCGAGTGGTAGTCCCCATTCTTTTTTTTTAAGTTGAGAAAGATGAATGAGATAGATGCCTGACTTGCATTTCTCACTCCCATTGCTACTTGTCTAAGCCATCTGTGATGTAGCTGGGCAGTTCTCAGTGAGGAACCACATTGGTGAGTACCATCATGCCCCAGGAATGTCTGTAGAAGGAGAAAACTCTGAACACTTCAGGAATACTTACTAAAGAAAAGCCTGTTTTGTTGTTTTCATCATGTGGGAATTTGGCCCTGGTTATCTTACTTAAGTCCCCAGCATCTGATAAACTAATGTACTCATCTAGAAAAAAATATTGCAGAGGGGAATAAAACCACTCACAAATTAAAATTTATCTCATTCTTTAAGACAGCAAGAAAGGTCTGACCTTTCAAAAACTACAACATCATCACATTAGCCTTTCACACATTTTCAGTCTTATTTAAAATCTAAAACAGCTAGAATGCTTAAAGAATGTTATTCATGTTTTCAAATTAAACTGAACTGCAAGAGCACATACACCCTTTTGCAAACCTTGGATTAAATGATCTTAAGGCAGTGTTAGTAGGCTTGGATACTTTTTAAAATCATGGACTTCAGCCTTTGCAACTCTAGGTGCACATAAGCCTTTAGCTCTGTTTTAAGTAAGAGAAAATGAAATGAGAATAGAATCACAATCAACTGAAGGCTAAGGTCTTGTGTGAGCATCATGACAGCTGTATTTCTGATGCAAATTCTGCAGAAATATCAAGAAACTCTGCTGCAGGTGTTTGGGAATCCAGACATAGTTATAGCAACAGTTTTTTTTTACTCTTTTCTTTCTTTCTTTCTTTCTTTCTTTCTTTCTTTCTTTCTTTCTTTCTTTCTTTCTTTCTTTCTTTCTTTCTTTCTTTCTTTCTTTCTTTCTTTCTTTCTTTCTTTCTTTCTTTCTTTCTTTCTTTCTTTCTTTCTTTCTTTCTTTCTTTCTTTCTTTCTTTCTTTCTTTCTTTCTTTCTTTCTTTCTTTCTTTCTTTCTTTCTTTCTTTCTTTCTTTCTTTCTTTCTTTCTTTCTTTCTTTCTTCTTTCTTTCTTTCTTTCTCTCTTTCTTTCTCTCTTTCTCTCTTTCTCTCTTTCTTTCTCTCTTTCTCTCTTTCTCTCTCTCTTTCTCTCTTTCTCTTCTGCTAACCAAATACATCCCTGGGTTTGGAGGCACTCTGTGGGCTGAGGCCAGGCTGGTCTTAACGGCTGCAGCTGTGTGTATGTGCATGCATGTGTGTGCATTCCTTCTCACTCTTGTAAATGTGCAGCAAAAGTGTGAAAGAGAGCAGCTGGTACATCTGAGAAAGAAAATTGCAGTAGAAATACAGCGTATGTTTTCGAGCTTGGTTACTGGGACATAAATCATGAGAGTTCACATTGTCCTAGGAAAGACTCAAGGTCAAGTAAAACAGAAGCTGGCCTCCTAGTGCCCTGTGACCCCAAGGCCAGCAACTTACTGGGAAGGCATGAGTTGGGGTGTTTCTCTTCCAGTTGATTAATTCTGTCCATTCTTCCAACAGGTTTTAATGCTAATAATCATGCAGAGACAGAGGAAGTGATGAGAGGTGGCTATCAAACACCTTGCATGTGGGCTTCCTTTCCCCAGTGTCTTTACAAGACTTTGCAAAGGTCTTTGCAAAATCATTTGACATGGCCATCAGGAAGGAAGGATGTACTTCAGAGATGACAGCTGAAAACACAGCAGAAGAGTCAGTTTGAACTCTTTTTATAAAACATTCTTCTCTTGAGTGCAGCTGCGCTTCTAACATGGATCAGCTGAGTCAGGAGAGCACATAAAGAAAAGCAGGAGCTCAGCTCTTCAGCTGCTAACACCATCACATCCCACACAGAAGTGGACCAGCTCCATGCAGGTGCTGCACAATTTTCAAGTGCCTGACTGAAGCACACCCTTGTAACCAGGAAAGAGAGACAAACTTTTGCAACACCCACCAAGAGAAATTTGTCAAACAGATCAGCTTAGAGTAGTATTCAAAATCTGTGGCACTCTTGCTCCATCAGTGAGACTATGGACCCAAAAGTTTCACCTTGCTTTGTAACAAGATAAAGCTGGGCTGACTTGAGCACACTTGAGCACATGAGCACAGCACACCCCAGAACAGGTGGTTCTGCAGGAAAGACAGCATAGACAGCATTCAGCACCTGAGAACATCCCTTCTTTGCTTCTGCAGACCTTTATCACAATGGAGTCATGGTATCCCTTTAGTCAAGTGCTGGCAGACTGGAACCAGAGCCTTTTCCCACCCCTCTGTCTTGGAGCTAGTGTTTCAGGCAAGGATAGTTTGGTGGTACATGGCCAAGCCCAAGATATGACCTGCAGGGATGCACTCATGCAACAGCAGCCACAATCTGTCCCATATTCCATAACAAACAGTGGCTTTGGACCACACTCTCCAATACACACACAAATGCTGCCTGCAGCAGTCGCCACCACTGCCACCCCCCCATTTCAAGTAAGCCAAAGGACTTGGTCCTGCTAGGTTGCCCTGCTGGAAGTTCTCCATTTAAGAGATTACTAACATAGGATCAATCTTCCCAATTTGGTGAGGATAGGAGATGACTATGTATAAGATAATAGTAAGAGTAATAATAATAGTATATATTCAATAACCTCTTAACAGCCCTGTCTTCTGAAAGTGTGATTCAATGTTGTTGTAGAGAAAATGACACTTAACAAACCTGATTTAGTTCTTTGAGAAGATTACAAAGTTGTCTGATAAAGGTAACTACGCAGATACGCTATACTTAGATTTTCTACGAGGGGATTGAGCTAAAACCACTTCACTCTGCTTAAAAAATAGAACAGAATAGTACAAACCAGAGGATATGTGAGACAGATTGAGAGCTGGATAACTGTCAGATCTCAAAATGTTGTTGTCAATGAGGACTCATCACCAAACAACAAATTCCAAGCAGGTTTGGGACTCAGCCCTGCTTTATCCTATACTTTTTATCAGCAATCTGGAAGATAATTTAAAATGGCCACTAATAAAAGGCATCGATGATGTGGCTTTGGTGGCAAGGTAGTTGATAACACAAGGGCATGGTGACTGAGGGGACCCCTTGGGATGTGTTCCTGTAGCCAATGGCCCCAGGTACCTGGACAGAGGAGGAGGAGTGTGGGCCATCCTTTACAAGCAGAACTGGCTGCATGTAGCAGGGCTCTGGAGCTGGGGCTGGAGGTCATAGTGGGTGAGTGGTTCAGTGCAAACACCTCTCCTGGCATGCTGACAAACCGAGACAAGGGCTGCCTGGGAACGAGCACACAGAGAAGGTATTAAGCACTGAGATTAAAGTGGATATGATAACACATCCAGGCCTGGGGTTCACATTTTAATATTCAAAAGTTGGTTAAAGTGAGGGCAGGAAAGAGCCACAGAAATTAATTAAGGAGTAAAGAAAATACCTTACAGCAAGATACTGAAATTGTTCGATCTATTTCATGCACCTGAAGGGGGAAAGGGAGGAAAATTGAAGGGCAAGTTAACTTCAGGATATAGTAATTTCATCAGGGAAAAATAGTGAGCAGGACAGAGCTTTTTAATGTAGTAGAGAGTAGTATAAACATGAACTGCCACTGGCTAGAAGCTGAAACCAGACAAATTCAAATTAGCTGCAAGGTGCACGTGTTTAACAAAGGGGTGATTAACCACTGGAACAAACGACTAAAGGGAGGAGCATCTTCTCTTGGTATCTTCAGATCATGACTAGACACCTTTCTGGAACAGATGCTTTAGGTGAGTGCAAGTCACCAAGTGCTGGTAAGGGATAGACAGGTAATAGCAATCGATTTTCCCCCATCTAAATCCTTCCTGTCTCTGGTATCAATCCACTCTGCATATAGAAATGCCTTGTTCACCCACACCCTGTGTCATCCTAATTAGCACTCCTGTTGTTTTGTGAACCTCTATAGGAAGCCCATGCCAGAGCTTGGTGTAGAATAACTTCTGATTCCCACTTGGATGTCTTGATATCAGACACTATCTTCCCTTCAAGAACCACAAGATTGTATCTAGGTCATGCAAACTTTTCCCCAGAAACAGCCTCTGGGTATAACAACAGTGTGGCAGATACAGCATCAGATCATGCAGTGGGATATGTGCTTGTAAAGGTTTTGCCTGCAAGGCATCAGCTTGGGCTGGGAAAGGAAGGTTCACTCCTCTCCCAACAAGGACAGCAGTAGATTGATAGGTTGACCATAAGGTTTGTGATCTGTCCCTCACCCTGTATCATTTAGGTAGTTTGTCCTGTACAGTATTACACAAGGTGGTCAAGAACAAAAAGAAAACAAGAAAACGCTGAATTTTCATGTCCATAGCATAGTTGGGGTGGGGTTGGTATAGCTGGGCAAAAGGGGCTTTACGTTGAAGTTCCCCTTGAGTTAATCACACGTGCATGCAGTCTGCATAACTGCTGAATCATTTTTTAAAAAATACCAGCATGCTCTACATGTGAAAATATAGCACAGCCATGGTCTATAATGGGTCAAGACCTTACCAACACATGCAAAGAAGGGGGAAGTTGTTCATGTAGCCATGAAGAATGTTTTACCTTCTGTATCCTGTTCAGTTAAATGGAACCCAAAGTGGGTACCAAAATTAAAAATATCTACATCATGTATATAACAACATCTATGCACTTCTATATATAAATTCAACCTATCTCTTCCCTTCAAATATCTTGGGCTGATGCCAAGCTCTGACAGTTTCTGCCCTCTATATTGGCTACCTCAAAGAGAAAACCCTCCAAAACCAGTCACCAGGGGCCCTCCAGTTTTGAGTCCTGTCTGCCCCTACCCAGATGTGCTGGTTGGGCTACTGACCAAAGGTCTTTCTCAAACCCCTCACTGTCTGTTGAGCAATGTGTGGACCAGCACACTCCCATGTCTGTGCATTCTGTCCCTGAGGAGTCTTCAGTTTAGGGCTTGGGTGTCAGTGTCTGCATTTGTAATGAGTAATCTCTAAATCTGCAGCCAGCTCTGCTGGGTCTTTGGGCACTGTGCTGATCATGGGACCCACTTCAGAAGAGTGGATGGGATATTAAAACACCTCTGTGTCCTAAATGAGAGGTATTCTGGTGCTAGACACCCCTAGACCCAAAATGTATACGAGATACCTGCTGCAGTCATAGTCTACTCAATGTAGGACACCTTGTTTAGCCAGAAGACAATGAGACCTATGTTTCCCAGCCACTCAGACTCTTCCAGAGATCCCAGTTGATATGATTGCTCCTCACAAACTGCATGTGCAAACCCTGCTTCCTTGCTAGTGACTTTGCTTGAGGGGTTATCAGCATACAATGTCAGTGCTTATGGAGCCACAGAATGGATCCCATTCAGTGCAGTTACTGTGGAGCACTTTGGGGTCTGGCACAAATCAGAAGTCTCCAAGTTCTGTCTGGTGGTGGATGGGGAAGACAGTCATAGGGTGAACCGGGGTGGAGATGGAGAAACAGAACTACTGCTGGTGTGTACAGGGTCTGAGTTTTCTCCTAGGACCTTCTGCCCACTGGTCACACACTCCATGCCCAAAACCAGGGCACCCAGTGAAGCAGGATGTTCTGCTCTGCAGGAGAATTTTCATCCAATGCAGTCAGGCAGTATCTGAGCCCTTCATCCCACCTGTGCTTGTGCCAAGGGCCAGAGCACAGCACAGCACTAATCCAAGGCTGGTTTCTGGGACAGATTGTTCAGCCAGCCCCTGGTGCTTAATGCATGATCTCACCCAATGGCCTAGTTTTTCCAGTGATAGTGCTTTTCAGGAGCTTTGCAAAGCCTTGCATAGTATCTAAGGGGTATCAAGATATGAATCCATCCCTCCATGGCAAAACTAAAGTCCACAAAAACCATCTTTGGCATCAGAAAGTGTCAGTAGGTAATCTGACCTGCCTGGCACCTCTGACAGAACATCAGCAGTTCAACACTTGAGCTCATTAGTCAAAATCTGACCTGCTAAGGTTGGGCAAACATCATCCTTATTTGACACAACCACTCTTGTGGAGAGGCATGCGGCAAAAGAGCCACTGGCACGCGGGCTGGGACTGGGGATGGGAGAAGCAAGCCGAGGACTGTGCCTGGAATCTTGCACACTGCTGCCCCAATGGAAGGAGGATGGGCATGTGGCATTTTCCACTGGCATGCAAACAGCTGAGCCTATCTAATATCTGGCACACAAGTGTTTGGCCTGCTATTTACCAGCTAGCAAACAGATAAAGATGCAGAAGGGCTTGCTCACAGCTTTTCCAGAAAAGGGAAAAGGGGGAGAGCCACAGCAAAGAGAAAAAGAAAAGATTAAAAAAAAAAAAAAAAAGCAACCCAAGAAAAGAGAACGGGAGCAGGAGTGAGAGTTGTCAGTGCCCGCAAGCACTTGCTGGAATAATAGCAATAATCACTGTCATCCCTAAGAGGCTCTTGCGCCAGGTTCTGCCTCTCCCCCTCCCTCTCTCCCCTTGCCTCGGTGTCTGAGTCACTGGATCTGAGTCACACTCCTGTTCTATTCCTGTACCCTTCCCTTCAGCTGGGGTTGTAGATTTGTTTTGGCTGGAACTATCTGGGCACAGGAGGGACCATCTGCTGCTAGTTCTTGCTTGCTTTGCTCTTGTTTCTTTCCCAGTGAAGGGAAGTGAGTGCTGCCATTGCAATAATTCACGGAGAGCATGCCGGGAGCATACACCCCTTACTGTACAGCCAAGGACTGCCATTTGTCATCTGAAGGCTCATTATCCGTGGCTGACCCTGAGCAGTTGTCCCTACATGCTTAAGCAAGCAACTCTGACAAAATCACTTCCCTGAATATCAGCTCATCCCAAGGAGGGCTTTTTCCCTTCTGTCGAACTCCAAAGAGTTTTTATGGGCAGCAACAGTGCAGCAGATGTATCCAGGGTGATTACCACATGCCCCCACGTCACTATGATGAAGGAAAAGTGCACTAAACACCCTGACAGCGTGCAGAGACTTGATGTTAGTACGAGTGGTGAATGTTATGACAGAAGGAGTGCTACCTTCTGCTTTTCCCGTCAGTAGTAGCAGCCAGAGCCAGTTTATGTGCCTTGTCTTTTTCTGAAACACCAGTAATTGGCAGTGGTGAGGAAATTCAAATGACTTAATGTCTAATCCACCACAACCAGTGTCTTGGCTGATTTCTTCATCCACATCCTGAATAGAAAAGTTGGCAGAATAAAGGTGCGTGAGAGAAGAATCCACTGAAGAGCTCAACAGTTGGTGGACTGGACAATGGGTCAGAATGAGCAAGAGCTAAGGTCTGGGGGAGAGTAAAGTCACACTGCAGAAATGCCAGGGTTTTCAGGAATGAACAGACCTTTTGGAGGCTCTGTGTCTTGGATATCTTTCTGGAGGGATCTTTGAAGGATGTAGCAGCTGGAGACCTGGTGCTCAGCACTCTCCAGGGGAGAGGCTGTTCCTGAAAGCTCTGCTCAAGCATCCAAGAAATGGAGGCCCCACAGTGAAGAGTTGCCTTTGGGAAGATCTACCCAGAGGCTTCACAGCTCAACCAAGTGTTTTCCAGATGTATTTATGGGATAGACAACAGAAGTAGTTGCTTCATGCCTGAAAGAGAACCTATCTGCCTATGCAATGAAAAAGCTTGGAAAACCAAACCAACCAAATCAACCTCATGCTTTTAATTTACAGTCCATGAAGGTTTGTGAGCTTAACCTAAGCTCACTAAGCCCCAGAGTACTCTGTCAGTGAGTGGTTCTGCAAGTCTTGAGATACATCCATCTCCAGTGATAACTTTCATGATTGCATTTCTCATTGTCCCTCCTGAACAATTTAGACTTGGTTTCCCAGAATCTCTGAGTTTTAAAATGCTTTAAGTGGCCCATCCCAAAGTGAAGAGTACTTAAATGCCTGCAGATCAGAGAGCCCTCAACAGTAGACTGATGGTTAATAGCCACTGTGCTAATGTCATCCCCCCTGAGGATCAGGGTTGTCAGGCAAATTGATTCTATGAAGAGTGATCTTATCTCTAATTTCAGCGCAGTAGCAGCTCTTTTTGAAGTAAGGATCCTCCAGAAGCAGTCTGGTGATTGGGGACGTTGCTCAGAGGGGCTGGATGTCAGCACATGCAAAATGACCACCTCCACTGGCACACAGGTCAGGTTGGCATCTAAGGGTCTTGTAACATTGATGCCTTTAATGCAGAGGGAAAACAAATTACCAAAATGACCTGTCTGAAAGGGTCTGGGCCAAATTCTCTGTATGTGGAGAATGGCCATGTAATTCTTTATGGGGCTACAACAATGTGATTTACCTTCCCCACAAGTGATGGCTAGACACTCACATCATCCTTCCACCCAAGATAACTTTAATTTGCTCTGGGTCTGAGTCATCTGCCCAGCCAGAGACAAGATGCTTCATCTCTGAGTGACTGAGACAGGCACACAGTTAAGGTTAGGGTTTGCCTTGCAGGTGTGCCCCAGCCAGGACCTATGGCTCTTAAGGCTGCCAGCACAAACCACCAAAGGACGGTCCCAATTTCAAAAACCTTGCAGTGCATGCAAATGCCACTGCAGGTGCTTCCTGACTTCTTTAGGGGCTGGACAGAAGTTACAGCAAAGAGGGCTGCAGCCTGGCAGGAGAATTCCATAGGAGAGATGGGTTAACCAACCAACCTTTTCTGGGGTGCTTGTTTACTAATTTTAGTGCTTTTATTCAGTCTCAGTTTCTGCAAAACCACCTGTTCTCCAAAGAAGCTCCAGTCCCACTTCACCACTGCTGACTCCTCCAATTCCTGTTTCCAGCATGCTCCTGTTCAATCAGAGAAACTCTGATCCCATGGGCTTCTGGAGCTGACTGTGCCAAGTTGCTTCTAAAGCTCTCCAGTCTCTCCCAGCTTGGATTTAACCCAGATAATTTTTCTGAAGGGAATCTCTAAAAAGGATGATACCCTTGTTTTGGCCATGTCCATTTGAAATGGTTGCCCATTGCAGCTGTGATCACACCAAAAGACAAGGAGGGTGAGTGGGTGAGTTTTTACCTATGCCAATTAAAAAAGTATGTTAATTGCTGTTCTGGTTGAGTTTCTCCTTTTTGTGTGGAGATGTTTCCTATGAGCTTTCCATTACACATCATTTAGCAGAAAGGACACCGAATTTCTACCAAAGGTACAAGAGAAACCAAAGATCAGCCTGGGGTCTTCGGTGACATTGCTTATCCATTAATATTCCTTTCTTCCTTTTCGTATCCTCTCTCTTCTGGGATTTTCACCAGATTTTCACCCTTTCCACACCTCAGAAATATGAGGCTGAGTACTATCAGCCCAAGGCAAAACATGAGCAAAGACAGCTGATCTTTGTTGGTCTGCATTTCTGATCCTGAACACTCTAAGGATGACACCCTCCACATTTCTCCTTTTCCCAGGCATGCTTTGGGACACTCTGGAATTGTAGTACATGCTGATCACTGAGATTTACAGCTCATCAAGTTTAATCTTAGATTCTTTGAATAATGTGCACACATCCTGCTGAAACTGGTGCATTCAGTGAAGGGCTGACATACTGTTTGATGCAGCTGTATTAAAAAAACCTATAGCACTTCAGCCCTAATGACCCAGGCATACATTACAACTCTAACCACACGTCATAGCCCAGAGCTGTCCTTTAACCTGCAGATCTGGAGCGTCTTCAGAGTTTGGTTTGTTTTTTCCTAAGATTACTTGAACAGCAAACGTAACACAGGAGGTGAGGGCATGGGCTGAAGAGCCAGAGAGGTGCAGACACTCAGCAACAGCTGGCATGCTGTGTGATTGCTTCAGAATTTGCCAGATAAGACACATGTGTTGACTAGAAAACCCATATTGTTACTGCTGGCCCTAACCAGTCAAGTGTAAAGTACACAGCCTGCTTTCCCCTTTGCTGAGCTCTGAAACCCTCATCGGAGAGGGGTCATCCTGGCAAAGGGCAGTGCATTGCACTGGGCCTTCACTTGACAGTCCCAACATTTTTGTTCCCCAGCTGGTGGGAGTCAGGGGATTTTATGAGAAAATGTCACCTTTGCTGCTGCTGTACCCTCCAAAACCCAGTCCTGCCTCAGCAATCCTGAATTCACCAGAGTCATGAAACCTTTGCAAAATGTATGTGATTCATCCAGTTTACACAATCATTTTTTACATCAAGAGTGATAATACGCAGGATCAGGCTGATCGCTAGAGCAAACATGGAGATCAGTGACCTACACAAAACTTATAACCAGGGCTAGGGATTTTTCCCTAGAATGGCACACCATAGTGCTCCTGGACTCATGTATGCATGTATCTTGTGAAACTTGCCAAAACTTGGTGAGCAAAATGAATTTGAGACTCTGTGAAGCCCAGTGAGAGCTCAAACTTCGGGACATGGGAGGCAGCCCAAAGGCAGGTCTTGTTTTTGCCATGCACAGACTCCTCATCCAAAGCAAAAAAGCATTTAATGCGATGCTTTGCCATCTGATGCACATTAAAAGGAGAAATCTGATAGCAGTGTTCCCCTGGACATGCACAGGATACTCAGGATTTCATGCTGTAGCACTTGTAATTTCATCCATTCAAAGAACAGCCTACAGAGGGATTGGAATCTACTAAAACAAGGTTAAAAAATAAAAAAATATATTTTTTAAGAACAACCTGCATTAAGATGTACACATTTAGAAATCTCGGACAACATGAGTTGTATCTGCAGTCCTGAAACAGCAGGAATCAGGAGCAATTCCTCCAACGAGACACAACGATAACAACCTGATGTAATTCACCTCTAATGTAGGACTGATGTCTGGGCATCAGTGAAATCAGACCCTTTGTTTCTGAGTGATGACAGCTCTGAAGTTTTAATGTTTGTAGAGAGATGTTTTCACCAAATATGATACACAGTGATTAAAATAATGAGCTGGAACAAGCCGTAGTTATAATTGCTCCTTTTCCTCCCCTCCCCAGAGTCGGTCTGTGAGCTTCGTTAACTACCTTGATGAACCAATCAAGAGCCTGCTAAATCAGGAAAGGAGCAAACAAACCCTGGGAGACATCTCTACAAGAAAAGGCATAATCTGGACACTGAGCTTTGAAGGCAAGCTGTATAATGAGAGCTGACTATATCTCAAAATCCATGTTAGCTTGAATGAACTTATGTAATAAACATTTATCACAGAACATATGTCACTGAGCACCTGCCAGACTTCAGGAGTGGAGCCAACACAGCTTGAATTGTATATGTATTAAAAAAAAAAAATAAAATTAAGAAAAAAAAAAGTAAGTTGGTGGCAGGAGGCTGGCAGACGTTTTTACTAGAAAAATCAGAAGTGATTTTGAGAAGAGCAGAAATTTCCTGAAACCTCTCTAACTCTCTGTGGGAATATTGCTCTTGGAAAAAGCAAGTGGCTGCTGACCGTGCATGGGATGGATGGAGGGAGAGAGCAAGATGAGGTCCCCTGCTCAGCACCTCCAGAGAATCTTCCTGCAGCCTCTCAGTGCTGCTGCCCTTGGTTGGGATGAGCCACAGGAGCCACGTCTTGTTTCAGGGGGTTTGTGCCTGACTGCCCAAATGCAGTGTAGGGCAGTGAGTGCAAGGTTGAGCAGGGCTGGAAGGTGAATTTGTGGTTGTGCAGAGGGTATTGGCAGGATAGGAGTAAAGTTACTGAAATTACAGGGGATGTTAGCACCAAAATCAAGCAGAAGCAGGTGGGCAAGAGACAAGGCTGAGTGGGAAGGAGGTTCAGAGCAGCAGTATTCAATAAAAATCACACCACTGGAAAGAGAGGGAAGGGTAGTGCATGAGCTTGGGCAGGGCAGCACAAACCTGGTCTGTGACTTTCATACTGGACCAGTGCTCCCAGGGAAGAGGTGACAAAGCAGCAAGGGGACTGGGACAGGAGATGTTCCTATCCAATGCAATAACAAGGACCAAGGCAAACAGGGAAAGGTTGTGCCAGGTGGGAATCACTAAACTTTGAACACAGGCTGAACACATGAGAAACTAGACAGAACTGTGAAGCAAAGGTAAAAGAGGCAGGTGAGAGGACTGACGTTGTCTTGCTTTGCCACTGATGGGCACATCTGCACTGTGTCCAGAGCCACCCTGTGCACACTCTCCCAGGTACCCGCAGCAGCACATCCGTGACAGCATGTTCCCTGCTGGAGGTGACAGACCTTGTTTCCCCAAAGCACCATTAACTCAGGAGATGAGCAGGACTGTCCTGCTCCCAGGCTGTGTGTCAGAAGAGCTGGAGCAAGCTCGGGTATCTCTGTAGGGCAGCGTCTGTGCACTGAAGCCAGACCCTGAATTTCCTGTCTGTTTTATCACACTTGCAAACTGACGGCCAAACCCAGCCCTAGGGAGCGGGCTCTCTGGGAAACAGAGTGATATTTGCCTTTGCAACATATATCCTCGTATTTCTTTCTTTCTTTTTTTTTTTTTTTTTTTTTTTTTTTTCTTTTAATTGTTGCGGGCTCTTCCTGGCATATGGCTTCAAGAACGACGAGCTCCGCAGAGGTACCACACTTTGAGGAAGGGGAGCTGGGGAAATTAGCACAGATGGTAGGGAAGAAGGCAGACCCAGAAGAGGGTGAGAAAAGAGGTCCCCAAAATGTTGATACTCTTTTTAAAGTCCAATCTATGGTTAGAGAGGAGTGCAGAGAGAGATTTGCTGGTCAGACTGTGCAAAGTACACCTGCATAGATCCAACCCCCCCCTTCTCTCCTGCTATCTTGAGTTCAGCACTTAAATAACAGCCATTATCATTGCGTCTGAGCACCACAGGATGCTTCTGTGCTTTTATCATTGCTTTTCCCTGCTGCAGGTGTCCTTGCTTTTCCCTGCAGCTATAAATGAGAAACTAAGCCTTGAGACAGATAAACAGCTGATCCCAGATTGACCCTTTGGACTGCTGACCCTAACTGAAGTGGCTGGGGACTTGCCAGTCCCCAGATCACTATTAACTGATCAGCTGCCTTATGTTTGGGCTAAAGCCCAGGGCTAGTGGCCAGCCCAGCATGAGCCATAGGGGATTTTGCCTGACACTATTCATTTTGGTGGTTCTACACTGACTTAGCCCAGCTGGGGATCCAGCCAGATAAGTGGAAACAGGAAGACTGGAAGGAAGGAAGAGAAAGGAGAGGGAAGAAAGATGGGGCACTGAGCTAGCAGGAGTGGGAGTGGGAGCACAGGAGAATGGTGGTAGTTCTATCCTTCTGTGGGGAGCTGCTGGCACTGCAGAGAAGCCTGAGGCTGAACAGGCTGACTCAGGTACTCAAGACACTCAAGTCACTCGTTCATGTCCCCAGATGGCTGATCCCAGCTGCTCCACTGGAAGGCAAGAGCCTATCTGGAGAGAAAACCCTCACTAACCACCTGATGGTACAACATTAGTGATAAATGATTCATTGTTATCCCAACTCTCTCTGCTGCAGTGAATCCATGGTTTTCATTAACATGTGTCTAAGCTGCCTAAGCCATGAATAGGAAGCATTCTCCTAAACCACAGCCTGCTTGCTCGCCTTCAACTGGACATGGATTTGTGCCCTGGAGTTATACCATTTATGTTTTTCACTTGTTTTTTTGTCCCATCTCTAGAGAAATAGGAATGCTGATCCTGTCTGTGCATCAGATTCTCTTCTGTATCTCACTGCAGGAATCACTTCCAGAAAACCCTGCTAAAGCAGGGTCATGATTCATAGTTGTACATTTCTTCAACAAGTGGTGAACATAGGCGAAGATTGCAATGGATCTGGTATCAGTACTGCTTAGATTCAGGGTCTTTTGTATTGAAAAAATGATGATGCAGAGAGGAAGGTTTTCTGGAAAAAGCTGAAGAGAGATCCTTTTCTTTCTCTCTCCTTCTCAGCTGCCAAAAACTGTTGCTTTCCACAGCTCCCCCCATTTTTGGAGGAAGAATGTCTGGTTTGAATACCTAAAACTAAACAGAAGTTAAGCTTCCCAGGTGGGAGCTGGGTTTCCTCAGAAGGGAGCTGACGCTGCGGCCCAACAACCCCTTCCAGCAGCGCCCAGCTTGTTTTACCATTTCTGGAATTGGGTCATTAAAGGGCAGACCCTTCCTTTCTTCAGTGCTGCACCATTCAGAAGATGTTTTACTCATCTCCCTAACCATAACCTACATCGTGATAATTAATGAGTCAACACTTCTTTCTCCACACGACAGCAATTGGCTGGCTATGGCTGGAAACAAGTAAGGTGCCCAGCTAGGCAGGGGGGTGACAGCACCCATACAGACACCCCCAGTTTCTGGGGATGACTTTGCTATCCCACCTCCTGAGGAGTCTCCACTGGGGGCGGCCAGGTTTTGCAGCCTGGGGGGATGAAATTCATCCACTGCCATATGACAAAAACACCCGACCCATCAGCCCAGCGAGGAAAGAAAGAGACATGAAAGTGAGAGGAAGTGGAAAAGATCAAGGCGAAAATGCAAGGCGAGAAGCTCACCACCGGAAAACAATAAAAATAAATACTCTCAGAAATAGCATAACTGACATGCAAAGGAGATCAAAACATGCCCTCAAAATATCTCTTCAGAGGGCAGGACAAGTTGCCTATGGTGGACACCATAGTGCAGACAGGGGACACGCTGGTGGTGGTGGTGGTGGGTGAGCATTAGCTGTTGCCTGGCCACCTCTGTGTACTGCCTGGTTTGTCAGCTTCTGGCCTACTGGTCTCTGGAGGCTTTGGTCTCTTGGGACATTAGGAGCATTTTGTGCTTTCCCTAGGGCATCAGAGTGCATAAGATGCTGCCAGCATCTCTTAGCCAAGGATGGTGTAGGGGATCACCTGGGGCTGTGGGTGTTTTCCTAGTTTGGCCCAGCCCTGTTTGCCCAACCATTCCTCTGATGTGACAAAAACACTTGTGTCTTGCTCCATTTGCTCCCGCAGAAAATCAGAAGATGTCACTTTAAGTCAGCAAAGAGATAGGGCAAAAGGGAAAGGAGAATCCAGTTGTCCAGGGTTTGCTTTGCAGCAAAGGACAAGTGCTCTCAATTTGCCTTTGTGAGAGTGCTAAGGTCTTAAGCTACTGAGGCATTTAAGCATGCTCTGACCTTTAAGCAAAGATAAGGCTCCTGAAGTCAACATTGTTTTGCAGTAGGGTGCTCCTGTGCTTAGAGCTGATCACACACTTAAAGACCTACCTGTACCATGTCCTAGGCTTGTGTTTTCAGGCTGCTGTGAGCACAGCAGAAGGGAGCAGGACCAGGTCCTATGGGTCCATCACAGCTCTGTTTCTGGCCAGTGGTGAGACTGATAGCATGCAGCCAGCTCTGGTGCCTCTCTCTGAAGAGGTTTTTTTTCTTCTGAAGCACCAAGCACAGGTTAGACATCACAGTTGAGGCGCTGTCCTGCCACAGATCCAGAATAAAATTTATTTCACTCCTAGAACAAAAATAAAATAAATAAAATAAAATAAAAAGCAAAGAAGTCACTGCAAACATGGTTACATCTCCAGAGAAGTCCTTTAGGCTAATCTGCCCAAATTTGCAAGACCTGGTTTCAGGCTTGCTGTTGTTCTGGTAGATTTCCAGTGGCCTGTGAATCAGAGAACACTCTGACTGCCACTCAAGGACAACAAATTGTTTAAACTGTAATACCATATTCCCATCTGGTGCACTGAAATGCATGGACGCCCATGGACATGTTATCCTTCATTCCCTCTATAACAGAGCATGTGATACAGAGTTTTCTGCAAGGAGAAGCAGGGTGAGCAATCAGGGAATGTCATCGTGTATCTTGAAAGTGTAAAAGATAGGGCGAAGTGTTAAGGTTTAATTATTATAGCTGCATAATGGTGCTAGGCATTTTTAATATAATTATTTCTGTGTGTTAACTGAGCCAGGGCCATGGCAACAGGCAGACAAGAGGACCACCTGTCTGCGCCATGCCAAACAAAGGTCTAAATATTAAATAAAAAAGCCACAGAGATAAAATGTTGGAGATCTTGGTTCCTGGCTGGGCTGGGCTCAATCTTGGCTGCCAGCAGAGACTTCAGTCCTTTGGATCCAGACATTCTTGATCAGAGCTGGGGGTACTTCTAATCCTTATGCAAAGCAGGCTGCTCTCTTTGAAACAACAAGACAAAAATGGCCGGTCAACTGCCCTGGTCTTGAAAAGGTGCTGATTGCATTAGGACTTTGATACACCAAAACACCACTGTTTGTGTGCTTAAATTTTGCTGCTCAAGGCAATGAAATGAGGCCAGAGGGAGCTGAACATTGCTTACTCTTGCTCCCTAAATACCATCATGCTGCAGTAACACAGAAGTACTGCTGACTGTGAAAGGGCAACACTTTTTTTCTGTATTCATGGATACACAAAGCAAGAGAGAGTTTTGCCCATGTGCTGAAGGAAGTTTAATAAAGGTTTAATTAGGTGTCTCAATCTAGATTTAGATGTTCTCACTTCTGGTGTTGGAGCTTGAAGCTGTTAGTCATTAATACTCATCTCAGGTAACCTCCACCACCCTCAGTCCCTCACCTGACGCATGCACGCACTTGAGAAAGATTGCTGATATCCTCTCTGAAAACTAATGAAATCACAGAGTGATATTGTGATTTCCAAGGGCATCAAAGTAATTCAAAATGATGATGGGATTGGGAGGCTCTGATACTACTGCCACAACGCAGCTCTTCTTGTCTCTTGATCTGAAAGATCTAGATCTCACCTTGTGAAGGAGATCTAAATCATTCCTCCTCTGTTCAAGTTGGAGAAACTGAGGCACAAAGCATTGAAGAGATGCAGCCCATAAGCCTGGTGTGGAGTCCAGGCTGGAAGCCAGCTGTCTCAGCCCTAGGCTAACATGACACTCATTGACCATACTTCTCCCTAGAAGAGAGAGATGAAATCTGCCACGGACAGGAGATCTCTGTGTACAAGTGTGTTTGTCTATGGGCACACAAGTTTTACAGAGAGAAGGATACCAGACACAATAACAAACAAAGAGGAAATCAATTCTATGGTCATATGGGAAAGCAGGTCCTGCTTTAGCTGGTTGGAGTTTAAAGGGCATCAGTGGACACAGGAAAACACTTTGTAAGGGCTGGAATGGTAACCAGATTTTTCCCTGAGATTATTTCACAATATTTGTAGTTCTTGTTTGCTTCACAGGAGATTAGGCAGAAAGGCCTGATTGCCTCTTTGTCCTTTTTAGCAGAGGAGAGTGCTCCCAGCCTGCAGATGGGGAGATCCTGTGGTCAGGGCTGCTGCAGTAATTTTCCAAATTACTTATCTTTAGCAGAACAGAAAAGGCAATAGAAATTCTTCAGTATATTTAAAAAGAGTTTTTGTGGAAAGGGGAGGGTTCATTAGCAAACGTTCTCCATATGGGTCTGGCTGATCACTACTGATAAGGAACAGAAGGCACAGGTCTCTCATGGTTATTAACAAAAGCAGCAAATGTTTCATCTGCTTATTACTCTGAGTATGTCCAATTTTTGTTATGGGAGGAATGCCATGCCCTGATGAGGGTTATTACAGGGATCACCTATACATACAGAGATCCTGCTGCATCTGGGAAAGGTTTGCAGTGCCTCAGAGGTGCTCTGGGTTGCCAGAAACCTGAAGCTCAATTAATCAAAAAGCTCTTTTTCCCTTCAGTCCCTCTCCCTTCAAGGCTGACTGCACAGAGCTGCTAGAGTGTGTTAGTCTCCCTTGGGATTATACCCTAAAGGCAATTGCTCTAACCTGTGCTGGGTTGGGATGCACCTTGAGCCCAAGGAAGAAGCAGAGCTTGAGGGAGATGCATAGCCTGAAGAGCCATGCTGCAGTCACAGTTTCTGGGTGTCTGTGGGCTAGAAGCCTCTATGGGTATCACAACAGCTCTCTCAAGATGACTGTGCTGGTACAAAACGTAATATCATGTAGCTTTGCCCCTGGAAAGTTGTTGGCATGAAAGCTCTGGGTTTGCTTCAGAGAGCTCCTCCTCTCCTCCCTCAGGATCAGTGACTGAGTCAACATGTACAGACTCATCCTCTCAGCTATTTTGCAGACAGGGAAACTGAGGCACGAAGAAAAGTTACTCACACCATAGCTATCTACCAGTCAGAAACCACTTTAAGAGACAGAAGCCAGAAAAAAAGTCCTTGCAAGAAAACAGTTTTCCCTAAGCATGGTATGCATTTTCTTCAGGAACCCAGGCCAGGGGCAACCCCAGCAATTTTCTCCTGAGCCCACAGCCCCACCCCAAGCCTTTCCCAGCCAACATGGCTGTGCTACTGCCCTGTGTAAGGGAAGAGGAGGGTGGGATGGCCCAGAGACTGTTTGGAGCCCTCAGAGCAGGGAGGTGACTTCATGGACAAGGCCCCGCAGCCCAGCAGAGGCGGACTCCTCACCTCCCATGGTCCTTGCGCCTTGTCACGGGTTTCAAGGTCACTTGACATCCACCACTGAAGCCAGAGGTGTTTTCATACCCTGAGCCTTATCTGCAAGGCTTTGTCTTTTCTTGGGTTTGTTGCCAGCCCAAGTCTTCACTGCTGCCAAAACCAACACCAATGCTCCAGTGCTGCTGTTCACCCGGGGAGCCCAGGCCTCAGGCCTTTCCCCTGTTGGTTCTGCCGCCAGATCAATATCTGCGCCTGAACAAGAGCAGGGTGCTCAGAGATATGTTCAGGTGAAAATGGGACCCTTGCCAGTAATGGGGAATCCATCACAGCCCTCCAAGGCTGTGCCAGAGGTTAATTAAGCCCACGATAGAAACACACTTTATGCCTAATCTGCATCTGTCTGGCTTCAGGTTGCAGCCACTGGATCTTGTTTTACCTCCCACAGCCAGGCAGGACTGGTGTTTTCCAACTCCCATACCACATCACCTCCCAACAGGACTTCCCTGGGCCATGCTAACCCTCCTGGGCGTCTCTTTTGCTTGCCCAGAAGTGTCTGGGTGGAAGATGAAGGCTTCAGACTTTTGTTTGACTCTTCAGATGCCAGGTAGCCCATTCAGAGCTGCGTGGGCCCAGCTCAGGGAGCTCACACACGATCCCCCAGAGTTAGACTGACCATCCATGTCCTGTAGATGCTCTGCATGTGCCCAGTCTGTTCCTCACACCTCCAACAGGCCAGACACCCCCTCCAACTTCTGCAGAGGTGAGGACAGAGCTGAGGATGCACTCTGTGTTCTTCACCACAAGGCTTGTTTTTCTCTTTTTTCCTTCTCTGCACCCTCCAGAACCACCTTACTCTGGAGGGATGGGAGGGGGTACTCACCCCAGCACCCCCTGGCTCCCCTCACCTGGCAGACGGCTCACAGCTCCATGGCTCACCCTCAACTGATGGGCCCAGCTCCTGCTCTCCTGCATTCCCCTCCCAACACTCTGCTCCTCCCGCCAGCAGCCCCTGTCTCCTTTTGGCTTCTCCCCCTGAGGCGCAGCCTTTCACCTTTTCATCCAGCCCAGCTCCTTGGGGGCTCCGGATGCTCGGCACTGCACCTGCCCTGCTGGATTGGTTCAGTTAGTCTTCCTCCCACTTATTTTTTCCAGTTTCCAGTTTCCTAGAAAGCCTTTTTCCTGCACGAGGTGGGTGGCATGTACATGCACGTGTGGGTCTGTGGACTTGGGGGGAACTGAATCACTGGCCCCTGCTCTTCCCCCCAGCTCTGTGCTGGGCTATGCCAGCCCTGTGCAGCGAGGGCTGGAGGGATCTCGGCATTTGTGGAATGAGCATCTGGGAATGTGCATCTGATCCTCAGACCACGTGAATGGGGGGCTAAAAATAATAACCAACTGCCGCTCCATTCCTCAGCAGCATCTGGGGGAGTTTGTGTAGAGAGGAGCAGCCCTCAGCCTCTGATACCACCCAGCAGCATCCCTTGGCTTCAGAGTCTGGCTTTGTGCATATAAACGGTGTGTAAAAGGCTGCAAGCTAATTTTTTTAAAAGGTTTTCTCTTGGGGAAATCCATGTTGTGGATTTTCTCCCACCCCACCCATCTGCTGCTGACTTGTCCTATTAAAAGGTGCCCTGGTTTTGCACTTGAAACCTCATTTGCCCTTTGCAGAAGAGCTGACACAAGTGCCCACTGTATCAGCGAAAAGGTGACAGCATTACAAAAGGAATGCTCTGAAGACAGTCCCTCTGAACATGGGTGGATATCACACTTTGAGAGCATTCTATACCTTCATCCGATGCAATATTGAGCAGTCTGGCTCTGCAGGACTGCTGGTGGGAAGAGTCACTTCCGTGCCAATGCATTTTTGCACTTCTTTGAATCATCATCTTTGGCTGTGCCACTCTCTCTGCAGTGGCACTGACCGACTGTGGGTAACAGTCAGAGAAAGATCGCCTGTGGTGACAGCTTTGTTTAAACTTGCTTGTTCTGTACATTTTCTTTTCTGCTCTTCTAATCAAAAAATAGCTCTAGCCAGAGATTTATTTTGGTTAGTATATACCATTTCCAACCGAGGAATAGCAGCAGCATACGGATCAGGTGATGCACACCTAGGGGAGAAGGTCCCAGCAGAGTCCATCCCAGCTCCCATCTGGATTTACTTTGGTTCTCTGCAGAGGCTGGGCAGCTCTGGAAAAGAATATGGTTAAACTTTCTTGTGTCTGGTTTCTTGGTAAAATCAAGTTTGTGTCACTCCTGTGCTTCATGGCCAAAGGTGGAGAAATCCTGCCACAGGGCTGCAGACAGCAGTACAGATCCTCAGTGATCCTCAGTGGGTGCTGACTCAGGCCCACACAGGGGTTTTGTCTTCCCTTTTTCATCCCTCAGTGGGCTCTGCTGCCCTTGGAGACACTGGAGTAGCCATGGACTCAGCAGTCACCAGTTTCTCTCATAACTTAAATAGTAGAGAAATGGGCGATTCAGGAGGTATGCTGAGCCTGGGGAAAAATCTTGCCAGTATCAGGAGGAACAGGAGGGGAAAAGGCTAAGGGAGCATTCCTTCAACAGCCTTCTTGCAGGTCTCCTGGCTCCCCAGATCCAGTACTGTAGTAATTCAGACAAAATGTAGAATAATTACTGCAGTAATTCAGTCCAACACTTCCAGGGTTGGACAATCTGTGCCCCATGGGCTGCCTGTTCATTCACATGTTGTTTGAAGATGATTCTTGTGCCAGGCCAGCAGCAGCAGCTGACAGGTGGGATGCTGCTCCCACTCCTGGCTGGGAGGCAAAGGGGGTCAACCCACCAAAAGTGATCTTGTTGTGTCATGCAGCTGCTGAACACCTGTCCCTACTGCTCCACTGGAGAGCTAGAGGAGCCCTGGGACCATGAACTTCTTCCAGCATCATTGACATGGTTTGGTGTGTTTGACATCATTGCCATGCAAATGAGCATGAAAGTGCCTTGGCTGTGGTCTGGTCTCCATCAAGAGCAAGGTCAAAGCAAGAACTTGATCTGTGGAATGAAGGTGTGCATGGTGGTGGAAATGTGGAAGAGAGGTAGTGCCTTGTGAAAGGGAGGTGGGAAGAGCAGGCTACCGTGTTTGGCTTTACCAGTGGGTAGAGAAAGGCCTTGTTGGACTGAAGCAGCAACCAGCACCAGGATGTATCAAGAGCATCCCCAAAATCCTTGTGTGAAATTGGGTCTCATTGGAAAACAGCCCAGAAAACAGGCTCTGTAATACCCTGCCTGCCTGGCAGCCTTGGCAGCCCTGGCAGATAATGAGCAGCTTGACTCATACCTGGGCAAGGTGTCCCCAGGCTGTGATAGACTCCAAGCTTGGGTGGGTCAAGGTGCAGTTGCCAGGTTCTGTGCCCCAAATTTTGAGGCGGGCCTGGATACATCACTGGCAGAAGGCTGTTCAGGGCAGAAGATGACAGCCAACAGCCTGCTGGAGGAGACACGGCTTGGCAGGGAGATCAAGGCCCTGGGAGTGGGAAGGAAAAGGAGAGGAACCAGGAATGAGAATTGGGCTGGGGTGGGGTGTGGGAAGTGGAGCTGAAAAGAAATGTCTGAGAGTCTTTCTGTGGGAGGATGAGAATTGGATTCCCCCGGAGCCAGCAGACCCATTGAGCCCTGATCCAGATGCTTTCTGGCAGGCCATGGAGGCTCTGCAGCATCTCCACCCCTCACCCTTGCACTCAGCAGTAGCCAGTGGAGATGGGGAATAACAGCAACAGCTCTGCAGGCTTTGACACCTCACAGCTGCTATGAAACCCTGTGGAGAAGAGGCCGCATCTCCTTTGCCATTTTCAAGTGTACAACTCCAAATTCTTGGATGCTGTCTCCTTCCTTCTCATGGGACAGTGGGGAGGGGACAACTTGGCCATGAAGAGGTAGTATTCAGGACAGAGTGGGAGCAGGAAGGATGGAAGCAGGATGGCTGGGGACCATAGCTCTGAGAAGCATGGTAGACCCTGACACACTTAATTGATTTGCCTGGCTGGAGACGAAAGAGGTGAGATTAAGATGTTCAGGTGTCCCTTGCATTTCTGCTGCATGTGGTCAAAAAATGGTGTATTCCTTGTTACTCCACCGCTTTTCTCCTTTTCCTTCCAGCCATCACAAATATTAACTTCTTATTTATAAATGTAAATTTATCTGAGTTGGGAAATCTGCTGCTGACTCTCAGGTTGGAAGCCCTGTGCCCTTCGGTGCTTCCCAGGCAGCAGACTCCCTGTACATGCTATCTCCTCTACCATCAGCTGTGAATCGATGGTAGCACAAGCAGAGGGAGAGAGAGACGTAATTTCAGCCCCCAGGGAGCATTGCAGCCTCCTCTCTGTTCTCGATCTTTTGAGGTTTCAACTGTTCATATAAAAAAATCCCTAATTTCTTACTAAGAAACATGAGGAAAATTTCTGACTACAAAGTTCCAAGTGGCCAAGCCACAGAAGATTTCCTGTTGCTTCCTGGCTCCAGACTGTAGAACCTGTCTAGCCAGAGAGTGATGCTCACAGCTGAGGTTCTCGAGGTGCTTCATGAGAGTAGCCCAAAACGTGGTCCCCAGCAGCAACACCACACAGGTGTATGCTCAAAAATCCAGCCCCTCCAACAAGCACACAAGGAACATCTCTGCAGAGGTGGATGGAGTCACACCCCTGCACAATGTGAATCATGTCCAGCAAGTCTAGAGCTGACCCTTGCAGGGAGCTCCTGAGGCATTGCATGAAAATTATTATATGCTTTTTATTGCTCGTAAGAGGCTGTAGATATTGGACAGAGCCCTTGTGATTTTCTTCTGTCAAATTATGATCAAGGTTGCTATTTTGCTGCCCAAATATTTCAGCATGAGGCAGGAATCTTTACAAGGGCTACTGCATTCCTCAGGTTATCTATACTGGTCCTGCCTCAGACTATAAATTCTAGAGGAACTACCAAAGTAAATAATACATTTTGCCTGCACATATGTTGCTCCAGGGGAACTCCTATTTCCTGTAGCACAGAGGTCAGTAGGTCAGGGATCTTCTTGCGAATCAATAGAAAATTACCTTTCAAATGACACCTGCATTAACCTTTGACTCTTGTTGGTCTGGATGAGGTGAAGGCCACCAGTGCCTATAGTAAGAGTCCTCCTTTGTGCCTATGATTTATTTGCATTATCTGTTTTCCCTGTTTGCTCTTTGGAATTGCTGGCATGGTTCCCACAGCATGCAGGGTTGTTTCCCTGTGTGTTGGTCAGGAATGGCAGGAGACACACAAGGCTCTCCTCTTTGCTGACAGGTGTCAGAAACAATAAGGAAAATGTATATGTTTGGAAATGAAAAAACCCCAAACCAAACCAAACAACAGCAGACAACAGGAAGCAATTACCAAGACCCCCTGTCAACATAAAGCTTTTCTGTTTGAAAGATGTATCCTTAGCTCAGTCATAAATGACACCCATAGGTCATTAAAAGCGAATGAGTTGTGAAAACCAAACTCACTTGCCCTTATAGCTGAGCTGAAAATAAAATTGCTGGATGCTACAGCCTCCAGACTGGAGTGAATCACTTCTTATTTTTATCAGGGACTTGTTCACACTTGGTATTTCTTTCAGCTTGCATGAGGAAATCAGACTGGTCATTTCACTCTGCTTGTTTCTTTTGCACAGCTGCAAGCCAGTGCTGATCCCCAGGAGCAAAGCATTCAGCAGGGCACCTCCTGCTCATCCCATCTCTTACCATAGCCTGACAGTGCTCACACTGTGCCAGCTCAGTGTCACAGCTCACCTCCATCTCCTCAGCCATGACCTCACCTAGCAAAGGGGTCATGGTCCTGACTGAAACCTGATGGAAGTATACTTGGACCCTATGCTGGATGCTTTCTCCATAAGACAACTAATGTAGAAACTGGGCTGTGACCTCTTTGCCTCTCCCCTTCTATAGAGGCTCTGAAACATCTCTTTTCTGTGTATGACTGAGCCTGAATTGTCACACAGGGACTCATGAGCACAGATCTCTTTCCATCACTTTAGATGCTGTTCCTCAGTGTATGAGGCAACTACGTCTTTTGTTTATTTCCAATTCCTCCTTTGCACCCCAGAGAAAAGCTGCTTAGGAGCTTTGCTGCTGGTGAAAATCCTTCTGCAAAGCACCACTCTCTGAAGCAGGTAAGTGATGAGCTGATCATCAGAAAAAAGCTGACGTATCTCAAACAGATCCTGTAAGGACTGAATTCCCAGTCAGCCCAAGCAGTCCCACTGGAGTGTGCAGACTGCCCAGAGGCCTTTAAACAACACTGCACAATGTTTGACTGGCAGGAGGGCACTATGTCCTCAAGCTCACCATGCTGGCTTGACAAAAGTCCACTGGCACAGGCTACACCTCTGCCCCTGCCACCCTATTTTGGTCCCTGAGGACACCCTGGGTGCAAGGGCAACACACAGCTTTCTGAAGCTGGGCTTCCTTTTGCTACATGTAGGTGATTGTCACTCGGGACCTGTGAGTGCCTGTGGAAAGAAATTAACAGCCAGAATTAAAATGGGCAGATCATAGGAGCTGCCACATTGCAATTGACGAATGTTCCCTGCACCTCTGGCTTACTTTAAGCCCTAAACCTAGCTGATTGTATCATGTTAGCATGATACAATCCAGACTTAACTTCTGGATGCTGTTTTGATTCTGCAAAGCACAAGCTGTAGGATGTTTTAATTAGAGAACTGTAATAGAAAGACCTTGGACCAAGCCCCGCAGATCAGGCTAGTGGGAGGAAGGACTATGCTGCTGTTGGGTCACTTCCCATAAGTTGTCCTTGTTAGAGGGAATGGACCCAAGGTCCCAATCTGCTTGCCAGCTGTCACTTCTACCCAGGTGTTTTGTATGCAGTTAGAAATGTACTCTGACCACCCAAAACTGCCCAGGCACAGTATTACTGAATGATTTTCTGAGGCTTTCCTGAAGCAAATGTGGCAGTTGTATCCTCCACTGTCTCACTTGAGAGGCCATGGATGTCTGCCTAAGGGTCAAAAACAGGGATGAGAAGTAAAGAGATTCCCTTCAAACAACTGCCATGGGAACAGGTACCAAGAAGCAGCTGGGAAGAACTTGCATTGTAACATCCTTCTCACCCCAGTCACATTCAAGTGATTTCACTTTTCAAGTGGCTTCCTGGGAATCTGAGGTCAGGTTCTACTTCACACTCTTCACTCACATTCACAGCATCATCTTCACTTTGTTCTACAGCTCACCTGTGTCCTGCAAGCTGGTCTTTGCTATGATGGAATATCACTAATCCCGGGTTTCCTGAAAGAAAGAAGGACTGAGGGGGACACAGCCACTATCTATGTAATTTTTGAGACACCAACCCTCAGTGACTGCAAGTTGAACACAGAACAGGACTGTGTTCTCTCCCTGCAGGCAGGAGGATGGTTGTTTCCCAGGGAAAGTGCTGATCTGCAGCTCTGCTGGAAAAAGCTCAAGCACTGGGACTGCTCTGCCACCTGGGAGCTTCAGCAGGCATCAAATGTTTCCTGCTTCCCACCCTCCCTTTCCTTTCAGTGTCTGCTCTGAGCTGCTGGGTGTCCTTGCTGTGCAACATCACAGGGCACCTGTAACTCTGCTTCAGAACTGGCTGCATCTGCACGGGGGTGGGATGAGGTCCTTCTAATCTACCTGCCACCTGCTATTCAGTCAGTACTAGAACATGAAAGGAGGGACAGACTTCACTATGGCAGCAAGAAAATTTGTGCTGCCACAGATTCTCAAGGAGCTGAAATTACCAGGGACCATCTGGGCCACAAAGTACCTTAAGGGCTGGGTTATTTGATCAGTGGGCTGTTCATCAGTCTCTGCAGGTCCCATTTGGGCTGAAAACAGAGTAAGGATGATATCACCTTGTAGTATATGATGGCAGGTCAAAAATCTTACCCCTTCTCCTGACCAGGCATCCCCACCATGGGCAGCACAGGGGTGTCAGGGAGGTGTCATGGGGGTGGATGGAGCTGTGTGGGGCTGAGAAGGATGGAAGGTGATAGTGTGGGAGCCCAGCTGGCAACATTTGGCTGTTCTGACTGAACCAGGATGTCTGGCCTGCTGCTGCACACTGGCATGGTGGGACCAAGCAGGCTGGCTCACTGCCTCAGGCTCTGCCAAGGGGAGTGGGGGGAGGACAGGACTCGGCTGGGACCTCAGTTTCACTTCCTGCCCTGTGTGGGGAGAGATCATTAAAAATATCTGACTAAGGCAGACTTCTTTGTTCTTGGTATTACTAAGCCCTCCCCAGTCACCCCCCTGTGAGGGCAGTGAAGTGGGTAGAGAAATTTCACTTTCCCCTGGTTTGCAGACTCACAGCCGGGGAGGCAGGTGGACACCTCCTGCCTCTCCCAGCCTCTCTGGTGTATGATCCTTTCTCCAGGAGACCTGGGTACTTTTCCCCAGCATCTCAGTAGATCACAGCATCTTAATCTTCAGAGAGCTCTCAGAAGACCAAAGCAGGGTGATGTGGATGATGGTGAGAGTTGTCAGGTGGGGATAAGGTCTGAAGGATGCTCAGAGCAAGGCAAGATCTGGGACCCTGCAGGCTGCACCACTGTCTCCTTTGTGTTGCTTCTTGATGATCTCAGTCTTGGATGCCATGAAGCTCATCATAAATTGATTTCCTCTTGGATCAATATGGTCACCATAAAAGATATTACCATTTTAGTCATATCTGCCTCCACAATTGCAATATTGGGTCTAATGGCCATGTTGACTAATGTGCACAGTACTTTACAAATCTGTAACATGCCTTTTCTTGCCACAGTAACATGCAGCACATACAGACACTGCATCGTAGAGGAACAGTAGTTTGTAATTTAACATATCCCCTTTCACAGGCATCAAGCTCTGTGGTGCAATTAGATGCTCTCTGTTGCAAAGGCAGTAATTAATGCCTCTGAAGTAGCCTGGGAGTTGGGAGTGGGACAGGACATGTGAGCTAAAGCTGGGTTGCAATGGCTTGAATGGCTATCAGAAGCTCATCTCTGAAACAACAGCAGTCAAGAGAGTGGCACAGCAGGTCAGCTGGAAAGACTGTTTCTTGTTTTCCCACTCTTGGCTTACTAAACCTTCTTGTTGATTTCACTGCAGACAAAAAAAAGACACAGTACATCTACATAGTCTGCCACGGAGGCCCATGTTTCATTCCATGTTTCCAAAATCCAGACTCACTTTGACTCCTGGACTCAATGAGCTTTCCTTGTGCATATTCTTCAATTCCATTCTTCCAACTATACTGATATTCTCTGGTTGATACCATCAGATGTTGGATCAGATTTCAAAATGGCTGAGATTAACCTGGGGCAAATTATCCACACAGCACTAAACTCTAAATCCCATGAGGTTTGTTGCAACAGAAGACTTGTGTTTTCACCATGTTGGTGCAGGCAGGTGGCAAACCAGTAAGTGACAATCTGATTAATCTTGAGCTGCAAGTGGAAGCTGCCATATCTTTCCATCAAGAACTTGTCTGGCATTGGGTAAGGCTGTTGAGTCCTGCTTCTGAAAGCTTTGTGAGATGGCATTCAACCAGAAGGCTTGCTTAGCTCTGCTTGTGTATATCAGTGAGGGCTTTGCTGCACTTGGGAGGGGAGCCCTGGAACCCAGCACTGCTGCTGCCCATTCCTCCCATCAATGTGTTTGAGGTGAGCATTTGAAAGACCATCTAAACCTTGGGTGTGGAGCCATTCACAAAGATGGATCCAGGAGCAGGTGTGAAAGGTGGATGGAGCTACCTACCCGTGTGACCATCTCCAGGGAGGTTGATGCTGCTGGCTGGAGCTGATGAGACCTGTTGCCTTCTTGGAGAAGGCTGTACCTGTTTGGCATTTCCTGTCCACCCTGCCACTGCTGTCACTTCACGTGCAACTAGTGAGACCAGGATCAGGGCAGGCATCAAGCAGGAGGGCACTGTGGAAGAGTAACCTAGAGTATTATTTCATGGTAGCAGAAGAACTTGATGTATAAGCCCAATATGAGGAGAGAGAGGTTTTCAGTGAATCCATACTCCTTTTTGCTCACAGGATTGACATGACTGATAGCAGCAGTGGTGAAAACACTAACAGGGCAAGCTACTTCCTGCACAGGTGGACCTCTGAATTTAAATCACTGGGGACAACTTGTCTGGGGGTGCTGATGAGCAGGAGTTGGTGCAGAGAAAGCTCTTCAGAGTGAACATCCCACAATGCTCTCATGGAAATTAAACCCAGAGAGGGATGTGTTCTTGGAGGCTGAGGACAAGGAGACTTTGTGGATTAAGCAATGACCCCACCCCTCCTGCACAGGCTGCTCGTTCAAAGCAGCATAGACTAGCCAGAGAATTGGAGATGTTTTTGTACAAAGAAGCCAGAAATTAGAGATGAGTGACTATTTTCAAAGTTCCATTTAAAAGAGTTGGAAATTTTGCATATGATTTCATAAAACACGGGAGAAGCCTTCCTTAATAACACAGGTCTTAGCAAATGTGAGGCTGCGTGTGCTGTTTGAAACACCCCAGGGTGCTGCAGGTGTGGGGAGTACTTAGGATGCTTCAGAGAGGAAGAAGGAGAAAAATAAAAGCTTTTGGGATGAAGTGGTTTTCATTCAGCTAATCAAAGCTCCTTCCTCAGGGCTAGAACAAAGAAGCCACGACCTCTCCTTTTCACCATTGTCAGATGAGAAAGTTTTCTGTTGGTTGTTCACCACTGTGGAAGTTGCAGGTTGCTGTTATCCTGTTCTCAAGTTCTGAAACCCTGGATGATCCCATCCTCCAAAGCAACATCCTGTGCTGGGCAGTGCAGCTGGTGAAGGACATCTGCCAGTCGACACACTGAGTAGGAACTGTCTCAGCAAGGTGGGATCCTGGCAAGCAAACCCCAACCTTAAGGACCAGGACCCACATCCCAAGCTACTCCAAATCTCCAGTGCTGACCAAGGGCACTGCCAATCTCCTTTGGACAAGAGGAGATGAGTGTGGCTGGTGGTGGGTGGCAGTCTGAAGGTGGCTGGCCCACGCCTGAGATGCTGAAATGGTGCACCATCACCTCCTCCAGCCTTTCCAGGGCAGTAGGGGTGGGAAAAATGGGGTGAGGGAGTGTGGGTGTGTAGGGTTGTGCATATGCGTGTGTGTGTGTGTGCGTGGGTGTAGCACAAAGCATGTAAACAGTGGTAAAGAACATGTGGAGTATGTGAAGATGGAGGCTGGGAAAGGAAAAATTACTCAGCCACAAAACAGAACTCCTTTACCTGTTTTTCTCATAAAGCAGCATGAGGATGTTTCTGCTAAAGCAGCCTCTTTTCACAGCAGCTGCATTATGAAAAGATTTCTTTTTAACAAATCCATCTGCCTGCTTTTTAATAAGCAGGGCTTTCCACCATTGTATATGTGCGAGGTCTGACCTTTTCATAGGAAAAAACATTCATAACAAAAAACTATAAATAGAAACCTCTAGACTGGAGCAGATAAAGATGTAGGTTATGTGACTTTAAAAAAAAAAACAAAAACAACCAACAAAAAAGAAAACCCAAACAAAAAAACCCAACACATAATGTGGGAGGGAAAAGAACAAGTTCTTTTAAAAAGTCATAAACTTTTGTTATTGCCTTAAGCTTTCTTAATATTTACTGCAACATTTAAGGAAAGACTTAAAACAGCAAGGTTTAGAAGGCATCTGTATCTAAGCAGGTATTTTTACAAAGGAAAGGAAAAAAATACTAGAAATATGTTTACTTTAGGAAAAAGGATATTTCCCTCAACTACAAACCAAGAAGTATATGCAATTTTTATGCTCTGATTCTGTAAGCTCTCATGTATACATGTAACTTTGCTCATGAGCAAAACACAGTCTTCAAAGGGACTACTCATGTGAGAAAACCTGATCATTCATTGTTTCCACTTCAAACCATATTTGGTCCCATATTTTACATTCCAGCTGCTGGAGGTAGGTACATGAGAATCTCAGCTTTCTTTAGAAAAAAAGTGAAGAAAAAAAATGTAGAGAAGAAAGTTTCTAAGTCTTGTGGTTAAAGAGAAAGCTTGAAAATATGCCCTCCATGGAGCTTCAGAACCAGAAGGCAAATAATATGAAACCAATCTCCTAAATCTGCTAATCACACACATTTCTTGAGTAGGTGCAATATTTGTTAAGTATATGACAAAAGAGCTTATGAAAGGGGAGTAGGAAACGATCGGTGCAATTGTGGCTTATCTGAGCCATGTCAGCAAATCACTGTTGCCACATGCAAAGACCCTTGGTGAATACTGGCTTACAAATGCTCTGGAGACCTTCACTTAGCAAACACCCAGCCAAGTCAAAGTGAACAGAGAGAAGGCTTTGATTAAGCGTGCATTTAGCTCATCTGCTGTATCCCGTGCCTCAGACATCTAAGACAGCACAGAAAATAAATCAACTTGCTTGGTGCTGTCAGAACGGAAATAAAGATAAGCTGTTAGCTGTAGCCACTGAAGGGTGCAGTGGTAATACAGTACTTAGAGTCTCAGTGTTGCTTTTTGATGTACTTCAGCAGCATAAGAAACAATTACACTGATCCATATTTCATCACGCATTGCAGAATGAGCATCTCTTATGAGCTGTGCAGCTTCTCAGGTGTTGGCTTTAGATTCCTTAGGGAGGTATCTTTTTCCTGTGACTGTTCAATGCCAGCCTTCTTTCTCACATGCAATATCTCACCCTCAATGCTCCACAGCATAGTGCTGTGACAGCCTTCCCCTGGACTGAGCACCTCCAGTACCATGACACCACTCACGTGAGGAACAGCCAGACCAAACAGTGGGGTTTGCCCAGCAGCCGCAGCAAGGAACTTTTTCTGTTTTCTGCTTCAAGGCATCTTAGGTTGAGTACATGTCACCACTTCCCCGATACCTATATTTTTTTTCATATATAGAAAATGGGAAGCTACTTAGAGATCGTAGAAATGATGGTGATTTCTGCAGAGATGTCTGTTTGTCCCACCACAGCTCTGTGGGCACAAGCACATGTGCATGCTCCACGCACGTAGAGTTTGCCTCATAGCTTCGATTCTCCCAAAGGATGATAGCTTGTTAACCAGAAGCCTCCCAGGCAGGAATGCTTGCAATGTTTATCAGAAGTTGAAATAGCTGCAGAGATACCAAGACCCAAAAGTCACGCAAGTGAAACACAAACCCTTGGGGCAGTCAAAAAAGATGTTGTGAATTCTGTGTGGGTGATGTGAAGAGAGGGGAATCCCCCCATCCACGTGCAGAGAAGCAGGGCATGGATTTTGCTGCTCTCCTGGTGCATGACAATACTTGGGGTGGATGCAAAGAGGACAGAGGAGTTCTCCTAAGGACAACTTAAACTCTGCACCAGATTCCTGTTCTAAGAGCAGAAACATACTTAGGTACAGGGTTGCACCTGGAGGGGTCATTAAATAAATCTGTCCCTGTGGAAGCTGATAGGAAAGTCTCCATGGATTTCAGTCTGGTCTGAATTCCACTCCTTGGGTTTGACTGGGGTCCAGAAGCTGCCTAAGCCTGAGGCTGGCCTTCTGCCCTCCTCTGAGCTTCCTTCTACAGGGGTGGAACAGGACCTGGGTCATATCTTACCAGTAAAACTAATAGACTTAAATGAGGCAATGGAGTTTGAGTTGTGATTTTCATCAGCGTTTCCTTTTCACTTAGCTCAGAGTCTAGTTTGAGTGCAGCCTACTATTTCAGTCTGCAAGAAAATGCTACATAGAAAACAGATTTTGAATCAGATGCTTTACATAAACCATAGTTTTTACTAAAACCTGATCCATTCTTCTCTTTTTCACTCCTCCAACAGTGACTCTGAAACGGAGGCATTAGAAGTTTCAGCACTTTCATCTTATATCAGAATATTTAAGTGGCCAAAGGAGATGATAATGATAATGATGATGATAATAATAATAATAGCAACAACAATAGCAACAATTAAATAATTCATGGCAACTGATTTATTGGAGAAACTTTGCCACACATGGTTGTCATAAGTCATCCAGAAGTAGGTCACAATTTTCTGAAATGTTTCTGAGGTACAAGATTATTTGCCAAGTAATTTATATAAAACAAATCCCTCTCATTATCAGTAGACAGCACTTTTAATTTGACCTGTTTTGACTGAGTAACACAATGGTTCATATGGTAAATATCCATGTCTTGATTGGGAATTGGAGAATGTACCTAACTTTCACTGTGTGGTGGATATTTCCTGGCTGAAGCCAGCCATAAACACATGTTCAGGTTAAGGACACACAAGGAGGTTGATTTTGGCAACTAGTCTTTGTGCCAGTAGTACAGAGGCCTTCTGGCAGCATTGGGCTTGATGCTGTTGTGGAGATGCAGCAGTGGGGAACAAGATCATTACTTTAACTGCCCTTCCTGAGGTTCAGATGGGTTGGGGAGGTTGTCCTGAAACATCCACATAGGTGATGAAACCATGAGGGTTGTAGGAAGATAAAAGAGAGTCCTCCTTCTGTTGGGAGAAAGCAGACTATGGTCTCCTTCTAGCTTTGCTTGGTCCTAGCTGATGCACTTGTCTTTTGACAGCCCTCCTCTTAACAGAGCCCCTTGGGGTACCCCTGCAAAGACAGGCTGACAGGGTCTGGAGACTGTGGTGCCTCCCATGGCATCGAATTTCTAGCCCCATCACTGGAGGTCAGATGTGGCTGAAAGGACATGGAGAAGCTCTGGGATCTCCTGATAAGCTGAGCTGTGAAGGTATCAGCCCTCCCCCCACACTGCCCTGGCCTGGCATCACCAGGGACAGTTTGAACTCCTCTCCTTGTAAAGGTGATGGAAATCACCTGAGCTTGGTGCCAAGCTTGAGCTTGCATCCACTTACAGACACAGTGGAGAACTTGTGGATGGATTTTGGATGGTCCTTCTGTACAGACAGACCAAAACCTTGGCTTCCTATTCAAACCTGGGAGATCTTCAGCACTGAGCAACCAAAGACAACATCAACAGCTACACCTCAGCCCTCCCTTGTGAGGAAGAGATCGGCAAATTCATGGCTCCCTCTGGTACTGTGACTTATACAGAGCCCAGTTAGATTTATGCATTTAGAGAAAAGAGACAAGATTCCCTACCCCAAGGGTTTTTACAGTTTAAATCAAGGAGAGGGAAAAAATTGACAAAAGCTGAAACAAACACCAGAGAGAACATCCTTGTGAACAGACACAGATCTACCAGAACTGCTCTTTTTAAGAGTGTTGCAGGTATGTGAGAAAATGAGCTTTTGGAGTGGCTGAGATCTACATGCAAAAACTCATTTTTGCCTAAGAAGCTGATTGGCACTTCCAGGGTCTGAGCTGGTGGTGGGGATGAGAAGACTTTTAAGGTGACTGAGGCAGCTGAAGGCAGACCCAACCCCACTGATATCAGCTGGAGACTTTTCAAGATGTGTGGTAGACAGCATGAAACTGCAGCAAATAAAAGGTAACAGAAGTTTGTCAAGACCATCTCAAATGATATTTTGTCAAAGTCTCCTGTCCCACTACTTTCTTTTGAACTCCTCCTACTGTATGGAGCAAGGAGACGCTTGCTGCTTTGGGCCTCAACATTTATTTATTGTAAGCTTGTGTCTATTTGCAGAAAATCAGGAAAGGTCCCTGCTGTGATTGGAATAGTAATGCTACTGGGGTGTTTATATGGGCATATTCTTTTAAGAGGTGGAAGATAAATTATACTTGAATAAAGCAATTGCTACACCCACCCTAGGGAATGGCTCTGCCTACTTATCAATCTAATGCTCACTCTATCACTCAAACTGCAGTAGTTAAAGAAAAACATACTCTTGACCAACACACAAGTATGAAAAACAGTGTAGACACAGGCTTTTGTGCTTTCTATGTTTCTGGCAGAACGAGGGTGAATTAAATTGGTTGTAAATTAATTTCTGTGTGCATTAGGACACTTTTCACAGCCTGAACAGTATAAAAGAGCTTTAGGCTTGCTTGGAATTAGTCTGAATATATTCAGAAGGTCGTATTTCTTTACACAGCACATAATCATTTCCAAAGCGTCTGCTGCAAAAAAAAAAAGGTGATTGAAACAGATTTCCTAGTGGATAATTTCCTGCCTGTTCCTAACACTTTCATCTCAGGAAACTGAATATAAAACTCAAGGTTGCCAGTGTGAAAACTCCATTGATCTCAATGAGGTTTGGTTCAGCTCTGAAGGACGTGAGAACTGATATTGCAAATTTATGTTTCTGTAGCCTGGGACAGCATTGTCCCTGTCTGACACACCAATGTGTGGCAGGGCTCCTTTCCATGGTTGTCATCCTTTGGTCCCCAACCTTTTCATATGCTCTCAATGCAGCCAGTGTGAAAGGGGTTTATGGAAATGGTTATAACATGGGTCCAATATCTGGGAAGTAGATCTCAAATTGTCACAGTTGGAGACTATGGGAGTCATTCACTGATCAGATTGTTTGGCTCAGGCTGGAGAATCTCAAATTCAAGTGGACGTTGCCCATGTTTCACACTACCAGTCTCCCCCCCTTCAGCACATGACTTTGGGATTAATGTGTCTCCAAGAAGGGACATTATGATGTGTACTGAGTGTCTAAGGAAGCTTTTCACGTTATTTTGGGAATTAAAAACTTCCCTCAAATCACAAAACAGGTACTTTCACGCCAATAGGTGCAGGGACAGCTTATTCTGTGGGTACGAACCTGGTGCTAGCTGAGGTAGTGATTGCTGATTTGAGTTGAGAACGAGATCTTCAGTGAAATGAATTGAAAGTTTCAGTTCCAGAAAAAAAAAAAAAAAAAAAAAAAAAAAAAAAGAACAACAAAATTGGGCTGTGTAATTCAATGCTTGCTCTCAGGAAGCCACACAGAACAGAAGCAGAGCATGGAGACTGACTCATCTCTCCCCTTTCAATACCAGCCCATTCCCCCTCGCTGCAGGAGGCAGGAGGGGTGGGCAGGGACCCTGTCTGGAGAGCTGGCAGCACCCAGAGCCCAGAGAGTTGCGTGTTGCTATTCTGGGAAAAACAGCAGCACCAGGGAAAAATAGTGAAGTGGAAAGCAAACCTCCAATTCCTGCAAGATCCCATTCATCCCAAGACTGGCCAAAATGATTCAGATGTAAATATTATCATACCAGAGCTTGTTGGCATTTTCATTCAAGTGCAGCATACAAGGGATTTTCAGTTAACCCTTCAGTGGTCAGAAAGTGCAGGGAGATGCTTAGGAAAGACAGATTCATGAGACCTGGCAAGTCAGCATCCCATATCTCCTGCCAGATACACTAGTGTGCTTTTCTCTTGTCATCTGAGGAATTGTAAGCAGCTTTCAAAAATTTTAGAAAGTCTCCACCACATCCCTGTGAGAAAAGAAAAAAAAAAAAAAAATCACGTCTTGACAAAGAGAGAGAAGGAACCACCAGACATAAAAACTGTGAATTTAGGAACATGGTGCCAGAGCACTGGGGAGCAGACAGGAGCTCCTGGCAGCCAGGAACGTGGCCTTCCTGAGCAGGCAGTCAACAGGACGAGTGGCAGGAACAATGAGCTAAGCACTGCAATGGAAACAAACACCTTTTTTTAGGCACTCTGAACTAAGCTGTTGCTGCTGCTGCTACTTTTATCACACCATGCAGTTGGGAAGAAAGCAGCACAGCAAAACAAGGTGCACGCACAAAGCCATGTGTTGTATCTGAGCTCACATGAGTAACCAGCCTGAAAATTTAGTTGTTAAATTATCTCATTTAATGGTTTGGGACTGCAGGGTTCTTGCAGGATGTTAAATCTTTGTAACTGGATCCAGCCAGGTGGATCCTTAGGGCAGGACCTGGATGTTCCATAAGGGGACTGAGGACAACAGATGGATGCTAACTTCTTTTGGGCAGCCAAAACCAACATTTCCACTGTGCAAGTATTCCATGAGGCTCTTGAGTTGTTTTACAGATAAACACACACACGTGTATGTGAACCCCCCTGGCAAAAACAATGGTTGTTTTGCATGCCAAATACATCAGATGCATTTTTTTTTATGACTGAATTCATTCTCAAGTCATGAATGCAAGAAAAAAAAAAAAAAAAAAGCCTAGTGAGTGTTTAAATTTAGGGCAATAATTTTGCATTCCAGTGTAGAAGGAACCCAGCAGTCTCCTCAAACCTCAGAAAAAGCCACTCCATCTCTGCTTTATGGGCAATTTCATTCTGCTTGTGTTTCCAGAGCCTACTTCAAAGTGCAGATGCATTTCAGGTAAATAATGACAGCTTCAGAACAAGTTTTCCTTGTAATACAAATCTCACTAATGAAATCAGGCGAAAAATTCAGAACAACCTAATATCCATCTGCCTGAAATCAAATCCTTCTATTTATATAGGGCAGCTAGGGGCCTGATTCCCACCCCAATAAAATCAGGGGTGAAACTCCTGCAGATTCTAGTGGGAACAGGGCGGGACCTTTACTCTGGCTGGGTGACCATTGCCTGAACTTGGATGAGGGTGCCCTGGTCCTCCAGTGCACTGCAGAGAACATGCCTGTGGGCCCACCAGTAAACAATGAGGTCAGGTTCAGAAGAATATGAGGCAACTTCCCTTAACATGAGGAACAGTTTCTATAGTTTCCACGTTTCCTTCCTGCTCATGTCAATCAGGCACAAGAAAAAACAATGAAGAAACACCAGCCCCACGTGGAATAAAGTAATGGGAAACAGGAGTGAGCCACATGCTAAAAAGAAAAGAAACGTCACGTCCAAGGCTGAGAGTATTGACTGCCTGGACTGCCAAATAAATCAGACTAGCCCTGGGGGCTTGGATCCATACCTGTACTTACCTCTTTACCTCAGACCTAAAGAGCAAGCTTTCCTTTTGCTTTGGAACCTGGAGATGGGTGGATGATGCACCTTTTGGTTGTATTCATCAGCATCTCTGAACCCCTTGGTCACTGCAGCTCCATGCCTGCCTTCATAGCCCCTGATTCTCCCAGGAATCACCAGCCTTCCCAAAGGCTCAACAGTGGGATGAGTGGGGGGGCAAGATGTCCACTTGGTTTGGCAACAAACAAAAGCAAACTGCACTTGAACCTGGAAATTTACAGGAATGCAGAGCAGCCGTGTAGCTAAGCCAGCTGCAAACCTTCTTTGCTCGGGGCTCTTCCCTTTGTAGGGTTGAAGGAATGAGGCACGTGTTGCCAAGTAGGACATCAGTACTACAAACAAATGGAAAGCCCTTATCCCACCAGCAATCTCAACGTGGTAACGGGCAGGCAGCTAGAGTAACATGAAAGCTCGGCTCCTTCCTACTCACAGAAAGGGGAGGTGGTAGGACACAGGTTATAATTAGAGCCACCCACAGCAATTTTGGGGAAGCTTCAGCACATGGATTAGGATCTTATTGTAAGTGCTGTCAGTTCACCAACTGCTTGGACTGGACCAGTCCAGAAACCAACGGCAAGTGCCTGCAGACACATCTCCTGCTTGCCTTGGAGTCTGGCAGTGCCCTAAGCCACCAAGGTGCCTGCAGGGGAAAGCACAGGGCAGGAGATTCTGTAGAAGCCCTTAGTCTGAGTATTCTCCTAATTTACAGGATTTGCTTCAGCTTTGGGGATAATCTCATACTGGAGCCCTCACTCCTTTCTTCCCAATGGATTATGTCACAGGTTTGTCCAAACTGGATCTGGTACAGTTTCCTGAAGTTCTACCAAGTGCTGCACACTGGAGACACAGCACGTTTCACAGTGCAGCCACCCCGTCCCCATGCAAAGCCACACAGCTGTCCCCTTGCAAAAGCAGCCCTAGGGAGTACAGTGTGAGACACACAATGTGCCCATGCCTGGACTGAGGCACCTTGGAGCCATCCCCAGCTCTCCATCCAGCTGCCATAGAGGCTGAGAGTCAGCCCTGGCCCATGTGGACAGGTCTGCTCACATGCTCAGAGCTCAGCTCTAGCACAAAGGATGAAGAAGCCAATGTAATCTTTACAAGAGTGGCACCTGTTTCTTGTATCCTCCTGGGCTGAGATGTGAGCACCTCTGCTTTGGGCCTTTTGATCTTTGGGCTCTTGTGGTGCTAATTCACAGCATGTATTTGATATCCCATGTGTGAGTCTTCAGGCAGCATTGCTGGCCCAGTGCATGAGCTTCCCTGTCTCCATCCCTACCCAGGCAGGAGTCACCTTGTCTCAGATGTCCTTTTTACCCCCTCAAAAGCAGCTCAGGGCCCCATGGTGCAGGCTAAACCCCACCAACATGAAGATTTAACCCACTTGACTGGGAAAGCAAAGGCACATCGAGCCATTGTGAGGAGCAGGGCCTACCAAGGACAGGTAGGCCCTCAGCAGAGACGGCAATGCTGCTCAGATTGTTACAATTGTTTCTGCGCTCCTCATAAACATTCTGATTTTTTATGTTTCCCCCCAAATCCCTGATGTGGCACCCTAGGCCTGGCTGCAAGCATCTTATCTTCTGCCATCTTGCTTTTAAGTGCTGGGTTTTCTGAGCCTCCCTGATTGCAGAAATAGGCTTCAACTCACAAGCCCAGCACTCTCAGAGAAAAAAAAATTCAATTTTTTTTTTTTTTTTTAAATGCTATTTTTTCCCCTGCCACCGTGATTTATTTAAAGAGAGACTTGGGAGCCTCAGTCAGGAGTTTTGGGTAGCGCTCAGTCTGAGGAGGGTAATCACAAAGCCATTACTGCAACATGGCCACCCTGGGAAGCCCTCTGACAACTTCTCTGCGCCCGCACCCGAGCTCCAAGCCATGCAGGGGGGACCTTTCCCTCCAAAGGCATGGGAACTTTCTTCCAGATAGTTAGAATGTAATTTATGAGGGCTACAAACGGCAAAGTGTCTGCAGGGAGGTGGAGACAGGGCGAAGGGGGCGTCAGCATGTTTTGTAAATGCTTTGAAATGTATTTGTGTGTTTCTGAGATTAACCTTAAAGAAAATACCTGAAAACTGGTTTTGCTTTTCCTAAAGCATTGGCTCTTTCAGGCTGTGGCTGTGCCAGAAGTCATTAATCACATCTTTATTAACAAGGGTGGGGGAACAGTGACCTCAAACAACCGAGGAAAACAACTAAAACTGCATTCATTTGAAGGACCGCTTTTAAAATTCTCTTCTGGCCAGCACATGCTACTGTTGACATGTATTTAAAGTGTGCTGAGTCTTTGGGATATACTGGGACTTCTGCACAGAACCAGGTCAGGACTCAACCCAAGAGTGTGTTTGACTTAACTATACATCTCCTCGAGTAATTGAGGAGAAGGAAGAAAGTTCTTAAAATATCTTCACACTTTGCTTCTACATCAAAGTGAATGTGAACAGGACAAGTTAAACACACTGGCTCTTCATTTCTGAAACCTCAAAATTGAGATCCATGGATCTTATGTGCATGGTTTAAATTCAGAGGGAGCATCATGATCACTCGATTCCTTCTAGCATGGCCAGCCCATTTTTTCGAAATTTTCCAGCCCTGCTGTTAACACCATGTCCACCACATTTGTAATGTGCTAATTTTCTCAGTTAAAAAAACAGAGTCAGCTGAAAGAGCAGCTGCATTAGATGAAGGACCCAACCTACACCTTAGGAACCACTGCTCTTGGGGTTACAGCCCCCCTGCCCCTGCAGTGTCCTGCTGAAACTCCATGCTCGCTCCTCATTCCCTGCTCTGAGCTGCTTTGTCAGCTGGGATGAAGGGAGTGATGAGAAAGAAAGGACTTTTGAGGGTGTTTCTGCCTCAAAAGGCATTGACTGTAAGGTGGGGACGGGGACGGGGGGGGGACGGGGGGGGGGGGGGGGGAAGTGCTCTCAGAAGCAGAGTGGGAAAGGACAGGCTCTCACCTTGGGCAGCAGGATGCTAAGTGGTGCATCACAGTAGGCAGACTGCAAGCCCAAACCCTGGAAGGCTGTTGCCACTGATAACACCCATCTGCTGTGGCATCATGTCCATTGACATAACCTTAATTAATGGTATTACCAAGCTAATGAGGAGATAAACCACCCGATTCCAACTCCTGTTAAGAAACTGTCTTAAATACCAGTCACTAATCACTATGGAGAAACAGATAGTGGGCCAAAATGCACACCTGGAGTAAAGAGGTGTGGCTCCCACATTTTCTGGTGAAGTTGCAGTTGTTTACTCCAGGACCGACTATGAACCATCCTGATTAACACACGGCGGCGGGTGTGCGCTGGGCGGGAAGTTGTAAACAGCCCCAGCCCTTATGTAATGTCACGGCTCTTGCGCAAGAGCTGTCACCCAGATGGCAGCAGGATTGATGGCTCTGGAGATGAGCGTGCTGCCAGCCTGGGGTGCAGATGCACGTGGGAGTGCACCAGCTCCAGCCTTGCTCTTCCCAGACCCTGAGCCAATTCAGTGGGGCTCACCAGCCATCGCCGAGCCCTTGGATGCTTCAGAGGGATGGTCAAGTCCACCTGCCCTTGGGAACAGTGAACATCACCAGGCAGTTCTTGGTGTCTTAGAACTTTTTGGGCTACTCTGTTTGGGAAAGGTTTGCCAGTTATGACTAGAAGACTCCACACTACTGCTGAGGTGGTGTGGATGTAACTTGTAAAACAGGGAAGGGACTTGTTTTGCTGTGCTGACTTGATTCTTTGGCTGTTACTTTATTTCCTTGCTGTTGTTATTCTGAAACAGTGAAATTAAGAAAGCATGAGTAGCCTATTTGGATCTGAATGTGTGAGTTCCTGCCCTGCAGAGCTTTCAGTAGAGATTAGATTTTACATGCCATTGTGTGGGGGAGATGTGCCATCAGGCAAAGGAGGAACAAATGCAGGTGGGGCTAGAATGGAGACACAGGAGCCCAATACACTTGCATGAAGCTGCCTGCTGCTCATTAGGGTGGTATTTCCAATGTTTGGACAGGCATCTCAGAAAACATTCACCATCTTCGGTATCTGCAGGATGTTCAGATCCTGTAATGTGTGAGACAAGGTAGTCACTTGTTCCTCACATTAGTCCTTTAAACTTTATCCAAAGAGGACCTAAAATAAAGCCTATGCATAAAAATCTGTCCTGTTCCTGAGTATGCAAGCAGACTAGATGACCCTGATCATTACTTAAGAGTAATGACTCCAAGTCACTGGCAAGGTAGGTATGCACTCAGTCTGCTGGTATCCAAATAAATGTTGTGGGATTCAAAGGATTTACGTGCTCATAGGACACACAACACAGACATCAGGAGCAGACAAGCCTTGCGTGATACCTGTGCTACCAACCTCACTGTTCTTTCAACTGCTTTACTCCAGAACTCCAATGACTGTGCTTCTATTGAGTCAGGCTGTTTCCTGCTTGGAAAAAAAAAAAAAAAAAAAAAAAAAAAAAAAAAAAAAAGATGTTTGTTTGGTTTTTAAGTGATCACAAGGCATGCATATATTAGGGGGAGGAAAAAAAAAAAAAAAAAAAAAAAAAAAAAAAAAAAAAAAAAAAAAAAAAGATCTATCTCCTTCTTACATCTCTATTATTTCTATTGTTCAGGTATGCCCCAGGTACTTTCCCAGACATGTTGCCTTCTGTTTTTAACATTGCCATCTGGGAATCAGATACTGTACATCTTTTGTGGTGCTGTTAAGTGGGGAGGGAATTTGTTATTGCTCCTCATGGATAGTTCTGGCTTGATGCACACGGATATCTCAGAGAAGAGGGATGCCATTGGCTTTGCAGCCACTGCCCTCAGGCTCAGGGACAAGCTCAGCCTGTGTGTGTGCAGCATGTCTGAGGACAGAAGCTGAGGATGTTCACACAGCACCTGCAAGCCAGGTGGTGTCCCCAGGGTCCAAACCCCTTCACTGTTGGGAAGCTATTCGGTTGGTTAATTTTTCACTGAGCCCTCTTTGCAATCTGGCACACTGGATAATGCCTTTAATAAGCACTTGGTCTGTGGAAGTCCAAGGAAAGAAGAGGTGATCTCCACGCAGCAGCCACAGACCAAATCAACCTAAGCTTCAAGGCAGTGAAATCTCTGTGCAGGAGCAGATGCAGAACAAAGTTTTGTGGGTTGGACCCATCTCTCAAAGTTGGTTCTGATAATTTCCCAGTTCAGGGCCTTGTGCTTTGACCACAAATATACCCAGTCCACCACTGTGTGGTGTACATCTCTGTCTGGTGCCTTGGCTAAACACTGTTCAGTAAAAGGTTACAAACTGAAGAAGAGGCTGATGGTTCAGTGTCTTGCATTCTCAGGGCAACTTCAAAAACAAATGAACACCAAATCACAGAATCAAATCAGAGTCAGGAGGAAAGCCTGGGTGTCTGAATGCTGGCATATACCTGCTTAAGGCTCATTTCTAAAGCCTCCACTTCATCCATTCCTGGACACAAAAACTGGCTCACCAAACACTACAACTTGTAGGCTTGGGCAGGTTACTCCTACCTCCAGGCTGCTCCTGCCTCTGGAAGTTTTGTGAGAATATTGCTCTTTGTGCTCCAGCCTGGAAAGCAGAAGTGTTGCCACCCCCATGCAGTTATAGAACCGTAGGGAAGAGGAGTAGGGCAATACACTGTGCCATGGCAGAGAGGATCTTGAGGGACACCAAGAAGTGAACACACCATGACAGAGTGTGCATGTGCATGCTTTCTTCTTTAAAAATAAGCTCAGCAGTCTTTTTTTTTCATTTAAGAAACAGTGGCTAAAAATGGACTTTCAAAAATAAACCAAGCCTAAGGCTAGGTCTGAAAGCACTTAACGAGGGGCAAAAGTAGTTAAAATAATGAAAAAGAAAAATTCCCATGTTATTCCAAGCACAGACTCCCCACCTTCTGTGTGTAAACAGCAGCTGCATCACGTTAGAACGTTGCTACCAGTTTTGGACCAATACCTGGCCTGCTTATGAGAGATGATGAGAGAGAAGAAACTTTACCCTGAGACCTTCCCAGCGCCAGGCTTTTGCCTCCTGGAGGCACTGGGCATTCTAGACATCTCCCAGCATGGCACAGCATCTTCAAAATCACAAAGGTGTGGCAAGGTTTTAAAGCAAAACTGCACTTCACAATAGGATGAAACTAGCTATGCAAAACAGGAAGGAACTGAACAGAGAGGAGTTAAAAGCTGCAACCATTATTTGTGGCAGTCAGTTCAGCCTTTTTAAATGAAAACCAGGCCTTTCAGACAAATCTAATTATGTTCTTTGGAGAGATTGAAAATTTGGTTGGGGAAAGTGACTCTGTGGATGGGATAGATTTTGGTGAGGTGGTTGACTTAGCACATTCTCCTATTCAGGAAAGCAGAGCAAGGGGCTGGAAAGGGTGCTGAGGTCAGAGAAGACAAACAGCCTGACCTGAGTTTCTGGTGGGATATTGTAGCTGAAGGGCCTTGTAGGAGCTCTGGAAAGGAGAAGAGAGGAGCTATAGATTGCAGAGTGGACCAGCTCTGGTTCCACAGAGGGCCTTAACCAGACAAATATTTTCCCCTTTGTTGTTTTCTGTATTTTAATTTAAAAAGTTATGAGGCTTGAAGAATTTAACCTGCTAAAGTAATCCAGAAATTAACTGGGAGATGGTGTCATTATAACATGTAAGCACCCTCAGGAAGAAATGCTGGTAGGAATAAAGTCTTTGACTACAGGAAAGGCACACAACAAGCATACTTCAGCCTGTCAATTTCAAGTAAGAAAGTAGCATGCGTTTTATCAGTGAAGATGCTTAGTCTTTGGGATGAATTCAAGGGCCAGGATTGGCTCCACATTTCCTGATGCCATCAGATCCAACCTGGGAGGCCTGATTGAAATCAAATTGTTTTTTGCCAAATATGAGTTAAACACTGAGGTGAGGGAGTGATAGTTGGGGATCCCTGAAGTGCTGGGGCTCAAGAGGTGGTCTCCAGGTCTCCCTTGCAGCCATGGATTCTGGGACTGGGAACCAAAAAGCTGAGGAAGAAAGACATCATTTAAGTGGCCTGTTGCCTCTTGGAAGGTAGAAGTTGATGAGAAAGCAAATGAAAAACACTGGGAGTTCTTGGTAGTTGCTTGCAAACTGGTAAATATATATATTAAAAAGCTCCCATCCTTTTTTGTTGTTATTGTGGTTTTTTACCTTTTCAAGGCTGTAAGTGAAATAGCTTGGTCGTTTTATAAAGGTTTGTTGGTTGTGATCTTTTTAGTACACTGGCAAGTTTCTCCTGTTTTGGTTTTGTTTGGGTTTTTGCAAACAACTACAGTTGAGCTTTCCACTCTTTGTTTCTGAGTGTGTGTTTAGGACTTGCTGAGAACAAGTTGAACACAACAAATGAGTTTTGGACAGCACTTAAAAAGAGATTAATTCTGTGGTCATTCACTCTTGTCTCTCGGGAAGCAAGTCCCATATACAGGCACTGCTTCTGAGAAAATTTTTTCTTCATGCTAGCTGTCATCCTTGTTTGGTAATGTTAGCAAGGCATTAAGATGAGAATCCAGAAAGATAACAACAGATACGTTACCCTTAACATTGCCCATGGATCAGTTCACATATTGTCGTACCAGTAGAGATGGAACTTGAGAATGATGGGCAAGAAAAACCTCAAAAAATCTCACAGCGACTCAGTGGCAGACCTGAGATTAGCACATAAAACACACAGTTTGTGGCTCTAGCAAGTGGGGAATGAATAGGGCAGGTGGTAAATCTGGGAGGGCCTGTAGGAAGGTTACAAACTTTGGAATTAAAGAACAGCTAAAAATTGAACCAGGAACATAGCCACCAAAGGAAATAATTCATATACTGTTGAATGTCTCATCCCTATACACTTTTAATAATTCTGATAAACATTTCATTTTATCGGTTAAGAAAATTACTCCTTTAAGGGCAAAATCTAGCTACATTTTTCAGGTTAACTTGATTCTGGGAATCATTCTCACTTGCCTGTGGTTTTCACTATTGGGCCAAGCTTAATCCCTAACATATTCCTCTTGACTCAGTGGAGTTATGTAGAAGATCATCTTGGCCTTAGGGCCTTTAGTTATATCACAAATGGGTTTCTTTAAAGGGATATTTCCCTACTTTGAATGTGTTGATTCCAGGTAGTGATTTTCATTTTGCAATCTGGAAGCACTCCTGCATATCTTAAGGAAGTTTTAGTTACACTGGTACTGAAGAGACCTTCTTTGGCAATAGATGACATGCCTGCTGTTCATCCAGCAGCAGACAGGAGTGTGCATGTGCTGGGGCTGGTCTGTGGATGGCAGTCTGGAGAGCCACCAGCCAGGTGCCTTCAATTCCCAGAGAGAGCTGGTGAAGAGTTGTGGGAAGGGACAAATACCTGTCAGCCCCACAAAACCAGGGTGAATGCTATTTACAGTGATTCTGACTGACAGTGTCTTATCTTCCCCCGAAACCTCTGCACCCAACCCTCCAGGTGTGTGTGTGTGCTGGGAGGGGAGCCAGCAGCCTGATTTTGTCAGAAAGCTAATTAGAGAAATTATTTAGATTCCACTACCATGGGGAGCAACTCCTGGTAAGAGTCCTTAGGTTGGAGAAAGATGGAGGGAAGACCCCAAATATGAAGGATTGGCCTTTCAACATCCTCCACCCTGGACCTCAGAGGCTGTGAGATGTCTCTGTATGAAGGCCCATAGAGTGTCTATCCAGTGCCCCCCACAAACTGCTGCTCCCATGGGACCACTAGCCCTGCAGGAGAGGTCAGCACAAGGGAGGTATCACCACAGAACTTTCTCTGCACTTGTGTTTTTCATCTCATGAGGCACTGAAACAAAAGAAAGGGCTACAAAGTGAGGGGAGTGGGGTGGTGTCAGGACAATGTCATACCTGCTGAGATGGTTTAGCAGCAATCCCTATTGCCCTGAATGTCTCAAGTATTGCCTGTTTTAGCTTGCTTTGGCAGTCAGGTCACTGCCTGAGTGCATGATCATGAAAGCAAATGCAAAACTCCTGGTTTTGCTTTATGCAAGATGTGAAACCTATTAATGAACCTAACTGTGACCAGTCTCCAGTTGCTTGCTCACATCTGAGCAAGACATGATACTGCAGTTCTCAGAGTTTTGTCCCTAGGACAAGAGACCTGAGAGAGCCCAAGGCTAGGTTCAGGCTGGCAAGTGATTTGCAAAATAGCAACAAAGAATGTGGGGTATGTGAAATACTTGTGAGCTTCTGAACAGAAAAATATTCCACAGGGACTGGTGGTGGGCATGTCACTGCAAAGCAATGTCTGCCTTGCTTTGGTGAGGACCTGTGCTCCTACCATGACCACAGCTGGTCAAAAGACAGAGGAGACCTGTAAATCTTGATGGCTGGACATGACTTGAAAAAAAAGTCTGAGTTCTAGGGTTGCTTTAGAGTGCACATCAGAGGAGAGCGTGGTTTGGGGGAGCAGAGCTCAGGGATGAGCTGCTCCTGTCCTTGTGCAACCACCATCAGCTGCACTCAACTACGGCAGTGATCCAGCAGCCTGTGAAGCGTTAAACTCCTTCAGCGCAATTCAGATCCACATAGCATCACATAACTGATTCCATTACCATGAGAGGATATGCCTGATGTGATTTCTGTGTAATAATACAGCCAACGGACAGAGCTGGTTGCTGATCTGATCGTCATCTCTGGAAATCTCAGTTCACCCCCATCCTGACATCTCCATGTGCCTTCCTTGAAGACCAGCTGCCAAAAATCTTGTCTTTAGCAAGCTAAAGACAAGTGACACAGTTGTGGACCTCCACTCACTCCATTTTCATCTCAAGGAGGCCAACTCTGAGCATACTTCTGGCAACGAAAAGTGGGAAGATCTTAAAGGGTTGAGGTCTGTCATCTAAAGCAGCAACTGGCTGACTCAGAGAGCAGAAACCATTTGCTCTGGTGTCTGGACATCTCTGAACAGCTGCAAAATCCCAGTACTGAGATCTTGGTAAGGTCACAGTTGCAATGGGCTGGGCATATTGCCAGGGTGGAAGATTCCAGGATCTGCAGCCTCCTAGGAACACCTAGCAGCCAACACGAGCTTTGTGAAGACACCTGAAAATACTTGCATAAAGCTTGTCAGCTTAACGTTAATAACTGGGAGGGAAAGGGTTTGGAGACACTGTGGTTCAGCCAGCAAGGTGAAGCACAAAGCCAAAATGGAGGAGAGAATGGAGTGAACTCAGACAGAATCAGCCTTGCCATTTAAAAAGCACAACTTGAAACATGCTCTCTCCCCACAGACTGCCCTGTTTTCACAGGATCATGCAGAGAGAGAGAGCAAAAGTAAAAATAGCTAAGGGGACAGTCATTGCAAATCACAACAAATAACAATTCAATAATATGGTTTTAATGAAGAACTCCACAGCACCCAATAAATTCAAGATTTGGCACAACAGCAGTGTCCAACAGCCATAAATAAAGCAATCTGCTAATGACTGCACATTCCATCTCATTTTCCTTGATGTTTTCCATGGCGTCATTCCTCTGAATCACAGCTTTTCTTTTTAATCTCATCTTAATCTACACCACTATTAGGTGCTGCACTTCTTCCTTGACAGCACCGTATTTGAATGGCCACTAAGTAGGGCTTGCTCCTGAGCTGGTGGAGGTGAGGCCATAACACATGCATGTCTCCTGCAGGCTGAGCCTCGATGGCACGCAGTCACTCACACATAATCAGCTATGGGTAATTTGGAGCCAGAGCCATGCCTGTGGCCCCTACCAGATTCTGCACTTGGCATTCAGTTTTCTCCTCAGGTCTGACATGTCATGACAGAGACATTTCTTCTTCACACAACTCATTTTGACCCCAGCTAATGAGAGATTATCCAACCAACAGCAGCAAATCGGCTGCTGCTGGTCTAGGGAGGGCATCTTAGGTTCCCTCCTTAATAAGCTTCACATTTGGCTTTTCTTAACTGAAGGAGAGTTCATCATCACAAACATCTTGCCAGTGATACAGTCCTTATCTGACAGATGGAGCCTAAGCAGAACTGTTTGTGATGACCTAATGTTGTTTGCTGCTTACCTGGCAAGACACCAGTGAGTAGCTTGTCCCCTGCACAGAGAAGTCACTAAACAGATGCTCATGCCTCTCAAACAAAAGAAAAAATCTTTGCTTTTCTAAAATAAAGTCAGGGTATAAACAGATCAAGAGTGTTTTGGAGCCACTTTTTCTCTTCTGCTGCACATTGGGCTTCTGTAGGGACCCTGTTTCTGCAGGGGTTGTCCCCACTGAGCAGCTCTTGCAGCCTAGGAGAGTGCTGGGACTGTAGTGTCCTGTAAGGAGCACTGGGGGATGATTAACCCTTTTTTTTTGTCATCACTAAACCACAATGGGAACATCTTCCTCTTTTTCTCAGTCATTAGGTTTTGCATACTGGAATTATGTGCATTAAATAAGGAAGTTTTCCAGCAGGGTGTACATCCTTGAGTCTTTCAGTAGAATGAGCTTTTTGAATGTCCATAATCACAGAGTATACAGCTAACCACAAAAGAAGCCTCCTTAATTTTAACTTCTTTTGGCCTAAGTTGGGCAGGACCTGAAGTCAGGGTTTGCTACTTTGCCATTGCCATAAAATCCCATTCGTGGGGAGGTTTGCCATTCAGAGTTGCTGCATCTACTTCATCTCTTTTCAGGTTTCCACTTCAAACTTCTTCCTATTTTAGTCTAGTTTTTTAAATGCAACTTTATAGGCCGTAGCACGTGGAGATAAGGGGGACAAGTCCTGAAATCATCTGTCTGCTTTTCTTTTGCAACTTCAGTGACAGCAGATATTAATGTGTACTGCCTAACTTGTCTGGCCACACTGTGAGGCCATTTTGGTGACAACAAAAAGCTCACTGACTGATCCTCAAAACACCATGTAAATTTGGTTAATACCATTGTCTGTAAGCCCCCAGACACAGTTTCCTCTTTGCAGCCCTCCTGCTTTTTTGCACATGGAGGATGTTGCAGGTCCGGCATTTCTCTTGTGTCAGGCCTGTCCTGGACTGTGACTGTGTTACACAACCATGCCCTGCAGATTGAGGCAAGGATTAAAGGTGTCCAAAATATTAGGAAATCAGAGCAGTGAAAGGTCAGGGATCTTTTTTATTTTCTCTTGGCTTTGGTAGGTGGCTGCTGAAAAGTCAAAAACGCACTTTAAAAAGAAGGAGCAGAAAGGTGTGGTTTTCCAGAGCACTTGGCATCCATGTCTGTGTGTGAACTGTTTACAGGTATGGCAAAGCGTTACTAATCTCTGAGCTATTTAGAAAGGAAGTACCTCTAGGATCTCCTCATTTGTCTCCCCTGTTTCTTAAACACCACTGAGTCATGCTGAACCTCCTCCCCTCCTGAAGAATGGCATCGCAGAGCTCCCTGAAGAAAGAAAAATGTCACTGGACAGTGAAACCAACAATCCCAAGTGGGTTTGTTGGGCCCTGAAAGCTCATGACCTAGTAACTGGGTAAAAAATCCTGGAGACTCTGGGAAGAAGTCAGTCTAGAGGCTGCCTGAAGATTCAGATGCTCTTGAGACCCAGGGGAGAAATTGTCTTATCAGGGTCGGGACTCCAGCTGGAACCAGTCTGGACTTGACCCTTCTCAAAGTTCATGCATGCTTGGATAGAAGTTTCTGATTGAGACAAATCTCTTCTTCAGGCAGCCCCCTGGAAGACAGTGCTGCCAGTTGGCTTTGCAAGGCCTTGCTGGATGGTCCAGTTTTGTCTGAACTTTCCCAGTTCCCCTCCCTTCCACTTCAGAATGCTGGTCTGCATCTGGCTTCCTGTTCTAACTTAGCCCCAGATGTATCACATTGCAGCTTGGTTCCTGGGATGCTTTTGCAAATGGCAAGAAATTATGAACAGGATTCCCAAAGGAAGCCATGCTGAAGAAATAGCTGAGAGAGAAGGAAACTTCACCATTACTATTTAATTTTTTTTCTGAGCTCATACTTCTGTTTCAGAGAAAAAGGAAGTGTGTATAAAGGCTGCCTTGAACAACAGGATGATGCTGGTTGAGGCAGTGAATGGTGAAAAGAAGTAGGCACTGTGGGACAACTGGTGAAGATGAGGTGGGTGAAGGAGGTGCTCCAGAGCCTGGTTTGTGTGTACCAAGAGAAGCAAGAAGCCAGCAAAACAGATGGGTTAGGCATTGCTCAAAGAACAGACATGAACTGGAAGACGACATTTGGGAAGAAAAGCAAAAAAGTATTTCCTCACAGTAGAATAATTCTCAAGTACAAACACCAAGGGATGGTGTCCCTGCTTCCAAATATCATCTGACAAGTAGCATAGCAGCTAGAAAGCCACAGCTGCTGAGCTCTGACCCTAGTGTGGCACTGATTCCTCATCCAGAGTGCCTACTAATTGCACGTGCTGCAGGCAGCTTTCAAAAGCTAATTTAAAAAACAGGGAGTGGGGTCCTCAGAACCATGGAGAAGCAAGTCAGGCTTGACTCAAGGGGATCTGAGAGCATTTGGTGCTTAATATCTTTGGCCAGCATCTGACCATCTGAGAAATGGAGCATGTCTCACCTGCCACAGACGATGCTGGGAGGCTAATAATGGTATTTCATGTCTGAGGTCCTCCGACAGAAAGCTGCCACGTAACACAATGCATTATTCTACCCTAAAGCCAAAGTCTCCTCCACCCAAATAAATATGTTTTTGTGTTGCCTGCCTCCCATTTTTAATCCACGAGCAATTCTTACCAGAAAAAATAACAATAAATAAAAATCCCTGGCAATACAAGTGTGCCAAGAGCTTGGCTAATCAGCAGGATTCTAGTATGTCGCTACAGATTTTGGCAGCCTCATGTCAAGAAAATGATGCAACCCCATTCCTGGGAACCAGTGTGAGGGAAAGAGCTTCCAGCTGATTGGGACTGTTTATTCTAGGTGAAAGTTTGCAACATTTCCATTTGGTTCTACCATTGTGATCTTTGCCAGGCCTTTTTTTTCCAGGCAACGAATGCTTTCTCATTTCTCTGCTTGATCTCATATTTACAGGCTTAGTTGCTACACTGCTTTTATTTCTCTGGAAGGCATATACATGGTCAAAAATGGGTGGATCTCATCTTGCAAGAGGCGCAACACTTTCATCTCCTGCTGACTCCAGTCAGGCTGCAGGACTAAGGAAAGGATTTATAGTCTTGAAGCACAGATTATGTCAGAAGAATGGCCAGACCCTGGGCAGGAATGCACTGATCGTCGTTATCACATTTAAACTCATGATTTCACAGAACAAGGGAATGTGCAGAAAATCTGGCTGCATGGCTCTAGCATGTAGAATAGTGTTGGGCAGTACTTGCATCCTTGCAGAGCTTTGGCCTGAGGAGATGAGTCCAGGCCAGCCTTGGTAAGACAAGCCAAGCCAAGCCAACTGCATACAGGGATTCCTCTCAGCTTCAGCCAGACCTGTGTAGGGGCTGAAAGTGTACTTCCAGGAATGTATTGCTCTGTTTTCAGCCCAAAACAACTATTTCCTCATTCTCTTTGTTCCTCTCTGTCATTTCTTCTTTCTGTAGCAATATAACAAAGTTCCACTTTGAAATGAATCACTGTTCTAATGCTCATTAAATGAAGGAACTGACAATTCTGGTAAGACTCATGCTGACTAATTGCAGGTGCTGGTTAAATTTCCCCAATAAAACTTCTACAAAATCAAGGCCATTCCTGGGTGTCATTCAAATTTTGGGTATCTAAGGAGCTTATAAAATCCAGTTAGGGTGGCTTTCTGTCATAGTCCACTGCAGCCTGTCTGATAATTTGACCATTAATTTTCCAAACACAGTAGTGTCACTGGCTGGCCAGGGCCAGGTCAGCTAATACCAGATCTTCTGACCAGTCTGAGCCATTGCTTTAAATCCCAGTGTCTCTTAGAAGGAAGCAGAGCTAGCATTGCTGTACACAATATATTCACATGGTTAAGTCAGGTTATCCCCTCTCTGTTAAAGAATCATGGTTAGGCAGTAGATGCTAAAGTTGGAGCACTCTGATGAGCCAACACTTAATCCCTAATAATCCAGGTGTCATTTAAAAGCCAAAAATTATCTGGCATTAATTATGACCCAGAAATGTTACCATTCTGCTTTTCCCCATTATGCTCATAGCGAAAACAGTGGACACAAAAATCCAAGACTACATAGAGGTGTTTTTTGGGGTTTTTATTTGATGAAAGATGACCTTGAGGTAAAGCACAGGCATAAACCTCCAGCCAGCATATGTGAAGCCCTAATTCAATGCCACATTTCCTGGACAAATTGTGCAGCTGTGTGACAGTTGTGTCCCCACCTGTGCAATGGGAGTGTCGATCTCTTCATATGATGCCATCGCTTGCCCTGCTTTGGAGAGAGGACTTTGAAGGAAACTCTGCCTCTCAATAAAACTTCTCACAAAGTGTGTCACAGGAAAGCTCCAACCTCCTGCTCCCACTGTTTAATAATAAACCTGCTGTTTATTTTGCAGAGCTCGTTTCCTAGAGAGAGCAGTGAGAAGGTGTCATGAATACCTGTGTGTTATAGTCACCTTCCCCACAGTACCCTGTGTCCCAGGCACTTGGAGAAGGCAGCTCAGCATCGTCAGCCCCACCAAGGCTGGAGAAACTGCAGCCCTGCTCCTGCTGCAATGAGGCAGAGTCAGATCCAGGCACTCCTGGCTTTCTAGCACCTGCGCTTCAACCACAAGGCCGAATTAGTACTGAAGGGACCTGTATTTTACTGCCCCCTTCTTCTGCATTAATTAAAACACATCACTGCACACTTAAGCAATTTAAATGTTTTGGAACGAGTCTCGGGACGGCCAAGGGCATTCAAAGTGACGGGCAGGCTGGCAGCTTGCCTTCGGCTCGCTGGCTTGCCTGTCTATCACCAGCACACGTCCTGCATTACAAAACTGTGAGATCTCTGCAGACCCAGTGACAATGCTACAATTTAAGGAGAGAAAGCGCAAGGCTGCAGTCAGAAATCTCTGGTCTTCCCAAGGCTCCATCCCACAGCCTGGCTGCCAATATCTCTGCTGATCTTTTTTTTTTTCAGTTTTCACTTTTTTTCAACACCTCTATGAAAAGCTAGTGGGAATTACTACTGTAACTGATATTCTAGCACCACAGTGCCTGATGGAAAGCCTTGCTAGACCTGGGTACTAGGCTATACGCCTTCTTGAAGATTCTTTTTTTTTTTAATTTGGGCTTTCTGGGGCAAGAAAATGGGTATTAACAGCACCTCACATAAAAGTCAGAACTCTCACAGACTGTATTTTACCTTCGAGGTCATACTGAAGTTGAGGGTATACATGAACCTTCCCCCAAAGGTCTGTTTGCTTTTCTGTCACCCATCAGCTGGCTGCAGGAGATGGCATGAGAAGGGACCTCAGGTGACCTCCAGAGTGACTTCTGCACTGTGGACTCCAGGCAGCAGACAGCTGACTACAGTCTAGAATGGAAATGAAGGACTAATTTGCCCAGGGACATTCCCTTTTGTATTTTAAAGTAATGCAAAGTGTCTTTTCACTTTCAGCTCTGGATTTGAGGCCTAAGATGAAGAGTCACCTCCATTAGATCCACACCATCACAATTGTAACATCAAAACAAGCACTGTATTAAAAATAAACACAGCAGGCATTCACTGACATGATTAAAATGTATACATATGGGTGAGGTCATTTTAATAAAGGCCTTCTACACAGACATATGCATTTCTTACTGTGGCCCTGGGCTCAGAGTAGGAGCACTTTGCATCCACAACTACCTGCTCTCGTGAGGTTGCATCAGCTCAGGCTCTCTGGCTGTTCATAACATCTACCAGAAGTGTCCTTATCACATCCACATGCATTGACCTCCCCTTAACCTTCACGATGACTAGAAAAATCACAGCCATGGTTACCACATCAGCAGAACATTGGGCTGTTCTCCACTGGGCCATGGTGTCAAGCTCCTCCATCTCCTCTATCAATCTTCTGAAGGCATGCTCTGATTCTGTTTGTAAATAACTCGGTGCAAATAATTCCTTTGTTCTATCTGTGTGCCTGGAAAAGTCTCCACCAACTAAGGGAAAGTAAACTGGACTTTCCAGAATGACATGAAAAACAGCAAAGCCATTAATGTCCATCTGCACAGTAATGAAACTCTTCTGTATGTCACTGGAAAAATAAAATAAAAAGGCAGGACTTCTTAAAAGTCTTGACCTTATGTGCTTTCCTAGGTCACTGTACAACAAAGCTTCTGTACCTCCCACTATGATCATCCAAGCCTCTTCATCAGCTGAGGTGAAACACCACCCTATCCAACAAGCTTATAGAGCAGGCAGTAAAGCTGGCACACTGATGGCTTTCTCACATTTTGGGTGCCTCCCAGTGAGTGCTGCCACAGCCAGGTATGCCAGGCTGCATCTGTCAGTGCTGCTGGTAAGGCATCCAGATGGTGCTTCAGAGATAGACCTTCTCTGGGAAAGGGTATAGGAGGGATGTCCTCTCTTGTCTGGTCTCTTGGTCATAGGCCTGTTGATAGCCAGCCTGCAGCATCCCTGCCTGACTCTGGAGAAACCCTGGGCAGTGATACAAGTCACCATGGGGCTCCCAGCGCTCCCCAGTGCTGCATCAAGAGATGCTGCTGTGGTGTTTGACCTCAGATTGAGGTGTCTGCTGCAACCTAAACAAATTATTTTTGTACTGCTCATCTTATCGATAGCTCTTAGACAGATGCCCCAAGGAACAGATGCCTGCTCCCTCTTTCCAGCAGGCAGAAACAACCAATAGATGCTTCCAAACAAAATCTCATGCTCTTGGAGAGGGAAGAGGTAGGGTTGCACTAAATATCTTTCAGAGTCCAGTGGAACTGTTTGCTGACTTTGTTTTCTTCCTGATGCCCGTGAGCTCTTTGGAAATGTCTCTGCTTCTGATACTACTGAATAGATGTCCAGCAACATGCAGGAAAATCAAGCTGCTAATGACTTGAGAAGTCCTGAACCACAAGAGCAAGGAGGATGGTTTGAGGAGAAAAGGGCACCTGTGTGTCTTCTTGCAGAAAGCATCACAGAAGACAGAAGTTCCAAAAGATGCCACAGAAGACAACTTTACATCTGCTCTGAACATTGAGCAAACATTTCCAAACACAACACATGTCGTAACGATGGTGACACTCAGGGGCAAGAGGAGCACAGCTGAGGAGCCAGGCCAGGCTGCACCAGTGACACCAATGTAGGGACTTAAAACCTACACATGGCAGAAAGCAGTGGCACTCACCACAGGTGTAGAGACAGATGACAAAATTGGGGGTGCAATGTGGGTTTCTGGAAGTGGGGAACACTGCTTCCAGCTCTGCCAGCAGCCCTACTCTTCCCCCTCCTGGACACAGTAGATGGGTGATGACCAAAGGTCTGGGACAGATCCTGGCCTGATTTCCCTCCTCTGACTCCCATCAATGGATCTTGGCCTAAAAGGTTTATCCAAATCCTATCTGCACTCTTTGACTGTCCAGAACCAGGCTCACCTTCTCTGCAGAATGAAACTTCTTGAAGGATTTTCATTGGTCTCCACAATGGGATGAGCCATAAATTACCCCAGGAATAGTCTGCTTTGATGATGTGTATTTTCAACCTCACTTCCATTTTAATATATGATAATATAAACGGTACTGTCCCCAGCCAGAATCCAGGAGGAGTGAGATGATTAAAAATAATTCATCTTATACTGAATTAAGCAACTGTGGCCCTCAGGAACAGTCCCCTTTGAGTACAGTACAAATCATGGGTGACAATCTGGGTCACTTTTTATTGGGTATGCACCTTTTTTCCAGCCCTAAATCTGCCAGCAATCAGATAGGTTGAATAAGGAGAGACAACAAGGAGAAAAAAAAAGGTCAGTCTCTACTGAAGAAGATGGTGGAAGGAGAAGGGAAGACGGGGCAGGGGAAGGCAACAGGTCCCAGCGAACTGGCAGGAGGTGATGTTTCCTCAGGAGAAGGACAAGCAGCAATCCACTGGGTCCTTGGGAAAGTAAATATGCTGCACCTGGAGCCCATTCTGCTATTTGCTAAGACTCAGCAGCCCAGACCACTTGTGGTTTCCTTTCTGAGTCTTGCTTCTGCCCACAGTGACAGAAAGTGAGGGAACAGAGATGAGACATGCCTGACGCTTTCGCACTAGCCAAGGCGCTGGGACCACAGGGCTGCTTTGCCCACCCTTCAGCTAGGAAAACAACAGCAAGTTCCCCTTCCAGCCACCACCAGTGAGCCACAAAACCCTCTGTTTACACCATCCCCCCATGCTAGGAGGTCTGTACGTTGCATTGCCCTACCTTGGATTGAAGCACCTCGCTTCCCCCTCCCGGAAATTAGACAAGCAAGAGTAAGAATGACTCATCTGTGCATATGAAGACATGCACACACACACACACACACTCACACACACCAACACATCTTACATGTTGAGAGCCTGAGGCAAATATTTCATCCAGCTTTTGAGCTCTCTGGTTCACACAATCCTATGAGTTTTAGTGAAAAAGAAAAAAATATTTAAAAGAAAGGAAAAAACATGAGAAGGGTGTCAAAATAGTAAAGAACTAGCAAAAGTAAAAATCAAACCTTGTTACCATTTCTCTAGCTTGAAAGGAAACCTCCTTGAGTGTGCTCTTGCATTCATGTCCTGCTCAGTCTCAAGCCAGCATGACTCCATTCAGAGACCAGGGAGATGGCTTGCTCAAGGGCTGGCCCACTAGTGACTGCTTCAAATCCAGCTGTGCCACATAGATCCCCACCACTGCTATTAGCCTGGGAAATGGGCAGATGGTTTCATTTCCTGTCTTTGTAAACAGGTCCTTTTTCATGATTCCTGACAGATGATGGTGATCATGGACACTGCATGCACGCCTGTGCCATCGGTTTGTGGCTAAGTGGAGACCATCATCCATCAGGTGACATTTACCCAGAGTATTCCTGAAGCTTTATAAACTCATATACCCATAACAGTACTTGGAAGGGTGCATCATCCCAACAAAAGGAAGCTTTGTGAAGCTTTGCAGACATGCTTGGTGTTTCCTTGTCCTATTTGGAGATCTCTTTGTTTATTGCAGAGGAGTTAGACTAGATGATCTTTAAGGGTCCCTTCCAACACCAACTATCATGCGATTCTTTGCTTGGTTGCATGGAATCCAGCATTGAATGATCGCACCAGGGATTCAGAGGCATGACCTTTACCAGCCATTTCTAAGCACATCTGGAGCTTTATATCCTCTTTTCCCATAACATATGAGGCCATGTGCAGTTCCCAGCTGCAAGCAGTGGGAGGCAACAGAGCTGGACCTTTGGCCACCAAAACAACAACAGCCAACACCACCCCATTCTATGGTTGGGAGTTCAGCCCTGCTGTCACTCCTGCACTCTGCCTTGGCATGTGGGACTGTACTGCTTCAAGCCTCCCTCAGCCAGCAGAACCCAACATGACAATATGGTGGATCTAGAAAAAAAGTGAAACCTTTGAACTATTCTGCCAGCAGAGCAGAACAGAAGCTTGTTTGGTTATATCCTTCAGCTTATATATAAGCTTAGATATAGCTGAAGGACAGCTTATTTAAGGATATAACCAAATAGGCTTCTGTTCAAGAGCTGTTCAGGATGGACCCAGGTTTTTTCCATCAGGGAAGGGAAATCCACTGTGCCTGGAAGTGTTCAAGGCCAGTTTGGATGGGGCTTGAGAAACCTGGTCTATTGGAAGGTGGCCCTACCCATCGCAGGATGGTTAGAGCTAGATGATCCCTTCCAACCCAAACCAGGCTGTAACTCTATAACTCTGTCCACCACAGCATAGTTGTGACAGACCATGACAAACACCCTGAGGTGGCTTCTTAGATGGGGAAGCCTGGTAAGAGCAGCTGCTCCTTTTTTCTTGGGTCAAAGACCCTTTCTCCACAGCAGCCTCCACAGCCACCATTCATGCCCTGGCAGTGTGACATGGTGCATTTCATCAGATATTGGGAGGACGCTAAGTTCAGTGACACCCATTCCAGCCCAGTTACATTGCTTAATAAAGATCACAGTAATCACAGATATCAGCTGCAGAGTATTAAAGCTGCCTTCGCCCTCCAGTGTGTTTTACCCTGTAACTTTTTATACACATTTTCTCTGCACCTCCAGCCTTACTTCCTCAGGACTGCTCTTGCTGTTTCTCTCAAGAAGAGCAGTGTGTGAATGGTAGGACTGCATAGGAAGGAAGTGGTGCTGCTGATTCAATGGAGTGTGCTTTTCCTTCTGAGTCAGTACAGAAAAACTGTCTCACTGGGCTCAGAAAGTATTAGAACAAGAAGTCTGCCCTGGGTGTGTGTGGGCTTGTGTTTTCATGTCTCTGACCCAGAACATGGAAAGGTTGCACGGAAGGGATTTTAATTATTTTGAAAGTTACTAAAGTCCAATTAGAACTGTAGAGGGAGCACAGCAAATCACCCATTCACTGCATCAGTCGGTGGGCCCATTGTCATGAGAGAGAGATGTAGGTAACAATCACAGGGCATGAACCTGCTTCTAGAAAGCAGAAGGTGTCAAGAAGACGTATGGCTAAAGGCCAGGTACTCAGTGCTGTTGGATCACGAGTTCTTGCCTGGAACTTGAGGCTGGATTCCACACAGCAGATAGCAGGTCAGAGGCATCTGGAAGGCTGAGAAGAAAATGTGAGGGGCAGGGATATAAAGCTATCAAGTTAAATTTCTAAGATTTTCTGCAGCTGATGAGAGGTAGGAAGCCTGCAAGAAAATCTGAAGTTTACTGAAACACTCAAGATAAATAGTGAAGGAAAAGAAATCACACAGCAGCTAACTTATTACTTCAATTCAGAAGTCACCCCTCAGGCTATCAGGGTGATACCTGGTTCCAACAGGAAGAGATTATTTGCTGGTACACTGAAAAGTAAAAGATGAAATGTTGGAAACAACTCCAGCTCAGGAGGAAAAGTCACAGCAGTCACACTGTCCCTGCCAAGGATTCAGTGGTAGATTTAGAGTGAAAGAGCCAAGATGCTTTAAAGCTTTTCAATGATGCATTCAAATCAATTCCTGTATCATGCATTGGAAGACAACAAATGTTTTGAATCGTATTTTTGTTTACAGTATTAAAAACATAAACGGGAGTCCAATTTCAAAGTTTCATGCACACTTCTGGAGAACATGGGCCCGGGTTGGAGAAAATCTGGGTAGAGTCCTCTTTCATGCTACTTTCTATTGAGCTCGTTTCACCTCAAAGATTGGGGTGAGCCTGAAACCTAAACTGAAAGCAAAACTAAAATGGGCATAAAAGTAAGGCAATGGAAAGTGATTGCCCAAGCCACTGTAAACTGAAACTGCCATGTTTTGCACAGTGCAGGTGTCAGGAACCCATTGATCTTAGATTGCAGCACCCTGAAGCAGGACAGGACTCCAGCTTCCAGCTCTGAAGTACCCAAGAGCAGAGGAGGCTTTTCCATGAACTGCTGAAAGCTGCCTGTGCACTGCACATGATGATCAGGAAACCAGTATCTCAGCTGCCGGGTGGCTGCCAGGCATGTCAGTGCCCCAGATGTGCAGCTTGTAGGTGTCTAGTTATTTCCTGGGCTCTCACCAGTCTATGCATCATGTTATTTTGTTGTTTTTCACTTGGGCAACAAATATCTGCCACATATGGCCTTCTCTTCATTGACTTCTGGGTTATATGTGAGAAAAAACAGGTATTTGCTTGGGACAGTCTCAGGCTCAGTGTCCAGTTCTTTATTTCAGAGTCAGGGTCACAGTGTGAGAGATCCCACAGCTGTGGCTTGGCTGCCTGGCAGAGTTCCATCTCTCTTGGGTACAGCTCGAACTTTTATTGTAGAGAGCTCCTTTGTGCTAGGGAAGAGAAATTCATGCTGCTTTAAAATAGTCTAGGCCAAGGTTGTCTCAAAAAGCAGAGTGTCTCAAAGATACAGCTCCAGGCTTCAAACCTGATTCAATAGCTTGCTGTCTTTCTTTAAAGTGCTTTTGGTGCTCTTCAGGAACAATGTGGTGTATGAAATTAAGTATAACTCTTCATCAAATGGATATGAAGCTGCAGCTGAAATACACCGTTCTCAAGGCTTTCTTAAAATTAAGTAAGGTGGACCTAGACTTGAAATTCATTGAAGTTACAGTGCTAAGTTCCCGTTCTTTATTGCCTACGGAACTCTCCTTGCCCATTCTGCTCTTAAATCACATTTGGGAACACCAGCACATGTATTTGCCCAGAGACACACAGACACTCATGCAGGCAGGGCCCTAAGGAAGGATGTTATCTTGCAGCACTCCGTATGGTTTCATGATATGAATGTGTTGCTCTGTGTGCTGCTGCAGGAGCCTTGCAGGTCTGGGATGCAGCCTGGCCAAGAAGTCATAGTGAAAAAGGGGAAATTGCAAAAAAAAGAGAAAGCTGACCACAGCTGCTGCTCCGTGCCTCTGACAGCCATCAGATGGGGAAGGATTCTGCACCCCAGCCCACGGCCTTGCAGCTGCAGCGGACCGAAACCTTGGCTTCACACCGGGAGGCCAGCAGTCCCCAAAGTGAGGTTTATGTCAGCTCAGAATCTGACAGCGATCCTTTCACTGGTCAAAAACCCCAGTGCACCAACACCAGGCCTCTCCCCACCGCCTGCCAGCCCCCCAGCAAACCCAGACATTCGGATGTGCTCTCCTTTGTGAGATCTGCAAAGTGCCTTTTGAAAAGCAAAACCCACTGGGCCAAGTGTCTTGACCATGCTGAGCAAAAGGAAAACAAGATCTTTCATCTGCCCTGCTATTCTGAGCCCAGAAAAGGGCACTTGTAGTGTCTGTCTACATACACTATGTTTTCTTCCCCGTCTCTTAAGTTTTATCCTTTCAAATTGTCTAAATAAAAACTCCCTCACTCTGGAAGGGGTGGCACAGAGTTAAGCTCAAGCACAGCTCAGAGCTGCAGGACATGGAGTAGCTGAACAGAAGCTTATTTGGTTATATCCTTATCAAACATGAGAGCAGCACAAACATCCCCTTACCCCCACAAACACCCAGCATTTGCTGGATGATATAAATTCATACATGCAAGGGAATGACCAGCCCTACTGATAACCAAGGTTTTTTATTCAGAAAACAGAACAGATAAAACCCAGGGGCTTCATGAGCTTTACAGTGGCCACATCAACAGAAGGAAGGAAGGAAGGTAGGAAGGAAGGAAGGAAGGTAGGAAGGAAGGAAGGAAGGAAGGAAGGAAGGAAGGAAGGAAGGAAGGAAGGAAGGAAGGAAGGAAGGAAGGAAGGAAGGAAGGAAGGAAGGAAGGAAGGAAGGAAGGAAGGAAGGAAGGAAGGAAGGAAGGAAGGAAGGAAGGAAGGAAGGAAGGAAGGAAGGAAGGAAGGACAAGAAATATAACTTTTACCCACACTAATAGCTTTGACATCCAAAAATCCAGTGTGGGAGGCCAGGCAGAGGGGCAGACCCAGAGCTTCTCAGGGAGCAGAGGTCTGAGAGAGAGCCCAGGGCAGGAGGACAAGCTGGACGTGGGGGAACTGTCCAGCAGGAGACTGCCAGAAATTGCCCAGGGATGAGGATAGAGGAAAATTAAACTGTTCTGTCAGCCAGACAGGTACCCTGCTTCCAGCAACTTAAAATAAAAACATTGCAGAGTCTCAGAGACATCCCCCCCGCAGCAGCCATTCCCGTCTCTATCCCAGGTTTGGCAGGTCTCTGGAATGTGTTTCTCACCCACATTCAAGAGTTTGGCTTGTTTAGTCTAGCAAACCTAAGGAGAGGGCATAGCTTTGTTGACTGTAAATACACCAGAGGCATGAATGCCAGGGTGGGAGAAGAACTATCCAATCTAAAAGATCCTGTTGGAATGAGAACAAATAGGGGATCAGTTGATGTATGAAAACATCCAAGATAAAACTTACGAGGAGACTTCTAACCAGTATGGAGCTGTCAAGAGCTGTCTGAGAGAGCAGGGGCTCCAAGGGATGTCACTGCTTTGAGGATGAACCTTGAGTTGGTTGTGGAGGGGATTATAAAATGTTGGGCAAGCAAGGGACTGGGAAGTTATTTGTGGCCAGAATAATGACAGTGGAAATGGCAGGAAAGATGGAACAGCAAAAACTGGAGCTGAGCTCTGTGAAGGAAGCTCACAGAAAGCAGAAGAGAAAGTGTTTCCAGACAGTGAATAGATAAGCCTTACTGGAGAGGGAAAAATGGGTCACAAGTTTTTGGAAATAAGGGTGAAATATCTCTCTCCTTGTCAACAGTGTCTGTCTGGTGAGGTGGCCTATCTTTATCCATGTAGCACCTGACTAGAAGGCAGTGCTGGCTTGTAGGCAGAAAAAAAAATTAAAAAATCACAGCATCCAAGGCATTTCTGTCTTCCCATTACTACTGCTTGAAACACTTAAGAGATGTCCCAAGCACTGTTCCTCTTATATGGGTCTAGAGGATTTACATCACCTCAGAGACACAGCAGGAAGATCAGGGAAAGTCAGTCTGCAAAATAATTTCTGACAGCTTTCAGCTGGGACTTCCTCTCTCCTCTAGTTACAGCAGAAAAACCTCTAAAGAGGAGAAACCCATGGGTCAGGGAGGTCCCTGTGTGTGTGAGCAGGGTGACAGACAGATGTGGCATGCACCCCTCCACACCCAACCTTATTTTCACATCTTGAAATGGAAAATATAAAATTATATTCCAGGAAACACAGAGCATGCAGAACCTCAGATGGTAACATCTCTCCTTTGGCCCAGCAGCACCATCTTCTCTAAGGCTAAGAAGTCCCTTCTCTGGTGGAGGGACTTCTGGGGGAAAAGCACAGCATTTTGGAAACCATACAGTCCATTGCACGTGGTCCTCCTCCAGGGAGAGGGTGAGAGAACAAACAAGCAGCAGATGTGAACCATGTTGCTGTGAACCATAATGCTGGAGGAAGATCAGGTCTACAGTGACAACATGGTGTGAGAAACCCACTGGAGTGGGAGGCAGCAGAAGATCCTAAGGCAAAGGAAGACCATCAAGACAGAGGTTTCTTAGGCAGCAAGGTCTCCAAGATGCAGACACACGCTCTCACTTCTTCCTTAACACTATTCCAAGGTGGGGAAATGTCTGTACATGACCTAGTATCAAGGTAGACTCTAAGGGCTGGCCTTGAGCTCCTTGGTAGAAGAAGAGATAGGCCAGAAGGAGAGCTAAAGGATGGCTTCTTCTCAGAAAGGTGAAGCAAAGCCTGGAGGCAACCTGCAGCTATGCAGCCCTGAGCTCCACATTGATCCCAATGCCAGGAGCTGTGAGTTCCTGCCCTGCCCACATAGAGCAGAAATGAGTTAAGGGAAGACTTTTTCTAGCCAGATAAAGCACAGACAATAAATGGACCTTTTTCTCAGTTAGATGCATTTTTTTCTCTCTTCTAGAAGAGCATAAAAGGTCTTTGAGCGAACAAGACCGTGGGGCCTCTCTCCACTGCTACCCTTAGCAGTGTTTTGTGTTTCCTCATCCATCCCAGGGCAGTGGTGCTGAATGCTGATAAAGCCAAACTTGGACAAGCCTCAGTCAGACAGTTGGTGCAATTTGACTTTAAATGGTACTTAATGATTTGTTTTAAATATTGGGCTGGGCTGAGTTGGGGTATTTGTTGTTGTTGTTGTTGATTCTGCTGCTGCTGCTTCTCCCCCTCCTCCTTTTCCAACCAATTAGGTTCCATTTATTTTGGCAGAGGACATGATTAGTGGGGCTGGGCTCCAGATGGTTGGGCGCTCAGCCGCTTGCTGTAAATAACGCTGGATGAGCAGTGCTCCTGCATGCAAAGCTGGGCACTGAGAGGCCAGGGTAGTTAAATCAGAGCATCCCATGGCTGACTTGGGAAGGCTCTGCAGGGATTTTGCTTGAGCCCTTTGGAGAAGTCACTGTCAAACATTTCCTTGGGTATCTCCTGTCATAGATTTGTTATCTCTCCCAGGCAATCTTGCAGGGCACTTCTGGCCTGGCCTCTCCCTCATCTCTGAATTAGCACTTTTATAACATTAGTGCCTTGGGAAGAGACAACCTCTGTAAGAAAGCAGATCCTGCAAAGAACTCTGGGGAAGATTTTAGAGCTTTTCCAAATCCGAGAATGTTAGTGTTTTCCTAACAAATAAGTCTTTTATAACAGCCATGCCCAACTCCCTCTTGTTGTGAAACCTCATGGGTTTGCTTTCTGTAACAGACTTTAAGATCTTCAATAAGAACTAAAAGCACAAAGTTGATAATTATTGTTGTCTTAGTATCTAAGAACTACTTAGTGAGTTACAAACTTAATAGTTACTCAACATTTTTACACCAGCTTGGGTAAGGAGGCTCTTGCTGGGAATGTCTTACGGTTTAGGACAGAGCTAATGTGACAGAGCTAATACGTTCAGTAACAAATACAGAACTATATTCAGAAGAATTGTTCTATTATGGATGTAACATGGCAGTTATAGTAAAGCTAAGGAGCAGATTTGGTACAGAGAAAGTAACTATGAAGTGTTAAAATTACTTCGAATTAGGCATTTCAAGACTTTGAACTGAGATCTTTCCTCTCACCTCCCTGTGTTGCCTGGGGAGTCTCAGTCACCTGCTGGAGCACATGGCAGCAGACACACCTGAAAGTGTCACCCATGTATGAGGAAATAAACCCCATTTCAGTCCATGTCCATAGTCCAGCTCTGCAAGTTCACACCTCTCTGTCAGAGGGTTTGCAGGTGCAATTGCAGGTGAAAAACTGAGATCCCTGTCCCTTACTGAGCACTGCCTCAGAAGGCCTCTCAAGATGGGCATGCCTTGTCCATTGAGCAATCTCAGACTCTGCTCCCTGGACCACTTGCATCGTAAATCCTCACACTAAAGCAGGGCGCTGGCTTCGCTTAAGTCTCTGAGCTCTCTGCAATTCTTTCAGAGCTTCAACCTAACCAGGGCTGTAATGTTAGCCAAGCTTCTATTTGTGGAGCAACCAGCATACCAGAGCATGTTGTGTCTCCGTCTTCAGGTGAATGTCCCATGATCAGACCTTCTGAAGCAGAGGATGCCTCTCCTGTGGCTCAGCTGAACTTTTAGGCTGTAGCCTAAAAGCCAGCCACATCATGCCAGCCACATGGAGAGGATGTTGGTGTGCAGACAGCAGTTCCCAGATGCATCTTTGCTCCTAACACAAATGCATCCCCCATGGGGCTCTCAAGGGGCTCTCAATTCAATCTCTGAGCTGCCTGGATAGCTTTTGGGTTTGGATCAGTAGCAGAGAGGAGCATTGTCAGAAGAGATCCATTGTAAGGAATGCTAAACAAAGCTGCTTTGCACCATAATCCATGTCACACTTTGGCCATGTGCAAGACAGCTGTTTAGCAGTGTTGCACAGGTGTGGTGTGTTTATTCAAGTGAATGGAGCCGGTCTCATCGCCACATGCAGGTGGCTGGAGGCCAAGCAAAGTGCTGGCGCAAGTGCTGCAAATGCCAATACAACCAGTAGAATGTGCCCCATCTTGCCTGGAGCCCAGGTGTAGCTGTGCCACTCCAGCAATGTCTCAGTGCACAAGGAAAAGGTTGTCTTCCAGTCACTGAATTGTCTAGAGATGGAGATTTTCTAGAGGGATGCCACAGAAGCCAACTTTAGGTCAAACACAAGCACAGAGAAAAAGGGCGCTCTCCCAGAGCAGACCCAGGCCCCCCAAACTGTTAAATGTTTGTAAATCCAATGGCCATGGTGGATATCACGTACAAAGACACAGAGCAAACATTCTTAACCAGCAAGACTTGTACTGGTCTAGCTTGAAGTCATGTAAACTGGACATGTAGCAAGGCGTCCCTGTATGACACTAACCAGAACCCACAGCTCTCACAGCTGTTCTCAAATAGATTCAAATCCAGCTCTGCTCATCTCAAAACCTATTACAAACCCCTGTGTCCAGTCACACATAATTTGCAAAATGCTATAGACAATAAAGACATAATCTAGAGAAGCTAAAGATAGAAGCGATCTATTAGGTCCATTTGCAATCTCTCATGAGCCAGGCAGATTTTTTCCTTGGGCTATATTCATTGCTTTGCCTGCTCTTGTTTTTAATCACTCAAGCAAAGGGACTAGAGCAGCCAGGCAAAGATATGTCTTACTACTGCAGAAGCAGCACTGGGGAATCTTGTATCTCTGATCAAAATTGAGCCCCACACTTGTACAATATGTACTTAGACATGTTTGATGTGGTTAAATAAATCCTATGCAAAAATGTATTTAATTTCTGTAAGTACTCATCTTCCAAGAATTTTTAAGACCTTGCAATAAACATAGCCAAAGCCATCATTCAACAAATTGAAATCACACTTGTAGTAATGGGGTTGCTCTATTCAGATTAAATTTAACCCTTGTGATTTCATCTTTTAATCCAGCAAAGGCAATGGGTCAACACAAATTATGATCAGAGAGCTGAGTGGGCTTTTCTTCTTTGACACCTCCTCCACCACTTCCTTGATTTAAGGCACTTCAATCCAGGGACCATTCACCTAGGCTAACGGATCCCTGTGGATGCTTTGAGTCCACTCAGAGTTTCTGCTGAGTTTCAAATGTAGGAAGAAATTTGTGTTATTTTCTAAGGTCTGCGCATGGGTCTGTGCCTTTGTGGCAGTGACTGCTTTCAGAAGGGTGATGTTCCATGTCATGAAAACAAAGAGCAGTCAATGACTCAGAAAAAATGTGGTTGTAGAAATAATTTTTTTTTGCTATCCAGGGTCCTTTATTTTTCCCTTGAAAGCATAATGCAATAAGGTCCCCTCCCAGCAGCCTGAGGAGATTGCAGCACAGATAAGTTGCAATGTGTATGCCATGCTCAGGAATAAGTTCTTACTGCTGGAGACACAGGGCACTGAAAATAACCTGGTGTGCTTCATAGCTCAGTTGCATCTTGAGTAACCCTGGAGGTTTCTGGGGTCAACAGAGCTAAATAAAACAATCAGCAAAAACACTGTGGTCTAGGAAAGGGCAAAATTTTTCTAAGGCTCAGCTCCCCATGGCAGTATGGATCCTGCACAGAGTGATGAAAGTGTGTAAGTCGTGAGAAAAAGCAGTCAGTGGCCTGCAGTAAAATGCACAGCCTAGTGAGATACTGAGTGCCTTGCTGATGACTTCTATAGCTGGGTCAGCAGATGCCACCACAGGAAGACACCATCATCTGCCAGGCAGCAGGCATGGCTCTGTGGTCTTGGCATGCCTCCATCTTCACTGCAACCCTGGACACATTGATTGGCCCCATGGAGGCCGAGAAAGGGCAATTTCAGTTTTTGGAATCAACACCAGCAGTGGGGATTCTTCACAAACTTTTCAAGCGAATAGCCTCACCAGAAACCCAGACTTCCCTGTGAACTGCAGATCCTGAAGTTAAAAGCCTCTCTGAAACTCTTTAGTTCTAATTTATTACCTTTTTGTTACCAAAATTAAATAAACGCATTGATTAAAAGAGAGTGAAATTATACAGACTCCTGAAACTTGCAAAAAGGTTTCAGATTTTGCTCAGTAAAATATTTGAGCTAGGAATTTGGGGACAATTGTAAATTTTACCCCAACAAGCTTATCCTTGTATTCAGGCAATGCTGGCAGTTTTCTGCCCTTAGCACATGGCACAGCTTAATGAGGACAGAGAACGGGCCAGCCCAGGGACAGCCTTATGCCTGGTCCAGGAACCATCTTCTGGCATGGAGAAAAATGGCTGAGGATTGATGGGTTGGGAGCCTGGTGCCAGACACATCCTGCTGGTCCAGCTCCTCTTGGATCTATCTGGATCACCTTCCTCCCTGCCCAGCTGGCAGATCTTGTGGACTGCAACAAAGCAAGCTGGGGCAGAGCTTGCTCCTTCATGCCATACAGCAGTTAATCTCATTGCTACAGAGTGATAGTTGGTTCCCCAGGAGATTTTTGAGTTTAAGTCCATGTGTCCCCTACATAAGAAGAGAGTTTCCAAGTGGTCCAGGGCCTTGGCCTGGTTCTATAACACTGGAGTGTTGGAGGTCTGAGAGCTACCCTGTAGCCAGGTCCAAGGTCCTCAGTTGTCCCAGGTGACAGTCTGTGACTCTGCATTGCTGCCATGTACAGAGAAGCACTGCAAGCATTTCTCTCCCATTAGCATATCCCTGCAGCACAAGTCTCAGTTCAGCATGGTGTGTATTGCTAAATCTACACACCTTGTAATCCTCACCCTCTCTGGTGAAAGAGAAAACCCGATGCACATCAGAGATATGCCATACACAGCCTACCCCCACCGACAGCAGCCACCTCAGCTGTGCAGGGTGCCTCTCAGCACCTAAAAGAAACCCTCAGAAAAAAAAAAATATAAAAATAAACTTTTAAACTTTGTGCCTTGGATGAGGGGATGGGGGAGGGTTTGAAATGACCCCGTTGCTTCACGCTGCACCTTAGCAGCCGAGTTCACTTCGCAAACACAACCGTGCGCTGTCAGAATAGCCCAGGGCAAAGTTTGTACTTTGCTTGAATTCTAACTTTTGTTTACCAAGGTAATAAACCGGTCTTCTCTTCCAGGTGTAAATGCTATTATGAAAAGGCATATTTGTGTTTCATCTCACCTCAGATGTACAGCATGTGCTCACATCCTACACTGTGTGTACAGCCCACATTGCTCCAGAGCCAGGAGAAAAAATGAAAAGGGGTAAAAATAAATATCCCCACTCTGTCCTCAAAAACACTGTGTTCTGGAGGATCTAGGAGTTTAATCAGATTTCTGTACCTTCACGCCCTGTGTGAAGCTTTGCTCTGCTCTTTGAAGACCAGCTTAGACCTTTCCCACATCTCAGCGGTCCCTGTCAGCACAGCTGGGCAGGCCCCTTGTGAGAGAGATGGTGGAGATGACCTATTCACACCATGTGGACAAGTTCATCTCCAAAAAGTGGGGTTTAGTTTCTATCAAACTAGTTAGATCACCAGTTTGTCTCCCTTTCTCTAAAACCACCCTCTTCTCCATCATGCCATGTGCATTCAGGTGTAGTGTATTTGCTGTAATCTCACTGAAATGGATGGGAGAGAAGAAGGAGGTGAGAAAGAAAAAAAAGAAAAAAAAAAAAAAAAAAGAAGAAGAAGAAAAAAAAAAGGAAGAAAGAAAAAGCCTGGCATTGTTTTTTTCTTGCACTTCACCTCCTGTTCCTGGTGGCGTGCCCACTTGGCAAGATTTGGAGATAGCAGACGCGCTCTGGATAAAAATGACCTAAATGTTTCCTCATCCCTTCAAACCTGTTCGGTGGCCTTCTGTCTCCAACCTACCAGTAATTTGGCCTGGCCACTGCGGCTGCCACCTGAGCACTCCTGAAAACTCCACAAGATCTGCAGGGACTGCAGTAGCCAGGGACCCACTCCCAAGCACGGATCCCCTGGCACAGCACAGCACGAGCACCGTCTGTTGAATCAGAACTCATTCTGTGTCTCCTCGCTCCTCTCCCATTAAGGCACTGACCTCACCTGCCCCCACTGAGCTTGTAAAATTTCGTGAGATGATATCTTGAAAAGCAAAGTGTGAAAGCCCAAGCTTGGACGGAACCCTCACAGAAGCTGACCAGCTGTGGGTCAGCAATAATTTCCTCCCCAGCCCATTGTAGCCCTTTATGAGCAGATTTAAGAGGGTAATAACCATATATTTTTTTTTTTTACATGAACTATTTATTCTATTAAAAGCCTGCGCCCGTAACTCCATCTGTACAAGAGCAGAGCTGCTGCACAAAGGCAAAAAAGGAGCTGAGGAAGACCACGGTGTAAGCGGTGCCCGCTGATGACTTCGTGCTCAGCGCGGGCGCTTTCTGGGAACGCCTTTGCTCCTGAAATCAGAAACCCTGCAGAGAGCCGGGGCTTCCAGCATCGCGCAGGTCTGAGCCTGCCCCGGCCCAGACGCCTTCCCCGCCCGGTGTTTACACCGAAGCTCTCGCTCCTGCACGGGAAGAATCTGAGCCCCTGGCTCCTGCAGCCAGGGAGGCCCTGCCATAATCCACTTCTCGGCGGTGTGGGCAGCTGCAGGGCCCAGCACCCCACAGTGATGCTCACCCCTCCATGGACCTTGCACAATCTTTCCCACACCAGCATCGGATCCCAGTGACTATGGGGCAAAGAGCTGTGGTGCAGATGGAGAGGATAGCTGGCTGCATGTGTTCTCGTGCCTCTTCTCTTCTGGTACCTCTTCAGAATTGTTTTAGCATTGTTGGCTTGTTTTTTGTTTTTGTTTTCTTTTTTTTTAATGTCCAAAAAATGCATTTGAGATCCTTAGCAGCTTTTGCACTTTCTTATTTATTTCTCGACTTCCAATATTCCCTTATCCTTCCACAGCAGGGCTAGAAGGGATATTGCCCACAGGAAAGCAATTCCCCTCATGCATCAACCCAAGCATTACCAGCAGCTCTGCTGTCCCTTCCCACAAGATTTCCACCCTCAGCAGCAGTGACCTTGAGCAGGGTCCTTGCAGCAATTGGGGTGAAGGTCCCAAATCTTGCCCATCATTAACCAGAAGTGGGAAGCTCCTTTCTCCTAAGGAGGAAATCTGGCACTACCCAGGGAATTGGCCTGAGCTCATCTCCTCAGCAGGGACTGATGGCAAACAAGCTACTGGCAAGGGTGGCAGAGGACAGGAATGGTAGAGGTGTCCCCACATGTTTAATTCCTGACATGGTGCCTTCTTGGATTCCCCTACCCCCTTGAGCTGGGTGGGGCAGAGGAGACCACGTCTGGGTCCACCCATGCATTCCCAAAGAAGGAGCGACATGTCACCCCAGTTTGGGAACAGGTGTGTTCAGTGGCCAGATCAAGGAGTGTTAGGAGACATAGAACTTGTTTGACATGGGCTATTATTTCATGGCATCTTGAGTATATTCCACATGTCCTTTAAATGTTCCAGCAAAGTAATGGCCCAGGCCAGCCTTTCCAATCATGTTCTTCTAACACGTCAGTTTGGTTCTTCCAGAACAGGGAGGGGGTGGCATTTTGCCAGAGTTATGTAAGAAGCAGTGTGATTGCATAAGTTCAATTGCTTGCAAAGGTATAAAATAGGCTTTATTGGTAGTTAATACAGCTGGAAATTTTTTCCTGAGGCACCTGTACATATTTTTCAAGGAACCCATCCTTTTCTAGGTTTAGGCCCTTCTGGGATCCTCTTTCTTCTGCATACTTTTGCTGCCAGAAACCCTTGTGCAATGGGGAATGTTTGCTTTCGTACAGGCAATGGTAGGATGAGGTTGTATGTCACTTCACTGGAGCTGCCAAAAGTGCCTGAATTGCTCTACTGACCTGCAATCTGTGCACGGTCAGAGGCAGGAGCTTGTTTTAAATTGGTCCCCAGGTACAAACCTGAGACATTTGGTGGACTTGTGTAGTCCTCCTGAGAGTGATAAGACAATATGACTGCAACTAAGAAGAACTTTCCTTGAGATATTTCTAGAGAATGAAATAGTGGATAACATCTGCTGAAAACGTCAGGTACTTAGCGTAGTTTCACAAGTAGAAAAGTATCATTGCATTCCCCATGGCCGGGTGGGGTGGGATCTTGTGTCTTTCAGGGAAGGAAAAAATGACACAGAACATGACCCACTATAACTCCATCAACAAAAAGAGAAATGGCAATCTTGGTTTGTTCCTCTGAATGTCTCCTTTGCATATAGCTTTAAGCATATGGAAAAGGCTTTGCAAGACCAGGGCCTGATCAGTAGCTAATGCATTCCCAGGTTCAATAACAAGTACACATTGTACATCAGAGGAATGGCAGACTGCCCAGAGCTTTTGGGCAGATGCTGTTTCTAAAGAAATTAAATGCGTGAATAGATAATAACCAAAGAAATCCCTACTGGAATAGAGAATGGACAACCTTCTTCTGATAAAATCAAGTTCTTGCTCAGTCATTTCCCACTTGAACACAAAAACCAAATTAAGTCAGTCCTTAAGGTCCTGGAGTCTAAAAAGTAAGTGGCTGGGTTTCTTTTCTCTTCGTCATGCTGTACATTATCTTAGGAACTGGCAAAACATAACAATGGTGACTCCTCTGTCCCTTTCTGAAGGGGGACATTGCAGATGGTCAGCTGTCTGCTAGGCTGAAGGAGCCACATAGTTCCTTCTCAGCTGTTTCCCTCCAACCTGCTAAGGGCAGGGGGAAAGGAGGACAGAAAAGTGTGGCTTGCCAATGTCCCTGCCATGCAAAGCAGAGGAATCAGTGGTGATACAGCAAGGAAGAGCTTCAGAACAGCAAATGACAGCAGGGACTTCGTGGTATAAGATTAACATGAGATTGATGAGGACTGGGTGAGGAATGAGGTGAGGGTCAGGGTCAGAGGAATGAAGAGAGGTAACTTCAAACCACCTCTGTATTTCAAGCAGCAAGGTGGATTCCTCAGTTGGCCTCCCCTGCTGCTGAATCTTTTCCCCATGCTGCTGCCAGCCCCTGGTACTGCTGGATGCCCACATCTGGCTGAAGGGGCTTTTGCTGGTCTCACTGGAAGCTCTGCAGGAGCCAAACAAATACTTGGCCATGCTGGCTGGTTTCCTGGCAAGGAGAGCTGATACCTACAGCAAGAGGAGAGTAAAGTGCACATAGTGACACAAAAAACAGCACCTGAGTGGTGGGATGTTGCTATTGATTCTGATGTGGCTGCTGTCGGCTGCTGGCACAGTGAGGTGGTCAGAGGCAACTGTCTTGTGCTCTAGGAACTAGGCTGCTGTCACTACATGAAGTCTCTGGGAGGTGCATAGGTATTTGGCCAAAACTTTTCCAAAGAACAGAGTTCAAATCTCTTGTTGCCCGTAAAGATGCCACAGCCTCCCAGGAACTCTTTCAAGGTTATGGGCCCTGCATGCAAGGGACAAAGACTGTTCTGACCAGGACCTGGCTCTGGAAAGCAAGGGACAGAGCTTAAGATACAGCTCATGAGTGGGACCTTGGCACAGAGCTGTAGCTAAGAGACAGGTGAAGATGCCCTGAGCAATGGGTGGAACACTTCTGAATGTCAGACAAGTGACACAGTTGCCCAACAAGCCCAGAGCTTATCTCTTGCCTCCTGGTGAGGATGACCAGGGAACTAGCTGTGGTGTAATTGCCAAGGCAAAACCCTGGTGTAGATACAGCATGAGGCCAAGAACACTTAATACACAGGCTTGGTGACCCATCCTGGCCCACACACTGAACAAGACTGGGATGTGGTTCTTGCCCATTGGGATCTCTGTGGCCACCAGGATGCTTCTGAAACACCTCACAGTGCAAAGGAGGTTTGGTGAAACCTGTCACCCAGGATAGCTCAAATGTCTGATGTTCCTGGATCTCACTCAGTCCCTGAAATACATTTATGGTCTATGTGACAAGTGGTTTATTTTCAACACCTAGGGCACAGAAGGCAAGTGAGATGATGGGCTGTCATCTAGGGCACTTTATACTTGTTTAGTGCCAACTATGTTACAATATCATTTTGATGTCACCATTTCCTCCCACTGAAATTAAAAAACAAAATCCATTGCTAGACAACATTTCTCAGCAGGGACATTTCTGGGTTTGTTTACCATAACACCTGCTTTTTATGACTTCATTGGCTTATTCAGAAGAGGAGGAGACAAAGGCTAGAGGGAGAAAAAATAATATATTTCTGTATTTTTTAATCCTTTCAATTATAAAAGATCTGAACAATCCCTTTAAAAATACCTGACTTCAGAATGTCAACACACAGCTGATATCATACAGCATTCATGGGGGATGGGATTAAAGATGACGTTTTTAGAGTGATTAAATTTGAGAAGCTGCTGACTAGATCTGGGTTTTTGTTATTCCCCTGACAAGAGCAAAACTTTTCAGAACTTGGTAGTTTCTAGGTATCCAGCACATCTCTGTGGAGCCCAAACAAATGTCACGGGGAGAGCAATAGCAGGCAGTCCCCAGCAATGTATGGTATCTTTAGCCATGTCTCAATAACCCAGTTACTTCTATGCAGCACTTTCATCCTGATTTATTCCACAAATCTACCATGCCAGGCTTTGCAAGCAGGTGACAGCTCCTGTTCCTGGATGTCTCTCAGGGAGCAGCTACAGGTGCCAAAGCATTTGCCAGCTGTGGAGGGAGCAAGCAGTGCCTGGCAGGGCCTGCAGAACCATCGCCAGCTCCCTGATCTGCTGCTCTAAGAGAGACAGACACATTACCAAACACACTCTCGAGTTATTTGTGCTGGATTTGCTATGATGCTGCAGGTGGGACTGGATGAAGATTCCTATCCTGAAAGTATCTGCCTGGTTGTGGTAAAACAGAGCTTGCACACTTTTGGGAGATGTTGCTGGCCACAGAGAAAGTCTGAGACCTCTTAGAGAAAGGTTTTCCTCTAAGATGCAAAATACTGTTGATGCAAAATGTTGTCCCTGCTTCTGGAGGGCAATCCAATACCAGCTCAAGGCCCTTTTCAGGAAGAGTTTTGTTCTCAGAAGAATAAGCTCTGCAGAGGACTACTTTGCAAAGTAACCTGTCATGAGGGGTTTGTAAATGAGTTCTGCAGGGAACAAGCTCTCTTGGGCAACACTTCAGAGTGCACAGGCTGAAAAAGGCCCTAACTCCCTCCAGGAAAGCCCAGGGGGACAGGTCAGAGGTTAACTGTTGAACTTCTGAGCAGCCCTGCCTCCCAGACTCAGACACAAGCAGAAGGGATAGAGCTGGGGAGGATGCCCAGCCTGGGCTCTCTTGCTCAGAACCTTCCTCAGTCAGTCCAGTTGCTCTAGCACAGCCTGGTAAAACAAGACTCAGACTTCCCAGGGCAACAGAAGTTGAACTGGGCTTCCAGGACCCATGGCATTCACACGAGAAAAACTTCCCAGACTTACCTCCTCCTCCTCTCCAGCCCTGGCAACACCTCTGCAATGGACACATAGCAGCAGAACCCTGGCATTTGCCTAGCAGGGCTCCTACAGCTGGCATTTCTGGGCACGGGCCTCCCAAGTACACCCATCTTAACTGACCCACATCTTTCCACAGGCTGTTTCTGGAGCAGTGGCATGTTTTGCTCACGCTGCTCCCATTGCCCCTGCCCTGCTAGTTTTCCAGGCAGGGAAATATTACTTCACCATTTCCCTGGTGTTTCTCTTTCTTTCTCATTTCTCTTTTTTCACCCCCATCTCTTCCTTAAATATTGCCTGATCTCCACACGGGTGCAGGCGGTGGGGTGAGCTTTCTGTGCCAAGGGCTGTGTGAGCCGTGCAGTTCCAGCCTCTCCAGGCTTCTGGATGAGAGATGGAGGGGTCCACTCTGATCCTCTCCACACAGTGTGACAATCCTCAGCTGCTGGCACAGTTGCACTTCCCAGGAAAACCCTATGTGTAGGGAGCTGGGCCACTTCTATCAACATTCCTGAAAGAGTGGTCAGGCATTGGAACAGGCTTCCCTGTGCAGTCACCACCCCTGGAGGTGTTCAAGGATCATGTAGATGTGGCACTTCAGGACATGGATTAATGGACATGGTGGTGTTGGGTTGAGGCTTGAACTTGGTGACCTTAGAGGTCTTTTCCAACCTTAATGCTTCTGTGCTTCTAGGACACAGCTTGCTGGAGTGGAAAGAAAAGACTCAGTCCCAGCAAGGTCCTCATTTCCACTCAACTATGCTAAACCAGCCCCTTCTGCAAAGGCTCAGCTTCTCATGGGCCCCACTGTGGGAAAAGCAAAACCTTGTGTTTCCGTGAGGCTTGTCACCTGGGAGTGGGTGAGACAGAAAGGGGGCAGGGAGTGCACGCAGGTCCCAGGGCAAGCTGCTGCCTTCCTGCCCTTGCTGAGCTGACACCTCCCAAGGGACAGAGCGGGACTGTGCTGGTGACAGCACACCAGGAAACGGGGCTTTCTGCAGGAAAAGCTTTTTTTTTCATTTAATTATTTTCTCTTTCTGCTCTTGTAATTTTTTTGAGGGGGCAGGGGAATGAAGCTGGGGGATTTCACTAGAAGTATATATTACAGGGGAAAAAGAAAATCCATTTTCTGTCTAATCGGAGGAATTTTCTTGATGCAGACAAATATCACTGCCCAGAGGGCTGAATTGCTTCTGCTTCCAGCTGCTGAGAACTACACTTTGTTAGATGGGAGTGTGATGAAAACCTTAAGTGGTGGCAAAAATGAAAATTTTGCAGACATAGCTGCTGGACCTAGGAAAGGTCATGCTTTGCTGCTGAAAAAGCATCTTAAACCTTTCTGTGGACCAGGTATTTCAGCAGGGTGGCTTTGCCAGAGAAGAAAGAAATGGTTTAGGCACACAGGGTGAGGCCACTTTCTTGGGGACAGATACAGTGAGAAGCAACAGGGTGAGGAAGAAGGTTGACTGGTGTGCATAGGCAGGAGGAATGACATAAAAGCCTGGCGTACAAGTCCATGGTGGAGGCTTTGCTTGAGGACATTTAGTCTCCTGATTCTAGATCTGGTACCAGTAACTTGCATTTTTCTTTCTCCAAAAAATAATGGTAGAGTAATTCAGAGTGCTACAAAGGTGGTGCTATGCAAATTTCTGGTGGGAAATACAGCTGTCTCAAACCATTGATAGCCTGTGGTTTCATTTATGTGGTGGATGTTAATGCGTCTAATGGTTCTGAGGAGAGCTGTCTGAAAAAATGAATTTGGAGTTGTTTTGTTTCATGAATAGTTCTGAAAAGTCAGGAAGGAGGGAATTAGTTCAGATTGCACCTAGGACTATTTATTTAAATTACAGCAAATGTAAAAGGTGAGGAAAAAATGCTGCACTTTGATTTGGAGCAATTTACAAGTAAAATAGAGGGGAATTTCAAACTGAAATAAACATTGCAAATGTACTTTCTTGGAATTTTTTTCTCAGGACAAACAATTTAGTACAACCAGCACTAATGCTCAAAACTATGTGTCACCAAATTTGCATTTTTCACACAAGGGAAGTTTCAGGTGAAAGAATTTCACCCATCCCCAGCTCAGAGCCTGGGAATTGAGGGTATCTCCCAGCCCTTTGTCACTGTGCGAATTAACTCATCTGGACGTTTGCACCCAGCATCCCACTGATGAGAATATATCTTCAAACAAGGCTTTGCATATTGTATTTGATCAGCTCTATCCTTTTAGTATTTAGGCAAGGTTTCTCCATGATGCAGTGTTACACAGATTGCTCTCAGGTGGCATATGGATGTTCTCTAGCTCCTGGCTGTGTTTGTGTGGGTCACCCTCCTTCCCATGATGGCAGAGAACATCAGGCCAGACCCCATGCTGAAGGCCAGGGAACCCACCCCAAGTCCTGGAGTGCTGAGGCAACCTCTGTCCTGATCCTATAGCACTGAGGTCATGGATCCAGAGATAAGCATGTTGCTCCAAAGCACCCAACACAAGGTTCCTGCCCCAACCAGATGGCTGAAGAAAAAATGACCCTTTGAAGCCTTGCTCCTCAATGAAGCTTGACTCCCTCCACCAGCATCCAGGACTGCAGGGGGCAAGCACCCTCCTAGGGGGGACAAGGGAAGGCGGTCACACAGCACAGCCCAAGTGGACCTCAGCCAAATGGGGCTTTCTGAGGTCCTGGTGAAAATGACAGTAGTTAATGAAATCAGGCAGACAAGGTTAGGAGTAACATTTCTCTCAGGAGTGAGTTAAGTTAGAGGAAATAGCTTTTAATCTGAAATGACCTGAAAGTCCATTTTATAGCCATGTGCATTAACTCTTTTGCAGCAGGAAGGTTTGGAGACACCCTTAATGTCTTTCATCCCTCTTTCAAAGGGGGGTGAAACAGAGAGGCTTTAGAAATGGTTAATGTTTTCTGAAATGGCTCAAAAAGGCACCATTAAGGTAGCATGAATTTCCTGTGCTCCAGAAAGAAAAAGTAGGCAAAGAAAGGTTAATAAAATCAGACGTTTTTTAATCCAACCACCCATTTTCTCCCTCTGCTTTAATCATTCCCTGTGACCTGCAACCCAAGCAATGAAGCAGTGTGCTGGGACCCGAAAACCATTCATTAATGTTTACGAGACACTGAGATAATAGGGGAAGAGAGCCATAGAAATAGTGCAGATGAATAAAAGATAGAAAAACTATGTTCAGTTTCAGCGATTACTCATGCTCTCAGAGCTGAGCAGGTGCACAAGTTTTTACAGGTCTAGGCTTTGATTTGATCCAAAGATACCTTTGGATCAGGCTGTTTGCTTGAAGAGCAGAGCACTCCCTGGATCCACTTTGTTGCTCTGGATAGGGAAGGGGAAGCTGTCGGATATCAGGAATTTGGCACTATCATCACCTCACTTCAGCAATGTTTATGATCTAGTGGAAGGTCACTCACCAAAACACCATGTTGATAAATGCTACAGAAGTGTGGAGCTGAGGCAATTCGAAAGAACAAACACTGTTTAGGTTTACAGTGCAAATTGCTCTAGGAATGGAAAAATGTCTTCCCATTCCCCTGATCCCAGACATTCCTGGGAGCATAGGCCGTGGCTGCTTTATTTTTAAAATCAACAAGTTCTTCTGAAGAAAAAGCATTTCTTCATCTCGTGACTGCCACAGTAGAAAGATCTGTCCCCTTGCAGCCAGGCAGCTTCCTGCCAGCTGGACTTGCTCTCTGCTGAGACCTGTCCCAATGATGCACAAGCTGTCTCTTCTCTGGCAGGTCAGGCTGGAGCAATGCGATTGAGACATTTTAAGATATTGTCTGAGAGAGCAAGAAAAATCAAGGTGAGTTGATTTGTCAACCTCTGCTGCACACTGTAAAGGGGGCAGCCAGTCCACTGCCCCTGCAGCAACGTCCACACTGTGTGCTAACAGCACTCAGGGAAACCCACTCCTGGATCTGGCATCCTGCTCTCCAAGAATGGGGGGCTGCTCCACAAGGGCAGGAGGATGCTCTCATCAGACACACAGACCACCATGCCTGGGAAAAGCCAAGGCCACCCCCACTGACTGCTTTGCCTTTGCATCCCCTGACTGATCCCAAGGGGTTTGTGCCAACCGGAGTAGCAATATCAAATCTGGGTTGTGGAAGAAAAGCAATTTTCTTTCCCTTCATCATGAAGTTGGATACAGTGCAATGGAAATGCCTGCTCAATGTGTTTTACATGGGAAAGTCTTTTACTCCTGAAAAAATGCAAAACCAATCCTGCTTCCACTTTCTGGCTGCATGCTTGTTCTCCCTTATCTCAGCCTTGCATCACAGCATTCTGTGCCTTAGGGCTGATGCCCCATCGCCAGACCCCACCGCCTCACAGATGCAACCTTCTCTTGCTTTCAGTCCCTGTTTTGTATTGTGACTTTGTACCAGCTCAAACATCTTATCTCCTTGGCTGAATCAAGGTCTCCCCTCTCCATGTTGCAGCTGAGCAGCCCAACAGGTTGACATGGCAAGTTTCAGCTCACACCAGCTGTCCTGAGGCTCTGTGCAGGGCACTGCATTTACCCTGATGGCTTCACAGGCTGCCTTCAACCTACCTGCAATATGGTGTAAGCCCTTGCTTCCTGCTAAGGATGATTTCAATCTCTCTGATGGATAAGGATGGAGTTAAGTCCCTGTCTCCCTGAATAAGTCTCCTAGTGAGGAAATTTAGCTTGACACATGGTTCTGGCAGAAGTGATGCTCAGAAAGCCCAAGGAGGCAGGAATAGCCTGGAGGTTCCATGCTGCCTTCTGGATGGGGATGATTTCCACTTATTGGGGCAGAAATCCCTCTGCTTCAGAGCCATTGGGACACACAGGCAATATTGGATCCCCATCTTTAATGGCACAGAGGCACCTGAGAGGGATGGACAGCAACCCCTAGCGCCCTGCTCTTGGTGAGCAGGACATGGTGCAGTCAGCTGAAAACTGCAAATCAGGTCTGGCAGGGAGACCCTGGTGAAGCACAGCAGTGTCACAGTCCCCAGCTCCCAGGAAAGCTGAACTGGGGAAGTGGGATCAAAGGTGGCTTCCCCTCTGCTGCTGTATGGTTCAGTGCAGGCACTGCTCCCCACAGCAACATCTCTAATAGTGTAATGACACTGTGCAACGATAGTAAAGCAACACTCACTGTAATAACAACACCGTGCACTTGTAGTGGCCTCCATCTGGAGGGCTCTGTGACATTAATTAACCTGTCTGTCCTCTCCAGATCATAAAAAACTGTTAGACACTTTCTGCTGTAGGGTCAGGAGAGTGAAGAGATGGCAACCCGTATTTCCCAAAGCCTCTCCTGACTTTCTGTCCCCTTTTTTAGCCCAGTTCATACAGCAGCAGTGCAGGCACAGCCTGGCTCTGAGCCAGGGCACAGGCAGTGCTCCAACCTGCTCAGCACCAGCCCTGCAGGAGCAGCCACTGGGAACAAGCAGGGAACATCAAACAGGGCTTGTGTCTGAACATCTGCAAGGCTGGTGCTTTCATCTGAGGTTGCCATCTGGATGGTCTGTAAAGGTACTTGTAGGGCATGACCAGCCTAGCATAGACTGCTCCTTGGAGGTGAATTGGGCCTCTTTGGAATATCTGGTTTCCTGCAAACATTACAAAAGCATCACAGCAAACCAGGCCCAGTGAAGATGCTCATGGAGGATTACCTGGCCAGATTCACACCGCAGCCAAGCAGTCTCCTCTCTGGAGGAGAACTGAAATGCACCATCTGCCTGCTCCCCTCTTCACAGACACTCATCTCCCATGAGCTCAGACAGCAAGTCATTCAAGTCTCCAGACTGAAATTCTTGGTATTACCATTACTGTCACAGCATCTAGAGGGACCCAGCCAAGACCAAGGGACTTGTTTTGCTAGATCCTATGCATCACTTGCTTGGAGGGAGTTTCTCTGCCTAAGAACACACTCACTAGCTTCCTGGTCTCACAAAGTCTTATAGGCATTACCATAAAACCTCTGAGAAATTATATGGAAAGGACAATGACCAGGCCCTATGGAAGCTGTCTGTTCCTGTCCCTGAGCTTAATTAATCTGTCCAGAGGCTTAAGCTGTGCTGAAACACCTTGTGGAAGACAAAGACAGGGCAGGGAGAGTTCAGGAGGAGTTAATGACCCACAGAGAGTACTCCTGAGCTATGAAAGGGGTCCTGCTCATGATGATCCTGTGGGCATGTGCCACTCTGGGGGGCTGCTCATTGTACAAACATCTTTACTAGTCCCAGGAGTCATCTTCCATAGGTGCCCACATTTGCATGTGGTGGCTGCAGCACTGTCCCCTCTGCAACAGGAGCTGCAGAGGGTCTCAGCAACCTGTGCCCTGCCTCCCACAAATGCAGAGCCCAGCTCTGCAATGACCCAATGTGAGCCACCACATTGGCAGTGCCTGCCCAGCAGTGATGTGCTAGGAGCTTCCTCTAGCCAGTTCTCTCAATAACAGAGCTAGACCTGATATCTTTAACAGACCTGCTCCCTCCCGAGGTAAAGCTCTACACAATCATCTTTTTGCTTTACCCAGACAGTCAGACCGATGAACCCTTGAGATACTGGGAATGCTGGCTCCTAACAAGGTTGGCCAATGCCTGGGATGTCTGGGGGCTGCAGGCAGCTTAGCTGAGCTCTTCCTGCTCAAGAGAAGGCTAATTAATCAGCTCTGCTATTCTGGCATCACCCAAAAGTGAAAATACTTTCTGGCAGAGCAGCAGGCACAAAATTAGCTGCTGCATTAAACTGCCAAATCTCCTTTACTCCTTTATTAGTTGCATTTGGTGATGATGAGGAGTGAGGCATTAACCGGTCCCTGATGGATAAAGAAACTATTACTCTGCTTTCTCTTTGCAGCAGGGAGGAGGAAATAGGTTTTATTACTGAGATTTCCTTGAAGACATTCACTTGACTTTGTGGCATCAGAGACAGAAGAGAAATGAAGAACACAGAAATCTTGGCACAGCAGGAGAGATTGCACACGGATAATAAAAGAGAGAAGTACTGGGTCAATTGGGATGTGAAATATACTTAGGTGATTGAATCCTTGTGTTGGGTCAAAACTCCGACAATCTGCTGGGCTCAACTAATTTCAGCATTGCAGCCAGGATCTCTGTGCCTAAACAGGGAAACTTGCTGGGGATATATATTTGTGATGCATTGGAATGGAATGGAATGGAACAAATAGAATAGAATAGAATAGAATAGAATAGAATAGAATAGAATAGAATAGAACAGAATAGAACAGAACAGAATAGAACAGAATAGAGACCTAGAGCATACAGGAGCAAGAGGGCAAAGCTGGTACAGAGTTGACCAAAGAATGGTAGGGGACCAACAGCCTTTATGAAAGAACATAGGGTAGAAACTGAAAAGCACGTGGGGAAAGAGGTTCTGCAACAGGCAGCTGGAGGAAAAAAGCCAACTTGACAAGTTTGTAGTTGCCAAAGAGGATGTGGTGACCCAGAGCTGTGTGAACTGGGCTCCAAAGCCCACCCGGTCCCTCTGGTTCTTGGTCACTGAGAGACTGCTCTCATCTTGTGGGATTCTGGCTTGTGAAGCCAGATATCAGGACTGGGAAGGGGAACCACATGAAACTGCCTTGTCCCATCCCATCCGATCCTGAGGGGAGATGACTTGGGCTGGTGACCCTCTTTGCCATTGTGTGTTTGAACCTTCCAGCAGGGAAAATTCAGCATCCTGGTTCAGGAGCTGGCTTGAATATCAACAGGGCATAGTGACATGAGCTTGCTTCACAGGACAGGTCCACTAAGAACCCAGTGGTGGCTGGAGATTTGCTGCTTCAGGCAGGCCTTGGTGGCTGCTGCTTGGGGCACCTCTCCCTGGCTCTGCTCCTCAAGTCCTCCCACCTCCCTCTGCCTCCCTTCCCACATCCACACCGTGGAGGTAAAGCTAATTACAGCCCCTAGAGCGGAGTTGCGTGGCTTGGCTTCCCTTGCGTTTCGAGAACGCTCGGAGATGAAAGGCGCTTGAGAGAGCAGAGTATTGTTATTACTAATAATTATAAAAATTAACCAAATATTTGTCTAGCACCATCCATCTCTGCTGCTCTTTCTTACGTAAAATACACACATGCTCTGGCTGCCAAACCAAAGCCCCAGAATCACTACATCAGCCCTACAGTATCGAGAAGGGGGGCAAAAAATGCCTTGGGTCTAAAAAGGGTTGTCTGTTCCAGCAATTAATTTAATTGGCCTAAAAATAATGCAGGTATACTGCAGATCCAAATTGCTCACTGACAACAAACCCAAACAGGGCCCACAGGCTGCAAGGTAGCAGGTTAAACACTGCCTCTGAAGCTGCCTGGTTGATCCTGGCACAAGTATTTTTTCTCCTGGTTTTCACCGCTTGCTGCTGTGCAGTCGGGCTCTTGTAAAGTGTTTATCGATGCCTGGGCATCTTCCAAACCGAGAAAGGGTGCATGCAGAGAGTAGTGTCCCCTTACAGTCAGCAGGGACTGGATTTCATCACTTGTTTTAATTCCCATCTTTATAATTTTATTGCTTTTTTCCCCCCCTGTTTTCTAATAAGTTCTTCTAACACCTAATAAAATCAGTCCTTTTCCCTTCTACTTACCTCCCCCTGCTGCCATCGCGATTACCTAGACAAGAAAAATACAGAGCACGGGGTCCTGCAGGCTGAGGTTTTTGTGACTGATTTCAACAGACGTGAGCAGCATCGGCAATAAATTTCAATGTCATGGTGTTTTGATTCCTCTTTCTTTCATATTGCGTGCAATATCTGAAGGGGACAAACGCCAAGGAGTGGGAAGAATTCTTTTTGGTTGCATAGCCAAAAACGAAACTAAGACAGGAGCCATTTCCAGAGAGCTAGATGCAGTCAGCTGTGCAATAGTTATCTGTAATAGATGGCATCTCTCACTGATGTGATCTCTATTATCCTCCTATCTCAGCATCTCACAGTCGTTAATGGACTCTGCCCTCTAGCATTTCAGTGAGACCATGCCAGTTGCCCTACACACGTTTTACCAGCTGGGACCAGAAGCACCAACAGGCCAAGACTCAGCTCCTCTAACCTGTGTTGGCACCCAGTTCCCACAGGTCACAGTCTAAAAATCCATCTGAAATCTGGACATGATGCTATTTAACTGTGAATTTGTTTGCCAAGGTAGATAAAATGTTCTGTGCCCACAGAGAGGCAAACAAATCTCATAAACCCCAAGTTTGTTATTTCCTGCTCTGCTTTCAAAACAAAACACAATAATTTCAGCAGACAATTAAATTCCCTGATTTCCAAGGGAGGCAGGCACACAAATACTTTTGAGGATCTGAGCCCACATGATTATGTAAGGAATTAGCAGGAGGGAATTAACCCAGTCAGTGGAGCATCCTTGTGGAGAGGATCTCATCCACACTCAGAGCTGCTGTATGGAAACATGTTGGAGAAAAATGTAAAAACTAGACATACCTAAAATATAAATCAAGAAGGTGCCAGAAAACATCCCAACATTGCTCCAGGTCAGGGGAAGGGCCAACTCGACCCCTCTCTTTCTCCTGCCTCAACACCATGTTGCCTGTATTCCCTGAAGCCAGGGGAAGCCAAGGTTGCACATACCCCTCCGGAGTATGTGGGATGCCTGTGCAGGGCAGAGCAGCAGCAGCAGCAGCTGCCTGGGGTCTGGCTGTCCATCTGTCCATGCTTTACCCACTCTGCATAGGCACAGGCTCTGCATGGGGGCAGATAGTCCCTGGGCAGCTACGGGAGATTCGGCACAGAGGGTCCAGAGGTGTCAGTGTGCCAGCCCTACTCCAAGCAGCCACGAGGACGTGGGGACGAGGCAGCAGAAGCACAGGATTTCCACAGCTCGGCAGGGATCTTGCATTCCTCCCTCTACCCTGGGGCTGCTTATTAAATATGCTGTCATATTAAAACAGAGCTACTTTAAAAATAAGCAGAAGCAAGAAGGATTCGGGGAGGTAATGAGGGAAGGTTGTGGGCCCGATCCTGCTGCCCCTCAGGCTGTGGTAAGGAGGAGCATTAGGAGAAGCCTCTGGGCAGGCAGGTCTGAGGGGGACTCCTTCATTCCTTCCTTCCATGCTGGGTGGGACAGAAAGGAGACCTGGCCCCTTTCCCATGTTTAATGTTGTCACAGTCGAATTTATCAGGCTGAAAACAGTGGTGGTGTTTACAGGAGCGAGGAGCTCAGCAGCCCTGGCACTGCAGCAGGCGGCCGGGGGATCCAACCCTCCCTGCCTGGGATGGATGCAGCTCCCAGAACGGGGCTGGCAATGAAAGCATTTACCTTCCCCGTGCAGGCAGAAGCTGCCTGAACTGTCACTTTAATTGAAACCTTCAGAAGCCCTATACTTCACCTTATGTTTAATGATTCACCTCCTAAGCAGCCCACTTGTACCTTTGTAGTCTTTCTGAAGGTTAACTTGTTGATCCTAGAAACTTGTCGGGAGAGACCGAGGCAATTTGGAGGGAGACTGAGAGGAAAAACAGTATCGTGTTTTCTGATGAAAAGTGTTCTTCTCTAGGGAGAAGGAAGGGAGGAAAAAATTGCAAAATTCAGAAGAGACGATGAGACTTCAGAAAGAAAACAGAAAATAAAATAAATAAATAAAAAAAAAAAAAAAAAAAAAAAAAAAGGAAAGAAACATCCATTAAAATAAATAAGGGGAGGGAGCAGTTGGATTTAGTTTCCAGCTCCTGTGAGTCGTTCTATTTCTGCTTTATAGGAATTAAAAATATATTTGCCATTTACCAGATTAAATAAAAATAATCCCGGAGTTAAATTATTTTTAGGACATTAAGAGTTATGTTCTTATGGGTAATAATCTATTTGTAACACTGTAATGGAGTAACTGGCAATTTTATACAGCTTCAGGATCGATGCTTCCCTATTTGCCATGTACCTATGCAAATAAATACCCCATTTGATTCATGTCTGTATCGTAGAATCTGCCTGCTTCTTTCTTACTCCTTTAATATTTAATTATTTAAAACAAGGAGTGATCCCACGGGAATTTCTGTCTAAAAAAAAAAACCAGCTGACCCATTCTTGTCATTTGAGAATAACAGAAAAAGATGAGAATATCTAATTCTTCTTAAGTCCTAAAACTGAAACTCAAATAAGAAGGATGAGGAGAAAAAATCATAAAACCCAGAAACCAAACTTCCCTCCCCACTTTTTACACGAATATTCTAGGTTTTTACTGTAGCTATTCATAGTCATACCCAAATGTAGTCCATAAATCTACTAATATATTATTTAACGCTCTAACTACTGGTATAAAAAACTATAAAATATTCTGTTGGCAATACATATAATTGAATTCTTTTCAGAGACATCTTGTTATTGCCAGACATGCTTTTAGAGGTAGTACAGAGAAAGAAAAGAATTTCAGAAGGCACTAAAACAAATAATTGCCATTTTCACCATTATTTCCAGATACCCTCCCATGCAGTCATTAAATCCTTTAAGTCTAAATCAAAGGGTTTCAGTGAACAAAATATTACAGATCATTTCAAAGTATATAAAAATTATGTCAGTGTTTTATTTGAAGAGAGAAATTGAAATTCATGTAGTACCAGCTTAGATGTCTGAGGAGCTATTAGGAAAATAAATAAAACAAAACAAAACAAAAAAACACTGGCTGATTTAGCCTGAACTTTAGAAGCCTATTTCAAAATTATCAGGGATTCATGCAAATCCCTCTTTTAATTTCAATGTGCTTGTGCCTGTAAAAGTTTGAGGGACTGTCCTACTTCTTAGGCTCTCTTCTACTTTTTAATAACAGGGATCTGTGAGATTCTCCAAGGCATGAGTATAGGACTAATAAATAATACTATTAAAAATCCAAAGCAAGCACTGCCTTTATTCTTTTTAATTCTTTTTCCCAACAAAGCAATTGCTTTTACATTTTGTTTGAACAACCACAGAGTAACTCCTTATCAGGAAAGTATCTGTAGGGGTTAGTGAGGTTTTTTTAATCTTTACAGCTGAAAGCTGACAGATTTGCTGGAAAGGAAAGAGGTTAGCAGTGCTCTTCAGCCACGGGCCAGGGATTTTCAGCTTCTACGGGTTACACGTTTCATATTTTCATGGGTGCCAGGATGACAATGTTTGGGGACAAGCAAGGGAACAGTATAGGGATGCTGGCTGGGTGAAAGTTCCCCCACCATGTGCCTTACCAGGGTCTTCTCACCCAGCACAGCTCCACTGAGGCATGGCCAAGCTTTGGTCTATAAATGGTTAAAATTCGACTGGGACAGGGGAGAGGTTGGAGGTGATTGTCTGTGGCTGGAAAACCTCTGGATGAAGCTTCCCATTCAAATCAAAGATGGGATAGAGATGGAACAGGGCTGCTGGTGTGCAGTGGGACATGGATGATCCTCACACACCTGCTAATAAGTGATGTTTATTCACAGCCAATGTTTGGGAGATTGGGCAGGCAGGTATCTCCTTCCTTTGCCTATGTGGGAGGAAAGTAACTTCTGAGCGGCAAGTCTGCACTCTTTCCTGGCAGCAAAAGCCAAGCAGATATGCCAGTTATTTTGACAATTTCGTAGGAATATTATCCTGATGTTTTATCTGAGTGTGGTGTGGATGCACAGCCCTCCACCACTGGAGCAGCTCTCATGAGTATGGGTCTGAGTGCAAGTCATTACCCCACACGGGGTGTCTGCACATGGCACAGAGGTGACAACACGCTCTCCAGTGGCACGGGGAGCCTCATTGTTGCACAGAGGCACTGTGGGCCAGCCAGCTACATGCCCCTCCAAAGCCCTTGGCTCTCCTCCCTCCCTCTGTCTCTCCATCCCCCTGGTCCTGTCCTCAGGGACACCCTGCATCCCCCACCCCATACCAGTCCAGTTCAAGACACTGTCAGATGCTGAGTGGTCCCCACAGCTGTTTAAAGCCTCTGCATGAGGTGCAGTGGTAGCAACACAAATCGAGTCAGGGGCTTGTGGGTGGGTGAGTGGCAGGGGGGCTGACATGGAGCCAGGCTGGGCAGAGGCAAGGTAGGGTCAGGTGTGCCCAGGGTGTGCTGGAACAGCTGGTCTCCACCACGACATTCAAGTTTTTCCACTTCTAGTCCTTTTCCTCACTGTAAGGACTGAGCCAGATCACAAGCACTCCAATTAAAACGAAAACAAAAGAAGAAGAGCAGAAAAGAGCAGAGAAGAGCAGACAAGAAGAAGAGGAGAAGAAGAGAAGAGAGAAGAGAGAAAAAGAAAAGAAAAGAAAAGAAAAGAAAAGAAAAGAAAAGAAAAGAAAAGAAAAGAAAAGAAAAGAAAAGAAAAGAAAAGAAAAGAAAAGAAAAGAAAAGAAAAGAAAAGAAAAGAAAAGAAAAGAAAAGAAAAGAAAAAGAAAAGGAAAGAAAAAGAAAAAGAAAAAGAAAAAGAAAAAGAAAAAGAAAAAGAAAAAGAAAAAGAAAAAGAAAAAGAAAAAGGAAAAAGAGAAAAAGCAAGAAAAAGGAGCTTTGATGAGCATCACAGTGATCCATTCTCAGACATTTCCACATGCCTGGCTGCTGCTCCCTCTTGTCCTCTCAGCCGGAGCCCATGCCTCTTCCGATACCCAGGAAAACATTTTGTTCTGCGTTAAAAGCTAAAGCTAACACATGACCAGCAAGAGGCAGCAGCTTGTTTAGCTCTTGGAGTTTATTTTAATTGTGGCCTTGTTTTGTAATGAGGACAGCCGCGGCAGGGGGAGCCTCTGGGATCTGGGGGGTTGTTCCAGAGGAGTTTCCTTATCAATAAAAAGAAGTCTTGTCTATTTAAATTTACAAGAACCGGATGGGATGAGTGTTCAGCTGCCTCCCTTTCTTGAAAGTTAAACCATACACATTTGCTTGTTAAGGATTTCAAGCTGTCCAGGATCACAGGTCCCCTTTCAAGTGCTTCCTTTAATATACCCACCCTCCATCGAGGAGGAAGGAGGGGGTAAGGGACAGGCCCTGTGCTCATGCTTACAAGCAGAAAACAGCCTGGTAAACCTGAGTAGTTTGTTATGATGATGCATGAAAAATAGGAGCAAAAAGACAAAAATCATGTGATTTTTATGCAAATCAGGTGAATTGGATGGTTAAAAAAACTCTGAATGTCAGGCAGATAAGATCACATACACCTAGAGCAGTGTCATGATATTCTTTGTATGTTACATTCATAGTGGAAACCAAAATGTGTTACAGAAATCAGACACCCACAAGAAGCTCTGAGATTGCACTGAGAACAGGTTCCTGCAAAGCACCAACCTCCGACAAAAAAAAAAAAAAAAAAAAAAAGAGAAAAAGTAGGTTAGATTAGAAAACAAGATAGTTCAGTTCAGCCAGGGAATAGGCTGTCCCCGTGCAGCGCACAGCCTGGCCTCCGTGCACGCACATTAATATGCACAAAACTCCTTTTAAGTAACATTGGTGCAGCAGCAGCCGTCTCTGAACAGACAGACTGCTCCCCCAACCCATCCTTGACTGCCACTGGGAAGGGGAGATTTGCGGACTGTCTTCTGCCAGGCTGAACTTTTCTCTCCCAGACACATTTTTTTTATTATTTTCTAAAAAGCCCTGGCAGCTGTTCTGCATGGGAAAGGGTAAGCCTCATGGCCTGAAGGAGTTAATTTCAAAAGAAAAAAATTATAGTGGGTCACTGTTTATTTAAGCAGTATTTTGTAAAAGACAGCACTGCTTTCCAGGGGTGCAGTTCACCTGGGAAAAATACACACTGGCCTCGGTGCCACTTAAAAACCATCTCCTTGTCCCCTGAGGGGGACAACCCAAACCCCAGGGTTCCCACTGCTGCCCAGCAGCACCTCCACCTCCAAGGGCCTTCGGTACCAGGTCTCAGGGAGGGCTAAATAATTTCCCACCACACCGTGCCCCGCATGCCAACAGGCAAGCAGAGGGGCTGCTTTTTGTCCAGGCTTTGCTGCAAGGGGAAGAAAAGTGGAAGCTGGAGAGGATGCCCCTTAGGGCGTGTGAGGCACCTGTATCAGAACCCGGGGCTGCTCTGGCCTCGGCTCCTGACAGCCACTCTGGCATGCCCAGAAACACCCCTGACAGCTCCGAGGGCAATGGTGCTCCAGCAGCATCACCCTGACCCTGGCACCACCACCACTTTGCATCAGGGTTGCAAAGGGTTGTAGCCTCTGCCTGGGTGAGGGGTTCTCCACAGAGTAGTGGGAGGTGGTTTTGAGAGGGGGGGTGCGTAGGGCTGTCCCCCACAGTGGGGATAAGGCAGACCTCCACCACTGGGGCCGAGCTGCTGCACCTCCATGTGTTGCACGGGCTCCTCGTGGGTGCACAAGAGCCGTCCCTAGGCTGAAGCTGGGGGGGTGCCCCACAGCCAACATGGGGGCTGATGGTGGCTTCTCACCTCCCTCAGCAGCCCTCCCTGCCACGGGGCCACCTTTGCCCACCAAGTGAAGCTAGTTGCCACTGGCCAGCAGAGGTCAGGGAGCCCACCCCACTGGGGCACTGCTGCTCTGCCCACCTGGCAGCCACCCTCAGTGCTACCAGCTGCCAAGGTGGTCCCTAGAGATGGGATGGGCAAGGGAAGAGGGTGACAAGGCCTTGCTGAGGAGGAGTCCTCTGTTTGATAGGTGGGGAGAGAGGCCCTGAGGAAATGACTCCATGCCTGGCACCCTGAAGCCCCTGGTGAGGCAGTGCTTTTGGGGCAGAAGAAAGGGGTGGGAGGAGGGGGCAGGTGACAGAAGCCCCTAGGGATCAGCAGCCAAGCCTCAGGTGAGTGGGAACTGGGAAGAGAAGGTATGAAACCAGAGGAGAAAGGCAAAAAACCCTGCAAAGGTGTCCAGGCTGCCCAGTTCCCAGCTCAACAGGGATTCTGAGTGGCTGCTCTCTGTGAACGAGAGGGATTAGGATGAAAATTCTGATGTGAGCTTAGCTTGGCAGTGGCCAGGCAGAGTGAGAAATCTCCCCCTAGAAAAGTGCTACTTGAACAGAAGCTGTGCTCGACCTCAGGTCTGCACCAAAAAAACAAGTCCAAGCGGCAGCCCTCACTGCTCCCCGATGTCCCACGGACGCTGGGCTCTAGCTAAAGTGAAAGTGTCACACGCTGCAGAGAAATGGCATACAGAAAATCCTTCCCCAACAACAACCCCCTTCCTTTTAATTTCATTGCTGTTAAAAGGAAAAAAAAAAAACAAAATCAAACCCAACTCAAAACGCCAGAGCAGAGTTTATATCCTTGGGTCAGTTCCTCCTTTGGGTGCTCACAGACTCCTGCAGCCCCCTCCCTGCCCAGGGTTGGGATCTGAGTGGCACAGCTCGAGCTGCTCCGTATCTCTGTGAATAATATTATTACGCTTTAAATACAGAAAAGCCCTCTCTCCAGCACATCTGTACCACCTCAAGTGTCTCGGGAGTACCGTCCCTGTCTTGCCATCAGGCTATTTTTAATGATGAGTCGGATCAGCAGAAGGGCTTTCTTCCTAATTTATTATATTCTTTTTTTTTTCTTTTCCTCCCCCTCTTTGCTGTAAAGCGTTTCAGTTCGAGAGCTCAGCTGAGAAATCCAAACTGAAGCCGAACCCGTGGACTTTTTGCGTTCGAGCCGGCCGCTCCGTCGGGCTCGGCGGCGGCTGAATCAGTAGCTCTGAGCAATTGCATTAGTGGACCGAGGGCGCGGTGACCTGCGGTGGTTATTCTCGTAAACAAATTTCTATTAATTGCAAGGGCCCGGGAATGCCATCGCAGCCCTCCCCCTGCTCCCTGCCACCCCGAGCAGCCGCAGCCACCTCGCTAAAAGCCGACCGGGGAAAAGAAAAACGAACCCTGCGAACTGCTGATCCCCCCCGCCCCGAGACAAACCCTCGCAGCAGGCCCACTGGAAATAAATACCGAAGGCTAAGGGACAGAGGGGCAGAAAACTCGGCAGATTTACATACCGAACGATACATTTCCATTCGGGACCGGGGGAAAGCTGGGGTGACAGCCCCCTCCCCCTGCAGCCCCTGCAAAACCATTCCGAGATACAGATTGCAAAGGCTTTGCATTATTCCCCCTGCACACCCCCCCCACCCCAGCAAAGGCCTTTGCCCAGCAATAGGCAAAAAGTGCCGAAATAAAATCTCCTTCCAGAAAAGCTAACGCAGTTTTGCATCCCCGGCACAGACATTTCCGTACAAGCAGAGTATTTACAGACTTACAGGTTATTTTGCAACAGTAAGAACAGCTACAAAGAATTAACCCACCATTCCAAAGACCTGGAAAAGAGAAAACGGATAAAAAGAAAAAAGAAATCTTTTTTTTTTTTTTTTGGGGGGGGGGGCCTAGAAAATCCTGGCAAAAAAATATGTTAAAATAAAAATGGAAACCCAACAGAAATAAGAGAAGAGTGCATTGCGGGGGATTCTTTAAGGAAAAAGCTTCTTTCCCCGAGAGTAAATCCCGCCGGAGGTCGTAAACTGAGCGCGGCTGTTTGCAAAAATTACTGGGAAAAAAAAAAAAAAAGGAAAAAAAAAAAAAAAGCTGATGGAGCGGAAAAAAAAAAAAAGGAAAAAACCAAAAAAACAAAAAAGCAAAAATCCAGTGCAATGCAGCAGGATCCTGGCTTTGCTCGCTGAGTTCTTTAATTTTGTTGGATTTTTTTGTTTAAGGGGGGAAGGTTGCTTTTTAAATGCGAAAGTGACCCCCGCCCCAAATTAAATATAAAAATAAATAATAACTAAAAAAAATAAAAGGCACTTTTTTTTTTTTTTTTTCTTCCCGTCTTACCCTCCCCCCCTCCTCCCCCAGCTCTCTCCGAGAGGCAACGGAAAAAAGCGGCTGGAGCAGGGAGAGTTAGGGGGAGAGGAGGCTTGGCGGGGGGAAGGGGGGTGATGTGTGTTTGCACCGCCCGGCCTTGCACCCGGGACCCCCCGTTCAGCCCCCGCCGTTGCTGCCGCTGCCGCTGCCACCGCCGCTTCTGCTTCTGCTTCTGCCGCCGCCGCTCCGCTCCGCGCCGCCCTGCTTCCGCGGCCGCGCGCCGCCACCCCGCCGCGCCCCACGTCACACACAGCACCCGCCGCCACGTGACCCGCCGCCCGGGCGAGACCACTGGGGAACGGGGGTGGAAAGAGGGGGGGGGGAAACCGGAGGGCGACTCGTTGAGACCCCCGCCGCCGCCGCCACCCTCCCGGTTAGCGGGTCCCCCCCTGGGCCGCCCCGAACGGAGCGGACTGGGGGGGGACCCGCTACCCGGGAGGGCGGCGGCGGCAGCAACCGAGCTGCAGGGGGAGGTCCGCGGCCCTCCCCGTGCTCAGATCAATGGTAGAGTCTGCAGCTCAAATTCCGAGAATTGGGCTCTGTTGATTCTTAGAACTGGGGTTCTTAGAAGTGGTGATGCAAGGAGTTTCTAGGAAAGCCCGGAGACCAGGTGATTGCTGCTTCTATTGCCGCGGCCGATTTTACCCTTTAATTCTCTCGCGCGCGCGCTCTTTTTTTTTTTTTTTTTTTTTTTTTTTTTTTTTTTCTTCTTCCCTCCTCTCTCTCCATTTTTTTTTCCCTCCTCTTTCCCTCCCTGCCCCACTCCGACGCCTGGCGCGGAGCCGCCTCTATATATTTCTACCCTTTTTTTTTTTTTCTCTTCCCCCCCTCCTTTCCCGCGGCAGGTGCTCCGACAGCCTTTTAATTTTCTTTTTTTATTATTATCTCCTAAATTTAACATTTATGTTTCTCCTGCTTTATTTAATTCCCTCATACAGTCCCCCTCTCCTCTTGCCCGTTCTCAGGCGAGAAAAACAGGGGTGCCTGCATGGCAGCGTGTATCAAGGGGGGTCGGGGGGGTGTCTCCTCTCGTCGTCCTCTCCCGGGGATTATCGGTTATCTGGGATTATTGGCTTTCCCGCACCCGTGACGGCCGGTGGGGACGGGCAGGACGGAGGCGGCGGCTCCGCTCTGCACCTGCAGCCGCCCTGCGGGCGCAGGACGGCGGCGAGCGCGGCTGGGGCTGCCGGCCGCCGGTGTTTGGGGTCGGCTCCCAGTGGCTGGGTCCCTAGGTCGGGGTGTGTTCTTTTTCTTCCCGTCCCTGTCCCCCCCCCCCTTTTGTTTTTTCCCTTTTTTATTTTTTTATTTTTAAAATTATTTACTATGCGTGTTGTGTCGCTGCTGTCTTTTCGCCATCGCGGAGCGGGGCTGGCGGCAGCGCGGGGACTCGGCTGCACCGGGCACCGCCGCTCCTGCCTTTCCGCATTATTTTCCCTTCTTCCTCTCCATTTTTATTAATATAATGTCGTTATTATTATTATTATTATTATTATTATTATTATGTTATTATTATTATAATTTGGTTCCCGATGCAACTGCGAAACGGCTGGTGCGTTTTGCAACCTGTGGCGGGGCTGCGCCGTGATCTGTCAAGCCCCGGGCTAGGAGCGGGCGGTGATGGAGAATACTTGCGGCATTTCTCTACCGGGAGAGAAGGGGGGGGGAGCCCGCGGGGAGGTTCGGCCGTCGCCGGCCCCGGAGTACGGAGGAGCTGTGGGCCGAGGCGAGGGGAACCGTCTTGCTTCGACGGTGTGTGCCGGGGCGGCCGCCATAGGCTGGAAAATAAAACAGGGGGAGGGGGGAAAGTGTACGGAGCAACTCTGAATATTCGCGCAGGGCTCAAAATAATAATTATAATAATTATAATAACAACCCCCGCGGGGAGGAGAGGGGGTCCTCCGGCGGGAGGAGGGCGGCCAGAGGAGTAAGTGGGGTGCAGCCGGTCAGAGGGCTGGGGGTCCCGGGTACGGTTCGGGGCGAGCACCCCGCTGTCCCCCTCGCAGCCCTTCCCCTGTGTTTACTACCGCGGCGGACTTGGCGCGGGGACAGGCGCTCGTAAATCTGCCGCCGGCAGCCGCGGGGCTGGCCCCCGGCCACACGCTATTCCTGGAGCGAGCGGAGAGCCGCGCAACCCCCGCGCACCGCGCAACCCGCGTGCCTCTGCGCCCCCCGGTCTTCCCCGCCAAAAAACCAAACCAAACCAAAACCCACAAAAAAGAAAAGCGGGAGGAAGAAGGGGAGAGGCATAAGGCTTGGTTTTTTTCGTTAGGTGTGGGTATGTATATTTTTTTATTTCCTAAAAAATAATGACCCTTAAAAAGAAAAAAAAGGGTCAAAACAAACCCGAAGAAGCCCAACTTTGTTATGAAAACTTTCGTGGTCGGGCGGCAGCGACCTCTCCCGGCAGCCCCCCCGACCCCCCCTCCCTTAACTTTGCAAAGTCACAGTATGAAATGTTATGAAATCGCCTCTTGGGAAGGAGGGAAACAGAAAGCAAGGCGTTTGTTTAGAGAAATCCGCGGCGGCCTCTCAGATGTGCCTAAAAAGCTGCCTTTGACCCCCCTGTTGCATTTCCAGGGAAGAGGCAAATCTGGACTTAAAACCATGAGTCAAACAACAAAAACAAACCCGTCCCGGGTTAGTTTTTTCCACTGACTTCAATAGGTGCAGGATTGGTGTGAAGGGAGGCTGGGGCCAGACGGATGAGGCACAGCAAGAAGTGCTGCATTGTTCCCAAATCTCCTTCTGGAGCCAAATTCATACCTGTGCCAGTCGAAGTGTCAGCAGGGCTGGGTATGGGATCAGGCCCTCATTTGATCTGGGGACGGTTATTGATTCCTCTGCTGAGGTTTTAAATGCTTTAAAAATTATTATGTCGTATGATTTCAAAGGTTTAAAGGATAAGTGCTTTAAGAGCAAATACAGGCTTCTCCCTGAAATCCTTGGGGGTCGTAGGGGGGTGGTGATGTTGGTTCAAAAATTGCTTTAGGAATATTGTAGGAGAAAGCTCTGTATATGCATGGGGAGGGAGAACCTGAGGTTCTTTTATTTTCTTCTAATGCTAGGATCTTAGGTTTAAAAACTTGTATTATAAATGGCAATTTTTGCCCCATGAAACAAATCATTGACCCATTAAAATATTCAAAGGGTGTCTAGCAATTTTCCAGAAGAATGGATTATTACATTGTTCCAGTAAGAAAAGACTTAATCTGTGAGCGTTCAATTTTGACTGGCAAAACAGATCAAAGATCTCTTGGGATGCATTTCAATTCCAATTTCCAGTCCTCCTCAGTTCTGACTGTCTGAGTCAATATTGGGAGAGGAAGTGGAGGTTAACTGGTTAGTTATTATTGAGAAGGAAGAAGTCGGAGTGAGAAGTGATCCTTGCAAATCCCACCCCAAAAAAAAAAAAGAAAAAAAAAATCAGTCTAAAGTCTTTATGACACTTTGTAGACATCCCTGTTTGCAATGCTGGGAGGACTCCAGCCTGCTGTCTGATGAGACAAAAATAAACCTAGCAGAAACATTAAGTTTTTTCAAAACAAGACTGGAAAAGCTCATAAAAATAATGTTGCTCAGGCGCGTTTTGAGTGAAACAGAATTACATCGACAAAATTATATGTTTTCCAGGTTTGGTTGGGGTGTTTTATTTTCCAAGGGGAAAAATTGCTCCTGCAGCAAAGCGAACTGGTGCCATCTAGTGTCATAGCCGCTCCCGGCCGGGGCAGGGGCTATCCGAGCCTCGGGAGAGGTTTCTTTAAGTGCTCGTTAAAAAATAGAAAATTTAAAAAATGCTTACCAGCTAGGAGGAAGGTGGCAGAGGAAGCTCTGGATGCCACTGAACTTACTTAAGGAGCCTAATTGGAAAGAACCGAGTGCTTATTAAAGTCACTGACGTTTCCATATGGATTTCTCTCTGGGCCTGGCCATGCAATCACATGTGAAAATCTTTCCGAGTTGTGGTGTTAATCTACCCTTGAATTTCTGCCTCATTTAGGATGTATTGGAAAACTATAAACTCTGCTTTTTTTACCCCCCTCCCGTTTTTTTTTTTTTTGGTTTTTTTTTTTGGTCTTTCTAGGAGGGGGCTAGTGGGGGGAAAGCTTTCAGCCCAAATGGAAGCAGCCTAGTATTAATTTGTAGGAATGGCGCTTTGATTTTTATTTTTTTTTTTTAGTAAACAGTAATGTCCTCAAAAATCCATTACAAATACAGGTGGTACAACTTCATGAGGCAGTCCTGTGTTTTAGCAGCAGAAGTGGGTGAACTCTCATTTTATGTGAATACTCCTTTAAAAATAAAATCTTTTTACAAAGTCTCTAGGTGAGTAAAACGGAGCTCTAACCAGGAGGTGCATTTCTTACTGTGCAGCTTCTATACCTTCATGTATTTATGGCATAGAGGTTGAAGAAATGTTTCGTTCTCATTTTAATCCATGCGCTGTAATGTTTTGGCTGCAAACTCGACATGAAAAGCTCGTACTGATTCAGTTAGAGCCTGAAAGGTTGTTTTCAGGTTTCTGAGAAGTTTGTAAAATCTAAATTTGGTGAAAAGTTGCCTGTGTGCTCGTAACCTCTTGTTCCATTTTATAGTAGCATGAGAGTCTATAAACAGGAGCCCTGTGTGCTGAGTGCCTGTATTCTTTTCTAGATCTATTTTTAAACCAATTCTTCTGTTTGGCAAAAAGTGACACTTGGTTTCCATGTTTACAGCAGGCATTGGCAAACCTCAAGAGTTCACAGTTTGCAGTTTGGTTAGACGAGTATCCAAAAGTCAGCATCTGACCAGTAAACTCCTTCAGACTGCAAATTTAGACTTTAGTCCTCCTTGCTTTTTTTTTTTTTTTTTTTTTTGTTAAATTTTGCTTGTCCCTGTTGCTGCAGGACACTGGCAGCCAAAAAGACACACAGCCCTGCGTTAGAGCAAGTATATAGTATTCAGGACTGCTTTAAAATCTTGGCAGTCTCCACAGAGCTTCACATCTAAAACACAGCAGAGACCTAAGGGTGCTGGGAGAGTGGAGGGATTTGAGAGCAATACTGATTATTTTTTTATTTTTTTTTTTTCCCCCCCTCCCCCTTTCTCCTGGTCAGTGTGGTGCCTTTTGGCTGTATGCTGGGTATGCAGGAGGAATGTGGGATCCCTGCTTACAGAGGGGAGAGCTTGGGAGAAGCACACTGCAGGACAGAGGGTCCTAATGAATGTGTCCTGTAGTACGGGGCACCCTCTGAAAGGGTCTCCTTAAATCTGTGTGATTATTTAAAAATAGGGGTGAAGAGGTGCCTCTTCCATGGCCACAGGACCCCATGCTGCATGTATGTTGCATCCCATCCAAGTGGGATGCCAGAGCAGTTCATTGCAGCCAAGGTGAGCTCTGACACCCTCAGGTCCAGGAGGACAGATACAGGGAGGGGACAGTAGGTGCCAGCTGATGATTTACTGCTGTAGTGGAGGGTGGGGATCATGGGACACCTCCTCTGAGCCCAGCTGAGCTCAGCTGCTGGGGATGCCCAGCTCTGGCTGCACCTTGCCATTAGGTTGGCACCTGGATGCATTATGCTGTGTTGGCAGAGTATGATGCTGGTCACTTGCTTCCTGGAGAAACTCTCTCAGCTTCAGCAGGGACACAGTTCCTGCCTGCCCTTGAAAAATTCATGTGCCAAATTGCTTGGGGTCGTTTGAAGTGCTGAAGGAAGCTCGAGTCCTCACTTCCCAAGGGCATGCACTGCCTCTGCCTTGCAGGCAGAGCTTGGCTCCATGGAGGGCTGGGGAGTCCTCTCTAGTGGAAAACATTGGAGGCAGTTTTAGCGTGCTTCCCCCCCTCCCCTGCGTTTTCTTCTGCAAAGACCAAAACAATGTGGAGACTTGAGCCGGGCCAGCTTTCAAGGGCAATCCTTTTAAACCCTCTTTTGAAGTACAAACTATAAAGTTCCCTGCAGCGCTCGAGAAAATATGCAGTTTTCCTGGTTCCAAATGCTGATAATAAACCCGTCCAGATAATGTATTGCATTTCCTAGAAACATTTGTTTGCTGGCAGGAAATTGGATCAGATTGAAAGTTAGCAGAGACCGCTCGATAGAGCGAGCGCAGCCCACTCACAGAAGGGTACGATGGAAAAAACCGACAGGGCTTGCACTAGTGATTCTGCTTTTGATCTGTGCTGACGCTGTGTGCTAGGACTTCTCTCACTCTCTTCTTGGGTTATTATTAAGCCAGCCACGTTTTGGCCTAGACGCCGACCAGAAGCTACTAAATTAATAAAACTCTGCTGTGACAGCCAAAGGACGCTTGGTGCCCCCTAAGTGCATGATATCAGGAAAGCTTAGCTGGGTGCTTGCACAAAAGCATCCTCTTCACTGTGGCATGTGCCACCAAGAAGAACTGTGCCAGGAGTGTATGTGGGTCTTCCACGCTACCCCATTTTCTTGGGTGTCCATCTGGTCCCTGTTCAGAAGAAGACAAGCATCCCTGGGCAGGGTGGAGGGGCAGCTGCCCGTGTACCCTGGTGGGCGGCAGAAGTATTCCTGTGGGGCTGGGACTGAGGAGGAAAGGGAGGGGGATGTTGGAGCTTCCCCTTGGGCGGGCAGTTTCAGAGAGCTGTGTGGTATGGGGGTGTGGGGAAGGGAGACTTCACTTAGCCACCTCTCAGGGTGATGTGAGGGAGTCAGCACTCCAGGCTCTGGAGGGGTAGGAGACTGGGGCCCACTGAGGGAGGGTGTTTGGTGTCTTCCCTTGACTATGCAGTTGGGGATGGGAGAGGGGCAAAGGCAAAGGGATATGCCCCATGCAAAGAGGGGTAAGGAAGAAAGGTGTCTCCCCTTGGCACAGGGCTGGAGGATGGTGGATGGAAAGGCTTTCCGTATAAACGGGAGAGGAGAGCAGATGGATGGAGGGATTTCCCAGTGCATGGCAGCAAGATGGATGGATGGGGGGGGGAACGGGCAGTGAAGAGAGAAGTCGCCGGATCTCCCTTCTGCTCTAGGATTGGGGAGCTGTGAGGGTCTTTCCTTTGCATGAGGGAGAGCTGAGGGGTTCCCTGCAGGTAGGTGCTACCTTCCCATGTTTGCCCAGCTGGCTGCAGGGAGGGCAGAGCCAGCCCTGGGCTCCCTTCCAGGAACGGGTTTTCTCGGGGAGGTGCCGGCAGGGAAGGGCCATTCCCTGAACCACTGGGGCAGACCCATTGCCTTCCTGGAAGGCAGCAGCAGTGGCAGTCCCATGTGGCCATCCCCGAAATGGGTCCCGTGCTTGGCCCAGATTTTCCTCTCTGGGCAGTTGGAGCCCTGAGCCCTGCTGGAGATCACACACCTGCAAGGTACCTGGCAGGAAAACTGGAGGTGGGGGGCTTAGGGTGGTGTTCTGGTCTCAGCCTAGTGGAGCCTCAGTGGCCTTTGAGGGAGGGGGATGTAGGAGGCTATGCTTGGCTGTGGTGGTTTTCTGTGTTCCCCTCACTGGTCTCTGCTCCTTGTTTCTGTCCCCTTCTCTGTACGTCTCTGGGGAGCATTCTGCCCTGCTGGGGTGCAGAGCTGGTTCTGAACAGAGGCCGGGAGGGGCAGGATTAAGGTGGCTCAGCACAGTGAGGGGAAGGAAGGTCCCTTTCCCTTTTTTGTGCCCACATCCTGCAGTCGGGAGCTGCTTGGGATGCACCTGCCCGGCTCTCGGGGAGCCATGGGTGTTGTGGCAGTGCTGTGCTGGGGAAGGGTAGTTTGGGAGGATAGGGAGGGGGCTGTGCCGTGTCCAGCTCTGGGAGAGGAGCTGTGTGTTTGCCTGTCTGGGCAATGCTGCAGGTTGAGGGAATTTGGTGACAGCGGCAGCTCCTCAGGGGCAGCTCCTCACGTGATGCTCACAGGCGCAGAGTTCATCTCCCAGTTTGTAATTCGGTTGGTTTATGGACAGGTCACCTCTCCGTGTCTGTGACACCGGGGTGAGTCCCCAGAAACCTGACAGAGCGTGTCTGCCAGCACGGCCGAGGTCGGGATGCCAGCCAGCTGCCCCAGATGCGTACATCCACTCACAGGGACACGCAGATGTCTGCTGGGCTCCTTGCAGGGGGCCACAAGTCCCTTGGCTTGCAATAGACGGTAGCAAGCGGCTGGCAGCGAGCGTGTACAGAAAGGTCAGAGTCTGCAGTATTTGGGAAATGAGTCACTTTTTGAGAGTGCATAAAGTTTTAAGCCAGCCAGGCTAAAAGCGGCTCTGAAGATTTGCATTTGAGGGCTGGAATGGGTTACTAAGACACCCCTCTGGCTTTTGCATGTGCTACATTGCCTTAGTTCTCACCTCTTCATCTTGCCCTAGTGTCTCTGGGGGCCTGGGTGGAGCTTGGGATCCAGAACTGCACAAGTGATGCAGATTTTCCCACAAGGGAAAAGGAAGGGGACCACTGGATGGTCTCTCTGCAAGTGCTGGCAGCCTTACAGTCTCCAAGTTTTTTGGGGTTGATCCTCAAAATAGTGTAATGATGAAGGTTCTCTTATGTATTGTGCTTCTTTCTTCTGGGGGGCTGCCTGAGGAACTTCTTCCTGGATTGATGCCAGGTCAGTTGTCTTTGCTGGTTTGTAGTAAATTTGGGAGTAATAGCATGAGCTCTAGAGGCAGTGAACTTCTGGGTTTCTTTGCAATGCTGCCCCAAACCATGCTGCCCATGAAGCCAGCAGCTGGAGACTAAGCCCGTGGGTTGGGGGAAGGCTTTTCCAGCAGCCAGAGGAAGACATTTGTTCTGGGTCCTCATCCGTCTCCGCCGCTGGCTTCCTCTGTGATCCTGGCCAAGCCACTTCGGTGCTTGACGCCCATATCCTCCCAAGTCTGTTTGGCAGTCCTGTCCCAGGGCATTTTCACCAGTGGCTGGGGCGTGCAGGCATTCAGAGAAGGGTGGTAGCTGTTTTGGAAGAGTGGATTCAGGCTCTTTCCAGGTTTCTGAGGAGATGGGCAGCAGATGTTTGCGTGTAAGTCGTAGCAAGTTGCTGGGAATATGGCATTGCTCTTGCATGTGGCACTGGCCAGGAAATTGATCTTGGCAGGGTAAGAGTTATCTCCAAAAGAAGTGGTGAGAAAATTCTCGCTTGACTTCTCTTCCCCACCTGCCTTTAAGTTCCTGAGTCATGGAAATGAAAATCTCCTTGGCATACGCCCATGGTTTGGGCTAGAGGGTGTGGAAGAAGCTATGATTGGATTCTCAAAGCTTGTGGTTGTGATAAGAACGTACTGTACCGGAAGAAACAAATGTTAACCTTGCTGGAGAGTAGAAGGTTTGTTATCTCTAGCTTTTATCCAGCTGATACTGGAGCGAAACAGCAGGCTTGTGTCCTGCCACGGCCAATTCCTAATTACCAGCTAATGTAGCATTTGTTTTCTTGTGCTTTTTTTGTAGGTTTGAAAGAAACTTTTGGACTGTGAATTGAGGCATTGGGTATGTAAATATAAATTTTGTGCTTTCCCTCGTAATCCCCCCTTTCCCTTTCCCATGTTGAATGAAATATTTTACTAGCCCCAGCTGGAGCTTGCTCTTAAAAGAGCAGCTGCTGTGTAGAAAATACTGTTTGTTCATATACCACTGGGGAAGGAGGAGTTGGGACTGTGGGAGAAGGTTGATCATGGAGAAATTTGATGCTGAAGATGCATGTTTCAACCCAAACTTCAGGCATAGGGAAATGTGAGTTCTCCTGAGTGCTAGTTGGACACTCTGAGATAGGTTAACAGGTGTTGTGCTGAGGGAAGGCTTCATATTCCTCGACTAACCCAAGCCTTGCTCACTGGGAGAGACAGCGCTGTGCTTGTGGGTAGCAGCCTGGCAGGTCAGATGAGTTCTGCTCCTCACTGCCACCACCGATTCATTGGGAAACTATGGACAGGTCTTCTCCAGGGTGACCATCACTTGGGAGCAGGAAGTAGTTTGCTGGTGGGTGAGGGTTGGTGCTTCACTCTGGGGTTGTCCAGATGTTGAAATCCTTCAGCTTCAGTTGGGACCTTCAAGACTTGTTTTGATTTCTGTGGCTGCATTTGCAGCCAGCTAGCAGACATATGAGGGGGATGGCTGCTGAGGAAGATCTGAAGGCTGGGAAGCTGTGTTGGCAGCTTCATGGAGATGAACCCAAGTGGTGGTGGGAGGAGTGGGCTGGGGTGGAGCCACCATGGGCGAGGCAGGGAGAAAAAGGAGCCAGTTAGCTAATCCTCAGGAGGGTCTGGTCTCCCTCACCCACCAACTTGCTTGGTGAGACTGAGACATGCCAGGTCTCGCTGCTGGTCAGGAGACCTCACCAGGCAGCCTGGAAGGTACTTGGCATGGTGCAGGTCTGTTTGTCTTGGGACTGAGGAGCTGGTGCTGTCCCTACCAGGGGCCTCTGGCCTTCTGAGGACATCCCAGAGCAGTAGCTGTCTCTTGGCTGGATTTAGAGTGTTTGCCTGGCTGCTTCTCCATTCCCATCCTGCTCCTGATTCTGTTTTGAGTAGACTCGAGATGGCCTCACCAGCAGACAGCTGCATCCAGTTCACCCGCCATGCGAGTGATGTCCTCCTCAATCTCAACCGCCTCAGAAGCCGGGATATCCTGACCGACGTCGTCATCATCGTGAACCGGGAGCAGTTCAGAGCCCACAAAACAGTCCTGATGGCCTGCAGGTGAGAGCAGGGTCCCCTCCCCGCCTTCCTTCCCTACTCCATCCTCCCCAAGAGGCTGGTGGGCTTCAGAGGCAGAGAAGCCAAATTGAAAGGGGCTGCCAAGAAATTAAATTTATACCTGCAACAGGATTAAAGCCGAGACCTTTCCCCTCCGATGTGGTGCCCACACCTCTCCTCTTGCATGCCTGCACTCTCTGCTCGTTACACATGCCCACATCTGCCTGTGGAGACAAAGGGGAGCACAGCATTGTGAGGCACATCCCTGAAGGCAGAGCACAAACTCTCAGCAGTGACAGGACATGAGAGGGGAGGGGGGGAGAGCTAGATGCTCAGTGGGGTGAGCAAGTCCTCTGTGACCGCAGTGTCCCCTGCTGCTGCTATTTTTGGACCTATGCCTCTCAGACTCCTAGCCTGCTGGCTGCACCCACCTTTTGATTTTTTTTTTTTTTTTTTTTTTTCAAGCCTGGTGGGGTCTGAAATCCCTTTTCAGCTCCTTGGATTGCTGGAATTGCTTTCTAGTGAACACTAATTAACAGCCCGCCATTGCTCAGTTATGTTAGAGCAGATGCCTTCCAAGGTTTCCTGCTGACAAAGTATAAAGATTTGAAAAAGCCAAGGTTTGACGATTGAGACATCAGAAAAATGTTTTGCCAACATTTCCTTTTATTTGTTTTTTTTCTGCCTGGTTAAAGAGTGATCATGAATGCCCCAAGAGGCTTCTGAAAGAAATGAGTCACAGTGGGAAGGGGGTGGTGGTAAGAACAACAACAACAACAAAAAGGGGAATTTCTAAATGGAGGCAGTGGGGAGTTGTTGAGCAGGTGAGATCTAAAAGCAGGCTGTTCTAGTTGGGAAGAGTGCAGTGCAGAGGACGCTTACTAAGTTAAGAAACCAAGCTTGATAATAAGAGGGAAGCTCAGAGAATTCTTTAATTACCTCCTCCTCCCTTCCCATTCACAAACCCCTCTGTGCTAAGGAATTTCAGAGAAATTCTCCTTTCTTTCTCTGAATTGTCATGACAGTTGTCTTCTCTCCTGTTTCCTCTCTGCAGTGGCCTCTTCTACAGCATTTTCACTGACCAGCTCAAGTGCAACTTGAATGTCATCAACCTGGACCCTGAAATTAACCCTGAGGGGTTTTGCATCCTCTTGGACTTCATGTATACATCCCGCCTGAACTTGAGGGAGAACAATATCATGGCTGTGATGGCCACAGCGCTGTACCTGCAGATGGAACATGTGGTTGATACCTGCCGAAGGTTTGTCAAGTCTAGGTGAGCTCCATGAGTGAACTTCGGAGGGGCTGGGATGATGTGTTTGGGTGGGAGGAGGGAGTACTGATAAGTATCTGCAAACTTACCCTGAGAATGACCATGTCTCTCTGCTTTTTGCCTGGCTTCAGTGAAGTGGAGATAGTATCTGCTGTGAAGACCCCAAGGGAAGAGTTTTTGACTGGACGGATGCTGAGCCACCCAGAGGTGATGGCTTATCGGAGCAGAGATGTCTCAGAGAACGGCATGCCTCTCCAAAATGGTTCCCTCTGCAATGGGAGGGCCTTTGCACCAAGCTTGATCAATAGTTTGTCTGGATCCCCCATTTCCTACCATGGATACAGCCCTCTTCCTCTAAACAGCTTCCTTGTGGATGATGAGTTGCGAGAGATGAGGATGCCTCTTTCTGAACTCTCGAGGGCAGGTGCCTTCTCCAAGGAGAGGATCCTGCCATGTGACAGCTCCAGGACCATCCCTACTGAGTACATGAGAACCATTACAGATATCTCGGCTAACATGTGCCATGCTACCATCTATGCTCCAAAAGAAGGTGCTGCTGAAGAAGCCAGGAGTGACATGCACTACAGTGTAGCTTCTGGACCCAAACCTGTTGCTCCTTCAATCCGGAACAATCCCTATTTCTCTTGTGACAAAGTGGCCAAAGAGGAGGAGCGGACCTCTTCAGAGGATGAGATCAGCCAGCACTTTGAGCCCACCACCACCCCCCTGGACCGCAAGGGACTCATCAGCCCCCAGAGCCCCCAGAAGTCAGACTGTCAGCCCAATTCACCTACAGAGTCCAGCAGCAGCAAGAACGCCCGTATTGGTCAGAGCTCCACGTCCCTCTTCACCAAGAGCCCCACAGACCCCAAAGCTTGCAACTGGAAGAAGTACAAGTTCATTGTCCTCAATTCCCTCAATCAGAGCACCAAGCAAGACAGCGCTGACCAGAACGAGATGGGAACCCTCTCTCCCCACACCTACATGCCCATGTCCACTTGTCAGCAGTCCATGGAGCCAGAGCATCTCAATGTGCAATCCCCCACCAAGATAAGTGTGAATGGTGAAGACTCTACTATCCCACAAGCAAGCAGACTCAACAATATTGTTAACAGGTAAGAAGATTTTCCCCCTGTCGTGAGAGGCAGGACTCACTGCGTTTTTGGTGGGAGTTTGGAAGTGTGTGAAATAGCAGTAGTATTGAACTGGGGAGTTTAGCCATGAGCAGGTGAAAGCTTCTCATTTGGTGGAGCACTGACACCAGCTGAGTGCCAGCCATCCCCACCTTTGTGGTGTTAGCCTGGCCTGGCAATGGAATTTGGAACACTGGGTCAGGAATCCCTGGCCCCCTTCAGCAGTTCTGGGTGGTTTCTAGAGCCTGGATTTGCCCAACCTGATTTTCACCAGAGTCCTTGTGCCTCAAGCTTTTGGTTGGCTGTTAGCCTTGGGAAGGCCAAACTGCCAGGGAACAGTATGCCATCTTCTCAACTTTGGATGCTCTTTGAGAGGTTGTTTGGTGATGAGAACTAGAAGTATTGAACCTCAGGGACTCAGGTGTCTGTCAGGGCTATGCTGTGCATCTTACAACTGAAGTGTCCTCTTAAAACATGGTTGTCTGGAAGGGTGCAAACAAGGGCCCAGATGCTCAAGTGCAGCAAGAACCTTCTCACAGCTGTGTGCTTTGCTGTCCTTCCACAGGTCCCGGGATGGGTCCCCTCGGAGCAGTGAAGGGCAATCCCCGCTGTATATGCATTCATCAAAGTGCAGCTCCTGTGGCTGCCAGTCCCCACAGCATGCTGAGATGTGCCTTCATACCCCTGGCTCAAACTTTGGAGAGGAGATGGGGGAAACCCAATCTGAATACTCTGACTCCAGTTGCGGTGAGTCTTGCATCCCTGGTCACCTTTTTCAACCAGCAGGCAAGGGGGCTGTGCAGTCTGGGGACCAGTCCAACTGGTGCTCATTGTCCAGACAGGCAGTCAGACCTGTCCCTGATGCTTGTGGATCCCAAGGTGCTTTACAGTCCCCTCTTAACTGTCTGACCAGCTGTGTACATGCATGTGAGGGACGCAGGCACATGGGAATTGCTTCCTTCCTCCCCTTCTCCAGCACTATCCAGATATTTTGGGCAGGGAGTTAGTCACCTGCTGCAAACTTGGCAGCTGAGGACAGGAAACGAAGTGCACCCCACCCCACAAGAACCAGAGGAGAACAAGCTTGGCCGATGTAATGACCCTAATGGGGATTGGGCAAGATGGTGTGTCTCATGCATCTGTCATGATAACCTTCATTATCAGGGAGCCAAATGTTCACATCTGGAGAAAAGCAGATAATGAAGCTTGCAATCTTGTTGCAAAACTCCACAAGACCAGAGACAAGTATCTGTGCACCCATCTGCCTGTAGCTCAGGGATGGGGAATGCAGAATTGTCACCACTGATGTAGGCAGAGATCCACAGAGGGAACCCCACTGTGGTGATACTCAAAGCTACATACAGCACTGAAGAGTTAGGCACCCTCCTACTGGTGGAACCAGCCCTGTGCTTCAGATGATGATGTTTTTTTCGTGCTTGAGGAAGACATCTATGTATGTAAAGGTTTAGGACCTCTAAAGGTGCTGGAGTTGTTTCAGAGTGGAGCATTCATCCTTTGGAGGATGCCTGATAACATGGGTGCCTTTGTGGACCTCTGAAAGATGGCCAGGCAAGAATGCCTTCCTCCTTGGAAGGAACCTGTATTTTGCTGAAGGAGAGGTGGCTCATGATGACTTTGCTCTCAAGCTGTGCATGTTGTTGCTTTGTGCATAAGGAGTTCAGGAGGTAATAGCACAATGCAGGCACTGTTGACCACAAATGTCTGGGCTTGTCTTTTTGTTCCAAAACTTGCGCTGGCTTCCCCTCTTCACCACCCAAACCCCATCCTATGGCTCATTGAGGAGCTGACCCATGCCTTGCCTATCTCATTGCTCTGCTCTCTGCCCTCCCAGAAAACGGAGCCTTCTTCTGTAATGAGTGTGACTGCCGGTTCTCTGAGGAGGCCTCTCTCAAGAGACACTCTCTCCAAGTCCACAGTGACAAGCCCTACAAGTGTGACCGCTGCCAGGCCTCCTTCCGCTACAAGGGGAACCTTGCCAGCCACAAAACCGTCCACACAGGTATGGTGTCAGCCGTGGAGACAACTTACTGGAGAGGCTGAGGGTTGCTGGGCATGAAGGTGTTAATGGCTGGGTTCATCTTACACATGCTGTCCCCAAATGCTTTCCTCAGCACTTCCAGGGAGCCCTTGGGCAGAGCTGGGAAGGTGAAGATGCTCCTGGCTTTGCGGTGGGGATGGAGTTTGAGCTCCTTTGCTGTAAAGCACCAGGCATCACCGTTTCTAAAGGCAGCTTCGTAAAACACATGGCTGGGAGCAAATGCTTGGCATCCATGTTACTTTAAGATAGACTTAGAAAACACTTAGGGAGAAGTCTGAGGTTTTTTTCTGCCTTACATCCTAGAAATCCCAATCATATCTACCCTGGCAGAAACTCTGCTGATGGGAAAGTCTGTGAACAGATGGACTCTGTGAATCAGCACTATGAAAGCTGAGAAAGGAAGGGGATATTAAGGGTTTAGTCATTTGCTGACAAACCTGGGGATTTTATTTTTTTTTCATGCTTTTATTAATGCTGAGCATGTCAACAACCGGTTCAGTGGCTGGGAAGGAAAGTCTGTGCTGACAACTCAGTGCGGCTGTACTCTGTTGAACATGAAGTCTGACAGCCTCTGCTGAGCTCCAGGAGGGCTTCGCAGGTGGATGAGTGCCAGGGCAGGGCTCAACAGGGTCAGAGCCTGGAAGCAAAAGAAAAAGGCAGGAAGGAATAGGTGATGGCTGTTTCCTCCTCCCCTTTGAGCCCACCTTCAACTATCATAAAGAAACTACTTAAAACCTTCTTGCAGCTTCCTCCATCACCAGAAAGTCAGCCAGGGCCAGGAGCAGTGATTGTAGCTGAATAATGACTTGGGAGCTGGGTCACTGGGCATGCCCTGGCTTTCTGCTCCATCTGCTCTTCTTGCTTCTCTAAAGGGGTGATGAAAGGCCAGGGCAGGATGTGCCAGGGACTGCAAAGACCCCAAGGAGAGCCAAGTGGGCCTGCATGGCTTATCCTGACTGCAGGGAGACACAGGTGCCAACCGCTGTTGCGGGGCCAGGATGAATGATGCTGTTAATCCTTGCTGGCAGAGCTGCCCAGCTTCCTCTCTTTCCCTGAAGGCTACAGCTCCCAGCCCTAAAAAGAAAAAGTGCCCACAGTATCTGGATACCTCCTCAACTCCCACTGAGCTGGGGACACCACAAGCTGTTCTCACCAATGCTGCTTGTCGAGCCAGCTCCTAAAGTGACAGTGTTGGTCTTCATTCCATGGGGTCTGACAGCTGAAGAGACTTGACTTTGGGGAACACAATGAATGACAGGGGCTGATCACATCAGTACTTCACCCCTCACGCTTTCTTTTTGGCTCTGCAGGAGAAAAGCCATACCGCTGCAACATCTGTGGAGCACAGTTCAACCGGCCGGCCAACCTGAAAACCCACACACGCATCCACTCCGGAGAGAAACCCTACAAGTGTGAGACCTGCGGGGCCAGATTTGTCCAGGTGTGTGTGACCTCTGGGACCTGCAGGGCCTGGGGAAGCAGGACGTGGCCAGACCTCTTGCCCAAGACCAGTGATGCCTCATGGCAGGGAGGATGCCAATGGGCCATGTTTGCTGCTTTGGGCAGCTCTCTTCGTGGTGATGTGGAATAAATTAGGGGCCCCAAGGTTAATGAGGGCCAGTTTGGCTCAGTAGAAAGCCTGATTGCGGGTTTTAGCTCCTCTCCTCCATTTGCTGTTAAAGATTGGAGGTGTCCATAAGACCTTAGACACGTGTCCCTGACTCCCAAGCTAGAACCCAATAGACCAAAAAAAAAGATGGCTGGGCAGAACCTTGCCCCTGCTGGGATGCCCTTGCTCCCATGGAGATGCCTGTGCTCCCAGTGGGATGTGCTCTTCCCTGGGGCTGTCCTCACCCAGAGCTGCTCTCTCTAGGTGGCCCACCTGCGTGCTCATGTGCTCATTCACACTGGAGAGAAGCCGTACCCCTGCGAGATCTGCGGCACACGGTTCCGGCACCTGCAGACCCTCAAAAGTCACCTTCGAATCCACACAGGAGAGAAACCGTATCATGTGAGTGACCCCGTTGGTTTTGGGTTTTTTTTTTTTTTTGAGAGGCTGGGGGAGGATTCTGCCAAATGTGAGGGGCTGGGAAGACACTGGTGCATTCACATGTTGCAGCACCTCAGTGCTCTTCACAAGCCTCATGAGATCCCATGCCAAGGTCGTGTCCCTGCTCCTTGTGCCCCATCCCTCCCTTATGCATTAGCTGATGCCCATGTGGTATTTTGGTGTTAGCGGCTGCATTGGAAACACTGACGTGCAGCCCAGGCTGGGTACATCTTAGCTGCTCTTCTTTACTTCCACCCCATCTGGAAGAAGGTCATGCTTCTCCAAATAGCTATGGCTTAAATTACAGCTGCTGGCTGTATGCAAGGATGGGGGAAAGGAGCAGACAGCCTGGCCTGCGGTCCCCTGTGCTGATGGCTGTAGTGAAATGAGGCAACCAGGTGCTATTAATTGCCAGACAGTGGGCATGAGCTTGTGTTAAGCCCACCTGTGCCTGATTAAGGAGGGCCCTAACTGCGCATGAGCAGGATTAGGGGGCCAATAAAAGGTAAGGCCTGGAACACAAGATCATGCCCACTCCCTGGCAATTAGTGGCACCTGGTTGCCTCATTTCACTACAGATGGCACCCGTGCCAAGCAAGCAGCCTGTTTTGCCTCCCTTGCAGCTCTGGGAGCTCCCAGCTCTTCGAGGCTTTTCAATCTTTCCCCATCTAGAAGAGAGGGAATTGGAGCAGGGTTTCTTGTCCAAACATCCCTCTGAAGCCATCCAGGGGAGAAAAGCAGCTTCTGAAATAGTCCTGAAGCTGATTTGAGCATCTAGATAAGGAGCTTGGCATTATGTCCATCAGAGCCAAGGTCCTTTCCTAAGGGACCTCAGCCTTTGTGCATCCCACAAAGCAGAATGCACTGCTGAAAGCCTGAGACAGGGCACTTCCAGTTGCTGCTTCTCCCACCACATGCCCAGCTTTCCCTTGTCCACTGCTATAATGGGCGCAGCACCCTTGGGGGGGCAGGGGGAAGGAGGCTGGCAGAGTACCGGTGTTTGCTTTGGGACCCTGAAGAGAGGGATGTGTCCCCTGCCATCTCATTTCACACCTTCTGCCTTTGCCTCCCCCCGCAGTGTGAGAAGTGCAACCTGCATTTCCGCCACAAAAGCCAACTGCGGCTCCACCTCCGGCAGAAGCACGGGGCCATCACCAACACCAAGGTGCAGTACCGCATCTCGGCGGGCGAGGTGCCTCCAGAGCTCCCCAAGGCCTGCTGAAGGCAAAGGGTTTCCCCAGGAGGAGGGCATCTTGGGGAGAAGCTGTCCAAAGGATACTTGCAACACTTTGAAAGAAAAGAAAAAAAATATGATAATAATAAAAACAATTCATCACATGATGGAGTGCCTCTAAACCCATAGTGCAGATAGGTGGGCAAACATTAGAGATATAAAAAAAAAAAAAATGACAAATACACGGGTTTTATTTTTCCCAGTTATGTGAAGCGAAAAGAAAAGTAAAATTATTCAGATCTTACTGTATATAAACCATAAAAAAGTAAAAATAGTCATTTTAAATGTCTGTGCAGTGGAGTGTTGATAAACTCTGGAGTCTAACCTTCACAGCCTTTGCCGTTTGAAGATGAGGAATGTAATGTTGACTTATGGGAACAGATTTTTTCTTTTGTATGCAAAATGTGTGTTCTTTTAAAGAGAAAGTATGCTATTAAAGAGAGGGCTTTAACTTTTTTAACCAAAGGTGAAGGAATCTATGGCAGAGTTGTAAATATATATAGATATAAATATATAAATATATATATAAAATAAATATATATAGACCTTTAAAAAAAGCTATATTAAAAATATATAAAATGCATTAAAGGCTCAGTTGGACTCTGCAGGCAGAAGCCACTCTGAGAATCTTTATTATGATAGAGCACTTAACAAGATATTTTAAAGTATTGCATCTGTACAAGTAAGAAAATATTTTGTCTAAATGCATCAGTGTATTTGTATTTTTTTGCAAGTGAAGGTTTACAATTTACAAAAAAGTGTGTATTAAACCAACAAAGCTGCAGAAGGAATTTAAAATAATAATAAAGTGTAATTTTTTTTGTTCTAGTTCTCAGTCTGTATATATGTAAAATGTGGTTTCGCACGGTGCCTTTCTTTTCAATGGAAGTTTTCGATGTATGGACTATATTGAGCTCAGTTTCTTCAAGGTACAGCCTGATGTTGCAAAAGGAGTTTTGGTGGAACTCTATTGGAGAATGTTTTATTTTTTTGATTATTTTTTTTGTCTTATTTTACATGCTTGTGTTATAAACAATCTCGGGAGACAGGGTTTGGGCTGTGTCTAAACTGCATTAATGCATTCTGTAAAATATAGCTGTACAAATAAAAGAATAAAAAGAAGAAAAGTGAAGTATGATAGAGTAAGGGGTCTGTTCTTGCCTGTCATTCTCCTTAAGCAGCTGGAAGGTGAGTTGGTGCCCCAGCAAGGGGCTGAGCATCCCAAGCCCCAGCAGAGGCTCTTGGCTGGTTGCAGCCCTGGACTTGCATTGAAGGCAGAGCTCACTGAAGCCCTGACTCTGTTTCCAGTACTGAGTGAAGATGGTTTCTGGCATGAGGTCAGAGCAACACTGGAGCTCACTCATCCTGGTGGGGACTGGCCCACTGTATCACCACCTCAGCACTATGCATTCGCACCCAGTAACCAACAGAAATAGGGCAGAGCCTGTGAGACACCTTTTGCTGCCCAGCCCAGGGCTGGTTCCAGATGGTTGGGTAGTTATTAATGAGTTATTTATATTTCCTGGAAACTGATGCATTTGCCAGAATTGCTCAGGGAAGAATGCTGCCTGCTGCTCCTCTTGCTTTCCAGCCTCTGGGGCAGGGGGTGCTGCTGGTTCTGCTGTCTTGTGCAGTGGAGCAGGGTCTGTAACCCCATCCAGGAACTCCCTGCCTAATAGTTATCCCTGGGGTGCATGCAAGGGCCTGGTGCTCTGTGCCAGCAGCCCCAGCAGCTCTTTGCTGCTGAGGGCTCACTACTAGCAGAAAAACCAAGAGCCTCATGGAAAAATCTTCCCTGGATTACAGAGGCAGGACCTGCTAAGTCCTGGGTGGGGTGTGAGCTGCTTGTTTCATTTTTAGTTTAGTTAATTCATGGATTCTTCTGGTGCACGGCTTAGGGGATGATTCACGGTGGGAGGATTTGGAAACAACAGCTGGAAGGGGAGGGCCTGGATGTTTGAAGGGTCAGGAAAAGGAGAAGCTGGAGGTAATGAGGAGCTGGAGAGCAGGATGGGCATTTTAACACACCATGGGGCAGAGATGGACATGAGACAATCAAAGTAGCCCTGCATGGGACAGAAATGCCAAGAAAGGGGAGAAGCTGCTGCTTGTAGTGCTGCTTTGTAGGACCCTCAGCTCCTCTGGCTTGTCTACCAGCTGACCAGATATGCTGGCACATGAAGAAGCGTCCCAGAAAGCAGGGGCTGAGCACTGAGCTGAAGCCAGCCTCTCCTTCCTCCTACTGCTGTTTGATTTCTGCAACAAGTGCCCCCCGGCTGTGGGGCAGGCTCCTTTTGGGATGACGTTCTCTCAGCCACAAAACCTCTCTTGGCGTGCATCCTCCAGGGGCAGGAGCCTGTTCCTCACCCCTCAGGCTGGGCACACCCCACTCACTGCTCAGCAGGGCCGAGCCCAGCACAAGCCTGCACCAGCTTACTCGTGCCAGGCACAGGGTGGGGGAAAACCAACAGCAAACCGGGCTGAGCTTTGGGAATAGCAAAAACCTGCTTTCCCACCTTGCTCCCCTACTTGCTTTCTCTTCCCGCCTCTCCCCAGTTGGTTTCTAATGTTTAGTAAAGCTAGTTGTCCTCATAACGGGGTTTTGACACACATACTGTCCTCATTTGACACACATACTTAGGTTTCTCTCCTCTCTGCCAGGGGCTGCCTGCCTTTGAGCTTGCTACCTCTCTGATTACTGCAGTTGTCACTTTTGGAAGTGGCTGGGCTGGGCTGACAGCTTCACTTACCCTGGACAAGCAGGCTGCATAGCTGTGACCTCCATTTCCCATTGACTTGCTCAGCTGCGTTTGCAAAATAAATACAGTATTTTCCTGGATCATGGCTGCATTTCCTCCTCCTGACTTTCTTTTTTTTTTTTTTTAAACAATGATGTCATGGCTTTTCCAGGCAGTTCAGCTGAAGCAATAGCAATCATTCCATTACTATCCACAGGGCAGAGGTCTGCAGACATCTGGCACGGCCATCCTGAGCCAGCAAGCTTTGCTCAGCATGGATGGTGTTTGCAGAGGCGAGGGAGCAGTGACACACAGGGCTGCACCACACGTGTTTTATGGCTGCAGAGCCCACCACAGACATTCAACTGGTGAGGCCTGCCCGTGTCAGCACTGCTGGGTTATTTGCCCTTTGATAACTCTGCTCCAGATAAAGGTCCTGATTCTTCCCAAGCCTTAGAAAAAAAGCATTAGAAAAAAGAACACCAAGCTGATAAACTGGCTGCTTTCCAGGGAGCTTCCCAGAATCTGTTTAAGCAGCTCCTCTGGTACCCATCCTCTTATGTAAAGACCTGCCCACTAGCTGGGGATGTGGCCGAGACTTCCTTCTCTTCAGTTTTCTTCTACACTGAGAAAAAAACCAAACCTCCCTGTGCTGCCAGGTCCCTCCCCATTCTACTTCTCAGCACAAGTGTTGGGAAGGCCTGGTAGAGAAATGGGGGTCCAAGTTTCCTGGGGCTTAGCAGGACTCAGTCACCCGCAGTGATGTTGTGAACTAAGGGGTCCAGCTTTTCCTGTGCTCCTCGATTTCTTCTCTCATACTTGGGCCTGGTTTTGGTGCTGAAAAAAACAGTGCTAAGTGAAAATAACACGGATGTTGGGATGGTTCAAATGCAGACACCAAAGCTGTGACTCTCCAAGTGGTGGATGTTTGATGGGCACACAGCTGGACTCAACGACATTGTGGGCGCTGGCTTTCTCTTGGCAGCCTTGGGGACCGGCTCGTCCCTGTCCGGATCACCCAGCGGGATCGACGTCCGCACTACCCCGGGGGGACCGGGCCCTGCACCGCCCCTGCGTGATCGACCCGGGGCCCGAGTGGACGGCTCAGGTGGCTCCGCTGTATTCTGCCGGTCCTCCACGAGAGGGCAGGCGAAGACGGTGTTTAAGCAAGGAGTCCCTGGAATAAAGACATCCGTCGAAAATAAATAAATAATTAAAGAAATCAACAATTATGCAGCTCGACATGGGACATCTGCTGCTGCCGGGGAAAAGCTTACCGCCCGGGGAGGTTTGCAGGCAGAAGGCAGGTGTTTGCCTGCAGCTCGTCCCCAGGGTGGTCTCCTGGTGTGGGGATTGACCAGCTGCAGCCTGAGCTGGCTGGGAGAAAGCAGCCTGAGAACGAGCAGGATACTGTGTCATTTCTGCCTGCTTGTGGGGTTGGACACAAGTGTCTTTGGCCACCTGGAGCCTCCTGGCCTGGCCTCTCTGAGAGGGATCCAGTGTCACAGCTAGAGGGAAGGGAGGTCCAAGCTCTAGCTGTGGAGCTGGTGTTTATAGAGGAATGTTAAAGGGAGAAAGCAGAGCTCTGTACTATTTCATGTGCTCACCCACCTGTATCCATATCTCTTGCTTTATGCTATTAACTCCTCACATCCTAGGCCAGCACCTGTGTGTGCAGTCCCTAACACAGCCCTATCGATGGCCCCTAGCAGTCCCCTCAGTAGTACAGGTAGATACCCTGGTACTGCTCTGAGCTCAACCTGTGCACCTTTGCTTCTGCACGTTTGTGCTTATCTGTCCCTTGTCTGGCTTCAAAGGGAGCTGCAGAAGATGAGACTGGGAATGAATCTCAGGTAGCAACAGCAGAGATCCTGAACACAGCTCAGGCTCTTAAGAGAGGTAAGAAAAACTAAGCAGCAAGATCCTTCCTCTGTGGACCTCTGCAGCCTGGTGCCCCTTTTGCTTTTCTACCTGGAGTACAACCTATTAGGTTTTTTGCAAGCTGCAAGAGCTGTTGGGCTGTGGGGCCTTCCTCACTGCCCCACAGCACCATCTGGATGTCCACAGACAGAAATAGGAATTTCATGGCCCTGGCTCCCAGATCACAGCTCGACCCCACCAAACTGAATGCTAGAACATAAGAAAAAGGGGGGGTCTCTGCTGGCAAGGGAATGGTACGAGGCAAAACTGTCCTGCCCATGAAATCTGAGCTGAGAGTCTGGATAGCATTTTGTAGATGACAGCCAAGGAGTCGAGGTGCTGTGAGATGCGGTGTTGTGGCCGTGGTGACAGCAGAGGGCACGCTTTGCTGTCACAGCGCTGAGGGTGCAGCCTGTGCACACAGTCCCTGGCATTGCTAGGATGCTCCGGATTTACGGAGCAGGCTGGAAATGTGAAGGTAAGAAAATAGTCACAGGAATTCAATGCAATTCAGTCATCTGTAAAACCACACTCATGCCCGGCAGCTCTGTGGCAGAAAGAAAGGAAGAGACTCTCCTCCATCACAGCCAGGTGGACGATGGATATACCTGACTGGTGAATGAGTGTGAAAAAAAATTCAAAGCACATTGATCACATAAAGGACCTGGGAGAGGGGGAAATGGTAACTCAGTCTGCAACTTGCTTGTCACTCCATGCCTGTGCCAGAGCCTTAAGGACTTCTGGAGGTCTGCCCTTCCCCGGGAGTCCTCACTTGGAGATAATCCAAAGATGTACAGAGCAGATAGTGTCCCTTTCTTCACTTTCTCAGTGTTGGTTCCTTCAGATCAGCACTACAAAAGCACATATTTTATATTTGTTTAGATGGTATTTAGATTTTCCTTGAAATGAAATATCAATATTCTTCAGCTGCGGAATATCATAGTGAATCTGCCAACCTGAGATCACCAGGAAATTTGGTCCATTCAACATTTTCATCCATCTCACAAGGCTCAGACACGATGGAAATTCAGCTTCCCTCCTTTAAACAGGGTAAGATGTTTCGGGGAGAATATTCTTACCAAAGCCTTGGCTGCAGTTTTACTTCTACCTGTCTCCGCTGAAATGCAAGAGGGGAAACACAACTAAGGTAGATGTCAGAGCCTTCCTAAGGCTTCTCTGTCTCAGGAGCCAAGTCACCTCCAGGTGGGGTTACAGGACCAGAGAGCAGAAAATTAACACATCCTTGATATCCTCTGAAATTCAGTGGGACAAATCTAAGACTTTGGATTTCCCTGCAGCAATATTTTTGGAGGACACCGATGTAATTCTTCCAGCAACCCCCAGGCGGAGGGGCAGTCAGGGGGACAGACATCCAGCTCCAGTGCTGAACAGAGAGTTGGAGTCAGAGCCAACTTTGCCCCCATGTGTCTGGAAAAGCCACAGTAACTGGGCTGACCATGAAAACCAGGAATCCACAGTGTGATTGAGGGTCCAAGCTTGCACGGGACTAGGCTATAGGGAGCATATCTCCATTGCTCCCAGTCTGAAACCCTGCTAAGCATTATTGCTGTGCATCAGGATGCCCTGCACTGCCAGGTGGCCAGGCAGGGTTGGCAGGTCAGGGTTGGGATGGAGAAATGTTAGAATTAAAAACGAAGGCTGGGTGAAGATGTAGGCTAGCAAGGGACATCTCTGAGCTGAAAGCCTTTAGCAGGGCTGGACTCATGCACAGAGGTGCTACAGATAGCTGAAAAAGAGTGAAATGCCATCACTTTCCCCTGGAGGGGGACAAGGCCAGCCAGTGCCAGGATAGATAGTTGCCTGCTGTGTCAAGTGTCCAGGAAACCTCAGGTAGCAGGGGAGTTTGAGAGAACCCAGTGCTGTCTCCCATTTCCATCTCTGCTCCTACTCAGTCCTTTTTAATCCTGGACTCGGCTGACACCACAGTGTGGCACAGCTGGGTTGTGGTGTGACAAGGGTGAGAGCCTGGGGTCTACAAAAGCTGTCTATTCCTCATGCAAGTAAACTGGAAGAGCCCAGATTGCTGTTATAGGAACAGCTTCAAGAAGTCAGGAAATCACTGTTGCAGGGAGAAGCATCCCTAGGAAAATCTCTCATTAAGACAGATAAGAGAGCCAAGATAGGTTTGATGCCCTGACACCTGCTGCCTTGGCCATTTTCTATGCACAGGACTAGCTCTTCTTCCTCGACTGCAGGAGAGGAGTGATGTTGCTCCAACTGCTAGTACACAGTAGAGTGAATGAAGCTCTGGGAGTCATGGCTCCCATGGCTGCCCGAGAGCAATGCCAGTGCTAGAAGACAGTGTCCCAGGAGCGAAAGTTTTGGCCTTGTTCAGGCCAGGCAGCTGGAGAAAAGATGGTTGTAAAAGCAGCACAAGTCAACCCAACCCACAGATGAAGGCTTCTTCTTTCATGAGTGTCATTCTTTTTGCACCATGATTTGGGGAGAATGCAGAGGATGAAGACGATGTGTGGCTGCAGGTGTCTGCACAAAGGAAGAGAGACATAATCCAGGGTGGAGAGTCCCAGTTCAGCCCACAGGTCTGCTTCTCCTAGAACCAGTCACCAGCAGCATTTCCTCTTGCTGACTGTAAAGCAGATCAGGAACACCTTTGTTCATGAGCCATGCTACCAGTTCAGCCTCAGCAAATGCAGGCAGCAGCACCAGGGTTGAAGGCAGACGAGGTATATTAATTCAGCATGAAATGAAATGTCCTTTTGCAGATTTCTGGAGACATTTGTGCAGTACCTGGGTCCTTGTATGCAGAAGCCTTTGACTTTCCTCAGGTGGAAAATGAGATGGCAGGGAGCCACTAATACCCCTTTTCTGGGCAGTAGCAGAGCCCCTTCCTTGCACACCCTGCTCTGCTCCTGCCAGATGGGACATAGCTGACAAGACCTGTCCTTTGGTGCGAAAAGCTTGCAGCTTCTTTGTCCCCAGTGTGGGCATCAGCCAGCTCACAGGGACAGGCTGGAGGAGTGGGAAAGATTGATTATCCCAGTGGGACAGTAGCATCCCCAGGGACCAGCAAATCCATTTAACCTGGGATGAATTTCGGGCTCAGACAGGGACCTGCAGGGACCTGCCAATTTGTAGGTGCTTCCCCGATTTGCAGAGCCATGGCAGAGCAGGGGCAGTTTTCCGGGGAGGGCTGCCTGGCTGCCAGCGAAGCTGTGCCGACGGCCAGTGGAGCTGGCCGGGGACAGAGGAGGAGTGTGGCAAGGACTGGTGCCGGATAGCCCCACAGGGGCCGGGGAGTCAGAAAAGACCACAGGGGACAGCTCAGCATCCCCCACTCCCTGCTGAAGCCGGGAGCAAATCCGCCCTAAAGAGGATCGTTTCCATCTACCCGGACTCTTCAGCCTGTTTCTTACCCGACGGAACGGGAAGACGAGCTCCGGCGAGGGGCTTTGGCACGGGGAGTGCTGGGGAGCTTCACCCTACGGCGTGGGGCTCAGACCCGCGGGGTGAGAGGTGCATGGCTGGCACCCTCCACTGCCACGCCGAGGGGCTTGTGTCTGGGGAGGAGGGAGCAGAGTCGAGGGCTCCGGAGAGACGGTGATTTGGAGAGAAAACGCGCTGGGGCCGGGGACGGACAAGGGGCAGCAGAGGGGCGGCTCCGGGAGGGGAGGGTCACTCGAAGGACACCGTGGACGCTTGGCTGGTCCCGGGCAGAGCGGAGCATCCCCGGTCCCGGCCCCCCCTCGGTGTCGGGCAGGGACCCACCCCCGGCGGCGTGGGGCGAGGGGGGCGCCCCCGCCTTGACGTCAGGAGAAGGGTTTATAAAGGCGGCGGGAGGCGAGGAGATCCCCAACGCCGGAGCCGAGCAGCTGCGAAGCCACCAGCGACTGCCCGCCGCCGCCTCTCCGCGCCCTACCCGCCGGCGAGATGCTGTCGTGCCGCCTCCAGTGCGCCCTGGCCCTGCTTTCCATCGCCCTAGTCCTCGGCACCGTCTCGGCCGCCCCCTCGGACCCGCGGCTCCGGCAGTTCCTGCAGAAGTCCCTGGCTGCTGCCGCCGGGAAGCAGGTGAGAGCCCCGCAACTGGGCGGCCACCCCGGGCACCCCTCGGGCACCCCTCGGCACCCCGACGGCCCTGCTGCAGATCCCAGCTTCTCTGCAGCAGGCAACCCCCTGAATGCCCATTGCAGACCTTCCATTTCCCCACCAGAGCCCCCCTGGAGCCCCTGGCACTCCCGTTACATATCTCCAGCTTCCCTGCTCCAGACCCTTCCAACTTCCCACTGAACATCCCAGTACCCTCCGTGCAGACCCAATGCTCCCCAGTGCTGACCAGTGTCCTCGTTTCAGCTCCTCCAGTTTCTTGATGCAGACCCCGCTTCTCTGACAGATCCCCTGGTTCCCTGGGCTGAGTCAGTGACAGGCTGGGCAGCTGGAGGCAGGAAAGGGGCACGCTCCACCCGAACCCAGCCCAGCCCAGCTGGGTACTGGTGAGGGTTGAAGCAGAGCCTCTGGTGAAGCTGGGCTTCTCTCTCCTGGGCTTCTCTGGGGCACTGAAGCAAGACAGCTGCCTCAGTGAAGCAGGGTGATGTCCTTATCCATGCAAACATGCAGCCAGGGCTTATAGTGACAAGAGGAAAAATAACCCCCAGTGAGAGGGTGATCTGACTCAGCTTCCCCCGTGGGCTCCCTCAAAGACCTTTTCCAGGACACTTTAGTGGCAGCCTCACTGCATCCTCACCACATTCTCACTAAGCCCAGCACAGTGTGCTGGAGCAGCAGGAAGGGAAGTTGAAGTGGTGCTGGGATGAGTTCATTCCCTGCTGCAGCCAGGACAGTGGTCTCTTCCCCACACCAGGTAGAAGTCAGAGCTCTTCTGCTTCCCTTTATTTCCTTGGTGAAATTGCTGCATAGCAGCTGTCAGTCGGGGCTCTTTGGGAAGAGCCAGGGCTCCCCTTCTCCTCCTGAGTCCTGGCATTGTGAAATCTGGGCACAGAGGTGTCTTAGAGGGACAGAGCAGTGAGATCCCAAAAGCTGAGGAGTAATCCTGGTCTCTTTTTCTCTCTCTTTTTCCCCAAGGAACTGGCCAAGTACTTTTTGGCAGAACTGCTCTCAGAGCCAAGCCAGACAGAAAATGAAGCCCTGGAGTCTGAGGACTTGTCCCGAGGGGCTGAGCAGGATGAAGTGAGACTGGAGCTGGAGCGCTCGGCTAACTCAAACCCCGCTCTGGCACCCCGGGAACGCAAAGCAGGCTGCAAGAACTTCTTCTGGAAAACTTTCACATCCTGTTAGCTTTTGAAACCCACCTCTCCTATCCATCTATCCCTGCCTTCTTCCTAGTCCCCTGTCCTGAGCAGAAGCTTCACCACAAAAGGCGAAGACTGTAAATACACAATCCACAGTTATGGTGAAATTAAAAAACAAGGAAAATTTGAGTTTGATTTCCAGTTGTTTTAATAAAACTTTCTGTTCCAATTGTACACAATTTGCTTGAGTTGTGATTTCTGACTAGTTCTTTAATGACATGCACTCCGCAACTCTTTCAGATGTACTATTTTTAATTCTTTGTTGCAATAAAGTTTATGTTTCAAACAGTGATGCTGAGAATTGGTGGTCAATGAGAAAAACTAAGTCACCTCTCAAGCTGCTTGTCTCCAAAATGCCACTCATCTAGGCAGCAGCAGTAAAGAGCATCCCCATGCACACAGATGCATACATACATCTCTTAAAGTGAGGTGGGGATTTTTTGTTTTTTCTGTGATCTTTCCAAGGGACCTAGCAACACAGTAGTATTTTAGATATCAAATCCCTGTAATTGCATCTGAATCAAATCCACAACACTGGCACTTCAGTTAGTCTGGAGAATTTACACCCACCACCAGAGCCATCACTGTAATTCACAGTTTTGTATTCCAAGTGATGGGAACCATAAAAGTGGTTCACAGTACATATTTACCCCACACATATCTCGCTCCCTTCTCAGCCACAAACATGTACAGGTTTTCTTACCAGGCATATTTTAATTCTTGTACAATCCCTCATAAACACTGCTTCTAGGATTCCTTAGGGAAGTTTTCCTTTGTTCTGCTGCTCAGGGGGAGGTTTCACATCTCTGTAAAGATGAGATGCTAACCCCACAGCACCAGCCCCTCTCCATCCAGTAAACTGGTTGCAGCAGTTTTTCTACATCATCATCATTAAAGGCAATATTAAAAGGTTCAGGGCTAGCATCAGCAAAAAGACATGCAGCACTCCATGGAAGAGAAATCCTTCATGTTTTTGCAGCATCTCTTCCTTTTCTGGCTGTGCTGGTTTGTGAGATGCAACTGTGGGTGAATTGGAGCTTGCATCCTGCATGGGGGACAGGTATCCCTTTGGTGAGAAATTCATCATTCAAGATTGAAGGCAACAAACAATTTGTAGCCATCACATGTGAAGGAAAATAATGATAAATAAAGATGTGAGCACTATCCTGTTGGATTCCCCAGCTGAGGACAGGTGAATTTGCCTTTGGTTTGTGCTTAGCATAGCTCTTTGTGGGGCACTGTTCTAGATGGCTCCTGGGCTCTCGCCTTTATTCTCGGTCTGCTCCTTCTTTCCCTGTGGGCAGGGGTGCATTAGATTGGAACATGAATCCCATGTCATTGGGACCTATAGCAATGCCATTGTGGCATCCCAGCCCTGTCCCACTGTCCCTCCACAGGGCTTGGCTGGGCTGCTCTTCAGCCCACTGGCATTAGAAGAGGGCAGTGGGGAATATGCACAGGGAGGGGACCTGTCAGCACCAGCCCCTCAGAGCCTGGAGGGAGGACTCTGTGCTGGTTGTGCTGCAGGAAGGGCTAAGGACTGCCTCCTCCCTGCCCAATTGCTGCCAGGGAAGCTGCATCCTGCACCCGCTGGAGAAGCATTACTGTGACATGTTCCTGAAATTCTCCAGCTCCTGGGAACCTCATCTCCTCCTCCCATGGAAGAGGGGCAGGTTTTGTAGTGTGGCTTGGGGAATTCAGGGTCCTTGGTCTCCAGTTCACCAGAGCTGGGTGCACTGCAGACTGATCAGGGAACCATGGCTGTTCCGGCATTTGGAGGACAGGGGAAAAGCCCTGGCACACAGGGCACCTTTTTTCACCCCCTGGATTCCTGTGTCTGGTGCAGCTGTGGAGAATGCAGGATTAACTCACCCATGCGAGAGAGGCAGGGCTGGCACTGATGGGAGGGAAAGCCTCAAAAAGGCATTTGAGAAGTGCAGGTGGTGCATATAATTTCTCAGCCCTAAAAGCAGACAGGGTGAGAAAAGGACCCTGTTTGAAAGTGAGAAGACAGACTCTCTGAGTAGAGAGCAACTGTCCTAGCTCACAATGGATTCTTTGCTGCCGTGTACCATCAAGGGACCAGATTTTGGGGGATTCAGTAAAGCAGAGACCTCCCCATCCCTGGCTGCTCACTCCTGCCTTGACTGACACTTAACGTTCAAAAAGCAGCTAATTCTTCCGTGCTGAGACAGCCTCAAGACAGCAGCTACAGGAAAAGAAAGGAGTCCAGGGGCTTGAATATTCTTATGCACTGAGTCCATCTTTCATGGGATATAAATAGACCACCACTCGCCTGAGGCTTTTCCTCTTGGCCACTGTGCTCAGCCAGTGCTTCTGAAGAGAGATTAATCCTGCCAATCGCTGGAGTGAAACTCATCACAAATAGGGATGCAGATGATCCTCAAGCACAAGCAGGAATTAAAGACAGAGTGATTCACATGCTATACCAGCCTGTTTAAGCAATTCAACTGAAGGCATGGCAGCTTCTGTGAAGATAAATGAATATATACTGGTGGAGGCATGTGCGAAAGTCCTCAGTTCAGAGGAAGAAAGACAAACCTGCTCCCTCCATCAACTCAGAAGCTCCTGGAGTTGTGGACATGACTCCTGGGGCATTAAATACAGAATCACCGCATGTAATTGCACAGCATCAGCCTCAGCAATGTCAGGTGCTGGGAGCTGGACAAACACAACACAAGTGACTGTCTTGCCCTGCTGAGCTAAAAAGACTTGAAAGGCTGAGAAAGATTTATTGTTTCTCTTTGATAGTTAAGAATTATGGGGTAAAGAGATTAAATTACTTTATTTACTCCCTGGCCATGCAGCCACGAAACAGTGTTCTGGGCTGTGAAGAATCTTGCTGTGCAAGGTTGAGCCTGGGATGAGGGCAGAGGTACTGTCAGCTTCCAAGGCCAGAGCTGGTGAAGTGGAGAGCATCATGTGTAAGATGTTCTCTGCAGCTCAGAGCAGAGGCTCCACAGAGCAAGGGGGCTGCAGTGACCTACACACAGCTGATTCATCCCCCCTCTTGTGCTCAGTGTCACAGGCAGACCCAGAGCAATCCCCATTCCAGCAGGTACCTTAAGCCCAGTGATTCACCAGAGGCACTGTAGGGAGGTGCATGTGAGGAACCACACAAAAGGGCTTGAAACGGCTTCCTGAAGTGTTGCTTGTAATGAAAACCAGAAAAGGTTGTTTAAGGCTTGGAAATACACACCCCCTGATGGAAAGTCAGTGATGAGCTTCTCAGCCATCCCAAGCAGCAAACTCTCCAGCTAACGATGCCAAGGGGGGTCATTCACATTAGCAAGCAAAGTAGGATTTTCTTTATGTGCAGCCTAAATTGGTAAAAAAGGCAAGTCTTCCTTGACCCAGAAAGCTTCTTGGTGACAGATAGCATGAAGTGATCCTAGATGTGGTGCAGAGGAAATACCTGTAGGATCCAGATATCATAGCCTGGGTCCACTCTGGCACCACCTGACTCCTTTTGACTCCACAGAAAAGACCAAAAGCCTGGGCACATGGGCACAACTATCCCTCACCTAACACATCCTGTAAGATGTTCTGTTCTGCCTTTGCCTTTACTGTCTCTGCATCTCCTAGCAAGCATCACAACATCACTCAGATACACAGCCCCCTGGAGCACCTCAGATTCCCAGACCTCTGCTCTCACCACAGGAATCTTCTTCCCTTTCATCCTGCCCAGCTTCCAGCAGCTCTGGGGAGCACTGGAGCAGCCCCAGCCCCTGTAGATATTAGCACCAGGCATTTGAAAAGAAGCACTCACTGCTGCAATTGAGTCTTAATTCACTGAAAGGAAAGCAGCAGGATGCTTATTGACCATGATGAGAAAAGATATACCTAGGCTATAAAAGATATTATGATAAAGGAACAGACTGTACTCTCTGCTCTCTGAACACCTTCTGACTCTTTGACAGCTTCCCACCAGAATATTGCAATAAAACTCACTTGCACTGAGCTTTTTTCTTCTCCTTTAGCTTTCTTTTATTAGAGAATTGTTACTTTTTGTCAACACCTAATTGCACATTCGAAAATAGTTCTTTGGCCAGATGATGTGAGTACCTCAGGAGGTTTTTTTGAATCCCAGTCTTAGGACACTTATGCCATACACAAATTGTAGAACACACACAAAAAATTTAACAAAAACTCACCATGTTCAGTTTTTCTGATAAGTATATACAAATGGCAGTTTATGCCATGAACTAAAACCCCACCTGGTTATTCAATTAATATGAATTTAATGAAATATTTCTTTCAGAGATATTCCCTGTGAAGGAATAAAATGCTACACACAAAGCTTGACTTTGTTCATCACCTAGGTTGGCTGCTGGACCAGAGAGAAGAGGGACTTGGACCCCATACATAAGGCCAGAGCATCGAATCTGATGCTCTCAGCTGCCTGTTTCTCCTCCCCAGCATCTGGCTCTTGCAGCCTGTGTGATCCGTGGTGCTGAGGGATGAAGAGATCCTGGCCTCCGTCCCTGGCAAAGCATTCCCAGGAGAAAAGCTGAGAGCTGCTCCCCGCCCTTTGCAGGTCCCTCAACCCTTGTAAGGAGATTCCTCCTGGCACAAAGCAGAAGTCAGGGAGTCCCTCCCGGCAATGAGCCGGGTGCTGCTGTGCCCCGAGGGAGGAGAGCGTTTGCTCCCTTCCCCAGCTCTGTGTTCTGCCTCTAAGCAAAATCTCTCCTTCTGCTCAGGACTGAGGTTTACGGAAGAAAAAGGATCCCCAGCAAATTGGCTGTCACATTTGCAAGGCTATTTTTTTAAAATCTTCACTGCTGCCACTTTTCTTGCTTATTTCACTTTTTTGCGCTTGTTAGAGTTTGTGTCTCTTCCCAGCAGCTCGCGTACAGGATTTCTTTCCCTGCCTCTCTGCCCCCACGCCCCGGCTCCCCCAGCAGCCTGTTCCGTGGGAGGGATGTGGGGGGACATTGCTGAGCACAAGCCCGGGGACGGGGTGCGCTGCAGCCAGCAGAGAGAGCCAAAGAGCACAGATTGTCCTAGCTGTGTCCTGGCTCTTCAGGAGCAGGTATTTCGGCTGGGTGTCCCCTGTGCCAGGGGCTGTCTGAGCTCCGGCTACAGCCTCAGCACGGGCAGATGGGCTGGAGAGAGTGTTTTTTCTCCCCCAAGGAGCAGCACATTCCAGAGCCGGAGCCGTGCAAGGATGCAGATAGTGCTGCTGCCCTGGTAAAGAGCTTTCCCTCAAAGTTAAGTGCCTGTCTTTAATTTCCAAAGGGCATTTCTCATGTTGGAGTTGCTGATTTTTGATAGGTTAGAAGAAAGTTAAATAACGTGAAAATAAGCAAACTGTCCTATCTAATGCACCAGAGCTGGTGTCAAAGCTGCAGGAGAAGAGCTGGACAACCCAGAGGGAGAGCATGGAGGTTCCAGACATCCTTTAGAATGCCAGATTCATCCATTCAAACATAGAAGACCTTTCAGGATGAAAGAAACCCTGAAGAAAATCCAGACCCCATCCTCATACAGATGGCCCTGAGGGTTCTCCATCAACTGTCCACATCTACAGGTTCAAACAGCTCATGAAGGACCTGGGCTTTCCCCTCATTGCTCCATTTTGGAAAAGCAAGAGAAGCATGAAAGCTGCTGCCCTGGCTGCCATGAATTCCTGGACTGCACAGATCCAGTGTCCTGGCTCCCGGCTCGGAGCTGCCTGAAGAGATCAGTGCTTGCAAACAGCACCTTTGCCTTTCCTCACAATGATCACCAGTTGCAGAGAGGCAATGGTTGCAGTAGGAAATTCATCAGGGAAAGCAATTTGTACAAGTTCTATTGTTTTCTCCTAGGTCACATCAATAAGACATAAACTTTCAAACCTAATCCCACTTGTCAAACCGAAAGAGTTCAAGAGATCAGAGTTGCTATGGACAACTGCAGAATGTCAGTGCCTCAGCCCAGCCCACTCCTCCCATGTTTCCCAGGGAGCACACTGCTATGCTCATGTAAAACCACCTCAGTTTGTCCTTAACACCCCTCTTGCCTGCAAGTTCCTGAAGGTCGGAGTCCTCAGTGTTGTGTCAGGTGTAACACTAAGCACTGGAAAGATGTTCACTTAGTTACAAGCCTTATTTACTGATAGATGTTGTTGCTGGGGCAGAGTGAGCTAGCTGCCTGCTGCACATGGCAAACCAATATTTTTAATTAAAATAAGAAAAGAGAAATATTGCCTGATTACTAGCCAACAAGAATAAAACACCCCAGAGATCTCAAAAAGTAATTACCCTTTCTGAAAGGCCAAAACGACTTGTTTGCTGCAGACTATACTTCTCTAATGCTGCAACGAAGTCACGGCCACCCCATCACCCACCCCATTCATCCAGTGCTGTACCTGACCACAGGCTGCTCCAGTACCTATGAAATCAGGCTCCAGTATATCCATATGCAGTGGATGCAATACATGCCTTATTTTCTTTCTGAGTAGCTAGAGGATTCACAATGAGAACATGGCTGAAGGCTCTATAGTTTCTATTCTTCGATTCCTTCCTACTCTGTCCTCAGGACACCCTCTCCTTTTGTGCCAAAGGACATGAGTTTTGAGGCTGGGGAGGAGCTGTATAGCATACATGCAACATAAAGGATGATTCCTTCACTGCTGTGCTCCATTTTGCTGCTTTGCTGTGCCCCACCACCCGCTGCTTTTCTAGCTTCTTCCCACCATGTCTTGGAAATGCTCTGTGTAGATGGATGAACGTCATTCCAGCACAGTAACCTGGGACGCCTGTCCATCTGCTGCCCTGTCACTCAGATCACTCTGAAACTTGCCCATTCGTAGTGTTCCCCTTGCAAAAGCCCCTCTGTCAATGTGTTGTCACCAGGCTGACCACCTGGCACACTGCCAAAGGAAAAGCCATCAGCCAACAGGCAGCAGTGGTATGCTGAAGCCACATGCTATGTCATAGCCAGGGGATACAGACAGACTGTTCTGTGATGCTGAAGGCCTGATCCATTTCCTTAAGGGATCCAGAGGGTGTAAGAAATGGGGAAAAGTCAAGTCTTTGGAAGCCTTGCAGTATTTGCCAGGCAGGCAGACCAACCATCCTGACACATCATGTTATCGGAGGGACTCAGAGCCCTTGTCAGCAATCAGACAGAGCAAGTGACAGTCCCTGTCCTGCAGATATTCCATGTGATGGGAGGTAAGCACATCAGCTCCGACAGGAGCAAGCAGCTTCTTGAATAACCTTGGTGTGTTCTCACGTGTGCCCCTCAGCACAGCCACTGAGCAGCAATTAGAAGTGCCCTGAACATCACGATGATGGTCTACAACTTATTCTTGCTTGCACCTCCTTGCCCCTGACAGCAAACAGCATGCAATGGGGTGTCACCGTCCAGCATGGGTCTAGGTGCTTATTCTGAACAGTCACATTCAGGTGGTGCTAAGAAAGAGAGCAAGGCTTAGAAATATGCTTTGCATTCAGACATGGGCAACAAAGGGCTGTGCCCTGGAAAAGCTATTTCCAGCCCAGGTAACACAGCATGACAGAGAATCATGCCTTCTGCCAGGGAAATTCTACATTTTTAGGGAATCTCGAGAGACAGAGGAACAGGCTCCTGCCCATGAAGCAATGGTTAAGGGATGGGTCCTAACACAGAGAATTAAACCTTTGGATTCAAGGATGCTCCTGCCAGCACCACATCATGAAATTTTCTGGGTGGAAATTCAATTCTCCCCCATCCTGCCTCCTAGACAGCCAGTCCTCCAGGCTGTTCATCCTCCTCCACAGCTCTGGGAATAAGCAGATAGCAAAAAAGCAGCTGGGTCAGGTGGCGAAGAAGGAGCACAGCAAAGAGCTCATAAGAGAGAGATGACCTCTCTCTCTTTTGCTCTTTCCTGGTTTGGTCCTCTTCCATTTGCTGGAATCATGACCAAATTGCATGCTCAGGAGATGGCAGGGTCAGGCAGATCAATGAATTATAAATGAATACAGTATAAACAAATCAATCAGAGGGATAAAAACATTTTACAGTGCCACACTAATTAAAAATATAATAATCCAGATAGCGGACATTTATTTATAACAGTGCAATTACAGTTTTTAGTCATCTTGATTTAAATTAACAGCAGCAGCGAAGCGGCTGTGCGAACGTGTTCTTTGTAATGAGGTGCTATTAGAAAGCCAGCTTGGTGATCTCTCCCTCTCTCAGGCTAATACTCCCTCCTCTCATTGTAAAATAACCTTTTGGTGTCATTTTCTTGTAGAGTCTTGAAGATGAAGACACAATATTGGAGCTAAATTAAATCCCCTTCACATATTTTTCTTCTTTCAAGCTGTAAAAATTGCTGGTATCAGTCATTCAGTCTCTAGTGCTGACGCAACCACACTTGAGGAGAACATCTGGGGGCCCCAAGAGTCATCATAGGGAAAATAAAATCCTGTATTACAATCAGTCAGCAATTAAAAGGCAGGATGCAGTGGGGCAAATCCTACAAGATGCTGAGCAGGCTTGGTGGGAAAATCAACTCGTAGACTTGTGATGATCTGGGGTTCTTTTCCTCTTCACCAAGTCAACTGAGAGGAGGCTAGAATATTTCTAAATTAGCTCCTGCCCAGTGCGAGTAGTCTTGGAAGCAGCTCATGTTAATTCAGGTCAGTGCTGATCCAGAGGTCACAGAGTCAGTACTTCAGTACTTGGTCCACAGAGCAACCCAACCTTGCCTTGGCAGGTCCCTGCCAGGCTTGGCATTCAGGTAGACAAAGCAAAGTGATAGTCTTATCTTCCTTGGGAAAGTGTCATGATCTTTCTCACATACAGGTATCTACACATGCCCTGTGACAGCATCTTTCCTACAGAAGAGTCCAGTATCTACCAGCCACAATGCTGAAAAGAGCTCAGAGTAGTAATGGAAGTGAGCAGGTTTAAAGACACATAGCAAGTCAAACTGTTGAAGGCAAAGCCTTCTGGACACAGCTGCCCTGAGGTGAGCTTGAACTAGCAGCCAAGCCTGCAAAAGCTGTCCTGGTCTGCAGCCTGTCCACCCTGCCAGCTAGCACTCTCAGCTCTGCTCTCTTCCTTCCTTTGCTCTGTCCCCTTGTCACACTTTACACAGGGACAGGCACACAAGGGCAGAAACAGTCCCAAAAGTTCCTAAGCTCAAGACTCAGCTTCCAGGAATACCCCTGACATGTGTCACCCAGCTCACAGGTGACACGCGTGACTGGTGACAGTGCAGTGCTGGTCCCGCTCACAGCTTTGGGATGCTCCATGTCTCAGCTGGGTTTGCTGAAAGGCTGCAAGGAAAAGAAAAAAAAAAACAAAAAAACATGGGGAAAATGGTCATCCCATAGGCATGCAAATGTGTGCATGTCTACACACGTACTTCTGCATGTAAGTCACATCTCCTTCCAGAGCCACCCACCTACTCCCATATTTTGGCCACTGTCACCAGACACAGTTATCTGCTTGCATTCATAGTCCTGAGCACACAATTAAACTTAGGAGCCCTTTGGAAAGAGAATTTCATCTCCCTAACTAGCACCAAAGCCTCCCCTCTCTCCAGTTTACCCAGCGGGTGTGCAAACACAGGGAGAGGGAAGTGAGAGTCACGCAGCCCCCACTGCTGCAATGGGCAATGTAATTACCTGGCCTGCACATTAAGATTAATAAATATTAACTTTACTTGTGTTTTTACTGTCCACCAAAGATGGAAACAATGAGCTTTACTACTTAATCAAATTAGAGCTATAAAATGGTTTCCCTTTTAGAAGGTTCATCTCTGTTTTGCTGGCAATTAATGTTGATTATTTGAGTCCCATTTTTAAAACATTTTGAAATATGGAAAATGGCAGAAGTGCCACAGTGCATTAACTGAGCCATAATACACATCAGGTAATAAAGCATGAAGAGCCTGTTTACTTTGAGTACTCTAATTATTTGAGAGCTTTTTTAAAAAACGACAAACCCAACATGTTAAAACTTTAATTTCAGTTCAATTACTTTTTTTAAAACAACCATGGGAAAAAAAAAATAAAAAAAAAAAAAAAAGAAAAGAAAAGAAAAGAAAAAAAAAAAAAGCTCCACAAACAAATCACAAACTGAAACCTTCTTAAGTGTTACTCTGAAACTCTCCACAGCCAGGCCATGTTACAGGCAAACACTGAAAAGCATATTTTCCTCATATGTTTTTCTCTTTCTTTTCTCTCTTCAGGGTGTGCTGGGCAGGGGGGACCACTCACACACTGGATGCTCACACAGCTGCTTGTGCACCATCTCTGAAAACATCTCAAAAAATCAATGAACCATCTTGTAGGAGACTTCCGCCCCTTGTGGATCTGCAGGGGACAGAGTCACTGCCATTGCCTGGCCTAAGAGATCAGAAAATCCCTTCAGATCTTTAGAATCACCAAGGAAATATTCAGCACCTGCAGCTTCCTTGCCTCTGCAGCACTGGAAAGTATTAACTCCTCTTCTTTACAAATCAGCACCAAAGGAGCCATGTAACTGAGGCAGGATGGGACTTCTGAAGGTCTCTGCTCCTGTCCCCTGCACAAAAGGGCCAACTTCATAGTTAGGTCATATCGATCTGGGCCTTGTCCTACTGATTGTTGAATATCCCCAGAGACAGACATTCCCCACCACTGCCCTGTCCCAGGGCCACAGCACTCTTTATGAAGGTGCTTTTTCACCATACCTTGTTGGCTTTGCCCCTGCTGTTGCCTGTGCCCATGGCCTCTTGTCCTGTGGCTGTGTACCTCTGGGGACAGTCCAGCTACAGCCTCTCAGTTCCCTTGGTGGCAGCTGAAGCTATAAGCAAGATCCTCCTTGTCCTGCTCATCTTCAGCTCAAACAAACCCAGCCCTTCCATCAGTAGCTTCTGACAGGCTTTGTCCTGTTCACTCTGCTTCATGCCAGAGGCTCCAGCCATTCCTCTCTGCACCTGTCTGTCCTCCCATCCTGCTTCCACCTCCACCATTTGGCTATGGCCACAGAGAAGAAAGAATCTCATGGAAAAAATGAATGGCTGATAAAAGGGAGAAGACACATGGACAAATCCTTGCCATCTCCCTTGATGTGACTCAGTAATGCCGACAGGTTGGTCAGCCTCCTCCATATAGCACCTATGCTGCTGTTTATATCCAAGCACACTGTTTCCCTGACCCTTTGCCTGCAGCTTAGTGAGTTCCCCTTCATACCTGGGAGATCTTAGCCTGAACCAGCTCAGATGACACACTTGAACTTGCGTGAGCTCACCTGATCAGGTGTGATCAGGTCCACCGTACAGAAGATTGGCATGGGATCAGCTCAAGACCTTTGCAACCGTGCAAAGAACAAGGTGGTACAGACTCTGGCCCCAGATCTGATGGCCTGGTTTTTCTACAGCTCAGCTGTTCTCCCTCTTGCAGAACTTGCATCGCTTCACCAGTCAGGTGTATTTGCAAGGCTATACAAGCCAAGATAAATTTGCCCCCAAAGTAATAACTTTTCAATTACCTTCATTATTCCTTGCTCAACACCAGAACAGCACAGCACCTCTTGAGGGAGCAGCTGAGTACTTCTCTCCAGGGTGCACATTTATTATTTTAAGAATCATTTAATTTTCCATCTGAACAAAAGGAGAGAATGTAGGTCCTGAATGACTCCAGGGCCCTGTTCAATACTTTGCTGCTCTATCCATCATGCCATTTGCACATGGTAATTCATCTCTGAGAAACTTTAATGTGTGGATCTGAGAGAATTTGAGGTACCTGGCATGGCTCACAGCTCTGGGAGTCCGTGGAAAGAAGGCATCATGAGTTGGAAACACACTGTTATGCCAAAGAAACTCAGGCAAAGTCTTTAGTGGTGAAATTGTGAGCATATCAACAATCTGCAGCCTAGCTTTCCAATGTCTCTCCCAAACTCTGCCCTCCCATAGAAAACAGGTCCCACATCACTGCATGTCCCATTGCTGGAGCCAATGTGACTTACAGTATTTATACAGCGATGCACTCCACAATGGGTTCCCTGTCGGGCCAGGCTGAAAGTGTTGCCAGCATGAGAAAAGTGACCAAAAGCCACCACAGAAACTAGTCCAGTAGAGAAACTATTTACCCTCTGTGGTCTGCAGAGCAGCACCATCTCTTTATCAAAGGGACCTGCAGGCTTGAACCTGAGGAGGAGGAGGAACCAGATGAGGAGGAGAGTTTAATTACAATTTTCATACATACAGAAAATACTAAGACAGCTCTGATCTTACAGATGAAGTCTTTCCCTGCCTCCAGATGCTCTCTGACGTCTTTATTTACCTTCCAGTGTCCATTTAGAAAAGGCTACCTGGGCTAGAAAAGCTACTGAGGGCTGTGTTTTTGTCTTTGGCACAGATGTATCCAGAGTCAGTTCTCCAGGATATTCTGTAGATCCTCCTTCAATAGCTGTTTCTTGGTGGTGTGAATACAACCCTGGTCTGTAAAGCAAGTCAGGGATCACACTGAGCCCTGCAGGAGCACACGGAGATGCAGGGTGCTTATTCAGTCCCCATAGAGTGGGAGTGGGTGGACTCCTGTCAGCTCCTCAGAGGCACGAGAAACAGCCTTAAATGAAAGCAACAGCACTGTCATCAGGCTCAGGAAATAATGAGAACCATAGCTTGCTTCAAAGTGCTTCAGGAACAGGTACTTGCTTCATGCTGAGAGGCCACTTTGCATGACTGCATGTTTGCGCAAGCACAAGTGCTGGTGCCCAAGGACAGACAGTCCTGAGAGACTTCTCTCCATGTTGCTGACACGTGTGTCAGCCCTCAGCAGGGATGTAGCAGACAGTGCCAGTACCCCGGGCACAAGTGACATCCTGACTCTGTGCTCATGACTCTAAGGAATATGTCCCCCCCCAGCCCCCTGAGCCCATCACACAGGCAGCCTGGATTTGGTTCACCTGCCACCAGACACCAGATATGGATGTTTCACTGGGGAATTAAAGGTTAGCAGGACAGAGCAGTATTTTTCATGTGGTGGCACTTGTCTCCTTACTGTTGTTTCTGTTCCCAGCATTCTCCTCTCAGTCAGGTCACTGGAGTGGGCCTCCCTGCAGACGCCAGGGAAGGGTTGGTTGAGTCCTTACAAAAGAAAAAAGTGCCGGTCAGTCCCCAGGATTTTATTTCTCTGAGTTTCGGGAAGATTAAAGGCAATAGGAAGTCCAGTCTGGCTGGTCTTTGGCTGGGGGAAGCCAAGCAACAGAAAAATTCTTCAGACTAGAAATATTCATTTGACCATTTCTTTTAACCTTATGGACTACACAATTCAGGAAACTCCTCCCAGAAATCCGATGAGTACTCCTGATTGACTGGACTATAATTTTTTGTGGAGGTTTCCCATCAGTCTTTAGACTGTTGGACACCTGCAAACAAGTCTGAAAATTCCTGATGCTGCTGCAACTCTAAGATTAACTCTGAACAGCCTGTATGGCGACCTCAGTCCCCTCCAGCCAGGGCACTTTGGCAGGCACAGAAGGTCCTGCAGGTCGAATTGGAAAAGCCTTGAGAAAGCCTCCCAGGTACAGGGAAGAAAATGTATTAGACAAACTGCTCTTCCCAGACTAGGTGTGCTCAGAGGCAGACCCATACATGAGGCTATGGCAATTTGCAGCCATCAGGAAGGAATCACTGCTGTAAATGAGGCTTCCTTTGGCTTCATTTGTTCCTCATGGACACAACCTGTGTCATTGAGGACCTGTGGCATTTTCCTGGGTACAAGGACATGTTCAGGTATGAACCTGTGCCTGGCTCTCTAGGTTTTTTTGAGGAGGAGCAGGCAGCAAGGTGAGTTGAAAGGGTAGAAAGGATAAGCAGGGCTGCCTAATGCATTGTTGAGCTCTCCACAGAGCTCATGGGAGGCAACCTGAAAGTTTGGCTAATTGAAAAATCATCTCATTCAGCTGTGGAGGTAAAGGGCTGTCCCTCCTCAGAGAACCATTACTAACAGGAGAGCAGAGAGAAGATATTTCAAGTGTTTGCATTGCCTGCTATTTTTCTCCTTTTGTTCAACTAGTAAACAAATTCTTTCTTTACAGTCCCTCAAATGATCATAATCCTGGTCTTAGCAAAATGTTCCCCACAGTGCCAAAAAGCATATGGGTCAGTCAGCTCAGGTAGGAGAAGCATGACAATGCTCAGATGCTATCAGTATTCCCAGCATCATCCCCCATCTAGCTGTCCAAGGAACACCACAGCCCATCCCAGTTTGCAGTCTTCTTGCTGAATGTGCGTAAAACTGTGGGAGCCACCTCCTCTGCCTGCCTGAACAGTAGCAATGCCCCTGTGTCCCCATTGCTGCTCAATGCCTGTCATAATGCTGTATTTGTGTCTAGAAGGGCAAGAACAGGTCTGAAATTAGGCTTAATTGCTAGGGTGCATATTTTTTGCCTGAGATGAGGTCTCAGATCCTCTGAAAGAGCCAAGTAACTAATGACCATCAAGTCTCTTCATAGGATCACTGCACCATTTTGGTTGGAAAACACCTTTATGATTACCAGGTCCAAACACTGACCTAGCACACTGCCAAGTCCGTCACTAAACCATGTTCCCAAGGACCATATCTACATGTCTTTTGAGTAACTCAAGAGATGGGGTACAACTTTCCTGGGCAGGCAACTCTCTTGTATGCCCAGTTCCACTTCTCAAGATTTAGCTCAGTCTACCAAAACATTTGGCTCATTTTGCAAGAAGCTAAATCAGCATATGTGCAAATACAAAACATGTGGTGTATGTAGCTGTTTCATCTCTGCCTCCATCTCCCCCCTGAAAAACAAAGCACTTCACTCTCATTGTGTGGAGTGACTGCCAGCGAAGGGCATGGCAGCGGCATGAGCTGCAGAGGAAGGAACTCAGCAGATCTTTCAGGCAGTGTGGAGTGGTATTTTTCCAGGAAGACCAGAGCGTATCAGCCAGACACAGGAACTGCTGTGCTTTGGTAGCACTGACAGACCAAGCAGCTGTGTAGAGATGCTGATCTCACCAGGCCTTGCATGCATGAAGATGCAGTATAATGAACTTTCTTCCAGAGGAGTGTTTAGAGGATGCCCTTTGTTTCTTTTTTGCTGGGGATTGCAGAACAGTCATTGCAGAACAGTCACTATCAAACATCTGACACCATGCAGGGGACCCAGAAATAACAAGAAAATAACATGACTAATTAGCCTCATGGACTTGTTTAACCAACTCCCTCAGGAATACCCTTGTTGAACAGTGTTAGATTTCTTCCCTTCCCCCCAATTACCAATCCTCACATTTAATTACACTGGAAGCCTGGCTGTGCCTTGTTCTGATGGAGTGTTTAACTGCTTACATGGTCTTTGCAGATAAGAGATGATGATGCTATTGCACAAGTGGAGAAGTGGCTTTGAGGGGTTTTATATCTCCTTTGGGAAGCTGCAGCATCTGCCACCTCAAGCAGTAAGACCAAGACAGAGGAAGAAATCTATGAGAGGAGGCAATAACTCCATACCTTGTACAGGAGAAATAATGCTGTCATTGTCTTGATCCTTTCACCTAACTGAAGAGGCTAAAAATGACAAATTGTTAGGTGAATAGTCCATGTGAGAGAAAGGAGATACGATTGGTTCCATCAGAGGCCTGGCTGATCTCACAAGGGTAGTGAGCTTCCAAGGATGATGCCAGGCAGTGTTTGGAGAAAACAGGATGAACATCCCTTCCTGGCAAGGGTATTTAAGGCAATGAAACTGATATGGTCAACAGCTAGGGTGAAATTGCAGTATATAAAACCTTCCATCCCATCAACTGACCAGCACATTTCCAAAGGACACAAAATCAGATCCCTCATGAGAGGGAGTGGTCGACCCCTGGGTGAGAGAAGATACTGGACTGGACACGCAGCATTTAATATGGATTTTTTTATTTTTTTTTTTATACCAGCCACTGAAAAGATCTTCCAAATGGAAAAAAAAAATTATGCTTCTTTCCCTAAAACACTGTGTCTATTTAGATCATAAATTCTTTAATATCAAGACCTTGACATCATCTTCTTTTCCATGCTGTCTCCATTTGTCACCCCACTATTTAATATGCTGTGCCTACACACAGCCAGGGACTGTGTCTGCCCTGAGACAAGCCTGGCAGAGGTCTCAGCACTGTCCTGTAGCTTCTTATGAGATAGTTGGACTTGTTTTCCATGTTAGACTAGCAATAAGTATGCTTGAGTCACATAATAGTACAAAATTTCCATCTTTTCAAAAGTCATTTTCTTCTGACAGGCTGAATCTCTCCCCTGTGTCTCTCCTTACATTAATATGGAGCTTTTCAGACAAAGATTTCAAACTAATTGTGCACAATTGCAGGTTAATATGATCAAAGGAGCTAATAGGCTTTCATATGTATTTACATGATATAAGGCTCCCAAATTCAAAGGCAGGATCAAGAGATTTGTGATAAACTGTGAGGATTATTTGTCTGCCTGTTGTGCAGCAGAGCCCTTGTCTCTGCTCCATTGCAAAAGTCAATGGAGTATTTGCCCATGCTGGGAAACTGAAGCTTTTTAATAATGCTGTACAGCTTTCACCATTTTCTATAAAGAGAAGAAAACCTCAGTAGGTGACATTAAGCTAACTGAGGTGCTCATACAAAGGAGGAAGAGAACAGATGTCCCCAGTCATGAGCCAGGCTTGGCAAGGCTGGGAAGATGCTCACAAGCAAAGACTCTGCTAAACAAGAGCCACCAGGGCAGACACAGCAGGAGGAATAAGAGGAGGCTGGGAAAGAAACTACAGATCAAGGAATGGGTTTTGGGGGAGGAGGATTTCACCTTGCAAAAGCAATGCCATCTTCATTGTTGGCTGTTTAAAATGAGGGGTGCTGCTCTGAGCAGGGCCCAGGCAAAGTCTGACAGGTCTGTTCTATTTACCATGTGGAAAAGTGTAGCAATTTGAGTAGGAGGGCAATGAGAGAAGCCCCTGATAGATAAATAAGGCATTTTTTGTTGTGGAGGCAAGTCCACATCTCTAGTCCAAATCAAGAAGGTGGGGGTTGTGAACCCAAGTTTCCTGTGATTCTCATGTCATTCCATCAATAAAATCCTTATCTTTTTTTTCCAATTCAGAAGCAGAAAACCCCAAAGTTTTAAACCTTTCCAGTATTATTAATTTGTTAAAATATTTTAATGAAAATGTTTAATTTTAGAGAATTCAAGCTTCCTTTCTCTTCTACATGTAAAGCTATATCAGATATATATATATCTCATAAGCTGTGGTTTTGTTTTTGAATCAAACCAGATGAAAAATGAAAATCATCCAATGCCAGCATGTGAATACACCATAATTTGAGCCTCTTCTTGCTAGACAATATTGTGCAAAAATTCATATGTTTGGAAAAAAGGTTTTCATTTAACTTAAAATAGCCTTTTTTCATCCAAACTGTAAAGCTTTTCTGGCCTTCTCTGTAAGAAGCACAGATGATTATCATCTCTCTTCTACTGCTGTACCTCTATGGAGCACAGAGGAGCCCATGTCTGCAGCTGGGATGTACCAGGCTGAGGCAGAGACCTGTGACAGGCTGGTGCAGCAAAGGTAAACATTGGGGTTGGGGACGGGGGAGAACGTTGCAGTGATGATAGTGTGGCTTTGCAGTCTCCTTTCTTGACCCCTGCATCTCAGTTTTTTTGCCTTGTTATTATAAGAAAGAAGACAAAGGAGGACATGAGGAGAACAATATTTTATGTTACTATTGTGACCTTCTGGATCTGCAAAGCTTTGCAAAGTTCTGCAAGACCTCTCCACGAAAGATGCTGCATTTAAAAAGTGCTTTGCAGGTCTTTTTATTTCACTAGCAGATTTGTGGCACGATTTCAGACTAGCACTGCTTCAAAAGAGAAAAATGGTCTGAAAATTGTCATCTGCTTGGAAAACAGAGAGGAAGAAGAGTGACACATAGAAGAAGATCTGCCTTTATGATACCTTCTTTGCATGGACCACAGTGTTCTGCAGTCCAGCTTCAAGATTTCCCAACATTCTACATGGGCAGATGGTGTAAGGCAATGAACTCCCTTCCCAACAATATAATCATCATTTCTGCACAGAAGCATATAGCCCTTGGATATGAAAGCCCATTTCCTAGAAACTGGGAGCACATCAAATATGTTGATCCTTTTTGGGGAAAGAGAGAGAAGGGACATGTCCTGGGAGGTAGAGAAGAGACCAAAGCCAGTGGAATGGGAGAATTGGTGTCAAGCAGTGTCTAAAATACCCTCTTTGCATCATACTGGCTCTTAATTGTCACCAGCCATGGAGGAACTGATTGAGCCCAGCAAGGGTCCAGCAAAATAGATAATTTCTCACAGGCATCTAAAATTCATGAGCGCGGTGGTGATCCCGTCACACCATTGCTCTGTTGTTTCACAGACCAGAGACTCCCTTGAAGGGTGAAAATATCAGGGGTAATTTTTTTTTCCTGAGAGTGGAATACATTTGGGTTGTTAACACATGGCTCACACTTCAGGCGGGTCCTCACTGAAGGGTCGAGAGCTCATCTCGAACCGCGTGTTGTAAATTAACTCTTAATGTGATGAATGCATTAAAGAGCTGTTAGGCCTGAAGGATGTGCTCAGAAACCCAAAGTTCTGATTAAGGGCTTGATTCACAAAAGCTTTACGCACCATTTACGCAGGTTTCTTTATTGGAAATGTTACTTGGAAAGAGCTCTTGAGTAGCTTCTTCCCAGAGAAATGGGGTAGGAGTCTGGACACGCAGGCTCACACGTGTGCCTGCAAACATAGGTACTCAAAGAGACAAGAAAATGAGGTGGACATGCAGAGTCTTACACATATTGATCATACACTGCTGTCACACTTGTCTGGGATGTCCTGAGCCACCCACGATGGAGCTCAGAGACTGAGCACAGCAGAGCAGTCTATGATCCTCCTCCAGACTCAGCCCCATGCATGGCTCAGGCTGTAAACCTTGGTCCTGTTCAGGGCTTTTTCCATGTGTGGCTCCTGCAGAGTGCCAGTGGGACAGAGACTCCCCAGAGTGCCCTGCTGTCTTCTCTGCGGAGACTTTGAGGCACAGCACTCCCTTTATGGTCAGGGTTTGGGGCAGCATCTCTAGATAAAAGAGGGAAACCTGGGTGGGATCAGCTGAGACAGGGTGAGATCTGGAGGAGAAAACCCAGAGAAATTATGGAAAACACTTCTAAAAGAAAAAGCTCTGGGAAATGACCCATGCCAGTTGGGACAGGGAGATGTGGAAGTGATGAGCAAATTAATTCCTTTTCTTATGCCTGTGCCTTATGCCTAAACCTGTACAGTTTAGGGGGGGTATCTTCTGCAAAAAGGTTTGGGGATCTCATGATGCAGGAACTGAACTGGACGATCTCAGCCTGGCTTTTATCTCAGGAATAGAGATGTGGAAGCCAGATGCACCGAACAGTGCTACCCAGGCTGCTGGACACACGCAGCATGTGTCCCCAAGGGGCTTTGACCAGGGCTCTGTCCCTGCAGCCAGAAGCAATGAAACAGCTGCCATCCCTGCTACCTGAGCTCCTGCTTGGGGGGAAATATGTCCCTTGAGGAAGCAAGTTGTTTAATTTCCACATTGGCTGCTTGAAAGGATATATATGCCATTTTCTATATCTTGCAGATCTATAGAGAGGAGCAGTCAGAAAATAGCTGGAGGATAAAAAATAATTCATTTTAAATATGTCATTCCAGAGGGATCTGGATGAATCAGGTTTTAACTGACACCCCACGCTGATCATGACAAACATCCCACTTGCAAAGCAGCCCCAGGAATTTTATAGCCTTTATTGAACAGCTTACACTGAGAAACAAGGGAAGCCCGCTCACGGGGTAGTGCTGTGCTCTGTGCTTATCCTGCCCTGTGCCACAGGTTGAAGGATGGCCACGGTAACACCAGCTCCTGCATCCACAGCTACTCTGACCCTGTTGACACCATCAGCTGCCACAAACACCAGGCAGCATGTCTGGGAAATGGGCTTCCCCTGGGCAAAAACCTGCTGCCTCCTATCTGGTTTAAATTGGTATCCTGCCAGTTTCAGTGAATCTGCTGTGGGGTGCAGTGAGCAGGTCTGCAGTCACCTTGTCTAAAAACCTTATGATCTCTGTCTCAAGACTGCTTCTCTCCCTGCTGAGAGTACCAGCTTTCTTATTCTCTCCTCATAAGGCAGCTGTCCCATCCCTGCACACTCCAGTCTTTCCTGTAGCCCTTCTAACCTCTTTCATCCTACACCGGTGTGGAAACCAAGGCTGCCCACAATGCTCAAGCACAGCCCCAAACCCACAGCAGGAGTTGGGAGTCAGGGTCCCACCACCCACCTCCCAGGCCAGCTGCCATGGCAGGTGTTTTCATCAGTTCAGGAAACAGCAGTAGACCTGGTCTACTCCTTAAAGTCTCTGGAATTACCTTATATTTTCTACCCCAAATTCCCCCAATGCAGCACAACTACACTGTGCTCCCCTGTGCTGAAACGGAGGATGCTGCATGATTTGGCCTCTGTGTTTCACCCGACATGCCTGGCTGTGCACAAAGCCAGAAGCTCTTCTCATCAAAGGTTAGCAATGACATTTATCCTGGTTTTAATTATAATGTGCTTCTGTGAGTCTGCTATTAGCAGGATGGAATAATGGCCCATTCAATCCAGGCAGTCTGCCTGATCCCAGAGATGTTTAATCAGACATCGACAACTGTACCTGAAATCATCACATTAAGCTGTATGGCAACACCCCTCCTCTCGTAATGCTGCAATAATGAGCCTCTGTTCAACAGGAATGGGCTTCATTTGAAAGGCATAAGGCAAATGCCTGATTTTTCTGTTTGATCTCAGAATTTACAGTTATTAGCATCTGCTTCGACCTCACAGCCAGTGGCTGGTCCAAAGCCCCAGCTGGGGGATGAGGCAGCTGTAGGTGTCTTCTGTGTCACATCCATTGAAGCCATGTCTGGTCCTGAGTAACTCTAGGTAAAAATAGAGGAAAGAGGAGAAAAGAGTTGGGATAGCAAATCAAATCAAAGATGTGATTGCTCATTTATGGCATACACATGTGTCTCGTTTCCAAATGTTCTTGCAGAAGAATTGCTCAGCAGGCAAATTCAGGGAAATGATGTGCTAAAAGTGGAGCTTTGGCTGCATTCAGGCAGTGACCCCATCAGTCAGGAGTGATACCACACGGCCCTGCTGTATCTTAGCATCTTGCTCCATCTACCCAAGCCAGCTCCCATGCGGGGTGCAAAGTCTCTGTACAACCAAGAGAGCAGGAATGAGCCAGCAGAAAGTTTTACCTGGTTGATGAGTGATCCCCACATCTTTGCCCTGTTCAGACAGGGCTCCAGGCACCCTGTCTCTGCTCTCCTCTGCGAGAGCAGAGTCAAGATGGAAAAATATGAACCTGAACAGTGGCAAAGTCAAAATGACAAATGAGTTTCCCAGCTGTGTTTGAAATATATATATAAAAAACAAAACAAAACAAAACAAATAACAAAAAACCCCATCTCAGTCTGGCAAAATTTAAGTGAACATCAGAATTTGGAAGAAGAGGGGGGGGTCACTTTGGGAATGCACAAGGTGAGCAAGGCAAAGCTGGAGGGCTTCTCCTGAGACCTTGTTTACAAAGGCATTTTTTTTCCTTCTTTTTTTCTGGCAGCATAAGCTTCAGTTTAATCACTGTTTGCTGAGGAACAGCCACAGGAAGCTCTGCTCCCAGGAGCAACAACCAGAGACATTCAATTTTGAAGCTGCCAGTCAACAAAAGGGCATGAAGTTATTAGCTCTGAAGACTCCATTACCTGACAGTTTGGACCCCAGATACCATCTTTCATAGATTTTTCTCGGGATTCCCATTTTTAGTAGGGTCAGAGGCCAGATTGCTGCAAGGTGGTTTTCAAAACATCTCTAGAGGTACAGTGAACATAACTTATTGTTCAGATTTAGTGTATGTTGTTAAAACCAGCATAGCAAAATAACTATTCTCAAGGAATGTTTACATGCAGATATGCAAGTGCTCTTAGTTCAAGCAGATGAAAAGCATAATGATGGGAAATTCTGTGGCCAGATGAGACTGTTTTACTTCTGCTGTTCCCCATGCTCCCCAGAGTCTCCCAGCACATCCTGCCTGCTCAACTGGGAAATTCTCTCTCTGTTTTCAGGGGACCCAGTGCCAGAAGTCCCCTCAGCAGATCATGAACCTTCAGGGAGAAGAAAGGCAATGGCCCATAGCAACAGCAGGACCAGCTTGGGGTTTTGAGCAGTTACAAGAAAATAAATAAGGGTTTGCTGCTTAATCCCTGCTCCAGCCAGGACTATTTCAGATTTAGCAGTTTAAGCTGCCGGAGGATTTATCTATCAAAGAACAACTTTGAACACCTTAAAGAAATGCAGGCAGAGGCCACTAAATGATGGTGTCAGGCAGAGAGAAGTCAGCAGATATCACAGTGAAGACAGAGAGAGATCAGTCCCTGTCCATCCGTCTGTCTGCCTACAAAAGCAAGTGGGTTAAATGAGGAATGTGAGCAAAATCCCCTAGAGTGGCAAGTAAGGTTTAAACTGAGTGGCTAAACTACACACCTCATCTCGGTGGTTAATAGACTAGGGAGCCTTTTCAGTACATTCCTCCTAGAGTATTTCCCATCATTTTTATCTTGAGTAATCAGAGGCTCCCTGCTCCCCAGCCCTCCCCTTCATAGCACAGCATTAATAGAGTTTCTGAGCTGCAGTGGCTGCTTCAAGCACATTCTCCCAACCCAAGTGCAGGGCTGTAATTTTACAATTTTCCTGTGGGTAATGGAGTAAGTACAATGCAGTTTGCATAGTCAGGATTTAAAAGGAAGAAGATCTGTACTTATGAGTAGAAAGGAATCACAGATATTGTCCACAGTGAAGCTTTTCATATTGAAGTCCATGATGCTAAACATCTGGATACAAAGATGAAAAATCTGCTGTATTTAAAAGCAGTGGTGGTATCTGGACAAGATCAGACAGGAGGGTAAGGATCACAGGGAACTGCAGAAGCACTAAGAGGGGTTTGCCCAGGCTCGAGGGCCTACTGCCTCTCAGGACTCCAAATGGGATAAATTCACAGAGGTTTCTTCCTCAGCTCTTTGCATGCAGCCAGGAAGGAAAAACAACATCTCCAGGGAGAAAGTTTGAGATGGCACCAAGCCTGAAGCCCTCCCTGTGCTCTGACAGACCCACTTTCTCTTTCCAGTGCTGTGGAGAAGGTTGGGGTCCAGCCAGCCAGTGCAGCCAGAGAGGCACTGGACAAGACTTGGGAGCAGAAGAGCCTCAAACCACCAGCATGAAGTTCAGCATAAGGCATTGCCTGCTCCCCTCTGGCCCCCATACTCTGGGCAAAGCCCAAAAAAAGCCTCAGAATCTGGGAGAAAACCTCTGACAGCATTACCAAGCATTACATAGCATCAGAGACCCATAATCTAGCGTTGCTGACACACTAGGCCGAGCTGCTACCCAATTTATCTCTACTAATCCGTTCCTTTATAGGCCTGTTAAGATAGAAGTCTCCAAAATGAAGAGAGAGCTGCCAGAAAGGTTTTGAATTGACAGTGGGTTGCTCGACTGTTTTAGCACAGCATCACCCTAAATTGCCTGCTGCCCTAATGGCACTTCTGCACCACGCAGAACTGGAGGCTGCATCTTCCTGCATTTATGAGAAACTAGGACATGATGTGAAAGGGGAATAGAACATCTCTGAGCACAGCTGTTTTTGCCAGGGATATTTTATTGGCTGATCCACCAGAGAAAGTCTGGAAAGGCTGCAGGGGTGCTCCCAGTGGCCTGAGCAGCCCGGCAGACAGTCACTGCCAAAGACCAATATCAAGCCCTTGGTTGTGAATTCACAGGGCAGATAAAATGTCACTGACAGCAGAAGGAGATTCAGTTAATGGGTTTTGGACATGGTTTGGAAGGACCTGCCCCTGCACAGCTTTTAACTGCTGTTCAAAGGCTGAGTTTTGAGGATAATCAGCTTTTATGTTTTCCAGAGAAGGGAAGCAGACCTTCCCCACCCCTGCACTGGGTCTGTCCAATAGCCTTGTGATAGTCACAGCTCCCTAAAACCAACCCAAGCAGTTGCTGCAACCTGGAGATGTAGTATCCTTCAGGAATCTCCTTCAAGCCAGTCTTTTTTGAGATGTTATTAGAAGGAGACAAGTTGGGGCCTGGCTTCTGAAGCCTGTTTGCAGTTGTCAACATAAACAAAGCAATTGAGTCAGAGAATGCTGCCTTGGGGGAGGGCTTTCCTCTGTAGCTGGTAGAAATGAACTGGGAAAACTTCTTTTAAAGTTCACCACTGCTGAAGAAGGCAGTCAGGAAATGAAAACTGCCCAGGTCCTTTTGTATTAGGGAGCAACAGGTCTTTGCTCAGGCTAGGGAGAGGGTGTGCATGTCTGCTTGGAGTATGGTCACAGTGACCCTGCAGCCTTCTGCAGAAGACCAGCCTCTCAGTCTTCCATGACTGTTGGTCCCAAATAGTCCCAGGCATGGTTCTGTGGAAAGCAAGAAATTTCCATCATGTTCCTTCTGCAGACGAATGGAGTGGATGCAAGGGAGCTGCCAGCCACTTCAGGCACTGAACTAAAAACACCATAGAGAGCACAAGAAGGGAGGAAATCACCCTAAACTCAACATGCTCAGTGGACATCTCAAGATAGGCATCCACTGAAAGCAAATCAGGATGAGCATCTTTTGCTCTACAGACCTGTCTCATCCAGGGTCTCATTCAGTCTGCCATGTTGGGAGACACTTTCCTTGAGCTTGGCCAGACTATGCAGGAGGCTAAAACTGAAGCTCTGGATGACAGACTGGCTGTCCTCTAGTCCCACTTGCTGCTCAAATAATGTCATGTCAGAGCTGCAGGGGGAAGAACAGATTCTCCAAGTCAACATGATCTGGAAGAAGACAGCTCAAGTCTTGGTCTGTACTGCACCCCCTCATCTGATCTGCCAGGCTACAAATGCCTCCTACATCCTGGCTGTGGGTTGCCAACTGTTTGTGTTTCCTACAGCCTCAGCCTTCTTCAAATTATTGTCTTAGTTGAGCCAGACCATTTTTGACCATGAAGATATATGCAGTGGTTCTACAAGGAGTGAGCCAAAGCCTTCATATATTTCCTGCAAGATTGCTCCTTTTGTTGGAGGGAACAATCTTGTTCACAACTCCCTGACTCACCTAGATCAATAATTCTCAAGCCTCTGGTGCCTGGTTGAAACATGGGGCCTGAGGACAGCAGCAGAAACAACTCCAACTCGTAAAATGTTTCATTAGACTGATCCAGCAGAGGGATTGTGTCTCATGCTGCCAGACTCGCTCAGCATCCTCTTGTGGGAGCCGCAGCACACAACTGATGCATTATGTTATTTCAAAGGTTGTTGTAATGAAGAGGAAACAAAAGTGTCACATTAGCAGCAAAGGCAGGTCATCAGTGTAATAATTGAGTACAAGATCAATCCAGTGGGGGGGTAATGGAATAACAAGCAATCAGCCGCGATACAGGAAAAATAAATTAAGCGGCGTGTGTCTGCTTTCATCCAGGCACAATTAATGTCATTAGTCCTGAGAGATGATCTGGCTTTCTGAGGATAACTTACCAGACAGGTAGTCCCACCCACACCTGGGAAGAGGCTCCATTCCCCCCCAGCCCCTGGTATTTGGAGATTATCACACGGGCACTTCTGCATCCACCCAGGATGGGCAGTAGGGCTGTGCCTTCCATCTGAAAATCCTTCCCTGCCTGACCAGAGCGACCCAGCAGGGTTCTGGTTGACTCATTCATTGTGGCAGCTCTCAGGGGGGTGTTCTGTGACCTTCAGGCCATCCACTGCTGTGAATGACCATCACAGGGCAAAAGCCCATCAGCAAGATGGGCAAAGCTACAGCTGAAAGGCTCTAGGCCTGACATCAAAACCAAAGGTGCACAGAGCTCTGACTTCTACCCCTAACTTGAAAGCAAATATATTGTTCACATGGTGAAGCAACCTGTTTACACTCTCCTTTCTCTTAGCCAAGCTCTCAGCCAAATTGCCTCTTGTCTGCAAGTGATATTTGTCACCTTACAAATTAATGATTTTCAGACTGTTTCTCAGCTGAAGCTGTTAAGTTCCGGAGAGTCTGGGACAGTTTAATCTAGAGTAAACAACTCTGCAGGAGCTCTTCTTATTTCTGCCTTGGTTTTCTTTTTTTTTAAAAAAAAGGTTGTATTAATACTTTCCTGATGTTTCGTCTCAGGAGCAAAACTTCAAAGTGATTTTACGGTCTAGCTCACTCCTGAAAAGAAATAAATCATGAAGTCAAAGAGGCTGGTGGCGGAGCCGTGTGGGGATTGTTATAAAGCTGTTTTCAGCCTTTTCCATTTTCCAGGGAGCTCTCCCAAAGACTGCCCAAGAGAGTTATTATTCTGTGTTACTTCAGGGAAGATATAGCCAAATAGCCCAGGCTTGTTGCTACATCACTGATAAATGCAACGAAGAGGGGAAAAAAGGCTGCAACACAGCACACACAGCACAGGGAACCTTGTGGGCACAAGGGAGTGGGTCTGGGAAATTGTGGACTGTGGATAACAGTGGAGCTTGGGACAGTGGCATGAGCATCGTCCCTCAAGCCTGCAAAACAAAGAAAGGGGATACGGTTTTTAAATTACTTCTATTTGTCACAAGGAAGATGCCCTGAGCAGGGCAGATGAATAAATATCAGCATCACACAACCTGGAAAAAGAAGGGTGGCTCCATCAGGCTGCAATGTGGAGGGTGGGGTATGGGAAGCAGCTGGTGGATGTGGGAGCAATACGGGGCTGCCTCGTGGGTCAAATGACCTGTGGGACATCCTATAATCAGGATGCTCTGGAGAAAACCAAAGTTTGCTTTTCGTTGTGAGCCAGAACCACCCAATGGGTGGGCCAAAGGAAAGCTTTAGGAGAGTAACAGCTCAACTGATGTGTGAGCAATAGCAGGGCTGAGGCAGAAGCTGTACTGATGAGTGTATTGTCAGTGCTGAGGTCTCCCACACAGACAGCTCTGTCTGCCTTCCCTTCCTTCGTATGCTCAAGGATGCCACATTCATTGAAGTGTTTCTGTGCTCGGTGCCCTCCCTGCCTCACCCAGTGTCCTCTGCCTGTTTATTCAAGCTTAATGTCAAGACAAATAACCCACCTATGAGGGCCTTCTTTGTACTCTCAGCAAGAAGCTCTGTGCTCCAGGTTAAAAGCAGCAGCCCCCATCACAGCATCCTCAGCAGGGCTGGGGACAGCAGAATCAGAGCTGGTTGCCACTCATGCCAGCTCCCAGAGCTGGGTGACTTCAAATGCTTCAAAGAAACATTGCCACCACCTCCAGGCAATGCTTCAATGCCAGCAAGCAAACTTTCCTCTTACTTTTTAGTTGACTGGCTTTGAAAAGGGTGAGCCTGAGCCTCTGTCCTGGTAGAGTTTGGATGAACAAGGGGTTTGAGTTGAAAGCAGATATTTTTGGCCCATTGTTGAATGAAGAAATACAAATGCTTTTACAGGGATCAGGCAATAAACTTGTCCTCTCTGCCTTGCCTGGCCTGGGGACTCTTATGTGCTGTATAAAGGGAGTGGTGGCTGTTTGTAACAGCATCTTTCCCACCAGACAAGAAGGAAAGGGCACATGTCCAGCTGGTCACAGGTTGCAGAGAAACCTGGGCTGGAAGCAGGAGAAAGGGCCTGATGTCCTCACCCTGGGATACACCCAAATAGAGAGAAGAGATGTCCTCCTACCCATGCTGCCCTGCTAAGAAACTAACCAAGTCCCAGACACTTTAAGGCCATTTCTGGGTAAATCTGTTGGAAATTCAGCATTCCCCAAGCCACAGTGTCCTGCTTCAGGTCCCACAGAAACCCAAGGCAGAAGAGAGCACCAAAGCCCAACTTCAGGCACCACTGGGGCCACCTGCTGCTCCAGAAGGCTGGTGTGCAAACCAGGGTGCAGTGACATCCCATGGCTCTACCCTGTCCTCAGCTGTCACCACCATCTCCTGTACCTTTGGTCTGTGACTCTTCTATCCCTTCTCCGGGTGTCTGTGCACAGGAGGCAGAGCTTGGAACTCACTGCTTAGGATGTGCAGCAGCAGATCTTTGCACTTCTCCTTCTGAAATGTGGCCAGCTGCAGAAATCCAGGGCTGCAGAAACTCTCCAGTGAAAACGTACATTGTGATGGGGAGCAATTGCTGCTTCCTAAGCCAAGCTTCACCAAAAGAGCTTTCCTAGGGCTGTCAGCGCAGATGAGGACAGTCTGGTGCTGTGTCAGCTAATGGGGAGATGTAGACGAGCCTGGTTCACCCCAAGAAAGGGAAGGACAAGATGGAAGTGGTCTCTGAAGAGGAGCAGAGCTGAGCTTTGTACTTGTATGACAGTGGTGGCCTGAGAAACAAGGTTTAACTAAGGCTGTTGAAACAGCTGCAGGCTTGACTGTGAAGGCCATTACAGTGAAGTGGTAAATCTCCCTGTGCTCCAGCAAAGCCACCCTCCTTTCACTCAAGGACCATCCAGAAAGCACGAAGTCTCCCTGCAGTCACTGCCCCCCTCCTGCCTGGGACTGGTGGGAATATGCAGCTGCTGACAAGTCATTTCAAGGAAAATCCTGAAAAACAAATTCTGAGATGTATTTGGGTCAGTCCCAGGGAGATTTTTAATAAGGGAACTTCAGAGTCCCTTGTACAGGTCCTTATTAGTGGAGGCTCCAGCGAGCCCCAGAGGCAGTGGCAGGATCTGGGAGGGGGAGTATCCAGGGGGAGACAAGCAGAGGCAGTTGCCTCCCCAAAGCACACCCAAAGGTTTTGGTACAGGCAAGGGCAGCACCATGAAGTTGAGGTAGCAGAGATAGGACAGGAGCAGGAAGAGCACTGGAGAGGTTGGAGATTTACAAAGCAAAAGTGATGGTGAGGGCAGGTGGAGGGGAAGCAGGTCTGAGGAGGGGGATGCTGGCAGCTGCAAAGATGGTGAGGGGGATTTGGGGCAGCAGGAAAGGACAGGGACTGTGGGGAGAGGCCAGGCCAAGAGAACAAACATGGTTGGGCCTGGATGAGCTGAACCCCCAGAGAGAGGTTCAGGGAAGCACCAGGAGCAAGGGCATAGTGGATTTAGGAAACGATGCACTCAGAGGATGCTCCAGCTTTGCTCCCGCATCCCAGGCTCCTAGAGAGAAGCTGCAGCAGCATCCCAACAGTTAAACAGCAGCCAGGCTCATTCCCTAGCTCTGATGTGTCTTTACGTAAGGGAGCCCGGGATGCACAGCATGTGCTGGGGATCTGGAGGTGGGAACCCCTCAGAAATTGTCTGTGCTCCCCTCTGATTGCCATATTCAGCAAGAAAATTGTCCTTTCAATTCCAATTAAAGAAAAAAAGAAGAAAAAAAGAAAGAAATAAAAAAAAGGAAAAGATCCATATGCGTATGTGTATAGCTATAGAAAGCAATTGCAGTCCCCACTGAGTGAAAGGAATAAATAAAGGAGTGGGAGAGTGATTCAGTAGCAAAGGCTTGTTATGTGCATGCCCATTAGTGAAACTTAGAGAGGAACGGGACTAATGATATGGGGATAATAAAGTCATTAGAGTGAACAGCCAGAGCCCATGCTTACACCTGTAAGTGCTGCTGAGTCTTTGAGTAGATGAAGTTCATTTTAGTGACCACGGTTACCACTTCTGAGATAATTATTGACAGATCAGTGAGCTGTTTGCTTTGCATTTAGTGATCGATTAGAATGCAAACACTCTCGCCTTCCTAGCCAGGCCCGTGGGATGTTTCTGTAGTTAATTATTTAAATGCTTAGGTGACAGGATAACAGATTTCAGGAATTTTGTTGTAGTTAAAGCCTGGCTGTGCCCTGTGATGTGGAAACAATCTGATTCTCATTTTAAAATTTCCATCCCAGCAAGAATTTGCTCAGTGAGAGAGGGGAAGTATCTGCAGATGCGTCATTAAGAGCATGCAATAAAACACAGCATTAAAGCAGTGCTCTGAGTTGAGAATGCGTTGGATGGAGAGGGCTGTTTTGTGGGGGATGGAGAAAAGGGATGCCAGAAAAGCCAGGAACCTGTTGACTCAATGCAGTAGTTAGATGCTGGAGGAGCACCCACAGGAAAGGACCCTCAGCAGGGTCAAATACAACAATTGAGGTTAAATGCACAAAACATTAACTCTGCCATTTCCTCCTTGCTGCCCCAGTGTGATGCTCACCAGGTTTTTCAGCATGGCCAGTGTCTGTCCCTGAGAAAGTGGCAAGCACTGGAGTACAGCAGAAGCTGAGCCCCCCCATTGCTACCCTGGCATCAAACACTGAGGTGATGACGACAGCCATGACCATCTTTTCATGCCAGGGATGATACTGCCCTGAGGAACTTGTCCATACTCTGCTGCCAGACCCAGAACTCACCCGTCAGAGCTGCCATCTCATCTGGCAGAATCTCAACTTTGATGCAAAAAATCAGCCCCTCAATTTACAGCTGCAAAAGAAGTGTCACAGACACAGCCCAGCAGCACCCAGTGCAAAGATGAAGGTGCTCGGGGAGATTTGAGCCATTGAGCCCCTATCCCTGTGTGACTGACTGCAGGCATTGTTTCTTCCTTGGGAGAGAAGATGCTGCCACCCTGGGGAATGAGGTCTCATGGCACCAGATTGGGTGAAGCTGCTACTGCCAAAGGAGACAACATCCAGAAAGTCCTGCCCAGTGCTGGTACACTGGCTCTGACCCTTGCTAATGAACTCTGGAGCCCCCATACTCCTATTTATCCTCTCTTATCCACCTGCTAGCAGAGCCCTGCCATCACCTAACCCTGCACACCCTTGCCAATGCCCCCATTCAGACAGAGCTGGGTTAAATGTTGGGTTTGATCATGGAATCATAAAGGTCTTTTCCAACCAAAACAATTCTATGAATCTGTGATCATGGGCCTGCATTGGCCCATTGACCACCAACTCAGTGTCACCCGGGACTGGTTCCTCTGAGCTGCAGGTCAGGAGGCCCCTGTTGCAAGCCATGATGTGCCCACCACCCAGAAGAAGGGATCTGTTGGGGGAAGGACCCACTCTGACCCTCACCCATGCTGTGGCCCATCCAGCCCCACACCACAGTTCTCATCAGCCACATCCCTGCATTCAGACCCTGGGAAACCCACAAAGCTCCTCTCCCCCTCAGCCAGGATGGATTAACATGGCAGACCACATCCTAGCAAAATTCTCTGTATCCCATTATCCATCTTCTAAACTGTCCTGTCCTCTAGTACTGCATTCTAAAGCATCATGATTGATTTCAGAGGCAGTTTCCTAGTCCTGCTATTTTTTTAGCATGAAGAGTTTAGTTTGCACTCTTCTTCCCTCTCTACTTATCAGTCAAGGGATGTTTACACTTGTGAAAGGCATCTGTAAAGACAACAGCATCTTTCTCCACAGTAATTTATAGTCCTCAAAAAAAAGAGTGGGGCAGTTTAATACCTTGTTAACGAGTCTGTCAAACAGGCTGTGATGGCTGGAGAAAAAAATACAAAACAAAAAATGAAGCTGATATCAAAATCAATAGGAGTGTAACTACTTTATAAAATGGCATTTTTCCCGATGGGTGTCGATTAAGTTGTCAGACTTAATAGGCCTGTCCCAGAAAAAGAAATAATATCTTCAATAAATAAATGGCCTAGATAAATACATTAATAACTGGTATGTACTGAAGATTTTCTCTGCTGATATTTATCTTTTTTTTTCTGCTCTCTCAAGTTTACGTAACTGTCTGAGAGCTAAAAAGCATTTAATTCTCTCCTAGCATATAACTATTAAGAAGGATTTACTGTAGAAAGTGCTTTCTGACATATGGCTAATAAAGTTTCTGTATGTCTCTGCTCTTCAATAGGCTCTTGAACTGCAGCAGCATTTCCACACTGCTGAGGCCCCAGCAGCACTTTCTGCTCTCTTCTGCCTCTGCTGTCTACCAGCTCCACACCAATACGGCAAATTTGAGGAGCTCTTAACTACTTTTTCCTCCCCGGTCATCACTCCCCATCCCTGTCTTCTGAGGGGGTGTGAGACCAATGTTCCCAGTCCAGTGAGGAGCTCATGTGCTGGCTTGCAGGAGGAGAAGTCTCATGGAGAATCTCAGGCACCTCTGGCGCTTCCTGGGTCCAGGCAGCATTTTTTTAGCTCTTTCAAATATGCTTTTTTTTCTAGCACCAGAGCTCTACCCATGCTCCATATTCCCATGGTCATAGCATGGCCAGGACCAAGGGAAGAAAAACCATCAGGATGCTTAAAATAAATGGCCCTGTCCTGACTTTTAGCCCATGGCTTGGACTTCTTTCATTTACCTTTCCAAAGACTTGTTGGGAGGGGGACCTCTGGGCACAGAGATGTAACAGCAAACCAAGTGCTTCACCTGCTCTAGGTTTCAGCAGCGATAGAAATCCCTGATATGTCTGGAAATCACCTTGGGGAGAAAACCAAGAATGAGCCCCAAGTTGCAGGCTCTGTGTCAGTGTCAGCACACAGCTGCTGACACACCAGGCTCAGGGCACAGCCTGCTCACCCATTGGGGTTCTTTGGGTCCCTACATCTCCACTCTGGATATCTGGGACAGGACAGTCCTCAAGCATGTGGATCTGTGATGTTCACTACCAAGAGGTCTTCCCCGTAAGAAAGTTTCCCAGCTGCTGTGCAACACAAACCAGCCAGTAACTGAGCTAATGCCCAGGAGAGTGTTGTGCTGCCAAAAGCACTGTGCCTGCTCAGCCCCCTCTCCCAGGACCCCCAGCTCTTCCTGTGAGGACCTGCACAGGCTCATCCTACAAAAGACAGGTAGCATTAAGGGCTGCACTTTGGTCTTCTTGAAGTAGTTTTCTCAGCGAATAATATTCTCCCCTTCTGGATGAAGTGAATGTCTTTGTTAATTCTCCTGTCTGAGAGACACTCATGGTCCCTCTGAAGCCTATCATCTGCCTCCAGGGGTGACAAGTCTGGGCCAAGACATCCCATCCGGGGATGCTCATTAGCACCTGGCCATTCCCATTGCAGCAGTGATGACTGTAAGTCACAGCAAAAATAGAAACCCCCATGGAGCAGGGAGCATCTCTCCATGGCAGCACTGATTAGTTCCCTCAGTTGAATCGCTTGCCATGGGGCACACAGGGGTCCCATGTCACAGGGCTTTGAGAGGTGGCAGCCCCCCAGCCAGGGCTGAGCTGCTATCAATAAAAATAAGTAGAGTTACTTAAATATTCAGTCTCCTTCCCCCACGGTATTTTCTAGAAATTTACATCTCCACAAATGCTTTGATTTCAAAACATTTGCTTTCACTCTTTCCCCAGAGAAGGGCCACCAGGGGAGGTTTCTTCTCCTCCACTTTCCAGCAAAGCCTCAAGCCCTCCTGTTTCAATTTAGAGTGTTTCCTTTTTCCCTCTTCCCACTTTCATTCAAACAGAGAAAGCAAAGAGACGAGAGAGGAGAGATGAAGGAGAGCCTCTAAAAATATCAAAGTCCTCCCCCACCCCCACCTCATGCCACATAAAAGCTCTCCAGCATTCCCAAGCACTCCAGGCTGATGAAAAGGCAGCAAAAATTCCAGAGCTAAATCCAGTGCTAGAAAATAGTCATGAAAACCCTTTCCTGTTTTATGCCCAGCTTTTCCCAGCTGCTCCCTTGCCTGCTCTCTCTGCTCTCCCACCTGTGCCATCAGGCAGCATTTGCAGGCACCCGGGCTCCTGTGTGTCACTGGGCTGGATGGAACCATCCCTCTCTGCTGGGCCAGCTGGCCACCATCCAGGCAAACTTGTGCTGCTGGTTGCAGCCACTGGGTTTTGGCTACCAACATGGGCAGACAGCAGGCTGTGCACGGCCGGTGGCTCTGGTTCTGCAGGCAGCCTTTTTGGGCCAGACGCTGTGTAGATCTGTGCTCTAGTAATAACTGTAATTAATAACAATAACGTTATGCCTGCAAACCATGAGGGCAGCAGGCACTAATCTTTCATAATACTTTTAAGACAGGAAGAGGAGAATCCTGCTATAAAGTCCTGCTCTATATCAGTTTGGAGATAATACTTAGAGGAGGCAGAAGACCTCTTAAATGCCATGCAAATTTGTTTTTCACTGGGCAAATTCTGTCAAAACCTTCTGTCCTGACATTGTCCCTGAGTGTACTTTATTCTATTCTCTGTCTATAGAATTAGGCAGCAGACTTGGTCCATGCAAGCAGAAATTGTACAGGGAGATGGTGATGCTATATGATTCCAGCTCCCCAGCCAAGGTGGATATCCTGAAGGACTTGCTGCCATGCTGAGCATGTGGTCTTCTAGTGCTGCTGCTTCTCCTTGCAAGGTGTTTGTTTTATCTTGGAAGGGGGCTGGCAATGATGCTACCTGCATACAGGACCCAGTTCCCAGGAGCAGAGTATCTCTCTGGCACAGGGACCTGGAATTGCCATGTATCAGCATGGTGGCAGGAGCTGACACGTGCCCCCTCCTCACTTCTCAGCATTGGTGTCTCATCTCTCCATGATGCTGTCTCATATATTTCAGGCTCATATGCAAACTGTCATCCAGAATAAGATCTGTGTTCAATGTCTTTGATTTCCTGCCTAGAAGACAGAAGGGTAGAGCACAGGCTGTTTCACTGGCCTTGTCCCCAGCTCTTTGTGCCACCCGCCAGCCCCACTTTAACCAGTTTCACCACCACTGTGAGCAAGAGGCTGCTTGGCCCATGCAGTGACCGAGGGGGTAGACAGTCCTGTGCAAGGTGACATGGCTGTGGGCAGCCATACCCAGGCTGTCTCAGGAGGGAAGGACATCCTAGGAAATCCAGCTCATGAAACTACTGCTTTCTGCCCCTGGCTCCCTGGAGGGACTTTTTTTTTTTTTTTTGAGCAAGAAGTCCTTATGTCTGTTTTTGCTAATTCCACACTTCTCTATGAACAGAGAGGAGACCACACTGCTCATGCTAATTCACAGCCCTTTGCCCCAGTTTACCCACCAGTGACATGGGGATTTGATAATTACCTGCTTCTTTGTGAGGACAAACTGGGAGGTTTGCAAAGCTGTAGACAACCAGTAGGCACCCAGACACTGTGGTGAGCATTTGTGAAGCAATTGAAGCTCCAGGGGAAGAGGTGTTTCAACACGAGCACTGCAGAAACAACAGATGCTATTAAAAAGGTCCTGTTGCACTGGTTGCTGAACTCTGCATGAAGAATTAAGGAAGATCCCAGCGAGATGTAAGACCTGAAAGGCCCCTTCACCCTGCCATGTCTCAAAGTTACTGGACTGTCTCCCACAAGTGCCATGGTAGTTCAGTGGCTGGGTGGGCTCTGTCACAGTGAAGATGTCTCCCAATTACACTAATGAGGTGTGCAAGTTCCCCAGAGGGGTGTGGGGATGAGGCACATCACTTGAAGAGGATTTTAATTGGCCTGGGAGGTTGAGGGCTACCAGAGGTGCACATCAGCCTGTGGAAGATCCCTGGGGTCCTGCTCCTGTCTCTGTGCTGAGGACAGGCAGGAGGTTTTGCACATCGACTGCTGTCACGTCTGGGATGGATGTGGGGTGAGGCCAACGAGCACACAGAGCAGTTTTCAGCCAGCATGTCCAAGCACACCACCAGGACTCAGATGAGCCTGGCCATGAGTTGGACTCTTCATTGGCCTGAGGACTGGGGCTCTTCATTCTCCCAGGCAGCAGTGCACTGAAGCTGAAAGCACCCAAGGAAAAAGGAGGCTTAATCTTCAGAAGGTCCTCTTGAAATGTTTGCTTCCAGGGACACTGCCAGGAAAACAGGGGCAGCTTAAGCTGCTGTTACATGTAAAAGGGAAAATCCGGTGTTTTACCTTGCATAGCCATCTCAGTTTGTGTGCCTGAATGCCAGCTGATGCTTGTATGCACCAAACTCACCAATGCAACCCTAGAGGGGTAGAGATAAATATGAGGGTGGATGGGTGGGTTGGTGTGTTTGTGAAAACATCATGTTTGTACATTGCTGCATAAGTAAGTGCAGGGTTCTACGTGGATGGATGGGTGGATGGATGGATGGATGGACTCCCTAAAAATCAAAATAAGCTAAATCCTCAGAAAACAGGTATCTGAAAACTCTTGGTAATGACTGCATTAAACTCACTGTGACTGTCTGGCTTGTCGTTATAAAACTCTGAGAAAGGGGAAAAGCTTTTACAAATCTCCTTCATCATGCCAAAGGGATAAACAAACAGGATCACCTGCTCTGCTGACTCGGGGTGAATTTGTCCATCAGGTTGTTGTAAATCTGGAAGTCATGCAAGCTTTAGAAAGAAATGTCATTAGCTGTCAGCTTTGCATTTGTATTTTATTTAATTCTTGTATTTATTTATTAATTTATTTAATTCTTGTATTTTATGTAATTCTTTTTGTTTCAACTCAGAGAAAAGCAGTCATTCATTTGGAGGGATTTTTGATGTGTGACTGATATTTTATAACACTGCAGAAAATGACCAATCTGTAAGGGAGGATGAACATTAATCTTCCTGCTGGGAAAATTATTAATAGAGCTGGGGGAGTTGTTTCCTTTATCTTTATTTCAGGTGCAGAACTGTAGCATCGTGCACCAAGCTTAGTAGTTTAATCCCCTTCCAGATCTGCAAGACTAGCACAGTCTTTCTCCAAAAGGGCTGAAGGCAAGATCAGGAAAGCTTAACAGCATATATATATGTGTGTGTGTGTGTGTGTGTATGTATATATGCAAGACTATAAAACTGTCTGTACTTTAAGTGTAGGCAGTATTTACCCATTCCCCTCCAAGTAGAAGCACTGAAAGGAATACAGAGCACGACAAGCCTATCATCATAATTACAACTTTCTACAACATTTTAAAGGAAATAAATTCAGTTTGGTTTCTTTGGGGTTTTGTTCTTACATTCAAAAGTAACTACTTGCTGTCTTAAGAAAAGCCTACATAGGAGGTAGAGACAGAAACTGCTTATTCAAAATATTCCTTGTTATGGAAATGTTTGACTGCCCTTTTAGGATCATTTCAAAGGAATTAGGCACACAAGACTGGAAGGGAAGAAAAGGGTCCTCAAGCCACAGACATGGCAAAGGCAGCCCCAGGGCAGCCACATGATGCAGAAGAATCCCCAGAGCATCTCGCCCATATCCCATGTGCCCTGCTCCCCGAAGTCCCCTGAGATGTTGGAGCTCAGTCAGAAAAGAAAAAAATTACATCCATCAAATGGCACAGGAGGGGGGAGAAGAGAGGGCAAATATGTCACCAAATGCCTGAAATCACAGTGGGTTTGCATAGGGAAATTCAGAGGTGACTGGCTCAGGAGATGGAACACTGAAGGTCGGTAGCCCTTGGGTGTCACATAGGATTTTGCTCAGCTGCTCTGTGCTGAACCATCTGGTACTTGACAGAGCTCGTGCTGTAGCAGGATGGGCAACCTGGGTCGGAAAGCATTGGGAGTTGGAGAAGACACCGTGCTCCTCAGATGGCTGTTCCAGGTAGAATCCACTTTGTTAAAAGTGTGTGACTCATCAAACCATCTGCCTTCAGCCCCCAGCTGCCTGTTCCTCTCTCACTTTTCTCCACCTGCCCACAAAGCCTTCCAGCACTTAGTGCTTCTCCCCTTTGCCCTGCCATCAGCTCACCCCCCGGGCTGCCAGGTGACTACATGTGCAGAGGTCTTGCTAAAATATGGCTTTTGCCATCTGTGTCATCTACACAGCAGATGGACACACTAAGTAAAGGTCCTGAGCAAAGGCCCTTTTGAGCCCTGGATGTTGATGAGCTGTCTATCAAGCCCATTAGCACGGTCAGCTCTGTGCACAAATGAAGTTGTTGCTCAGCCAACAAACTGATGAGAATGGCGTAGGAGCTGTGGACCTACAACTTCTTTTGGCAAGGACAACAGAATCAGACTGACAGCCACTGCTGCCAGGAGATGGGTCAGAGTATAGCCTGCTGTTGCTCTATCCACAGACAAAAAGTAGCTTCACCCAGAAGCTTCCAGGAGACAAATCCATTGTGTCCTGTCTCTATTTACTGGCCCTTTCTTCATGTGTCCCCTCCTGTTCTCATGGTAAGCCCAGCTCCAGGTTCTCAGGACTCACAATTTGGTCTAAGTCTACAAAAGCAAGGTCTGAATGTTCAGAAGGAACTCAATGAGCAGAGACCACGGCTGCTGTAAAAAAAACATCCCAAAGAGGAGGAGATTCCAAGCCAGGGCACACAGCCCTTCACTCAGCCTCTGTGCGGGGAGTCTGACTCAGGAGCGATTTCATCCACTGTGCCTTTTGCCATCCTTGTCTCCCTCATCTGCTGTTCCTACAGGCTGGAACATCCCTCTTGCACTGTTCCTCCTCTCAGTCCCTGCATTTCTCTCCTGCAGCCATTCCCCAGCTTTTTCCACTCTTGGCTCAACAGAGCCAGGAGCAGGGCGGAGGGGCAAATGAGCTTCCGTTCTGCCTTGCACTTCAGCAACAAAACATGACTGACTGCGTCCTGATTGCAAACACATTATTCTTGGTGACAGCATGGTAAAGGCACAAAGGATACAGCTGGATATGCGGAGCCCAAGATGAGCTCTGCAGAACTGATAATTAGAAGAAATCATCTTTTTGACTTGTGAGCAGAGCACATTTGAGCTGAGATCAGTGAGGGGGAATAAATACGACAAACCAATTATGTCATTTGAACCAAGACACTTCCCCTATTATAATCACCTCCCTGTATTGGCATTAAAAAGGTGAAAAAATGCCCATGTAAAATTATTAAATGAATTAGGGTGACCAGACTGCACTTAATGACTCCATTGCAAGTAGAATTTAAGTGAAGCTGTCTGATGGGATTTTGAAGTCAGGCATACACCAAGAGGTATAATTGGAGCAAAGAGATGAGGGTTTATACTAAGATTGCAATAGAGGACTCAGCACAGGCTGTACAGCACTGTATTGCTATAACAGGAAATCTGATTGCTGGCAGGGCATGGAGGAAAAACAGTGAAACCTTGGTATGCTCCTGCCAGAAGGTTTTGCCATGATGAAATCCAGTGCTGCACAGTCTGATGGTCCAGCACAGGTCCTGGCATCCCCATGATGACTCCTTGATTGCAGCAGATGGAATAAATGAGGACAGACTTCTCACAGCAGTGAGATGTCAGGTAGATGCTGCATGAAACAAGCAGTTGTGGTCTTGTGAGTGTGGCTGAGACCCACAGACACAATCTCTGTAAGCAAAGATGATCCCAAAGGATGAATTGCAAACCTACTTAGCTCCAGTTTAGGGCCAGATCTTCAAGGTGCTAAGCATTCACAAAGGGGTACCTAGTTTCCTCCTTAGAAACACATGCAGATTTCTCCTCTTTTTGGTCTAAATTCACCAAGATTAAGTCAATAATATGCCTACATTGTCACTGTGCTCCAAACACAGGACGAACCCTGCAAGCACCTGCAGTTCTTGCTTTAAGCTCCAGCACCCATCTCATTGTCACAATCCTCTGGAAAGCCTTGAGATGAGACAAAAAGCTTAAGAGCTTTCTGCTGGCTTTTGCTGCACCAGTGTGAACCAAGCCCATGCTTAGGAGCTTGCTGAGCAGTGTTTACACACTTACATCCACTAAGCTTCAGCAGCTTTGTTACCTCTCAGTGGCAATGTTTGAAAAAACAAAATTTTTGATCCTTTGTTAGCTACCCACTGGAGGTCTCTTGGAATCTAAATTAAATACCATTAGGAGAAATTAATCTGCAGTGTTTCCAGTAGGAGCAGATGGTGTCTCTTGAGCACACAGTCTCATTCACTGAAGGCTCTCCCAGCACACTTATCCTCAACACTGGAACTCACAAAGCCAGCCAGGACTCAGCAGGCCTGGCCTGGTTCCCCTGACATCAGGGGGGAAAAGGCAGCCTGTGCCAGCCAAGGGGCTCAAACACCACTTGCTCACGGGAAGAATATCAAAGAATTTGGGCAGCTCATCCCAGCAGAGTGCCAGATGCATTTAAGAACCTGCATTGCTATCTTCTGCCCACAGAACAATTTGGAGAGGCACAAATGCTAATGTCTTTCAAACTGGTTTTAATCTCCCTGGCTTAAGCTGCCCATCCGAATTTGAAGCCTAACTAGATTTTCCCCAGACTTCTTGTAATTTTGTCTTATCCTTTTAGTAAGATGAGGAGGATTACTTAGAGATTTTGTTCTTTACAAATCCCGTTGTGTGAAGGCAATGTGTCAGTTTAGATGAAATCTTCATCCTGGGCTTCTCAGATGAGAGATGCAGCACTTTCTCACAGGGGATATAATGATGCTGTATGTTGAAAACTGGTACCAGATTTTTTTGAGGATCTGCAATGCTCTGGTGCCCATGGCTGCTGCTTTTCTTCCTTTGAGTCTAAGAAGTTGTGGCTCTTCGGCCCTGCAGAAAGAAGCAGAAATCATAATTTTTGGTACTAGAAGTATAAAAATATGCAGATTTGCACTTGAAATGGAGGACAGGAAAAGTATCCTCTCTACCTGCTTCACAAACCTTGGCTCCTCTGAAAGCTTCTGATTGGCTGCATCAATTGCTATTTCTTTTAACTTCCTTTAATAATTGGCAATCAACAGCACTTAGTTAAAACATGAATAAATCTTGGTGTTGAATCCGGCAATCTAAACACCTGTGGGGAAAAGCATAACCAGGAGTCCCCATAAGATGTAGCTTTGAGGGAGAGTCTGAAGGACAGTTGCTAGCTAGTGAACAGGCTTGATGAAAACAGCAGGGACATGAGAGGGACAATTTTACCCTCAGCAAGCTGAGGGGTCCCTCCTAGACAAAAGGTTTTTAGAAAGCACGTGGCTCTTCTCGTTTTTCCAGTCCAAGGAGCAGGGCACAGTGATGATACACACCCATACCTCATGCATCCTCCTTGAACTCTATAAGAACTGAGTGTGTAACTTCGGGATGGAGGGATGGATCAGGATTTGTAACTCCAAAATGCTATCTACCAGCCATTGCAGGTGCTGGGTGGGTGAGCAGGATGTCTCCAGAGGAACACTCAGACCCAGGAGCAAGGCATAAAGCTCTCTTCCCACTGAGTAGATACTAGAGTGAGTCACTTCCTTGCTCAGTTTTTCCCAAGCATTGCTCAGAAGAGGAAAAAATGCCCCTTTTGTGATGGGATCCTCTGTCTGGGAGCTGTGCCAGTTTTGCCATTCCCTTGGGGGAATTTCTTTGCATTAGTGAGTGTCTGAAGTATTTAAATACCTTAGTGAAGTTGGTCTTCATTTCCCTGGGTTTCCAGCCTCTCTCTTCTCTATAGTCTTTTCAGACTGCGAATGTTTTAGAGCAAGAAGTCTCTTTTGTTATGTACAGCACCTAGGACCACAGAGCTCACTTGGTAATGTTAAAAGCCCTGCTACACACCACCCAGGGCAAAGGTGGGCACTGAATCAGAGGGGTTCTCATTAGCAAGCCAGGCAGGGATGCCAGAGGAACTGCCACACTTTGTGACATGCTGTGTATGCACCCAAGAAGTCATGAGCTCCTTCCAAAGCCTCCTGACATTCCCCTGTGATCCCCTTGTAGGATGCCAACAGGGCCAGCAGGGAAGGGATGTCTGACAGGCACTGCCTTTGATAGCTGTTGTATCATAGAGAATACGAGCAGAGCTGGGCACTGGATCCAGCCCTCAGTGCCTGTCTGTGCCAGTGTTGCTCAGTATTTTCATGTTGCTGTAGCAGAGCCTCCCCTCCCAGGTGATCTTGTTGGCAAGTTGCAGTGACTTTGGCTCAGTCTTTGGGAAGTTGTTCTGGAGAGTGGAAAGTGGAACATCCCATAAGCAATTAGCAGGAGGAACACGTGCATTGCAGATGGTTAATCTGCCTGCTTTCATGTGAACAAAAGAGAAGTCCCTTGAATGAAAGGAGACGGGTAACTTTAATGCAAGCTACAGTAAATGCAAATTAACTCCACAAATAAAGAAGCTTTTCTTCTTAAAACCAAGAAAACATTTCTCAAAGTCTGTATTTTATATATACAATAATCTCTTTTATACCTCAGAAAGCCGTTGCTGCCATGAGCAGTCTGGTATCTTCCTTGCAGACTGTAATCAGTCCATCACAAGGATGAATATTAATGTTTGATTGTGCTCTTTGTATTCCAGCATGTCCAGTTGCAGGGCTGGAACCTGACCAACTTCCTCCACAGACGGTAACCTGCCCAGCCTCAGGTTTAATCTAGAGCCAAAGAAAGTGCCTCACACCAAGCACTGGGGCATCCAAAGGTCTCAGTATGGACTCACTGCCCTCCTCAGCACTAGGGTCTATCAGATTTTTAATCCATAGATCTGTGATGCTGCAAAGACCCTGTATCAGTTCAGATCACTTCGGGGACTTCATCCCCTGCTAGAGATGCTAGAGCTGAACAGTGCTGTCCACTTTGAGGACACCCCTTCTTCCCTGTGTGCTCCAAGTCATCCTCAGGGCCAGGCAGGGGCAACAACTTTAATCTGATGAAAGGATACAGCTGAAGCAAACAGAAATTTTGGGGCACTTCTTCAGGAAATGGAGCCCATGCTAGTCAGGGGAACCACCTCTGCCTTCTCCCATCAGAGCAGTGTCAGGGCAGAAAGGTGCCACAACTGAATATTCTTGTGCTGAGGTCAGATTTTCATGAGCAGGGCAAAAGGTGAGGGGGCATGAGCTAGATCTGTGCTTGTGGAGCAGCTGGAGTCACTGCTAATGGCCTGGCTGCTGCAGATGCAGGGGAAGAGAGGGGAGCCAGATGCAGTTACAAGGTGACAAGGCTGGACCAGGTGGCCAAAGTGTCTGGGGAAGCATCACCTGAAGATAAATATGGTCGAGCACCCAAGGTGACTTCAAAACTACCAGAGACACCCAAAGGAGGAACTCCAGCCCCCGCATTCTCCCCAACATCTCCAGCCTCAGTATTGCTGGTCCCACCAGCAGCCCAATACAAAACAGTCAGCACCCAGTAACACAGGGGAGGATAAGTAACACCAGGTTCTAGCAAAGGCTCAGAAGGTCCCAGTGCTGACTCTTTCCACCTGAAGTTCACAAAAGGGACATGAAATCCAAAGCAGTTTCAGGCTTCTCAGCCCATCCCTGCTTGACAGATTTCTAAGTCAGTGAAGCTGATGGCATTTAGGAGGATTTGGTTGCAGATGGATCAAAGAAAATCCATCCCAGGAGACAGTGTTTGCAATGAGCAGAGTCTGTGTGTGAGACAGGGAGGAGGGAGCACAGTGGGGGTAGAGGGAAGGACACAAAGCAGAAGATGATTTTAATTTCCTTCTCCTTCAGGAAGGAAGGAGAACCTTCAGGTTTATTAACACCCTGCCAGATCCCAATCCCTGGCTATTGTGGTGGTGTTAGGGGCCAGGCTAATGTGCTGGCAGGTGGGTGCAAATCAGGGGCAAGAGAGACCGAGGCATCAACACATCTCACATCTCTCGGGGCATCCTGAGAGCAGAGGGGAGCTCGAGGGGCTGTGTCAGGGACAGGGAGGCAATAAAGGACAGTGACAGCTCCTGCTTCTTGTGACTGATCCAGGTGACCTGCTGCAAACACAGCCCTGAGAGGTGCTAATAGAAGCTGCAATATCCTGGGCAATCCACACCTGCTCAGGTCTGGACATCACCTACTGCCAACATGGCCATGCCAGCCAAGCAGCTGCTTGCATTCAGGGCTTGCCTGCAAAGTGGTACTCACAGCCTGATCCTTCAGGCAGGGAGGGAGGAGGAAGCCACCAGAAGCTGTGGCTGGTACTGGGGTTTAAGTCCATTCTGCAGCTGGATCACGGAAGCTCTCATGGTAAAGAGCAACCAGTATCAGCCCTCAGGTGAGGAGCTGCTGCCACAATGCTGTCAGAGCTGCCACTTCTCCCTTGGCTTCCTAAAGAGACCAGGCTTGTATTGACCTGTGACAGCCCCCAATCCTGAAAAATTTAACCCTTCAAGCCATTTCCAGCCCACGATTTTCAGAGGGATGGAGATCCTAGGCAGACAAAAGTTCTCACAAATGTTGTGAGTTGGATAGATAGATAGAGAAGGGGGTGCCTGTGATTTTTCTCCCCAGAGGAGAAGCAGCTGGAGCACAGCCCCTTGGTAGACAACAGAGAATACACACATATGCATGTACACAGACACAGAGCCAAGCTAGGAAGTACTTGGGGCAGATTTCACACCTTACTGGATGCCAGAGAGTGCAATTGTGAGAGACAGAGACACAGTAAATGTGGCTCTGTGCCTTGGTACAGGCTCAAAGACAGCTCTAAGTCACTTCCAAAACCAGGATTCAAATCACCAGCTGCAATGAAGTCAGAACAGAGGGAGATGACAAAGAGATGGGGCAATTCCTGACTCTCCTCTAAGTGGCTCACCAAGGGGGTGAGTGAGCAAGTGCCTCAAGGACTGTGCTCCATCAGGGGCACGGGAAGTTACAGCAACACCAGCGAGACAGACCCTGGAGTATTAGCACTAACAGCCACCTCAACCAAATTAATTCAAATTGTGTTCAGTCGACCATTAAAACGTTGTTGGTGGCAGTGGTTCCCTTTCAGCTCAGATCTTCGTGAAGCAATTAAAGCCATTAGAATGTAAACCAGCTTTTTTAGCTTGGGAAGGAAAGAAAGCAGGAAGGAAAAAGGAAAGCTGAATAACAGCTTAGCTAATTCAGCTAATATTCCCATTATTTCCATATATACTAATTAGTTCCTATTCTCCAGACATTTCCATTCCAACACATAGCCTTGCACCCTCGGCAGAGGTTCCTGCTCCTCCATGAAGCAGCCCCCCCCAGGCTCCAGCTCAGCACCATCTCAGGGAGGATGCATGCAGCAGAGTTTCCATTCCACCAGTCCTCATCCCTTGGCGTATCCCTGGATGTGAGTTTATTCTCTCCCCCAGAATGAATGTGTGGGAGGAGGGGAAAAAGCAAATAGGTTTTGTGTTCAAAGGGAAGAACCTCCTTCATGAACCCCTAAAAAAATGGAGATTAATCAGAGATTCAAGGTTACCACCCTGAGAAGTAATTTTATGACTGAGAAGCTCTTCTTGTGACATTCAGCTGCAGTGTGAGTCCCCTTGAGTGAGGGAGCTACTGGTGCAGTGTCTTTATTTGCTGGGTAGCCAAAGGGAAGCAGGATTGCAGATGGTAGATAGCCAAAACCAGTACTGCAGGCACAGCTTAGGGCCAGCAGAATCTGTGGTGAAGATGGCTTTGTGGCAAGTCCAGTGATTAGAGAGAAATGGGCTGGAAAGTGGAGATGCAGCAGAAAAAGATGCCTAAGAGGGTGCAGAGTGTTACTGGGCAAAGATAAAGATGCCTTGGCAATGCCAGGGAAGGGGAAATACTGCTGGAACCCAAGGCCAGAGGACAGCTGTGTCTGAGCCAGCCCCCACTGGTGCCACTGTGTCTCGGCCAGTGCCAGGGATGCTGCGGCTGGAAGCTGCTGCCTGCATGTGCACCCAAGGCAGATGCCTGTGGGGCTGGCTCTGTCTAGGAACATGTTCCCAGGCTACATAGGTTCCCAGGCTAGACAGGGATGCAAAAGCTCACCTGACTGGTTGCAGCAGCAACTGACCTGCTGCTCGTATGGCTTCTTCCCCTCTTCCAACCCTTCACATCCTCCCTGTCCCTGCTGAACCACCCCAGTGGGATAGCAGGTTTCTCAGGTCACAGCAAGGACCTGGGTAGCACAAGCCATACCCCTGCCCACACCAAACCTCCGCAGTGCAGAGAAGCCTGAAGAGCAGAGCTGGCACCGTGTGCGTTGTGTGCAGGTTTGCGTTGCATGCAGAAAGCAAACACGACAGAGCTGTGCACATCCCTGGGGTGAAGTTCATAGTGGAGGTGCTGTCCCTGTCTCTGGCTTTCTGCAGTCTGACCCTCTGTCCACCTCTGCTCTGTGTAGACCATGTGGGGGCCTGGTTTATCTGACATTTATTTCCAAGGCAGAGCACAGCAGACTAGTTCAAGGGCATCTGAAGGGCATGATGTGCCTGCGAATGACAGCAATAACTCCCTCCCTGTGAGGACCATGATGGAGACCAAAGGGCAAGTAATTCTGGACACAGCAGCTGTCTGGGGGCTCTCCTGAGCTCAGTCTGTGCATTATTGGGCCATCTCTCACCTTGGCTGTCTTATTTCAACATTTCAGATCTAAAAGCCTGACAGCATCATGCAGCCTGTAGGACCCAGTATGGCATAACCAATTGGGCTTGTGGTCTCTCACAACAGCAGGTTGGAGCATCAGGCTGAGAACTCAGCTTTCCCAAGGGGTCAGTCCATCTGAGGAATGATGTGCCCACAGCCAAGCTGGGCTAGGGGACTTGTGAGCACTCCTGGCTTAAGCCCATCCAGCTGACTTTTCACAGGGTGCCCTAGGAACATTCACATGAAATGTCCCATCTGGCCAGCACTGAGATATGACATGGGTGGCTACTGGGACTGACTGCGTGCTGGACAGTGACAAGATCTGGAATTAAAAAGGCACACTTTTCTCAGAGGGCTTTTAGCTTGATCCAGATAATTTTCTGGGATTGGTTTAGTGGAAATGTCCTCAAACACCTGTACCAGTATGATGGAGGGGCACCAATAGCAGGCAGGAGATGCCAAGTACCCCTGGAGGGGTTTTGCAGCTAGATGCATGAGATGGGGGCACAGCACTCTGTACCACTGCTTTCCCATCTTTCCCAGCAAGGTCCAGCCCAGGAGCCAAGGAAGACAGGATGGATGTCAAGTCTAGAGCATCCTTTAGACAGCCCTAGGACCCCATTTGATCATCATATCTGGGCAGCAAAGGAAAAAATCAATTCAGGAAGCTAAGGAGAAAATTTCCATCTAGGGTTACAGGTCCCTGGTGCAAATCAGAGGGTTTTGCCCAAGAAGTAACACTGCTATTGATTCCAGGGGAGAGAGGGATACTCCTAGGACTGTCTTCAAACTGGGGTACCTACCAGCAGCTGCTCATATACACAAGCTGCAGGGATCTTGGAATACAAAGCCCAGGGAAACAGCAGGAGGAGGAAGGAGCGACATTTATCTGGCAGACATTTGTAGTGGGACTCCAACCAGGGCTGCCCAAAGCCCCCAGCACAACCTCGCTGCTGCTTTCATCACAAAGTGCTCCTTGGAGAAGCGAGGAGGGAGGCACAATGCACCAGTCCCCCAGGCATTCATCCCACCTGGCCCTCTCAGCACCACGTGTGGAGCAGCTCTTTCAATCAGACAACATTAAAAATAAGAGAGAGCTTCACTTTTCCATTGGCATCAGCAAAAAAGGAAGAAGAGGACGCGGCCAATTGAGCCCAAGGGGCTAAATAGGGCCTTTTCACTCCGTTTTCTATGGGCTCCCGAAACTATGGGAGAAAATTGAAATCTGCCTCCTTCTGTCTCCTTTTCTTTCTTTTTCCGTTTTTTTTTCGTGGTTTTTTTTTTTTTTTTTTTTTTTTTTTAGTAATTCCTGGTATGCAAGGCCTTGTGCTGGGGCTGGCATTGTGGGTGATGAATCCTGAGTCAGGCAGTGGGGAGGTTCGTGTCCTATCAGCTCTTGCCATGGTTTGGGATAATGTGCCTGCCGGCTTGTCAGGTGCTGATGGGGAGCAGGAGGGGTGGGGGGGCTGAATGCATTTTTGATTGCTATAATTGCCACAGATTGGATGCTTGAGAGGAGCTAATTAACAAGGAGGCTCTGGGCCCGATTATACTTGCAGAACAGAATCCCATGCAGATCCTTTCCCTTTGTGCCACATGTATGAGATCATTGGTAGGTGATTATGGCTGTGAATATGGTGCTAATTTACTTTGCACGTCTGACGAAAATCCTGTACATAATAAACAGCAGAGGCAACTTAAAGTAGCCCAGTTCAGAGGGGAAGGACAGCCTTGCTGCTAAAGTACTGAACCGAGAAGAGCTCCAGCTTTTCCTAAGGAACCATGGGTGAGGAACAGCTCTTTCCTCTGCCTCAGTTTCCCCCTCCTACCAAAGGGTAAAACACAAGCTCATGGCTATGGACATTTGCAAGATGCTGTGCATCCTGTCATGGAAGATGCTATAAAGGAAAATTAGGAGTATCATCACACTATGGGAACAGATCAGACAGTGCAGCAAAAAATAGCAGCCAGAAAGCTGTGCACTTATAAAAAAATAGACATCTTCATGAGCATTCTTGGTCTCAGAAGAAAGGAGTGTGAGCAGCAGCCCCAGCTGGTCCTGCAGTCTCAGGCTTGGGGAGAACTGACAGGCAGGATCCCGGTCGTGCTGCTCCAACATTGTCTTACCCACATATCTCCTTACACTCTCACAGGCTTACCTCTGGTCCTTGGGGCCCTGAGTGGGACAGGAACAAAAATTTCTCTTTCAATGTACCCTTTATCCTGTTGAAGATGCTTGTGCTGGGCTTTAACCCTGTCTCTGATTTCAGGGCAAAGTTAGGCTTGTTTTTCTCTCTGGCTGTTGAGCATTCCTGGTGACCAAAAATGAGGGTCTGCATTATAGCTGCTATGCTATCATACAGTTGGAACATCACTGGCCAGGCAGAGAAAAGAGTTACTGATTGTGGAGAATGAGCATCCATCCATCTATCCACCCACCCATCCATCCCTCCATCCCTTAAGGCCTTAGGAATAGTTTAGACTGAGCAATGCCTCTGTCTTGATTTGGAGAGGTGGAGAATTGTTCTCCTGAGGTCCTTTCACTTCTGCCTGTGCCAGTGTGAGTCAGGATGGGCAAGCCTGGAGAGCTTCGGCTTTTCCAAGCATGGCAGAAGTTTTCCAGCAGGAACACTGTGCTGAAAGTCAGGCAGCTTGATTAAATATTAATAGTTAGAAAGTTACAGTATTCCTCACAAATAAATCACATCTTTCCATTCCAATATGGATGTGACATTTGCAGGTTTTGTCAGACCTTTTATGGTATTGGGTCATTTTTACTCAGATGGTTTTCTGCACTTTTCAATGGAATTTTTTTACATGTAGTGATTCCTAGAAAACAAAACTCCACAGTCAGCCTTGTCCTGCAATCAGGAACTACCGCCCTAAACTTTGAGCTGAAATTAATCAAGCCCAAAGATAGAAAGAGATCTGTTCACCGGGCTCATTTCAGCACTAAACTAAAAGGGTTTTCTTCTAGAAAAAAGCAAGAGGTGTAAAAATGGATTTCTACTTCTCTCATGTCTGAATTTAAGCAGAACAATCTATGCGTGAGAAAGGATTGTTCTGCTGAGGGAAGAGGTTGCTGCCAATCAGCAATCTGGGCTGCTGGAGTCCAGGGAGATAAACTGGGGAGGAAATATTTCATTTATTGAGAGGCAGGATTGACTGTCTGCAAATGCTTTTAGACAAGATAACAATTGAACCTGGTCTCTGTGCATCTCTCCTTTCTTCCTGCAGGGATAAGGGAGAGCATCCACAGACTGTCTCCCTGTGGAAAGGAAAAGTAGTCTAAGACATGAAATAATGCAGAGAAACAAAAGGATGTGGCAGACAGTCAGGCTAAAACCCTGTTCTTGGAAAGGAGCAGAGCTTAATCTTTGAATAAAACCACACGGTTAATGGGGTCAAGGCTTGGGGGGCTGTGGGAAAAGACATCTGCCCATCACTGGCCACCTGGATCCTTCATGAAGGGAAGATGACTGTAGGCAGAATCCCTCTCCAGCCAGCCCCAGCACATTACCACAGAAACTATTCCTAGCTCTTTGGTTCAGGTCCCAGTTTGATGCTGATCATTTTCTGGCAGTGTTCCAACCCTGGGTTTTGCTCTGGACCTTGTTAAATAATGTGCCCATCATGCTGAATTTTCTCTTTTATAAAACCCTCCATTTTTTTCTTCCTGTCCTTTACAAAACTTTTTGTATCCCTCCAGGTCAAACTCCAGAAATTTCTCATTGGAAAGTGGACAAAGTGGAAGGCAGGGGTCACACCTCAAAATGTGGAATCACTTCCAAAGACAATGTGATGGTCACAAAGCTCAGCAGGATGGGGGCGGTGGGAAGAGAGAAAGAGGAGGAATAAAATGATACTTTAAAAATATTGGCCATTTTAAAAATTATTCACATTGAAACATGGGCACGATTTGCCCTAATTTCTAAGCAAAATATGTATCTCTAGTGCCAAGGAGAGACAGGTTGTCACAGATGTGGAACAAACAGGGCCGAGATTCTGCAGTGCTCACTGCTAAAGGAGCAGCATTAGCATAATGGCATTTGGGCTGGAGCCTTATCTTGGGCTGACTTCTGAATTAAAAGTAATTCCGAGTGCTCTCCTTCTCCTACAGCAATTTGTTACTTTATTATTAGGATTGATTTTTGTCCTATTGAGCTCTGCCTTCCCCCACCAAGCGGCCAGAAAGCCCAAGTCCTGCCCTGGGGAGAGGAGGGGACAGCTGCAGAGGCACAGCCTTGTCTCCCAAAAGCACCCGTGGGGAATGAGGCTCGGGGACAGCTGATAAGGGACTGGAGGGGAGCAGAAAAAAGACCTGATGACAAACCTGGCCCAGACAATGAAGCTCTATCCGGGCACACAGGCTGACAGCTGATGGAGTGTGCAGCACAGATAACAAAATGCAGAGCTGAGACCACCTTCCATGCAGTGCCAGGGTGCTGCTCCCCATTCCATTGCTTCCTGGCACCCCCATTCTCAGCTATTGCTTCTGAGAGGTGCCAAAATGCTGCTCTGGGTCTCTCTCTCCAACCTCTCTGTGATGTGCAGACACCATTTCTCCCTGCTGACAGCCCTTCCCATGCCAGCTCCACAATCCTGCCTCCACAAAGGACTCTTGTCCCTCTCATCTTTAAAAACAGAAGAGTCCCATCAAATACTATAAAGCACTTATTGGCCAGTGGATAAAATGATTGGGTTTCTTTATGACTGTAATGATCATTAATGAAATCTTAGGGTCTGTGCTGGGACTGTGGAGCAGAGTAAATAACTTCTTGCTACTCATTGTCTCTCCGGTTTCTAGGACTCTGCACCTGAAATGACCTAACTTCATTTAAAGAAATCAGATTAAGAACGGATTAAAGTAAAAGCACCTCATGCCCCTGTTCTGATTTAACTGTCATGAAAAAGAAGACCATGAAGTAACTTTATAATGGGAGGAAGCTCATTAAATATTCCCCTCCCAACAGAAAGATTGAAGAATTAAATGAATGAGGAGATTTTCCTTTTAATGAGATTAGACTTTTATAATTGGTCATTATGGACCACTCAAGAGATATGGAAGGAAAAAAAGTTATACAACATACCTGGAAAACACTGCATTAGAAATAAGCAAACCCTGCCCTTTCACCATCAGTTCCAAAAAAAGTGAAATTCAAACCCCTTTCTACTTACAAATCACTCATCTAAACTGGCTGCAACTCCTCCAGATCCTCTCTGCAATTACGTGGCTTTGTAAAGAAAGCAAAAAATGAGGCTTGAGATTTGCAAACCTTAATACATGTGCTAAAAATTCTCCCCTTCCCTCATGGAAACACAGATTTTATTTTTGAGTGTCAGCTGTCTGGCGAGGCCATGTGATTTCATTTCATCTTCCCAAATTTTAGCCCTACCAACATATAGAATGGAGAGAGTTGTCCCTTCTGGTTTTGAAATGCCAGCTCAACTCAGAAGCATTACCTTGAGGTTAGATGAGAAGTTTTGTGTCTGAACTTAAAGCATTTGGGTCCAAAGTCCCAGCTTAGGGCCATGTAGCAATACCACATAAGGACACACACACGTGTAGCATTTCATCCCTCTCTGACTGTGATTTATATTTTAGTGTCAGTGTTTTGGATGAGCTGAAACAAGCTTTTCTTACCAAGTGGGGCTGAGCAGTTGCTCTCCCCGCTCCAGTTGATGGGGCAGTAGATGAGATGAATGGCACTCTTTGTCAGGAAGCATTTCTCCTTGAGCTGCTGATTTGCACCAACCATCTTGCTCCTTCTCCTTCTCCTTCCTTGCTCCTTCTCACCTGCAGTGATTGCTATGGGCCAGCAGCAGCAGCACACAGGGACCTCAGCCCTCTGCTGCAGGGGTCTTGCCCCTTTCACACTGGGGTCCCCAGATCCCTTTACCCACCATTCTTTTGGGATATACTTAAGCTACTAAATACAGGGAGAGACTCTGCTCCCCCAAAATTTAGCTGCCTGGGAATGAAACACATAATCTGTGTGAGTGCCCTGTCCTAGATGCAGCCAGAGAGGAGAGAGGCATTTCCAGAGCCTGTGCTCCAAGACAGGGTTTAAAGGCAGATGGGACGGTGGGTGTGCCAAGAAGCCATCTCCTCCTTTCATCTCTTGCAGGACCAGCTCAGACCTCATTCCTGGCTTTTAGGGCCTATAGTCAACAGAGCTGGATCCCAACTGGGACTTGCTGGGTTTTAATAAGGCACAGCCCAGTGCAACCCTTTGGAATCCTGGAAAGCCTGGCTGGCTGTGACACTGGCAGCTCTGGCTGGGTGACCACAGCCATGCTCCTGGGCACCTGGTGCTCACAGGAGATGTCCAAAGCAGCTCCCCAGGGCCATCAGCCATTCAGCACAGGTACATGTCAACACACCACTGGATGCTTACCCACCTGCTAGTGCTGCTCAGCCCTTTTTTGTCAAACCATTTGCCTTTGAAGAGAATTTTTTCCTCCGGTTGCATTTATGTTATCAGAAATCAAGTCTATTTCTACAGCTGTTAGGATTGGTTTATTTTGATTGATATTTCCTTTCTGTGTTTGCAAAGGCAGCCAGACCTGCTTTCTGAGCATCTCTGCTACCCACTCATTGCAGTCGCTCATAAATCTGTGCTGTTACCAGAGCCAGGGTGGAAAGTGAAAAGTGCCATTAATGAAGCCAACATTTCATCCCTATCCACCCTCCATCTGGAACTGTGTCCTCCCCCCTGAGCTCACCAAGGCTTGGGAGATGCTCCTAATCATGCATCAGATAAGAGGAACTCAGCTTAACTGTTCTTAGCCTTGTATGCATATAAATAAGCTTTATGTTAATATTTGCAAATAGCTTCTCTGAGGAGAAAGATATCTCCCAAGTTTCTCATCTTCTGGGGCTCTCCAGGCAATTGAGGGGTACAGACACAGCTACCCACAGTTAGCACAGCCCAGGGGTGGGGGCAGAGGCAGAAACACAAATATTCAGCTTAAATTAATTCAGCCAGTAAATGGGAAGCCAACATCCCTGTGAGGTCCTCACACCCCCCAGCACCCAAGAGCAGCCTGTGGGCAACCTCCTGAGTGGAGCTGAGCAATGTTTTTCCAGTGAATAAGAGTGGTGAGGGGCGTTTTTGCTGAAAACCAGACTCTGAGGAGGGCTGGAGCTATTTGAGAATTCAGGTCAAATGAAGTAAGGAATCTTGGTAGAGACAAGAGAAGGGCATTTTGAGAGAGAGCACCAAAACGTTTTCTCTCTTTTTTCCCCCTGTTACAAAGTAGATTTATTTTTCTTCAAAAATTGCCCTAATTTTCTCAAGACAGTAAAACAAAACATAGACAAAGAAGCCAATCTGCACAGGAAAGAGCAGAAGGAGGCTGGCTGGAAACCACATTACCTTTGTTTTCACTTGGAGAGCACAGGGGACTCAGGGAGAGGGGGCTGCTCCTGTAAAGTGGGAAAAATCCTCCTTCTTAGCACACTCAAATCATTCTCCACAGACAAACACTGACCTTACCACTCTGTTAGTGAGCAAACTCCTCTCCTGGAGGAAATAGGAAGAAATAGTTGGAAAAATGTTCTATTAATGAGCCCTATGGCAAGGACTCCAAGATGTCAAACATACAAGCAAAGTTTTGAAGTTCCAGCTCATTGATTTTTCAGGAAAAGAAGAGAAATTGTCATGTTTGTTGCCAGGGTCATGTCAGTGCCCTACTCCACACCATCTCTGCTGATCTGGCTACCCGGGGAACGATGTCTCTCCTGTCCCTGTCCCCATAGCACAGCAAGGGACAGGATTTCATTCCTACCATGCTGTCACCTCAGCACCATCTACCCCTGATAGAGACTTGGAAGTTAAAATAAGCAAAGAGACCAACAATGCTTGTGGAGGCTCATGTACCATAATGTTCTGAAATACAGCAGCCACTGCCTCACACTGAGGAGAGGGCAGAGTTAAAGAATGTGTCTTCTTCTGGCAGCAGTTATTTCAATATTATGTTTCTTTTTTTTACTGCAAACAAAGCATTTACTTTCTCCCAGTTCATAATCTCCTTACGGTGAAGAGCAGAGGGCAGTGGGGAAAGGCAGAGCTGTCACACCTTTTAACACAGACAGTGTTGGTGGGATTTAAGTTATGGGAAAACAAAGATAATTTAACTGCCTGGCTGAAGCCACTTTCATGTTGTGGGTATTTGTGGCAATCATCACTAACAACAGGAGGAGATCAAATGTTGAGAGCCTGAGTGCCAGCTGGGGTGCAGGAGCTTTCTGCCCACCACTCTGTGATCTTTGGTACATGGATGGGATGTCTGCACATGGGTCCTGCCTGTGCCCAGGTGTGTGTGACTCTGCTTGGTCCACAGTGGCTATCCCAGAAAGATCTTTACTGAGCTGCCAGGGAATTCTCCATTAGCAACTGCCCCATGAGCCAGGTGAGCACACAGCATCCCTCAACACGTTGCTGTCTGCATGGTCAGCCTGGCATGGGCCAAGACCCAGCTTTGGACCTTTTTCTGCAGTGTAGATTTGATATTGGACAGCTACTTAAGTGTCTGGACATCTCTCAGTGGGGTTTGGATGGAGCTGGTATGGCTGGGAGAAGGGATGCAGCAGCCCCAAAACATCAGCTGCTGGTATTTTTCTTCCCTGAACACTTTCCCTCAGCCAGCTGCACAGAGTCCTAATGGGTCACTTCCCCCATCTCACCTCCACTCCAGGAAAATAAACCCCACACAGCCAGAACCACTGAATTGTTTTGAGGGATAAAAATGCACTTAAAAATCCCCCTTTTCCAATTCCCAAGCAAACGTGCCCATGTTAATAAAGTGAAATGCTCTCACCCAGAACAGCTCTAGTGGGGGAAAGGGCTTTAATGCACTGAGAGGGAGTAAAAATTGACTTTCAAGAAGAAGAGGCTGGGTCCCCAGGGCTTGGGCAAAGGCACAGTTTACAGACCTGTTCTAATCAAATTGCTCTGGAAAAAAAAAAAAAAAAAAAAAAAAAAAGTGATATTCTGGCTCTGAGAGAAGACTGAGTCTCCTTTTGGGGGGAGCAAGGAAAGGAGGGAAGAGGGCAGATGGATCATCTTCTGCCTGGTGGAGCTGGATACAAACCCATCTCAATGCTTGATGGCTCCAAATGGGACCAGTAAGTCATCCCCAGGGGGAGCAGCTTTCAGCTGGAGCTCAACACCCCCTTAGCCAGCTCCCTGCTGTGATTCTGCCTCCACTGCACCTGAGGAACCAGACAAAAAAATAGCAACATGATAACTGAAAATAAATTAAACATGCACCAGAAGAATGGGAAATCTCCATTCTCCACCTCTGCCCTCTGGACAACGTGCTGCAACAAAGATGTTGGAGACAGAGGCTGATATAAACTGTCTGTGGCAATGTCAGTACTGAAATTCCAGAGGCATCAAGCTCATCTGTACAGATGGGAAAATTATAGGTGCTTCACTTGGGTGGTATGACAACTAATGTTTTGCACCCCAAAAAATGACTCAATTGTGGGAGGAATGTGTTAGTTGCAATTTTGTAACTTAATGAAATAAATCAATCAGATGGAAAGAAGAGATGAAGATGAGCCTACACTGTCTCATGGGAACACAAAGGCCACATGAAGCCAGCTGCTGGGAAGCTGAGATCTTTTTCTGAAAGACTTTGGAGCTGCCCTTGGGGTGATGACAACAAATTCCCCACGTGACGATGTGTCTGAATTTTCTCCAGCATCTGGGGCTGAGGTTTCATGAGCATATTGGGCACTGAGCTACAAAAAGGCAACTCCTTGTCAGCCCAGTAGCAATCTCAGGAGGCTCTGAATGGAACCCTGCTCCTCCTGACCTTCTGGGACACCACTGTGTCTCCAGAGGGGAGCAAAACCTAAAAACTTGGGAGGATGATACCTGCAAGATGAGCACAAGACAAGGTCACAGTCATGGAGAAAGGCTGGATGAAACAGCATGGCCTCACCCTGCAAGGACAAGGATCATTCTTGCAAAGTCCAAATAGACTGAGTAAATCAAGAGCAAAAAGTCAGAGCAAGGCTTGGGAAACCCCACACTGCTCCCTTGTCAAGTAAAGGAGGCAGAAAACATATGGCAGGGAAACAAGGAGCATCTTTCCAAAGCAGTAGCCCAAGGCAACCCATCCTTTGGCCAAGGATTCATCATGCCACCTGCCTAAAATAACCCCTGAAAGCCCACAGCACCCAGCTCTCCAGAGAGATTTTACAGCCGGAAATTGATTTCCAGAGGATCCCTCATTAATTTTCATGGCACCCACGGTGTGGTTTTAGAACAAGCAGAATTATTAATGTTCAAAGTTACCCAAGCACTGTCGGGAACACAACGCCCTCTGAGAGTCAAAGTGAGGCTCATAAACTGATGGAGGAAAAGCCAGAACTGAGCTGGTGCAACTTTCAGGGCTCAGCCAGGCTCATCCTCAGAGGGAGGCAAAGGGAGAAAAGCAGGACCTCAGAGAAATGGTTCCATGTGCCCTTGATGGTTTTGCTGTTTGGAAGGGGAGAAAAAAATAGAATAGACATTTAGCTTTTAAAAGGAGAGCAAATTGTCTGATTGCATTAGTTCAGGGCTGCTCTGCTTCTGAGCCACCATGTGCTTCTAGGGACCAGGACAGCAGGCAATTAGGAAGGACTAAATACTCACAGGGGTAGAGCATGCTGCTGGTTTTGCCCTTGAAACCACATATGAGCTTTGGTGACATCTCAGCTAATTAACAAGCAAACCAGCCCAAGTATCCCAGATGGAAGTATTAGTTCTGGTCAGACAACCACTATTCCCAAAACTGGCCTGAGTAATCCCCTGACTAACACAGGAGGGAGAATGAGAGCCCAATAACTGTAAAGGGAACTCTCTCTGGCTCTCCTCCATCTGTCTTTGCACAAACAGCATCATTCCCAAGCACCTCAGTGCTTTTGGGCTGCCCCATGCCTGCAGCCTGCTCCTGCCCATCCCCACCTATCCCTAATGCCAGACACTCCCTCACATCTCCAAAGAGATGATCAGGCCACGGCAAGCTGGAGGATTTTTCTGTGCCAGGGGATACTCACTGGCTGGCACTGCATTGCCTGTGATCTCGCCCCACTGGAGCAAGGGAAAATAAGTACCATTTGTTAACATGCCAATCGTTCTTTACACTGGCTGATTGAAAAATAATTACCCGCAGCCATTATTGAGCACTCTTGCAAATGAGCTGTGGGAAGCTGTGACCGTGTGCTTAGCACACAGTGTGTCTTGCTTGTTTCAATATTATTTTAATTAAGTATCTGGGTAAAAGACCTTTCTAATGTAACTTTCTTTTCATAAGCAGAGAGCAGGGCTCTGTACTCAGCTGAGTCGTGCCGAAATGTTAGAGCCTGGCTTTGGTCCTGGCTGCTTCCAGCAGTGGCACAGCAGGACCCACTGCCTATTTGAATTCAAGAGGATGAATTTGAGGCAGACCCACAAGGAGAAGAGAGCTCATCTGCTACAGCAGATAGCTGGAAGGCATCACTGCCCTTGGACTGCTCAGCTGGGGCCACCAGGATTGGACTAAAGCAGGGGGCAAAAACAGTGGCCAAGGACATCCCTCTTGGAGACTTTGGGCCAGTTCTCCTGCAGGCACAGGGAACCAGCACAGCCGAGGCTGTCTGACCCTCCTGGCAGTGTGAGAGGAGAGACTGTCTGCTCTGGGAGAGCTTCATCCCACTGCAGGACCTCAGACCTCTAGTTCAGCTTCACTTACCATGGACTTTTTGTGTTCTTTCTGCAAAACATTTTGCAAAAGAAAATAAAAAGAAAGGGTGGAGGAAACCCACGTGTGATGGTTTCCCATCCACCTTCTGCAGCTGCCTTTGTGCATGACTCAAAGCAGCTGCTTCAGGCAATTCCACCTCTTTCTTGTTTACTTGTTTTCTCCTTCCCACATCCCAGCTGGGTCTGTATTTAGCAGAGCACACACAGCCACCACCATTTACTTGGGGGGGGGGGGGGGGGGTTGCTCTTTCACATGTGCTTGCATCTTCTCATGCAGCATTTAAGCTGCAGTATTGGCTTCAGTTATCTCTTGTTTGCAAGTGAAATAACTCAGCGAACATATTTCAGATCCTAGGCAGGTATAAAACTAACACTGGGCTGGAGAAATTATTACCATGCAAAGTCAGGCAGCACAAAACAGCCTCAGAGATTCCTCTTGATCTCTCAACTCTCTTATCAGTCAAAATTCCCTCTCCAGCCATTTCCATCAGAATAAAGGGAAGCTCCTTAACAGATGGACTCTGATGTCCCTATAGACCTGGCCTCCCCATTGCAGCCAGGCTGGAGGGTGATGCTGAGCCTTGGGCTGGGTCCCTGTCACAGATTCTCTTTGTGGGATGCAAAATCTGGACAGGCAGGAGATGTGAAGAAGGGTGCATCTGTAGCAGACCATCAGCATGAGTAGATCTTGCAGCAGGGTGGATGAATGGTCTCTGAGTGTTTCTTTGGCAAGGAGTCAGACTGGTCATGTTCTGCTCCCCAAGCAGTGCAGAAATAACATTGCTTTTTGATCACTCAGACACTTGCATTTCCCCAGACAATTCTTCTTTGTGAGCTGAGAAATGTGCTAATTCCAATAGATGCTCCTGAAACCCTGAGTTTCAGACTTGGAATAGACAAAAATAAATAAAAATCAGAGAGGTTTTCCCTTGCTTCAACAAAAACATATGTTCTCACTAGACTTTTTGATGGAAAAAAATAACACATTTCCCAAACAGCTCTAGTTACTGCAGATTGCTTCATTTCTCATCTCAGACACTGCCGTGGCAGGAATGTAGAAAGCAGAATTACTTAGAGCAGGTTGAGTTAGACAGGGAGCCTGATGATGACAAGCTGCTGCTGCTCTCTGTGCTGCCTTGTGGGGCCATTAGCAAATTTCTCCCCCCTCACCTGCAGAGGCTGCCCCATTGCTGAATTCTGCTCTAAGTAGCTGCACCATGTCTCTCGGTTTCTTCCTGCAGCCTCAGTTTTCAAGTCCATTTTTCCCCTGTGTATGCTTCTCCTGCCAGAACTGGAGCTCCAGAGAAACAGATAGTTTGGCAACACCTTTGGGATCCCTTGAGATTAAAGCATGCTGAACCAGTGCACTCCACTATCATGAGGATGCTGTTGACTCTCCTATTCTTCCCTGAAAGCTGGGCTAGCGATCTCCAAAGTATTATTTATTTTTCTAAAGCCATAAGCTTTCATTGTAGCATCCCCCAGGTAATTGCTGTTTGCAGCATGGAATCACACTGGGTCACTCACATAATCTGGAAAGAGCCCTTTGCCAGTCCCTCTTGTCTTTGACGTAAGACAACCATATTTTATTTGCCACTGCATGAAGCTGGCTGTGAGGGGAGCAGGGCTGTGGATGCAGTGCCATTTGCTCTAAGTCTCTACAGTCTCTTTTTTTTTTTTTTCCTTCCTTCCTTCCTTGGATAATTTCACGGTCCATTAGCTCCTGTTGTTGATCCCCATGCAATGCACACCCATCACCCTGGTGTACAAGCTTCCCTCTCACTAGCACAAGTATGGGGATGACTACACATGTAGCAATCATGCTTGTTTCAGGGGATCAGGAAAAGCAGATAACCCACGCCCAGGGGGGTGCAGAGCTGGATGCCTAGGGATGCTGATGTTCCCCTCACTTGGTGTGTGCTGACTGCCAGCATGAAAGTTGTGACCTGAAGCATTGGGTGAGAACTGCCCTGGGCTGCCAATGCCCTGACACAGCATGGGTTGCAGAGGTGCTGCACAGAAAATACAACAGGGAGAGTGTGGCAGAGGGAGTAGAGGGTTTCCCCATCAGCCAGCCTCAAGGTTATTGCTGGAGTTGGAGCATCCTATTACTCTCAATTTGAGCAGCCAAAGGGTCTTGGTGCCTGCAACATTCTGCCCTTGCAAAGCAGCTGAAGTCCCCTAGGAGACCCTTGCTCTGGAATGAGAGAAAAAAAATTCCCAATCCTCAGGGAGAGGGTGGGATCAGCAGGACAGGCTGTCCCTATCCCGTAGCCTCAGACAGGAACGGTGTGGGTGGAGGAGACTGATAAGACCAATGTCTCTACAAAGTGACAAAGCTCCAAGCTTTAGCTTGGAGCTGTCTTTCTCTCCCTGACAATTGAACTTTAAAAAATAGGCAGAACATAAAGTGAATCCTGCCTGGAAAAAGAAAAAAGCACTCACAAAAACCTAACAACCACAACAACAAAAAAGAAAACAACAAAAAAGGGAGGGGGGAGATATGGTGGATTTAAAACACAAAGAAATCTTTTTCGTAGGCATTATTGATTAAGTTTTCCTCACCAACACATACGTAAATTCTTATCTGTCAAATGAATAAGAGGCTCTGTAATGCCAGAGGGAAGAAGGGCAAAGATTATTGAAAACATGAGGGTCAAAGAAGCATCCGGCTGCAGTGGATGCATTGAGAAGATAAACGAAGATGTCTTTGTCAACACATCAGTCTGCCAAAGACCAAGTATGATAGAAGACAACGATTTTCAGGCACTGGGAGCAATGCTTGGGCTTTGATAACAATAAAATAGAGATTACAGAGCAGATCCTCACCTGAGAAAATTCAGTGCCAAGACCCAGATTACAGGGCAGCTACACCAATTTACATCACCCAAGGATGTAAACAGCTCACTCTGGACAAAACAACCCTTTAGCAGAGGGGCAGAAGCAAAGATTTATGACCACCTCTGCAGGACAGGGAGAAAAAGGCAATGAGTGGTATCAAAGAAGAAACAGAGGAGAAATGGCAGGGCTCAGCCATGAGTACCACCAAACCTGTCCTGGGTCCCACACCATCCCCAGTGCTGCCTCTGCTCCACAAGTGTGGGGACACATGGGTCCTTGCCTGCTAGCAGCTCCTGCTGGGGTTGGATTGGACACTGAAGAAAGGTGCCAAATCCAATAAGGCTAAATCTGGTCCATAAGCCAAACTCACCATCTCATGAAAACCAGGTTTTGCAAGTAGAGCCGGGACCCCCCCACACCAGGACAGGACAGGATCAAACAGCAAGGTTTGGTGCTGAGCATTTGGTAATATCAGCCCAGCAACACTTGAGCCATCTGGAGGCTGTGAAGGACCATCAGGATAATCAGGGTAATCACTATGACTTTCTCTCAGGGTGGCAGGACTGTGTCAGAGATGTATTCAACCTGCTTGGCACAGGTCAAATCTTAATCTTTCTACATCTCTACATCCGTCACCATGTGGGGAACAAACGCTGAGCACCATACAGGTGATGACTACTGAGGGGGACATCCCAGCTGGTGTGTGACAGATGCTGACAGTGGGTGCAAGGAATTAAGAAGAGGCCAAGCTCCCCACAGCATGGGAGGCTCAGCAAATATGAGTGTTGAGCTCGTATGGGGTATAGAAGTGCAGTATCAGGGGTGCACCCGTAGATACTGCAGTTCCCCCAGAGAAGCTCTGCTGCTTCAGCCCACTTGCCAGCCGTGGGGTCTGCTCAGTTGTGCCCCAAATCAGGCTGCTCCAGGTTCACTCAGTAGGTGTGTGGATTTTGCAGCTACCCATGCCTCACACAAAGGGCCAGGGGGGGCTGTGTTAATGCTAGCCACCAACCTGGCCACACACTTCGTGCAGATCTTGTGCCTCAGTTTCTCCATCTGTGAGCAGGGACACAAGCCACATTCCTGAGGACTCAGGTGTGCTACCACATCTGCTCAGTCCATCCGCTATAGAAAAGGAAAACCAAACAAAAAAGACTTCAGGGCTCTCGCAGTGCCCAGCGCACAGACAGGAGCTGCTGTCAGCCCTGGCAGGGCTCAGGAGCTGGAGCAGGGCAGCCTCTAGTGGCTGCAAGCCAGGACAAACCAATTCCCAACTCTCCTTCGGGGGATGTTTGCTCTCCAAAGTAAGCCATGGCCTCTGCTGGGGCTGCATTGTCCCTTAACCCAAAAATATTAGTCCTCAGACTCCCCCTTCGTGGCTGACATCTTTTCCTCCCCACTGCCACAGCCATTTCTCACACGCAGATTCCATTTACTCCTCCAAAGCCTCCCACCCCATGAGCTTCTGATGTCCCAGACATCACGAACATGCCCCACATGTCCATGGGGCTCATTGCCATCACTGGAAATGGCTCCAGCCCCAGCACAGATTTGGCCACGCAGGTGATGGCCATGAGCCATGAGAGCTGCAGTTCTAATTGCAGGAGCTGATTATCGATAGCAGATCCACCTAAATCCGGCAATTCCCTCTCTGGAGAACAGGCCCTTCTGCCACAGGGTGTGCTGGCCCTCAGGGATATGCAGTGGCCTTTATCACATGGGGAGTAATGCTTCCCAGGCCTGCCCTGGGAAGGGATGGTCAAGATTTGACTCACCTGTCCCACCAGTGCATCTATGGCCAGAACTACCAACACTTTCTTTGCTGTCTTGACTCACTGCTGCCAACAAAACCTTGTCTTCCAGGTTGAAGGCTCACACTCCGCAGCCATCCCATAGTTCTGCTGCAGGCCTTCACCTTCCCCTCCCACAGGACACAAGGAGAACAACCCAAGTGAGACAAAAATCCTCCTGACTGTCTCCAAGAGCCATTTGGCATCACCTCAGCACATCCCCACTCCCTGCCTTGTCCCAGTTTTACTGGTGTCAGAGCTCTCCAGCTAACACCTGAGCATCAGGATGGGGATGAGATAAGAAAGGCAAGAGGTAATAGCTACAGCTCCACCAGGGACCAGGCTGTTTGTGGGACATATCAGAAGGCAGACACCTAGACAGACAGACAGATATAAATCAGATGGGGCAGATAAAACAGAAGAGGAGCTCTTCACACACTGCTGTGGGAGGGTGTCTTGCCATGAGTTGGACAGAATGTTTTCCTGCCTGTGCTTTAGGGCAATGAGCAGTAACACAGCACAGCATCCATGCAGCAGACTGGTTGATACATCAATATAGAAGCAATTTTAACACCATTTAGGTCAGTAATTTAAGTAGCAGCTGCACTTTTATAACACCCTAAAATGAAAAGGGGTGAGGAGAGAAATCAAAAAGAGAGGTGCTTCTGCAGCAAGGAGCCCCATGCTTCATCCTAAGTTGCCAGCATCCAAGGACCCAGCATACATCCTTCTGCTGTGCTCCCACTGCAGCTGCTGAAGAACCCACATCTGCTATCACCCTGTCCCACCACATTTTCGTTGGAGAGCTTAGGCTGCAATGTGAGATACAGGGACAGGGCAAGAGTACACCCAAAAGCAGAAACATGGAAACGCCTCGAGGGCTAGAAATATGGCAGATAAATCCTGCTCATGAATGCAAGAATTATTTCCTACCCACATTTGGCTTTGACCATTTCACTAGGAGATGCAGTATCCTGGATAAGAAGCAATGGCTCATATGCAGCCATGTGAACATCAGAGACTTTCCTGTTGCTTTGGATATGATGTGGAAAGTTCTTAGCTGCAGCAGGGCAAGGCTGTGTGAATCCCAAACACTCCATTTTTAGGTTATGAGATAAGCAGTTCCCAGTCTACACATTTTTATGCATACTGCATTCTCTGTCTACAGGGGGGACCCTAATCTTGCAGAGGGAGAAACTACAGGGGTAAGAAAAGCAGTCAGTCAGGTTCAGGTTTGATATAATGAAGTATGAAGGTAATAATCAGCTGGGACTAGATTCTTAAAGGGCTGGGAGCATCCTCTGTTAGAGACTTAGAGTCTTGACTGGGATGCTTTTGTGTAAAATGAGTCTTTTGGCCAAAACCAAGCCAGGGAGGATGGAGATTTCAGAGAAATTTTTTATTGTCCCAGAGGAATATCTTCTTGTTCCTTTTGACTGTTTCTCCCTTTTGTCTAGACAAAATAGAAGCTGGAAATTAATGGAAGCTGGATAGGATTATTTCTTAAAACCCCAGATCCTGTTCTTTGCTACTCTACAACTATTATTTTCTAAAATAATTTATGGTTTCAAAGGTAGGAGTGACAGATTATAGCCACCTTCCTCAGAAAAATGTGTTATAGGCAAGATAAGGCAGGACAATGGCCAAACAAGCTGTTGAACAAGCCAACAGGGTTACACAGGAAGGGATAAGAGGAGGACAGGGACAAGATACAACCTTTTGTCCTCTGCATTCACAGAGACCTCTATCCCTTCTTTGCTGAGGCAGACATTCTCCAACGAACAGCATCTGCACCAAATGTCTTGAACCCACCTCTGCCTGGAGAGTGTTGATGAGAAAGGCAGCTTTGATTACAAAATGCTACCTGTAATGCAAGGGTCCTCTTGGATGGGGACCCATCTACTGGGAGAGAGACAGAGATGCAAGAGAGCCTGGACCAACATTACCTTAACTGTACCACTGATCCCTGTCTTCCCTTCACTCCCTTTCCCCAAAGCCATAGTGAGTCCAGGTATTTGGCTTCTCAAGAGCATAGAAACATTTTTTATTAGCCTCCTGCCTCCCATCTCCCATCTCCCCTGGTGGGACACAGCTTTCCAAGTCACACAGATTACCAGTCCTGTCCCCAAAATTCAATCTCCAGCCAAGGCTGAGTGTTCAGCTGTTTGGAAGTACAGAAGAATTCTCTTGATCAAAATAGGAAAGGGTCCAACACAGTTTTATTTCCCTCAGAGAGGCTGTCACAGCTGTTCAGAGGAGGAGCAGGAGCTGCATCCAACTTATCCCATTCATACAACAACAGCACCAAGGCAGAAAAAAAAAAAAATCAGAAAGATGGTGGTCATAGGATCTGTCAGCTCCCTCAATTCCTGTGCATCCTGTTCCTCATTTCCCAATAAGCTTAACCTGCAGAGATGTTGCAGACAAATGAGCTTCACAGGAGACCCATTCTGTCAGGATCCGTTCCTGTATCCAACACTTCAATGTCTCCAGACACTGAGACACGGCACATTTGGCCTCATGTTCCTTATCTGTCCTGTACTGCAGGCACAGGTGTTCAAAGACAAGACTTTCGGGCCCAAATCAGATGACATGTGCCCCCTGAGCTCTCCTTACTTACTTTCTGGCTGCTGAACTTCTGGAGTCAGCCTCAGGCCAAGGTTTTCAAGCTGTTCTCCATGATTAGAAAGGATAAAATGTCCTCTTCTTTATAAAAGCTTAGAGTGGCAAGAATCCATCTGAATCCAGAATCTGAAGATTTAGAACAAACACCCATTCTTGCAGGCATCACAATAAAATTATGTGAGCCAGCAATACTTGAAATAACACCCAATTCATCTTCCTATTTCCCCTGTATGATTATGGCTTTCATTTTGCTGGGGTAGAGAACCTTGAAAACAAATGAGTCAGTTTGATTTTTGTTTCATGGAGAAGTTCATTTCCTGGCTCCTTTGCTTGCTCGCAATGTTTGTCTGTCAGTCTGCGTGCTTTCTGAAAAAATTGAAGCTTTTTAAACTTCAGGCTCTGTGAGCCTGGAGAGGTTTACTCTAAGGAGATAAAGAAGGGCAGACCCTTTCATCCCATGCTGAGAATAACCTTGCTTCCTGGAAATCAAGCCCCTTGACTTGGTTTCAAGGCAACTCCACCAGGTGATGGAGCAGTCCAGAGATTTTTTTAATTTTTCCTTTCCCAGACAGAGCATTTTTCTCCATCCCCTAGGTCTGTCCTGCAGACCGGAGCTCATCACCCCTGCCAGGAGGTTAATTGTATCTCAGAGGGCATCCTCAAAACTCATACTCAGCACCACTCTCTATGCCTGTGGGAACAGCCCTGCATCCTCTAGCAAAGGAGGCACTTGAAAATCTCAGTCTCCTTTTTTAGCTTCTCTCAAACCCTCAGCACCTCATCTCGCCCCTGCAGCAGCTACCATGCTCTCACATGCAGCCTTCTCCAGTCTCGCGAGGAGTTATGGCCAATTTAGCAGTATAATGAATGTACATACATAAAAGTTCTGATTCAAACACTTTCATTAGATTTAGTCACTGGCTCCCAGTACAAAATGATAGTGACACCAAATCCTCCTCAGCCTGAGTGACTAATTGTGACACAGAGGCAATTAGGCTTGGTTAAATGATCCGTGTCTCTTCAAAATAATGGTCTGTCAAACTGCATTCGCCCAAAATAATCCAGGATTGACTTGACAATCAAAATATCTGTTTCTTCAAAATTAATAAAAACCCAGAGCTCCTTGCAGCTGTGACATTAAAGGGCTGCCTCGGTGCGCATGGGAGAGGATGGGCCACCCCAAGGGAGGTGGGAACAGATGTGAAAATGCTGGATGCTTTTAGAGGCAGACTACTTGCTGCAGGTCAAATGCAGCTGGAGTAAAGCTGGACAGACTGCTCCGGTCTTCTGTAAAACCCTTCTGAAATCTTCAGTACAGGCAGTTGATAGAATGTGGGCAGACGGGACAAGCAGGGATCTCTGGGCATCTGCACCAGGCAGGTACTGCAGGTGTCCGTATCGGAGACCCCAGACCACCAACCTGAGCTTTGCTGTTACACCCTGAGGGCAATGCTCCATATCTGGGAACTTCTGTCTAAAGAAGCCTTGCAAACAGTCAGCTTTGGCCCATGAACTGATCCTGAAGAACCCACAGCCCCATGGGCCATGGGAAATGGATGAATTCTCATGGAAACACCTTGCAGAGGACACAGTGGTCTCAGGGCTGCATGGCACAGTCCACCTTGGGGTCAGAGACACTTAGGAAATGGAAGAGTTTCTCCAGAGCTCAGGCAGCAGATCCCAGAGCACCCCACACTTCCTCATCTAACATCCTAGCTCAGAGTTAATAAGGACTACCTCTCAAATCTGTTATCTAGTTATCTGCCTCCACAGGGAGCTCCTGCTAATTGAGCGCAGTGGGTTAATTGGAAGAACCCACGCAGACCTTGCTAAGGAGCAAGCCCTAGGGATGCACACCCCCTCAGCCCTGCTGCCCCTGCATCCCCCAGAGGGTTCTTTAGCCCTTGCTGCACACCCACTGCAATAGAGGGCACCCGCCCCCGTGGGACTCTGCTGAAAGATGCCCTGGAAACTTCACTGATTTCAGCATCACCTTCAAACTGTGCTGATGCAATTTCCATCCGCTCTGCACAGCTCACGGCACCCAGCTCTGAAAAGGGAATTACAAAGCAGTTACCCATATTACTGGAAGCAGATACTCCATCCTGCCTGCATCACTGCTGTCTCTCCACCCCCCCAAAGGCCAGTGGCAGGAAGGTGCCACCCAGCCATCCAAGCACAGCTTGTGACCTGCCTGCATCTGCATCCCACTTGGTCACACTTGTCTTTCCATGGGCAGAGTCCACTACCAGGGACTTTCCCAAGTGAATTCATACACATATCATGCTGGTGAGTTCTCCCCTTGGAGGCATCAATTTAGATCTTTCTCCTTCCCCTGTCACTGAACTGAAGAGGAAGTTAACATCTTTGAGACTCTGCCCCATGACAGCTTTGGCTGATGTGTGGCAATTGGCTGAAGGCAGCTGGGGGGCTGGGGGAGCCACTCTCCTCATCTCATTCCTGGGACATGAAACTGGAAAATGAGAGATTTCACGTCCAGAAAAGATTAACACCTGGGAAACAAGAAGTGGCATTGCCTCCACCCAGCACACTGGTCCATCCCATACAGTTTCGTCCTCCATGAAACCGTTCAAATCAGTGTGGAGGGAGAGGGCTCAGGTGGAGAGCAAGCCTCATGCTTGCATGCAAAATGAGCCCTTACCAGCAGCCTTACCTGAGCCTTCAATAAAATTATCAAAAATAATTTGATACTGTTCATATGACAGAAGGGAGTCAGAGATGATGATGCCATAGGTCTCTAACCTGTGCTCCACAGTGAACTCGGATGCACAGTCAGTAATAGACAGAAATAGCACTTACCACTAGGAGAGATTTTTCACCAAACTGTCATTTCACCTGTGACTGTCTGGGCTGACCTGCAAAAGAAGGCTGTAAAAAACCTCCAAAGAGATGTGGGTGTAGCACACAGTCGTCCACTGAAAAACTAAAAATCACTGATAGTGGTTTATTCATAGTAGTGGTCATAGCATATTATAGTCACTTTCCTCTCAGCATTCTCTCCATGTTGCAAGGAGATTAATTATTTGCATCACTTATTTTCCAATGGAGACAACAGACCTATCACTTCTGCCATGGCTGAGCCTCTCTGCTTCACAGGTACAATTGGCTTTAGCTCTTAGGCTACATGGATCAAGATGCCGGCTGAAATTCATAACGTTTGCTTTCAATTTATGTCTAACTTCAAGTATTCCTTCCTCTGCCACGGTGATACAAACAAGTCTCCTAAGCTCTGCATCTCCAGACCCTGACAGCCTCGGGCTCTCACATGCTCCCAGACTCCAGCAAGAAGAACCACAGCTCTAAGCATAGCTGGAGGTGGTCAGGAATGTGTTAAGTCTGGAGCTGCACAGTTCTTCCCTACTGCTATGGGGACTTCATCCTTTATTTATGGACCATCCTCCTCTGGATAGGAGACATTTAAATTTTTTAGCAAGGTCTATGTCCTAGCACCCAGAGCAGTTTAAATTTTCACTCATTTCATCATGCACAGACACCAGCACTGGCATCAGCAGGAGGGTGATAATTATAGCAGGAAAAGGATGAAAAAGGGAGTCAGTTCTGCAATTATTATCCCCCATATAACACTGAACAATATATATTTCACAAGATGAAAATGATCAACCTGTTGCACTGTTCAGCCCTACTCACACACAACAGAGCAGAGAAGTGAAAAGAGCTTTTCCTTAAGGTGTTGTCTCAGCCAGAGATCATTGCTGCTGAAAACAACCACTAAGCGTGAGGAACACCCACATACCCCACACAGCAGTCTGTTGGTTTTGAGCACTATATGGACAGGAATATCTGACTGCTCTTCAAAAGGCAGCTCAAAAACAGAAAGTTGTTCGGACCAGAAGTCTCCAGAGTCGTAACATGGAATGGTTCCATGTAGGATTCTGACATCTAACTCTTAGGGATTCTGATTTTCAAAGACACATGAAAACCCACCTCCAAGAGAACAGGAGAGTTGTTACAGTCCATGGAAAGTCCCCCAGCTTGCTCCCTCCTGTCACCAGCCACACCAAGAGCAGAAGCCACCTCTGCCCTAGCTGCCAAGAGAGATTCTGATAGAGCTCATCTCCTCACCAGGCTGGGTTTGATCATCAGGCATGTGCAGAGAGATTGGTTTTATGTGTCAGAGAAAGTTCAGGCTCCCAGCAGAAGGTCCTGGGCAATTTGCATAGCTCAATATAATAATTTGCTGATGAATAATGTCAAGGGAGGGAGAAGTGCTGCCTGAGCGCTAAAAAGGAGAGCTGGTCACTGCCTTGCCACCAAGGCATCACTCTGTGATCATTGTGACAGATTTGATTTAAGCAGCTAATTACTGCTGCAGAAGAACAAAGACTCTCTCTGAGCTGCACAAGGGCAGGAAGCCCATGGCCGGATGGAAGGGAGGGCAAGCAGCACAAGTGGTCCAATCCCCCCTCATTGCTGAGGCATTGAGAGAAAGTGACTTGTTTACAGTGACACAGAGAGGCTGCTGCAAGGGTGGAAACAGAAATCCCATTTCAGAACTCCAGTCTGGGAAACCCAACCATTTTGCCTTCCTTTCCAAACCTACCCTCATCCCCTGGAGCTGTGCATTGTTCTTCTTCCCACACCTCCAGGCCACTGCCCCATATTGGAGAACTGCAAATGGTTAGCAAGTTTTGAGGACCCCTGCTTGGCAGTTCTGGAAGAGAAGCATAAAGTTTGCTTGTTTTTCTTTCATGCTCTGGAAGCTCTCTAATTGCACTGGACTGTTACCCAGAGAAGAGTGTAATTAAAAGTGAATGGCTCCAAGTCCTTTATCATCATGAATATTAAAGAAAGGTAAACACTACATCAATATTCATTTAAGCAGAAACAGAAAATGAAAAGCAGGTCTTGATCCTGGCTGGCACTTAAGCATTTTAGAAATTAAATTATGCAGCTAGGCAAAAAAAAAAAACACCAAAAAGCTCACAAACCAGTAATGACCTCAGTACAAAGCAGGTGGGACTCTCTGGAATCACCAGCCATCCCATGCCATGTTCATCCTCATGACCCTGTCCCCAGAGTTAGTTGCTTCAGAGGAAGATACAGGGTTTTCTCAGTTTGACAGCTCCAGCACTAAGTGGTCCAGGAGCTGGGTGTCATCTCACTTTTGCTCCCAGCACTGGTGCACAGGTGTTCGGAAAGTCCCCACACAGATGTACAGCTCAACCTGGATGTTCTTATTGACTACACCAAGAGTCCATTGTGCTCCTATGCTGCTGTGGGGCAACCCAAAACCTGCTGAGTGAGCAAACTTCATCCCCTTGCAATACTGTAATATGTTCAAGAGTTTCTCACTTGGATAGAAAATGTGACTTAGCTCCATTTCCACTTTCTCCATCCCTGGTTTCACCTTTTGCTTCTCTTTTCCAGCACTGACGAAACATGAAGCACAGCTCACTGCTACCAGCTGCTGCAAGGAATGAGGCTGGATGGTCCTTCAGTGTCTTGTTAAAGCTTCTGGCGTCTCATCAGTGACCTGTTTGTGTGGGTTTGGTATCTTCATCACTGTTCATAGCATAGTAGTACATAGCATCTTCACCCACCTACACTGCCTATAGGCACAGCTCATCACTCCCTGCACCCTCCAGGCTGCGGTCATCACATCCTGGCTTTCCCCAAGGAGCCAAGACTGAGAACAGAGCAAAGGTTTGTGTGTCCCAGATCATCCCCCACATACACTATAAATATACCATTAAGGAGAAAATGGAAGTGGCTGGCTTGTAAGAAAATGTTCCATGGCAAGACAAGCCTACCTCCTCCTTCTGTAGAAGGTCACAGTTGTCTCATCAAAACCACCAGGCTCTCCTAAGGACCAGGCACACCACACCTCACCCAGGCTGCATCCCTCAGCTTTCCAAGCAGCTCCTCATTCTCCTTCACACCCTGAGCCTCATGTCAATGCAAAGAAAGAGAAAGAGTGCAGGGATCACAGAGAAAGAAAAACCTCTCAAGACTCTATAACAACACAAGCCCCAGCTGCTCTGTAGCTATTTACGCGACTTAAAGGCTCCCTCTAGCTGGTCCCCAGGCAAACCCAGCACACCTGTGTCAGACCAGGGAGCACTGTTAACCCCCAGCCTCAGCACCCTGATCTGCTTACCCCTGAGCCATGCCCCAAAGCTACAGAGCTTTGTCTGAGCTCTAAACCTGATGTTTAAATTTCCTCTATCTATAAATAATTGGGTGGCTGCCTGGCAGTGTCTCAGACAGGTGATGGCTTTGGACTTCTGCCTTTGTGCTGCTGCTTCATCTCTGCACTGTTGATGTGCTCTTGGTACCTCTACTCTGGCCTTGATGGAACCACATCCTGACAGAGAATGAAATAAACTGTTTTGCAATGCTAGAAATATTCAGTATAAAATTTTGTGCTCAAATACACCCCCGAAGAGCTCATTCATGAATGAATAATGCAGAAATTGCTCTCCACAAATACAGCCCAGGGCATCATCCACCTCTGCCTGCTGCTGCCCTCAAGACTAACAACCTTCTGCCTCTCCCAGACCCACAGTTCATCGTCAGCTGAGTTTTTGTGTCTTGGAGGGGTTGGTTGTGGCATGAGTAAGAACCAAAATGTGACCTGAATGACATTGTAGATGTGTTTGTTAGTAAAAGCACAAGCTGCAGCAGATTTTGAAGATAACTAATGACCCATTGCTGGGTCTCATAAATGCAGGTGGTTTGTTAAAATCCACCCAGCACTCCTGCCTCCAGCTATGTGATTTATAAGTCGTGCTTCCCCTCCAGCCCGCAGAACACGTTATGCATTGCCTGCCACTCGCAGGGTCTCTGCACACCTCCTAATGACAGGCAGCATGTGATTAACAGGTTGTTAATGAGAGCAGAGCTAGTGTTTGTCAATAATACTCCACATCGAGACCCACACAGCCCACATGAAGGATGACTGCTCCTGGGCTGGTATGGAGGAAGGCACAGAGGCAGGCAAACAGCTTGTATAGCCTTCTGCCCTCATCACTCATTTGCCGTTTTCCCTTACCTTCTGCACTGCCAGTCTTCATACTGCTCTCCAAGGGATGGTCAGCAGAAGGGTTAAATGTCCCAGACCTTCCCAGGGTGAGGATGCTGGCAGGACTGGGACAGCTGGCCCTTCAGATGGCCACATCAAAGGCAGCAGCTCTGGGAATCAAATGCATCTGGGAATTCCCAAATGTATCTGGGAATCAAATGTATCAGTTAGTAGAGCGATGACTTCAATGTTTGTGTTGCCATCATGACTGATTGTTTTGCCCTTCCAGCACCAGAGCCTCTCGTATGCCTGGGCACCCTCACTGTGAGAAAGTGACACCAAGGGAAAATGAGGTAGAGGACACTGGGCCCCACCATGAATGCCACACATCAAGCAAGGAGAATATCCAGAGATGAATGTAGGATCTGGAGGTCTCTTCAACAGTGTCAGGGTGCACACTAGCATCAGTGACCAAAGGACTTGCCTGAGACCTTCTTCTCCCCATACCTCACAAGCATCTGTATTACTTTCAAGCCTGAGCAGCAAAAAAGCTGCTATGTCCCACCCAAGAAGGGGCTGCATGGCAGAAGCAAGAGAGTCAATTCCTGGAGCAACAAAAAGCCCCTGCAAACATGTCAGTTTCCATGCTGGCAGCAGCAAGGGAAGCATATGCTGGCCATGGCAAGAGTGGGCAGTGTCTCCAGCCCCAGGATACACACAGCAAATTGATTGCCTGCCTCAGCTCCCCCAAGGACCAAATGGCACCACTGGGAGCCATGGTTCATGGTGACTTGCTCCCTGGTCATCATCCCACCTAGTGCCACCAGATCCCAGTGGTGAGGGGGACCCAATTCATCATCTGCAGAGACAGGATCGTTGATCACCACAGCTAGCAAAGACCTGCAGGCTTCCATGTCCATCACAACCTCGTCACCACATCTAGAAATGGTTGCTGCAACTCAGTAGAGAGGTCTTCCCCTTGGGATGACTTCCTTCCCAAGTTGAGGAAGAGGTTGCATTTAGGGCAGAGAGTTCCACATTCAGCACCTGGGCTGCAGACCCGAGTGCTGGGAGCTGCAAGCTACAGGAATTGTAGGGAACATGGGGCATGTGAGCAGCGGCTGGTACTGTCAGGACCAGCAGTGGTTCAACATGGCTCAATACCCATCAGCATCAACTGGGCCAAACTTTTTGAAATAAAAATAAAATAAATACTAATAATAATTTTAAAAAGAAGAAACAATATTCTGTGGTTTTTCTGCATCTTTTTTTGTTTTGGTTTGGGTTTTGGTTGGGTTCGTTTGTTTGCTTGTTTGCTTGTTTTTATTTCCCCAGGGAAGCAAGGGCCTGCAAACAAACTGTTGATGAGGCAGAGCTCTTGTTATCTGTGCTGAGGAGCATGGCACAGCGTGCAGTCCCCTCCAAGGCAGTGGATTTGTTATCATCCCCCGCCACCAGCGTAATCGCTTCAGCCATGCCACACTCTGCCCCCACTGTAATTTCACGGCCTCCCAGTCAGGGGGAAATCACAGTGATTTGGGCTTGTCTGAAAGCCTTACAACAGAGCACTGCCTCTTAAAAGGACGATGGTTTGCGTGGAGATGGATTGGCTGTGGTAGGGCCCTTATCTGGACCAGAGCTCCCCGGTGACTCACTTTCCACTGTGAAAAGGGCACAGACAAGCAAAAGGTGCTGGGTCTGGGAACTTTGGAATGAAAAACAGACCTTTTGTCACGCCAAGAGCTCCCCTGGACTGGGGAGGGTGTGAGGCATCAGGCTGTGGAGCAGGATCACAGGCTTCAAAGCCTGTCTCTGCCTAAGCCTTCCTCTGGACTGCTCAAAACAAGTTTCAAAGGTCTTTTTTATCTCAAAGGTATGCAAAGGGTGCTCTGCTGCCTGCCTCTGAGTATTAAATGCCTAAACCCTTCACAAGTCCCGTGCCTGTCCTTCACCTGTGTCATAGGCACAGCCCAGCCTGTATCCCCTCATGATGGATAAAGCTTCAGCACCTCAAACCTCACACTCTCAAAAGCATTTAGAGACTTCCCTCCTAGTGAAATACAAAGGGGAGAAATGCCAAAAGCACCCATCAAAGTCAGGGTCAGCTCAGATCATTAAATAACCGCACAAAGTCACAGCTCTGGAAGCTGTCAGGAGACAATGATGTAGTGGCTGGAGCCCAGCAGTAGAAGATAAATATGAGTGGGGCAATATATGACAAAATATTTTATTTCTCTGGTTTCGTTTCAGTGTTATTTGCTTTTTAACTCTGTGCACCCTTTCAGGCAACCCTGAACATCCCCCAGTCTCAGCAGAGGAGGGAATGCCAGGTTGCAGAAACACTCCTACCAGTCACGAACATGCTCTGATAGTCAGGGTGCATCCCATGACCTGTGTCTCACAGTGTGCATGTAGGGGCAGAAAATAGGTCTGAAAAGGTGGAAAAAAGGGTCAATATTTCCATCCACAGCGTTATGGATCTGATTTTTTCTCACAGCTAAATGAAGCATCGATTTATTGCAAATAGCCACTGGGCTCTGCTGGTGGAGCACTAGATATTTTTTTTTAGGTACCTTGTAGTCGATGCTGTGTGCTGGCTGAGCAAATCACCTCGGCAGAGACCTGTGTCCTGAGCCTCACCGCAGGACAAATGTGGGGAGGGAACCCCAGGTACAGCTCCTTGGTCCCAAAAAAGCCATCCCACCTCCAAAATTTCTCTTTATCCTCCGTAGGGCGGAATTACCCCTGGGAGCTGCCTGCAAGGGGCAAGTTTGAAAGCCCCTCGGAGTCCATCGCCCACCGAGACCCCCGTGTGGCACCGCGCTCAGCCGCTGTCCCCGCCACCCTCCCCAGCAGAGATTCAAGTGCCATCTAGTGGTATGAAGGGTACCTGGGACACGTGGAGGTCCCCGGCTCCCGGACCGCAAGCCTGATTCATCTCCACCCTTCCAGGTCTGGCCCACCTCCACTTGGGACCATCACAGCACAATGTTCAGCAGACTCCAAGGGCAGGGGATAGCAAAGCTCCCAAAGGGCTTTTCTCATCCAAGCTCATAAAGCAAGAGGATAGGCTTACAATGAGACTACTTGTTCTGTTCCTGAGTCTCTTTGCTGTCACCTTTGTGCCCTGCCCTCCAGGGACACCCGCAAGATGGGCCTTGCTGCCCCCCTAGCACTGGGATAGCAGAGAACCTGCAGCAAGAGTGCTTCCTCCCCAGGGTCGGCTTCGGTGGGATCTCGTCAGCAGGAAGAGCCACGAGGGGGCTCCAAGAACCCACATGAGCCGGGAGAGAGATGCTAGGAGCAGGGCTCACAACTCCTGAAAGCTGGGGTTTTCTCCAGGATCCAGGGTGGAAGCGAGCTGGAGATGTCACAGCCCTGTCAAGGAGCAGGATCTGCCATAATATTTCACCCATCACATACATCATGTTAAGGAGCAGACCGCATGTTGCATTGTGCACATGGCACTGAGAGAGGCTGTGGTGTGGGTTGTGCTGTCCTGACTCAGGGGGCACTGGTGTTTCATGTGTGATTTTTTACACCAGCTGTGAATTCACACCACAGTCTTATATAATCCTGCAGGTCCCCATTTATCCATCACACCTGTTTTATCCCAGCTTAACTCCACTGAGTTCAGGGGTATTATTTCCAGGAGATGAATTTGATCCCAGCATTAAAAAAATGCTTTGGATAACACTACTAAGCTCACTCTTTGCCAAACATCATGGGCATGCAGAAGTAACTCCACGAATTACCTCTTCAATAACAGTAGTCACTGGTGAGAAGACAGGTCCAGGTTTGTCTGCTGGTATCTCACAGTCTGACTCCACTGTTCCTTTAGCACTTGTGAAAGAAGAGAACATTCTTCATTAAAGACTCAGCATGCCCACTCTTATAATTGCATGGTGAGGCCTCAGATAACATTTTTGCAAGTATCCCAGTAAGCGGGGGACAATACCCAACACCTGTGGCACCACTGAGATAGCTGTGTGCTAGCTGGATGATTTAGGTAATGAGCATGAATAGGAGACAAGGCAACCCTTGCCTGGCACCTTGGTTGGCCAGGTATTCACCACATCTTCCTCTCAGGGACCTTTTTTTGCCTTTACTCTTGTTGGACATTCCACACAGCCTGTAAGTGTCCAGGCCTGTCCACAGCAGACCCTCCTCTCAGACAGGTGGGAATGATGATGGAGAATGCACTGCAGCTGGAGCAGATTTTCCACTGCCTTTTGCAACCCCCATCCATCTCCCCAACAGCAGACTCTGCAACACTGGGTTTATATCGCTCAGAGGTCAGGGACAACCTGGAATGCCAGTTTCCTAAGGCCACTGGGTGCCACCACAGTGGGAAGAGCCCTGCACAGCAGCCCCAGAACCACAGCAGCAGTGGGGTGCAGAGTCTGCTGCAACCACAGGAGGCACTCACCTAGGCTGGCTAATTAGGGCTCCAATAGGACTGGTTTGGAGACCTGAACCACTTACAGTATTGGGACTGGCATTTAGAGCAGGAGAGAATGGGGATGCATGAGGCTACAGATAGCTTTAGACACTGGGGGTCTGCAGAAATGAGGTTGCGGCCATTCAGCTGCTGCCTCTAGAACTTTCTTTAGGAGATCATGCCATCTCAGGCCAGACTTGGCCAGAAAAATCCCTGATGCCTGAGTTGGTCAGCATGAGCCTGGAGGGAGCTACAATTCTGCACACCAAGGTGTTTGGGAGGCTGAAAGATGGCGATAATCACTGGGGCAAGAAAACCCCCAGGATCTGGCAGTCTGGAGGGGAAATCAGCTCAGATGGCTGCTGATGTGGTCTACAGTGGAAGACCTCTTGGACATCATCTCCTGCCCTCCAGACTCTACAGAGTCAGTAGAGATGATTTAAGCTCATGCTACACCCAGCAACACGGTCTAAAAACATGTCCCTCGATAATCTGGCTTGGAAAGGGCATTGTCAGACAAAGAAAATGTCGCTTCAGAATTACAGTTGTCCCTGAATTACAGAAGCTGTTTCAACAAGCTATAGAAGGTTGTTGTGATGGAAAAATGAGTGTATGAAGGACCCACCCTGCAGCACACTCAGGGAAAAAATAGATCACAATGTATTCAGGGCTCAGACAAGACCACACTTGCAGGAAAAAATAAAGCCTTGCATTTGACACATTGCTTACATATTAATTACTCTGATCAGTTTGCCTGGGTGTGTTAACAGGAGTGAGAGCTTGTGTCTGTACAGTGATGAGCTGTTAAAAGCTCCCAGACAGAGGTACAAATAATGGCAGTCAGAGATCTTCTCTTTGCCCAGAGTCCTTCTGTTGCTTTTCTAGTGCTTTCCCACTCATATTTTTCTATTTTATTTGTCTGAGTCTCCTAGGTACCATTTCTTCCCCAGCGCAGAACTAGAGACCACAGAAGCAAGAGACGCAGCTTCTGTATGGGAAGCCAAGGAACCGTCACCCCGAGAACACAAAGGCAAGAACTGGAAAAAGAAGAAACCCCTTTTTCTTCACTCGACCTTCCCTCCCAGCTTCTCCGGGATGGCTGGAGGGGCAGCAGCCACCGAAGAAGCTGGAGTTAACGTCGCCCCTTTAACAGCAGCCTGACATCAGCGAGCTGGGGAGTCCGGGGAGGGCTGGGAGCTGCTGCTTCAGGAGTGGTGCCAGCACATCCCCGTTTCCCTGCCTCTTCCCGGCTCTTGTTTTCGCCTTTTAACACGCCGCACATGTATCTGTGCCTGCCAGTGGGTGTCTGCAGGGTTTACATTAACCAGCTCAAGATGAAGCTGGTAAACAGCTACTGAAGTTTTGCTCTCCATGTCTCCAAGGGTGTCATTTCTGGACGAAGGAGTCACTTGCATCCCTTGACTTCCTACGAGCTAGTCCCTTGTTTTCAGCCCAGATAAATCTTCTCATTTAGCTGCGCAGAGAAGAGGGGTTTGGGTTGGTTTGTGCCTGGCGCAAGGAGGGGAAATGACTCTACTGTGGCTTGGTGGGGAGTGTCCATGTTTTTACCTGTTTCCTCGAAAGGAGGGAGTCAGGCTCAAAACTTTAGTGATTAAAGTTCTCACTCCCGAACAGAGTCTGCATCTAAAGCTCCTCTTTTTTCTCTGGGACAAAATGCTGCACCCAGCAATTCCTCAGTTCTGCAGGAGGCTGCAGGCTCGGTCTTGATTTTAACCGGACTGTCACAACTCGAAAGTTTCTTGGAAACCAGATTCCCGTCCTAAACACTGCACGGCATGACTGGAGAAGCCGAAAGCAAATCTCCAGCACCGATCCCAGCTGCAGCACCACGACTAAAGCTGTTTATCCCCGCACAGGTTTTTTTTCACACGTTCTTGCCTTCTGTTTTTGCTGGAGCCTCCGACCCTATTGAGAGGCAAATTTTAGCCATCTGGCAAAGCGGGCTGTAAGGGAGGAGAAAAAAAAAAAAAAGAGAGAGAGAGAAAACACAATATGCATGGGATGCACACACAAAACTCTGGAGATTAGGGAAGACAAAAACTTCACTGAATGCCGCGGCTTTCGCTGGAGCGCACGGGCAGCCCCGCGGCGGGAGAGGCGGGAGCGGCGGGGAGGACGGGTCCGCTGCAGGCAGGTCTGCTCTGCTCTGCCTGCCCGCCTGCCTGTGGGGATGTGGGGAACGGTTGCAGGCAGGGGAAGGCGTGACCTGCATGGAAAATGCCAGACAACTCCAGACGCACACACACATAGGCGCGCACACGCTCACAAATCTCTGGCCGGAGATAAGGCGGACAGCGGAGCGGTTGGAAGGAGGCAAAGCCGTCCCCAGCAAACCAACCAGCAATCCTCCTCCCTAAACCCATCGGCAAACTCTGCCGGCAGCAAAATGAGGTGAGTACCTCCGCCACGGGCTGACCCCGGGGTCCCACAGCCTGGGAGGACAGACGGGCAGGGGGCCATCCCACCGAGGAAGGTTTTTCCCTCTGGTGACCCTGGCTTTGGTTTCCCCACCCGCGAGGGAACGAGGCGTTGCTCGTGGCTGGGCTTCGTGCTGCTGCTCGGCTTGCGTGCCGGCATCGCGGCAGAGCCCCGGGCAGCCTCGGGTGGTAGGCACGCTGGACCCACCATCCTCCGTGGGCCAAAGGTGCGAGCGAGGTTGGACGAGCAGCATGGGCTTCAGGCTTCTGTGCACGCCATGGTCGTTTATCACTTTTATGTGAGGTTAAGATTTTCCTGACATGGGAAAGAAGTTTGATGTTGTTTTGCCTCCTTTGATTAAAGGGAAAGCAGAGAGTTGCGCCGACAAACGGCCTGTTCAGGTCAAGGAGGTGATGCCCACTTACACCAGCTGGGCATCCAGCCCTATGCATGTACTCTGACCAGAGGAGAAACAGATTTTCCCTTCACACATTTTTGTGGTTTCCGAGAAGCTGTCAGAAAAAAGGCATGTTCAACCTCACTCTGCTTGAAAGAAAAATCAATCCAAATTTCTTAGCTCCCATTAACTTTGTTTTGTAATGAAGAGCTGGGAGAAGTGATGGCACTACACAAACGAAACCCAGAAATCCACTGCCCTGGTTTTGAAGGAACACAGACAGGTTAAAAATAATCCGCTTATATAGCTTCAATTTCCTTACTAGCATACCTAAGTCAAGCCCTGATTTTTAAACCGGGTGTACGTGTACATGTGAGTATTTCCAGCGCCTGTAATGCACACCTACAAGCCTTTGCCAGGCCTTAGTACCTATTTGAGAAAATGGAAATTTTCATCTCTAATGGCTCTAATTTCCTGCATGTTTCTTTTAATTTCTGTGCTCCGTTGGGTGTAGAGAGCCTGAGGTCTGCTTCTCCATCTGGGTCCCATGCCATGGGAGTCTTTGCACCTCCAGCACAGGCAGTGTTCTCTCCTTGCATGGAGGAAAACTTGGTTTATGCTCACTTTCATGCTCAAATGGAGCTTGAGGCTGGTGCAAGGTCAGCTGGGCTGACACTGATTTACCTGTCCTTTCTGCCCTCCCCTGGGATAAAGAAGTTGGTATGAAGTTGGGATGAACTAGTCAGGCTGAAGTTTCTTTTAAAAGCTGAGTGTGATGACAAAAGATCTTTAAGGATCTCAGCCTCTGTGTGCTTCTGCATCTGAGGTGAGTGGTACTCTAAGAATTTAAAAGACGAAAGAAAGAAAGAAAGAAAGAAAGAAAAGAAAAGAAAGAAAGAAAGAAAGAAAGAAAGAAAGAAAGAAAGAAAGAAAGAAAGAAAGAAAGAAAGAAAGAAAGAAAGAAAGAAAGAAAGAAAGAAAGAAAGAAAGAAAGAAAGAAAGAAAGAAAGAAAGAAAGAAAGAAAGAAAGAAAGAAAGAAAGAAAGAAAGAAAGAAAAGAAAGAAAAGAAAGAAGAGAGAAGAGAAGAAAGAAGAGAGAAGAGAAGAGAAGAGAAGAGAAGAGAAGAGAAGAGAAGAGAAGAGAAGAGAAGAGAAGAGAAGAGAAGAGAAGAGAAGAGAAGAGAAGAAGAGAAAAACAGAAAATAGTGGAGAGTAACATACTGGGTTACTCTGCTGGGGTGCTGGTCCATCCCTGCCCAGCTGCAAAGTACTGTTCATTGAGAGTCAACAATTCCAATTTAGGAGGATGAGACTAAGCAATAATAATAACAGTGGTACTTAGCAGTTATTGCCATGATGCTTTCATTAAACTGATTTAGAAAGCATCATTATTTTATTAAGCATCCTTATGTTTATTCTCTCATTAAATGAAGATTTGCCCATCAGAGTCCCATTAGTTAAAGGACATCTTGCCAGATGCTGCTGCTCCAAGAAGCATGAGAAACACTGAGCTGATGGCACCTGGATCTGGAAGGGAGACATGGAGGTGTCTTTGTATCACACGTGGCACCTGTGCCACACACCCGTCAAGGAGATTTCCCCTTCTGGGAGCCACAGGAAGCTCCCACCCTCATTTCAAATTCTCTGTGGCTTAGTGAGGGGGTTGCTTATAGTGAAAAGGAGCTGCATCTCCCCTCCCAGCCTTTTCAAGTGTGTGACATTGTGTGACCCACTTGGGAAAAGAGGCAGAGCTCTCAACAGGTTTGGGCATTTACAGAGTCTCATTTATTCTCCTCACATGTTTTCCAGGTACCCGCTGACCTGGTCCTTTTGTGCCTTGCTGCTTTGCATAGCAGATGCTATTGAGCTGACAGACATGTTTGGGGAAATCCAGTCTCCCAACTTCCCTGATTCCTATCCCAGTGACTCGGAAGTGACGTGGAATATCTCTGTGCCTGATGGATTTAAAATTAAGCTGTACTTCATGCATTTTGATTTGGAGTCATCCTACCTCTGTGAATATGACTATGTGAAGGTGAGCTGTGATATTACAGAGCACATGGTTTAGCCCCGGTTAGATGGGGCTTTGAGCAACCTGGGCTAGGGGAAGGTGTCCCTGCCCATGCAGGGGGGTTGGAACTAGATGATCTTTAGGGACCCTTCCAAGCCAAACCATTGTATGATTCTATGGTGGGGTAGACAGCAGGCCTGTTTGTCCAGATGAGAGAGGGAAGTGCTGGAAAATCTGGGAACAAACTGGTTTTCCCCATGTATTTGGCACACGAGTTGTCAGTCCAGTGGACAACAGGGAGAGTAGAGCATCCATTGGACTAACAGTGACTGGGACACTGCATTCAGAGCTTACCCACAGAGGGGCACCTTTCTGAAAGCATTTGGGCACCTAATTCTCATTGTGAATGAGATATACATTTCATGGGATTTACACACCTACAGGGTGATGAAACCCTAAACCCCCAGCCAGAGACACTCTGGTGCCAGGCACATGCAGGGAAGCCCCTTGAGTTGGGCACCTTCTGCCAGGCCATGTATTGGGGTGCAGCCTGGATCCCTGGCCATGGCTCACAGGCCCTGGGGGACAACATTTCCAGCCCCCAGTGAAGCAAAATGAAAAGGTTAGGCCTGAGCTTGAGTCTGCAAGTTTCAGTTTGCAAACAGAACTCTCCATAAGCTGCAGGCCACAGACCCAAATACTCCCTTGGGTTCAATACAAACCCATTTTACAGACAAGATACAAATTTGGGGGCAAATGCTAGCAAATCTGCTGGCAAATACCCACAGCTCAAACAAGATACAGAGGTTCCCATGGTCAAAACCACAAAGGATTTCAGTCTACTTCAATGCTGGGCAGTAACCATGGTGGGCCAAACTGCAGTGCCACAGATCATCCTTGCCTCTTGCACTACAGGTCTCTCCAGTCACTCTCCAGCCTCCTTCACATCCAGGACAAGCTGAGTTCTCATAACTTTGAATTTGGTCAGGTTTGTTGCTTTCTAGAAGAACAGCAGCAGCAAGCAGGTGTTTTCTAATTTTGCCTGGCTGAACATGCCTTATCCCATCACTCAGAATAAGCCTCACTCTACCCCTCCACACAGAGGCAGGTGGAGATTGCATCCAGGTCTGGAACCACAGACCTCAGCCTTTGTGCTAGTTGCCAGCTAATTGTAATTATTGTTTTATTCTTGCCCTAAGAAAACAGAGTAACATTTTTATGTTTTTTCCACTAGAATCTGTTATTCGCTTCTTTAATTTCCCCTTTGTGCTGGCATTCATTCTGCTACTAACATCTCTCACTAAGGTTTGCTTAGTTCTTTCTGCTTCTCCTGGATCTTCTCCAAGCACAAAGTCCAGGGACATATATAGAGATATATTGCTTTAAAAACCCAATAAGCTCAAGGAGCAGATTTCTTGGAAACTTTCCCCATTCCAAGCTTTACCCTTCCTCCCGCCATTCATGCCCTGCTCATTTTTCCTTTTTCATAAGGCTCCCTGATATTTGGCTATGGTGCCAACTTGGCACCATATCTCTCCTTGCCACTGTATTTCCATAAGAAGGAGGCATTTTTCACAGGGATTTAGATCTCAGCTGTATAAATTTGCTTGGGGCTGTAACTTGGCTCACAGAGCCTCCACCACAGAATTACAGTTGAAAAGTACTGAAAATGAATGGATTACAGATCCATAGGCAACTTTGCTGGGTAGGGGTACAATCTTGATGCTGGTAAAACACCAGCTTAGAAGATGTTGAGGAGAGCAGCAAATTATTCTGTGGATATTTTATTCCTTGGGTCTGTGTGTCCATTCTCTGTCTGCATCAGTACAAGATGTAAAAACAGCATCAGCATTCTCTTTGACAGAGACCAACAGTGCATGGCTTTACAGTGTAGTTATAGTCCCAACATATATAGGTTCCTCTCTGTAATACTCTGCCAGTCTCAGTGAAGATGCCCAGAAAGCCACAGGTGGAATACGTGTGTTTAATGGCACTCAATGGACTTCTCCTCCACAGATTTGTTCTGAGCCTGGTTTTGAGTGTGTGCTCCCTGTCAGGGTCTCCATCATCTTGACTGCCCTAAGAAGGAGATCAAACTGGGGGCTGAGCAGCCCTGATGCAAGGTGGGGACCCAGCTCAGGACAGGCAGAAAGCCACCATGCTCTGCCTTTGCTGTCCTTTCCTCCTTGGAAGGTCACCCTGAGTAGCAAGCCTTGGGCAAGCTGTAAACCCATTCAGATCTCTGCCTTCGGGGTGGTCTTCAGAAGGGAACAATTTCCAGAGCTCTGAAACAATGGCTAATTAAAACAATAGTTGTTTATTTATATATATGCACATATGTGTGTGCTTGTGTGTGTATATATAAAAAGAACACAGTGCCTAAGGAAATGCTGATGGTCCAGAAGGCTTGGTTGGTGATCGGGATGGCAGAGAGAAAGAGTGGTGCTTCAGTAAGGAGCCAGGAGGAATGAGGGGAACAGCCACCCCAAAAACACCTATGTTCAGGCAGGAAACATGAGCCACACTGCCTCGGGATGCTGAGCTCCAGGCTCTGGTGTGTTGGAGACAGCTTTTTCCCAGGTGAAAACCTGGGTGGTTGGGCTGTCAGCTCCTGCCCTCCTCTGTGCTCCTTGGCAGGCTCTGCCCAGTTCATTGCTGTCACCAGGGAGCTGATCTGGGGCTTTCTCATTTGTGGTGGGTCTCACTGTGATTTGCCCAGTTCCTTTCTGTGGTCACCCAGCACGTTTGCACAAAAGTCTCTAGCACTGGCCTGGGGGACCCTGAAAGCCACAACCATGTCTGGGACTTGTTAAGTGACTTGACTAGTGTCACTGAGGAGAGCTGCAGCAGAGGCAGGGAGATGGGACGTGAAAGTCCAGTGGAGGGCCAGTGATGAGAGGTGAAATCCTGACTTCTGAAGGGCTTTCCCAAATAAATTCCCAAGCTTCTCTAGGAGATCTGAGCCTGAGATTCTGTCAATGAGGTTTTGCGCATCCCTCGGTGAAGCCCTGGAATGAAATCATCCCCTGAGGACTTGGCAGCCAGCTTGGGACCAGCTTCTTGATTGAAATGAAGATGAGGCCTGTGGTGAGAGAGTTTCCCATCAGTCAGCCCATGGCAAGTCCTTGTTGGCTCATGGTCCTTGCGGGATTACATCTTTTCACCCCAATCCCTACTGTTGCTTCCTGACTCAGGATGGCACATGCTTGAGACTTGGAAGATTTTATCACACATCACAGGGATTTCCCTTCACTCCTTCAAGCCCAGGGCCCATCTGTGATGGTTTTCTCCAGCTATGCATAGAGGCAGGAGAACTCTCTTTGCACCCTAAGTGGCCCCAGGGAACAGACCTGGCCCAGAAATAGAGCATGTGGGCACAGAAAGCCACAAAAGGGAATGGTCTCAAGATGCCAAGCTAAGTCCACAGTGGGTGAAAACAGCCATCCTCCCCTTTCCATCACAGCAAGGCTACGATGTATGTTCCTGTGGAAATTCAGGTGCACATTTGCATGCAAAAAGACCCTTAATGTACATCATAAATGTACATCATAAACTGGAGAGAGACACATACATGCTGGGGAGAGGTTCTCCAGGATCCTAAATGGAGGGTCCTGCTGGGGCTGTCCCATTCCTGCCTAACTTCCAGCAGGCAGCATCAGCATCAGTCATTTTACCAAAAAAAAAAAAAAAAAAAAGTTCATCTGGGTGGTGCCTCCCTGCATGCCCTTAAACTGCAAGGCAGCTCGGCAGGGGCTGTCCCATGCCCTTCCCTGCCTCTGAGCATCTCCTCCCCATGTCATGTTCCCAGTGTCTTCAGCCCAGTGCTGTGATTTCTCTGCCTAATGAACCATTTATATATATTACAAGTGGTATGTTTGGCCTTCATCAGTCCAATTAGTGCATTCCTGGAGGGCTGGAGGGGGGGTTGGCGGCTGCGTTTCCGTATTGCTGGCTGCCTGCTCCTCTGTAGCAGCAGACACTGAACCTTGGGCTGAATTCCCCTTGGTCTTGATGGCATTTTGTTAACCCACCCACTGCAGGAGCCATCTCCAGAGCATCCCCAGCAACTGATGCCCTGGGGCAGCATCTCTTTGATGCCAAACTGGGGCACCCCAGCTCTTGCCTCCTGTCCCAAAGGGGGTAATCAATATGGGGCAAAGCAGGGAGCCACATGGCTTGGGTCACCAACTTCTCTTAGCCACAGCCCAAGCCAAAATGCACCGGGACAGAACCAGAGACAGGGAGGAATCTCCATCTGCCTCTAACAGAGAGGCAGAAAGTTGAACAAGGAGGCAAACAGAACCAGGAATACAGCAGGAGGCAGTGGCAAGGGTAAATTTAAGGCACGAGAGTGTCACTATATTTTATTTTTCAAAGGAGGATTCTTTCAGCGTATTTTTATAGGGAATTTCTCTGCGGCAATTGATATTTCCCTCAGGGACACATCTTCTCTAGTGAAAACGTCGACATCGTGACCCGAGAGGGAGAAACTCCAAACAAACAACCAGGATTTAATTACCAGCCTGCTCGCTGGATGTAAATGATCTATGAAAAAGTATACAGTCCTCAGCAGAAGCAGCAAATATTAACCAGGGATGATGACCTCTCTGTTTAGTTTACTGCTGGAGGGCTGTCTCTGCTCCCTGCGGCTTGGGGCATGGGACCCATCACAGATAAGAGGCCATGGATACCTTCAGTGAGGAGAGCACAGCTCTCCCGGGCCTCATCCTGCTTCTCTGGGGCTGTATCCAGGGATACTGAGAGTAGTCCTTGGGCTGGCCCCATGGTGGGAGCATCCTTGGGCCATCAAGGGCCCAAGACATGGGGCATCGAGGAGCTTTTCCCGCACTTTGGGGATGCTGTGTTGCGGGTCCCATGCTGGCTGGGGCTGGATGAGAGGGATGGGAGCTCACACAGTGGCTTGGATGTCCCTGCAGAGGTGATGGTCACCAGTCCAACAGAGAGGAGCTAGCTGGAAATTGCCCCTTCCCACAGGTTTCCTTAAGAATCAGCAGTTTCTGCAGAACAGGCCGCATGCCACGTGCTTGCACAGCCCGGGCTGTGCATTGCTGTTTGCCTTCACTTTTAGTGATGGTGCTCCCCTTTTTCAGTCTGAAGCAGTGTTTCGTTTCAAAACAATCTTCCTTGCAGATTTAAAAGAGATTCTAGAGCTCCACAGTGTATTTCAAAGGGATTGGATTGAAACCAGATGGGTCCCGAATTATTTGTTTTCTTTTTTTTTTTTTTTTTTTTTTCAGAATGCTGTTTCACCAAAAAAAAAAAAAAAAATCAATTGGGTTTTTGTCCCAGTGCGCGTGTTTTTCTCCAAATTCTCAAAATTTATCATCGGAAAGTCTCTCTCTTTTCTGGCCAGCTCCAGCTTGTATGAGAGGATGGAAAATATCTGGAGGCAATGTCAAGGCATGCTGAGTTGCCATTTCCACGTTGGCTTTCCCTGGTGTGAGCGAGTTTCCGCTTGCTTGTTCAGCCCTGGGAAATTTCCCTTTAAGCCCCAGACCCTCCCTGGCCAGCACATCCCAAGGGTCTCCAGGAGGCAGGGATGCAGCCAGAGGAGGGTCTTGCTTTGGTGAGGCCATGGAAGCTGGGGGTGGTATTGCAACACTTCTGGGACCATGTGGGTCCCTTAGCAGGCATCTGTTTTCCCTGGGCATGGGCTGGGGGGCTGCACGCTTCATCATGGCCTCAATAGCTTGGCTTGGCATGAGCTCACTACTGGCATTCATCAAATTCCTCAGCAGAGGGGTTATTCATATTCAAATCTCCTGGGGGAAAGCAGGCAGGGTGCTGGGAATGAGCTTGTAAAGGTTGTTATCAAAAGCAAGGCTGGGAGTGGGATTTGTAGAAGGAGATGGGGTCAAAACTGATATAGTCCTGAGGAAAACGTCAAGAAAAAAGGGAGGAGGGGGGCGTGTTTCAGGAAAAAACAGTTTTTTCCACATGTATTATATTGCTTGAAGGCAGGGCATGGCTGCGCTGTAAAGGGATGCATGATGAAATGACAATGTGTGCCCACTGGTCCCCTCCTTGTAGCCCTCTGGGTCCAAGTCCAGATGGTGCCTGGTACTGCACTCACCCCATCTTTCTGCTAACAGATCGAAGCTGAGGACCAGGAGCTGGCAACCTTCTGTGGCAGGGAGACAACAGACACGGAGCAGGCTCCTGGCCAGCAAGTGATCCTTTCTCCAGGGCCCTACATGGGGCTCACCTTCAGGTCTGACTTCTCCAATGAGGAACGCTTCACTGGCTTCGATGCCCATTACACAGCTGTGGGTAAGCAGTGGTTAAGCCTGTGGGGCCTTCTTGCTAGGACAGCATAACAAATTTGCTATCCTACATCCCAGGCCAGCCTTGGGAACCCTAGCAAGAGAAGTTCTTTTGTGCAGCCCTCGGGCCATATGGGACTCACCGGGCACTCATGTGAGCCACCATGTGGGACAACTAATTTTTCCACGCTGTGGCAAAACTCCCCACATGAAGTGATGTTGGGGGGGGGTGAAGGGTGACCTCCCTTCCTTGTTATCTAGATGTGGATGAGTGCCTGGAGAAAAGTGATGAGGAGCTGGCTTGTGACCACTACTGCCACAACTACATTGGCGGGTACTACTGCTCCTGCAGGTTCGGCTACATCCTCCACTCCGACAACAGGACCTGCAAAGGTACTGCCCAGACACACCTTGGATGTGGGGATGGTCACACAGAGGGGTCCCTCAGCAGGCAATATGCCTACCAAACACAGACAAAACAATCCTTCTTGCTGCCAGCAGGGGTGAGGTGCCTACAAACCAGTAGCCTGAGACTGGAAAATGCACAAGGCTCATAGTCCTCTTGTGTGGGAAGATGTGGTTTCTCCCATGTGTTATGCTCAAATAAGCTATAGACCTCAAATCAAAGAAATGAAAATGCTTAACCTCTGATCTGGATTTGCATCATATAGATCAGCTGGGACTAGCACTCAGCCCTTGCTATGCCACAGGCACATTTGGAGGTTGGCTATGTGAGGTTTTCCTTGCATAGACCTATATTCAGGGTCTATGGACCACCCAGTGGACCCCACTCCAGTTGGAGGGCTCCTGAGTGTGGTCAGGGCTGAGATGTGGCTGTCAGGGCCCTGAGGGAGCTATGGCTGTGTTTCAGTGGAGTGCAGTGACAACCTCTACACCCAGAGGAGTGGGGTGGTCACCAGCGCTGACTTCCCCAGCCCCTACCCCAAGAGCTCAGACTGTCTGTACCGCATCGAGCTGGAGGAGGGCTTCTTCATCACCCTGAGCTTCGAGGACAGCTTTGATGTGGAAGACCACCCTGAGGTGACCTGTCCATATGACTACATCAAGGTGAGCTGGGCTCTGCACACTCCTCTCCTGCTCTTCTGGTGCCCTGTTGATGGGACCAAAGTTGTCGCTGTCTGAATGGGGGTGGATGAAGCCAGCAGGAGCCCCCTGGTCAATTGACCCTGTGTCTCTTATCACATCTGATTTTGACCTTCTCAGCCAACAGTGACCTTTTTGCAGTTCACATCCCCCCAACACATGATGCTTAAGCTGACCCCACTACAGCCTCAGGGTGAAGTGATCCTCAGAGATCAAAAGACCCCCACTCAAGCTACACATTCTTCTTTCCCTTGACAGATCAAAGCTGGCCATAGGGAGTTTGGCCCTTTCTGTGGAGAGAAGTCCCCAGGACGCATTGAAACCCAAACCAACAGTGTGCAGATCCTCTTCCACAGTGACAACTCGGGAGATAACAGGGGCTGGAAGCTGTCATACACAGCAATTGGTAAGTCCTGCTGCTTTCTTCCATTTGCTGGGCTTGGGCAATAGGAAGGGCTTCATAAACCCTGCATGTGGAGATCCTGAGTTTTGTGGTCCATGTCTCCAGAAAGTGTCTGTCCCAGAATTCACAGGAGAGGAATAAAATAATATGAACCCCTTCCATCAAAGGGCTCTTTTTTTTTTTCTTATGCGAGATGGTCCTTTAAAAAAGACCCCATTGCAAAGCAGTGCAGTTTGGTGCAGGATAATTTCAAAAGCTACTGTTATTGGCTCCCAGCCTCATAATGCCCAAAGCAAGAAGTGGCCCAGGACTGGGGGAAACACCTGGATCCCCCTTCCTTCTAGAAGAGCCTGGCTGAGCCATATTAGTGTAGGTTAATAGCAAGAGCAGGGCAGGGATGCTTGGACCCTGCTACAGGGACTGAGTGGAAGAGCCGGGACTGTCCATTTCCTCCACAGATTCATCTGAGTTTTGTTTTCCTTTATTTGCTCTTTATCCAAAGGGAATACATGCCCACTGGTGCAGCCACCAATCAATGGGAAAATCGAGCCTTCCCAAGCCAAGTACACCTTCAAAGACCAGGTTGTCATCAGCTGCAACACTGGATACAAAGTACTGAAGGTAAGGGGTGATGGTGTGGAGCTGGGCACCAGGGCAAGAAAGAGGGGGATCCTTACTCCCAGTGCCATTGCACCTCGGAGAGAGTGAACACAATCCACACACCATCCCCACCCCCTTCCCAAGGGCAAGGGCAAACCCTTGTATGAGATCTACCAACATTCCTTCCCAAAGATGCATAGCAAGAGAAGAGATGGTACTTTCCTGAGTCAGCCTCTCTCTCATCATCCCTCTGCAGCCAGCCAGCTCACAGGACACCAAATATGGCACCTCTGGCAGAGAAGAAGTCAGCAAAAGCCTCAGGGAATCTGCCAGGGCTCTGCCTGCTCCCCATCTCAGCAGGCGCTGGCTCAGCTTCCTGGGCAGCCCTGCATAAATCAGCCTCCACAGTCCAGGTGATCTTCCAGGACTTTGGGATGGCTTCAGCAAGTCCAGAGGGCTGGTATTTTGGCAGCTCTCTCCAGCAAACAGCTGAGAACCACAGGGACTCACGGGGTAGCTTAGCTGTCTTTCCTCCAAACCAGTAGCTTGCTTTGACTTCCAACATGGAGCTGGGTATTTCTCTGATCTCCTCCCAGACTAATCCTTCATGCAGAGCAGCCTCTCCCTACCCAACCCAGAACCTAGTGCAGCAATAAATGTCTCCAGTTCTTCTGCACTCATCATGTCACCAAGCTGCTGCCAAGAAGAAAACTCTTCAAGTTTTTCATTATGATTATATTGCAATTTTTATCTAGAATAAAGTCCTATTCCAGGGAGGTCTGGCTATCTCTTGCCTAAACCATCAATAAATTGGTGTTTTATAGAGAGACGAATTTGCTTGCTTTGTACATTGATGCTTTTTTGCTGGCATCTTCTGCACAGGATGACCTGGAAAGTGACTCCTTCCAGATCGAGTGTCTAAAGGACGGAACCTGGAGTAACAAGATCCCTATCTGCAAAAGTAAGGACATCCTTTCCCACCCTGCCAGTGTCCTTTTCTCACTTAAATAATTTTGTGCTAAAAGTAGCTGCCCTGCCAGAGAGGAGTTCCTTACTCAGAGACACAAACCCAGCCAGAGAGGCTATGTAACTCTGCAAAGCTCTTGGCTCATTCTTGGATAACATAACGGGTCTCAGTCCAAATGCCACAGCAGGAGGTTGGTGTTTTTATTTAGATTACTTGTAGAACTTGATTTGTGAGCTGCTTTGCTGTCACCCCATGAAAGAAAGAGCAACTCTGGCTCTTGAGATCTGGCTCACTTGGATAAATCTGGGAGAATTTGGGACAATCAGGTTCCTGGTCCAAATTTCCTTCCTGATGGGAAGGCTGCTAAGATCCAGGGCATAAGCAAGGTCCCATGTGCTAGCCTGAACTGGGCACCACTCAGATAAATGAAATGGGAGAGGAAAGTTGCCTGGATATTTACAAACCTCAAAACAGGAGAAAAGGAAGGAGATGTCATTTGAAAAGATGTCTGACAATTCGCATCATCTCTTCTTTCAGCCAGCTCCTCTCTCAGCTAAAGCTTGGGAATTGCAACTGATAGCACCTTTTCTCTTTCCCCCAAACACTCAGCCCTCAAGGAGGCTCTCACTGCTGCTCAGTCTGCTGTGAGGCTGGTCCAGGGAAGAGAAAAGCAGCAAACATGCTCAGAGAAGGTCCCTAGACCTTCCAGGAGAGACAGAAGATGTTCTCAAGTGATGTTCAGGTCTAGGCTCTCCTCATCTGAGCAGATCCTTTCTCTATTAATGATATTATGGATCTTTCCTTAGGAAAGTATTTCTAGAGTTTCAATTCATGTTTTCTCACTCAGTGTGGAAAACAAGATACTTTCAGACCTGCTAGACAGATTCATATCTGAAAGGGCTCCTTAGGAAGTGTGGGGTTAGCAGTGCCTCTGCCCTGACAAGGGACTCCTCACTCCTACTACTTTCACTGCCACAGTCTCCTATTGATTTCATCCAGCTTGAGCAGAGATCAGATAAAAATTGGAATTGCCTAATTAAAAAAAAATAAAGACCCTCCACCTAAATATTTTTAACCAAAAAAGAATTATTTTTTTGAGAAAATTGAAATTATTACCTGCATTATTCCAGCCAGGATAGAACTGGTCCCTTCTTGTGTAATTTGACTCACTACATTACATTTCTAAGACTTTTCTTTGGAAAGCCAAGAAACCTCTAAATGGCCAATTCCGGCCTGCAGGCTGCAATGCTCCCCGGCTCCCTGGCACGCCGGGCAGAGGCAGGACACGAGCAGAAACACTTTTAGAAAGCAATGCAGAAAATAGAAAACTTCTCAGCCAAGGTGGATAAAATCCAGCTCCGTGGCCTGGCGAGGCTGAACACAACCCCGTGACAGCTTCTCGCAGCCGCTGTCCCCAGGTTGCCCCGGCCGAGCACAGCGAGAGGGTCCCCGGCACGGCCCTGTGTCCGCCGGCATCCTCGGCACTCGCGCACGGCCGACCGGGCGCTCATTAACGATTTCTGATATTTTGGGGGGCTGGGTTTCCTGCATGCTTCTCTCTGCTCATCTACTAATTGCGCTTTCTTTCTCTGCTCTCCTCCTTCCCCTCCGCTTTCGGTGCAGCTGCGGATAGAGCCGACAACCAGACAGAGGGAAGAGCCGGCTCGGAGCAAGTGGCTGCGTGAGGCCGGCGCTGGCCGTGCCGCCCCGGCGGGCAGCCTGAGTCTCCATGTCCCGCTCTGATCCGGCCGGTACCCGGGGCAGGTCCCCTTTGCCCCTAGCCCGGCTGCCAAATCCATCTCCGTGGCTTGTCTAACCGGCATGACACTCTTAACCTCTCGGCGCCTGGTGCTTTCTTAACTCCGTCTCCACAAGCGGGAACGAAATTTGGAACCGAGTCGCCCTTTCCCGCTGCCGTCCCGCCCCCCTCTCCCTCTCTCCAGGAGGGGTGCCCGCCCGGCGCTGGGACCGCGGGCTACTGCCAGCTCCCGGCACATCCTCCGCATCCCCCCCCCTCCACTCGGATGCCTCAACCCAGCTCGGCTCCCCCTCCAAGGCGTCGGTTGCGCAAGGAACGAGGCATGGCTGCCTGATTGTTTGTTTGTTTGCTTGTTTGTTTGGATTCAACCTCCCTCTGCCCTTCCTCCCTGACCCAGAGTCACAAATAAGAAACACTCCTTCCTCTCCTCTCTCTCCGAGAATCCTGGATCCTTCCAGACCCTCCGGGTAAGGAGGCCTGGAGGATAGGTTGGCAACACCAGCACTTCCCTGCAGGCACCAAGCCCTGGCACTGGTGCAGGGGGGTAGATGCTCCTCTTCCCTCTTGCTCCCCACTGCTTGCCCAGCAGAGATGAAGACAGGCTGCTCTCAGGCCACTTGCAGCTGGAGGAAGAGGTCAGACCTCCAGTATCTGGACCCATTCTTGTTCCCAAGAGCCCCAGGCATACACCCCAGGGCTTCCTGAGGCATTGGGGACTTCACTACGAGGGTGCTGAGATGTGGATCTGAGGCTGGGAGAGGAGGAGGAGGTATGTATTGAGGAGTTCAGTCTAGCTCTGGTCCTGCAAAGATGGAAGTGCTACCTGGCCCCTTCCCCAAGGGGAAGGTCTGGAAAGGTCCATGGCACAAACTCCCTCCCCTCACCCTTTCAGCAGGACTCAGGACAGTGGGTGGGGCAACACATCTGTGCAAGAGCCCGTTCTCCAGACATCAGGCCTGGGGGGCACACAGAGAGGGCAGCAGGAGATGCTCTGCAGCCATTAACAACGCAGAGCAGCTGTGCAAGCCAGGCTGGTCCCCCAACATCCATTCCCTCCTTCCTGCAAGCCTCAGTGTCCCCCAGCACCTTATAAAGGTCCCACAGCTGCTGGCATCACAGCACAGGAGCACTGTGTGCCCAGGCACCATGGAAAGAGCAGGAAAGCTCAGGCCAGCCAGGCACCCTGGGGCCAGTGACAGGGATCTGTGTCCCCCTCCAACGCACAGGTACGCAGTTTCCACCCAACCTGCCTGCACCCACACACCTGTCCCATCACTTGCTGTCCCTGCATAGAGGGCATGCCAGTGAATGGTGAGCTGCTGTGTTGTGCCATAAATAAGTCTTTTGTCATCCAAGAAGTCAGGCAACCCTGAGCATCAGTGCATGTTCCTGATGCTAGCTTCTGCTGCTGGGGCTTCATCTCTGTTAGCCTGGACCAATGTATGAGGAGTTAGGGCTCCTGTGCTCACCCCCTTCCCATCCTGGAGCACATGGAGACTCACAGAGTTCACATCATGCCTGATCCACAGGACCTGCTTTCTGCAAAGTCACCCATCCCCTACTCAACCCCCTATCTTAAATGTGATAGAACGCAGCCCCACAACACTCCATGTCCTGGTTTCTCAGACCCTTCCTGCCCTCCTCTGGGGAAGGTCCCCTGGGATGGGCCAGTGACAGGCTCCACAGCATCACCCAAGTGTGCTGAGAGCTGTCCATGGAGCAGGGAGCCACAGCTCCCACAGGATGACTCCTGGCTTTGGTGGATGAACAACGTTGCAGTCTGGAATCCTTTGTGGGGTGGGTGGCACAAACCCAATCCAGGGGATAAACTGTGAGGAGAGGCTTGGCAGGCCACTGTGAGAGATGCTGGTGAGAAAGGGGACCATGAACAGGCCATGAGCAAGAGCAGTGGCACCCTGAAAATCCTTCTCCCTCCATCACACTCTGAGCCTACACCAGGGATGGGTGAAGAGTGAAGGAGAGCTGAACCTGCCCATGTCCTGGGGAATGGAGGAGGTATAACCTCACCACACATCTGCTGGACTCCACCCTGCCTGCACACCAGAGAGCTGTGCTTTCAGTGTCCTTCATCTCCTGCTGTCACAAGACAAACAGGACCTAGACTTGCTTAGCCTGAGCTGCAAGTGCTAACCAGCACTGTTTGGTGAGCAAGACCCAGAGGAGGATGGATTAGGCCATGCCTTGTGCATAGAGGAGCTCCTTGGATGCATTGTGTAGATCAGTCAATCACTCCCTGCTTTTCTCTGCCCACCCCTAAGGATTGAAGACATGTTCCAGAAGCATCTCCCAATGACTTTCACCTGCCAGTGCAGGTTTCTTCCCCCCTCAAAGGTACAGCAGAAAGATCTTGCATTTATGAAGTGCTCAGAAGGGACTCCTAGCATTGGGATCTCCACCAGCATGAGTGGTGTTGGTCATACAGCCTGTTGAGCTGTGCCAGACACATGCCCTGTCTTCCAGAGTGGCCATGGTGGTGTTTCACAGTGCCAGGCTGCAGTGCCCTAGAGAAAGGGAATACAGGACTACACTTGCTCTGTCCCATAAGACCATCACCACACACCAAAGCCCATGTTACCTGCCTGCTGGATGGGTGAGTGGAAACCCCACAAAACAGACCTCAACCCCCACTTCTGTGTTGGCTTTCAGTTGCTGACTGCAAAGAGCCGCCGGAGCTGGAGCACGGATTTGTCACCTTCTCCTCCAGGAACAACCTCACCACATATGGAGCAGCCATCCAGTACCACTGCCAGCACCCCTACTACCACATGGCCCCCAACAGCAGCGGTGAGCGTGGGGCCCTGGCCTTGTCCCCATGTCACAGTGTGGGTGGGTGCGTGGCCATCCGGGCGAGTGTTTGCAAGAGGGGGGAGCTTGGGATGGCAGCTTGGGCATCTTCCACAAGCAGCAGGTTCTGGAGGTAGCCTACACACATCGTACCCTGCATCTGCACCTCAGCAGATTGTCAGATGGGCCGCATCCTGCTCCACAATGAGGTAGGATGGGTTTAGGACTGCCTGGTGCTTTTTCCATGTATTTCACAGCCTCAACAGAGCAGTGTGGCTGCTCTCCTGAGCTCAGCCTTCTCACCCTGACACCTGCTCCCCACAGCAGATGAAATTTTCTGTGTCTCTGGAGAGAGTAGCAGGTCCAGCAGTCCCAGCAAGGGCTCCACAAGGCTCATGGGACCATGGCAGACTCAGTTTAGGCCTTATTTTCCTGTCCACAACCACAGAGACACCACAAGATGCTTTGCCAAGCAACACAGGTCTCTGCACCCTTCAGACCCAGCTTTGGGCAGCAGAAGGGGTGTGCACACACACCCCAGCCCTCCTTCCTCCTCCTCCCTCAGCAAGCAAAGCCAAAGGACTTCCTCACACTCTTGCCTACCTGCTCACATCCCCCTGGACACCCACTTGCCCCACACATCTGGTCCCAGCACCTGGTGTGTGTTAGGGGAACAGGCACTGCCAGCATTAACAGAGCAGCAGCTCCCAGCCAAGACAACTCACGGCAACAAAACCAAGGATGGTGGCATGAATCCTGCATGGGGACAGGGTTACCAGGGCCTCTCAGGGAATGGAGCGCAGAAAGTGTAAAAGGGAGGTCATGTCCTGCTCTGGAAAAGGGTACAGAAGTGTCCTGATGGCTGGGCAACATCTGCAAAAGACACCCCATGCTATCAGCCAGGGCTCATGCTTTCCTCTCTTACAGCCACCTACACGTGTGATGCATCTGGGGTATGGAGGAGTGAAGAGCTGGGGACCAAGCTGCCATCCTGCCGACCAGGTACTGCTTCTGGGGTGAGGGGTGCAGAGCAGGGACATGGTGGGAGGGGGATGCCTCTGTGCACTATCTGAGCTGCTGCTTCCCTAATCTGTCCCCTCCTGGTGACAGCACCACCGGCTCCTGCAATACGTGGCTGGCAGGGTGGTGGGGACAGAGGCCTCCTGCTGACCCAGATGGTCAGGGTGCAGTGGTGGCACTGGGCAGCAGGCATGTCTCCCTGGAATTAGAAGGCAGCAGTGGGGTCACAGTCATCCCGGCTGTTAGGGCTCCTCGAGCTCCAGAAGACAAGGACACCAGCATCCCCAGGGCAGATCTCCCACATTCAACCCCCAGCATCACTCGAGATGGCTCCAGCCAAGGGCAGGGCATTACCAGCCCAGCACTGCTGGCTGTCAGATTCCATTCACAGTGTGTCCCCCAGGAGCAATTAGCACCTTTCCAAGCCTTGCAGAAAAACCCATCTGTTTCACAGGGAAGGAAAAATCCTCGATGAGCATCTATGAAAAAACTTCTGAGCAGTGGCAGAAATGTCTGCAGCCAGCAAGTTTCCAGGCCAGGTGCCCATTCAGGATTAAACAAAAATCCCTGGGGCCCTGGCTGGCCACAGTGGGGACAGGTCTGGCTGCCAGGTTGGGGGCTGGAGGCAGCTCTGGGTGTGGGTTGTGGTGGGATGTGCAGGAACCATTCTCTGCAGAAGTGAAGTGATTCAGCTGCCATGCAGCAACTGCAGCTGCAGCCACCCCAAGGTTCAGGAGTGGATCTGCCCCATGAAATGTATCTGCTCTTCAGCCACACTGAGAGCCTGCAGGGACAGAAGAGAGACACTCTGAAATTTTCAGCATTCCATGGAGCTCCAAGGCCAGGGCTGCGGCAGTTCTTGCAGTGACTGCTCCCTGCATCTCTCCTTGATGTTTCAGCCTGAACTAATTTGAGCTGGGAGCATATGGGGACATCTTTTGAGGCCATAGCTGCTTCCAGGGGCCACTTCCAGGCCTTCTGATTAGTGACAGAAGTCAGAGAGACTTCAGGAAAATGAAAAATCCCAGAGAGAGGGTGATGTTCTCTCGAGATCAGGATCTGCAGGCAGCAGCTGGCCAGCTGCTCGTCAGATCTTCCCCCATGTCTCACGCCACCTTCCCATCAATAGAAACTTCTCTTCCAGGCCACTCCACTTCTGCCTCTGTCATTAGTGGGAAAATTTGGAGCCTGGTCAGCATTTTTGATATATAATTTAATAGAATAAATATTTGGCTGGATGCTCTTCCTCTAAAACCATCTCACTGCAACAGCCATCAACTTTAGTGCAGCTGGGCTGAAACACAGGAATTATTTGCCTGAGCACATTTTCAGCTCCTCGCAGCTCTGGGAAAGGCAGGGAAGTGGAGCAGACTCAGAGACATTCTCCCTCCCTGCTGGAGGCAGTTTTCCTAGCAGCAGACCCCAGCTGCAACAAATCCACTTTAGCAGCTCCTCATGATCCTGCCCTGGCTGCCAGGATGACTCTCAGCCCCGATCCCATCACCCTGAAGAGTGTCAGACCCTCTTTCCCAGCACACAGGCATCAGGGCAGAGTCCTGGCATTTTCCATGGAGGATGTGGGCTTCCCTTGCAGACTCGGAGGGATGAGACCAGCACCTATCTGCTGGGATTTCACACTCTTCTAACTGAAAGGACAAAGCCCAAATCAGCTCCCAGTGACATTGGCACTCCCAAGCATTGATCACCCTGGGACTCCCACTCCACAGTGCAGCCACAGGCATGAACCAGACCCACAGGCATGAACCAGACCCACCAGCACTGCCCTTGTTTCAAGGCTTGATTCCCCCAGGGACAGACTGGTCCCTGTCCATCCCTCTCAGAGTCACCGTCAGCATGCTGGGTCCTTTCTCATCCTCACACTGGGTCACTGCACCTAGGCTTCAGCTTGGCCTCTTTGTCTGTGACCAGATACACAAGGGCTGAACAAGGTCACCCCACCATCCTCATGGAATTGCAATAAACCGCCCCTTTTCCAAGAGGGGAAACGGCTGCCACAAGAAATGGTTCCACCAGGCAAGGAAGACACAAAGGGATCTGGGGCTGCCTTTAGGAAGCAAAGCCCTTCACAAGGGCAGATATGTTCCTTTCCCAAACATACCCCCAAAGACCTGTTAGCATAGGGGATGGGCTGTAATGCCCAGCCTGCTCCAAGCTCTGAAGCACACTCTGCCAGGACAAGGTAAAGATGGCAGGGAGGATGGGCTTTGTCCACTAAGAAAAGGAAAAGAGTTTCCATCTACAAAAAAAAAAAGACACGAGTGAGTATTTGGTTTGAAGATAACCATCCGTGTGGCATAACAGGTCTCTTTTCATTTGTTTGTAGGTAAGTGCTGGGTCTAACTGTCCTGTCCTTTTTGTCCCCAGTGTGTGGCCGGCCGGCTCGTTCTCTGCCTGGCATCATCAAGCGCATCATTGGCGGGCGGAACGCGGAGCCTGGCTTCTTCCCCTGGCAGGCCCTGATTGTGGTGGAGGACATGTCCCGGGTGCCCAATGACAAATGGTTTGGCAGCGGGGCCCTGCTCTCAGACTCCTGGGTGCTGACAGCTGCCCATGTGCTCCGCTCCCAGCGGCGAGACAAGACTGTTATCCCTGTCTCCAAGGAGCACGTCACAGTCTACCTGGCCCTTCATGATGTGAGGAACAAGATGGAGGCCATCAACCGAACAGTGGAGAGGATCATCCTCCACGAGGACTTTGACATCCAAAACTACAACCACGACATCGCTCTGGTCAAGCTGAAGGAGAAGGTGACCATGGGGAACTACGTCATGCCTGTCTGCCTGCCCCAGTTTGAGCATGAGCTGGAGGGGCCTCACCCCAACACGCTGGGGTTGGTGGCTGGCTGGGGTATCTCCAACCCCAACATCACGGTGGATGAGATCATCAGCTCAGGGATGAGGACACTGTCTGACATCCTGCAGTATGTCAAGCTGCCAGTGGTGCTGCATGCCGAGTGCAAGACCAGCTACGAGTCGCGGTCGGGGAACTACAGCGTGACTGAGAACATGTTCTGTGCTGGGTACTATGAAGGTGGGAAGGACACTTGCTTGGGAGACAGTGGAGGAGCCTTTGTCATCCAAGACCCAGGAACTCGGAGGTGGGTGGCCCAAGGGCTGGTCTCATGGGGCGGCCCTGAGGAGTGTGGCAGCAAGCAAGTGTATGGCGTGTACACCAAAGTCTCTAACTATGTGGACTGGGTGGAGAAGAAAACAGGCTCCTCGGAGAGGTGGACATTTCTGGACCCAGAGCTGGAGAGATGAGTGACTGAACAGCCTGCTACTACAGCTCTTCTTCTTGTTGTTCTTGTTTAATGTGCTCCAGACTCCGGTCTTTCGCAAGCAGTAGCCACGATGCTCAGCACATGCCAGGCCTTTGCCAGCCCTCCACACCCTTTGTTTCGCTTGGTCCAGCATCCTTTCTCTCGTGCTCTTAGGAAATACTTGCTAGGGAGCTGGGGAAAGGCAGCAAAGGGCAAGATCCCAGCTGGTGTCCTCAGCTTGTGCTGTTCAGCTCCAAACCTCACCCACACTCCCAGGGAGCCTCCCTCTAAGACATGACAAAGGCACAGTGATGGAGACAGGATTTCCCTGCCACCAAAGCTTTGGGCCATGCACAAGGAATTGCTCCCAGACCCAGGGTCCTCCAGCCAGATCTTCCCATCAGACAACACAACTGCAGGAGCTAGAGAGGCTACAGACAGCACAGGAAAACTATGTGGGCAGGCCTGGACCTCACAGGTCCCCCACAAATGTAAGGTAGAAAATCTTTTCTGTACAAGGAGTGGTGAGAGAGCCCTTGGATTTTGCTATTATTTTTATTTGCAAATAAAATTCCCTTCCTGATGGCAACACAGGTGATGTCCACATTGTCCAGGGGATGTGAAGATGCATCCACATTTTCACTAAACTTCAGCCATGGCTGGAAAGCTAATTGCTGCCAAGTCAGCACCAACCAAAATGGGCTACCCTTACCCCACTATGCAGGATGGCTGTCCCACAGAGGAGACAGAGAGTGGGGTTTAGACTCAATGTCACCCTCACCTCCAGCCACCAAAACATCTCCAGTCCTCTTATTACTTCAAGCTCTCTCCACTACTACTCCCAGACTAGCTCTTGGAATAGTTTTCAGCCTCAACAGACCTCCCAAGGAAAGTTTTCCAACACATGCGACAGCATCATATCTGCTGCACCTAAGCAATGCTTATTTTCAGCAAAATAACTCCAGATAAAATGTCCTTCCTTGGGATTTCACCTCTTCTTTAGGGGCCTGGGTAATCCTGCAGGGCACTGGATTCATCCTTGCAAGAACCTAGTCCCTTTTAACTTTTTTTAAGACCATTGATTTGGCTGATTTACAGGTTACTGATGCTGTTCAGTGTATGTTCATGGTTTTTGTGGCCTATTGTATTTGTCCAAGTCATTCTAGTTGGGGCCCAACTCACCTAACACACCAGGAATATTCTTATCTCCTCAGCTTCCCCTAATGGCCCAAGCAAACAAGTAAGCCCCACCAAGGACCAAGGTCAGGTGAGCTTTCCTTCCTCTAGCAGGGACATCAGCTCCTTCACTTGCCAGCAAAGCCCTCCTATAGCTGTAAGCAACATGCCAAGATTGCCCCCCTGTCCTCACTGTGTGCCTCCAGCCTTCTTTGGGATTCTCCTCCTCCTTTGGTTTTGCCATGCAAGGAAGAAGTCAACAATGTATGAGACACTGCCATTTTGCCATCATACAAAAAGCCATTTCTAGAGCCTAGAGGAGAAGAAGGTCTAATGAAGGTCAAATTTGCAGACACGCTAAGAACTGTACTCTTTGGCTCTGTCATGTAACTGCAAGGTATTTTATATATATATATATATATTTCCTTTTTGATACTACATTCTGTAAAATATCCCACGTCATGTAAGGATGGTTTTGTGTAATCTTCCTCCTGAGAACAAAATAAAACTTTGATATGTACTGACTTTGTGCCCTGAGGCTTTTATTCAAGAGGAAAATGGCCAGTGCTGGTTGCTGGTTTCTCCCAGGGGGATTCTCACACTGACCCTGCTCAGCCATGGCTCATGCGGCTTTGTGGGCTGAGGCAGATCCCCCTCCAGTCATGAACACACTTTGCAAAAAAGTGGCAACAGATGACATCCTGCCCTTAATTTATTTATAGCCTTAGCACATTGCTGAAGACGGGGCAGTGGCAGGAGCAGAGTGCAGCAATATTTATGCTGAGAAGAACAATTAAATCTGGGCTCAGCTGACGTGGAAAAAATAACAGATATGTGAAATTTGCTCTAAAAGAGGTGAAAAATCAACTCATCCCCACTAGCTGTTGGACTGAGAGAGTGTCTTCACAGCAGAGGCTCTGCAACAAGCACAGGTGGGAGCCTTGGCAGGGACACAGCACTGCCGGGCATCTCCTCTCTGCACCATGAGCTGTGAAAATCCAGCCTATGGAGAGAGCTTACAACCATGGCAACTGTTCCCTGCCATGTGCCTGGACCCAGGGCTGAGAGATGGGTTATTGATCCCTATTTTTCTACAGCACAGAACTGAAATTATTATTTCAGTATATAACAGAGCCAGGTGGCTCTGAGCTGACAGCGGTGAAGAGTGCAGCTCGTCTGGCTGGATGGCTCACAGGTTAGACACATCAGAGGGGTGAAGAGGTAGAGAGAGAAAAAATAAAATCAAGGCACAGTCCCCTGAGCATTAAGCCACCAGCTGTAGGATCTGAGCCTAGACAGAGTGGGGACAAGTTAAAAAATATTGCTGCCCTGTAATAGATGAGTCATAAATACACTCTCGTCTGTCTCCCATCGATAGCTCTGCTGGGAAACCCCAACACAGCCCATCCCTCAGCCCTGCTTGCCAAGTGCCCAGTGCCAACTCCTCATGTCCCACAGCAGCTGTGGCTTGCTGCAGGGAGGGCTGGGAATGAGCAGCAGAGGAGAAGAGCAACATCCTGCATTCTGCACTTGTGCATTTTCTGGTACCTCACAACCTGCTGGAGCTCCTCTCCAGGGAGACTGGCATGGAGGCAGCAGTTTGTCAATTTGGTTGTTGTAAAAGGCCAGCAAAATGTCTCTGGGTAAGGTCTGCTCATCACTGTCTGTATTCAAGTGCCAGCCATGAGCTGAGAGTCAGCTGTGGCAGAGGCCAGCCCCAAATGGACCAGGAGGCACAGCTGAGACTTGCCTGGGACCCATGTGGAGTGAGAGCATCCTTCATCTCTCAGCCACTGTCCTCATGCCAGCTGGATAGCTGACCACTGCTCACTGTCCCTGGGGCCTGAGCTGAGTTCAGGGCTCCAAAATTACCAAAATCCATTAAAATCAGCACTCTGAGGGCAGTTTTCTAAGAAACAAGCAGGGGATGGGCATAAATGCACATTGGAGAGAGGTATCTCTCCAATTTCTCCAATATCACTTTTGGGAAGGAGCCCAGAAATGAGATGGGGGCTAAGGAAACAATGTGTGCACAGAGTACCTCTGAATAATGAGGATGAATGGCCTGCATGATGTAGGAGGCAGAGGACCCCCAGACATGCACACACAGTGTGATAAGACAGGCAGGCAAGCAGGCAGCACCGGGGAGGGGCACCAGAGAGAAAGCACATATGCAGGCAAAGCTGGGGGGGTGTTGGGGGTGAATGGGGTGTGCGCTGGGGGCATTGCAGGGGAGCAAGGGATGGCTCTGCTTTTGTAAAAGAGCAGAGAGACACAAGCAAGAAAATAAGGACCCCCCCAGAAATGTAGTTTCCACCACAGTTGGCTTCCAAGCAGAGAGAAGGGAGTTCCCCCTCAGCAGCTGGCTGCCTGGGGAGGCTACAGACACAGACACGATGACTGGAGCTGTGAAAACCTCAGCACAGAAAGAAGAGGGCTGCGGGCAGCAAGAAACTTGGCCGTGTGTCTACTTCATGACATAAGGCCGTCGGGGAGAGGGTGGGTCAGCCCGGGGAGACCCGCAGGAGGGAGGGGAGGTGGTCCGGGCTGCAGGATCAGCCTCCTCCTCTCCAGCCGAGCAAGGAGAAACATCCTCCAGAAAAAAAACAGGTCCATTCAGATCCAACATCCTTTGGATCCCAAGCAATCCCTCAGCCAGAGTATTTCCTGACAATAAAAGATGGGGACGTCACTGATACTCACTTCAAGGGGACAAGTCATGGCTGGCTCTCACCCCTCGGCACCACTACTGGTGGCACCACTTCCCTCGAGGCCGGGGGAGAGGAGGGGTTTGAGGTTGGGCGCTTTGCATCGCCTGTCCAGGGACAGGGAAATCTACGCTACGCTACAGGGGAACAGCTGGGCACTGGCGTCAGAAGGGGACACCCTCTCATCTGGAGAGGGCTCGCTTTTGCCAGTTCTCGCAGGTCACTGGTCCCAGTGCTTCCCAGTGCAGCGCTGGAGATGTCGCAGCTCCATCTGCTGGCTCCATGGCCAGGACTGCAGAGACTGTGGAGGAGAGGAGGGGCTGGGGAAGGGGAAGCAGGACAGAGCACTTCAGAAATTAAATCCACGTGGCTCCCGAATCACACGGGGTTTTCTAGTTAATTTTATTTTCTTAACCAATAGGCTGCAGGTTACTGAAATATATATGAAAATACAGGAGAATCTTACACCAGCAAAAAAACCAAAGCCACAGTGAGCAGCATAAAAGGCCCTGCAGGACAAACCAGGGAGGATATCTCCACAGACAGGACCTGACTGTGCAAACTGCACCAGTAACAGTGGGATACTTTTTGTGACCCCAGCTCCCATTACTTGGTGAAATAGAACAGGACAAAGAGGAGCACTGCCAAAACACAGAGCAAACAGATAACGAAGCAGCAGCATTTCCAGAGGAAGTGGCTGAAGAATGAGAAGTGGTGGGCTGGGGTTGTACAGTCCCCTCTGCTCTGGCATTTCAGGGTGTGATGGGTCCTGGCCTTATCTGCACACAATGCTGGGATCAACCTCTCCTTGCTGCAGAAGCCTTCACAGCAGGTGCTCTCATGTGGCCCCATCACCTGTCTGTCCACCACCATTTCCAGGAGGTCAGAGGACGGGATGGGTATGTGGTAGAAGTACTTGAGGATGTTTAGCACCAGGTTGTGCAGAAGTTTCTCTATGGTCTCCTGGCTGAATGTGGGCTCCTCCAGCTGGGGGCTGGGGCACTGCCTGCACTTGATGCATTCAGCATGGGACAGGGCTGATGGATTAATTTCACTCATGCAAGCTGTACACAAAACTGGCCTCCCCCTGACAACACAACACCAGAACAGGAAGTTCAACACAGACATGAGCTCCGGGCTGGCACCAGCATTAAAGATTTTAGTAGCAGGTTACCTGCAAGGACCATCCAGTCCCCCCCTCCCAGACCATCCTGGCACCCACACTGTCTCATCACAGCTCAGCAGAAAGCCAGTGTCAAGCCCAGGGAAGTCAAAACAAAAAGAAGAAAACCAGAAGGAAGGTGTGGGTGGAGGCTGCAAGGCAAGTGAGATGTCTTGAGGAGCCAAAAGGTGTGTAACCCACAGCTCTTCATCTTGCATAATCTTTATGGGGGCTGACGGCCAAGGTTTCCACTTGCTGCCACCTGGGCAAGGTTTCTGGTTGATGCCCAGGGTCCTGGTGAAATTTCCTCCAAAACAAGGACAAGGTGACTTTTCTCAAGCCCCACACATGAACACCTGACCCTGCTGAAGCTGTGCTCTCATGATGCTGCTCTGTCTGTAGACAGGTTGGAAAAGCAACCCCCTGCCAGGCTGGCCAGGACAAACTGGCAGGTTTTGTGCACAGTGTAGGGATAAAGGAAGCAAAACCCATGGAAAGCTGATGAAGGCCCAGGGAGCCTTATCTCAATAGCTGCCATGAAGCACAGGCTGTTTTTAAAAACTTTCAGCCAACTTGAGCAGAAAGAGGCCTGACGTGCAGCTCAATGGAGGTCTGGTGGCACCTCTGGTGCTGGGACAGGCTCCTGCCTCCAAAACCCAGCTGTGATGGAAACCAGGCCCCCATTTTGTCATGGCAACACAACTCAAAACACAACTCACTATGCACAGAGCCTTCCCAGTCACCTCTGAGAAGGAGCCCGGTACCGGTCCCTCTATTAAAGCCTTTGACTTGCTCATACTAAAGGGACTTTCCCAGAACTACCCACAGAGCTGAAACTTCGACGTCTTGTTCCACTTCACATACACCTCCCAGTGCTGCCTGAGCTTACCAACACCTGCCTGCAAACAAAAGTTGCTCCTGAATGTCCCCCAAGCAGCCCAGCCTCCCCAGGGACAAGCCCTGTCCCAGCCCCAATATGACCCTGCTGGACTGGAGAGTCACTACCCTGGACAAACCCTGCCATTCCTCTCCATCCTGGCCTGCTGGCCATGGCTTCTCCACCAGATGCATAGAGGAGGCAAACACAAGGCATGGCCTGGGTTGTAATTTCCCTGGTGCTTTCATACAGCCTGAAATTATTTTTTACATTAGATCAGCTCCCACCCCAGGGTGAGCCATCCAGGCAGGAGGAGGAAGGCTTCATTGTCCCCTTTACTTCTGGGATGGAGAGGGATGCTGAGCAATGGGGCGGAACTGAAGGAAGGAGGTGGCTGTGAAGATGCTATCAGGTGACACCCCAAACGGGTTTGGGATCCTTGTTCATCTAGCAGGATGAAGAGGCAAAGAGAGAGCTCAGCCCTTCCAACACAGCTCTGTTCCAGTGCCATGGGTGGTTGGTTTGGTCTTGGGGGTGGCTTGCCCTCTGAGCCCCCAAAATCTGGTCTGCTAGCATCCTCCTTGAGCAGCACATCCCACCAAAGGGAGGAAGAGAGAGAAGGAGAAACCCTGGCATCAACTCAAAGCAAAACTAGAGAAAGCAAAATGAGGGCGGTGGGAGGAAACGTAGATGTTTTGCAAGCCTACAACAGGCTCAGCAACAGGCAGGATGAGGTCTTGGTGGGATGGGATGAAGGATCTGTTATGGGCCTGGACCCCTCAGGACACACCAGCGCTGCGCAAGCTGGACATGGTTAGGGATACAGGCAACCTGCCCAGAAGCTCACCCCTCCTATTAACCAACCCTAGTGCCCGCCAGACCACCCCAGTCTGTCCCTCCAGGCCTGACATCTGCTTTCCCAGTGAGACAAGGCCGTGGCAATACCCTCACACAGCAATGTCTGACAGACAAGTCACACCCACTGATCAACCCATTAACCCAAGGGAAAACACACACCCCACACTGCAGCACCTCCAGCCCAGCCTGTCCAAACCTGAAACACACCTCTGAGTCTTCCCAGTGACCAGGACAGTCCTCACTTGTAAGTGCACTTAGTGCCACCTGACCTGACCACCTCTTCTCCCCTGGCAAACACAATGTTCCATTTTGCAGGAATGGTGCTTTGCTGCTTCATGGCATGGTTCTCCTCGAAGACACTGCTGCAAGCAGCAGGAGAGGACTTCCTCTCCATCTCCATCTCCATCTCCATCTGCCTGCCCAGTTTTCTTGAGACCTGGCTTCTGAGCTGAGGTTTTTTTAGGGGATGTTTGCCAACATGTTGTTCCCAATAACCTCTAATCAAGGCTGGGGTTCTTAAGGAACCAGGTGGTCCCTCAAGCATTGCTGTGGAGGGTTTTGCATGCTGAGTATGTTGAAGTCATGCAAACAGCTTCCTGCAGATGCAAAGAGGGACTGGCCACTGCCCTCTGAGGTCTTCCCAGCAATGTCTGGCCACTCCCCATCAGCAAGACCCCAGTGGCTCTTCTCTTTGGAGGTCCCAGCTGGTGTGTGGTCCCAGGGAGCTGACAAAAAAATTTGGCACTGATGCTGGTGGCAGCCCCTCCTCGGGGGAGCACTGGGTGTCCGTGGTCAGAAGCAGCTCCTCTGCTAGACCAGAGCATTCAAGAAATGTTTTGGCTCCCACAGCCACTCCCTCGGCTGCACCCAGGTCCTGCCATGGGAGGAGCTACAGCCCATGGATGGGGGGCTGGCGCTGGCCAGGGGGCTGGGGACTGTGTATCGCAGGGGTCTGCCCGTCCTCAGAGCTAAAGAGTGTGAGTAAATACCTGGCATTCAGCAGCTGTGTAAATCTGTGGTGTGCATGTTGATCTGCATGTGCTGTGTCCACACTGGGGTGTTCGTGAGCATTTGTGGATGCCTACACAAAAGGGTGTGTGGTCAGGCTGGGGAGACTTGCTCTTGAGTAGTATAGGAAAAAAAAATTGGACCCCATCAGTGTGGTTGCTGTGCACTTGTGAACACAAAGAATGGAGGAAGGGGTTGTCAGGAGCAGCTCTCTCACCAGTCATGGTGCCAGTAGAAATCAGATGTGCAGACCCAAACAAACACCCTGTCCCCTCTGGCCTTTCAGGAGTCATTCCCAGTCATTCCCTCACACCATGAGAGCAAGGAAAAGTCATGTGCAGGGGCTATTTCATTTTATAGGGCATTGTTCTGATGCTTACACTGCTTTAACCCTAAGTTCTTCCAAAAAAGGGTGTTAGGGACCAGATTTGGGTCCTGTTCTTTTTCTGTGCATGGCCAGTGGCTCTGTCACATAGGTTTTAGCCCCAGCAATTATGACTACTGCAGGGACTGAGGTCAAAAAACAAAACCAAGTGACAAGTCTACCTAACCACCCTGCAGCAAACTTCCTCTCCACAGTCTAAACCAAAGGCCACTGAAATTTGCCACCCACACCGCTCCAGAGCCAGCAAAGCAGCTGCAGCAGAAAGGAGATAGCCCATCCTTACTACTCACCTTGCACATCTCCAGGCCCCAGCCTTTCTCCCTGCAAGGGGCTGGATTGCAGCCAGGCAGCTGTGGGGCTGGAAGAGCACAGGCACTGCTGTGGGCTAGGTGCTCTCTAACCCAAAAAGGGAGAGAGAGATGCTTTGGCTACACCTCTGACCCCACTGGATGGCTTGGAAGCCTCTGGTCAGCTGCAGACCACTGCCCACAGAGAGGGGAAGGGACCCAGCCCTGACCACTCCTGGAGAAGCCATGGCTTCAGCTGGGGCATCTCACACTTCCACTGCTCAAGAGGCTGGGCAGAAAAAATGAAACAGGGCCCACCCTCCTGACAATTTCGTGTCTGACAGAAAGGCCAAAAGCAAAACTGCTGACTGAGCTCCAGCTTCTTGCCCACTGCAGCTGCCTCCTACCTTGGCTTTCTGAATGAGCTGAGCCCAGCGGGCCACAGCAGATCTCTGCCAGGGATACTGCTTGTGAAAAGCCCCAAAACACTGAGCCATGCATTGGTGTGAGTGACTATTGTAGGAATTATGGCACTCCCTGTGGTGGCTACCAGGAGCCTTCAGCAGCACTGGGACTGAGGGTGACCACCACATCCACTGTCCTACCCTGAGGAAGAGTGAAATCCATTCCAGAAGGATGTTCATCTGGGTGTTTCTCATGGACTTTCTAGTCCCCACAAGGAACAAACTGAGGTGCTTGGCATGCCTCAACCCTTTTCCACAGTGCTGGTTCCTGCTACACTATGCTGGTTTTACTTGGTGGTAAGGGAAAAAAACAAAACTGCTGACAGTGCAACCAAAGTATGAGATGCAAGTGACTCTCCGCTGTTTCTGCTGACTTTCATGGTCTCTTGGCAGGTCTCTGCTGCCCTCAAAGCCACTCTGATGGGGTTTCTCCCCTCTCAAGCAGCAGTCATTTCTTTCCATTCTGGTTTCTGGCAGGTGGCACAGCCCTGGCATCACTTTCAAGAGGGAAATCAGAATTTTGGAGCCAGAAAGCTGCACTGAGGACCATGCTGGGAGCTTTGCCTTGGCTGATGGCCGCCCAGGTCCCAGCATTGGCTGCTGGGGTCATTCCTGGTGGAACCAGTGCCCTGAAGCCAGCTTGGTAATGGGGGGTGGGAAGGCTCGGTTTGCAGCTGCTGCACCCAGGGACCAGCCCCAAATGGGGCGAGAGGAAGAAGAGCGGCTTCTTTAAATTATTAAGAGCATCTTTGTGGAAAAGCAGCTTGCGTATCACGGGGAGAGGCCCAGGAACCACAACAGACGCTGCCGCCTCACGCACTGCTGGGAGCTGCCGTGTGCTGCCCACGCTGCCCTTGCCATCACCAGACAGCAAACTCCCTGGACCTGAGCCCTCTATTCAACCCCCCCCAGGGCCAGATCTGCCTCCCACCTGTGAAGGGTGGGATGCAGGGGTAGATTTACCCTCTTGCAGAGGAAGGAAGGGCACAGAGGGAGGAGGAAAACCATCTGCCTGCTTTCCAGAGGTGTGTTTAAAGAGCAGTACTCAAAGCAGACTCAGCCTGTGGCTCAAGCAAGTAGCATTTCCCAGGATCTGTTCCAGCATTTACTCCCAGAGTTGTGCTTTGCTGGTTGGGTCACTCCCAGGAAAGAGAAGCAGCTTGACCATTGCAGAGACCCCCCCAGTGGAGGTGGAAAACCAAAGCACGACATAAAATGCCCTTGGCACAGACCTGTTGGCACTGCTGCTCTGCTCCAGCTCATCGTCCCTGCCCTAAGCCAAGACGTGGCACATGGAGTCCAGCAGAGCCCTTCCTCATCCCATGGTTCTCAGCCCACGGCCACAATCCCACCATGGCCAGGACTGTCCAGTGTCAACTCCAGCAGCAGTGCCTCTGTCCCTCCAGCCCTTGCATGCTGGATTTTTCCCAACTGCAAACTGAAGTGAGTGCAAGGGGCTGGGGCAGCAAGTCCCTTGCCTGTCCCTGCCTGCACACCCCTGGCCAGGAGGGACCCCAGCCCTCAGCAAGGCTGTGACTGCAGCTGCTGAGTCCTCTCCTCCTGGTGTTTCTTCCCACACTCCGGGGTGACAGGTTTTTTCTCTGGAAAGACAATGGTGGCATATTCTGTCTGGTCAGCCAGACGAATCTCGGGGGGGATGTGGGGGCATGGGTTGCACTGAAATTCCAGCACACCGTAGTCCACAGTGGACACAGACACAACGGGTGGCTTATCTTCATTCTGCAAGGAAACCACATTGGGGAGATTCATCATCTTGTGCCCACCATCCCCAGTGCAAGCCCCCTTTTTTCAGCAAGCACTGAAACCAGCTGTGAAGCAACCCAGGAGGGTGAGTGATAAAAAGCAGAAAGATGCAGGGACCTGGGATAGCACTTGCCTGGAGAAACAAGACCATGAGGCTTAGGGTTAGAGTTGAGCCCATATGGGTCTCAGCTCCATGCCTGCTGGCCACTGAAGGTAGGGTCATGCTAGGAGCCCTTTCACACCTCTCTATCAGTCTCTGAGCTGGCACAAGGTGTATGAGGAGACCCTGGGGTTGAGTTTGCTCAGCCCAGTAAAAAGAGAGCAAAGTGGGACCTACTCATTGACTTCAGCTATTTAATGGGGTTGGAGAGAAGATGTAGTCAGACTCCTCCCAACAGTGGTCATGAAAAGGAGGAAGGAAACAGGGACTGTCTGCAACAAGGGAAATTTAAATTTTATACATTGGGTGGAGAACATTTTCTCCAATTTCTGCAGCAACTGTCAAAGATCACCCCACTTTGAGCAAGGATCCTATCTCAGGAAATTTCTTGATTGTGATAGGGCTATGCTGCATGTGCAGAAAAGCTGTTGTAGCTGTGCAAAAAAGATCAAGCAGCATCAAAGAGAGGAGAAGTGAGAAGCACATGAAGGGCTGATAAAGGGACGCCCTGCACCCTCTGCACCCCAACAAAGCCACAATGCTCCCCTGCAGCACAGCACAGGTAGTCAGAGAGAGAAAACTCACCACTGGCACATTTTCACTTGGTGGTTTCTTCACACCTGCAAAGTAACACGTTTGGTTAGAAGATGATTTTGTGCCAAGACAACATGAGCATCTTAGGGTGGACCAAAGCCCCACATTCAGAGAGAGCACTGAACACTGCAAGGAAGTGGTGGATTCACCATCACTGGATGTATTTAAAGGGCATGTAGATGTGCTCAGGCACATGGTTTAGTGGTAGCCTTGGCAGTGCTGGGTCAAATGTTGGACTTGATGATCTTCAAGGTCTTTTCTAACCATGGGGACAGGTCACAGCTTAGTTTAGCACATTGAATCTGCCTGTGTACCCTAGGGAGCTGCAAGCACCTGGCTGCCCCTGGGTTCAAGCTGGGTTTGTTGGACAAGCATCACCCTGTCAGGTCCCCTGGTAGACCCCAGACCTTTGGTGCAGCACAGCCCCCAAGGGGGTTCATACCTCCTCTCCTGTACATGACGATCAAGTAGCCAAAGACAAGAAGCACAACTGCCCCAGCCAGCAGCAGGATGCTCAGAAGTATGGTTTTGATATGGTCCAGGGGCTTGCCTTCCTCCATGTCAGGCTCATCAGTGGCATTTGTCTTCTCAGGTGCTGCTGTAATAGCCATCAAAAAAGGGGGAACAAAACAGCAAGTCAGGAGTGTAAAGTGGCCTCTATAGTCCCTGGGAAAGTCAACAGTTGAACACAAGGGCTGTGCCCAGAAAGGGCTCAGTTCTAGACAGGCTGCCACAGCCCCAACTTCCCCCCCCAGAGCTCCTGAATTTGGGATGACATGGGGGATGCTTGACCATATCCCATTCCTTCCCACTGCAAGCGATGAGGACGATGCCACACTGCTGAGAGCTGGGGTACAGGAGGCCAGGGCACTGCACAGGACATCCTGCCACATGACCCCATGTCCAACAGAGCCCCATGGAGGACACAGCTTCCCCAAGACTCCCTGCTGATTCCATATTCTGAAGCCAACACAGCTTCAGCTCATTTTGAGAGAAAACATTATGAAAGACAGTGACTTTTGCAGTGTTTTTCCTTTTTATAAAAGGAAACCTTCAGCCTCTGTGCTGTCAAGCAAGGACATGGCAAGATCTTGATGCAAGATCTCAGTCTCCTATTTCATGGAGCTATGAGACGCTGTCCCAGAGCATGGTTTTGCAGCAACAGTATCTACACCAACACCAGCCGTTCAAGGTGGGACTGAGCCCTGGTTGTCAACCCAAACACAAACTTTGTCCCCAGAGGATATGTTCAGGGTCAAAGGCAGCTACCTATACTGGTCTCCTGCCTCCATCCATGTATAAGGACTCACTGATCCTAACAGCATCACTGAGAACGCAGCCCCAGAAGGTTGCAGACCTCCTGCCTCAGGACCAGATCCAGAACAGTGCAGATGGGACAGGAGAGCCTGAGCCCTGGGCCTCAACCAGGTAGAAAAGGAAGAAGAGAAAGAGCAGAGCTGTGGTCTCCTGACCCATACCAGATCCTCCCCCAGCAGGCCTTGTGCCCTGCAGCTCTAGTGTGTCTTAGGGGTGACACTGATGACCTTCCCCATCAGCTCAGCCCCCAGGCTGACCTGTGACAATGAGGTGGGACCGGTTGCTCTCCATCACTTTATTATATTCAAAGAAGTTGATCAGCCCGCAGTAGTAGGAGCCTGAGTCATTTTGCTGAAGATTCAGGATATTGATCTTGAAAGCAGGAGTGTGGTTGGTGAGCAGATACTTCCCAGTCATCATAGGGGGGGTTTTCCAGCTGATCTCAGCAATTTTTTGAGAATGGGTGTGGTTGGTCTCCTTGTACCAATTGAGGCTGTACTCTGAACTGGAGTCACTCTCCGTGGAGATATTGCAAAAGAAGGTGGCTGAGCCTCCTGCAGGGAGAGTTAATGTAGCTGGGAAGAAGGTCACTGTTTGGGAGAGAGGAAACAAGGAACAGATATGGTTACAGTGGTCCTAGGTCACAGACACAGCTGTAGCCCTTGTGAAGGAACCAGAAATGCAAAGAGGGTGGGACCCACTGTCACCTCTGCTAGCATCTCATCCTATGGAGAGATCGTGGGCTCCTGTGCCCCAAATCCATAGGCTCCACACATTCCTCAGCTGTTTCACCCTCAGCTCCTGAAGGTCCCTAAGGGGATTTGCAGAAACCTGCTGTGAGCCCATCCCCAAACCATGGTTAGCACTCAGCTCACCCAAACCCTAAGGGGTTTGCCAGTGATGCTGACAGCATGTGCTTGGACAGTCTGCAGCATCCTGCAGACCACAGGGAGGTACATCAGCCCAGGTCTCACCCCTTCTGAGTGTCTGCCTCAGGGGCAGTAACTATAATATAAGGTATTTTCAGCAGAGAATTCTGCTCTGGGCTACCTAAAACTAACCCAGAATACCTGCACCAGTGAAAATAGATTTGGGGGATTGTTTTATTTTTAAATCTCTATGGTATTTTAATGTCTGAGTCATCCTTCCTCCAGCTTTTGTTGCCTCCAAAAGTGAGTGGAGGGACCAGGTCAGAGGCCAGGATAGCACCCTGCAGTGCAGCCCATCATGTGCCTGGCTGCTGGTCGGTGTGCTCTGGCTCTGTCCACTGCACCTCTCAACCCCAAGGGAAGCAGAAAGCACCTGCCATCCCTAGCCTGGAGACATCTGACAAGGCTGAGTGACCCAGAGCTCACAAAACCATCTCATTCCAGCTGCCTGTCCCCTCATAGACATGGGCAGGAACCCCCTGCAGAGGTGTCCCAGCTGGGCTTGCCAGGCTGCTCCCAGCAAAAAGGGCAGTCAGCCACAGCTGGAGCCTCTCTGGTTGTTAGCAGCAGCCCTGCTGCTTCACCCCATTTCCCTGCCTGTGATCTCAGTGCAGTCATCCCCCCCAACCCCAGCAGCTGGGCCATCCCAGCTCAGCCTGCCCCATTCAGCAGGATGAGACATCTTCTACATTAACTTTTGTTCAGAGTAATTAAAAACAGGAAGGAACATTCTTCACATAAGTTATCTGACCAAAGCAATTCAAACATCCAATACTTTGAAAGCTCCCTGCAGTTAAGAAATTTATCTTCTCTTTTCAGAAATTGCCACCATCAGCAGCCCCACTGCTTTCAGACACAGTTAGAAAGGCCACAGACACAGTTAGAAAGTCCCTCCTGTCCCTCCAAAACTGGCCTGAGGCCACAGGACCATGACCTCAGCATCACCAACCAGAAAAGGAACCAGAACGATTCCTTGAATAAATACAGGGTTAGATGGAAAACTGGGATGCAAAAAGAGGGATAAGACCAAACAGAAGGAGGAAAAGAGGGAAGAGTTCTAGACCCTACAGGCAGCACTGGCTGTGGCAGTGCCTGCTCCAATAGATGTAATTTTTGCAGTGTTCTGGGTTTCTTGTATTTATCAGGAAATATTCAGTAGGTTCGGGATGTTGCTTCCTACCCAGTGCCACTGCCAGCAGTTAATGAAGCACTCAGAATACTTCTGAAAGCAGAGGTTGAATTTGCATGTTTCCCCGCATCTTCCCAGCAGCAGAGGTAACATCTACTCAGCCCTCTACCCACCCAGGGGCAGAAAATGCCTGAAGTCACCATAAAAAAGACCTGGTCTGGGAGAACATGAGGAACACTTTCATTAGGGCTCTCACTTGCTCTGCCTGAACTTACCCTCCCCTCCCCTTCTCCCCCAGATTTCACCATGAGCAAAAAACACAGGCAGGATTCTGGCTGCCGTGGGGTCAAGTCCAAAAAAAGGAAGCACAGCTCAAAGCCATTAAAGCCGCAGCAGGTAACACCAGATCCTGCATGGCACCAACAAACCCAGAGGATCAATACCAAACCCTGACCGTGTCCAGAGCGCACACAACAGAGCCCTATGGCCCTGGTGCCAGCACTGCCAATGGGGACCTGTCCCCTTCTCCATCTTTTAACCCTGTTTCTCTCCCAACCATCCCCATTTCCTTTTTTTCAGCCACGCATACCCAAAAGCTTTGGGTTTTCTGCCTTTTTTACGCCAGAGCTATTTTTAACTACAAAGCTCCCAGCCCTTAGACATTTTCCACCAGATGCAGATGACACGGGCTGTGTTGGCAAGCATCGCTCTCCAGTACCTACCCTGGCGGCAGCCTGCGAGCATGGGGCCACAGCAGAGCAGGAGGGCACAGAGACTGGTCAAGGCCACCTCCACTCTGCCCCACATCATCTTCAAGGCACCTGGAGCCACAGCAAGCCAATTGGTCCCCTGACTGGACAGGGGTGCCATGCCATGCCGTGCTGTGCCTCCCCCGGCTCTCTCCGTGCTTCTTTCCTCTCAGCAGTGGTTTGATCTCCTGTGAGCGCAGCAGGGGCTGGGGTGGAAGAGAAACGTACCCATCTCTTACCCAGAGGGAAGCCCGGGCTGCCTCCCACCCCCTGTTTCCTCCCAGCGGGGGCAGGGATCAGCTGAACCGGGCCTAGCCTCTTCCCCTCCCCGTGAGCTCCCACACAGGCACCCAACTGCCGAGTACCGCGATGGGCACCTCTGAGCCTGCAATCTTTTTGGTGAAAGCTCCCAGGAATGGAGAAGGCAGGGACCACAGGGCACAGTCCTCAGCTCCAAGCCATAAGTGAAAGTTGGGGTCCCAGGCACCCATGAATGTGCCCAGTGGGTGCCCATGGCAGTGGGGTGTTGGGGGAAAGGTGGCACTGGGCAGCCAGGCAGGGTCTGAGCATCCAAGACGCACCTATGGGCAGGCTGCTCCCTTCAGGAAAGGATGGAAGAGGAGAAAGAAGGAGAATGAGAAAGAAGGAAAAGGAGAAGATGGAGAAGGAGGAGACAGAATAAGGAGGAGAAGGAAGAGAAGCAGGAGGATAAGCAGAAGGAGGAGAAGGAGGGTTTGCCGCCTCAGGTGTGTTTCTCCACAGACAGATTTGCAGAGAGCAGGGGCAGGTGCCTGGGGACAGTTTTGGGGTGATCTTTACAGCAGTCTTCTCTAATTTCTCTGCCAAAAATATTCACCACTTGCTGTGCTGACTAATACTTGCATAGGAAATAACCAGTGGTGAAAGCGTGCTGGCAACTGGCTCCTCTGCTTCTCTCGAACACAGCCTCAGCACCCCACAGTTTTGGAAAGTGTCAAGGGGAAAATTAATAACTGGGGTGAATGATACAATTTTCATGATGATTTAATCATTTTCCAGGCTTTCAGAAATGAGCTGCAGGGCTGGGGTTTGCTTATGTCTCACTTTCAGACATGGCCCCAGCAGGAGAGCAGGCTGGGGAAGCCACCCCTAATTTGGGATGGCCAAAGAGGGGGTTCTGGGCTGGGGCAGGGTGGTCTCACATTGGGTCAAAGGCTCGGTCTAGACTGTTCCAGTTCCCCTTTCCCAGATTCCTCCTGGCATCACATCTTATGAGCTTTTGGCCCTCAATGGGCCGTAGAGCAAACCTGGGGGGCTGTCTCTTCCTTGCCACCTTCCCATACTGCCTGGCTGGAGGCCACATCATTGCCTGGCAGGTACTCTCCACCATGTGCAATGGTGCTGGTGGGCTTCAAGACGGGCATCACCTCTTCCTTTGCAATTTTCTGCATTGCCATTAAAAACCAAAACCAAACTAAACTAAGCTGAACTCCAGAAAAGATGGAAGTTCACACTAAGGAGGTTTTTCCACCTCAAGGCTTAATGTCCCCAGATGGTGATGGTGACACCAGGCACCTGGGCCAGACATGGCCCTTTTTTGGCACTTGCAACATGTTTTGGTTTCCAGAAGTGGAAGATGTGACAGGTATCACCAGCAAGACTGAGACTCACTGAGACAGGAATCAGCAAGAAAAACTGGCTTATCCTCCCCCTGCTAGGCACAGCAGCAGATGGTTCTGATTAAAATCATAGCACAAAATGCTCAAACTTTCCAATGCATGCTCAAAATGGGGTGTTAGTTGGTACCCAGGGCAGGGAGGCTGTCACATCCATGAGAAAACGACAGTGACAAGATGCAGACCCCACAGCAATGTTTTTAGATGCTTAGGTTCCTCCAGAAACCCATGCACCAGCAGGGTCAGGACTGGGACTGGCACCAACACTGGAGCCCTTCCAGGCTGCTTTGGGTGCAGGATGAGGCCAGGTGTATGGCCAGGAAACTCCAGGGAGCTCAGAGCAGACACGTCAGGGGAGGCCAAGCTGGCAGTGTGTTGGTGGAAAACTTGCTCTGCCTCAAAAGCAAGAACAGACTTTTCTTTTTTCTTTTCCCCTTTTTTGAAGGGAGAAAAAAAAAGGCTTAAAACTATAAAAGAAAAAATCTATCTCACTGCTAGGAAGCTGCTGCAGGTGAAAGTGAGCAGCCCAGCACATGCCCCAGGTGCCGGAATTGTGGAGGAGCCTGGCTCCAGCCCTACAGCAGCCCCCAAGCTTCAGGGGGCACCCTGCACCCTGCCTGCACCCTGCCAGACCAACACAGCTCCCACTGGCTCTTGCACCAACTTCTCCAGGAAAACAGACTGGCTCCAGCTGTGCTGTGGCTTTCTCTCATGCTGGTACATGCCCTGCAGCCCAATGGAGTGGATGGCACACCTTGGGGTGAGCTGAGAGGAGCCTGGAAAAGTTCCTTTGATGTTTCAAAAAATAAGGTATTTTCCTCTGAGCTGGAATACAGTGAACTGCATGAGGCAGTCCTATTTGACCACCAAAAAGCAAAAGAAGAGCTAAAAAGGAAGGAGAAAAAGAAGTGAGAAAACAGTTTGTTCTTCAAAACGAAGAAGCAGGAACTTCAGCAAGAATGTGTCACACCACTTAATTGAAGCAAAGATGTCCTTTTTTTCCCCAACACGAAGTTGGCCCAATATGTTGGCAAGGGTCCCCCCAGCACGGGTGAGACCTGGACCTCAATCTCCTATAGCCATCACTGTTGGGGCACACAACTCTCACCTTGAGCAGTCACCTCAAAGGGTCAATGGTAAGTCCCAAAATGACTTAAAAGCATCTGGGGTATTTAAGCACTGAAAATTTGGAAGGTGAAGAAGAAAGTAATGACCAAATACCTAGGGGGGAGCCAAATGAAGCCCAGAGCTGAATGGCATAGAATCCCAGACACGGGCAACTCAAATTATTCAAAATACGTCTCAAAAAAAAATTTCTTTTGTGAATTCAAAATTTCACAAAAAGAGAACCCCACAGGTTCCCAAAGATCCTTCCCTTGCTGGTTTAACCGAAAACACATTGGTGGTTCTGACCCAGACAGAGGACGATGTGGCTGTGGCAAGAAGCGGAAACAGTTAACAGCGTTGCAAATAAACACAGAGAGCATCGGGGTCTTTCAGACACTTATCAGAAATTAGGAAGGCGCCTGCAAATGATTTGCATGAGCAACACCACCTGACCCTGCAGGCAAAGGCAGCGGCTCTGGGGGGTGAGTAAGCAGTGAGTAAGTGAAGGGATGGAATGGAGGCACAAAACTGTTCCTTTAGCAAGCGGAAACCTGCAGGGCCTGGGCAGGGCAGTGGTAACTGCAACATGAAAGTGCCATATGGGTATGGCATGGGGCCACCACCACCTTCAGCATGTCAGGGGGGTGCTACTCCTGCTGGCAGGCAGAGCTGATCCCCAGCTCAGGGGTACTAAAGACTCCAGTGAGCAATGCTGCTGAAGGCCATGAAAATCAGGAGCTGCTGCTGTTTCACAAGGTTTCAGCAACCCTCCCGTGCTCAGAGCCTGTTAGGGAAGGACCTGGAGCCTGGTGGGATATGTCCGTGGATCCCAAGATAAACTGCAGCAGAGGCATCTCTTGCCTCCTGGTGTAACCTCCCACACTCCTGCACCCAAGGGGGAACCCTAGGCAGCACTGGGCCCAAAAAGGCCCTGTCCTGGGTCCTTCCCAGCCCTGCAAGATGCAATGGCCCCTCTAATGCCATGTCCCCAGCAGCAGCATGCTTTACCCCAGCACCTTCTGCACCTTCAAACTGTTTCCATTTGAAGCAGAGTGAAGTGCCTGGGGACCTTTCTCGGCAGTGTCACCAACTGTACATAGGAAGTGTGATGGCAGAGGCATCAAGATAACAGCAGAGGAAGCAAAATGTCATCTCAGGAGGGAGCTGCATCATATGCAAGCCACTGTTTGCCACCCTTCCACGGGACAGAGAGCCACTGCCAGCAGGGAAAAGAGCACAGAAGGACATCAGGGAGTTCCTGAATTTCAGCAGTTATTCTATGACCCCTGATGTCTGATGAACCCTCCGCGTCCCAGCAGGTGAATGGGGGAAGAGACCCATGGATTGAAACAAAACCAAATTTAATAAAACAATAACAGCTACTCCAAATCCCCATACTAGTAGGTAAAGCACTAGTATACATACTAGTATGCAAAGTTATACTCAGCCCATGCAGTGGTGGTGAGCTGTGTGCTCCCAGCAGTGACTGCCAGATGTCCAGCACTGCCAGCACCACAGCTCCAGCGAGAGCGCGATGGTCACAGCAAACGGGAGAGCAGACCTGGGGGGCAGAACCACAGATGAGGCCCTCCAGGACTGAGAGGATAAGCCCCGTGCTTAGCAAACTTCCCAATTTATAGTGAGAGTGCCACTTATGGTGGGGAATACTTCTGCTGGGCAGCTTGGGTCAGCTGCCCTGGGTTTGCTCGTTCTTGCCCCAGCATCTGGCTAGCTCAGAACTGCTAAAGATCTTTATGACTACAGAAACCCACATCTCACAGCTGGCCACAAGCTAAAACAAAGTGTTTTATCACCTTTGTTCTCTCAGAATAGGGTGCTACAGTCTTCTCAAAAATTGAAGCTTTCCTGAACAGAAAATTGATCCTACAGTTCTACCCAACGAAAACAGGAGAGGGAGCGACAATTTTCTGCCTTCCTGGAAGATTTAAGAAGGTCCTGGAGAAAAGGAGCAAGCCTGGGTTGGGATGCTGACGGCTGGGGGTGCTGATGCAGATGTTTGGGGTGCTGATGCAGATGTTTGGGCTCGCGGAAGTGTCTCTGGGCAAGGGGTCCCTCTCATTTGCTTCCACGGCCACTCCATCCCACAGAGCTATGGGACCTCCTCCTCCCACCCTTTCCCGCACGGATCCGGACACCTCAGCTGTCCCCACGGCCACGGGTGCCAGAGGCGGAGCGGGGCGCCGTGACGTAGGGTGGGGCGCCGTGACGCAGAGGAGGCGGAAGTGGCTGCGGGTTGCCCGGGGCGACCAACGCCGGGGCGGCCGGCCGGGGTTGCGGCCATGGGCGAGCTGGGCCCCGAGGATGGGTCCGGGAACACCTACAGCCTGCGGCCCGGCTTCCATCGCCGGTGAGGGTGTGGGACTGGGGCACTGCGGGGCGGCCTGGGGGCTCTGAGGGGTTTGGATGAGGAACTGCTGAGGAGGGGCTGCCAGGGGCTGGTGTGGGGCTGTGGGAGGTGGGGGGGAAGTGTGGGGAATGCGGGAGCCTCCGGGGTTTGGGCACTGAGTGTGACGTGAGATGGGGGGGGAGCACGGGTGGGGGACAGCGCTGAAGAAGCAACCCCTGATGGGGCTGGTTTCACGCTGTGTTTGTGGTTCTGGCAGGGCTGGTTAAACATTACTGTCCATGCTGGGGTTTTTTTCCCCATGGTTTTCCATTCGTCATTTTTCTGCAATGTGTGAAAGCTAAATTTTCCCAGGTGGGGTTATGTATGTTTCTACTCCCTGTGTGAACTTTCTGGTCCTTCTTTTGATGGTTTTGGTTTTCTTTTTATTTTGTTTTGTTTTGGTTTTTTCCCTGATAGATTTAAATCATCTACAGTAAAAGAATGCATCCATGCCATACTGAAGGAGAAGCTGGCCAATGTACAGTACGTCCCAGAAGAAATGCCTCAGCTTACACAGTCATTATCAGAGACAATAAAAGACAGACTGAAAGGTAAGGAGCTTTGCTAGGGAAGTCGTTGAATTTCTTACTGTGTCCTCTCCCTTTGACAAGATCCCTCTTTCCTCCTTTATTCTTGAAATCTTTTTCTTCCCTGTTGACTGACTCGAGTCTGCTGTTACAAAACATTCTGGTCTAAATACACATGTTCCTTGCCTGCAGAACTAGAAACCTAATTCAAGCAGACAAGATTTACTTTCATATAGACTGGCTGGTGTGGGATGTCAGCCTTTGAGGGGCTGCAGGGGGAAAGAAGTTCCATTAGAGAGAAAGAAGAGATGCTTCATTGCTTTTTGCTTCAATAAACAGAACCATTCCTGCTTTTTTTCTGCTGCAAGTTACATCAAAATGAAATAGCAGGAAGATCAGAACAAGGCCCCTTGAGAGCAGCAGAGGGGGAGATAGTTAGGGTTAGGAGCACAGTCAGCCCAGTAAGGCTTTGCAGCACTGCAGAAAGGTTATGGCAGTGCTACACAGGGTTCCCTCCAACCTTTCTGAGTGCAAGAAGTAAACTTCAGGCTCCAGCAGGTGTTTCCTGTGTTCAGTGCTGGAACAAGTACATAGATGTGAGTCGACACGGGCACCTTTTTCTCACCTTCTTCCTGAAGACAGACTGTTGCTTCCATCTGCTGGGCTGGCCTATCACAGTGACACAGACACACTGTCACCCTCAGCAGGAACTGTGGATTTACACTTCTTCCAAAGTTATGCACCTGCTTTAAAACCAGCCGCATCTTCAGTCCCAGCACCTGTTGATGACAAGTTAATATGCACCGGGCTTGGCTTCAGTGATCTGTAAACACTTTTGCCTGAAGCAAGACTGGCCCAATATGGCCCTGGTACTGACTGGCATCCCTGAAAAGCATCACCATGTCAGATGTCACCAGGCCCAGCACATGGTGTTCAATCCTCCAGTAGAAACAGAGCACTGGAGTCTTCCCAGGACACTCCTTTGTTGCAGACAAGCATTAGGATCTATATTTTATTTTAAACATGCTTGTTCTGATTTGGCTTCTGGAGCATTGCCATGATCTGATTCAATCTGGCTTGTGCCCCAGGGGTATTTCTTTACTATTGTGTCAACTGCATATCTTTGCAGGCACATAAAGTAGACTCTTGAATGCTTTTATGTAGCCTTTTATCCCAGCTCAAAAGCAAAAGTAACAGGTGTGTGGCAGAAGAATCCCTACAATACCTTTGCATCAGAACAGTTTTAAAATAAGCAAATATTTTTTCAAATTGGATTTTTCCCCCATCAGTCTTAATTACATTCTTTCCATGTTCTTGAAATTTGCCAAAGTATAATGCTGACATAATGTGGCTGCTCAGGGGTGTTTTCTGCCTTTGCTACATCTTTTGACATGTGCCAAATACCCTGTTCTCTGTCCATTATACTCTGTATGTAGGAAAAAGAAGCTGCAAGGCAGTCTGTCCACTTTTCCTATTGAATGGACTTGTATGGGACACTTGCATTGTAACAGAAATCTTTAGCTTTCTGGGTCTTGTTTTGGGCTCAGGTTAAACAAGTTCTTGCTCTCACTATTATTTTTTTCTTTCTCTCCAGAGGAGGGTTTTGACAGGTACAAAATGGTGGTGCAGGTTGTTATTGGAGAGCAGAGAGGAGAAGGAGTGAAGTAAGTTTTGCATCTTCTAATTGTATTTCTGTCATTTTTGTTAAGGTTGTGTTTGGTTTGGGTTTGTTTTTGTTTGTTTGGTTTTTTTTCCCTTGGAAGCTGCTTCCAGCTTTCCTAGGTACCAGGATCTCTCTGCAGATGATCAAAGTGTAAAGCACTTTCTTTTCTCTGCAAGTGGCAAGTGAGGGCTTGGACTGTGGCTGATTGAATTATCCTGTGATAAATGGCTGCATGGTGGTTCTTAGCAAGCTGCAATGCTGAAAAGCATTTGTGGGGAGTGTTGCTGAAAACCGTTTTATGTTGTGTTCATGATGAACAACATCACACCCACTCAGCCCGGCCCATTCTCAAGGCCCTGCTGGAACACAAGAGCCATGGTAACTCGCTTCTGTCTAAAGCCAGATTTCTATAAGTACTATGTTAGCATTTAATCTCCCCACGAAGGGATTTTTCAGAAGTTTAAATTTCTGTAATCCCCATGCATTACTGTCATGGGAATAGGGCCCAGTCTGTGGGTGCTCAGCACTTGCAGTCCATCTCCAGATGCCTGCAATCAGACAACAGAATTCCTCTGGGCAGTTTTGCCTTTGAGAAAGCAAAGAGAACGTGACAGTGCTTTATCTGCTGGGTTTATCTTTATTATTGTGCCTGGTACTCCAGCAGAAGATAAGTGCAGCAGAGCTGTAATCAGATCTGCTGCCTCAGTGTTTTGGAGGTCGGGAAGGTCTGTACCTGCTGCTCAGACTTTTGTCAGGAATATCTGTCTGCAGGCAGCCTGCTCCAGAGCACAGTACCAGAAGGAGTGGTTCAATGAGTTGGTCTGATTTGAAAGGTGAATCCCAGCAACACAGACTGACAGAGCAGTCAGGGAAATTCTCTGGTTTGCAATGGCCAGGAGACAAAAGAAGCATGATCACTAACATCTTAATGCAAACTACTGGGTAACTAGGGTATTCCAGAAGCAAAGTGAAATACTGAACTGAAAAAAACAAAACAAAACAAACCCCCACAAAACCACCACAAATAGAATGACCCTGAAGTCTAGGGGAAAAAAAGGAGGAATCCAATGATCTTATAACAGTAAGTCATATGTGTTGGGACTAGGAACAACATGCTGTGCCACAAACAGATCTCATCAGCCAAGACTGACTGGGGCAGGCAGGGAGCTGGGCGTTTGCAGCTGAGATAGGTGAGTGTCAGTGACATTGGACAAGGCAGCAGCAAGGTCTTCTCTGCAATATCCTGTTATGGTCCTGTTGCTTGTCTTCAAGGAAAGGCCTGGACTGAAGCAGGTGTAGAAAAAGGTCATCAGTATGGTCAGGGAACAGCATATTGATATGAAAGCACTAGAAGAGCTTAGCTCATGGTCTAGTAACACAACGTTTGCCAAGGAATACGATAGCTCCCTATAAATAAGTTGGGAGTATGTACCATGAGGGTGCAGGAGGTGAGTGACAAGAACAAGTAAGTTCAAGTAGCCTCTGACACACATAGGCCAGAAGCAAAAGATTCTTAAGTACCATAGCAGTGAGGTTTCAAGCCCTGCTGCACAGTGGAGGTGGTGGGGTTTGACAGCTGATGAGTTTGAAGTTGGAGCTTGCGCCACATACAGGGGTGGGGTTAGAGCAGGTGGTGGAATTCAGCAGCAGGGATCTAGGCTCAGGATTCAGGAGAATGCTTCCTGTTTGCTTTATCTCAAAAAAGCTCAGTTTGCTTTTTGAGGAGAGTGTCTATGAACACTTAGGTCCTCACAGGTGAACTCTGTGGGTGATGGCTCCACTCTGTCTCCTTTCTCTAGCATGGCTGCACGATGTTTCTGGGATGCTGACACTGACAGCTATGCTCACGATGTGTACATGAATGTAAGTATTGGCTGATTTACATGGGAAAGTGTAAAGCTACAGGAGGCAGAGTGACCTTAAATACTGAACAGAGAAGAAAACAACCACGAGTTCACAAAACAGTCTTAGATATGATATCCAACAGTAAAATGTATTTCCGAAGTCAAAAGTCATTATAATTCCACCATTTCACAGGTGGGGAGAGGAAACATGAGATAAACAAAGTTCTTACATGCTTTACTGAACTGCTGTCACAGAGTATGGCTGGAATGTAGGACTGAGCAAAAATCAAGGGTTTTGTTGTTGTTTTTTTATTATTTTATTTTGGACTGACACCTATATACCGGTGGTTGTATGGATGGAGTAAGCTGAGGCACTTCTGGCATTGAGACACACTGGCCTGGGTTAAACCATAAGCAGGTGAATAAGAAACTAAATAAAAGGCTCAAAATGACAATATATTGCAATATGAAGTTATGCTATGGTCTAAATGTTTGGCTAGCAAAGAGCTTGCCTTCACTAACATGGAACCTGTCTGGATTTTGCAGGACAGCCTCTTTTGTGTGGTAGCTGCATTTGGCTGCTTCTACTACTGAAGATGTCAAACATCACAGAGAGGCACAGAGGTGGGGCAGAACACTGTAGGGTACTTTTTAACATGCACACAAGCATCATGTTCTTCCTCTAGTACCTAACAAAATAACAGCTCTACAAAGCATGTCCTACACCTGTTCTACACACTACAACATTCCTTCTTCCTGGTGGATATTGTTATAACTGTAAGCACAGTATTATTATGTCCTCTACTTAAAACACCCTTTGTTTTTACATAGTGTTTTGGTTTTATCCTAAAAAAGTGTCTTGCCAGTAGCTGTTGTTTCTAAGGCAAACTCAACTTTTGTCTCAAAAAGGTCCTGCTGCTTTTATTTTTGTTAATTTTCTGAAATGAATGAAATATTTATAAGAAATGGAACATAATAAATCTATGTATTTAAATATTTCCTCTCCTGTGGCTTGACCCCTGCTATTTGCATGTCCTTTTCCCCCACTCTACAACATGCAGTAGCCTTGATTGCCTGTCTGTGCTTCTCAGATGAACGTTTTCTGAGGATTCTCAGTAAATTAACCCATAAAGCTGACCTCATATTCTGGTTATCCAGATTTGTTCTTGTGGATCTTAGCTGCGTCACATGCGATGGTATTAACTGATAGGAAGACAAGGTATTTAGGACATTAGGTCAGGCCAGCAGCCTGCACACCCCAGGACTGCTGAAACTCCTCCCTCCTACTGTAACTGCTCACTGGTTTGGTGCAATTTGGCACCTGTTGGTGCTATGAGCAATCCCTGCTCGTTGCCCTCTTCAGCACCTCAGTGTTTTCCAGTCTTTGCCTCTGTCATTGTTTTGGGCTACAAGGGTGGATTTTTGAAGAATGAATTTGTTAGGACTCCAGATTTAGAAAAGAGCAGCAGAAAAGGAGTATTTAAAGCCTCTCCTCTTCCCGAAAGTTAGAGGACCGGGTTGGTTCCTAAGAGATGGGGTGCTACAAGAGTGCCTCTCTGCCATCCTGTCAGATGGGATGAGTTGCTCTGTGGTGAAGCCTGTTCTCTCTGTGCTGACCGAGGAGCAACCAAAGCTGAACAGCGGCTTCAGTGTTTTTAAAGTGCTGGAGTTGGGCGTGCTCAATCCTGACTCCTGCCCGCAGGGACTGGTGGAGCAGAACGCCCTCTGCCCCGCAGCTCTTGGAAAGCAGGGAAGTAACAGATAACGATGCAGCTTCTTGGGTCACTCTTGGCTATGGAACTGCAGACCACACGTCCATGTTTCTCTGCTATGTTTGTTTGGAAGTGGCTTACTCTGGTTTCCCTTTGATGGGAAATGGAGGGCGATTTCTCCAGCTGCGTAGTCGACAGCACCTGTGGCTGCTCCAGCTTTTGGGAGCTGCCGAGGATGCAGAAGATGGCGCGGTGCCCTGCAGTTTGTGCGACATTTGGGGACCCCACACACATAAAGCCACTTGCCAGATGATGATATATGCCCTCGTTTTAACACTTTGATCAAGTCGCGGTTATCAAACGCCAATTCTTCCCCTTGTGCTCGCTCTGATCTTGGAGGTTTTTAGCAGCTGCTCCCACAGGCGTTGTACGGAGCAGGTTCGAGACTGATCGCTCAGCTCCGGACCGCCTTGGCCGCGGTCTGGGCCGGGAAACGGTGCCGGGCTTTCCCTGAGGAAAGACCCACAGCGGCCGAAGGACAGCGGGACGGGGTTCCTGCACCACCGCCCATGCAGAGTGTGAAGGGCTGGGGTGAACCCGCCCTGTCCCGGAGCAGCCGGTTCCGCTCCGCTGGGCTTGTCGTCCTCACCCGCTACGAGACCGATCCCGGGCAGGGTACGAACCATTGCGAGCCGGAACGGAGGTTCCGGGCGCGGTTTCCCGGGGCGCGGCCGGCCCCTTCCTGCCGCCCCGGCCCGACACGCAGCGGCTCCGCCCGCCGCCCCGTTGGCGTTGGCGGGAGCGGGGCGGGGCCGGGGCGGGAGAGGCTCCAGCTGCGGGGACGGGACGGGCGGAGAAGGCGGGAGCGGCCGGCGGCGTGCTGGTACGGGGGTGTCGGGGGAACAGGGGACACCGGGGGGGCTGGTACCGGGGAGCACTGGGGTGTCTGTGGGAGCTGTCACTGAGGGGAGGGGGGCACTGGGGGGGGCTGTCACTGGGGTTTGGGGGCGGCACTGAGGGGGATGTGGGGATGAGGCTGTGGAGTGGCTCTGGGGTTTCTCTCTGGAGGTGCTGTGTGGGGAAGGACTCAGCAGGGGACAGGACACTCGCTGTGGGGCCGGAGCGGGGGTGACCATCACAGGGACTGGGGGCAGGTGTGGGGGTTCGGTGAGGGGGGCACCTCACACCACCCCTGCGGGGCCAGGCAGGGTGGCCGTGGCACAGGGTTTCTGTGAGGTGCTGGCAGCACTAAGGGACGTGAGGCACTCGGCTTCGGGCAAGGGGGCAGTGTCTGCTGGGAAAGGGGTGTGATCCGCTGCTTCCCCTGCTGAGGGCTTGGGGAGAGGCTGAGGCTCGGGCATGATGCTCGGGGAATGGCAGGGCCGGCTGAGGTGGGGGCAGCAGATGGTTTGGGAAACTTTTGCAGTGCACCCTCAGGGCTTGGAGCATGGGGGCTTTCAGGGGGCAAGGCCCCACTTAAGGGACTCAGCCAAGGCCTGAGGAGAGAGGAGAACAATGAAGAGGTGACCCTGGGTGCAGAGAGGGAAGGTGTGACCTGACTGCTGTGCAGGCACACATCCTCTCTAACCCGCTTTTTGTGTCCACCAAAGTCCTGACCACGCTGATTAATGGTTGTGTAATTAAAGTGTGTGGGAATTCTGAGAGCTGTCATACTTCTCAGTAGCCCTTGCTTGCTGTGGGAGGTGCAGGATGCTGCAGGTGGCCTTCCCTCCTCTGGCCCTACGCTGTGCAGTTGCAGCACCAGGTACCCCAGTCACAGGCAAAGACTGGCATGGTCAAAAGCAGGGACTGGTGAGGGTTCCTGGGCCTGAGGGCAACCAGTGTATTTGTTTCTGAAATTCAGGTGGCAAACGTGTGCTTTATTTCCTGAAGAAATTTCCTGTGTATACAAAATCACTAAAATTCTTGACTTGGAAGTTTCTCAGTCAGAGAGCTGGGTTGTAATTATCTATCTTGAAATTACTGCAGAACGGGCCACAAACAATAGTTGTTGCAGCAAGGATTTGGTATTAATGTATAAACCTATTAAAGGAAGTTGCCTCCTGAAGTGTCCACCAGGGCTTTTGTTAAGCCGTAAAAACAAAACACCACAGAAGGTGACATACAAGTCAGGACAGAATGACTGCCTGTCCTTGTACTACATTGTCCCTTGGCAGGCTCTGAATGCTCTCCGAAATTCTGCATAAACCCTATCCTTGCTGCTTTGCTAAGTAGAGACTTGTCACATGCCAGGACACTCTGTGCCTCAGGGCTGTGGTGTACCCAGAAGGGCTGTGAATTCATGGAGAAGGTCTTGCCAGCAGTTTCTCTTTTTTTTGTGTCTTATTTCATAGCTGCACTGCCTAGGTGATCACGCTGCACTGTTCTCAGTTGTGGTGATGTTAGAGGAAATTATCCTGAGCCATTTGGGACTTACTGGTGAAAAGCATCATCTTTTCATCAATTACAAGACACGGGTACCAGATCTTCAGCATGCTTGGGCTCTGCTGGAGGAAATGTTATCAGCCTGCATGTAGCAGTAGGGGATGCGAGGCTTGGGGATCTGTTTTAGCTGGGAGAGCCAAGGTCTGGGTCTGGATGCTGCTGGACCCGTGTGTGGCACTGGCTGAACTGGAATCCCCTTCATGTGTTCATGTGGCTATTATTATGCTGAAGGATAACTGCTTTTGCTCAACCTGAGAAGCTGAAGCAGCCTGTGTGCTAAATGTAGACAGGACTCTGCTTGCCACATCCTGCAGTAGCCTTTTTAAGGGGCTTCAGGGCTTAGACCATCTTGACAGAGCAAGTGCTGACTGTGGGGAGAGCAGCCATGCTGGAGAGTCACAGTCTTCTCTGGAGGTGAGCTGGATGGGTTGCAGCCATTAGTACTCAGTTTTCAAGCAGATGCTCTCAGTCTGGAAATTGGGGCAGAGTTCGGCCCTGATGAGCTTGGGCTGGAAATGAAGTTGCCTTGGAGATCTGGCAAGACTCTTAAGCATGGATTGAAGAGAGATCCTGATCTCTCACAGTAATTACGTGCAGGTTAACCCTCATCCTCTGATCAGGCTTTCAGCAGCTTCTCAAGCAGAATGTGATGACTTTTCCATCAGTAACCTCTTCTGAGTCTTTCCGTGTGCAGCAGGTCTCTACAGGGATACTAACCAGTAAGGTTAATTGTAAACTGTGGGTTGGAGGTAAGGAAAAAGAATCTCTCCTCACTGTGACTGAGGAATTTGGGTAGTTTTGGTACTTAACAGTCGGGCAGGGTAATTATCTGAAGTGACAGGATTTATTCCTCATCCCTGAGGCTCTCACTTCAGCACTGTCCATGTGTCAAGGCAATTCTCTGCAGACAGCTGGCAGAGTGTGAAGTTTTGTAGTACTTGCCTGCAGATGAGTCAGCAGAAGAGAAATATCTTGTAGGCAAAGCAGCACATGACAGTCAGGCACAGTCTGACTAGGCCAATGCTTTCCAAGTTCAGAGGGATGGTAATAGTAGGGGAGCCCGGGTGCTGTGGGTGTCAGAGGGGCCTTGCCAGTCCAGTGTGCCAGTCTTGTGCTGAGCCAGTGGGAAATGCAGCAGCGTTGAGCTGGAGTGTTTACTGAGTTGTTGCACTCAGTTTTTGTTTTGAAGAGGCTTGGAGTTTTAGTAGCAGTATCTGTTTTACTTCAGCATGTAAATCTGTGGCAGAGGAACTCCTGCTACTGCATGTAGATTTTTAGATAATTATATTTTTCAAGAAAGTCCTTGGGAATTAAAACAGAGAATGCAGATGGGCCAGGCCTTCATGCCATCAGTGTGCTTAGGGTGCAGAAATTTCTCAACTTCATCTCTGGTGAAGTACAAGGCACCACCAAGGCTAAACAGAACATCAGCACTGTCCATGAAGATACAGACAGTGAGATAAGGCTCTAAGTAAGATTTGCTGACTTTCTTCATCATCCAGAAGTGTGAGCTTTGTTGCTGTGGTTAAATTCCAGCTCAGATGATGGTGTAGTTAACTCTCACTAAGGGAAAAGTTTTAAATTTCTTTCCTGCTTATGTGTTTTTTGATATAGTCAGTGCTTGTCCTTCTTCCTTCCCAGAAGTGTTAGTGTTTCAGTAGGAAATTACTTGATCTTTGTAGTATTACACTCAGCAAAGTGTTGAATGATTTCTGAAGGCTGTTATTGCCACAGTTTAAAGAAAATACCTACTTCTCCCTTCATCTGCTTCTCCCTTATTCAGTATCTGCACTTGAAATGGCTTTCCCAAATGGGGCACTTCTAAACTTCGCTCCTAGCAAGCAGTTTCTCATGTTCAGCACACACTCAGTAATTCAGCATGGTGTTGCCTTAAAATAGAATTATGTTAATATTTTAAAGCAGGACTCTTTCTTCTGGTTATGCCTGGGTTTTATCTTGGAGTTTTTCAGAATGAAGTTCGAGAATTATTTTCTCTTTCCTCTTCCCCATCTGCTGAAAATGTAATTAATTTTAAAACAGGGAGTGGGGAAGCAATGCTGTGTGCTCATATGTTAAGCTCAGCTACAGATGCTGGATCCCATTGTTAATAAGTAGTTGTTTGGGATGTTATTCTACTCATTTGGGTAAAAATGAAACCTTCTAAGATTAGTAGATTTATTGTAACAAGTTGTGGTTTGCTTTTAAAACCAATGTGTTCCCAGTTTTTTGCAAAGGCAAGTTTGGTGCTGGGAGGACTTCCGAGAAACACACTAGCCAAAGGACAGAGGTTTTAGAGCTCTGAAGAGTGGCAAAATTATTGTTTGATTTCTGCATTAATTTGAGTAATTAGCAGAGCTGCGTCACTCATGAGGTGCCCAGGCCAGCTCTCCAGACATTGCAGTGGCTCCTTCACCAACATCTAACCTGCAAGGTCAGAGCAGGTACAGCATATTTATGCCATCCTAGAAGCAGGTTTCTCTCTTGGTACATCAGGTAGAGCTGCTGCTGGGTGGTTGGTGCTGTCTGACAGCCGCTGCTTATGAAACACAAACCAAATCCACTCACTTAAGCTCTTGTTTGCCATCACTTGACTACATGTACCCCATAAAGTAGAAAAGTGGGCTGAGGTGGAGGCAAGGACATGGTTGGGTGTGAGAGGGGTTGGAAGAAACTGTTGGAGATTTCTCCTGGGCTTGGACAGTGCTGCTGTACATAAGCATGAAGCATGGTGCTGCCCTGTGCTCTCACCTGTGGTTTTGTGTCTGACCATGAGCTCTGCATCCAGCAGCAGCATGTTGGCAGTAACTCAGCAGTGTCTGCGTGCCTGCAGAGAAGTCAGGATGCTGGTGGGCCAAGCTGATGTGGGAAGGGTTTTGCCTGTTTGGTGTTCATACTTCAGCTCCAAAGCCTCTGCCACTGCTTCTTAATGTTTCACTGGGCAGTGATTCAGAATGGCTGTGTTTGTCACATCAACAGACTTTTAATTCTCCAAAGAGAAGGAAAGCAAGTGGTCAGAGACCATGTGTGTGATTTTGAAGCACGGTGAAATTATTTTGACCAAACAAGAAAATCTGCTGCTATTCCCTCCACTGTTTCTGTGAACACAAAGGTTATTTGAACCATAGATAGAGGTCTGCTGCTTTTTGTGAACTGGCTGGTTTCTGCTAGAACCATGGTGGTGAAGTAAATAATTGATAAAGAGTGTGCTTACAAGATGACATCTTGCAAAGCCAAAGAATTATTTGTGTCATGCCCTGTGTTTTTGCAGAGGCACTCTGATGAAAGCTGCTGCATTTATAGCACAGATCTTGCCAGAAAGTTAAATGTTTAAGTGTTTTAAGACTTCAAGCTCAGGGTTGCAAACTCTTTTTGCCTAAGATCACTTTTGCACATTCCCATATGTTTGTCTGTTGCTAGGAAATAGTAAATTAATTACTGGAATGGGAGAAACTTGGCAAACTTGACTCCAGGCATTCTGGAGTGAGCGCTGGATGGCTCATGCGGTTCTTAAATGTCCTTGTGGCTGCTCTTCACTGTCACTTTTGTCTTCTTAGTATTTTTTTGGCTGCCCACTCACCGATGAGTCTCCTTCGCTGCTCTTCGTGCATTGTGTTAGGTCTAGCAGAGCAGCCTGGGATAACCCTAATCCATAACCACTTCACCCTAACACTGTTGATAAGGTATCATCTCATTGATGCTAGGTGGGGACAGCATTGTGTTTGCATGTCATTAAACTGTATCTGGCTCCTTACTCTGGAACATTCCTTAACCTGGAGTCATTTGTGCTCAAGTCCAATCACTAAATCTGCTTCTTAATAGCTCTCTTGTACAAAGCCCACACTTACTGTTGTTGAACAGCAGAGCTTTGCCCAGTGGTCTTCACTGAGGAGAGTTTCAGCTTGTCCCAAGCAGCAACATTTAGCAGAGATCCTCTGCTGAGGAGAGGGTTGGTGTTCAGAGGGACGTCTGTGCTTTGTCATGCCTTTCATTTGCCCCACCTAACATCTTCTAACACACCCACTACAAGTGGGTGGGGTGACATTTTAAATTCCACATGGCTCTTATTATTAGGGTGTTGAGGCATGTACATAAGCATCATTCCTGGGTGGAGGGGTCATGCTGCCCTCAGGAACAGCAGGACAGAAATGGCATTTGCTGCAGTGGAGAGCTGCATACTTCAGGTGAGCAAGAGAGATAATGCTGCTCTTTAGTTATAAACTTTGCAGATCTAGCACCTGTTTCTAACTCCTGCAGCAGCTGAAAGGGGAGGTTTGCTGCCATACTTTTTTATAAATCCCTGGCTTTGCTTCAGCTTTGTGAAGGTACAGTGATTCCAGTTCAAATCCAGATAGCTGTTATTTCTGTCCCAAACTGATTGTCCATCTGTCTGTTCATCACAGAAACAGTTCAGCTGAACCCCCACTAATTACAGCCTGGAATGTAAAGTGCCAGAAGTGTGCCCTAACATGGTGTCAGCAGCTTCTTCACCATCAACTGAGTCACTATTGCAGTGGGGATAGAGTACAAGAGGGCAGCATGGTGGCAGCTATCCCAAGGTGAACTGGCCCCACCGAGGAGGTGCAGCTTGGTCAAACAAAGAAAAGAACAAACAGCAACCTAGTTAGTTATTTAAGTTACTGCCATGGGTTGCACCCTTTCCATCACTCTTATTTCTTCCTCCAGGACTGAACAGGGGTGCAGCAAACCCACCAGCTGTCTTGTGCTGGAAGGGGAGGCACATTGGGGTAGAAGAGTGGTTGCATTCATCAAAATGAGAGCTGGGGAAGGGCTGAATGTGGACTGAGCATGGCTTAATCCTTAGGTTGCTTTTCAGATTATAAATAGCATAATTAGCTTTGTAGTAATGATTTATAACTTGCATTTCAACTCTCGTGTGAGTTTTCCTCCAGCCAGCCGACTGCAGCACACTTCTGTCTGCAGAACAGCTCTGAGTTGCATTAAAGGATTCAGTATTCCCACCAGGAACTATTAGTGAAGCCTTGGCAGCTGATGCCAAATACAACTGGCTAAGCCCCTTGTTAGGTGTCTGTGTCTTTGCACTGACCTTCTGTACACTGTGTGTGCTGTTAACTGATTCTGCTTTAGAAGAGCTGAGAAATCTTTCTCTTTTTTCTTTTTTTTCTTTTTTTTTTCCCCTGTCTCCTTCATTTTGTTCCAGTTCTTACTGGACGTGTTTGGCAAGATGGAGCCACCGACCTCTTCCAGGCTGAATTCCCGAAAGAGAAGAAAAGATGGATCTGGCCCCAATGGGGCAGCAGAGCTTGATGGAATCCCTCCAAAAATGTCCCGACGCTCTCTGGTAAGTAAGCAGAGATCAGAGCTTTAGGTGCTTGTGGGAGTAGGACACAACCGTAGTAGCAGAAAGATAAATGTGATTATTTTTCTGTGGACACAGGAAATAAGTAGGGGGCAAAGAAGCAAATGACAGTAGCTATCCACCTTGCAAAGCCAGTTTAAAATCTTCCTTTGTTCATACTAATAACATACTTAGAGCAGGAGCTTAAATTAGGTCTGAGGCAAGCGTCACTAAGCTGCTTTTTTGTGTCCAGCTTGTTTATTGTCACTCAAGCTGAACCCAAAGAGGCATGCATATAGATATCCATGGAGAAGCAGGCATTTTGATAGATGGGTTTTCTGAAGTGACCCAGCAGAAGGGAGAAATAGTCCAATAAGCATATAATGACTCAAGCACTTTACAGAAAGTAGTCCTGTTTGAAGCAGGGGGACTGCAGGAGGGTCTGAAGTCTGTAAGCACCCTGCAGAAGCAGTCTATTATATCTGTTTTCTGAAACACTGGGAAAATGACTTTTTTATTCTCTTGGTCTGGCAGGAGACTGCGTTATGTTGCTGGTATTTCGGCAGTGGTCAGAAATAAAAGCAAAAAAACCCAAAATCAATGGAGTTTCTCCTTCTAGATGAACCTTGGGACAGCTTTAACAAGCTGAAGCCAATGGGGTCTCTTCTGAAGGGAGTCTGTGCCAGTTAATGTTAGTATCAAGGGCTGACTTGAACTTGTCCTAGCTGCTATATTGCAGTGATGGGTTTTTTGCAGCTCTTCTCTGTCCTGTTCCTGGAGCTGTCCTGCATATCACACGTGCTCTAGTTTGTCTTTCCTTATCTCTGCCAAAAGCCAGCTACCATGCCTGCCACGTCATACTGGGGTCATAGTCCTTGGCAAAATGTGGTGACGTGTTTCAGCTTTCCTCTTTGATAACAATGTTTTGCTCTTCGGGAGTAGCTCAGTCCTGTCCCAGAGCATTTGACTGATGCTAACAAAGTAAGAGCAGCAAGAGCAGTGAGAACTGCTGAGGCAAGTGTTGGGAATGGAGGCTTGAGCTGTTGCATGACTAATCCCACAGAGCATTAATATCCTATATTGCCAAAACCCACCCTGTCCCTCTTAAAGACCCCATGTATTTTAATAAGGAAAGAGATGAGTGCAGGTTATTCCATGGGAATCACTTGTTCTTCAAATCAGTGTCTGTCCTGTGTTCAAAATAAAGTTATCTGTCTGTAAACAGCACAAGACAAAAGTTCTAGTTATACTGGCAGTGATGAAAAGAGAGACCTGGAAACCTTACCTAACTCTAAGGATCCTGGTAGAGGAGAGGGTATATGAAACACAGACACTAGAGACTCAATGAACTACAGGAGATTTTCATCATTATCAGTTTGCTTGAAAGTAGTAGTCAGTGGTTGCTTTCCTGTGCACTTCACTTTGAACAGTCTAATATGGAATGACATGAGCAATAATATTAGTGGTCTTTCTGGCTGCAGTGGTGCTGGGCACTGTCACAAGATGCTACAGTGGGACAGGAAGCCAGAAAGGAAACTCCTGATTAGCTTTTTGCAGCTTGAAGGAATTATTGTAATGATCTGCAGGCTTGTTTCCTACTCTTCTGTCTCAGGAAATACATCCATTGCTGCCCCACACCTGGCTAGAAGGAAACTGAACTGTTTGTTCTGAGAAGGGCAGATGTTTTATTGTCATTCAGAGGAATCTAAAAACCATACTTGGTCTTCAGCTGCTGATTAAACATGTGCTGTGGTCAAGCTAGCAGATGAGAGAGGTTTTCCTGCAGCATTTAAGAGATAATCTGCCACAGATCAAGATCTGTCTTTCACACTGTATGGCTCAGAAATGGGCGATGGTAAACACATTCCTTAGACATTTGTGCCACTGTTGGTATTGCTCTTTGACTCATTCATATACCCAAACTGAGGAGCTGTTACAATTTGTACATCACATCACAAGCATTCAGGCTCAGCAAAGTGATGGTTTTGCCAGCGTGGGCATAGCTGGAGCTGTGACAGTGAGGTTTGATGAAGAACTGCTGAGAACAGCTGTCAAAAGTCTGGGTTTACCAGCTGCACATCTGAGCCTCCAGTTTTCTGGAATTTGGTATTACTGCCATAGTCTTAACTCTACTTTCCCCTGTGTCTCTCTTCTTCAGCAAACTCAGGCTAATCACCCTGCAGGGTTGTTCTGAGGTTTAACACTAGTTAGTCTTTTAGTACATGTGTCAATCATGCAGAGACACAGTGAGTCTCAGTGTCACAGTGGGTGACAGGGACACTGCAGTGGCAGCGCTGCCCTGCCACTCACCTTTGCATTCTCACAGCTGACCTTCTCTGGATGTTTAGGGACTGAGGGAACCAGCCCCGTTTTCAGATGAAGTGGAGATCGACTACAGCAAGCCATACATCAGAGTAACGTATGAAGAAGCGATGAGAGGGACCCCTTGTAAGTAAAAAAGAGACCAGAAAGGCATTGTTTTAATGTTGGGGTTGCAGGCGGTGGGTATGGTTGTGATATCTCTGAGACCAGACCAACCGTGTGTGTCAGACCAGGTCTGCAGCCAATGACTCAGTTAATGCTTTGTTGGTTAGATAACTGTTCCCATGTGAAGTTGGTCCCGCAGGTACAGCTGAAATTGAAGCTTGTGTGTGTGAGGAGCTGTACCTTCATCACTAAGATTGTTTGAAGCGAACAGATACTTGTGTTTTCACTCTTCCTGTGCCATCGACAGCTGCAGAGTAATATCAGAGCTGAGCGTTTTTCTGTACTACTGTGAGGCAGCCTAAAGTCACCTTTTCTGAAACTTGAAATGGGCAAGTAAAACCAACTTTGTCTAAAATGTCCCATTTTAGCCTGGATTTCAGTTAAAGTCAGGGTTACAAAGCACAGCAGGCCAGCCCCACAGCAAGAACCTGTCATTTTATTCTCTAAACCAGGCTAGGAGAAAAACTTCTGTTCTCAAGCCCAAAGATGAGGCAGAGGCAGGACTGACTCCTGACTGAAGGATGGCTGCCCTCACTTGCCAGACAGTGTGCAGGCAGTGCTGTATTACTTGGCTTCACAGTTCTAGAAACTGAGACAATAAAAATGTTGCACTTCTACCTATCTGACTGCTGCTGAGAGATGAGCCAGCTCAGATTGAGACCTGGCAGCAGTTTCCTGCAGGCTGTTCTGGAAATCCAAAGCTTTTTACAGTGCACATCAGATTCCCCACTGAAAGTCCTGAGAGCCTGCATAAACATTTCTGATTTCAACAGTAATGGCTCTCTTTTCTGCTAAGTCTTAAAACACACTGCATGCTTCCTTGTTGCTGTTTATTCCTGTGCTCAGGAACTGTAGCTGCTGCAGGTGTGGAGGAAAAGGAAAAGGAAAAGATGACCCTGCCAATTTCCCAAACAGGATTGCACTTTAATAAAGCCCTATCAGGACCAGCCCTCTTCTGCAATACAGAAAGCTATTGCAGTCTCCAGTCTCCAGATCCTTGGCTCTCCAGAGCCTCCTGGAATCTTCAGGCTGAGGTGGATTTGCTGAAAAGTGTTTTTATGAGAGGCTGTCCTCAAATGTGACTGCTCTGCTTAGCTCGACCCCAGGGCAGCTTTTTTCCCTTGTTGCAGCTTTGGTGTGCCCCTGATCACATCAGTCTTTGGAGTCTGACTGCCTGAGTTGGGCCAGAGAGCAGCAGGCCATTCCCAAGTGTGTTGGATACCAGGAATGTGTGGCTTTCTGTTACCAGCAGTCCCAGGAGACCAGAAGCAGGGGATCCTCATGCTATTGCCTGGCAATGTTGCTCTTACCTCACTTCACCTCTGTGCTGACCTCAAAAAGAAGAGCAAAAATTTCCCCTGGCATAGGTGGCCTGAGAAAACCTTTGTTCCTCCTTAGGTATCTGTGAATTCAGCTGATAGTGCCTGTGGTTCAGCAGAACTGTATCTACTTTTCTTTTGGTCATCCAGCTGGGGTTTTGGATGCAGTCACAAGCTTCACAGGCCTGGGGGAAGTTACTGATGCTGGTGGGAAATCACAAGAGTCTGGTCCCTGAGGTAGATTGGTAGCTGGGGCAGTGAGTTGCAGAGGAGGATGCTGAAAAGGTCTTGAGATTCCATTGTGGCTGGCAGGGGGCAGTCAAACACTTAGAAGATATTTTGGTCAGTTCCTCTCTGGCAGCTCACTGCTGCACAAAAAATTAATGCTGCTTTCTGATTTCCATAGGAGGGACGTGTTGAGGTTTTGCTTTCCCCTTGGGTCTGATTTCACCTTGTTTTGATGGTGATGTGGTAGGTTTTGAGTCTGTCTTTGAATATGGTTATATTTCAGCTCTCCGCTCAGCGGCATTTGTTTCCACATGGGAAGGCAGAGAGCCAACCATTTTCCTTCACAAATCTCTCCTGGCTGTGGTTCTGCATTCTGCCACTTTTATACAGCACTCCCACAAGTTTCAGAGGGTCCCCAAATGCAGGCATGAGCAGCTGCTTCTCCAGAAAGGCATCTTCACAAATGTCTCTTTGTCTCTTTGGTGCAGTGGATCGCCCTGTCAGAGTTTATGCTGATGGAATATTTGACTTGTTTCACTCTGGACATGCCCGGGCCCTGATGCAAGCAAAGAACCTCTTCCCAAACACATACCTCATTGTTGGAGGTAAGGAGTGACCTTGTTGATGTTGGCTGTCACAAGGGTACAGTTTAGCTCTGACTGTGGTTGTGCATACAGCTGACAGAGCAGAGTTTTTGTCTTTATGGCCTTGGTGGGTCTCACTGCATCCCAAATGTTGTTGGGGTCTTACTGAAATATGTTGAGAGTTACTATTTCTGCAGAAAGAAATCTTATACAAAATGAATGTTTGAGGAAATGATTTATGATCAGGCTGTCCTAATTTGACCTCTGTTTTATGATAGATACTGGTGAGTTGCATATCTGAGTGTGAAAATATAGTTGGGGCAGTTGAGCATCTGACTGTTAAATGAGTCAGCTAACAAATGATGAACAGACCCTCCCTGGCTGGTTGAGTTTTGTGTCACCTGTGTCACTCTGCAAGTCAATCCCCAACTCCAGCTCTCTGCTGGGGACTGCTTGTGGCAAATCCCAGACTGGTCCTGCTAGAAGCATGTGGTTCCTTGGGCATTGTGCCTGCCCCCTTTTCTGCAAACAAAAGTTCATCATTTTGTCTTTAAATGATGCCAGGAGTATGCTGCTGACTGCCTGAGGGGATCTAGCAGAGGTGGGTCAGCCAGGCCTCCTTCAAGGATATAACAGGAAAGAAGAAACCCTGTCTTCTGTCTACTCTAACATTCTGGCCTCTTCCTTCACCCACCTTAAGGACATGTCACGCTGTGCATGGTGAAAAGCAGGAGGCAGCCTCTGGTCAGGCTCCATAATGATGTGAACCTGTCAGAGCTGAGAATACCTTTCACTAGTTCTTTTCAGCTGCCATTAGCTTCCTGAACCAAAATGAAACTGTGATCCTGCAATAATAACATCTTTGTGTGGTTTGTTTCCTTATCACATTTTCGTTCACTGCTGAGGGCATTTTTATAGTGGTACTTCTGCATTTTTTGTGCATGCTACAGTAGTGCCTAGAAGGGGAAGGGATGAAGGAGAGCTGAAAAACAGCTGCTCAAATTTGCAAAATGCTCTGAGCTTAGAAATCTTGAAAGTGGAAACACATCCCCTTGTACGTAAATGCTGTGCACCAGACAGGAAAAATCTTCAGGTTAAACGATTAACATGTTAATGTAGCAATGTGTGCAATCCTGCTGTCTGCTTCTGGAACACTGTTGGGGGAGATGGAGGGCAATGAACTGCTCCACTTACACCAGGAACTCGGAGAGACAAGAGGCCACGTGAACATTAGCTCCAAGCTGGAAGCAGTCTCACCCGCTCTTTATCATCTGTTTGTCTAGAACATAAATATGTCCAATACCAGTGAGACTGGTAATGCCTTGTTTACTTTTGAGTCTGATAACCAAATAAATACGTCCTTCTCAGTATCTTAAATTGCAGATTTTGAAGAGTTGTTCATTTAGTTTCTCATAGAACACAACAATTAAGCTAAATTGATTTGCTGTGAACTAACCCTTTGTTTTAATACAACCTCACAAGAACTAGACTGCAGTATGGTATTAAGTGGAATCAGAAGCTCAGGCAGTGCTTTTTGTTATAGGCTTCAGTTTCAAAGCCTGAGACAGCCATGGGTTTAAAAGCAGGTTTCTGCTCATTAGGCCACAGATGCCATTTCATACCAGAGAGTTGTGTTCAGTATTGGCTGGTTTTCTTGGTAAGCGTTGTAGGGCTTTAGGGCTTGGGGTGTAGGCCGCCAGATTTGGGGAGAAATCCTCTAAACAGCCTGCCTTGAATTGCTTCTGAGGTTAGTGCCCTGCACCACACCCTGTTCCTGGTGCTTTGTGGCCGGCAGAGCTGGGTTTGAAGGTGCGAGTGCCAGCCCTGAGCAGCAGATGGAGCTACCTGGTTTAGCAGAGCTGCGTGCAAGATCCTTTATCTGGCAAAACATTGAGGTAGGTACCTCAAACTCACTCTTCTCTGTGCCTCTTTCTTCAGTCTGCAGTGATGAGCTAACCCACAACTTCAAGGGCTTCACGGTAATGAATGAAAATGAACGGTATGATGCAGTGCAGCACTGTCGCTACGTGGATGAAGTGGTGAGAAATGCCCCGTGGACACTCACCCCCGAGTTCCTGGCAGAGCACAGGGTAATCTGTGATATCTGATCTGTTCTGAATTTTGATTAGCCTCTGTCTGTGCTTGCTATTTACAGCAAGAATTTGTGCATGGGGGTGACCTCTGCCTGAGCAACCCGGTTCCTTTTGAAACTCCGTAAATATAGAATGAGCTGGGTTATGGGAATCAAGTGTGTTTCTTGGGAGACTAGAAGCATTTGCTGAGTTGGCAGGTAATGTTAAAGATAGAGATTGTGACACAGTGAAAAAGCCTGAGAGGGTTCTCACTGTTTTAGCAGAAGCTGATGGTGGTTACAGATCGGTGTGAAACATGGTAGGGAGAAGATAACGTGGGTAGGAAGTGATTTGTGGAGGGTATCTGGTTCAACTCCTTGCTTACAACAGGAGCAGCTTAGATCTACATCAGCCTCCTCGCAGCATGAGACAGACAAGCTGTCTTGAGAGTCTTTTACCAGTTGGTAGTATAAAGTGAAAGGAGTCTAACATTCGTTGAACTGCTTTGGGAGGTCTCAGGGGAGTTTGCTTAGTTTACCCTTGTTGCCATTAACAAGCCATTGCTCTGTGGAGCTTAAACCATCTGTGTCTTTAGTCCTAATCTTTCCTCTCTGGTGTATTCTTAAAATTGATATGCAATTTCCAGTGAGAACTTGGGGCTGCTTTGTGTTGAAGAGCTAAGTGTCTTGCTGTTCTCTGTCACACCCCTGTGTGGAGATGTTGAGCAAAAAGTTACCATTCTTTGACAGAGAGTAGGAGACTTGCATGTTCATGAGAAAATGATGACTTGCATTGCTTTCTTGATTTTCAGATCGATTTTGTTGCACACGATGACATCCCCTATTCTTCTGCTGGCAGCGATGATGTTTATAAGCATATAAAAGAAGCAGGTGGGTCTGGGTCAAATTTGTCAGGGCTTCCTGTCAAAGATCTGCTGCAGTTTCTCCTGTGTCCCCTTTGTGGCAGGATCATGCCTGGGGAAGTGGCAGTGGCATGATCCACTTGTCTTCCCTGGTCTCTGAGGGCAGAGAGAAGCCCAGCTTTGGGCCCTGCTTCCTAAGGCAAGGATTGTTCCATGTCCCGGGCCAAGCATTGCCCAGTGTTAATTCCCACTTCCAGTCTAGTTACTGTGATTAACAGCCACAGTTTGGCTTACAGATTCTCACAAATGGAGAATCTTAATTTACCAAAGTTCTCTCTCTAGCTGTTTTCTGTAAAACTCAGTGGGGGTGTACCTCACTTAAATCTATTCAAACCCAGCCACCAGAGCTTGTTGTATTTCCACACACTAAACTGTAGGACCCCCTGTCCTTTCCACCACACTATATATGCAGTGGATTATAGACAACAGTCCCTAAAGCAGCTGAAGTGCTTTTCTTTAGAAAAAGTGATATGGTTTTGACATGCTTTGGTCATACACCTTCCTTATAGTCCCAGAAAGGAGGACCCTGGTATTTTATGTCACAGAGCAAAGATGTGTTGGCCTGAGGAGATGAGCTCTTGACAGGAGAAACTGTGGCAGCAGCTTTCTGCCATTGGTGTTTCTACAGCTGTCTGGGATCCCATTCTCCTCCTTTAGGTATGTTTGCACCAACTCAGAGGACTGAGGGGATCTCAACATCAGATATCATCACCCGGATCGTGCGGGACTACGATGTTTATGCCAGACGAAACCTGCAGCGTGGTTACACAGCTAAAGAGCTCAATGTCAGCTTCATAAATGTGAGTTGAAGTATGTCTCTCCTCAGGCTGCATGAAGCAGCTCACCTCCTCACCTTACAGAGTGAGGAGGTATAGAGTCTTCTCTGGTGGTAGCACAGTCCTGCTGTATGCCGGTAAAAGGCCAGTCTGCAGGGCTAAAAATTTTCAGCAAACCAGCATTCTTGGAGCAGAAATTGGACTTCTTCCACCCCTGAAACTCCCTTTGGGACCCACCCAGAAGAACTGGGGTTTTGCAAATACTGCTCCATTGTTAGAAATGTCTTGGTGGCATTTTACCTGTTGAAAGAGCTGGAGACAGGGTGTGTGGTAAAATGTGTGTTTTCTTGAATTGAATGAAGTGTGGGTTGTTCTTGGCAGCAAATGCTATGTCTCATCTCTCTTCTCTTCCCTCAGACACGTTCTTAAGGTAGAGTCATTTGTTAGGATAAAATGTGATCCTGTATTCAGTGTACTAATCCCTTTCTGGAGCTGCAGGAGCAGCAGTGCTTGGGTAGGAGAGCAGGACATAACTCTGATTCTGTGCTGAGCAGCTCTTGCCCGCAAGCAGAGTACATGGCAGGAACACTTCTAATGTTGGAAGTAAAGAAGTAAATATTTTTTATTATCACTCAGATACTGTGACTATATTGCTAAATACAGATGAATACAAAAATGAAATGGGAGGGGTAATGTCTGCTTGACCTCTCTGGTGCATAACTCTGCCTCCCTTTAAAAACACGCAGCAAAAAGATTTGTGCTATCAAGATATGCAAAGAGACCTACAGCAGGTCCCTCAAACCTAATCTGTATATTGTATAAATATTTTCCTTTTCCATGCATGCCTATTAGAGCTTATCTCTGGGTTCAGTCTTCCTCTGTGTACTGTGCCAGTGCCTGCCACAAAGCATCTCATAGCCGTGCTATGTCTGCCATTTAGTCCAGGGAAGAAGTGTCACTGAAGTGGAGGAGATGTGTCACAAGACTAATGGAGATGCCAAGTCTTAAGCAGCAGCTCAGTATAATAACACAGAGCAGAGTTGGCTGCCACTCAGATCTGATGAGCTGTGTTCTGATCCTCCACTTTTTGTACAGGAGAAGAAATATCACCTCCAGGAGCGCGTGGATAAGGTGAAAAAGAGGGTGAAGGATGTAGAGGAGAAGTCAAAGGAATTTGTACAGAAAGTAGAGGAGAAGAGTATTGATCTCATTCAGAAGTGGGAAGAGAAGTCACGGGAGTTCATCGGCAATTTCCTGGAAATGTTTGGCCCAGAAGGTGCATTGGTAAGGAGCCACTCTTGGTAAATGGGAAAAGGGATTTTGGAGAGGTTGGCAGTTGTAGGGCTTCTGGAACCCATGATCTGCAGAGCAAAGCTTCACAGTTTATTGCAGTGCTCAGTGTGCTGCTAGTCTCCAAAAAAGTTGTCCCAGCTTGTCCCAGTTGTCCCAAAAGCTTGGACTGCCTGTTTACACAGAGCCCATGCAAGCTGGATAACATGGTCCCCATGTCCTACAGGCCAGTCTGTAAACTCCAACTTGTGTCCTTCAGGCCACTGAGCAGCCAAGAGATTGGCAGTCACTTTGTCACTAACCTGGGCTGAGTCTGAAGCTACTTGGTTTTGCCAGGCTCTCCTGTGTTGCTGGGTAAATACCACAGGCAGTTCATGTCAGAGGTGCTTAAAAATCGGTGGTGAATCCACTGCAGGTATTTTGCAGAGCCTAGGGTGATGCTTGGGCTTTTTTCCCACTCTAAGATTGCATGAAAACATTGAAGGGTCACAACTCAAAATGCTGCACAAGCTGTAGGTTGTATCCATTTCCATTGCTGTTTGAGCCATGCCAAATGTCTTCCTGCTCCCATCCCTAGAAACACATGCTGAAGGAGGGCAAGGGCCGGATGCTGCAGGCCATCAGCCCAAAGCAGAGTCCCAGCAGTAGTCCCACGCACGACCGCTCCCCATCTCCCTCCTTCCGCTGGCCCTTTTCAACCAAGACTCCTCCTTCCTCGCCGGCCAACCGCTCCAGGAATGAGTCCGCAGTCACCTACGACATCAGTGAGGATGAAGAGGATTAAGCTGCCCGCCGGGATTTGCTGCGAACTGCTAATTGCCAAATCCTAAATCCGGACCCATTGGGAACTCTAAATGAGCAAGAGAGCCATAGGAACAGGGCTGACGGTGAGCGCAGGGCCTTGGAGGCACCCGTTGCTCTTAGCAAGTGCTGCTGCCTGGAAGCACATTCAAACCTCCTCTCCCTTCTCCCCAAATTCCCCTTTTATTGTTTACGTATTAGTGGTTTCCAGGGGGATGATGGTTTTTATATTTTAAGAAAATACTCTTTTAAAGCGCAAAGAATGGCACTCAAGTGTGGCTTTTGTTTTTGTTTCTTTACCCTTGTTAAACCTCCAGGCTAGAGGGAGAGTAGAAAGACCCATCTGTCTCTTCTTTCCTTCAGCTCCTCTGTCTTATTCCTCCCCCTCCCCAGGCAGTATCTGTGCCTCTGCCAAACGAAAGGCCCCTCTGTTCCTCAGCCAGCGTGACCTCCAGAGCATGCAGGAAGCGGTGGTGTAAAGAGGCTTCCAGGTAACAGAGACATCTCTGCTGCACTGAAGCTGATGGGAATCTGTCCAGCAGACACTGTAGTGCTTGTGTGCCTCTTAGCTGAGCTTCCCCACGTGTCACAGTGAGGACGTGCTGAGTAGAGATCTACCAGCTTAGCACTCAGGAGTCACATCCTGGAAAAACTCACAGCACCATAGAGTTGCACAGCACGTAAGTGCATGGCATTTACGGCTCCAAATTGTATGGGGCCTGCAGGGGAAAGGCCTTTGCAGCTGATCTTGACAAGAAAACTAAATCTTGAGATAAAATTCAGCCCTCAGTTGCTGTTGGAGGGAGGAGAATGAATCTTTGCTTCAGGGCTCTTGCTGTCTTGTGCATTTCCTTGGGTGTGTGAGAGCCCAGGTAGGAAATTAGTGTGTGTTCTCCTTCAAGAAGTTCCTTATCCCAGTCTCTGATGTGTAATAAGTTGTACTGTCTGTCCACATGGCTCCTGAACACTGTGCTCTATGCGTGTTTGTCTGTGTTTCAGTTGCTGTGCTCTAGGGGCTGGAGCAGTCCTTTACTCTGGTGCCATGAAGTCGCTGCTGTAAGGACAAGCCATGAATTCATACAGCTGGTTTGCTCTCCATGTTGGCATGTGCAGTGGGACAGGTGAAGGGCACATTTTACCCCAGGAAAGGGTCCCAGTCCATGTGACAATTACCTGACTTGTGCACTAGATGCACAAATTGGTGCCCTCTAACTCTGCTCCTTGAGGCAGGCCAGAAAGAGCATCAGAGAGCACTGCAGCCTTTTAAGATTTTAAATGTGTAATCTGCTCGTTTGAAACCATGGTCTATGTCTCACCTGCTGTCATGTCTGTAACACACACTGAGCTTTATGGCCTGCAGCTCCCTGCTGGCAGTTGCCCTCTCTGTGCTGTGTGCCAGCACTCAGAGCAGCTCGGTGTGCCCTGTCCTGGCAGCCAGCACTGGAGGGACTGGATTTGGTGTCCTGTAGCTGTGAAACTCCCTCTTGCTTTTCTGTTCAGGTTTGCCTGTGATACCTGTTGTCTCTGTGTGGAGCTACTGGGCTGAGTTGCCTGTGGCCTTCAGAGGTGGTGAGGGCAGAGGAGGATGGCTCAAAGCAGTACTTGCAGGGGAGGTCTTCAGAGCTGGATTACTGGGCAGGAGGAGCAATGGGTGCAGAAGGCAAATCCTTAAGTGCTGCCACAGGCTCTGTGGTGCTTCCAGGGGACACAGAGGCCTGTGATAGGAGCAGATTGCTGCTTCTTTCAGGCTTTTATCTTGCTTATCTTTTGTCACACTGTCCAAAGGGCTTGACAGAGCTCTGCTTCCATTGAGGTCAGAGCCGATGTAGGAAAGGGTATTCTGGGGACTCCATCTGCCACTTGGACCTCTCTCAGCAGGGACGTTCACAGCTCTGGGAGCATGGTTGGCTGCTATGAGTTTTAAGCTGCAAGGAGAAAATAATGGTGTCTTGGTACAAGCCAGTTGTTAATCCTGTGGTTTGTGAGTGGTAGAGCACTTACTTTATACCACCTACATTCTCTCTTCCCTCATCCTCCCCACCTTCCCCTCCTCACCCTTCCCTCAGTATGGGTGTTATGTTGCTTTCCTGAGCTGGATCACGAAGGCCAGGCTGCTTTAGAGCCTTACTGCTGTTTTAAACACAAGTTATGCAACAGTGTTCTGTACATTTGAATAACAATGGTGGTTTGGATGGTGATTTGTTCTGCAGAGACCTTAACATATTCCTTGGTCTCTGCAAAACCTGGGGTGCTTGGTGGGAAGCCTGCCATGGTTTTACATGTAGCTTGGAATAACAGAGCTGTTTCTTGTAACCAGTAATCCCTGCTTCCTCCTTGCACTTAAATTAAATATGACACTCAAATCCCAGACTAGTCTCTTTCTTTTATCCTTTGTTTGTTTGGCTCACTGGACCAGCTTCATCTCCAGTACTGCCCTGTCCTATCAGGAATAGGAAGAGTTTGATCTTTGGTCAAAACGTGAGCCAGATTCTCCAGGAACATCTTGTTAACCTCAGGTACACCCAGTGCTGCTGCTTCAGAGCTGTCCTGCACGCCTCTAAACCCACCCCACACTTCAAAAGAAGCTTACAGAGAAGATTGAATTAAGCATGAAGAGGTAGGGTGGAAAAATAAATCTTCACTAGCATACCTTAAAGAGTGTGTGGAGCTTGATGCTGCTAAACCCAGGGGTGTCAACTCCTGTGGAACAGGAGTTCTTTTATAGTTCTACCTAGTTCTTTTATAGATCTGGGGTGTGAGGCTGCTGGCACCAGAGCCAGCCCCTAGGAGATTTTCTGATGGCAAAGAACAGGTGAAAGGTGCCAGGTGTACTTATGGAAGCAAGACATGAAGAACATGGCACTTAAACATATTGTTTAGAGCTGTAGGAGAGTATGTTTCATCTCTTGAGGAAATGATGGCACACTGGCACACACCTGCACTGACAAGATTTTGTGCATTTTATAGACTTTATTGTGCAGTTCTGTAACTGGGAGCTGATGCTGGAGCAGCAAATATGCTTGGTAATTGGTTGGACAGATGTTATGTCTTGCCCCCCCTGCCCTTGGGATGGACTTGTGACTGCCAGAGGCTCCCTGGTGTGAAGGAAGGTGTGAGTTCCCACCTGCTGCAGGTAAGGAGCTGGGTATGGTTGTCTGGTAGGAGAGGACAAAGCCCATGTTTTGCTGCTTGCCTGGGTATCACCTCTTGGCAAAACCATCATGTTGCTGGGGCCCAGGTCTTCTGGTGCCTAGAAAGCCACGTTGGTAATGACCATGTACTGTTGGCAGGAGTCTGGCAAATTTGGCAATCCTGTAACTAATCACCAGTGCATCTTCTGACTGTAGGGGTTTGGTTTGAACACAGCCACCTGCATAAAGCTCTGAATCACTTTTCCCCCTTTCTTATGGGGTGGAAAATTTGCTTTTTCCCCAAAAGTGACTCAAATTAATAAAAGTTGGGAGAATTGGCTTTCTGACTGTGCTTCCCCAGTGTGTCATACTAGCAAGAGGTATTGTGGTGGGCAGGCACCACCATGCAGGTCAGGGAAGGCTTTGGGCTCAGCACTGACAGCCTGTCACCTGTCCACCTCTGGTCATGGCATCACCCAGCCCTGCAGCAGCAGCCACTTCATCGTGGCTCCTCCCAGCTGGTGTTTGCTATGCTGCTGTGCACAGTATGTGTCTTACTGGTTTGTTCTGGAGTTGGGGTTTTGGCTTTCATGTTTAGCCAAATCAGTGCAAAATCATTCTGCTCACTGTGTGCCAGATCTCTTCTGCAGTCCAAGCACTGCTGCCTCCCATGGTGGCCTCCTCTCCTGCCATCTTGGCAGTCAGTGAGAAGATACTTCAGAAGGAGGGCAGCAGATAACCCAGAGGTTTGTGCAAGTCATTCTTGCTCCTGCTGTCTGTCCCTGCTTCTGTTGTAAGTATAGGACAGATACTGGTACCAGAGCAGATCCTGGGCAAAGCTGGTTAAGTGTTAACTAATTGCCTGTGTCATGAAGGTGCTTCAAGGCACATTCCTTTGCCTGGCCCCAGTTTGGAGGGTGTGGATGCTCCTGCTGTTCTCTCGAGACATGCCACAGAGACAAGCTAGGCCCATCCAGAGGTCTCCAAAGAAATTGCTGCTGTCCTGATGTTTCCTTGGCTGTCAGACCCGAGCCAGCAGCACCCACAGGTCAGTGTCATGGGTGGTGTTAGACATCTTGTGACAGCCCCGTGCTGGGACTGTGGTGTGCTCTGTCTTTCTCCCCTGTGTGAAGTTCTTTCCCACCCAGCACATAGAGGAGATGATCAGAACCCAGTCACCAACACAAGACCCAGGTACAAATATATCTTTATTCAGTACCAGACAAGAGCTCCTAGGCTGGAGTTCTGGACTTCAGGTTTCAGACCCTTTCACCCCACACTGAGGTGGCCTTTTCCCCCTCTGCCTCCTCTGTTGCCAGCAGCTTCCCAGAGCCGGAGGAAGGAGGAGGTTGTACAGGGCATACCAAACCCTTGCCTTGCTCTGTCCTTCTGTCCTTTTTTGATCCCTTCTGCTCACACTTTGATGTCAGTGCCCGTGGGTGAGAAGCTGACAGGCTGGTAGCCTGGTTTGTCATCCTGCTTGCGGTAGTACATCCGTGTCACCACCGCCAAGATGAAGGTTTGCAGGATCAATAGCTGCACATTCATCTCTGGAAGAGGAGAGGGGTCATTTGAAATCACCTTCATCCACTGTGGCCATTTACCCCACCCCACTGTGTGATGGAGGGGCTTGGCCAGGAGCAGGCAATGCCACTTCCCTTTCTCCTGACTTACGTTGTGACCTGGCCTTGGAGGAGAAGGGTGGCGAGCAAGCAATGCTGCCATTGTTGGCCAGGATGCTGAAGATGGCAGGCTGCAGAGCTGTCAGGAGGAGGAGGATCTGCAACCAACAACAACTGAGGTGGTGGGGCCACGTTGATGCCAGGCTCCTGCCCTTCCCCCATCCCCACTGTCCCACGGCCAAACCTGCTTCCTGCCCCACTGTCTCCCTCCACACCTCCTTGCTGGTTCATGCTGGAGGTGTCAGCTAGGGGGGAGCAGGGCAGGACAGGAGCTCACTCACCTGGAAGCAGGAGAACTTGGCCTTGATGTTCTGCTCTGTCAGGTGCAGCCGGGCTTGCCGGAAGAGGATGCCCAGGGCCCACAGCCCAAAGAGGGTGGAGGCACCAACCACAGTATTGATCCAGAGGGCCACGCTCTCTGCTGAGATCTAAGGGAGGACACAAGAAAATGTGCGTGGGTTGACAGAGTTGCTGGGTGGATCAGGGGCTAGTGAAGGCTCCCTGTCCGTGATGTCTCCCTGCCCATCCCTGCACCCTGCCACTCACATCAGCAGGGTTGTAGTTCCCGTCAGCAGCCAGGACCAGCCCCAGGAAGACAGCTACTGCTCTGAAGAAGGCGTACTGGAAAGTCCCCAGCATCATCAGTTGAAGCTTTCTCCTGGCACAGTGAGAGAGACCAGTAGCACCCTGTGGTCTCCAAGGACTTCTCTTCCTCCTCAGCAGAAGCAGGCGGTGAAAGTCCCCCCCAGGGGAAGAGGGTTACCTGAGCTCTCCCTCACCTACTCATGGTGATTCGGGGCAGGCAGGGGCAACAGCAGCAGCAGGGCCCAGTGCTGACCACCATGGGCACATCTTTCAGGGTGCTGAGCAATGCCTCCTTCCCCCCAAAGCCCTCCACCATGACCAGCATCAGGAGGTAGAAGCAGACGGCGAAATACCTAGGGAGGAGGAGAAGGCAGGTCAGGCTCTGTGGACTCCCTGAATCCTCTGCCCTGGGGCAGGAGATACTCACGCCGTGGTAGCCATCTCCACCACCATCATGGAGCGTGGGAACCACAGCCCAAAGCAGCTGACCACTGACACGACCTGGGGAAGACACAAGCATGACATAGTGCCACTCCTCCTTCCCATGACCTTGCACCCCTTGGGTGGCCCTGGGTCCCCAGGGTGATGATGCCCATACTCCAGCTCACCGTGGGGGCCGAGCTGCTCCAGCAGAGGGTCTTCATCTTGATGGGGCAGCGGATCTTGCGAGTCAGGTAGAAAGCCTCTTCCACAAAGATTGCGACCGACAGCAGTGTCATGATGGTTGCAAGGCCCATGATGGCAAGTTGGACTATATCCAGCTCTGGCAGGGAGGGGTGAGAAGCTATCTCCATCCCTTCTTGTTGCTCCTATCAAGCTGCCACCCTGCCACCACTCCACAGTTAGTGAAGCCCCTTGCCATGTCCTTGGCATGTCTGGCCATGCCAGCTCTGGTGCTTCTGCCCCACTTCTGCATCCCACGTGGCCTGCCCCAGTGCTGGCCCTCCCTGGGCTGCCTCCCTCCCTGCAGTCAGGGCTATGGGGTGGGAGGCTGAGACTCTAGCAGCACCTCGCTGCCTCCCACTTCATTGGGTTCCCTGCCTGCTTTCACGCTCCCTCATCCCTGTCCTGCTCCCACCAGGGGCAAGAGGAGGGTTCCACACACGCCAGCCCCCCCACCTACGCTGCAGCAGCTGCCGGGAGGTGGGTGGCAGGGAGAAGCAGGCTGCTGGCACGCTGAAGTTCCTGATCAGCATCTCCACCAATGGGCGGGGGAACCTGCCGAGAAGAGGAGGAGTGCTGCACAGGGCCAGCATGGACACCCAGGCACCCAGCCCTGCAGGGTCCCCAGAGTCCCCTGGCCACCCTCGCCTCACCCTTTCCTTTGCAGAGGGAAACCCCCCAAAAACCTGCTCCAAAAAGTTGGATTTGCCTGGCTGCAAATCGACACAGGTGTCCCAGCACTCACCTGGGGTCATCTGCCAGCTCCATGGTGGGCTCCATCCTGCTCTGCTTCTCCCCAGCTCTGTCCCGGTGGCTGTGGGGCTGCTGGGCACCGCCTGCCTCAGCTCCCCTTGACAGCCGACGGGGTCAGAGTCCCCAGGGCAGGGACCGGGGAGGCCGCCGCTCCTTGTTCCAGTTTAACCACTGCAGCCTCCCGCACGCTCCTCCCTCTCCCGCTGCTGCGGGCTCCCATTGGCGTTTCCCCAGCACTGTCCCGGCCCCGCCGAGCGCCTTGGCCACCCGGTTAATGACCCGGGGTACTGGGAGAGGACATTGTCACACGTGCCATCGTGCCTGTGCGTCCCCAAAGGTTGGAGACACCTGGGGTGACACTGCCCAAGAAGCCCCTGGCCAGACTGGAGATGGGCTGTGAGTGCCGGGTGTCCCCATGGTGCCATGCAGGGTCCATCCTTGTGTCCCTTCTGCAGCGGTGGCCGGGTGGGAAGTGATGCAGGGAGAGTGTGGGGAACCTGCCAGACCCTGCAGGATGTGTGAGGAGCTCGTGATGGCTCAGCTCCCAGCAGCCCACGGCTGAGCCCTGCTGAGAGCATCTCCCGTGACACATGGGACAGGGCTGGCCCAATGCTCTGCCCCAACTCAGCACCCCTGCTCCTTGGGACAGAAGCAGAGTCCAGGCTGGGGGAGGGACATACCAGACTGGAGGGGTCACACCGAGTTGGGGGGCATTAGGCCTGGGAAGCCGTGTATCCTTGTCCTAGATGGATCCCAGCATCCTCATGTGTCGTAGGGGTGTCCGTGGCTCCCGGTGTCCTCCCAGCACCCTAAGGAAAATGAATGCTGGTTTGTACTGGGTTCCCTGGGAACTTCAAGCCCCTATATTTTGCCCCTTTTGCAGTGGGCTCCTGCTGAAGCTAGATTGGCACCAGCACCCCAAATGGGTCCCCTGCACCCTGCTGTGGGAGCAGGATACTGCAGTTGCCATAAGAATGGAAAGGGGAAAGAAAGGGGATGCTGTAGTTGCCATGGGAATGGAATGGGGGTATTTGTTTTCTTGTGGCTGCCAGGGGAGCAGAATGCTCTTCGTTCTGTGAGGCTGGGGCCCATCTCATCATGGAGTTTCACACCGCCCTTTGTTTAAGCAATATCATCTGCCTAAGCTCACTGGTCATCTTCACCTTCTTCCTGTAAGTCACCCCAAAGCCACAGGCTGAGCCCCATCCTTGGGATCAGAGCTGCTATTTCACACCTCTGTCCCAGGGACATTGCAGCCAGGCATCAGATGGCCTGGATCTGTGTCATCTTCACCACCACCCACCTGGCTCCAGCAGCCCCTGGGACTGAGCACCCCAAGGCTCTGTGGCCAGCTCTCCACCTCTGCTACTGCAGCCCCAGAGCCTGACCCTGGCCCTGTTCTCTCTGTCCTCCCGGCTGCAGGTGTGGCCGTCTGGCTCTGCAGTTTACCTGGCTGGACACCAGTACCAGCACCATCATCATCCTCCTGATTCTTGCCAGCTTGGTCATGCTGTGCTCAGACAGACTGGAGCTCCTCCCGCTAGGTGAGGTAACAGGGAAACAGGGGCTGCTCTATATCAGGGTGGCCCCAGGGTCTGGGGGATACACAGTCTCCCCACGTGTCTTCTTCAGTAGTGACCTGTGAGGAGAGGCTGAACCAGGGGCTCTCCAGCACAGTGAGACACTGCTGCCCAGCTGGGTGCCACCGACATGCCCAGCCAGTCTTCCTCCGCTGCCTTCACTGCAACCTATTCATAGAGGTGAGGGACACCAGGTGCCCTGGGATTCTGCATATGTCCATGCACACCTGGACAACCTCATGCCACCACCCCATTAACCCAGCCCTGTGTGTCCCCACACACTGTGTGCCCTCCCATCCTCCCTACACGCTGTGCCCCCACCTGGCACACTGCACCCCATAAACTATAGACTATAGGGTGCTCAGCCCCACACGCTGCACTCCATATACCCCCATGCCTATGTGTTACATCTTGTACATCCAACCCTACTGCAGCCCCACACACCATCTCCCACCCCCAGCCCTAGACATGTTGTCTGGCACCCACAGCTCTCCGAGCTGCCCCCATACCTCCCACATGCCCCATGCCCAGCCCTGCTCACTCATACCCACCTTGCACACCCAAACACCGCCACCTTGCACAGCCCCTGGCTGCAGCACCCTGAGAGGGTGGCCACAGCCCTTGGTGGTTCCAGCCCCACGGGATGCATGGGACCTATGGAGGGGCCCCCACTACCCTGCACCCCTGTGCTGCACCAGTTTCACCAGCATTGCCCACAGACAAAGGAACACAACTACAACATCTGCTGCGCCTGCTTGTTTGTGATGGTCACCAGGAGCTATGTCATCATGGTCCTGATGTCCTGCCTCATCTGCCCAGTGCTTGTCTCTCAGTTGTCCCTCATCACAGCGAAGATCTGCTTGTATCCTTGGCCTGGAGAGGCAGAGCCCTGCCCCAGCACACACACACACACACACACTCTGCACCTTCAAGGTTGCCACTGCAGGACTCTGTTCCCCTGCCCACATGTAGTCCCGGGGCCAGCAGCCCCCAGGGGTGACCACTGCATGGAGGTGTGTGGTGGTCCCCTTGCCCAGCACACCTGTGTCTGTTTGTCCCTGACTTACTGCTCCAGCACCATGACCTTCCTTGCCACTGTCTACCTGAGCCTCACTAGGCCCTGGGTCCCCAGAGCACAGCACAACCCAAGGAGCCAGGTATGGCTGAGGGGCATGGAGCATCCTGCCATCCCAGGAGGGGGATGCAGGATGTCGCTGGACCCCACGCCCAGAGCAGAAGGGCAGCCCCACATGTCGATGCTCTGAATGAGCTGGTCCCATCATGCATGCACACACATGCACAGGGGCCTCCATCTCCATCCCCCTCTTGGTGCTGGATGAACAAATGACCTTTGTCAGCATTAACTCATCTTCACCAAACCCCCAGCCCCATCACAGTGCCCAAGTCCCCCCAGTTCTGCTCTGCATGGGAGCCAGGACACATCAGTCACACTCTCCTGATGTGGACAGTGCACTGCAGAGCTGGATGTCATTACCCCAGCGCTGCCCCCGGGGACACAGAGCTCTCATCCCTGCAACCCACAGCCCTGAGCCCTCCCTGCACCAGCAGGATGGGACATGCCTGCAACTTGCTTGCTCTGACCTGCCCTGGGAGCTGACAGAGATGGGTGTAAAGAGGTGAAAATTAGCCCATTGTCCCTCCAGCTTCTTCCCTTATTCCAGCCTCTGTTCACACTTGGGATGAGTGGTCCTGCAGCCTCCAGGATCCATGGTCACCCTTCTAACCCAGTCACCCTTCTCCACACAGGCTACTACTATGGATGAAAGCTGGCAGGATGGGCAGGAGCCAATGGCAGGTGAGCATCCCCTGGCATGGGCACGGTGTGGAGGGGTTGCTTTAAGGCTCTGGGCAAGCCTCACCAGCTCAGTTTCAGCCCCAGACTTCCAGGATGCTTCAGGGCAGTGCAGCGCCAGGCACAGGGAGCTCCTTTTCTGCCAAAAAGCCCTTCAGCAGAAAAGGAAAATGGAGCGCTGAGATGGGAGCCATGCACCCACCAACCAAGAGTAGGGGTAGTTTGAAGGCTCGTGGTTGTGGCATCTGGGTGGCTGTTCTGATCCACAGAGCTTAGTGGAAGGGATAGCATTGGCAAATCTCCCCTTTATTTTTTTTATTTTAAATAAAACTGTTTGACCATTGAAATCCTAAACCTAAAAGGAAAAGCCAAGCAGACAGACCCTCACTGCATCACCCACACAGCTGCTTTGTCAGCATTCCCCAATATTTGGAAAAGTACTCTAAATGCAAATATTTGCATGGGTTTTTAGACAGTTTTCCACCCGTCTCTCATTCGCTGTGGTTATGGTCAGAGGGGCCAACCCTGTTAAGCATGGAGGTCTCACCAATTTCCCCATGGCCAGGACACGGTGGGCAAGGAAAATCCTAGTTCAAAGCCCTGGTAGGAGTCCAAAACATGTTCCTTCTCATGCTCTCCTCTCTCACCCAGAGCCTGAAGCAATTATGGACAGCGAGAACATCGAGGAGTGAGAGCCTCACACCCAGCCCAGGCTGTGGTCTAGCCAGACAAGCAGACAATAAAGATCTTCATCCAGAGCTTATGGTGATTTATGGTCACTGCTGTCCCAGGACACAGAGGGACAGACCCCACACAGCAGGACAGAGAGGCCAGGATGCTTCTTCTCCCAGGGGATATCCCTCCCTTGGGCTGGTACCTGTGCCAGCCAGGACCAGCACCCCAAGACCAATGGGACTCTATGGAGCAGGGGGATGTCTAGCACACAGCTCTCGAGGAGACCACACTCCACTCTACAGGCACCTCATCACGGGGATGCCCACATTCTGTGTGACCACAGGTGACCCTGATAACCCCCACCCCAGGGGCTTCGGGGAGAGGCAGTGTCCCCATCCCACTGGTGTTTTGGCAGCACCCCACTGAGGTGCTGGAAGCAGGAGGGTGGGTGTCACTGAAGAGAAATAAACAACACATGGAGGTCAATCCAGCTTGTGTAAGGGACAGGAAATCTGTTCCCAGGACGCTGGCCCTGCCTGTCCCTCCCCTGCCCCAGGACCCCTCAAGCTTCACCTCAGTGAGAAAACCACTGCCGAGAGTTTGGTGGAGGTGGATGGGGGGGTCGGATCCTGCCAGGGGTTGCTCCAGGCTGCAGCCACCATCCACCTTAGACACCCCACAACAACCCCAAGCCACCCAGCAAAATGGCCTCACCTGGATCCTGCAAATCCAGCAGTGCCACGCTCCCCACCAGGATGGAGAGGAATCGCAGGCCCCTCGAGCATTCCCCTGTGATGGTCAGCATGGGGCTGTGGCGATGCCCCCAGCCCTGGCCCCATGCAGCAGGGATGGGTCTGGCTCCCCTCACCCACTGATAGAGGTTTTGGGGAGCCCTGCCCATGGCTGGTCCCTAGATAAGCCCCGTGTGCTCCCCACTGATTGTCCCAGGGGCAGCTGGTGGGGTGGGAGCCACCATCTCCAGGAGATAGGACCAGGAGGGAGCAGAGAGCAGGGAGGGCAGGGGGGCTGCTGCAGGGGCGTGAGGCTGCAGAGCCCCTTTCCTGGGCAGGGGAAGGCTCCCTGGATCATCTGAGAGCACAGCTGGGGTGACACGAGGTGCAGACCCCTTGGCAGAGCAATAGTGCCCCTCAAATCCTCCCTTTCATAATGGGAAGCACTCTGCCACTGGAAAACACCCCCCACCTGCCCTGCAAACCCACAGGGCTACATCACTGGATTGCTGCAAGGCAGGGTCAAGGATCTCACTGTGCCTCAGTTTCCCCATTTATAAAACAGGGCAAGAGACCTACGTGACAAGGGCAGCGAGGGCTCAGTCTCTCATTGCTCCAGTGCCCATGGAGAGATTCATGTCAGGTGTTATTTATAGACCAAGCTGGCATTTCAGATGGGGACACACTGCCCTTGGAGCCAGTCAATCACTGAGAGAAGCACTGGCCTTGGAGGGTTCCAACAGAGTAGGAGTCCTGCTGGCCTCAGCCTCCCCTCCTGAGTGAGGAAAATTCTCAGAAACACTGTTCATCCATGGCCATGGGGCTGGCTTCTGCACTCAGGGACCCTCCAGCCCCCTCCCAACGCAGGTCTGGGTGCCCATCCCAGAGCACCAAGAGGGATCACCTTCCAGGGAACCTTCTTACAGTCCCTCAGTGGCCCAACTCTGTAATTCATGTCAGCAAAATGCCTGCTCCCAAAGCTGCCAAAACTATTTGACCATATATACTTTTTCACAGAGAAGGGATACATAACACATACACATCTATCTATAAATACGTATATGACTTTATAACCTATATAGGATCTTCCCTGGTGTATATAACCTGCAGTGAGCAGGAATGGGGGTGCTCTCTGGAGCTGAACAGCTCACCCTTGTGGGCTTGACAGCCACCCCTGCTGTAGCCTCAGTCACACTTCCAAACCATTTCTCCCGGGGGGCTGGCCCTGCTGCTCCTGCCCGAGGGTCCCCCCTTCTCTCATCCGGACCAAGGCATCAGGGTGGCTTTTATGGCTCCATCCTTCTCCTCCCTTTTGAAGAGAGCCTCACAGATGGGGCACCCGATAACACCCCCATCTTCTGCCCAGCCCTTCTGGGTTCCTTTGTTTGCTTTTCATCCCAGCAGCCCCAGGTCTGACCGTGCCGAGCTCCCACGGAGAGGAAGTGTCCAAGCCATGGGGCTCAGCATGGTGGGGACTTTGTCTCCTTCAAAGAGGATGAACAAACGGCCAATCGGGCCAGGGGGATCCTGCGGAAATGCCAGGAAACACCCTTGGGAGCCGCTTCCTCCCTGCTCTGAGGCTTCAGATGTAAAGAAGTGTTTTTCTGCCATAAAGCAATGTCTGCATTTCCAGCAGGTGTCCCAGTGAAACATCTTTTTTTCTTTTTTTTTTTTTTTTTTTTTAGAGCCATGCCAAGCTCTAAATGAAAAGGTACCTTGTTTGAAAATCAGAGGGGCTTTTTTCTGCCACAGCCACCTAAAATATTATATGTTACCACTGATGTTTGCTTTTAGAGAACTGGGAGGTAAAAACACACTCAGCGTGGGCTGCTGGCGTTTGCTTTGGTTGGGAGTTTTATTTTCTTACTCGTCTGTCTCCTGCGAGAAGCTTGCAGGTGAGAATGTTGAAGTTTTTACAAAGCTCTGCCTCAGACTGACAAATATTTTCCCAGAGAAGCAGCAGAGACTCATTGTGTTTGTGGAAGCTGGGAGCTGCTCCCCTGATGGCCCCGAGCCCTCCCAGCTCTCAGATCCACCCCCTGGCCTCAGCCACCCCATGGGGCCATGCACAAGGGCCACGGGTCGGGCATGGGGAGCAGTCCTGCTTGCTGGAGGAAAGCTTTCACCCCCAGTGCATCTTCTCCATCAGGCCAAGGCTTTCCCCCAACCATGTTGCTAACTATCACAGGTGGAAAGCATCCCAAGTGCAGCTCAGAGGGAATCAAGAAAAACAACTCCTCTGTCCTCCTGTCACCTCGACCAGTGTCTGATCCACAGTAAGGATGCCAGGAAAGTTCTCTTGCCCTGCTGCTGGCTCCCTCTTGCTTTGGCAGACAAGCAGGCAGAGGGGCAGGAGGGGCTGGACATGCCTGGAGATGTGTGGGCAGGCACACAGGTGCCCACGCCAGGTGTATGTGTGGGTAGGGGCGTGAGTGTGGACATGTGTGTGCGTGTGCCCATACTTGAGACATAGATGTGTGGCTGCATGTGGTTTTCTCCGCCTGGCTGGTATTTACAGCACCGTATGGGTTTGGGGGAGCCAAAGCAAAGGGTGGCAGGGAGCCAGCATCACTGACTCTTCCTTGCTGACAGCAAAGCAATGCTCAGCCCAGGACAAGGCTCTCCCCTGGGTCTCACTTCTTCCCCCATGTCCCTGCTGAGGGATAAAGTGCAGGGAAAGGTGCTTCACCCAAGGTCTCCAGTGGTGAGGAGGAGGAAGGAAGGGAGGGCTGGGGCAGCACCAGTTCCCCGGGAGGGGTGTGCACCACCACACACTCCTTTGCCACTTTTGCATCATGGAGTAGTAAATAAAACCTCTGAATTCACAGCTGGATGAAGCCATAAAAGCCACTGGGATGTGCACAGGCAAAGAAAGGTGCTTTCTTCAGAACTGGGTAATCACACCTAACAAAACAGAACCCAGCAAGGAGGGAGCCAGGGGGTGTCTGCACCAACACAGCAGGGTCAGCAGGCCCTGGGGCAGTTCTTATGGACAGAAACAAACAGAGCTAAAGGAGAGACTGGCGCTGGAAATGCCCACTGCTGACCATTCCTGTAGATGCCAAGGATGACTAAAAGTCAGGAGGTAAGAACAAACAGCAGTCCACACTTCAGTGGGGAAGTGAGAAAGGGAGCAGTAGAGGTTGTTTCCATTGTCTTGACCAGAAAGTTGAGGTTTTTTGTGGCCCCATGACACAAAGCTGGCACGCAGGCAGCCACAGGCAGGTGTCACAGCTGCTGCCAGGGCAGATAAGGGGCAATTAGCAGGTAGGGAGAAAGCTCCCCCTGCTCAGCCTGGTTGCACTAATCTGGCCCCAATTAAAGCCGCCTCTTTGGTTTCAGATATTGCTGTGAGAGATTAATCTGACCTAAACCAAGGCATTTCCAGCAGGCAGACAAGACAAAGCCAAATGGGTTGGAAAAGGCTCGAGCACCTGCCTGTGAGGGTTTAAATTACCCTGACAATGGCTTCCAAAGTAGAAAAGCAAAGGAGGTCAGGAGAGCCCTGCAATCAAAATCCCACAGAGGAGGCACTGGCTCAGCCTGCAGTGCTTGGGGCCTGTGCCTGAAGTTTTTTTTCAGAACCATCATCCAGCCCTCTTGGGGACATGTTTTCCCTGCAGAGCCTGTAATGCTGTACAGAGTGCTGGCTGTTTCTTTCTGGGTTGTGGTTTTTTTGTTGTTTGCTTGTTTGGTTTTTTTCTGCTCTTTAGTCCATAAATGCACTTCGTAAAAACACAAAAACATAAAAACCAAAAAACGTAGCGGACAGGTCTAATCTCCTGCACCAATGTGTGTGCTTATCGTAGTGGGTGGTTCCCACCCAGCAGGCTCGGGATGTCCTTTATGCAAAGGCAGGAGCATGTGTGTGCACTGCAGAGCAAATCAGAGGCAAAACTTTCCTGGGTTTTCATTCCCCTTGGTGGGCTCTTCTGGGAGCACAGGAGTGAGCAGAGCAGGGCTCTTTCAGGACTGATCCTGCTAGAGAACTACAGCAGGTAATGCAGGACCCTGTAGGGCAGGTGCATGTCCAGTGTCCCCTCTCATCGTATCTTCATGTCCTTTCTCGGCTCCATCTAGGCATCCCTCCAAAGCTCAGCTTTCCAAGGCTGTTGGATAGCAGTCACTTTCCTTCTGGCTACATGGACTTCTTAATCAAAACACCACAAAATGTGCATGGCATCCCTGGCTTTCTAGAATTCAAACCAAGTCTGGAAAAACCCCAACAGCCCCAGATGTGGTAATCGCTGATTCAAAAGAAGTGCTTGTGAAATTGCACACAAAGCACTCGAGAATGACCTGAAATGCCTGCCCTGGGGTGTACTCAAAGAGGAAAGAGTGGAGCTGTGTGCTGCACTCCAGGTACAGCAAGAGGCAGAACAAACTGGGACCAAGGGAACTCACGAGAAACCCTTGAATTGGAGGGAGAGACCCACGTGGCTGTATCACAGCTCCTGTGTGTGTCCTTTTCCCTTTTCCTAGCTTTTCCCTTTCTGCTTCACACTGCTCAAAGCCTCTGTCACATGGGCTGATGCAGTGCTGGGGCCTGGTCCACGAGCAGCCATCAAACACATGGGCTTTTTTGGCTGAGCAGAGCAAGAAAGACCTTTGATGTGCCCCAGGGTGGCTGCGCTTCGTCCCCTGCTTTTCAAAGGCCCATCCTTGGCTATTGTGCTCACATCCTGAACTTGTTTGTACACTTGTCTGAGCCCCTCAGCCCTGCAGCCCCCCTGCTGCAGCCACAGCCACCCTGACCAGTAGATAAGAGCAGCCGGGCTCACAGGGCAGAGGTGCTATCAGAGCAATGACAAGAGGCACAGTCCCACAGTGCAGCCTCAGCGATAGCAGCAGTTTTGTTGGGCTGACCCCGTGCCACCAAAGCCTCCAGGTCAACAACAGCTCCTGCTAGATCTCCACCAGCCTCAGCTGCCCCAGGGACTTCGTTGGCAGGAGTCGTATCAGACCTGCACACATCAAGGATTTGTCCTCAGGGAGGTCCAGCTTCTTGCCAAAATTAATAACCAAGTGCAGGAAGCAACGCTGAGGCCTCACTTTTTGCTAAATGCCTCTTGTCCCTGCAGCCTCTGAGCAGGGATGAAGCAGGGATAACTGCCTGCCCTGCTCCCTGTATGCATAGCTGGGTAGCGGATGAAGCACAGAGAGGTCCTTAGGACTTTGGGAGTTTAAATCCCACAGAACTCAGCTTTTGCAAGCAAAGAAGCCCCATTAAAAGAGCCAGCTCTTTTAATCCCCCTGGGGCAGTGTTCAAGTGTGTGCCTCTCTGCTGGACCTCTATGCCAGCCCCTGGGCAAGCAGAACAGTGGCAAAGAACATCACCACATCCATTTCCCTCCTTGTGTGGTGGGAGAGATGAGATGAGATGAGTCTCCTCACTGCAGGGAGCCAAAAAAAAAAACCAACCCTCAGAGTTCTCTGAGGAGAGTGTCTATGGGATACCCTAGGTCTGCACATCCATGAGAGCGAGGGACCACACAACCCTCAGCCCTGTGCCTCTCCCCCAGGTGCTCAGCACCTTCTGGCTCCCTTCCAGCTGAGAGGAGGAGCACCAAGGCAGCTGCAGACAATGCCTAGAGCAGGGCCGGACCCAGGTGCTTCCCTAGGAAGGATGCAAAGATGAATGCTATTTCAAAAGGAAGACAAAGCAACAGCCAACTCTCTGCATTACCTGCTGCATTTCCACTCTCTCAAGTGCCTTTTACTTGCTGAGCATGGACCACCCTTTGCCTCTTCTGCAGCCTTTTTCTCCAGGAGAAGAGGCAGCAGATCCTCTCAAAGATGCTGGTGCCTGCTGGGATCCCCCTCTCTCCTCAGGCTGCCCTGATGCACATGGTGGGACTGTGGCCAAAGAACCAGAGCTCCAGAGTATGGACATGTGCTCCTGGATTGCCAGGAGCAAGCAGGATGGGGTGATCTCTTCCAAGGCAGCATGATGGCTTTACCTGGGAGGGTCAGATGCAAGTACCTCACCCCTCTTTCAAGTCAGGGCAAGTGAAAAATGCAGCAGCAAAAGCCAAAAACACAAGATCTTTTAGAGGATGGGGATTCTCATGGTGTTGTGCAATTCCTGGATATTAAGTTATTGGTGGGAGGGACAGGAGAAAGGGCAGGCTCTACTGGGATCCATGCCTGCCAGTCACAACGCAGAGCAGGGTTGCAGCATAATTCCTGAGGTTGCAAAAACCTGGGTTTCCCAGCTGCCTTCTGGGACCTATAATAGCAATTGCATCTCAGTGCAGCCCACAAGCACAGTCAATGCATCACTCAAATGTGCTCCCAGGAAAGCAGGAACTGGCACTGCCACTTTTCCAAGTGGCTGTGATGCAGAGGAAGCAGCTAACAAGCAGGGCAGAAGATCAAAGCCTTTCATTTATCCCCAGCTGCCTGTTGTCTGCCTGGTGCCAGCACCCTGGGCCACCTCACAGCCCTATTTTGTAAAGCTCATAGCCCATGGGAGCCCTTTGATTACTTTGTCCAACCTCCCACCCCACAGGCCATTGCATCTCCTGCAACCCTTGGCCTCAGCAATCAACTTGCACTTCGGACTTGACACCACATTCCTGCAAGTGGATCTTGGCTTTTCCATCCCATCCCATCCAGACTGAAGAGTCATGTTAGCCCCAGCATCTCTTGACATAGAAGTCACCTCCCAGTGTTGTTTTTGATAAGCTGCTCACAAAGCACAGGGCATTCCTTACAGTCTGTTTATCTCAGTGGGTCTTGTTTTCCCTGTTTTTAACTGCCTTTGAAAAACGTGGGCAGGACAGCTGGTCACACGAGGGTCAGCCATGCACTAAAACTGAAGTGAAACTGTATTTTCCTTCCCATATTTGGGTCTCATTTCAGTGTTAATCCTGCAGGAGAGACACTATCACATGGTATTGCATAGAGGAAACTGGAGTCATCTGAGGCTGTTGGGGGACTCACAAACCCCTCAGGAGTTCAGAGGAAACAGGGAAAAACATCTAAAATACCAGAGCCAAGCTGGGATGAGGAGGAATGCCCTGACATAAGCCAGGCTAAAGTGAGGTGTCAGGACAAGCAAGGAGGCTCCTGCACTGAACTGCAGGCAGGAGCTGGGCCAGGGAGGTAGCAGAGTGGGCAGAAGCAAGCAAGAGCTTGGTAGAAGCTGCAGATGCCCACAGCATGAAAACAGCAGAGCTTGAACAGTCTGCTGCAGCCTGCTTCAGAGTTTAAATGCTCCCAGTCTTTGGGAACCAGCCAGAGGTCTCCAGGTGGATGACAATGGCTCTTAATTTTTATGGGCCTCAACTGTGCTAAGATCATACATGCTGAGGCCCATCTTGATGGGATGAGGGATCAGAAGTCACCAATCCTACATCCCTATCCCCCTTTGGCTATTCTCTACCTTTGGCTATCTCTGCTCCTTACTAAAATTTTTGTCTGAGCTGGGCAGCCCGAGCACCAGAGCTCAGCATCTCCCACAGCACAGGCACCACTTTGCCAACAACACCAGGCCAGAGGAAGGGGGCAACAGCCACCAACAGCTGATAGCCAGCCAAATCCCACTTCCTTCCTGCACCCCATGCAAGGTAAAGGATGCTCAGCTGCCCTCAGGTACCATGTTGCATTTGAAGAACCCTCATTTTAAGGTATTTCACTGCCAGTAACTGCTGGTCACAGTGCAAAACCACTTCAGTGTCTAGAACAACAGCTTCCTTTTTTTCCTGTCAGATGTAGAAATGGGGAACTGCTCACCACACAGTCAAACATACTGAGAGGGAACAGAAAACACCTGCAGCAAGTATCTGCCAGGGCAGCAGCAGGCACACAGCACCTCCTCTGCTAGCTGGAAGGGAGATACAGCATACACAGGCCATGGAGAGAAGTCAACCAGACTGCTCCTTTCCTTGCTTGCAGTTTGGCATTGCTCCTGGGAACCTCCCACATCTGTTGCAGGTATCCAGTGAGACCTCAGAGTGGAAATGTTGCTCTTCTCAGTGGCACTGGCCAGCAGGGATCCCAGCCCTGCACCTGGCACAGCGTGCCCAGACTGCACACATCGAGGCTTGGAAGGGGAGACCAGGAGGAACACAACAAACTGGGCAGGGAAGGGGCTGTTACCCTCAGGTTATACTTTCCTGAGCAGCAGGCCGCATCCAGACTGTTGCATTGAGAAACAACTGGAGGATCCAGCCTGTAGGACTGATCTAATCCCTTTCTCTCACATCTTTGGCTTCCATCAAGGCACCCACAGGGTAGCCACATACTAAGGGACAGTGGTGCTCCCTCCATGGCCAACATCATGACATCTGGTGATGGATGGAGCTGGAGCACCTTGGAGCTGGAGCACCTTGGAGCTGGAGCACTGTGGAGCTGGAGCCTGGCTCAAACCTTTTCCAGCAAACAGAGCTGCTGGGTCCACCAGCAGGTCTTACCTGGGAGCTGCTGTACTCCCTTGCCTGGGAGGCTTGTGTCCAGGGAGCTGCATAGAGTTTCAAGTTAATCCTCCCCTTTATCAGCACAGGAATGTATTGCTTTTCACAAAACATAATCCTCTTTGCAATCATGTGGTTCTGCCAAACTACAAACTTTCTGCTCCCATCCTTCTTTCTCGGGAGAGGATTTAAAGCTATAATCCAGGCCTACTAATTCATTTATTTAATGAGCAAGGGACAAATGAGCATGGCGTTGCAGAACACACACATCCCCAAACCTTGAAGCATTCCGTGGTTCCAGCACACCTTTGAGGAATGCCCTGAGCTGAAGGGACCAAGGCTGGAAATGGTGACCTCCATCTGTGCTGGAACCCAGACAGCCATAGCCAGGGCCCACTCGTGATTGTGGGCAGTTCTGGAGACAGCAAACATCAGTGGGTGCTTGAGAAGGGTGAGATGTTCTGCAGGGTCCGCTCAGCTGGGTCTTTATGAGTTTAGCTGAAAGAAAGCAGAGCAAACATCACAGACCTGGTAGTCTTCAGGAAGCCATGGCAGAGAGAGATCCTGGCAAGGGGAACTCCCTTCACAGCCCCTGCTGGTGCCTGGATGACCCATGAACCTCAATGAAGCCTCACACTGTCAAATGGAGATAGACTTACCAAGGGCATGGGTGGTTTATGGATTCCCTAAATATCCTCCAGTATTTTATCACTTTCACTGAAGTCCACTGAGCTGCCTCCTTACCTGTTGCTCTACCTGAAGCATACTGAAAGAAGATGCATCTTAGAACTTTGTTTAATCAAATTGCCAATATGTCCTACTTCTCCTTCAAGTTCTTTATAAACAAAGCAAGGAACCTCACCATTCTGTACCTGCTGGCATTCTGAGAGTGAGCTCTGCATGCCAGGGAGCTCCCACTGTGGCATGGGGTCTATCTGCCCACCCCAGAGAGAGAGCTGGGGTGAGGGGTGATCCTGTGGTGTCACCAAATAGATGCTTTCTCCTGCACAGCCGGGGTGGCCACTGAAACTGTCTGTTTCACAAGCTGCCTGTGGTTTGACAAGGGCTGTCTGTGCTTCTTATGCTTTTGCACAGCTGGCATTGCCTCTCGTGAAGTCATGCTGTGCTTCTCCTTGTGCAAATAAGGTATCAACCTCAGGCAGCAGGACTTGAAGGAAAGGAGTGAAGGAAAGGGAGTGGAGCATCTCCCTTGTGAGGAAAAGGCTGAGGCAGCTGTGTCTCTTTAGCTTGGAGAAGACTGAGGGGCCACCTCACTGATGTCTACAAATAGGTAAAGGTAAAGTGTCAGGAGGATGGAGCCAGGCTCTTCTCAGTGATGACCAGTGATAGGACAGGGGTAGTGGATGTAAGTTGGAGCACAGGAGGTTTTGTGTAAATGTAAGAAAAAGCTTTCTCACTGTGAGGGTGACAGAACACTGGAACAGGCTGTCCAGCGAGGGTTGTGGAGTCTCCTTCTCTGAAGACGTTCAAAACCCACTGGACATGTTCCTGTGTGACCTACACAAGTTGGTCCTGCTCAGGCAGGAGGGTTGGGCTCATGGATCTCTCGACATCCTTTCCAACCCCTAACATTCTCTGATACCTGTGAAAGGCACCCAGATCTAAAAAGGCAGTCCTGAGCATGCATGACTCGCTGGGACCTGAAGACACTGAATGCCTCCCTGTGCCTGGCCTGCACCACCCAGGGAGGAAAATATTTATCCTGCCATCTTCCCTCAAAACGCTGAGAGGGTGGGAATGATAACTCTGTGGCCTGAGCCTTCTTTTGGCCGCAGCACACTGCGGTAACAGCATACCTGTACCGGGAGGTGTTAAACCCTCCTCTCTACCTAACAGGAGGCCGCCCGCTGCCAGCCCTTCCCCAGGGAAAAGCATCCACCAAGCCCAACACATGCTGCTCGGCAAGCGGCTCCTCCGCCGTCCCCAGGGCACACGAAAGCAACTTAAAACCAACGCGTCTCCCTTAAATCCCTTCCCCGCGGGGCAGCAGCAACCGGTCCAGACGCCCAGCCGGCGGGAGGAGGTTCCCCTCCACCGCTGCGGCAACCTAAGGGCGCCAAGGCCACCCCCAATCCTTAGGCAGAGCCCACCATGACACCCCAAGGCAGGGCACCCCAAGGCAGTGCCCACCACCGCACCCCCATTCCCGCACCCCGATTCTCGCTCCCCCATTCCCGCACCCCGAGTCCCACAGCTCGGACGCGCTGGCGCGGCTGAGTAGGACGTGAGCGCAGGCTCGTGCCCAGGCTGGGCGCGCTGATTGGCTGGTGGCGGGATCTGGGTCGCCGATTGGCTGATAGCGGCCGGGGCGGGGCGCAGGCAGCGGAGGGAGTCGTGGCTGCGGAGGCAGCTGCAGCATTTGGGACCTGGTGCGGCGAAGAGTCGGGGGCTGCGGGTGAGCGACGGGGTGAGTGCGAGTGCGAGTACGAGTCTGTTGTGTGGGTGTGTAGGAAGGGGCGGCTGCCTCTCTGAGGTGAGGCACAGGGGAGCGGTCGGGGTTTCGCCGGCCGCGCTTGCAGCCCCGGCCGCGTTTGGCGGGTGGGCGGGCGAGAACGCACGTGGCCTATGGCCGCCTGACCTTGAAGGGGAGTAGGGCTGCAGGGCTCCGTCGGGGGAGCGGCTCTGCTGACCGGGCCGGGATGCGGCTGCAGCCCCGGCCAGAGAGGGGAGAAACACGTATCATTCGACCTTCTTATCTGGCAGCCCGCAGCCGGGCCCTGCCCGCGATACCGGGGCCGCCCAGCTCCTCGCGGGAGGCTGCTCCTGTGCTGTTCCCCACCCACCCCCTTCCCATTTACCTTGTTCTGGAGGCAGTTGGAGTTGTTGGTCGCCTTCTCGGCTGCTTGGCGGGAGGAGGGAAGGTCGCTTCCTTCTAAGGTGACCGGAACGCGGACTCTCACCCCCGGGCTGGCAGTGGGGGTTCGGGCCGTGAGGGGTAATGGGCTCGGGGAGGATCTGAGCTCCTGGGAGCATCCTGGGAGTATCCCTGCCAGGTGCTGTGTCCTCGGGCCCTTTGCGTTTTCCTGACTTAGCCTGGGATAGCTGGCCCTTAGGCCCTCTGTATGCACACCCTGTGGTGTCCTCCCTGCCTGCCAGGTGGAAGCCTGGGCTTCGGGTGGTTGCTTGGGAAAGGCTTCTCAAAGCTGCTTGCGATTTATCTCCATGTATTCTTGCCCTAAACAAAAGCTGGAACCGAGCAGATGGCCACCTTTGATCTCCAGATAAAACCTGCTTATATTGCAGAGCTCCCAGGTGTAAAGCATGCACCTGAAGACCAGTTCAAAGCCATTCCCAAGCAGCAGTGCTGGAGAGCATACTCAAGTTGCATGCTCTCAGCCTAAGCACCTGTCCCAACCAAAGCCGTTTAGTCACTAACTTAAAAAGCTTTTTCAATAATTTCAGGAAAAAATACTGAAGTAAATCTGTTGCTATTTTCATCTCAGTTTGCTGCCTAGAGAAATTCAAACTATAGAAGTGTTTCTGGAGAGTTGGTCTTGGCTATTATGCAAGACTGTTCAAAACTGAATATAAAAAGGGAAAGAATATAGCTACCTAGAAGGGTGTTTGCAATTGGAAGTATTTTGGCAGGGTCGGAGCTTGTCCTGCTTTGCATTATGGCATTGTGCTGCTTCTGGCTACCAGTTAGACTCTTGTCTCCATCCTGTCATCAAGACAAAACACAGGAGCCTTAGATATGCAGTGTCTGTTGTCAACTGCCTCTTGCCAGTGCTGAGTGGAAGGGGACCTTCCATTAATAAGACTTTAGCTGAAATTAGCTGTTTGAGAGTCTATGACACACCCCTTCTGCCCTGTCCTTCCTTGGAACTCAATAGAAAGAGTCACTTTCAGTGGCTCAGAATTTATATTTGCAGCGTGAATATGTGAGCTTCTGGGATAGCATTCAAGATTCACAAACATTTTGGCTTGCATAGAAGTAGACACCTGAAATCGATGGGCCAGCATTGCACAAGTGGCAGTGACTGACCTCGGATGTCTTATGTAGTGGCAGAGGAACAGCCTAACTTGACTTTTTGTGTTCTGAACTTGTAGGGCTGTGGTTAAGTTGGTGAGCACTCCTCCAGAAGGCAATGGACCATGCCAGAGCGGTGATCTCTACTTTGGTAAGACACAGCTTCCTTGTGCTGCTTGTCTCTTGGTGGGCTGGTGAAACTGCAGAGGAAAGGTCGAACAACGTCCCTGTTGGTATCAGAGAACATGACGACTCCAAAGCAGTGTGAGATGCTGTGGTGTGGGCTGTGAGCCAAGTGTCACTGGAGCAAGCTGGCCATGATAAGGAGGGAACTTCAGCGGTACAGTGCTGGTGGGGTTATCGTTAACTGCTATGATGTCTTAGGCCTCTCAGGAAGGTGATAAGAGGGGGGTGGGGAGGGTGGGTGAGTCTTTAACAATGTTCCAGAAGGAAGTGCTGCGGAGGAAGCCGATTAAACGCCTATCAGGAAAATCAACATGTATTTTATTATGTGACTTTGGGGGTGGGAATTCAACCACAAGTCAGGCCTTTGAATATGACCTGTGCTTTGAAACAAATCTGCAGGAGGGGGTAGCTTAGAGCTTGCTCGGCCAAGCCTGACAGTTCTAAAGAGTTTGGCCTGTGAAATGACCCAGGGCTTGGACTGCAAATGTGATGGTTTGGTCTCTGAAGTAGAGGCATGTCCCCTGCAAAGTGTGAAGGAAGCCAAGCTATGAAGCTGCTGAGCAGGGAGACCGCTAGGATAGACTCTGGGGTTGCCCTTTCTGAAGTGAGAGCAGCCAGCCTCTTCACTGTGGGTGCTGTGGGCCTGAATGGAACTGCAGATCTGAAATGACATTGGCTTAGTTTTGACCAGCCAAACTGATGTCTGGTTTCTTCACTTCTGCCACTGACCACGTAGCTTGACAGTGAGCTGAGAAATGTCGATGAGGTACTGAGATTGTCACAGGGCTTGGGTGTTTGCTACCATCTGCTTCTGCAGTACAGTAGAGAGGGACTGCAGGACTGTTGCTCCCAAAGCTGCTCCTCTGGCTTCTTAGTGATGTCTCCTGCCTGTCCCCAGCACAACTGTGGCTGCAGACAAGTTCAGCAGCTCTAATGGAAGCTGAGTGGTTCTGGCTACATTGGAAATTGAGTTTAAGTGTCTGCTAATGTGAGCGGCTGGCTTGCACACAAGCTCCTGTTCTGTGAGCAGCTGGGCTGTGCGTGGCAGTAGTTTATAAAAGTGGGCTCCAGGGTGGAAGCTGCTCTGCTTGGGCACTGATAGACAAATGGTTACAGTTGCCAGTGGATGAAGGAGGTCCATCCTCAGCTTTCATGTTAGCTGAGGCAGTGGGGTTCCCCATAGGTCACCTCTTTTCAGCCTAGCTGCTTTATGATATTCATCAACAGTGTAATTTAAGTGTAGCCTGGGGCAGTTCAATATGAGATTATCTAGATACTGGCTGAGAGTATTTATATCAAAGTGGATGTGGCTCAAAGGCACAACCATGGAGGACTTGCCTTCCCTTTCCTCTGTCCTGATCAAAGTTCCTTCTGTGTGAGTTGCACGTATTCAGGTCAGATTAGTGCACTCCTGATTAAAACCAGGAGTTTCTGCTTCAATCAGCCTTTCCTGTGGCATCACTTTGGAAATGCAGCTGCCATTGGCTTTGTCATATCTATAAAAGACTGTAAGCTAGACTCTGACCAATGTGGCTCTAAACCTGTGCAGGGCAAACAGAAGCTAGATAGACCCTGGAGACCCTGAGTGGGTCTGAGTCTGTTCAAAGCAGCTGGGTTGGCTTACTGACAGCCACAGGCTCAGGCGGTGCTGGAGTGGTTTCAGATGAACAAGTTGTGTTTGGTTTGGAACACAGATGCATCTGGTTGCATGGACTGCAGGCTGGTGTAACAAACTCTTCCATCATATGACTGTCTTTCAACACAGTGTGGTGGAGAGCCCCTGTCATACACACGCTTCAGCGTTGCCCGGCAAACAGATGGAGACAACAGCCACGTGGAGATGAATCTGTCTGCTGATGATGAGGAAGGAAGGGAAAGACCAGACCACCTACATGCCAGCATGCCTCCTCCACGGAGGAGGGGCAGGAACATCTGCTTCCCAATCATCGCAGCTGTCCTTCTCCTTTTGATTGGTAAGGAAAGATGGGAAGCAGCTGCATGGCTCTGGTATTGAGCGTATCTGAGGGTGTTAATATTTTAATCTGCGTTGTTTCAGGAGACAATTAAAGAGCCTGGATCCAGGCTGCAGCCTCTTGCCACTGTCTAACTCAGACATATGGTGCTGAATTGGCACAAAGAAGTGTGAAGTTTGACAGTGGAACTGCGACTCAGCTAGAGGGCAAACTGGTCCATGTGCAAGTGTACTGGTTTTCCCACAATTAACTCGTAACACTTCTCTGGAGATGTGGGTCAACATATCTGGTGCTTGTCTCTTGAGGCTTTTAACACTGCTACTGACCTAAAGCAAGCATTCTTCTTCCCAAATGGTGCTGGAGTAACTCTGCCAAGGTCAAGATTGAATTTACAGTCGCATACCTTAAAACATGCCAGCTCGGGCAAAATGTCAGGCTGCATATTCTTGTCTGTCCTTAGGTATGCCAGCTTGTCAGAAATGGTGAGAGAGCAGAGATGAGTCTTAACCCTGAAGCTGCTTTGAATGCACTTGTATGGCATGGGGCTGGTTTAGTCATCTTTCTGCAGCACAAAGAAATGTGTGTTCTGTCTGTAGGGTTTCTGATTGGCTACTTGAGTTACCGTGGACGAATGCAGAAGGCTGGCAGGTGTCTGGATGGAAGTGGCAAGTGTGAGATGACTACTACTGAATCATACTTAGCTGCTCTTGATGATGAAGATGAAGCTGAGGCAGAAATGATTCTTGGACCACCTGTCCTCTACTGGCCAAAGCTCAAATCCCTGTTGGCAGATAAGCTGTCAGCCAGACGTCTTGGGGACAGCTTGAGGTAACAGTTCTAGAAGCCTACCTACAGCTATGAGAGGGGCACAGCCTGTGAGCAGAACTAAAACTCGTTTGGAGAACAAGGACCTTAAAGACATTGTGGGGTGGGATGTGATTAAACATGGGCTTAAGTGGCCCATCCAGCTTGGGTTTGCAGGCTGGAGCACTGCAGCACAACCTGGTCCTGTAGCCTAACCTATACATCTCTTACCTACAGAAAAAGAGCAAATCAGGACTCTTTTGAAGCTGGCCAGAGTGAAGATGAGAACACTGCCAGCTACATTCATGACCAGTTCAGCAGCTTTGACTTGGGTGAAGTGTGGAATGATGAGCACTACGTTCGGCTGCAGGTCAAAGGCAGGTATGTTAATGGAGAGATGCAGATCTCTGTTTAGGTTAGATATTAGGAAAAAATTCTTTACAGAGAGGGTGATCAGTCATTGGAATGGGCTGCCCAGGGAGGTGGTGGATTCCTGGAGGTTTTTATAAAGAGACTGGATATTGCACTCAGTGCCACGATCTAGTAACCACAGTGGTAATGGACTGTGGGTTGGACTTGATGATCCCAGAGCTCCTTTCCAACCTGGATGATTCTGTGATTATTTCCTTACAGCATGGTTACCTGTAGTCTTGAGCAAACACACAATTTCTGCTGGAAGCAGTGCTAAAATTGTGAGTCAGTTACCTCTCTCCAAAGGCGGCCTTAATATAGCCAAGCAGTAGCTGCTCCTGTCTCTTCTCAGGCTTTCTGGGACAATGGTTTCCTCAAACCATGCTTAAGAAGCAGAAACAAAACAAACCTGAGTAACACTGCAGCAGAGGGACAGATTCTCTGTGTCTAAAACTATGAGCATGGGTGACTGTCTTGTCACCCAGACAGGTGTTTCAGACTTGGCAGTGGTCCCTGTAGTATCAGGGGGGTATCAACAGGCATTGATTGTGTTGACTTGCAGCTCTTAAAATGTTTTACTTGACCCTTCAGGTGAGAAATGAATTTGCTTAGCTTCTCTTAGGGAGGGGACTAAGTCATAGAAGCACAGATTCTTTCTGCTACTTGCCTTCGAAATTAGCCTTCGTTACTATCTCTTAACAACCCAAGATCCTTGTATGAGACTGCCAGTTTTAGCCTCTACATTATTTGGTCAGAGTTGCTAGGGTGCAGACTGATACAAGGGAGCTAATTAAATATGGAGTTTATGTGAAAGAACACAACACTATCTCTTTACATTTAACAGCAGTGACAACTATGTGTCTGTTCTGGAAAATGATAAAGAAGACACTTTGGAGACTCCCAGTGCATATGTGGCATACAGCAAGAGTGGCTCAGTTGTTGTAAGTGACTCCAAGAAGATTCTGGAAATGTGCTTGCTTAACAGCTGACAATGTCCAAAATATATCCCTTCAAGATACACTCTGTATTAAGTCCTCCGTGGTTAGAGAACTGGAGGTGGTGGTGAGGAAAGGAGTGGGCCCACATAATTTTGTTACTTCAGCAAAATGCAGAAGTAACTGTTTATAAACTTCTCTGCTGGGATCTAGATAGGAACCTTGACAGAAGTGCTGCCCCAACAGGCATGGCACATGTGACTAGAGTTTACATTGCTGAGCCTGAACTCCCAGCTGTCAGTGGGAGTCACTGTTACAGTAACTCTGAAGGCTGTTTCAGGTATCTTTCTGACATCAGACTGCTGCATTTATAACCAGTGTTTCTTTTCTAGGGCAAACCAGTTTATGTGAACTATGGACTGAAAGCTGATTTTCAGAAGCTACAGAAGGAGGGTGTTTCACTGAATGACACTATAACCATCTTCAGAGCTGGAAAAATAACTCTTGCTGAGAAAGTAAGCAGCCTGTGCCCCAAAGCTTGGCCAAACTTGGCAGCTGGAAGCTATGCTTCCTTCTTTTGAAGACACACCTTTGTGCCTCAGTGAACTGATTCTTTAGAATTTGTGTACGTAGACCTGGCCCTGCAGGTCTGGTCTTGCTTGTTTGTTCATAAAGCTCTGTGTGCAAGTCTGAACACCAAGACTGAGCAGAGCTGGTAACCATTGATCATGACATTCTTGGCCTCTGGCAGTCTTGCTAGGACAGCCAGGCATCTGGAGTGATGAAGCTGGGAGGCAGCCTGAGGGCCACAGGGTGCAGAGCTGGCTGGTATTGCAAAATGCAGCAGTAGGGCTGATAGAAGCTTTGCCTCCAGAGCATCTCTTGCTGCTGCAGCCATATACCTTCAAAGGTTGGCTGTGGTGTCTACTTAGGCCCTTGCTGGCTGGTCAGTTGGACCATGTTGAAGGTGCTGGCACTGCATGCCCAGGCAGCTCCTGGCCTGTTGCTGCAGTATTCCCTCTGTAGCAAGCAGAACCAAATAGCTGGGAAGCCTGAAGGACCCAAGTCCTGCACACAAGCCCGTTCTAGAGCAGAGCCAGAGCTGCCCTTCAGGTAGTCCAGGGCTCCATCAGACTTTTCAGTCAGACGTGGTGTGTATCACACATGGGCAGAGCTGAAAAGTGATTCCCCAGGGGGTGCTCACTGATTCTCCATTTCCCTTCCCATTTTTGAAACTGGTGTCCAGCCTTGTGAGAGTGTTTGTACCAATGGCACATCAGAGGCAACCGGGTTGCAGGTATATGAAGTGGGTACCTGACTAGACTTCTTTGCCTCCATTTTCCACATGAAGGTGAGCCTCCAGTGGCTGCTTATCTTGTCTTGAGACTGACCTAATCTTGGGAAAACCGATGGAACATAATCAAAATTAAATAACATTTTTAAAATAAAGCTGCTCTGAGGAGCAAGTCTGAGCTGAAAGAATTTCAGGGTGAGACACTGTGAAGTGTTCTAACTGTTTAAAAGGGTATTAGAAACACTCTGCCCAGAGCAGGACTGAGCTGTTAGTATTGGGCTTCCTTATGTGTCTGCTGTCTGGTAGTTGTTAACATCTGTTGTGGAGTTGGGCACTGAGGACCATAAGGCTTCGTACCAGTGCTCCATATACTTGGCTTAACTCCTCTTGCGTGCAGTGCAGTCTTCACTTGGTGTTACTCTTTTTTCTTCAGGTTGCAAATGCCAAAGAGGCAGGAGCAGTGGGTGCCCTCATGTACCTGGATCCTGATGATTACAAGAACACAGATACTCTTGTCCCCTTTGGACATGTAAGTATGCAAGTGTCTCCCCCTATGGCTGTGCAATGCTTCATGCTCTTGGGCTGGGCTCCTCTGAGACTCGAGACTCTTGCTTTTCACAGGCCCACCTTGGAACTGGAGATCCTTTCACCCCAGGATTCCCTTCTTTCAACCACACCCAGTTCCCACCAGTGGAGTCTTCTGGACTGCCTCACATTGTTGTTCAGACCATCTCTAGCCAAGCAGCAAGAAAGCTGTTCAGGTAACTCTTTCTCCTGTCTTGCAGGCTAGGCTGCTGTGGCTTTCCTGCAGGGGTGAGGATGCTGTTGAGATGCTGTGAGCCCAAGGAGCTCTCTCTGCTGGTCTCTCCTGTGTATGACAGGAAGCACATGCTGGAACTGGCTGGAGAAACATTGCTTGTGTCCGTGTCTTGTGACTTAAGGACTGATCTTAACCTAGTACTGGATTTCTCTTGGCCTCTGCATCCTACCTCTCCCTGCATAATTTGTGGGGCAGGACTGCAAGCTGTTTCCTGAGCAGGCCCTGAAGCCCCACGTGTAATTGCAAGCTTGCTTCTTTTCACATGATAGCTAAATTAGGTCAGAATGTGATAATTCAAAGGATCTCTCTTTTTCCTCAGCAAAATGGATGGTGGAAAGGACTGCTTTCGAGAGTGGAAAGGAGGGCTCATGGGATGTAAGGTGATGCTGAGCAGCACAAGCAAGATGACAGTGAAACTGAATGTGAGCAATGTTATGGTGGACAGGAAGATTCTGAACATCTTTGGTGCTATCAAAGGATTTGAAGAACCAGGTAACAGCAGCTGCCTTGTGGCTCAGTCTTGAGGGGGAACTCTTCCCCTTCTGTGATCATCAGAACAGCTGCTCACAGACAGACACAATCACTTCCTCAGCAGAACCCAGACCCTAAGTGTCAGAGAAGAAGCTGAACTGGGCTTCCAGGGAAGGGCTAAATAAAAGCAAGTGGTGTGCTGTGTTCAGGGGTCAGACTTAGACATTCTGTACTAGGAACACAGTTTTAAGCTGTGTTTCTCATAAATGGTGTTTGCAACCTGAAGCCCTTAGCTCAGATCTTGATATCTTCTTTTATAGATCGCTATGTTGTGATTGGAGCCCAGAGAGACTCCTGGGGCCCAGGAGCAGCCAAGGCTGGTGTTGGAACTGCCATATTGTTGGAACTTGCCCGTGTGATTTCAGACATGGTGAAAAATGGTAAATACTTTTGTACAAAAGCATGAGGATGGAAAGTGATGCAGGTTTTGCTCTGTGTGTTAAAATTTGAGAGCCTGTTTGCAAAGCAGTCCTCTGGGGAGGTGTAGGGAATCTGACAAATCTGCCTGATAGACAATTTGTCTGCAGCGAGCACTCAATTCCAAGGGATGGTCTGCTTTGTATCTGGTGTGGCTTGAATGCAAGAATGTCCTAGGCTGACATGTGATGCAAACCTCAAACTTGAGCTGTCCGCTGGACAGCCAGGCTTGAAGGTGGGTAATACTGAAGTAGCTGATCAGCTGGAATGGTGACATCTTTGTGGTGACACTCTGTGAGTGCTCTTGTCCGCAGGGTTAATTTTGGGCTCAGGCAGCTAAACCAAAGAGGGGGGAAATGCAGACAGCATGGTTTTCCTACACAACTCTGCTGCATGTCAGGGCAGAGTACAGCATCTGCAGCTACTACTGCACACGTTGGTCTGCAGCAGCCCCGGTGCTTCAGCTCTGAGGAGCAGCCAATTAGTCAACCCAGGCCTTCAGTGCTAATCTGCATCTCCACAGGGAAAGGGCAGACATCTCTGTCTCTCTTTGCAGATGGCTACAAACCGAGGCGCAGCATCATCTTTGCAAGCTGGAGTGCAGGAGAGTATGGAGCTGTGGGTGCTACTGAATGGCTGGAGGTAGGGTGTCTTTGATAGACTTCTGTGTGATGGCAACACAGTTGTGATTTCCTGTTCCTATGGATTAAATAATGTTGGTGTTGTACTTCTACAGCTTATCTTAAAATACTTGTTTTGTTCTAGGGATACACTGCCACACTGCATGCCAAAGCCTTCACTTACATTAACTTGGATGCTGCAGTCCTAGGTAACCTGCTACTCTTTAGTTTCTTGAAACTGAGTGGGACCAGAATAGCTTGACAGACATCCCTTAACCTCCAGGAACTGGGGGCTGTGCCCAAGGTTGATGCTGGGTATTTGGGGGAAGACTAGCATGATTACATTTGTTCTCCTGTTACCATTGAAGCTGGGAGGCTGCTGCAGCCTCAGCCAGAAGGAGGCAGTTCTGCTAGGTCCCAGTACACTGTCCTGTTTTGGCAGCTGTAGATCAATTGCTCAGTCATGGGGCTGAGCAGCTCTAGCAGTAGAAGTTAATTGTGCCAGAATGTCAAACACCCTTTCTTTTCTGCAGGCTCCAAACATGTGAAGATTTCTGCAAGCCCCTTGCTGTACACCTTGCTGGAGAGAACTATGAAGGGGGTGAGTTGAAGGGTCTTGGGCTTATCAAGGTGACTGGGTTTTCAGGAAGAACTGAAAGCAGACAGAGCTGTACTGTGTCACTTTTCCCATCTGACACCTTCTGAGGAGTAAGCCCCATATAGCAGAAAGGGCTGAAATACTCTGCAGGGCCCTGTCTGAAGTCAGCTGGGCTCTGGGAATTTGCATTCCACATATGCAGAATCTAAATCACCAAATGCCAGTTTGTTGGGAGGTGAAGGCCTGTCTGTCCTGTCTCCAGTGTGGAGAAAGGTCAGGGGAGCACACTTGACTCTGGCATTGCACATCACTGCAAGCTCCAGGATGGGCCTGGGAGCCCAAGCAGAGGTCAGAACAAGTGCACTGACTGTCATCTTTGTGCAGGTGAAGGACCCAGTGAAGAATTCTGGAAGCCTGTATGACAGAGTTGGCTCTAACTGGGTAAAAACAGTGTAAGTATTGTCCTTCTGCTCTTTAGGAAGGCAAATCTCCATAAAGAAACAAACCAAATGACTTCTGCTCTTTGTGCTGGAGTGCTGTATTGCTGTCTGGTGTGGGCTTTACCTGCTGCAATGGTATCAAGCAAGTGTGAGCAGTCCAACACTAGCTGTACTTTGCACTGCCTTGAGTTGCCTGGGGGGCAGCCCCCCAACACCTTGTAAGGCAAGAACAACCTTATGCAGCTGGAAATGGACTAGCAGCCCTTGGCACTTGACTGGGACTCCTGGCCAAAAATAGTCTTGTCTTGACTGGATTGTCCAGTTGGCTCAAGTTTTCAATTCTAGGGCTTGTAGGTTTTCTCCTGAGATGTCCAAACCAGTTGGTAACTACTCAATGCTTATTTTCTGCAGTGTTCCTCTTGGCCTGGAAAATGCAGCGTTCCCTTTCCTGGCCTATTCAGGAATCCCAGTGGTTTCCTTTGGTTTCTGCAATGTAAGTATTGTCTGCCTGCCTGGTGTACTCATTCTGTGGAAAGTCTTGTAACTCTCCAGGGTGGCAGAGTAGAAGTTGCTGTCCCAAACTCTGTGAAGCAGCCTCTCTGGGGGAGGAGCAAAAATGGCATCTGCCGAGCAGTCTGCTTTGTTACTGCAGGCATTCAGTTATGGGAGCCTTTCTGGTAACAGCTTCCTCTGTTTATGAGTGCTTGGGTTTTGTTAGTGTCAAACTTACTCCACAAAAAAACTGGAGTTGTCCCTCCAAGCAAGGCTGGAGGGTGCTGCCAGCACATACCAAACTGGGTGCTGGGGTTGCCTGCCTGCACTTCGCTCTGAGCTTTTAAGTGAAAAATTTCTATGTCTTGGGAGTCTAAAAAATTAGTAGAGCACCCTCTTGATTGCTGGAAAGCAGGGGATGAGATGCAGGAGCTCCATTTCCTTCTCTTGTGCTTTGAAGTTTTGCCACTTGAGCCTCTGTACTCAGTAGCGCAGGTGGAGGGGATGTGGTAGAAATATCAAGAAACCAATAGAGTTGAGAAATCCTACCTGGAAAAGCACTCTTGCCTAACTTCAGTGCCTTCTTTCTTGCAGAAAGATGAAGAATATCCCTTCTTGGACACTACTCAGGACACACTAGGCAACCTGAAGATGATTGACAGGTTGGATGATCTTATGCGTGCTGCTGCAGAAGTTGCTGGACAAATAGCTCTCAGGCTGACCCATGATCATGAGCTCTACCTGGACTTTGAGAGATACAGTGAAGAATTGCTAGCATTCCAGGAGAAGTTTTTGCTCTACGATCGGGACGTGAAGGTAAGAAAGACTCGGGGTGCACTGAATCTCTGTAGACTGTTATGGGCCCTTGTGCTAATAAGGCTCTGCTGCCGTTGGATACAGCAGGGTGGATATCTTCCTCTTTGGCCAGGAGAACGTAGCAAGTGAGGACCTGAGTTGATGTTCTTTATAGAGGAGTACAGGCAGAGTAGCTGTGACAGATGGAGCTAAGCTGTCCGTGGTGAGCTTTTGAGGAAATGGATGTGGATGGTTTCTCTGGTTATCATTCACAGCACAGTGCAGCTTTACATCTCATTTGCACCTCAGCTGAAAGCCTGGGAGAAACTGTGGGTGGGGAGAGACGTCACTGAGCTCAGTGACCTCAGAAGAGCCTGCCAGGAACTTGCTTTGCCACTTGGTTAGACTGGCTAAAAAAAAAAAACCCAATGCTTTCTCCTGGTAAGAACAGCAAAAGAAGAAAAGCAGGTTTGCTAACAGCTCCTCCCTCACAGGCGCTGGGGCTGACCTTGAACTGGCTGTTTTTTGCCCGTGGTGACTTCCAGCGAGCTACAGATGCACTGAGAAAAGACATTGCAAACACTGACAAGGAAAACAGGATTGTCCGCAGAGCCCTGAATGACAGGATCATGAAGGTGGGTATCTGGAACTGGTTTTCCTCTCTTCACAAAGGAAGAGAGTGCTGGCTGGGCTGGGCTTTCTCTGAAGGAGCCTTGGGTGCTGTGCAGAGGGGTGTCTCTTCTGCTTGCTTAGTGTCAAGAAGTGGCTGACTTCTGCACTTACTGTTAGGAGATGGTCTGTCCCTTGCAAAGCTGCTGTGGGAAAGGGCTGGGTGGGGACTGGAGGATGGGAGCTCGTGGTGAGGCTGGAAAGGAAAACTTGGGAGCTGAGAGTCTAACTCTACATTTGGACCTCTACTCTAGGTGGAGTATGACTTCCTCTCCCCATACCTCTCACCAAAAGATGCTCCCTTTCGCCACATCTTCTTCGGCAAAGGCCCCCACACTCTGCAGAGTCTGCTGGACAACCTGCAGCTGCTGAGAACCAACAAGAACAGCGTGAATGTGGACATGCTGAAAGAGCACCTGGCCCTGGCGACCTGGACCATTAAAGGGGCTGCCAATGCTTTAGTGGGTGATATCTGGAATACAGACAACGAATTCTAGACACGGCAAACACCTGGTTAAGGTACAGGTTTAGGGGAACCCACTCCCTAACATGGCATTTTCTTTAGATTTTCTGGCAACAAATCTTTTTTGACCAAAGTTGAGCAAAAAATTTTAATCTCACCTTGACAAATTAACAGGAGGCAGTTTTAAAGCAGGTACTAAGATTACCATGAAATCTCCTCTGACCAGAATACCATCTGACCACATACAGCTCCCAACTGGTCACATACAGCTGCTTGTGGGTCTTGTACTTGAGAACTAACAGCTCAGGTAACTCCTGAACCAGTACCGTGAGTGGGGAGGTACCTCATCTATTTTGGGTTTTAATTGTTGGCCCCCCAAACCAGGTGACAAAATAGGGAATTAATTCCTCTTGATACTTGTAATGAGGATCCCTTCTTTGGCAGGGAACTGCAGACACCAACCTGTAGTTCAAAAATAAAACAGCCCAGTAATAGCCCACAAGTGCTGAATTATCAACAAGCTCTGAAGTGCCCGGCCTGCCTTTACTCAACAGCAGGGTCCCAACGACATCTTGGAGGCTTTCCTCTGCTGAGGCATGTCTCAATACCCAGGGAAAATGACCCAAAGATTATCTAATGCCCCCTTTATATCCTCACCAAGTCCTGCAGCATTGAGAAATGGTCTAGACTGGTACTTCAGACCTTGCTGCTCTGGGGCCTTTTGTGAAATCGAGTCTCTTGCTGGCCAAACCCTGTTTGACTAATGCCATTTTGCAGGACGGCTCTTGTTTGGCACTGAGATATTTATTTGTTTATTTATTTATCAGTGACAGGGTTCACTATAAATGGTGTGGTTTTTTTATAGAAGATAATTATCGGAAGCAGTGCCTTCCATAATTATGACAGTTATACTGTCGTTTTTGAATAAAGCAGCATCTGCTATTACAATCAAACATGATACTGGAACTTTGCATTTAAAATAATCTAAACAATCCCCTCCAAAAAAAAAAATTTTGAAAACTATCAGCTAAGCTTTCTGTGGCAAAAACACCTCTCTGGAAGAAACTTCAGGGTGTAAACCTGGTAGCAAGTCTCCAGGTTGTGTTCCAAAACAATCCTTGAAATGCTGAATACCTGTGTGGAAACTCAAATAGTAGAAATTTGGCTTCCCTGTGGTGTCCATGCCCCTCTGTGGGACTTGGACTGCCTCTTCATCCCCCTTTTTGGGTGCTGTGCTCAAGCATGGGGAGCACAGCTTCCTTCCTGGCCCTGGTGGAGGAGCTTGTGTAGCCCTAGCTCCACCTGCTGTAACACACACAAAGTTGTACCTCAGATTAGGCATTGTTCAAGTTTTCAAATGGCAGCTTCCTGCAAACTTCCAGTACTTTATGTATCATGAAACCTAACTGACATTATCGGAGGCAGTGTCTTCCATAATGTGTAAAGAACCAAGGTAGTTTTTGCCTACCACAGTGTTATATCGGAGGCAGTGACCTCCATATGTTGCACTATGGGTGTACGTAATTATCGGGGACAGTGTTTCCCATAATTGTTCTATGCTTATCATGCAATGTCATCTGCAAAGCTTGATGGTTAGTATCTAACATGAATCAATTTCCTGCAGTCCTATTTTTTCACTCTCCTGTGGTGATGCAAATACAAACTCCCGTCTGTTATGTACTTCCCTAGACTCAACCCTTCTCCCTAGAATGAATTGTTTCAAATAGCTGTGCTGTCTTGAAGTGGCTTCCTGCCTCCAGTCACGGAACTGGTGCTTGAATGTTTAGTGAAAACTATGCTAGTTAGACTGTGTGCTCTGTGACTTAGTGAACTTCCTTCAAATCACTTACAAAAGATTCAAAGAATTAAAGGTGAATGTAAGGCTCGGGGCTGACTGCTGTCTGCAGGGCTCTGGGTGCTACTCTGGATTGGTGTGTGTGCTTGTTAGGAGGCTGGGGTGTTGTTGGGGTCCATGCAGGGGAGCAAACAGCTTCTTCTGGTTTTGCTGGAAACCTCAGGCTTGTCTCTCGGAGGCTTGGGGAAGGAGGTGGGGGTTGGAAATAGGTGGCACCTTTCTCATAGTGCCCCTCAGCTCCGTGACCTGGAGCTGAGCGCAGCGGCCATATGACACATGCTAAGCTGTGCTGTTGCCAGCCCTGTGCTCTGCAGTTTGATCTGATGTTTAAACAAAACCTGAGCAAGCAGTAGTCCTTGAGGGAAAGAGCATTGTCCTGGTGGAGCAGGGGCCTGGGCCTCCACATGAAACTGGCAACGGCAAGCACCAGCCTAGTTAACTGAGCTCAGTGTTCACCAGCTTGGAGTGCTGGTAGGTTTTCTTTCATCTTTCTCATTGCTTTTCCCTAACTGCCCCACTGAGGCACGTGTGCAGCCCTGTGTTACTGTTTCGTAGTGACATTTCTCTGGATGGCATTTATGATCTGCTGTCTGGGAGCCCTCACTGTAGTGTTTGCATGCATCTTGATGTCACTTAATTCATGCGCTTTCTAGCCAGCAGAGAAAGACAAAGCCTGTCTCCTGGCTTAGCAGCACAACTGTGACTACTGGGATGTTGGGATGCCTTCCTCGGTGCTGGCATCTGATGGGTGTGGGGTGCTAAATGCTGTTTTTGGGTTACCTGCTGTCTGCTTTAATAAAGTTTTAAAGCTTGAACACTCTGTTACTCTTGTGGGTGCTTTTGTGCAAAGCCACAATGCTGTTGTGGGTATGGGTGAACTCGAGCAGCAGGAAGGAGTTCCTGCCCCATCAGGGCTGGGGACCTGCAGCTCCACTGCCTCCTGGTTGATGTTCGAGTCCAAACTTCGCTGTGCTGCTCAGCTCTGAGCCCTGCCTCACAGCTGGTGACAGATGAGGACTGTGGCAGTGATGTGGAGGAGCAACCTCCTAGGCCACCCCTCTCCTTTCTTGACAGGGTCCTGCATCACCATATTGACTCTAAAGAGCCTGTGGTGTTGGGGTGGATGTCGAGAAAATTATGAATGTCAGACTTCCCACTGGCTCTGGCTTTACAGGACTGCTGGTGAGAAGGTGGCTCTGTCTGTGCCCCAGGAAGCCACGGATGTCCCCGTCTTGTCACTGCTCTCCCACCACCACCCTGGAGTGCTCCAGGGCCAAGGTGCAGACGATTATTTGGTTACTGCTAAGAGCTCGGGCAGGGAGGGAGCTGCTCCAACCCCAGGGGCCTGCCGGGGTGATACTGCGCCTGTCCGGGTCTTCGCACTTAACCATGTTCATGCTCTACTTCTCCGCGGTCTGCCCTCGTAGCTGTCTCACCTCCTTCTTTATAAACACTATGCCGTGAAGATGCACCGTTCGGGGGTGGAGATAGCTTCTCCTGGAGCCTTTGCGGGCTGTGCTGGTCCCTTCTTCCAGCCAGGATGATTTATTTGTTGGAAACCCGCTGTCTCCCCGCAACTCCCTGCCCGAAGCTGGCAGGGCTCCGCTCCTGCAGTGCCTCTGCCTGCACCTCGGGAGGCCTGGAAGGAGCTACAGCCCCTCCCCAGGTACCCGGCAGCCAGAATTTGGGCTGCCCCTTGGCCGCGCAGGGGAGCCCGCCCCCCGTGACCCCACGGTCCCTGCAGCGAACCGCTCCGGGGGCCTGGCGCTGCCCCCGCGGTGAGTCTGTCTCTGTCTGTCTGTCTGTCCGTACGTCCCCGCGCCCCACTCCTCACCCATCCCTCCTTCCCGTCCGTCTCGCTCGGTCGGTCCGTCCGTCCCCACCCCCCCGCCGTTACGTAAAGCGGCGGCGCGGCGCCTTTAAGAGCGGGGCTGGGGGCCGGGCAGGCGCGCGCCGCCCCGGGAGCTCGCGCCAGCGGCGGCAGGAGGCGGCGGCGGGGTAGGGGGTGCCGGGGCTGGTGCCGGGGCTCCGGCAGAGCGGCTCGGGGGGAGCCGCGGCGGGGGGTGGCCCCGGGGCGGGGGGGTGGCTCCCCCAGCGTGCGGCGCCGCGACCGGGCCCGGAACCGCGTGCACCATCCGGGGGCTGGGGCTGAGTGGGGCCCCGGGGGTTCCGGAGGGCGGTGGACTGAGCCCAGGGGTGCCGGAGGGTGGCGGGGTAGCACCAGGGGTGCAGGAGGAGGGGGGCTTCACCCGGGGGGTGCAGGAGGCGGGGCTGGGGGCGCTGCCCCGCGGCCAGGAGCTGGTGGCTGGCGGGGAGTCGTGGAGCGCCGGAGGGGCGCCGGGCCGGTGGCACTGGGTGCCGCTGGGGGAGCGGACGGGCCTGCAGGAGTGGGGCGAGCGGCCCGGGCCGGTCACTGGAATCGCCAGCCCTAAGCCGGGTGCGGAACCGCGGCGGCCCCGGGAGCGGGGGGCGGTCCGGGCGCGGCGGCGGGCGCGGGGCGCTGAGGAAGGGGCGGCCCCGGGGGACGCGGGGGTCAGCCCCGGGGCGCATCCCCCTCGGCGGGCGCGGGGCGCGGTGCGGGGTGTGCAGGAGCACGGCCCCAAAGTCAGGCAGGAGCAGGGCCTGATCCGGCGGGCGCAACAGGAGAGGGGCGGGGGACGGCGGGAGGTGAGCCCACCGGCCCGCGCCCGCTGGTGGGTGCGGCGGGGCCGGCAGGAGGAGGGGGAGGCCCGGGGTGGGGTGCAGGAGGAAGGGGAGTTCTACCCGGGGGAGCAGGAGCGCCCCGGCAACAACCCAGGCAACAACCCCGGTACACGGACCCCGGCACAGCGCCAGAACCGCAGGAGGGCCGCCCGGGTGTGAAGCCGGATCCGATACCCGGTGCCTACGGCCCCGCCGGGGATCCCACCCGGCACCCGGTCGCCGCCGGTATCGATCTGCGCGCCCCGCCCGGCCGGCGTGCGGGCGCATTCTGCTTGGCATGCCGGCTGTCCGGAGCGCCGGCGTTTTCGTCTTCTCCCTGCGGTGACACTGCCCAGCCCGGCGCAGGATGCGGCGGCAGTGGCGGTGAGCACAGAGGTAAGGAGCGAGGCGTTACTCCTTGCTGGTGGGGGGAGTGATGGGGCGGTCAGGGTTTGGCACTGCAGCCCTGTCCGGGCTGGCGTCTGCGTGTGCCCGCTGCACCTCGCCGGGCACTGCTGGTACCGGGCAGTGCTGGCACCGTGCCCTGCGGCACTGCGGGCTGCCGGAGCTGCCATCCTGCTCAGGCGCTGCGGGGCCGCTGAGCACCAGCCGGCAGCGTGCCCGACCCCCCTGCTCCTGCCTGGCGGGCAGAGTGGGTGCTTGGTGCCCTTGAACCCTCCCAAACTGCAGCGGAAGCCGGGGGAAGGTTGTTTTTTTCCTGGAGAAAAGGCGGCTTTGCTTGCTCTGCTCTTCCTCTTCCTCCGGGCTCGTGGGAGCTCCGGCGCTGAACAGAGGATCCTTGTCCTCCGGGGCCGGCCCTGTGCCTTGGGGGTGTTGTGCCTCAGCCGAAACGCGAAGCAGCGGTGAGGTGTGAGGAGTCTTGCTCACCGGCTCTGCGGGCAGTGCTATGGCTGTGTCTCACCACGTTGCGGAGGGTTTTTCTCTAAGCACTCGGGACCTTTTGGGTACTTTTGCTCTTTGTTGGGTTTATCTTTTTTTTTTTTTTCTTTTTCTTTTTTTTTTTTTTTTTTTTAATAAAGCCTTCAAGTTAAACTTGGTAAGGTGGTGCTGACAGCCCAGGCAAGGATCGCACCTCACTGTGAGGCCCCTGCATGGCTTTTCCTGGCACAGTCCGTTCCCCCCCTCCCACCCTGCAAGCAGCAACTGGGGAGGGGTCTGTGGGTGGCTGGAGGAGCCTGGGCAGGGGCAGCATCTCTGCCCACGGGCCTGCTGCAGGCCAAAGGCTGTGCTGGGGCTGGGCTGTCTGGGCAGGGCAGGTCTGGGCAGAGCTTGGCGCTGGTGCTTCCCCACTCCTTACCTCCCTGGGGCCACTTTGGCACAGGGTTCCACTAGTTGCCCCAGTGCTGCTGAGCTCTGGTGCCAGCAAGGTGGGTAACCCCTTTGTAAGGTGTTGCCGTTGCTGGTGGTCAGACATCTTCCTCTTTGCTGAGCTGGCTGAGGGAAAAGCCCTTGAACAAAGTTTTTCAGTGCCAGGCTCTACAGCTTTTCTAAAAAGAGGACCTGCCTGGAGGCCTATCTGAGCAGGGCTGTACTGGTGGATTGCTCTTTAGGAAGAGGGTCCAGGATGGCCCCCAGTTGCTGTTGGGTGCACCCTCAGCTCCAGCCTTGGCTCTGGCAGGGAGCGGGGCCCAGAGCAGCCTCTGCACCCCCATCCTGCTGCGCCAAGGCTCAGGGGTGTGGAGTGGGGGCTGTGCAGGCTGTGCAACCTGTTACCAACCCCTGGAGCAACCCAGGCCTCGTTAGCCCGGTATTCGTTAGTGCAGGGTGTGGGCCAGCCCTGCCAGCAGGGTATTGTGGGTATGGCTGGGGGGAAATGCTGATGTCTCCCTCCTCCTTTGGTGGCTGCCAGCTTGCTGTGCCCACCCTGTCTCAGCCTCTTCCAGGGCATGGAGAACATTTGTGGGCAGAGGAGCAGCTTCAGTGGGACTGAGAACTGCTGTGGGCTTGTAGGCAAGCTTTGTCCCAGCTGACCAGACCATGCTCTGTGCCTCAGTTTTCCCTGGAGAGAAAGCTTGAAGCCTCATCCTGCTCTCAGAGCACCAGGGGTTTGACTCCAGTTATATGCACAAGGACAAAGCATCCCAGAGAGCATTACACACACGGGTTTTGGGGGACAAGAGGAAGCTATGCCCCATACACAGCCCCTGCTGAAACAGGAAGGCTTTAGGGAAAAACTCTTGTTCCAGTCCTCTGCTGAGTAGCCTCCAGGCGAAGAGGGGCAGAGGGGGATGGACCTGTGCTGCAGCCTGCTTAATTAGGCTGCTGTCAATTAGCACTAATGACCAGCAGATGCTGGGTAGTCTGACCAAGGTGCTGCTCTGGTCTGGTGCTGGGGAAACATAGAGGCTAAATCTCCCTGCAGTGGATGTCCCACCTCCCCTGCTCCTGGCATCCAGTGTGGAGGAGTGATGTTATAGCATGGACACAGCTTTGTGCCTGTCTCACCTGGGACCTGGCCAACTTGTTTCATGCCAGCTCCAACCCACCTTGAGGTGTGTGGAGATGAGGGTACCATCAGCAGCACCCCCAGAGGTGAGGGGCAGGTTGGACCTGAAGCTTGTGCCAGGGCTTCCCCTTTCCCAGCAGGACCAGGGACAAAGTCCACCTGTGCTCTAGGGTGAGGAGGGGGCAGGTCCACAGAGGCTCTTTGAGATGCCTGAGCAGGGTGGGGAGTGGCCCTGGATGCTCCCGGGGGGTCTGAAGGGCCTGGGGTGGGCACACAAAGGGTGCCAGGCTGGGGGGCCCATCCTGACGTCTGCCTCCCACTTTGCCCCAGGGGATCCGTGGCTGGCATCACCACAGCCCCACCAGCCCCATGGCTGAGCCCTGAGCCTGTGCCCACTCGCACACCACCCGGTTCACTGCAACACCGGGGCCGGCACTGCTGAGAGACCCCCGCTGCGCCGCCACCACCACCCAGGTGAGACGGGCAGAGTCAGGTGGGCAGAAACCAGCCTTGCACCAGGGCAGGGTGGCAGTGTCCCCACTGGGGCAAGCCCACTGCCCTCTTTCCCCTCCCCATTACTACCCGTGGGCACAGAGCTGAGGGTGGGCAGGGTGCTGGGGTTGTTGCTTTGCCTGCTTGTCCTCCCAGAACACTGCTCTGTGTCCCTGTCTTGGTGGGAGAGCTCAGGGCTGGGGGTGGGGATCTGTTGCTGGGTTGGCTATTCCTGCCTGTTCCCTGCCCGTGCCGGGGAGTCAGGAGGCACAGTACAGGCTCAGCCTGCACTGGCTTGACTTGCGTAGGGGATTTGTTAGAGGAAAGAGGCTTAGGGGGGGGATTGGGGTTGCACTGGGCTCTGTTAGGGTGGGGGGGCCACACACACAGCCGTATCTCTCCTCCTTGGGCAGTCCCTGCTGCAGGCGGGGCTCAGTGGGGGATGCTCCGTGCCAGCAGGCAGGATCAGGCCACAGAGCCAGGCTTAGGAGTCCAGAGATGGCAGCAAGGGGGAACCGGGCACCCCGGCCTCCTCGTCCACCCCCACCGCGGGGGTCACCAGCCCTCCGTGCTGGCCCACCGATTTCTCCTGCTTGCCTGAGCCAGCCAAGCAAGCACCATGAGGTGCCAGCACCAACCGAGGCAAAACGTTCACCGGTATGGAGTCCCATGGGGGGGCATGGGGTGGTGCAATCCAGTGAGGGGCTGGGGATGGTCCTAAGGAAGCTGGGTGGTAACAGCATTCTGGGGGCAGGTGGGATGCAGCCGGCAGCCCTTTCTCTGGTGGGCGCTGGGTGTTTTTGTACACGTGGGAATGTGTGTATCCACATGCCTGCACCGTGGTTGCTCGGCCAGGGAGTGTGTCACCACAATTTGGGGCCACCCCCGGGGCCCCGTCAGGGCAGAGTGAGCCAGCCCGGGGCACTGCCATAGCCAGCCCTGCCTCCGCAGCTGGTGAGATCATTTCCAGGTGACACAGCTGCCAGGAAGGTGGCAGATGGGCTGTGACAGTGAGCGGGGTGATGTGCCTGAGGTGAGTGGGGGGCCACATCCCCCTCTGGGAGCTTGTTTTGGGGATCTGCCACTTCCTGGTGTCCTCTATGTGGGGTGGTGGGCACAGGGGATGCTTGAAGGGATGTGGGGCCGAGTGTGGTGTCCCAAAGGGCTGGGAGGTCCATTGTCCCCATGGAGGGGAGGGACACCTTGTCATCAGCATGACTGTCACCGCCCTGTGGGGAGAGAGAAGAGTGTGCCTCATCTGGCGGTTGTTATTGTGGTGGAGCCCCCCTAGGGTGGAACGGTGGGCGGCATGTGTTGCCGTGCTCTCCATCCCCTTGTAAGGAACCTCCTTGTTTGGGTTTCATCTGCGCCCGGAAAAGCCAGAAGGACGCGACACACAGGGGGTGAAGAGTTTGTGCCTAGACCTGTGGGAACAGGGCTTGTCCCCTCTCAGCTTGGGGGCCTCTCGGCATCCCTCTGGCCGGGCAGGCTGGCAAGGGTTTGCGTGCAGTGTGTGGTGGCTGGGGCCGCCGGGAAGGTGGCATAGCACGTCCATCAGTCACTCGCCATGGCGTGCCAGCGCGGTGACGCCGGCAGGCCGTGCGCGGGGGCGGTTCGGTTTCTCCCATGCCGCGGGCTCAGCCCGCCTCAGCTCTGCGGCTGAGCTCACCTCCGTGGTATGGCAGGAGGAGCCATCGAGGGGCTGCTCTGCCTGGCCCCTGTAAGCCCCACATGTTAAGGTGTACCTTCCTCCCTCTCCCCTCTTACCTCCCCCCCTCTCCTGGATTGGGAGTATTTTTTCATGGGCAGGCAAGATGGGCTCGTTCCCCCTTTGCCCTGCCCTGGTGATACTCTGGCGTCACTCTGTTGGATGTACCAGGGTCTAGGGGGAGGTGTGGGGTGAGTAGCAGGGGGTACTTCTGGGGGTTGGGATGGGGCATCAGGGTGTTGGCATGAGGACCAGACTGGTCCTTGGGGCTTCAAAGGACAGGTAGGTCCTTTGGGTCTGAGGGTGCTCCAGCCCCTCCCTCCCCCCAGTTTCAACCTACTGGCAGGCTTGCAGCTCTGGCCCAGGGGGCTCAGGGAGGGGCTGCAGCCAGGAGGTGTTGAGGTACAAGACAGTCCTGATGTGCAGGTGGGGGGTTCCCCACCCGGGGGGGCTGGCTTCTGAGTGCCACCTGTTCTGTGTTGCCTGGCAGAGGTTTAGGAGGCCTTCAGCATCCTGCAAGGGGGTGGGGGGAGAGGGTTGATCCCGGCAAGAGTCCTCCTGGCATGCCCCGCCGGCCCCCATCCCGGCAGCGCCAGCCGGGGCCTGGCTGCTCTCCCTGCGCTACCGTGCTTGCGCCAGCGCTGCTGGGTCGCTGCGCAGCAGCCATCTTCCCGGCGCATCCCATCCCCCTCTGCTGCCGCCGGGGAGCGGGAGGGATGCTGAGGATGCTGCCAGACATGGAGCCCCCACCCCTCCCCAGGTGCTCAGGAGGGGGGGGGTATGGTGCCTCCTCACTCATCCCGCTTGCCACAGAGCTCCGGTTGCTGGACGATGCTTCCTCCTGCTTCCTCCCCTCATCTTCCTCCTGCTCCGTCCGGCTGCATGCACCGCAACCCCGCTGTTGGGCTGCACTGTGCCGAGGTGGGGGGGAACGGGGGCTGCGAGCGTAGGGCTGGGGCTGGCAGTGATGGCACCGCCTCTCCGCTCGGGTGCCAGAGGGGGGACAGCAGGTGGGCAGTTGGGCTGCCGAGTCAGAAGGAAGACGGCCGTGCCAGGCTGGGATCGGGGTGAGGATGGGCGCCTTGAGGGGCCGCCCCCCCTCTTTCTCTTTCCCTCTCTCCTCTGCATCCCTCCTGCATCTATCCCTCCTTCATCTATCCCTCCTCCCCTCCATCACTGTCGCGGTCACCTTCACCCTCTCGCTGTTTTCCGGAACTGCAGCAACTTTCTGCCATGTGATCCGGAGCCCAGCTCCAGCCCTCGCCACCCCCAGGCAGGCGCGGGCGTCTCCGCAGAGCCCCCCGCTCTCCGCCGCGCCGCAGCCACCGCCGTCACCCCGGCTATGGGCGAGAGATGCGACTACCAGCGCCTGAGCAGCGCCGAGGAGGAGGAAGAGATGCGCGGCCCCCTGCCCCACAGCTTCTCGGACAGCACCGGGCAGCGGGCCCTGCGGCCGAGTAGCGGGCGCCCCACGCTGTCCCCCCGGCAGGACGTCACCCCGGGCATGCCGTACCGGCGGGTCAGTGCGCGGGGAGCCGGCAGGGGGGAACGGGTGGCGGCACCCAGCCGGACTGGATGCCCTCCAAGAGGGGCAGGGTCCTGCTGTGGGGCGTGAGTTGGCAGCTGACATGGTGCTGGGGTGGGGGGTCATGCATGGCATCTCCCCGCTCCGGCGCTTGCAATACCGTGCGGCATCACAGGTGGTGTGGGGATGGCAGCCCCTGCACACCTGTGCTTCCATCGCGACCCATGGAGCTGGGGGAGAGCTGAGAGGAAACTGAGGCAGACTTGACACAGCTTGGGGGGGGTGAGGGGAGTTGCCCAGCACAGGACGGTGGCCTTGCATGTGGGGGTGTCACAGGGGCATGTCAGGCTGTGTGTGGCGTTTCTGTGGGCTGGAGAGCATGTCGGTACATGCGGACGATGCAACTGCCTTTGGGGTGTAGGGCAGGTGTTTGGGTTGTTGTGGGTAGGAGGTCAGGCACAGGGGTGTTTGGCCACCTGTGTGCCAGCTTGGGTGACTATTTGGCCGTGCATGACAGGCGAGCATGGATGTCACCCATACCCTGTTAGCAAGGAGCGTGTCGCACCGGGAGCGAGCACCCGTGGGCACTGAGGGCGGCTCCAGGTGTGCGTCAGGCAGGGGCGGGGGTGCGGGGGGGGGAGGAGGGGGGGCGTGCGATGCCGCCGGCTGTGTGGCGCCGGGGGTGTTTGCGCACGTGCAGGGCTGCAGCTGGGGGGGAGAGGGGGGGCGCACAGAGGGGACGGGGGCGGGGGGGCGGCTGCGGTCATGCAGGTGGCGGGAGGCGCGCGGGGTGGTGGGGGTTGCGCCTGTGTGGTCCTGAGGTGCACGTGAGAGTCGTCACCACCCCGTGCATGAGCATGGGTGCAGGTAGGGTGGATCCCCAGGGGCGGGTGTGCACGGCACAGGAGAGTAAGCGGCAACTGCACCAGGGGTCTTTGTCACCTGCTGTATGGTCATCTGTGACACCACCCCACCCCTCCAGGTTGGGTGTTTGCTGGCAGGACTCTGGTCATCCATCTCAAGCAGAGGTTGCAGCATTACTGTCAGTGCCCATGGGCCTACCACGGGGAAACTGAGGCACAGAGTATCGCCAGCACAACGGGCAGGGCTGTGTCTCCTCTGGTCCCCTTTAGAGACCAGTGCTCCCAGAGTGTGTGCTGAACTGGGCAGCCTCAGTTGGCGCTCGGAGTGCAGGAGGCAGCGTGCCGGCCCCAGTAGGTGCCAGTACTGGCAAGTGCCATCCCCAGCTGATGGCGGTGATGCGCTGTTTCAGGACTGGGACATCCCTACACACACACACCCGCGTCCCCGGTGTCCCCTGGGGCGGGGACGGGGGAGCTGGCGCGTGGCAGAGGTTGGTGCCGAGGGCACCGTGCCCGGGTGTTCCCGGTCAATGGGCTTCTTGTGCCGGGCGTCAATGCCAGCCGAGATCTCGGCGGTGGAAGCTGCAGTGGAGGCTTCTCCGCACCTGGGGGTTTGCATAACCCCCTCCCTGCTGCTCCCCGGCACAGCGATGGCTGCGGCTTGCGGATGGGGTGGGGGTGGGGGGAAGAAGGGGGGAGATCTGAGCAGGCGGGAGCCATGGCAAGAGGTTGCTGTAGGTCTTTCCTCTCTCACGCCACGGCCAGCTGTTCTCCCGGGGGAATTTACAGGCAGACAACAGCACCGGGGCGGGGGTCAGCCCTGCTGGAGCACGAGACGAGCCCTGGGGTGCTGGTGGTACCCCGCGGCAACCGGGCAGCGGCTACGCTTGCCAAGCCAGAAGCTCCCCCCGCAGTGCCCATCGCCCTGGCGTCGTGCCTCTGGCTCGGCTGGGGAGCGGAGGGCCGGATGTCTCCTCTCCCTCCCTCCTCGCTTCCTGGGGGGAAACTGAGGCCCGGAGCATTTCCCAAGGCTGGGGCGAGTTTCCATGGAAATGGGAGCGGGGGTCCGGGCTCCCAGCTGTCGGCGCCCGCCAAACAAGGGAGAAAGCGGCACATTGATGGGAGCCCGGCCCCCTGGGCGCGCGTCCCAGCCCCGGCCGAAAATAACCCCTCCTGGGGAGCGCAGCGCAGGCAGCGGGCTGGGACCGAGCCCCGCTTCTGGCCAGGGGTCCCCAGGAAGAGTCTCTAGACAGGAGGGCGACCCTCAGCCCTGCCTGCAGTTGTCCCCCCCGCCCCGGCCCCGTTTCGTTGGGGAAGGGGAGGGCCGGCCGGGAGGATCGAGAGCTGGACGGAAGGAGGTGGAGAGCCACAGCCAGCGTCCGGCCGACGGACGCCACGAGCCCCTCTGTCCGCTTCGGGGGGATATGTGAGGCGGGCAAGCCCGGGGGGCATCACTGTAGCCAAGCTGAGGCGGCTGGGGGTGCTCCGGCTGCGCTGAGCGGGCTCTGCCTTGGGACACCAGCGCCGGGAAAGGGACATCGGCGGTGCCCGGGTCCGGCGGCGGGCAGCCCGGCAGGATGCGACGCTTCCAGGCTTTGCGCCGATCCTTCCCCTTCCTCACTCGCTTCCGCCTCTACCGAGTAAGTGCCGACCCCCGCCCCGAGCAGACCCCGCACTGTCTGTCACTCAGCCTGCGGGCAGGGGACCGGGCATCCGCGGCACTCGCCGGGAACTGCCGGCTGCTTTCGCCCCGCATGCCCCCTCTGCCCCTGCGCGCCCCCGTGCCCAGCTGCTCGCCGCACCCGCCGTATTTTTAGCTTGAAGTCGAGGGTTGTAATTGCGGTGACATGGCCGGAGCACCCGAGCACCGGGGGCAAAGGTGCCGAGGACCACGTCGTCTCCTGGGGGAGAGGAGAGGATAGCGGGGGCTGCCCTGCTGTAGAGCTGGGATGAGGGATCCCATATTCCCTCAGGCTCTCAGCAACTGAAGGCAGAGCCATTCTGTTCTCGGAGGGGTGGCAATGGAAGCGAGGGGAGCCAGGACAGGGGGCAGAAGTGTGGAATAGTGGAATAGACCTGTTACATTCCTGTGCCCTGAAAAAGCTGCTGGTCTGACACTGGTGGTGCTGGGGTGTCCTGTGCTGCAGCTGTGGGGCACCGGGACTCCCAGGGGGACCCTAAGGTCCCTGTCTGTTCCCTCCCTGTGGCTGCTGGGTGAGGTGGCAGAGGAGACCCACCATGGGTCTGTGCATCAGCCCAGGTGGCAGTGCAGGGTGCCAGGGGGCCAAGAGCCCATGCCAAAGTGGCTCTTTTTACTGGGGACAGCTGCCATCTCCCCAGGCAGATCCTCCAGATGGGCAAAGGGAGGCTGACAGGCATGGTGCCATGCTGTGGGGTGCCCTTCAGCTGGGGACAGCCTTTGCTGAAGCAGGGGGATAGGCCGGTGGTTTTGTGGGCACGATGGGAGTCCCTGTCTGTCCCTGGGAGCCCTGCCAATGGGGTGCCTCTTCTGGCCCCCCCAGGGAGCTGGGGACAAGCTCAGGAGACGAGTTTTGTTAGCCCCACCAGATGACTCCCCCAGGGGTACCAGGGCAGAGAGGAGAAGGACACAGTCCCCCCTCACCCAGCATTTTGTCCCAGCAGAGGCTGAGCTGTAGCATGCAGACAGAGGAGGGCACAGACTGGCTGCTGGAGCTGCTCACCGAGCTGCAGCTGCAGCAGTACTTCCTGCGCATCCGGGACGAGCTCAACGTCACCCGCCTCTCCCACTTCGAGTACGTCAAAAATGAGGATCTGGAGAAGATCGGCATGGGACGCCCCGGTGTGTACACTCCCCATAGACCTCCCCCTGTAGCCCCAGATGTCTGTGCAGCATCTTCTGGGGAGTACAGAAGAATATGCAGTCCATGCGGCTGGGGAGGGACCCCCCACCCCATGCTGTGTCGGTGACAGCCCCTGTGTCCTGCAGGCCAGCGGCGGCTGTGGGAGGCAGTGAAGCGGAGGAAAGCCATGTGCAAGCGGAAATCCTGGATGAGCAAGGTAAGGGTGGGAGAGAGGCAGGTGTGGCAGGGAAACTGAGACAGGCAGGAGGAGCTGGACCTCTCTCCATGCTCTTCACTGGTGCCCAACTGGTTCCTGGGTGCCAGCAGGGAGATAGGCAGAAACCCCTGTTGCGTGCCTTGCTTGTGGTGTGACCCTGCCAGCATGTGCCCTGGTTCTCTGGTGTCTCCTGGGTCACTTCCTGGGGAAGAGTGGCCCTGCCACCCCAGTATGCAGGAAATTCATTCCCTTTGCCTGATTTGCCTCTTTTCTGGGAAAATATTTGCAACTAATGAGCCACACAGCCCACGCCTCTCACCCCAGCTGTATCCGTGGGCAGCAGCACTGCCCAGACCCCTGCCTGCCTCATGGTGAGGAGATACAGCCATGTACCCACAGGGGCTGGGGGTGCAGCATTGGGAACCCCAAGATGCACATGTTCCCCTCATGCCATCCCTTTCAAAGCTGATGCTACTACCACCGTGGCACCTTGCACCCCCAAAAGAATGGAGCACTTGCAGCTGGGTGCTGGGTCGTGGCCTCTCCCCAGTGTGACTCATCTGGGCTGGGATGGGCTTTTAATAGAAGGCGACTCAGCCTTGAGCAGGGCGCAGAAATGCCACCTCCCACCCTGGCCACATGCTGGGCCCAGCCCCCGCGCACCCCTCACCAGTCCCAGCTGCAGGGGCTGGGATGGGCCCTGTCCCATGGGGTACATCGTAGCTTCCAGCTGGGGAAGAGGGAGGTGAGAGCCCATTCCCTCTGGACAGTGTGTATTTCAAGGCCCATTTTGCACCACACTCAGCCTAAGCTGGAGGTTTCTTTTGGCTTTGTGCCCAGGCACATCATGTATCCAAGAGTGCCTGAGGCCCTCCGGCTACCACCCTGGTTTGCCAGGGCTGCTGGGGATGCACCGTGGGGCTGTGGTGAGAAGTACAGCCCACTGCATATGCCCAGAGTCTGCTAAGCGTGCAGAGAGCTGGAGGAGCAGAGCCTGCTCCTGCAGCCTGCCTGCCCTGGATAATCACCAGTTAGGTCATCATTAGGTTCCAGAGTGTACAGCCCAGGCAGGGCATCCTTCTGGCACTGCTCACTCACAGACCCAAGCACCCAGAGGTCCCTGTGCCCATCTATCACCTGCCCCTGTGTCCCACAGGTGTTCAGCGGGAAGCGTCCTGAGTCAGAGCTGCCACCCCAGCCCCAGAGCACGTTCCGCAAACCCCCCACGCCCCCACCCCCTGAAGCTGGGGGCCAGCACTCCCTCACCTGCCTCGTGCGTGAGCGGGACCTCTCGCTCTTTGAGAAGCTGGGCGATGGCTCCTTTGGCGTCGTGCGGCGCGGCGAGTGGTGCACGCCTGCCGGCAAGACGGTGAGGGGGCTGCAGGGGCAATAGGGGGTGGTGGGGCCACCCGAGGGAAAGATATGCTGGGGCTCATCCCTGCTTTGGCCGTAGCTGAACGTGGCGGTGAAGTGTCTAAAGACGGATGTGCTGAGCCAGCCAGAGGCACTGGATGACTTTATCCGGGAGGTGAACGCCATGCACTCCCTCGACCACAGGAACCTCATCCGCCTCTACGGCGTGGTGCTCTCCCACCCCATGAAGATGGTGAGCTTTAGGGTGACCCTGATGCCACCCTATTGGGGTCCCACACGATAGGGGGGTAAGCAAAGCCAGGCTGGGTCCATACCCTGAGTCCTCCTCTGGCATCCTCAAGGGCACAAGGCGGCTGGAAACCAGCCCAGCCAAGGTGCTCTGGATTGACCAACTTGCTGTCCCATCCTCATGGCACAGGTGACAGAGCTGGCCCCACTGGGCTCCCTCCTGGACCGCTTGCGGAAGAATCAGGGCCATTTCCTCATCTCTACCCTCTGCCAGTATGCCATCCAGGTGGCCAAGGGCATGGCCTATCTGGAGTCCAAGCGTTTCATCCATCGTGACCTGGCAGCCCGCAACATCCTGCTGGCCTCCAATGAGCTGGTCAAGATTGGGGATTTTGGGCTGATGCGGGCCCTGCCCAAAAATGATGACCACTACGTGATGCAGGAACATCGCAAGGTCCCCTTTGCCTGGTGAGACACTGGGGGAGGATGAAGGGGGAAACACACCTGGGGTTGCAGGCATCCTCCTGATGCTCATGTCCTTCCCTGTGCAGGTGTGCTCCTGAGAGCCTGAAGACTCGTACCTTCTCCCATGCCAGCGACACCTGGATGTTTGGGGTGACCCTCTGGGAGATGTTCACCTATGGGCAGGAGCCCTGGATTGGCCTCAATGGCAGCCAGGTGGGTGTACAACAGCGATCTGCCTCCTCATCCCCTCACCCCAGGAGTGCAGGGCCCCCTGACAGCACCGGCTTCCTTACAGATCCTGCACAAGATAGACAAAGAGGGAGAGCGTCTGCCGCGGCCTGAGGATTGTCCCCAGGATGTCTACAATGTCATGCTGCAGTGCTGGGCACACAAGCCTGAGGACAGACCCACCTTCGTGGCCCTGCGGGACTTCTTGGTGGAGGTGGGTGAGCGGGTGGGAAAGGGTCAGAGGTCTCTAGTGCCCCTCTCTTACGGGCTCTGTGCAAACCCGGGCAGCGTAGCGGGTATTGCCAAAGTGGGAGGTGATGTTTGGGGGCCCTGGGACAGGAATCTTTGTTGCAGGGAGGTTGTGGCTGGTGACATGGTCACAGCAGGAGGACCTCTGAGTGCCACCTTGCTCTCATGGAACATCCAGGTGCTCCTGTTGCTCTTTCCCACCCCACTGATATTTGGGCTGGGAGCAGTGGTGCCGTCTGCTGCACATTTTTGGGGCTCATTGCTTGTTGTGAGTCTGGGTTTTTCCCAGAAGATTGTGGGTATGCACATGATGGGGTGCTGCACCCCCTGTCCTCACCTCCCCTCTCCTCTCAGGCCCAGCCCACTGACATGAGGGCACTGCAGGACTTTGAGGAGCCTGACAAGCTTCATATCCAGATGAATGACATCATCACAGTCATCGAGGGCAGGTATTGTACAGGGTGGGGGACTCAGGCTAGCTGCCAGCTTGCATGGGGACAGGGGGGGCCTAGGAGTGGTGGGGCCATGAGCACTGGTAGAGCTCTGGGGAACAGGGATGGGGGGCTCTGACATCCTGGCCTCATACCCTGCAGGCAGGCAGAGCTGCCTCCACTTTTGAGGGAGACGTGCTATTCCCTGGGTGGCACAGCACCACAGGGCCACCCCAGAGTGGGGACATGGCCATGCCTGTGGGCAGCATGGCCCTGCCCACACCATCATCCCCACTGACTCACCCCACTGCACCCATGGGTTTGCCCCGGGAAACCGCGCACCCCGAGGCCGCTCCCTGCTGATAGCGACAGGGACGTGCCACGGGGCTGCTGTCACCCAGCCTGGAGAGGCACGGGGGGACTAGGTACCGTGGTGGTGTCACCTGTCAAGCCCTGTGCCATGGGCTTTGTTTCTCCATCCCTGCTTGCTGCCCCGGGACATGGCCACCCCTCTTCGCCACCCTATGGACCTGCAGACCGGGTCCTTTGGTCCCTGCATCCCCATCTCAGGATGCACCCGTCCTTCTCCATCTCAGGGACAGCAGGGACCCTCCGCAGGAGCTCAGTGTCGCTTTGCCCCACTGGCACAGGGGAGACCACCCCCTCCAGCCCCGGGGGGATGCAGAGAAAAGCTTTGTCCTTCCCCCCCTCCCGGTCCCCCGCCCCCGGGACCAGCTCCCCGCGGTTAGTCACGGCCCGGAGGTGAATCAGGCCGGGTTTGTGTGTCTGCAGGGACCGGCTTTCTCCCGGGATGACTCTTGCCCAGGGTCTGGCGGTTTAATTGCAGGGAGGGGAGGAGAGGGGAGGGGAAGCGGCGTCGGCGGAGGGAGGGAAGAAGGGAGGGAGGGAAGGAGCGGCGGAGGGCGGTGCGGCCGCTCTAGTGTGCCTACATCGTCCCCGCTGCCGCATCTCGGCCGGGGATCCTGCTCCCGCCGACCCCCTCCTCGCCGCCAGCCTCAGGTGAACTACGGCGGGGAGGGGGACGGAGCGGGAGGATGATGGGCGGGAGCGGGATGCTGGGGGGACGTGGCCACGCTCGGGGATGCCGATGGGCCGGGAGGTGCAGCCTTCTCTGCCTCAGTTTCCCCCGGGGACGCCGGTCTTTGATGACTCCTCAGTAGGCACGTTTTGGGGATGCTGGTTTTGGGCAGGCGGGGAGGGCTCTGCAGCCCTGGGGTAGCAGGCGCTCCAGAGTAGCTGCCGGCGCTTCCAGAGTGCCGGAGGGGATCCCTCATCCCCGTGCCTCAGTTTCCCCCCCCCGGAGTGGCTGCCCCCCACGGCGCTGCTGGCGGGGGTGCCCGGGCAGGGAGGGCAGGGCTGGTGGGGGTGGGCTTCTCTCGGGGGCCGCATCCTGCCCCGCCGAGGCCGCCCGGGGCACTGTAAACACCCCCCACCCCTTTTCAAGCCCCTGCCTGTCCTTCGGCGGGCTCCCGGCGTGCGTACGTGTGTGTGGGCAGGGGCAGGGACCTACCTGAAAGCCCCCCGGGGAGCCGGCGGCGGGAGGGGGCTTTCGAGGGGGAAGCCAAGGCAGAGCCTGAGCGGGTTTGTACCGGGGGTCCGAGCCCGGATCCGTTGGGATGAGGCTGGGAGGGGAGGTGCGGCTGCAGCATTCCTGCGGCGGGATGCGGCAGTGCCGGGGGACAGGGAGAGCGAGCGGAGGGGACTTGCGAGGAGGGGAACTGTCACCTTCCCGGCCCCGCCGCGGGTGAGGGAGGGTTCGCGGTACCGGCTGGGCTGTGCCAAGGGGTCCAGGCGCTGAGTAAGGCGGCTGACTGGCGGCGAGTGGGGAAGGTAAACAGGAAAAGGGCTGAGCTGGTGGCCGGGGGTGACTCACAGGTGACTCCAGGAAACTGTGGGGCCTGTGCCAGCCTTGCCGGGCTGGCACTGCTCACAGCCCACCGCCCCCAGCCCTGTGCTAGCCCTGTCCAGCAGGGAGGAGTCTGGGGGGAGAAGACCAGGGGGGGAATAGGGTCAGGCTCCCTCACCTTGGTATGCCACAGGCTGGGCAGGGGGCACCGCTTGGGGTGCCCTTCCCTGCATCCTACCCGTTCCTATCCCCCCACACCAGGCCCCTTTCCCATCCCCCTTCAAGCTGGGCAACTGCCCTATCCCACCCTGGAGCTAGTGGCCACATCCTGGGGGTAGGCAGGAGGCTCCTGGTTGAATCCTGGGGTACTATGAGCTCTCCTGAGGACTGGCACCCTTGACACCCTACCCGCATGGCCACAGGCAGTTTAGCAGCCTGCACAGGGCTTGCTTGTAGTGTAAGATGGGAGTGAGGGAGATCCTGCAGTGGTCTGTCCCCCACCATGCATACCCTCCCACTCCCAGTTTTCCCAGTGGGACTGGAATATTTGAGGGTACAGCAACAGACCCTGTCCACAACCTTTCATGCTGTCCCTGGCTGTGTGGGAACCAGCAGTGAGCAGCTCAGCATCACCCTAAGGCTTCTGCAGAATTTGGGTCAGCTGGGAGGAGAAGGGGCACATCTTTTTAGGCACAAGTAGGGAGCTTTGTCCCCCACCACCTGCACTCCTAGCACCTTCCTGGTGCAAGGACCATGTGGGAAGGGAGGCAGAGCACTCTGTCAGCTTAGGGTTGGGATCCCAAGCGACTGGGTTCCCCTCCTGGTTATGCCACTGCCTGCCTGCATAGCCTTGGGTGAGTCACTTCATCTCCTCCCCATGACCAGGCGTGTGGTCCCCCTCCCATCCCCTCATCAGTAACAAGGTCCTTTTTATTCCTTAGGGCCGAGAATTACTGGTGGCGGGGTCAGAATAAGCGGACCCTAAAAGTGGGCCAGTTCCCCCGAAACACGGTGACCTCGGTGGCAGGGCTGTCAGCCCACGACATCAGCCAGCCTCTTAAAAACAGCTTCATCCACACAGGCCATGGAGACACCAACCCGCAGCACTGCTGGGGGTTTCCTGATAAAATTGATGAGTAAGAACCTTTCTGTCTTCTCTGCATCCCCCGCCTGCTCCCCGCCTTTCCCACTGCCCGCTGGGCACTGGAGCAAGCTGCAGCTTGGCCACCCCCACTTGAAGCATCTCTTCCCTCTGCTGTGCTGGGGATGGTGGCTCTGGGTAGGGTCTCCACGGCTGGACTAACTCCCTTGCCTTTTCTAACTAATGGGGTCAGGGATGTGGGGGGCTGCTGTACTTGTGGGGGGTTACCCTGGGGGGAGCACCTTCACACAGCCCTGCAGCCCCTTGTGACTGTCCTGGGGCAAAGGGACATCAGTGAGCACCACACCGGAGGTGGCCACGTTACTCCAATGCCTTTGGGGTGTCCCAGGGCTGCTAAACCCATGCCCTTCAGTGCCTGCGTGGAGGGAAGCTGTGATGGAGGTGCACCTCAGCCGCACGGTTTTAGCAGCATGATCCTTTTTTTTGAAAGTAGAACATGAAAAAATCCACCAGAATTTTTTTCCTCCCTCTGTTTCATTGGGAGAGATCCCAGTTGGTCTCTGATGAGGGGAAGGTTGGGTGTCAGGCGGACTGGCTGTGCCCATCATGGGTGCTGGAGACAAAGGGGGCAGTGGACCTTGACTTGGGGCATTGGGCATAGTGGGGGTGTCTCTGCTAGTGCTGGGCTGGGAGGATGGGGTAGGACTGCTACAGGGAAAGGGGGAAACAGTATGGGATTTAAAAGCCTGGAAAGCTCCTGCTTTGTAGAGCCAGCTCCTGCGCTTGGTACAGCACATCCTCTGGGATCATGATCCCACTGCAGTTTGGCATCCCAGCCCTGGTGCAGCTCTGCTGGTGTCCTCGGTCCCATCCTGATGCCTCCGCGGTGTCGTGGGCTGTGCCGGTCGCCCTCCAAGGATTGAACCGAGGCGCTGTGCACATGGACCCAGCTCGTGCCCCGGCAGGCCTCCCCGTACCCCGCTGCGTGGGCACGGGTGATGGGTACGTGCTGCCTGGGCCGCCGAGAACTCCCCAAGCTCGGCACACGCCCAGGCCTTCGGGCTCCACCAGCTCCCGCCGGCTCCCTGCTTCACCACGCCTGGCTTGCGGTGGCTCGCCCGGGCCTCCCGGCACCCCACTAGCATGTCCTACCGGGGTGCCATGCCCTGGGTGCAGCATCACACCATGGCACCCCAGTGCTGGAGGTGTCCTGGGCACCGCACCTTGGGCACGGCACCCTGTTGGCAATCCCTCGGGTACGGTACATCTCGTACGCGCAGCCGGAGAGGGGTGGGTGACACTGAGACAGCACCAGGCTCTGTGTCATAGCGCTGAAAGCTTCTGGGGTGGGGTGCCCCAGTGCCTTTGGGGATGGGACCCGCTGGGGCTGGGGGGTGTCCTGTGCGATGTGGTGTGGGGTCCCCAATGGCCCCTGCTGACCCCTCCGTGCTCTTCCTTCTCCCCACAGGCTGTACCTGGGAAATCCCATGGACCCTCCTGACATTTTAGGTGTGGACCCGAGTGCTGCCAGACCCACACAGCTTCCAGGCAGGGCTAAAAGTGAGCAGTTTTTCTCCTTCCCCCTGCCTGTCAGCTGCACAAAGCCCCATCCCCATGCCTTGCTGACAGGTGGGCTGGATCCTCTCCTATCTGTTTCTCTGCTACCACTTGCTGTTTGCAAACCTAGGGTGGGAAGCTGGGGTGGCAGGGCATGTTGTGAACTGGCCACGTGCCACTGCTAGCAGCGTGGGTGGCCAGTGGCTCTGCCTGGCTGGACTCTGCCCCTGTGCCCTTTGTCCAGGTCCTGTTCCCATCCTTCCACAGCTGGGCTCCCCAGTCTGGGGGATCTCAGCAGAGCCACCACAGGGAGGGAGCTCTGTGCATGTGGCACAGCTGCCCTAAACATGCACTTTTCCCTTGGGAGGGCTTCCCACCATCATCCTTCCCGCACCCCACCGGTGGTGGGGCACACGATGAAGCATGCGCCCCGCTAACAAGAACACCCTGGCTGCCATTTGCTCTGCATGCTCACCCTGTGCCTCCTCTCCTCTCGGGCTTTCTCTTCTCCTGCAGGGCAGCCACCTCCACGCCCGCCTCAGCCTACTGTCCTGCTCACCAGTAAGTTGGGCTTTCTTGGGTCCGCCTCTTCTTCGTCCTTTGTTGCCCCTCTTTTATTTCTCAGCTCCTTTCATTCCCTCTACCTCCCGGGTACTGACTTGCACCTGTGGGTGATGGCATTTGTGGTGGGGACACAGATGCAGAGCAGGGTGGCTGGCTTGGGGCAGGGGCGTAGGGGACTGTGGGGTGGGGAAGGGCAGGGGTACCCTGCCCGTGGCACCCCAGCCCCCTGCCTAGATAAGCATTGCTGCACCCAAGATGGCAGCAAAGGTGACTGAAGCTATGGGGCAACTTGGCAAATTTTGGTGTTGAAGTGTTCTCCCCTTGTACCCCCAGGGATGGGTGCTGAGACCCTCACAATCTCTCTTGTTCCCCTCCTAGAGCCCTGCTACGACCCAGTCAGTGAGGAAGAGGAGGGTCTGCCAAGGGGTCTCCAGAAGCTCTGCCTGAAGAAGCCAGGCACAGGGAAGGGTCTGCGACCAGTCAAGCCGTCAGCACGGGTGCCGGGCACCAAGATGGGTGAGCGGCAACCGGGACGGCTGCTGAGCGAAGGACCGGCAGGCAGCGAGGTGACCCTCATTGATTTTGGGGAGGAAGTGCCTCAAGGTAGCCCGTCGCCAGTGGGGGAGCTGACAACCCCATCATTGGCCAAGCTGGCCATGGAGGCTTTCTCGTTGCTGGACAAAACCCCACCACAGAGCCCCACGCGAGCTCTACCCCGTCCCCTCCACCCCACACCAGTGGTGGACTGGGATGCCCGACCCTTGCCCCCACCACCTGCCTATGATGATGTGGCACAGGATGAGGACGATTTTGAGGTCTGCTCCATCACCAGCCCCCCAAGCCGGAGGGGCAAGACCAACTATGGCTTTGTGGACGAGGGGGAGCGGGCGCCAGTGCTGGAGGACAATCTCTTCCTGCCCCCAAAGGAGACTAAGCAGCCCAGCCTGACACAGACCACAGAGCTCTTTGAGGAGCTGCAGCAGGAGTGCATGAAGAGGCTCAATGTCCCCATGGGACTGTCCGCCCCTGCTGATGACAAGCCCCAAATCCCACCCCGTGTCCCCATCCCACCCCGGCCCCTACGCCGCAATGAGCCCGGGCGCTGGTCAGGGGAACTTTCCCCAGTTTCAGGGGGTGAGGAAGACCGGCCGCCCCAGATCCCCCCCCGGGACCCACTGTCACAGCCCACCTCTCGGACACCCAGCCCCATGGCGCTGCAGGTGGGCTCCCCTCAGCAACGTGCTGCCCTCTGCTCCTGCCTCTCCACCTCGCCAGGGAAGCCCATGCCCACCACGCAGAGTTTTGCCCTCGACCCCAAGTATGCCACCCCCAAAGTCATCCAGGCACAAGGCAAGGACTGCTCCAAGGGACCCTGCATCCTGCCCATCGTGAAAGATGGGCAGAAGGTCAGCAGCACTCACTATTACCTGCTGCCCGAGCGTCCTGCCTACCTGGACAAGTATGAGAAGTTTTTCAAGGAGGCCAAAAGTCCTGAGGAGGTGCCCACGTCCCGTCTGGTCACCACAGCTACCGTCCGTCCCATGGTGCAGCAGCCACCACCAGACTGCAAGGCCAACTTCTCCTCCAACAACAGCAACCCTGGGCCCAAGTGCCTGGTGAAAGCTTCCTGCAGCCTCCAGAAGATTGTCTATGATGGGCCAGATGGCTGCCGCCCTGCTGACAAGATCCGGCTGGTAAGTGGCATCCTCAGGAAAAGGGGGACGCAGTGTCTATGGGCTCAGTCAGGCAAGAGCCATGCCCACCCTGTGCTTAGGTTTCCCAGAACTCAACATCACGGGATTGGCTACGGTGTTCCCCAGATGTGCTGTGGGACATCGGTGTCACTGGAACTCCAAAATGAGGATTGCAGGCCCTTTTAACTCAAACTATTCATACCCATGACCTCAGGGAGCTGGGAAGGAAGGAGGGTGTCACTGCAATCCCCTTGGGCTCTCTGGGTTGGGTCTGTGGTGGCTAAGAGTCTGCACCTAAGCCCAGGAGAGGTCAGAGATCCCAAGGCTGCAGATGGTCCCAGCTATGGGCTGGTGGCTCTCCTGGAGATGGAGCCAGCCAGGGGCTCCTTCTCACCCAGGGCTGGTGGCTCCCCCAGGTACAAGACACAGTGCATGGTGTGACCACTGAGGAGTGCCAGGCAGCTCTGCAGAACCATGGCTGGAGTATCCAACGAGCCATCCAGTATCTGAAGGTACCACATGCCCCTGTCACAGCTCCCACTAGCGTGGTGGCACCCCTGTTACCCCCTTCACCATGCCCTGTCCCCTTGCAGGTGGAGCAGCTCTTCTGCCTGGGGATAAAGTCCCGTGTCGAGTGCCACCGGGTACTGGAGATGTTCGACTGGAACCTGGCCCAGGCCAGCTCCCACCTCCTTGATCCCTGCAGCACCGCCCGCCAGAAGTAGGGGCACAGATGTATTTTTTTGTGGGGGGTAGCTCCATGTCATGTTGCTCTTGTCTGGCTGGCACTGGCACTGCTCCTGAGCTCATGTCCTTTCCTCTCCTTACAGGCGGTGACAGCAGGGATGGGGCAAGCTTTGTTGGATCTGGAGCAGGCATCTCACTGTGGGACCACTCCCCTGGTGTCCACCCCCACCCACACAACTTGCAGCTGGACTCTGGACTGAGCCCCCACATAGGGGACAGGAACACCCTGAAAGAGAGCCTGCCCAGCACCCCAGACCTGCCAGGGCGCCTGTGCTCTGGCTTTGGCAACAGCCTCCGCCCCTTGTTGAATTGTTTTTGTAAAGAGAAATGTAATTTTAATATATATATTATATATATAAAAAATATTCTATGGAGAGGAGGAGGGTGCCTGTGGTCTGCCAGGTTCATCCCTGCCAATGCACAAGGACAGGCCATGTCTCCACTGGTGCAGGTAGCTGGGAATGTGACCCAGGGGACCAGCCACACGTATGGTGCCTGGGAGGGGATGCACATGTGTGGTGGTGCACAGCAGGTGCTGGGGATCCTCAGGGAGCTGTGTGACACCCATAAACTCCCTTGGTGATGGCTCCCAGACAGTTTCAGGGTACAAAGGTCCCCCCATCTAGGGTAACTGGAGTCCTGTCACCTCCCCAGGCCTAAAGCTTGAATGCTGGGCATGGTTTTCTCTGCTCTGAGCAGGCAGTTCTTGCCTGTGGGGATGTCCCTGTGCAGCAGAGCACCCTGCAGCAGGGCCCCCCATTGCCCTCACACCCCACAGGACTCGGCTCCCGGCTGCTGCCTGAGTCATGCCCGGGCAGGGAGTGGTGGGACCTGCGTCGCTCTCCCACCCACGCGTGGGGTGTTGTGCAACCGGATGCCACCGCGCAACTGCAGCCAGGTGCTGAGGGGAGGGGGGTGAGGGCCTTGGCCCCCATAGGGTGGCAGTGTTAACACCCCCTCCAGTTGGGTGTCAGAGCTCCTTAGGTGGGTTCCCTGAGGTGACATCTTGCAGCAGCACTGGAAACAGGACTCTGTGCATGTGGAGGAGGACCTCAGTGCCTAGACCCACTGGGTCTGTGGGCATTGGTGATACCTGGTCTCCAAAATGCCCTCTGCTTCAGAGCTTGGCAGCTTCAGTGGAGTGAAGCCTCATAGTGAGCCACCTGTCAGGAAAGGCTGTGCTGGCATGGCAGTGGGTCCTTCCCTGTGGCAGATGGTAGTCAGCCACATCATGTATGTGCCATGTGGACCCACATCTCTGCTAATCTCTGGTTCTCCAGTCCAGTCCCTGAGTGTGGAGTCAGGAGGTATGCGAGTGCTGGCCACGCATGGGTGTTTTGGGCTTTCTGTGCTTTAATTTCCCCATCTAAGGTGCAGATACATGGCAAGGCAGCCAGCTGTGATGGCTTGAGTGAAGTGAGGAAGGCACAAATGTGTTCACCAACTTAGGTTCTCTCCTCAAAATGATCCCAGAGCTGGGCTAGGCCTTGTGAAGCAAATGTGCGTTTGCTGGGTCCCTTTGCATGGCCAGGAATGCCTGTGGCCTCTGTCCCTGTTGGAAGGTGACCTCCAACCCGGGGCAAGGCCTGGCGCCACCACCCATGGGGGAACAACCTCCCTGGCTGGGCCCATGTAGGCGTTTGCCGCGATGGCACAGATAACCCCTGCATGCAGGTCCCCGGTGTGGTGCCGGGGCAGGGTTAGCACGCGGGACCCTGAGGCAGCAGTGGGAGGCTGCTCCTTCCTCCTTCCTCCTTGGCAGCCGGCCCACCCCTGCCAGGGGTTACCAGCCACGCAGCTGAGCGTGGGGGACTCGGCAAGGAATGAGGGGTGCAGGGCTGAGGGTTAGCCCACCCCTCCCAGAGGTGCTGGGGGACCCTTCTCCCCACTTACAGTCCTAGGATCTTTGGGCCAGGTGGCTTTGCAGCCCATCAGGTGCTCCCCAGGGGTTGGGAGACCACAACTTTGGGGTTCCAACCATGGGGTCATGCTGGGAGGGGCCTTAAAACTTCTCATAGTGAAATGGGTGTTCCACAGCATCAGGGTGTCCTCAGGACTGGGATTCAGCCACCTCTGTGGCAGGCTGTAAGGACATGGAGCCAGCGGTGCTCTAGGCAGGACACATGTCACCCTCGTCACTGCTGCCCAGGGGAGTGCTCACCCACAGAGCCACCTCCACGGCACAGTTCCCCTGGGACAGGGAGAACTGCAGCCCTGTCCCTGCCATCGAGGAAGCACCATGGGGTGTTGGTGCCAGTGGCTGCTCTGGAGCTGGGCACTGTGGGAGCTCTGGGTGCTGCCAGGTAAGTGCTGGGGTCTGGTCTGGATGCTGGGTGGTCAATAACATCTGGGTGACAGGTGAGGGATGACGCTGTGAACAACTCTCTGGCTGCCTGAACATTTTTTTGAAAGTTTGAGCCTGAGCACTCAGCTGGGATTTGCCCCCAGAATCAGACTCACAGAATCACAGAAAGCCAGGGGTTGGAAAGGACCTCAAAAGATCATCAAGTCCAACCCCACTGCCAGAGCAGGGGGTTTGAATATCCCCAGAGAAGGAGATTCCACAACCTGCCTAGGCAGCCTGTTCCAGAGCTCTGCCCCATCTCCACTGATGCCACAGTCTCAGTATGGTCCCCTGACCATGGCAGGGGAAGTGTCAGGGGGTTTCTGAGTCAAACGGAGACTGTCACCCATGGGAAAGGGATCTGTCTTGCTCTCAGTATTGTCTGGGATGATGTGTGCTGGGCTGGGAACCAGTGCCAAGGGTAACGTGGATTGGAGGCACCCTTCTTCCCCATTAGGAAGGAGAGATTAGGGTGCTGGGGACCCCAGGCTGATTTTTTTTCCCCACCCTGCCCTCACCAACCTGCTATGCTGCCAGCACAAACCAGAGAGATGGGGGAGCAGCTCCTTGCCCCCATGGCAGAGCCAGGCAGCGTCTCCTCTGCAGCTGACAGCACCAGCACCAAACTGTCTCCGGATCTGGGCGTGTGCCAAGCCTTCCCCATCACTGGAGCTGCCCAGCCAGAGCACCCCTCACCAGCCAGCAGGACCATCACCACCTTGGGCAGCCAGGACCCAGGTAAGGCTGTCAGACAGCTGGCTGTGGGCAGGTCCCTGCCTGCTGGGGCCATGGCAGGTTGATCCAGCTGGGGCTGCCTTGTCTCGCCCTGCAGGCAGCTTAGTGCCGCAGGTGATGGTGAGACCGCAGGACCCAGCCGCTCCTGGTGAGCAGGGGGGGGTCTCCTGGTGTGCCAGCTCTCCTTGGGGATCCAGCAACACAGAGCAGCCCCCAGGCAGGGGCTGAGGTCTCCTCTTCAGGTTCTGCAAGCCACCCAACCAGCATCCCTCCAGCTCCCACCATTGCTGGGCATGGGCAGCTCCTGTCCTTCAAAGCAAGACGTGGGGTGGCTCTTGCTACAGGCAGTGGCAGTGCTGGGTCAGCCAAAAGCACATTGCCCCCAGCTCCAGGCATCGTCAATCTGATGGGGACAAGCAAGCCACCATCAAACAGCAGCACTGCTCCCAAGCAGGCTGTGTAAGTGTCCGGAGTGGCTCAGGGCAGCAGCCCTGGAGAGATGATCCTGAGAACAACTGTCCCTGTGCAAGAGCGGACCACAGCCAAGACACCCATGGGTGCTGCTGATGCACTGAGAGGTGTCCCCCCAGCACCAGGTAGAGGTCTGTCCCTGACAGTGGCACGTGTCCCAGCCACTCAGCCAGTGTTGGAGACAGAAGCATCTCCTTCAGTCTGTCAAATTGACTGGTGCTAATGAGTTGGTGCAGCTGGGCAACTCTGTCACTACAGAGGGAATGCCAAGGACAGAATGGACCACAGTGCCATTGCTCCCCCAGGACAAGCACAGGACAGGGACATCAACCCCCAGCATCAGCAAGAGCTTTCTAGAGCCATATGGAACTGCCATGCTCCCATCCCAGGAGGTCACACCAGGGCTGGACAAGGCCACTTCACCTCCAGAGAGCTCAACCATCATCTCTGAGGACTTGGACAACACCATGAAGCCAGCAGAAGCCCCAGCTAGCCCTGCCACTGGCATCTCCAGGGGTCTCCCCTACGCAGACACAGAGGGGGTCAGGATGGCAGCCCCACCATCTGCAGACACCACAAATGCATCCCTGGCAAAAGTCACATTTCCTTCTTCCACCATTGGCATCAGTGAAGCTACAGAGCCAGGGACAAGTGCCTTATCCAACACAGACCACAGTACCTCCCAGGACCCCCCTGTGTCCTCCCTTCAGCCACCTCCATCACAGCTCTTTGGTGGTGCTAAACCAGGCACAGGAGAGCAGCTTCTCCCCAGCTACAGCACAAACCCCAGCACTGCTGGAGATGAACTCCCTGCTGTCACCCAGCCCCAGGCCCCTGCATTACCTCTGGCCACACCAGCTACAGTGATGGATGTCACTGCTGCAGAACATGTCCCCACCACATTGTTCCAAGCTCTGGGAAGCACCAGTTCTGAGCTGGTGGCTGCCAGGAGAGAGCCCAGTGCCAGAGCCATGGCAGACACCACTTCCCTGGAGACCAAGGCCACTCAAATGGGACTCCCCATGGGGCTGTCCCCCTACACTGTTCATGATGGCCCTGGTGGCCCTTCTTCAGGAACCTCTGTGCACTCCACGGGGTCTTCGCTCTCCCAAATCCCCTCAGCAGACCCTGGAGCCACAATGACAGAAGTAGCTGCCAGCGGATTCACTCCAGTCAGACACAGTGTGACCATGTCCTTGTCCCCCATGGGTGCTAGTGGAGCAAAGCCAGATGGTGCCCCTCAAGCTGATGCTGCACCAACATCTTCCCTTGGTGGACATGGCACTGGGACCAGACCAGCCACCCATCTATCCTCCCTTGTTAGCAACACTCCGGTTAGTGAAGCAGGCATGGGAACAGTATCACTGGCCAGTAGCAATGCCACCACAATGCTGAGGGACATGAGAATCACCCTAGCTGTGCCTAAAGCATCTGATGGCCACAGCCAACCTGGTCCTATTGTTTGCTCAGCACCCCTAGGCACTGGTGTCACCCCTGGACCTGCATCAGCTCCATCACTCCAGGCTGGGCCCCAACATAGAGCAGCTCCAGGGGCAGAGAGATGGTCACCCAGCCCTGCACCAGGCATTGGCACAGCTGTGCCTGGCACCTCTGAGGCAGCCAGAGCAGTCACTGCCCCCGTGGTATTATGAGCAGGTGTCCCCCCTTTCTTGGAAGGCCAACCCTTTCCAGAGATGGCTGCAGTGGTGTCCCCCTCCAGCACTCCTCCAGAGACAGCAGCAAGCATATCCCCACTGTCCTTGGCTACCCAACCACCAGTGATAAGTGCTTCAGGTGATCCCTGTCCTGATGGCACCACCTCAGGGCAAGTGGTGGAGATGGCATCCCCAGAGGCGGGCAAAAAGGAGGACCCAGGTGCCACTGCAGCTCCTGTTCTGGGGACTGGTGCAGCAGGAGCAGCCACATGTCTGTCTCCAATACCACTGGCACTAGCCCAGCCACCATGCCAGCCACCAACATCTCCACCAGCAACACCACCCTATCAGCCACCTCAGCCATCAGGGAGACCTTCACAGTGAGTGAGGCCACCACAGCTGCGCCATCTGCCATGACAAAGGCCACCAGCAGTGCCCTGTTCTCTGCTGTCACACACAACACAGCAGGTGGAGACCAGCACCCTGTCCTATCCCCAGCAACTCCTACTCCCACTATAGAGACAACTGCCAGGTCCTGGCATGTCCTTGGTCCCAGCCCTGCTGCTGTGGTGCCTGGCTCCCCCCAGCCCAGCCTGCACGGCCCAGCAGAGGAGCCAGTGACAGACCCCTCAGCTGCCCCTAGTGCTGGTGCTGCAGGGGGGAAAGAAGATGGACGGGTCCCCTCGGAGCCAGCAACAGGGGACACTTCTCCCACGACTGTCACCAGCCATGCCCTGGGACAAGCAGAGATTACATCGCCTCCCAGCACCACAACCTTCCTGGGGACATCTGCCAGGGGGCAGAACAGAGTTGTCACCACAGGCAGCACCTTGACCATCTCTCTGGGCAGCACCATGCACACTGATGCAGGCAGCACAGTAACTGCTGCACCCACAGCCCCAGTGGGCCCAGCCAAGGAAGTGGAAGGTGCCCCAGGCACCATGCCACCAGGGAGTCCAGCAGCCACCACTAGCCCTGCCACTACCCCAGCTCTTGCCTTTGGGACACAGAGGGGACTGGTACCAGCACCAGGAACATCCTCCCACACAACTGCTGGCCACAGAAATCCATCTCCTGAGCCCCAACCCCCCCTTGGGCTCCTGAGTAAGTAGATTTTCTTTTTCCCAAAGCAAAGATCTGGAAGAGGTTGTCAGCCAGCCCAGCACCATGATGGCTGAAGGTACATCCTTGGTTGAGTTGTCTGTGTTGCATGTTGGGCTGCCAGATTGGTGGGGAAAGGTAAAAGAGCCCAGCTGAGAGCATCCTATTCCAAGTTAAAAACTGGTTTAAAAACTTATTTAAAATGAGTGTAGAATCCATCAGAGTGCTGGTCCAGACAGTGAGTTTTCTATGGCTGTAAGAAAGATGGAACAGATGTGAATATTTTTTCTCCTTTTTAATTAATTTCTCTCCCATGTCAGTGCCAGCAGCCACGCTCTACCCTTTTGGAACAGAGGGAGGAGACCAAGAGTGCATCCAGAGGACAGTGGATTTTAACTCCCCTCTGTTCAAGCCAGAGATTGGGTTCCCCTTTGGAAAGTCACTGAGGGATGCTCTTTATGTGAGTTTCCTCTTCACTGAGCATGTGAGGGATGTTCAACCTCTTTGGTAGAAAAAACCCAACAGAAATTGAGCAGAAACCAAATTTTATCTGAACATTAATTTTTTCTGCAATTTAAAATGACAGGTCCCTGCTTGCCCAGGGAGGCTAAAAGCCACATGGGCTGGGCAGGAGCTGCCTGCGGTGTTGGCAATTAACAAGTTATTTTTGGTTAGTTTACAGATAACGGACAGATCATTTTCCCACCCACGGATAATTACGTTCCCTCCAATCCCAACCCACCTCCCCAGGGCTTCAGTGGCTGGGAGGGTTTGCCAACGGTGGCTGCCTTTTGGGACGACGCAGATTTCTCCCAGGGTGTTGGCACCACCTGGTACCAGGTCAGGTTCATCAAAGATGTTCTCCTGGGAGAGGTGAGCTTCTGGCTCACCCATTAAACCCTTTCTCCTGCCAACCAACAGGAGTACTCCACCCTCAGCTCTATCCAAAACCCTCTTGTCCATGATGTGGAAGCGAAGATTGAGAAATATCTGAAAACCCCCTACATAGCAAAATGGACCTTGAAGGTGACACGGGAGAAGGTTCCAGCATATCCATCCTGGCAGGATGACACTCGGGTGAGCACTAGGGCAGTCAGGTGATGGAGGAAACTGGCACTGGTCCTTTGTCACAAGCTGATTATCTCCTGTGTTTTGGGCCTCACTGCTTCTGTCTGCACTGTGGGGAGGGCAGGGTAGGTTTTGGGGGTGCTAAGGGTGTGCCTTGGTTTTCTCCAGACAAACACCTACCAGGCGGTCCTCACCACCAGCGGGGACCACTCCTTTGCCCTGCTGCTTTACCAGGATGGTGGGATGAGGTGGAACTACACAGAGCTGGCTGCAGGCAACGTGCTGATTGGCTTCTCCAGGTGTTGTGCATATGTGTGGCTGCATTTTGAGACAGCAGGAATTTTGCCCAGCACTATGTCAGGGTTGTTGGAGGAGAGCCCAGGTCCCACGCCTGGAGCAACCTTGTTCTGTTTGAACCCTCTGTCCTGCAAACCACAGCAGTTCTCACCCTAACTCCCCTATGGAGGAGGCAGCTTGCATTGGAATGGTGGCCTCAAACCTCTTCTCTCCACACAGTGGTGATGACTATGCCCAGAATAATCAACTGACTCAAAAGCCACAAGCTGTCAAGTACTGACCTGACCAGCACAGCAGCACTGGCACTGGTACAGCACCGGGGAGGCCACACGGTGGGTGGGGATAAAGGGAGCCATGTTCTCCACTCCAGGAACATGTCCCCAGTATCTGTATGGCACTGAGGAGCCCTTGGGGTAGGTGGGGATGGTGGGAGCTATGTTCTTCACCAAGAGGTGGAGAGAACAAAGAACAAAGTACAGGTGTCCCATGCCCTGCTGTGGCTTGCCACAGCCACGCTGGCTCTAGAGGGAGCCTGCAGACCTCATCTGAGGTCAACTGCTGGGGATGGTTGTCCCACGGGATTCCCCTTGGCACAAGGTGAGATCCCAGCCAAGATGTGCTGTTCTGTGGTTCCCTAGATGTGTGTGGGCTGTGGATATACAGGCTGGACATTGGGTCCCGGGTGAACTACAGGCTGCAGTGCCTGGAGTGGCTGGACACGGAACCAGCACCGGCCACCTGGAACAACGAGCTGCCACCATGCCCCTGCTCCCAGCCACAGGCAGAGCTGGACCTCCGCTACCGCTGGAGCAGAGGTGCTGAGCATGGGCCCCTACATGGGGTGGTGGGACAGTAAATTGTCCCCTACCACTCAGGGAGCATCCATGATCCCCCTCCACCATTTTAGGGCCAGCAGACCCCTCCATGAGGATGCTGCAAACTGCATCCCCCAGCCCATACGGAGCCGGGGTGCGGTGTCTGTACCGGAAGGGGAGCTTGCTCGAAGGTTGGCAGGAGAGAGTGTGGAGCCTGCCCACCTGCTATGGGGCTGGTAAGTGGGCACCAGAGTTCCCTCACCCTAAAACACCCCATCACTGAGCACTCTGCCACCCTCCAGCACCCAGCTGCTTTCCCCACAGATGAGGAACTGGAGGCATTCGACTGGTGCTGCCGGCGTGTGGAGAAGCCTCTCTTCTGTGCCAGGTTTGCTGAGAAGAGGCCCAGGGTGGGCTGCGAGGGATACCTGCCACCCACCCCGGTGAGTCCCCAGGGCTCTATCTTCTCCATGCCAGGGTCCTGAGTGGGTGGCATGGCTGTACAGGGGCCCCATGCATTAGCCACGTTTTGCAGCATCTTGGTGGGGGGCTGATGAGCCCAGAGCAGCACTCGGGGCTGCACTCCTCTGTGCAGTGGCACAGACATTTGCTTTTCTTCCACTCCTCAAAATGGGTCCATTTCCTTTGGACACCAGCTAGTGCCTTCGGGGACCCCCACATCACCACCTTGGATGGACTCACCTACACCTTCAGTGGGCTTGGTGACTTTGTCCTGCTGCTGGCTAGTGATGCCCGGACCAGCTTCATTCTGCAAGGTCGCACAGCCCAGACTGGCATAGCCCAGGCCACCAACTTTGTGGCCTTTGCTGACCAGTACAACTCCACCACCATGGCAACAGTGAGTAGAAGTCACCTAGGTATCAGTTTGAGTATCTAATGGGACAGACTCACATGGTAGGTTGGGCACCATCTCTGCATCAGGATCCAAGGAGCACCCCTTCTCATTGCCATCTCCTACAACCTCAACAAAATGCTAATAGCACTGGATTGAACTAAGCCTAATGAGTCACAGCTCCAACACCTCTTACCAACTGCCCAGTGAAGTCCCGGAGCTCTGCAGGAACATGGTCTTCTCCATCCTCTTCATAACACATCCTTTGACCCAACCATTGCTCTCCAAGCTGTCAAGGTGCAAGGCTGGGCTGAAAGCACCAGCACCTCCTTGCCTCCAACCCAGCCCTTGGTCCTGATGTAGCATCCATGATCAGGGAAAGTTCAGTGCCCCAAGCCCCCTGTGCTGGTCAGAGGTGTGTCCTGCCCCACTGCCAGCTCCCTGGAGCTGGGAAACACTTCTGTTCATTTGCAGGGCAAGAAATTGTGTGTGCTCAACAACTGGGGCTTTTCCCTCTCTAGTAGCCTCCCCTCTGCCATCAAAGCCAGGCACTGAGACCATGCAGGGGCTCCCCCAGATCCCCCTGACATGTCATTCCTTTTCTAACCCCCACCTTCTAGGGCCCAGGAAACCTTCTGGAAGCCACGGTCCTTCTCCTGTGAGTATCTCTTTGCAAACTCCGCCACCCTGGCTCTGCTTCACTCTGGTCTTCTTCAAGCCCTGCTCATCTCCTCCACTCCAGCTCTCATGACTGCAGGACTGGCAGAGGCCCCCCAGCCTCTCTCCCCAGGAATGTGTTGGAAACCACAGCTCCAGACCATCGACCCCTCGGTTCAGGTCTGCCCCATGGTGTTTGTCCCTGGCCAGGGTGGAGGTTGTGGCCTGGGGACCAGTCTCCTGTCCCAGTGCTACAGAGATGCCCAGGAGCCGTGTCTTCTCCTGGAGCATCAGGGATGGTGTCTGCACTGCTGCCTGAGCTCATAACAAAGAGCAGACACATGCAGTGCCAGCAGCACAGAATGGTCTTTTCCTTCTTCACAGATAAAGATCCAAAGACCCCAGGTCAGACCTCCAAGCCAGCCCCACCAGCAGCCCTAACCTGCCACCAGCCCAGCCCCAGCTCCTGTGGGATCACAGAGGAGCCAGACACTGCTTCCAGCCCTGCTGCCTGCTCTTGGAGCCAGATTTCACCCCAATCCTCTTGGGAGAGGATTTCACCTTCCCCTGAAGAATGGCAAAGGCAACCAGAATAGTCCCTGAGTGTGTCTGCACCAGGGTGTGCTCTGGTGCAATGGAACTGGACCCAGCAGAGCGACCAACAGCAGTGTCAGGTGGGGCAGTGCACCCAGTATAGCCCATTAGGAAACAACATAAAATAAAACAAAGATGATGAGTAAGTTGCTGCTGAGTAAGTTGCCTGTACCTCACGGTATTCATGTGCCAGTCCTGCTTCCCTGTCACTGAGCTCTCACAGAATAACAGAATTGTCACAGCTAGGAAACACCTCTAAGATCAACTCTCAAGTCCCTGCTTTCTGCTCGTCCTGTCCCCAAGGCCAAAGAGAAGATGGATATATGCTTGTTTGTTTGTTTTTTATTAGTCCATCCCCTCATTCCCCCTGTAAAGCTGCAAGCCTCCCCCACTGCCCTTTCCAGGCTCCACTCACAGGAGCTCAGATCCCCACAAACACCCCACAGGCCTTCACCCCTGCTTGGAGGGAGATGCTGCACCCAAGGAGAGTGTGTCAGAGCCTGCCAGACCCCAGCTCCAACCTCTCTGCCCCAGCACCCTGCTCAGCTGCATTCTGGGCACTCACATCCCCAGCCCCAGCTGGGAGGGCAGCAGCATCCTGCAATGCCACCGTCCCCAATACCACCTCCCATCCCGGTTCATCAGAGGACATGGCTGGCTGGTTTAATGATGCTCATACCCCTTGGAGATTTTATTGAACAAACAAGATTTTACAAGGTTTGTTGGGTTTTTTTAAGAAAGGCAGATGCTCTCTTTTGCATAAAAAAATTATTTTTGTCCCAACTTTTCTCATTATGGGGTTGAATTTTGCCCTTACACACCCAACAAAGGTGCCAGGCACACTATGGCTTGATCCAGAGAATCCTGGGCACAAGGCTTGGGGATTGCCCAGGGAGGGACATCTAGGGACAAGGAAGGACCAGCTCACGGGGTGATCCTGGTGCACTGTTGGCCGCAGTTGATACCCACAAGGTGCAAAAAGCCTGTTCCCTGGGTGCCAGGGGGCCATCCTCATCCTGCACTGTGGGAGGCACAGCAGGAGGCAGAGGACAGGAGGTGGTGGACACCATGGGGCATACCTGCCCATCTGCCCACCAGGAAGAAGGTGCCCACAGGCATCCACTCAGCAGCAGCTGTAGAAGGGCAACTAAAGCAATTGACTCCTTGGGACAAATCTGGGCTAGAAACATGTGAGCTGCCCTGCAAGATGGGCAGGGGTGATGGGTGCTGGGGGGAACAGGGGTACACAGCAGTTGAGCAGGAGCAAAGGACTCAGAGGATCAGCCATGGCCTGGACAGTGTTGTAGATGTGCAACATCCCAGTTACTCATCCTCTCCATCTGCAAAGAAGATGAAACAAGGATTGCCTGACCACCTCCTCTCCAGGGTCCTGGGGCAACCTGGGAGCCCTGGCAGAATTTCCAGGTAGAGGGAAGGGGCCAGAGGAGAGGAGCTCTCCAAACCTGCTCACCTCTCTGCTCCTCCGAGTCACTATCTACCTCCTCTGAGGAACCTGCTGGGGGTTGCAAGAAAGCCCATCAGTTCACACCTATAACTGCATTAGCTACTGCCCTCCTTCCATTCCCGTGCTGCTCTCAACACCCAGATTATGGCAGTGGTTATGTGCAAGGGAGATGCTCCCACAACCCCGCACAGCTCAGGGCAGAGAACAACCCACATGTGAGCACTCCAGAAGCCTCTTGTCTGCCCAGGGATCCTGCAGTGTCAACCATGGGATGGCTGGGGTGTTCCTCTTCCAGCCTTGAGCAGCAGAACAGCATCACCTGGGCTGCAAACCCACCTGTGCTGGGTGATTGGTATCCGTCACAGCCGATCTTGGGTCTCTTCTTGTTGTAGCGGGTGCAGAGGTGGGCACTGCCTGCCTGGTTACAGCACCAGTCGTACAACTTCAGCTCCTGGTCTGGAGGCAAAAATTAGAGTTAGGGGAGAAATAGAGGGAGACTAGCTGGTTCCAGGAAGGCAGAGTTCAAGCCTCAGCTTTTGGCAGGTCCACTCTCTTTCAGAGGGCAACAGCATGGCAGGAAATATAGTGACACAGAGATTAAAACTAATTACAGGCTACAGCAATGTGTAGGCTGTCTGTGCTTACCACGGTATGGGGATGCCTGCCTGGAGGACCTCCAGTACCTCTCCTGCCTCCCCTCGATGAGCTGGCTCTGGCTGTCGTACAGGCAGCGGACTCCAGCGCCGTGCTGGTTGGGAGAGGAGGAGTGCAGCATGGAGATACGGGCAGTCCACCAGCCTGCAACAGGACAGCACTGAGCCACAGCACAGCTCTTCCCGGTCAGCATTCCCGCCCCAGGGCAAGGAGCATGGCCAGGGCTGGCTCCTTGCTGTTCATCACTCCCACCACACAATCCCTGGTGCTACAGGTAGATTGGAGAGACTGGTGGAGACTACTCAAGTGGTCCCCCAAGATGAGAGCATTGTGCTGGGAGAGGTTCCATCCACACTGTCCCCATGAAGCTTAGACCAGGTCTGTCCAGCCTAACAAGACAAGGACAGCTCAGCCCTCAGTCCTCCCCATTTTCCCTGTCTCTGCAGGGAAGAGCAGCCCACCTCCCATTTTTCTTGGGGTCTCCTGCCCACCCATCCAGGAGGGACCCCAGCCACACCTGCAGGGAAGATGGGGATGGACAGGTTGGAGACGAGGAGGGTGGGGAAGCTGTGTGTCCACTTGCCTCTGCGGCTGCTCTTGAAGCGTGGGTCCTGCTGCCCTTGCTGCAAGGAGCAGGGGCAGGCAGGCAGATCTTGGCTCCACATCTGTGGTTCTTGCTGCTGCCCGGTCCATGCCAGGCACTTCATCCGGTAGTTAACACCCACACGGCTCTCCAGCTTGTAAATCCACAGCCCACGGATGTCTGGGCAGGGAGAGAAAACATGAGCTGTCACCTCCAGCCATGGGGAGCACAAGGGGGCAATTTTGGCTCAAGGCGAAAACTTAGACTGATGTTGGAAACTAAGCCCACATTGACCCCCAGCCATTGGACCCCCATGCTTAACAGTTGTCCAGCAGCAGGGAAAAAGTGGGAGAGGCCAAAGAAGAAAACCTTGGGACAGAACCATTGCAACAAAGAGTGTCCATGAAGACATCAAAAATGCTTAAGCCTCAGGGTATGGCAGGTACCCAGGGGAAGCCTTTTATGTCTTTGAGAGGTAAGTCTGGCCTCAGTGAACTCAGTGAGAGCCTTGTCATGGTGGCAGGCTGGATTTCATCTCCTGGGAATACCCCTCTCTCCATGCAGCCCTTCCCTGACCACCCAAGGGGCTGCTTGAACCCTCCCTGGCTTTGCAGCACTACCTGAGTTGTAGCCCCTGAACTGGTCAGGGCGATATTTATCTGCTGGAGGTCTTCGAGTCAGGTCATCGTTGCGGTAAGAACCATCCCCACTGCATGCAGAGGAAAGGGAGGAAATCAGGGGTTGTTCTTTCCAGGCAGGGTTATCCCAGCCCCAGCCTCAGTCTGCCCTTCAGCCGCCCTGATCCTGCAGCTCCTGCTGCATCATGAGTCAACCTGTGGATATCTCAAGACTCCTGCAAGCAGCTTCTACAGTTTCCAGCATCTTGCAGGGTGATTTGGAGTAGACACTTAGGAGCAGTTGTGTGCAGGCAAGTGTACAGACAGACAGACAGACAGACACACACATGCCAGTGCCGCCCGCACTTCCCGTCCCAGCCACCTTTTCCTTACCCAGCTGCAGCACAGGAGCAGACCCCGGGGACAGTGTGCAGGGGCAAGACGTAATGTGAGGAGGCAGGAAGCAACTGCTCCAGCCAAGCAGCGGAAATCCTTTCCCTTGACTTGTGCAAAGTTCAACAAACATCCCCTATCCTCTACTCCTTCCACCCAAACCACCAGGATGCCACGGGCCCGGCACCCCAAAGGGATGAGTGGATCTTACAGCAAGCACAGCCCAGCAAAACCCAGCATGCTGCAGCATGCTCCAGCTACTAACGAGGAAAATTTGGTTGTGAGACCCCCATATGTCTGTCTGTATGGGCCTGCAGACCCCAGATAGGCTGCCCTTGTCCCTGCAGGGCACTTCATGGGACATGGGAAGGAAGATTAAATGATCCAGAGTTGGGAGTGGGATGCAGCCCAGTGCTCAGAGGCAGGGGCAGAGTGCTGAGTCTGCTGTACCTGGTGTAGCCGATGAGCACGTTGGTGGCAGCCAGCCTGGTGTAATCCCATCCCATGCCTCCCTCCTGGTACAGCATAAGGATGTAGGACCTGAAGCCATCAGTGGTGAGGACAGCCTGGTATGTGTTCGTCTAAGGAGAAGTGTTGCAGACAGATAAGAAACCAAACAAAGCTACTGGGTTTAAAATTAGGGATGTGGGTCACTGCTCACTGGGGAACAACAGGGCTGAGGACCTGATGTGCAATGCAAATGCAGCCTGGGCTGGTTCAGTTTTTGCATGCAAAATGTGATGTTTTCACTTTGATGCTGCTTCATGAGAAGCCTCAAAGTCACCCAGTTTTGTGCTACTGAAGAAATCTTTCTGGTGCACAATAAACTCACAGTACATCAAAGAGGACAGTTCAGAGCAGGGAGAGTTCAACTCAAGATATCCCCTCCCAGGAAATGAAAACGACCAAAACATAATCACAGTCCAATTCTTTTGGCCAGAAACTTGAAGCCTCACTTTCTTTCACAAAACTGTTCCTCAATTTCAGGCACACAGAAGGTGATTGCCCATCACCTTGGTGGTTTTTTTGACACTTCATCTAGCCTTTGAGCTCCATCAGCCCCTTACCCTCCGGGTGTCAGTCCGTGCAGTGTAGGCAGGTGCCTTCTCCCAGGTGATCTTCAGGGTCCAGGCTGCAGAGTAGGAGGACCTCAGGTACCGACGAATCTTCGCTTCCACATCCCGGACAAATGGAGGTTTAGCTGTGTCAAGGGTGAGGAACTCCTGCAGGTTGGGTACAGCCACATCTGCATTAACTACCAGTAGGGCAAAGATGGGTCTAGACTTGGGTCGTGCTCAGAGCACTGCAACTGAGGGTCAGGATGAGATTTTGCCCAGAAAAGGGAAATGCTGCTCAGAGGCTCTGTCAGTTACATATCTCAAGAGGGTTTCTATCACAGACTAGGTGATAAACTTATCACAAAAAGGTGTTTCATGCAACCATGTACTTGGGTGGCTTCACCCACCTGGTAATAGGTGGTGCCGACACCTCTGGAGAAGTCGGCGTTGTCCCAAAACACAGCAATCATGGGAACCTCTTCATGGCCATTGAATCCTCGGGAAGGAGGGTTGGGGTATGTGAAGACATTGCTGTCCGAGGATGGGAAAATTATTTGTCCATTGTCTGTAAACTGAACAGAGGGATCCTTCCATCAGCTGAGGTCAGATCTGGCAGGACCTCCAGCATGGGGTGGCCACCCTACCATCTCCAAGCCAAATTTGAGCAACTCCCAAAGCAGGCCACCACCCACCACTGCCTAAGTGGCCACAAAGCCACCTCCTGCTGCAAACATATCCCAGCAGCACTCCAATGGATCCACCCACACAAGGGTTCTATCCCAGGAACCTGGCCCCTGCTTCCTCCCCTGGGCTTCAGGGGGCAGCTGCTTTCCCAGCAGCAAGTCAAGCCAAGGCAGACTCACATAGAGAGAGTCACGCAGGGTTTTCCCAAATGGGAATCCAGTCTCAGGCTTGAAAAGTGGAGAGTTGAAATCCACCCTCCTTTCCACATACTCCTGGTCATTTTCTCTCGCTCCGTAACTGTAGAGGGGCACAGCTGGAACTGGAAAAAAAACAAAACCAAAAACAATAAAACCCCAGATCACACTGAAAGCAAAGCCTTTGGTGTGTACCAAAACCTCAAAGGCCTGGAATGATTTTGCTTCCAAAGGGACATAGCCTCAGCAGCAGGATGATAGGAGGACATTGTCAACAAGCCACCTGGGACACCCTGCATGTCACTTCCCCTTGCAGGACTTTGCTCTCACCCCTTTCACTGCCTTACTGTACACAGCTGTTCCAAAACTGCCGTGCTGACCTTTGTGGTCACTGGCTCCTCACTGGTTCCATTTGGCCACCACAATGAAGGACCTCCATTTGGAGGGGAAAATCATTGTACAGGACTGGGGTAAGGAGGTGACAAGGAATTGAACACCCACAGCCCTTTCTAGAGGTGTTTACAGCCTCCAGCTCCACATCTATGTCTGTTAAATAAAGCAACGCATTTGGAGAGGATGAGCTTTCCAGCTGATGGGATCAGCTGAAGACAGGCTCAGCCTGCACACAAGTCTCACATGGTGCATCTCCCCCAGGGGTCCTGGCCTCAAATAGCCCTCTGGGTCTCTGGATACTGAATGTCCCCCAGCATGGTCTGTCAGGAGGCCAGATGTGCTCCTCCAGCCCAGGCTGCCCCACGAGCATCACATACCTGCAGGGCCAGGCAGTAGGGTGTAGTGAAATGAGGCAATCAGGTGTTGCTAATTATGAGGCGGGAGGCGGGAGATTGTGTTAAGCCCACCTGTGCCCAATTAGGGCTGACCCCAGCTGTGCATGAGCAGGACTGGGGGGCAATAAAAGGTGAGCTTCCTAATGCATGTTCAGCTCACTCTTGAGCAGCCAGAGGAGGAGGTGAGCTGCGTCTGGAGCAGAAGCATTGAACAAGGCTGGCCAGGTCTAAAGGCAGCAAGATCAGAGCTCTGTTTGTGCACCTTGGCAAGAACACCTGTTTGACTTCGAAGCGCCGTGCCCCGAGAAAGGTTTGTCTCCTACAGTAGGGTTGGGGCAGCCACTGGCCCTCCTGGTGGAGCTGAAAACACAGGGGATGATGCATGGGAGGTGACAGTGGCTGCTCCTGGCCTGGGGAGTCCCTCCCTGCCCCTGGAGAGGGCATCTGGCAGGGCTGGGTGGGCAGTGGCTGAGTTGCAAGACACAGCTGGAAGCACAGTGGCTCCCCTCTGGCCTGTGATGGCTGTAGGGAGCCTTGACCCATGAGCAGCAGGTGCTCTGTTGGCCATGCTGGTGGCCAGCTCACCCCCCAGGAATGGCTGTAGGGCAGCAGGTGATGAGCCACCAGTAGGTCCTGGCCCTGGGTTCTTAGATGGAGGGCTACCAGCAGCTATCCCAATGGGAGGAAGGTCAGGGAGCCCTGGGCTCTGCCCCAGTGGGGAGTGAGCAAGGGTCTCCACACCTGCCCCAGCTCCAGTGGTGCTGGGAAGGAGCCAAGTCATGTCCCTTCGACTTGACAACACCATGGGGAGCAAGGCACTCACTTCCCTAGGCAGGGGGCTGTCAGCATCCCTGGAGGGGCTTCCAGGGCTTCCCAGCTGGTGGGGAGGCAGGAGCAGGGTAGACCCCCCCAGAGCAGCAGCCCCCAGCTCTCCCTCTCCCCCTGCAGAGGACCCCACTGTTGACTCACATCCCAAAAGTGGAGTAGAAAGTCCAGGGATTGCAGATGTCCCCTCTGCAGTGTTTTCTCTCTGTGGAGCAGAAGGCAGTGCTAGGGCAGCATTGGGGGATGCAGGGGCACGGGGGGATGCTTCTTCTAAAGTTGACACCATCCCTGAATCCTCCTCATCTTCAAGAGACCATGTCTGAACAACTCCAGCCTCTCCTGCCAGCCCACCCTGTGCCTCTGGCACCAGGGGTCTGCCCCCACTCTGGGTGCCAGGGGTAGAGTTGGTGTCTCCACTGGGTGCCAGCCCTGAGCTCAGCTCATGCCCAGGAGAAAGTAGAGGAGCAGCCATCGAGGTGGCTATGCCACTGGAGACACCACTGCCACCTGGAGCCACTGGGACCAGGGGCTGTGTCCCTTTGGGGGAGGAAGGGATAGATGGGGCCAGTGATTCTGGTGCAGTCTGTACAACGGGTCCTGTTCCCTCTCCCAGTTTGGCAACAGGGGAAGGTCCTCCATTCACCAAGGCTCCTCCAGGCAGCTCCACTACATTGACTTGGCTCAGTTTTGCACCAGAAAGTCCAAGGTCAACACCACTCTGGATGCCAGAGGTGGACACAGGGAATTCCTTAGGGCCAGCAGCCTCCAAGCCTGTGCTCAAGCCATTGCCAGTCCCACCGGCTCCTGGAAGGCTTGCTCCATTGGCAGTTTCACCAGCCATCCCAAGCAACAAAGATCCTTCCAGAGATGTGGAAGAAGATGCAGACTGCAACATGGCTCCAGCAGGGGCTCCTGAACCAAGAGGTTCCCCTCCAGCAGGGACCTGGGACTGCTCCAGAGACCCTCCATTACCAGCCACTTCACCTGCCCCTTTTTCTGCAGCAGGAGGGACCCCAAGCCCAGCACCCAGGAAAGGCTGTGGAGCTCCAGGAGCACTGCCTGCTCCTCCGAGGGCACTTGGGCTGGCTGAATCTGAAACAGAGGGTGCTGCGACCAGATCACTGGGAGAGGCAAGACCAGACAAGGAACCTGCACCAAGCACTTGATCCAATCCAGCTGCTGTCCCACTGCCTGCAGCAGAGCCCAGGGATGGCTCAAACCCTGTCTCACTGCCTCCTCCTCCCAGTGCCTGCTCTGTTGTGCCAGCTCCAAGGCCCTCTTCTCTTGACAGACCCAGGCTTGTTCCAAGGGCAGGTGATGGAGGTCCTACCAGTCCAGAAGATGTTGAGCTGGAGGCATCCCATTCTGAAGTCAAGCCAGTGCCTGGTCCATCAGCTCCAGGGAGACCTGCTCCCTGGGCAGCACCAGCTGCTGTTCCCTGTGGCTGTGAGCCCTCAAGGGATGGAGACACAGCTGCTCCCTGGGCAGCACCGAGGTCAGCTGCAGAGCCTGGGGGTGGGTAAGCAGCCCCAGGAGTGATGGGGGATTCACCAGGAAGGTTCCCTGTTCCCTCAGCCCCCAGGAGGTCAGACTCCAGCCCAGCACTGCCAGAAGGTGAAGAATCAGGCGGGGACGTTTGTCCCAGTGCTGGGGCTGCTCCTGCTTCATCCCCAAGGGGTGATAGAGGGGACAGTTCTGCATTTGTCACCTCCCCTATGTCTCCAGATGGCAGCTCTCCAGTGTTGGCAGAATCCTTCTGAGTGCTGAAGCCTGAAGGACTTGCCTCTGTGTAAGGACTTTCTACCTCTGTGTTTTCTGCTGGTACTGCATCCCCTGTGCTATCAGTCTCCTGTGCTGGAGCAAGGACTGGGACAGTTTCACTGTCCAGAGAGGACACAGAGAGGCTGTCAAGGCCAGGGCCTGTGGCTGGCATGGGTCCTTCTTCATCACCTCTTGAAACAGAGGGTTCCACAACAAGATCACTGGGAGAGGCAAGACCAGACAAGGAACCTGCACCAAGCACTTGATCCAATCCAGCTGCTGTCCCACTGCCTGCAGCAGAGCCCAGGGATGGCTCAAACCCTGTCTCACTGCCTCCTCCTCCCAGTGCCTGCTCTGTTGTGCCAGCTCCAAGGCCCTCTTCTCTTGACAGACCCAGGCTTGTTCCAAGCTGTTGCCCAAGGGCAGGTGATGGAGGTCCTACCAGTCCAGAAGATGTTGAGCTGGAGGCATCCCATTCTGAAGTCAAGCCAGTGCCTGGTCCATCAGCTCCAGGGAGACCTGCTCCCTGGGCAGCACCAGCTGCTGTTCCCTGTGGCTGTGAGCCCTCAAGGGATGGAGACACAGCTGCTCCCTGGGCAGCACCGAGGTCAGGGCTCACTGGTGGCTCTGCCGCAGACACGGGGCTGGCTGCAGACCATGGGGGTGAGTAAGGAGCCCCAAGAGTGATGGGGGATTCACCAGGAAGGTTCCCTGATCCTTCAGCCCCTAGGAGGTCAGACTCCAGCCCAGCACTGCCAGAAGGTGAAGAATCAGGCGGGGACGTTTGTCCCAGTGCTGGGGCTGCTCCTGTTTCATCCCCAAGAGATGATAGAGGGGACAGTTCTGCATTTGTCACCTTCCCTGTTTCTCCAGATGGCAGCTCTCCAGTGTTGGCAGAATCCTTCTGAGTGCTGAAGCCTGAAGGATCCACATCACTCTGGGTATCTTCAGAGGGACTGCTATCCCTAGGACCTTGTGCCTGTGCCATGTCCCCTGCACCTTCACCCTCTTGAGCCGAGACCCCAGCAGTGGGCCATGACAGTCCATCAGGTATGGAAGATGTTGGGTTGAGGGCACCCAAAGCTGAATTCAAGCCATCACTAGGTTCATCAGCTCCCTGGGAAGCACCAGTTTCTGTCCCCCATGACTGGGACACTCCAAGGGATGGAGACAAGGGTACTCCTTGTGCAGTACCAAAGCCTGGGCTCACTGGCATCTCTGCCCCATCGTCAGCTGTAGGCAGGGTGCTGGTCCCAGCCCCCAGGGGTGGGTAAGCAGCCCCAGAAATGCTGGAGGTGTCCATGGGGGATTGCAGGTCAGCAGCAAGTGGTGGTGTCTGCTCTCCAGTGGCCGGGGCTGGGGAATTCGTGTCACTCTGCACACCAATGGGAACCCTGGGAGGCAGTAGCAATGTGGCCATGTCCCCTGTCACTGTGGGTGCTTCAGTGTCTGCAAGCAACGGGGCTGAACCAGGAGTGTCCAACGACACAGCAGGAGCTCCCTGCCCATCCCCATCGCCACTGCTGGCCAGTGCCAGTGGAGCAGTCAGGCTCAGAGCTGCCTGGCCAGGTAGGAAGGATGCCTCCCCTGGGTTTCCCACTCTTCCCAATGCTGTCACGCTCTCCGGAGATGGGTGGGATGAGTCTGATGTGCTGGATGCACCATCCACTGCATCTCCTGCATCTCCAGGCACTGAAGCTGAGGGACTTTCTTCAGCAGCTGAGCCTATTTCCCCCACTGGCTCTGGGGTGATGCCCATGGCCCCACTAACCAACCTGCCCTCTTGACTGGAGCTCAAGGAGTTGGCACTGGCTGATGAAGGGACGGTGAGGAAGGGCATAGCACTGGTAGTGTGGTCTAGATCTAGATCTTGTGCTCCTCCTCTGGTCACTGCCTCAGAGATATACTCCTTCACATCTGCAAAAAGAGGGGTGGCTCCCAGGGGTGCATCAGTAGTGGCCTCCATGATATCAAGTTCTGTGTCTGGGGTGACAGCAGGGTGCTGTGCAGTGAATGTGGCAGCAGTCGTGGCTGTAGTGTGAGCAGCAGAACCCCTCTCAGTATCTTGAGATGCATTAAGAGGCTTGGTCACATTTGTCATAGTTGGTATTGTAGAGCCATAGTCACTTGCTGCTGTCACCGAAGTGCCCAGCTCATCCCCAGGAGGGAAGGATGGACTCTCTGGGCTCCCCATGAGGGTGCTCTTGACCATCTCAGCATCAGCTGTCATGATATTTGTCTCAGCAGTGCCCATCACCTGGGTATAGGGCCTCTCTGTCTCTGCTGCGATGGGAATAGATGTCCCTGGGGCAAGCGGCTCCTCGGTGGTGAAAGGGAGGGCAGTGGCAGCCCTGAGCCCTGCAGAGAAGCACAAAGCAGAGTTACACCTGGTGCAGGAGGAGGCTCAGCTGCGGGTCTCCCAGCTGATCATCAGGGTGGTCCCACCCCTTCTTAAACACTACTGCCTTAACCCCAAAGCCTTATGAGGCTCTGACTTAGGAGCAGAGGGGCACAGCCTGGCTTTGCCTTATGCACGGCACGGAGCCTTTTTGCATCGCCGGTATCAGCAGCTGCCGGCTGAGACAGAACACAGCTCATCACATGTCATGGAGAGATGCTGCGGGTGGTGCCGCCTGGGCACTGGGAAGCGCTGGGACCCAGCAAGTTCAGCGGGTGTACCCAGGGGTGTCTGTGGAGCTCTGCCGCCCCAGGACAGCCTCAGCTCTCCTTGCCTGCCTGCAGGGGCAGCCTCCAGAGCAGTTGCTTCGACAGAATCCGGGGTGAAGAGCTTGTGTTGTTTGGGGTTTTTTTGACGTTTTGTGTGTCTGTGAGACATTTAAATACGCTTTACTCCGAGCGCTTTGGCAGCCAGGACATCCAGGGTTTAGTGAAACATTCCCTGGCTGCAGACAGCTCCTGACCCCCTGCAATTACAGCAGGATCCTGGGGGCAGATCCTCCTTCTGTCCCACTTGCCCCCAGCTGGCTGCGGGCACCTGAACGTACTCAGCAGCTCCCAGGAAGAAGCCCTGGTTACAGCTCTCCTCCTGCTCTTAAAATCCTGCCCCACATCCAGGAGCTTTCCTGAAAGAGAATGGAGACACCCTTCCTCATTCCAGGCATTTCTCCCAGCACTCACTGGCACCCCTGAGAAACGTTTCACCCAGTTTTATTTTTAGGAGAGGGATGTGGGCTCTGGGCACACCAAGCTGCCACCGTTGGCTCCAGGAGGCGCCGGGTGGATCTGCTGACGCTTGGCTTTCGGTGGCTGCAATTAGGGGGGATGAAGGGCACCCTGAGGGTGAGACCCAGGAGGGGTTTGCCACAGCTCGACAGCCCGAGCCTGTTCCCCAGCCCAGTGCTCTGGTTCATCAGGTTCCCCCTGCCAGGCAGCCAGATCCTCCTGCAGCAAAGGTGCCTCCAACCTCACCGCCAGCTCCATTCATTAGCTTGTGGATAACTTGTGCCAGAGTCATTAATGAACATTGCCTCCTATGCCAGACCAGTCCACGAGGGGTCCATCCTCCCCCAGCCCTCCGCTTCCCCCCCCATCTGCAGGATGCATCCTCCCTATCTTCCTGGGCTAAGATACTTCCTTGCACCAACCCCCCTCAGCCACGGGAGCTCAGCTGCTTCCCTCCTCATCTCAGGGAAAACAAAGCTCATCAGCCAAGTCCCCCCAGGTTACTTTGGCACACTACACCCCAGTAAATCCATGTTTTATCTTAATTCTTCCATAAAGAGCAGGAAATGCCGTCTACCCCACGCCGCCCATTCACGGGAAGCATGTGCAAGAGGGGCCCCAGCATGGAGCACCGGGGATTTGCTCTTCCTCAGGACGTGGGAGGGATGGGAGCATCCCTAGAGCCCTGCTCTGCCAGCTGGCTGCTCCTGGCTCCCTTGCTGGAAGGGTACGTAGCTGCACACGGGCTCCCACGCCATGCTCTCACCTCTCCCATGGGACCATGCCTCCAACCAGCCCTTCAGGGTGTTGCCTGCCCCAAAAAACATTTTTCTGGCTCTTTGGCTGCGATGTACTGCAAGGACTGGTCATGGGGGAAGCTTCCAATGCAACCAGAAGGGAAAACCATGTTACCAGTGTACCTGTTGTGCCCTGCAAGAGCTCAGGTAGCAACTATGCTAGCAGAAGTATAAAGGACATACCATGCAGAATCCATATGCAACATCCCACGAAGGTAGAAAGGGTCCATCCCCTGGTCCCCATGCCTGGGGCCTTTGTGCAGGCAGAGAGCTGGGAAGCTCAAAGAGAGGTGAGAGTGGTGAGGAGCTGCTCCGTCTGTCCCTCCCTGTCTGCCTCTCCTGCAGAGCTGGAGTCCTGCAGGTGCAATCCAGCTCCTGTTCCCTCCTATTTATAGGGATGGCAGAAGGAGGCAGGTTGCAGCCACTGTCCCCTCCCGCCCCCAGTTCTCTCCTTCCAATGTTCCTATCACCATTCTTCCTGCTGTGCCCTCCCCTTCCCAAGGGCTGGGTGTCCTGTTCATGTGGGACATGAGTTGGGGGTTACCCAAAGGCCAGCCTGCATGGATATGATTTCCCTGAGGACCTGGGTAAAGACCCTGCAGAACCACCAGCACCAGGTAGGGAAGCTGAGCCTGGAGCAGTGTGTGGCACTGCTAACAGTGGCACAGCATCCTCCTCATGATCCCTGAAGGACCTGCTCCCCAGGGCAGCCCTCCCCACAGCCATCCCATGGGCTCTGTTCCTTACAGCAGCTTCCCCACAGACCCCATAGGACCTGTTCCCCAAGCAGAGAAGGGAGGCACAGAGCAGCAAGTGGGGAAATGCCAACTGGTGCCACTATGCCTGTGGGGACAAGCCTGGGAACCAAGATCAGCAGCTGAGACATGTCTCAGCCTAAGGCAGGACAAAACAGAAGTCCCCACATGGCTCAAGGTTTCCTCAGGAGCAGAAGCAAGTTATAAAGCAGGGAGAGGTGAGGCTGGGGGCAGCCCCTGGGGTGTCAACCAAGCCCCTCAGTGCTCAGCTGCAACTGGGAGCACTGAGGATCCCCACCCAGAGTGCCAGTGGGGTTTCATACCTGCACTTCAGGATGAGCACAGCAGTGCCAGGATGCTTGGAGGGGTTGAATGGGCTAGGGAAGCTCCACCAAGGTGGGACCAGCATCCCCAGAGGAAAAAGAGTAGCCCCCAGGCCCCCTCCTCTGCTTTGGGCATGCCCTGGCTCACTTCACCCTGTTGCCCTGTGTCACCCCTACATTTCACCTTCCTCTCTTCCCTTGGAGCAGCAATTCCTGCTCCCCCCTTGAAGCCCATCTCTCCCCCTCCATGGACAGCATTATGCAAACCCCCACCACTACATGGTTTTGTAATCAATTAAACACTTCTTAACCATAAATGCCTCCGGGCAACCCCTGCAAAGTGTTATTAGAGGTTTTAGGCAGTACACAGTGTCCCACCAGAGCTGTGCTCCATCGGTAGGGGCAGGGCACACCGAGCGACACCCAGACCCACCGGCGGGGGACGTGCCAGGGGAGGCAAAGTCACGGTCAACAAAACCCCATCCTGTAAACCCACGCATTATCCCTGGCAGCAGGAACAGGGCACAGACAATAAACCAGGCAGAGCACCACTCACCTGGAACAAATGCCCACCCTCTGAAAATGCCAGCTCGGGGGCCAGACCAGGTGCATTGGGGTCCTGTGCAGCCAGTGCTGCAAATCATGTTGTGACTGCCCAGCCCGTGACCACGCGAGCAGCTGCCACACCTGGCTTAGAGGGATGCAAACCCACTGTGGGAGAGCCATTCCTGCCTGTGCTGACAATGCTGTACCTCTTTGTAAAGAGGGGAAGATGTGACGATGTTGGAGTTGCTCCGGATGGTGTTTCAGGTGCAAAAATGTGTTAGGAACCACGGGGATTGTTGCAAATGTTTTGCTTGGCATAGGGGAAAGTAACTCAGATGAAACAAGGCCCTTCCAGCCCACCTTACCCTCAGCCCACCTGCAAGCTCCTGCCCATGGTGTGCTGTGTCCAGGGACCCTCATGGCCTTGCCTCCAGTCCATGCTGCCCCCCAAAAGACCCATCTCCTTGCTGCCCCACCATGTCATGTGGCTGACAAACCAAGTTTGCCCAACTGTTCCATCATCTGCCCACTCTCCCAGGAAAGCCTGCAGCCACTACAGGTCATCCCCTCATCTCCAGGATGGTGCTCTGTTCCCACAGAAGGGGCTTTTCAGTGATCCTTCTGCTACACCTGAAACAAAGGTCCTGTCCAGATGCTCTCCTGCAAGGGTTTCCATCATCTGCAGTTATCGCAGACCAAAGCACTCTATGGGCACCTGAGCTCTTCAGTAGCCCACAGCTGGGGGGCAATGATGGGAATCCCAGCACCTAGGGGCTCTGTACCATCTGGGCATGGTACAGCATGGCCCAGCACAGTGTCTTATCAGCCTTCCTGGAATTAATGGGCTGGTTGTTCCAGCTCTGCAGAGGTCCCAGGATCTCCTACTGGCATCACTCCCGCCTCCAGGCAAGGGCATTCAGAGAGGGCTCAGGGGTGGTGCTGGGGGGAACTGGGTTATCCATCAACCCCACAGGTTCTGGATGACTTGGCAAGCCAGGGGTTTTGCAACACCCTCCTGCTAAACAGCAGTATCTGGGCTATAGCCATGGGCAGGGGTGAAAGGCAGGGGTCTACTGGAAGGGACACCTGAGTCACAAGAGACTTGAGACATGTGCCCTGTGATGCTGCTGGGCCCTCTGAAGGTGACCATCCTGCTGGGCACAGGATCTGCTCCTTTGGGCACTGCTGAGGGGTGGTGGGGCGGTGTTACAGCAAAGAGGCTGAGAAACTATTTACAGGCTGAGAAATCAGCAGGACCCAAATCTGACCTTTCAAGGCCCCTCTGGTCAGGGGTCAGCAGCAAGCAAGCAACCATGCAGTGAAGGTGGTGGCCAGCATCCTTGAGGATGACAGGCATGGAGAGCATGGGTAGTGTCAGGAATTTGTCAAAACTCTGTCCCCAGTGTCTGGGCAGTGCCCAGAATCCCGTGTGAGCCATGGGCCCCCACCATGCCCCTTTTCTCCATCCCAGGCTGGGGGACAGAGAGGCTCAGTGGGACCAGAGCATCTCCTCCCCCTGCCACCCCTCGACCATGATACCAGTGGAAGGCAGCTGTGTTGGCAGGGGACAACCAGTGCCCCAGTCACCTTTTCATCCCGGCACTTCAGGACCTTTTCCTCCCTTTGTGACGCATTTTGGCTCCATTACCACGGCCTTGGCCCTGGGCCATGTCCTGGGGTCTGAAGTTATGGATTCAACAGCCGGAGAAATCAGCCTGGTGGGACGTGGCGTGGGAGGACTCTTGGCCCAGCTCCACGGTGTAGGCAGAGCATGAGGATTTCTTTCCCAGTACCCCACCAGGCATCCAGCACAGGCACCCGTTCCAGCAGGATTTGCCCTGTTCCCCAGTTCCCTGCCCAGGCACTATGAGAACCTTCTTGGTGCAAACATCTCCAACAAGCACCCAGAAATCCAGGCAGGGTCCTGGAGAGTAAAGGAACTACACAGGGATGCAAAGAGCTTCCCAAATGGGAGCACCCTGAGGAGCTGCCTGGGCTCAGCCTCCAGCCCAGCCTCTCCCAGCCCCTGTGCTGGCAGACAGCCAGGTGATCCCAAGGTGCCTTTCCTCATCCCATCCAGCTGCTGGCTCCTTCCCAGTTGGGTGACAACCCAGGGGACTCTCCTGGAGTTTGGCATCCCACAGCCCCATGCTCCCCCTCCCAACCCTCCCTGTGCTGAGCAGATTGCCAGTAGGGAGCAGATGAAAATAACCCCAGATAACCAACATGGCTATTTTGCTTATTATTTTAGTTTTCAATCTCCCGGCGAGGTGACTTGCTTAAGCTAATAATTGCTTCAGTTGTATTTTATCTGGGTAATTAATCAGTTAATAAATGACTTTGCTGTAGGGGGACAGACGCTGAGGCTGTCTCCTTAGCTTGGGACTGGAAAAAAACAGGGAAGGAGCACAGCCCACGGGATTTCCATGGCTCCACAGTGAAGACAGCTGCTCTTGGCAGCTCTGGGGTGTCCTGGGGCAGAGAGGACCAAGGTGGGGAACCTCAGGCTCCCAGCCTATCGGGGCACAGAGCCATCCTTGGGAATGTCTACAGCACCCCCTGCCAGGAGGGGACAGCCCTGAGCCCCTCTCACTGCTGCCAAGAATTTAGGACTGAGCTGGTTTTCCTCACTGATACCACTGCTAGATGGCAAACATGAAAACTGGGGAAGGAAACTTTGAAAAAAAAAAAAAAGAAAAAAGAATTCATCATCTTTGCCATGAGAGGTATGCTCCTCTGTTGGTGCTACCACAGGGTGTGCTGTTGGCCCCGGGGTTGTCCCATTGTGGGAGCCAGGCCCAGTGAAGATTTGTGGGAAGGCTCATGTTCTACAGTCAGGCTTCAGGAAAGGGCAGGGGCACCCCAGCCCACAGAGGGCATTGGAGGTCCTCTGGGGGTGTGCAGTGAAGGATGGAGAGTCCCAAGTTCAAGGGGAGCTGTACAGGTTACCCCAAGGGCTGTAGCACTGTGGAGTAAGGAGTTGGGAGCAGAATGTTTGCCAAGTCCATGGGCATCCCAGCTGGCAAGGAAGAGCAGTCAGGTCCTTCTCTTCCCTCGCCACTTCAGTGCCAGGCCAGCACATGGAAACGCTGTCTGCAGGTCCTCATGGAGCTGGGGGGAGAGGACAGCCATCAAACCATGTCAGAAGCGGTCTTTAACCCCTGCTCCCCACCCACGAGGGGCCTCAACCTCAACTACAGCAGCTAAAGGAAGGTCTCCTCTTCATCTAAAAGAGCTGGGGGTGAGATTCAATGTGAGACCCAGCTCTTCCCCTCCCACTGGCTGCCAGAACTCCTCCTCAGCTGCCTGGACCGTGGCCAGCAGATGCAAAGTGGCACCACACTCCTGGCACACCTCACCTTGGACAACACCAGCTCCTGCACCGTGGTGTTCCCCAGGTCCAGGGGAACAGTTAGCCGCAGGGACAGAAAGAGAGATGCATCTAAGGACAGAAAAGATGGCTCTGGTTATTGGCCTGGGACACTGGTCTGTGTCAAAGGACCTGGAGGTCTCTCCCCAGGACCACTGGCACAGACACAGGATATCCTCTCAGGCTAATCATGTCACAGATACCCTGTGGTGTCAGAACAACCTCCCACCTGTACAGCAGTCACAAGTCCCACAGAACATCAATACCCCCATACTGGGAACACAACAAAAGCAGTGGGGCTCCAGGATCTCCCACACTGGCCCCTTTAAGCCCAAAGCCACCACTTTTGGAGGAGTGGTAAAGCACTTACTGGTGTTGTACATGATGGTAGGGCAGATGGTTGTCACTGGCACATCTGCAGGAGTGCTGAGGGTAACCTCTGAGACTTGGGATGAGCCAGTAGCAAAGGAAGAGGAGTCCATGCCTGAGCAAAGCAACATTGCATTAGCACTGCAGAGAGGTGCAGGATGCTCCTCAGCTGTGAATGAACCAAGCCTAAATGCAGAAGCCTACATGAAACCACCCAGATACATGCTCAGCATCACTGTGGGATTTATCGCCCTGCCCCATTCCTCTAGGCACTGTGCCACTGCTCTCACCTGTGGCTGCACTGAGGGTTTCAGGTGCTGCTGAGGTGTTCAGAGTTGTCTCCTCAGTCATGGTGGAGATGCCAGGGGTAATCCCAGAGATGGTCTCCACCAACTGGCTGGGGGTGGGGTTGCTCCCGGGCAACCTGGTATCAGGGATAGTCGTGGTGTCCAATGGGCTGGCTGAAGGCTTGGTTGAAGTGGCAGCTGGTGCTGGTGTGGTGGGAGATGAGGTGCTGTGAGTCTCTGGGGAGATGCTGGATCTCTCCTGGGTTGTTTCAGGACTGAAGGGAGGGATGGTGGCTGCAGTGGCAGACAGCAGTGCTGAGGTCCCCATAGGTATTGAGGAGGTAGATAGAGCTGAGGGCACAGTCGTTGTCACATCCTTTGTGGTGGTCCCTGCAATAAGGTGGGAGAGTAAGGTGTGCAGGGGCTGGCAATGAAAGGCTGAAGTCATGGTTGTGCCAGGGACAGTGCAGCAGCATCACCACCACCATGAGATCCCAAAGGACCCAGAGCTACACATTAGTCATGGATCATCAGGAGTGGAGATTCACTGTCCTGCATGGACGAAGCACAAGGATGCCCTGGATGGGCATCAGGAAGGCAGGGCATGCAAATCCCCCAGCCTGACAAAGCAGGAACAAGCCATGGGCATCACCAGTCTCGGGGCAGAAACGCTGGTAGGTGCCAGCACAGAGACCCATTCCACAACATTCACCCATCCCTGGAGGAAGTCAGACAAACCCATTGGACGGGAAGAGCCATGCAGGAACTGGTGACCGTGAGACAGTCTGAAACTGCAGCAGCAGCAGTTTACACAAACCTCTCTGCTGCAGATAGTCAGGAACTGATAGCGCGGGGTGTAAATAATGGGCAAGGGGGAGCCAGCCCCAGTGAGGGGGGGCCACAGGGGAACCAATCCCAGCTTGCAGCTCAGGGAGAGTTGGTAGAGGCACATAGCAACCCATGAAAGCTGCGCAGGGGGCTGAGGGATGCAGGAGGGCTGGGGCTGTTGGCTGTGTCTCAGGTCAGTGCTGTGGGGCAGGCAAAGAAAGGAGCACAGCAGGCACCCACTCGGCAAGGGCTCCAGGGCCCTCCATGCTGCACCTGGGGCTCACGTCCTCTCTGCCCACACAGACCCTGGGCCAGGGCAGCCTGCAGTCACAAGGGACTGCCTGGGCATCCATAACTCTCTACAAAAGAATACACAAAACAGCCTGCCTTCCACGGCATCCATGAAGGGGTCTCTGAGAGGCAGCGAGATGGAGATGCCAGGTGGGATTCCCCCTTGATGTTGGCCAAGCAGAAGCCAGGCATCAGCTGGTTAAATAATAATAATATGGAGAAGGGCAAAGGTCTGATCCAAGCCTGTGCTCAGTGGGTGTCTGCACTGAAAGGCCTCATCCTCACACAAAGAAGGAACAGTAGGTCCACCTCTGTTTCCCACACCCCACAGGCACCTGCTGCACGTGATTCACCCCACCACCCCGGGGAACGCAGCTCCCCGCTCCCATCACGTCCCGCTCAGCCCTTACCCAGCGAGAGGTTCAGCACGATGAGGACAGCGAGGCTCAGCAGCAGCAGCAGGGGCAGGGGCAGCAGCCCTCTCTGCCTGGCCATGTCCAGGTGGGTGAGATCCAATGTCCCACCTCTGGCACTGCTCCGAGCACTCCCCATGGCCCCGGCTCTGAGGTTTTCTGGGTCTCCTTTCCCCGGCAGAGAAAGAGCATCCAGGTGTGTCCTTTCACTCCCCAGGTATTGGCAGGGAAGTTTCCACCCAACACAGACACTCCCAGGGATGGGCGTGATGCTGAGCAGACATCAGCTGCACAGCTGGACCCGGGACAGCCAGAAGCAGTGGGCAGGATAGGCTGGCAGAGCCACCACTGATGCAGACCAGGTCCCTGCAGCACAGGACCGTGCTGAGGGAATCGTGACAGCAGAAAAAAAACCCAGAAGTGAAGTTCAGTGGGGAGTCCCAACACCAACACCCTCAGGGATAACAGCCCGCTCTGTCTGAGAGCGAAGAATGGGAGAGGAGAACAGGCGTTGCTCAGGAAGGGCGTGATCCAGGCTCAGGGTTTGTTCCCTGGCTGTCTGTACAGGCATCACTTCCCCGTGTCACAGCATGTCACAGCTGAAGCGCGCCACTGACAGCCGGAGCCACTTCCTTCTCCTTGGGGTCAGGGACAAGAGCAGCCGGAGGTGCCTGTGGGCATCGGGCCAGGGTACAGGCATTCCACAGGCAGACAGGGGAAATGCAGGGGTGCCAGGCCACAGCACCCTGCTGCTGTAGGGCACTGCCACGCACAGGCACATTGAGGGCATCATCAGGGTAGGGGCACTGCTGGGGTGCCCCCACACTGTGGGCACTGGGCCAGGGTACAGGTACTCTGTCAGCACAGTCACTCCGCTGGGTTACAGGGGCACAAGAGACATGTGCTTAGCAGGGACAACACCTGGAAGGATACAGACTCCCTGCCTGGTTCAGGTGCATGGAGTCACCAGGATACAGTCTCACTGCTGGGACACCCTGCCCAGGCAGGGGCACTGCCAGGGTAGGGCTGCCTGGGGTGAGTGTTGGGGTTCAGCCACACTCCTGGGCTACAGCCACATTCCCAGGATTCCCAGCCACACCACCAGGCGCACGGCCATGCAGCCAGGCTACAGCCGGACCGCCAGGGTGCAGTCACACCGCCAGAGTACAGCCCCACCGCCGGGTACAGGCGCGCAGCAGCTGCCCCGCCCCTTCCAGAAGCTCCGCACCCAACGCGCAGCGGACACGCCCCTCCCGCAGCCCCCGCCCCGGTGCGGGTTGTTGTGGGGCGGCCAGAACTGAACCCGCGGTGTAGAGCGGGTCGGGTCGGGTGTGGCCGTGCCGTGTGGGCGGCTAGGGCCATGGAGCCTGGCGGCAGCGGGACGGCAGATCCCGCAGGGATTTGTGCCCCTATCCCCGGGCTGTGCTCACCTGTGGTGTCACTGAGGGTCTGGGGTGCTGTCGGGATGGAGGAACCTGGGGTGGTCGCCACGGGCTCGTTCGGGGCGGAGGTGCTCCTGGAGACCACCGTGCTGGTCACGGTGGTGGCTGTGGTGTCAGATGTGGTTGTCGAGGTCTCGTCCAGAGATGTGTTGCCAAGCAGCAGAGTCATGGCAGGCCCTTGGCTGGTGCTCGTGCGGAGCGTGGGGCCCATCGAGGTGAGGCGCAGGGCAGCAGAGGTGGGTGAAGGCAGCGTGCTCCTTTTGACTCCAAACGAGGTGACAGCCAAGGCCAGGCTGGTCCCTCGAGGCGTGTCAGTGGTTGTCTGAGCACAGTTGGATTTCATGGCTGTGGGGGTTGGAGTTGGGGTGCTGGTGGTGAGCTCCAGCCCTGTTGGGGAGGGGTCCACAGCAGTACTGGAAGGCGACCCGGGGATATTGTGGGCTGTGCTGCCCTTTGCCTGCAGTGTGCTGATGCCAGACACTTCTGGGCTTCTTTCCCCAAGAGTGACAGTGCTGACTTTGAAGGCATCTGTGAGCACCTCTGGGGCTGAGGTTTCAGGACTGGAGGAGGGGACTGTGGCTGTAGTGGTGGAGTTGGTAGTGGGCAGCAGCACCGTGGTCTCTGTGGGTGTCAAGGAGGTAGGGAGAGTTGTGGACACAGTGACTGCCACATCTGTGATGGTGGCCCCTGCAAAAAGGGGAGAGAGTAAATCACGTAAGGGCTGCCAAAGAAAGGCTGAGATCATAGCTGTGCAAGGGATGGTGCAGCATCACCATCATAATCTTCCTGAACTATGCATCAGCCATGGATTGTTAGGAGTTGGGATTCATTGTCCTGCATGGATGAAGCACGAGGATGCCCTGAACAGCAGCACAATTGTCAGGAAGGCAGGGCACGTAAATCCCCCAGCCTGACAAAGCAGGAACAAGCTATGAGCATCACCAGTCTCAGGGCAGAAACGCTGGTAGGTGCCAGCACAGAGACCCATTCCACAACATTCACCCATCCCTGGAGGAAGTCAGACAAACCTGTTGGACAGGAAGAGCCGTGCAGGAACTGGTGACCATGAGACAGTCTGGAACTGCAGCAGCAGCAGTTTACACAAACCTCTCTGCTGCAGATAGTCAGGAACTGATAGCGCGGGGTGTAAATAATGGGCAAGGGGGAGCCAGCCCCAGTGAGGGGGGGCCACAGGGGAACCAATCCCAGCTTGCAACTCAGGGAGAGTTGGTAGAAGCACATAGCAACCCATGAAAGCTCTGTGTAGTGTTGAGGGATGCAGGAGGACTGCAGCTAGGGGCTGCAGCTTGAGGCTTGCAGGAAGGAAGTAGAAGCTTCAGGTTTATTCCCAGTGCTCCACAAAACACTGCTCTTGTTGCATGTCAAGTGCAAACATGGTATTTGCAGTTTTTCAGGCCCACGACATCATAGTGATGCTGCCACCTGAGCAGGGCCGTTTGCTGCATCTGGGCAGGTCATAGCAAGGGTAAGGAACCCAGCAGGAACCAAGGTTCAGCAAGGGGGCCCAGCTGGGACCAAAGTTTTTTTAGCCAAGATGGAGATACACATGAGAGGCAAAAGAAATAAAGCCAAGCTTGTCACAGCCTTGTTCAGTCACTGGGACAGGACTGAGATGTTGGAGAGCAAACAGCACCCACCACGTTCCATCTCTGTGGGTGAAACCACCCTAGGGCCACACACCTCCCTGGGGACCAATGCTCCCACTCCTCACCCAACCCCCCCAGAGAGCATCGCATCCCTCCCAGCCCTTACCCAGCACGTCAAGGCTCAGTAGCAGCAGCAGCAGGGGCAACTTTCCTCCTTGCCCACCCATGTCCAGAACCGGCACCCGCTACTCTGCGTGCGGGGACAGGTCCCTGCACCCGAGGATGCTGGTGCCAGCGGGGAACTACGCTGCCAAGTGAGGGCTGAAGATGGCTGGAGACACTTCCTCATTCCCAGGGGCAGGGAGGGGAGGCACAAGCTGGCATTCTCCCCCTCCTGGGGGCCGGTGCTCCGCCGATGTCGGCGGAGCACCAGCTCCCGTGTGCGGGGCGGGCGGAGCGGTACCAGATGCTGGTGTCACGCCCCTTACCCAAAAGGACACGCCTATCCCACGCCCTCTTAGCACGGGTACCCCCCCGCCCCCTCTCCAGCTTGTGTAACAACGGAGGCACCGCGTGGCTGCTAGGTAGGACCGGGACCAGAACCCTGGACCAGGGTGGACCAGGGACTGGGGACCGGGAGCGGGAACTGGGAGTTGGGGCCCAGACCTGGACCCCCGGGCTCTGTGTAGGGACCAGGTATCGGGGACTAGAAGCAGATCAGGGACCGGGGTGGGCAGGGTACCCCCATGCCGGGGCACCGGGAGCGGACCGGGGACCAGCATCCCCTGCGCTCAGAGGGTGGACTGGAATGGGCGAGGCACCGGGAGCTTAAAACGGTTCCGTTTCCCTTCGCAGCAGCCACACGGAACCACGCTGCTCGGGGTGGCGGCCCGAGCGTTCCTAAGGATGCGGCGGCGACAAGGAAAGCGAAAGGCGGAGGGCACCGAGCTGCCAGGCGTGTCTCGGAGGAGGACGGAGGAAGAGGAGGCGGTGCAGGAGGCCCGGCGGAGGGCAGCCCCGTCCATACGGGAGTTTAAGTTCAACAAAAAGCGGGTTCGCCTCGTCTCGCAGGGCTCAGACCTGAAGGATGATGCTCGGTGCATTCTCTACTGGATGTCCCGGGACCAGCGGGTGCAAGGTGGGGAACCCGCTGGCAGAGGGAGCAGGAAGTGGTACTTCTACGGGTGGTGAAAGCCATGGTCCCTTCTTGGAGCTGGTATCCCCTCTGCAGGGGGAACTGGAGGCATTCCTCTTGTGAAACCCCATCTCCATCCCCTCAGCAAAGCCTCCCACCAACACTGCCCCGTGTGCTCTCTTCCCAGATAACTGGGCTTTCCTCTACGCCCAGCGCCTGGCCCTCAAGCAGGAGCTGCCTCTGCACGTCTGTTTCTGCTTGGTGCCCAAATTCCTGGATGCCACCATCCGCCACTATGGCTTCATGCTGAGGGGCCTGCAGGAGGTGACCAAGGTACAACTGCAGTGGGGATATCTATGATGGGTGGGACAAGGTCTTGAGGAAGTGGAGAGGCAGATCCACCCCTTCAGTGGGTGGTGGTGGGATGGGGTCTTGCAGATGCATGAACCTTCCCATACTCCTTTACCCCTCACTGCAGGAGTGTGCAGAGCTGAACATCCCCTTCCACTTGCTGCTGGGCTATGCCAAGGATGTGCTGCCTGCATTCGTGGTGGAGCATGGAGTGGGAGGGCTGGTGACAGACTTCTGTCCTCTCCGCCTCCCCCGGCAGTGGGTGGAAGATGTCAAGGAGCGGTTGCCAGATGATGTGCCTTTTGCACAGGTGGGTGCCTGTGCTCTGGCAGGGGAAAACTCTAGTTCATGAGACATGTGAGGAGTTTGTCTCCTGTGTTTCATGCCTGCAGAGGCATGCTGCAGTGTCCTGAGCAGAGACTGTATGTATCATGTCATCGGGACTCTTTGCCTCTCCTCTTCACACCTTCCTCGCTGGCTTTACTTCCCAGGTTGATGCCCACAACATTGTGCCATGCTGGGTCGCCTCCCCCAAACAGGAGTACAGTGCCAGAACCATCCGGGGCAAGATCCACGCTCAGCTGCCTGAATTCCTCACCGAGTTCCCCCCTGTCATTCCTCACCCGTATTCCCCTTCCTGCCCAGCAGAGGTATCATCAAGAGACACCTCCACACCCACTCGTGGCCAGTCACAGTTTCACAGCTGCTTTTTGATCCTGGGAGGGGATGGCAAGGGATGGGGACAGTGACCCCTGAGGCCACATGCAGGTGGTGTGCAGATGGGGATGCCCTGGGGATAGGAGGTTGGCTCTTCATTCATTCAATTCCCTCATCTCTTAAGGTTAAGAGTGGGAGGCTGGCATGAACTAAGGATTTGTTGGTCAGGGACATCAGGGTACATAATGCTTGGGGCAGCCCTTGCTGAAGAGCATCCTCTAATGTACTCACACTGCTTGCTGGCTGCCCAGCCCATTGCTTGGGAGGCCTGTTATTCCAGCTTGCAGGTGGATCGCACCGTGAAGGAGGTGGAGTGGGCAACCCCTGGCACAGCTGCGGGGATGGCTGTGCTGAAGTCCTTCATCACTGAGCGCCTGAAATCTTTCAGCTCCCACCGAAACGACCCCAACAAGGCGGCACTCAGCAACCTCTCCCCGTGGTTCCACTTCGGTGAGCATCCCAGGCTCCTCACTCTGCAGCAGGACTGAGCACAGTGGCTTGGACCAGCAGCCTGAGTTGCTCCCTCCTCATGTCCTCAGGCCAGGTTTCCACCCAGCGAGCCATCCTGGAGGTGCAGAAACACCGGCGCAAGTACAAGGAGTCAGTGGATGCATTTGTGGAGGAAGCTGTGGTGCGGCGGGAGCTGGCTGAAAACTTTTGCTACTACAATGAGAACTACGATAGTGTGCAAGGTGACAGCCCCTGCTTGGGTGGGCAGACACTGAGGGCTGGGCTGTACCCAACTGGTCACCCCAACTTGGCAATCCCATTTCTGCTAAGAGGGGGGCTGTGGGGGCACTAATTGTTTGTTAGCTTCTGGAGGTAGGACAGGAAGTGGTGGATGCCCTCTTCAAGGCTGGTGTCTCCAGGGCCAAGTGCCCTCAGTAGCTCTGTTCTCCATCCCTTCGTCAGGGCGCTGCAGGAGCAGGTTGCTCAGCTTTGCTCCTCACCTCTCTTGCTCACAGGTGCCTATGACTGGGCACAAACCACCCTGAATCTCCATGCCAAAGACAAGAGGCCTTTTCTCTACAAGCTGCAGGAGCTGGAACAGGGGACCACGCATGACCCACTCTGGAATGCTGCCCAGGTAGGTATCCTGAATCTCCCCTACAAAATGCTGAGCCCTTTCCCAAAGGGCAGAGGTGAGATGGCATGGACTGTCTGATGGCTGTGCTTTTCCCCCAGCTACAAATGGTCCAGGAGGGCAAGATGCATGGCTTCCTGCGGATGTACTGGGCCAAGAAGATCCTGGAGTGGACCCGCTCCCCTGAGGAGGCCCTGCAGTTTGCCATCTACCTCAATGACCGCTACGAGCTGGACGGGAGGGACCCCAATGGATACGTAGGTAAGCTGCAGAAGGGGGCATGGGTTGTAGGATGGCATCATCTCTGACGGCCAAGGCTATGGGAGGGTAGGGAGCAGGTGGTGGGGCTTTCTGCAGACAACCCAGCCCATGCACCATCCCATCCTGCTTTGTACCCACATCCCACTTGCTGCCCAGATGCCTCTGAGCAAGGAGGAGGGCTGATGCTCTGTCCCCAAACCCGGCAGGTTGCCTCTGGTCCATCTGTGGCATACACGACCAGGGCTGGGCAGAGCGGGCCATCTTCGGGAAGATCCGCTACATGAACTACGCCGGCTGCAAGCGCAAGTTTGATGTGGGCGAGTTCGAGCGTCGCTACGCTGCCTACACACCCTCCCAGTGACAGGGACAGCCTGCCTGGAGATGGCTCCTTCCCCTCCATGCTGGGGAGCAGACGTTCCTTTGCCTGGGTGCTAGCTCACACCTCACACCCCGGCCAAGGATGGCCCTGGGTGCTGTTGGAGGGCTCGCTGCAACAAACCTCAGGGTTTTGCAGTTCTCCCTCCCCTGCTCAAGCTGCCGTGCTGGGGCAGCTGCTGGAGCCTTGCAGGACTGTCCTGCAGGCACGGGTTTGCTGGCAGCTGCATGAGCCCATCCTCAGCCTGACAGCAACCTTTTCTACACCCACTATGCTCAGGAGTAAGCCCAAGTCACAGCTGCTGCTGCAAACCACAGCTTAGATTTAGGCTGAGCAGGGCTTTTCTGCAGAGACAGTGCTGTGCTGGGCTTGCACACACGTTTCAATAGTTGTTTTACGGTTTACAGTTTGTATTTCTGGTGTCTGTGGTGTTTATGGGGCATTACATGACATTGCTGAAAGGGGAGAGCTGGACTATGTTGGGCAGGGATACCAGGAGGGGCACCCTGGGCCCCTCTGCCAGCAGCAAAGGCCGGCTGAGGAAGGGGACAGGTGTCAAAGAGCTACTTACTCAGTGGCTTCTACCTCCAGCCCCAAGTCATGTGGGCATTTTGCAGGGGGAGGCCACAAACCAAATGTATTAGTCAAGGGATAGTAACAGTAACATCCCCTCCCAGTGACAGGTGGTGATGCATCACCAGTTGCACAAGTTGTTCCCCCCCTGCCCCCTGCCATCAGCTGGTAGCCTGCTGCTCCCTCCCTCCCCCCCCCACCCCAGGGTCCAACAGGCATGGCAGCACTGACCCCAAGGGGGAATACACACAGTTAGCCCACCTGAAAAGATGCCACAACACAACCAGGCCCTGTATTAACTTAGTTTATTAGGGACGGCATTCTCATTGGTGTGCAATTGTCCCATGGGGAGGGCTCCAGGTGACAGCTGGGGCTGCCCCTTGCTCTCCCTCATAAAAAGCTGGCTGCCTGGGCTGGTGCCAGTGTTATTCATAGTAGTCAGTGCTGAGCTGCAGTGTCAGTGCTGGGCACAACTCTGCCCTGGAGACCTCCACCAGATTGGCAAGTCCCACTGCTTCTAGGTAAAGTCCATGGTGGAGGGTGAAAAACAATTAATCCAGAGTTCCTTTCCTCTTCTCTAAATGTACTCAGTGCTTCTAGACAGGGACACCAACAGCCTCTCAGCTGCTGTCCCATGACATTAAAGTGCTTCAAACAAAAGAGGGTGGATGGGAGCGAGCTGCTGAGGCAGATCCAGGGAAAGGGGTGCCAGCTCTGGGCAGCATCAAGAAGGTTTGGGGCTGGGGACAGGCATGACCTGGGTCTTGCCCCAAGGACTGGCAGCCCCAGAGCTTGCAGAGATGGAGAGTGAGCAAGAAAACCAGTGTTTTCCCATGGGGAAAACAAGCAGAAGCAAGACATGAGGAGGCCAAAAACCCCAGTGGAACAAGTGGGGAGCTGAGTTTTCTTTCCCAGGCTAGACCTGGCTTGGTCAGGATGCTGCAGAGCAGGGGAGACACTGCTGTGCATCAGCCTGGCTTCCAGCAGCAAGGCTTGCAGCCATCCTCCATGACATGAAGGCTTTTGGTCACCTCTCCTGGCCCCAGCCTCTCCCTCCTCCACAGTCCTGCCAACCCCACAGACAGTGCCGGAGGAGGGATCACATCCTGGCCTTAAGTCACGTGCTGCAAGAGCCATTCATTTTCCCTAGATGCCTTCTGCCAGTGCATAGCTCCCTTGTCCCTCAACTCCCTTCTCCCACATACACAGGCCATACTGTCCTTCCAAACACCCCACCCATGATGAGGTGGTGCTGGATGCTCACCTGTGCCATGAGCTGAAGCATCCCCTTGATGCAGGGGTATCTCCTCAACTGACCATGAGCCCCAGAGCACGAAGCTTAACTTCTACCACAGGATCCAACCCCACACAACCATCAGTTGTGGCAGACAGCTCTGCATCATCAAGGGCTGAACCCTTTGCAGCACCCCAATGCCAAATCCCTCTCCCCTGTGCATTCCCCATTGCAAGCAGGCTGCCCAGCCACCCCACTGAACTGTAGCCTGGCCTTGAGGCTTTGCCTGGCTCAAGAGCCCTTCTCCCAAGGAGAGCAGGAGATCTGCTGGGAGAGGGGACACCAGGCAAATGCCAGTCCCATCCAGGGGTGAGGAACCAAAAGCAAGACAGCCCTCGAGGTTTTATACCAGTGCGTTCCAAGCAGATTGCATGTCCCTTCGAGAGGCATCTCAAGCAGCACCTCTTTGGGGGATAACACACAGTTAAAAACACAAACAACCACATTAAAAAAATAAAACCGTATCCAGCAGATTAAAAAAAACAAAAAGCCAACCTAAAGAAACAAACCGAGACAGAGACTCGGAGGATGTGGCTGGTGGGCTGAGCCTTCACCTGCATCCCAAGAAGTCTCTCAGGCAGAAGGCAGCTGCATGCAAGGCAGGTCCTGGTGTCACCAGAGTGATGTCCCATGTCACCCTTAGAGGAGGACATGTCCTCCCAGGAGGACAGCAGCATGAAGAAGAGTGGTTGGAAGCCTTGCTAACTGCATCCTCCAGCTATGGTGATCAGCCTCTGCTGAACGCCCATCAACACCAGTGCCCTTGTGTGGCTGCTCTGGGGGCAATGCCCCCCTGCAGCACTGGCTGTGGGCAGAGGGCAGGGAAGGCAGCTCAGGGCAGAGAACATGGAGAGGCATTTTCACCACTGTCACTCCCTCTGCTCCTGGACAACTGCTCTCTGGCAGTGCCCCAAGACAGATTTGAGAAAGGGAGCTGCTAAATGTACAACCACCCCACCCCACCCTCCTCCCTCCATGCATACAATCCCCCAGCAGCAGGACAGGGGATCCAAGGATTCAGAGAGCTGATCCCCCTCTCCAAGGAGCAGATGTGGCCAGAGCTTCCTAGTAAACAAGTGATGAGCAGAAAGTGCTGATGCCCCAAGGGACCCTGCGAGGAGCAGGGGAGGCATTGGGGATGTACCTGGATCAGACCTGGAAGATGGAAGATACCTCTTCCCTAGCCCAGCACAACTACAACAGATCCTTTGAGAGAGCGTTCCTGATAGTCCTCATCTCCAGTCTGCACGACTCAGTCTCTGGTGATGAAGGCCACCCATGTAAATAAATCCACAATCTGCTCCTCTGCTGCAGCATGCTCATGTGGCTGCCACCACCTCTGGCTGCTCCAGCTCATCTTCATAGTCTGAGACATAGGACTCCATGCTCTGCTTGGCCAGCAGCTCTCTCCGGGCCTGAAGCCGCTCACAGCGGGGACAGCGGGATTTGAAGCAGGATTTGTGGTAGCAGGCTTTGCATTCTGTGGGAGAGACAGTGACTGAGAGCTGCAGAGCCTGACACACACTGCTAGACACTCTGCAACCCCAGGAGGGATGTTCCAGTCTTGTCCAGGAGGACATTTTAAACCAAAGCCATGGCAGAATAAGGACCAGAAGCAGGAATCCAGCACCGTTCTGGAAGCAGCGAGAAATCATTCTGCAGGACCCCTGCACTGGCTTGCAAAGCCTTGGGGAACACAGGCAGGAGGTTTCATGTTCCTCATAAGGTCCCTCCCCAGACTTTCCAGATTCTCCAAGGAAAGACTCTGTGACTCTGTCCCAAGTTTTTTTTTTGCACTGTGCCTACCAAAATAAGGCTTGCATTTGTCAGGAACTGTAGTGAAATGAGGCAACCAGGTGCCACTAATTGACAGGTAGTGGGCATGAGCTTGTGTTAAGCTCACCTGTGCCTGATTAGTGTGGGCCCCTACTGCGCATGAGCAGGATTAGGGGGCCAATAAAGCTCAGTCCTGAGGAAGCCAGGGAGGAGGAATCTGGTCACTTTTGGAGCAATAGGACCGATCCAGGCTGGTCAGCCCTGAGAGCAATAGACTCAGAGCACTATTCGTGAGTTTCTGCTGAAACACCTGGTTGGACCTTGGAGCATGGTGCCCTAAAAGAGGTTCGTCTTGCTACATCTGGTGGAGAATGTGGGCAGAGACCTCGATCTAGCCCGTGCTCAGACAAATCAGAAGAAAGGGAGCTATTCTGGCGTAAACTGGCATTAGCAGAAAACCCAAGGAGTCAGGTAAGAAGATCCAATACCTTTCCTTCTCTACCACTGATTGACCAAGAAAAAAAAAAAAGGCGGGGGGGGGGGGGGGGGGGAAATGTAGTGAAATGAGGCAACCAGGTGCCACTAATTGCCAGGTAGTGGGCATAAGCTTGTGTTAAGCCCACCTGTGCCTGATTTGGGTGGGCCCCTACTGTGCATGAGCAGGATTAGGGGGCCAATAAAGCTCACACCTGAGGAAGCCAGGAGGAGGCTACCCATTTTCAGAGCAGTAGCACTGATGCAGGCTGGTCAGCCCTGAGAGCAATAGACTCAGAGCACTATTCGTGAGTTTCTGCTGGAACACCTGGTTGGACCTTGGAGCATGGTGCCCTAAAAGAGGTTCGTCTTGCTACAAGGAACTGTTTCCAGCCATTTGAGAGGCTGTCCCAAGCTGCAGGGACAAGCTCTGCTAGGCCATTAGTACGGAGCATTACTAAGGATGACTCCTGAGGGGGCCCTGGGGATTTCTTGGCAGGCACAGGGACAAAGCCTTCAGGCTTTCTCTGCTCTGCAAGGTCGGTTCCAGCCATTCAAGTAGGGCCAGGGGAACTGCGTGCAGGCTGCAGCCTGCCCCGTAGCCACAGCAGAAGGGAAGCCAAGGCCCCCTGCTTCTGCCAGCATCTCACCTTCGCACATCTTGCACTTGTTGAGTTCAAAGGGGAAGATGATGTCACCTTCATTCTGGCAGAACTCACAGATGAAGCCTTTGGCTTGGCACAGCTAGAAGGAGAAAGCATGAGAAGAAGCAGTTAAATGTTCCTTATCTCCCAGGCAAGAGGCAGAGCGGAGCAGGACAGCAAGACATGATACCCTGCTCTATCCATGTAGGGCAGCCCTTCCCCAGCATGGAGCACAGCAAGGCAGAATCAACGTGTCAGATGAGAGCCAAAATGGGGTAACAAACATCCCATATGTGCGGGGTAGGAGCTCTGTGCAGCAGACAGGAGCAGTTAGCATTGAATCAGTTAATCTGGTGGTTGCCCTGCCCATCAAAGGCCTCCCCATACCTTATTTTTGCAGCACAGCCCACTCCCAAAGGTGCAGTGCTGTGCAGCAGGCAGGTGAAAAGGCCTTACCATGCACTTCTCAACGTGCTGGCTGCCTGCCTTCAGCAGCTCTGTCAAACGAGGCACCAGGTCCCCTTTCTTCGTGGCATTGAGGTCGCTCAGTGAGTAGAGATGCAAATCCTCTGTCAAGTGGCCAGGCACTGCATCGAAGGAGTCTAGGAGGCTGCAAGGACAGAGAAACCAGAGCTCAGACCAGAGCAACTTCACTAAGCCCCCTCCCTATACTGCTTCTACTTTCTCCCCTTTCCACTCCCCTCTCCCATCCCACATGCTGCAAGTTGTCATGGGGCAGATTCAGGACAGCAAAACAGCTTCACCTCACAGCCCAGGACTCACTCTTTAGCCAGCCGGCATGTCTTAAACATGTTCTTCATGTGGAAAAGCTGGATTCGCAGTAGCTGGAGAGGAAAGGGGGACACAAGAATAAACAAGAGCACAGTCCTTGGACAAATAGGTCTGTGCCATTTCCTGCACAGGTGAAACAACTGCTGGTCCTCAGCTGCTGCTCACTATTAATGAAGTGCTCACACCACACAGAGAACAACTATCCTCGTGTGCTCCAGGAGATAAACCAAAGCCCAGCTAGACACCAGGCAGAAATTCCTTTTGAAATTCCTGTATTACTGGACAAGAACAAGAGGTGAATGGAAACCCACAGTGCTAAGGTTTTAAGCCTCAAATACTGAAATACCTGCTTCTCACCACCTTCCCTGGGATGTGGTTTACAACCGGCAGCCCCTCACCTCACCCCACTCAGGAAGGTGTGGAAAGGGCCTTACCCACACTTGGTTGAGAGACTTCACTTTTCTGTAGAGGGCAGGATTGATATCCTGCACATTGAAGAGCGGGTCACTCCAGATCTTGCTCAGCAGGTCTTTGGAGAAGTTGCTCACACAGTACTTGCTGAAGTCCCACTTGCGCAGGATGCGGCTGGGGATGACAGTCTGGGCGTTCTCGTGGCAGCACTGGCAGAAATACTTCCCCAGGTACTCACAGTACCGCAGCCGCTTGATGTAATCTGGACAAATGCCAGGGAGGTCAGCTGAGGCACGGGCTCTGCCCAGCCACATCCCAACCGTGCTCATCATTTCCAACAAGCAAGGCAGTCGGCCTTGCCAGTACCTCCTCCAGCCCCAGAGTGCTCAGCACAAGGGTCTGCAAGCATCCCTGCTGACTGCAAAAGCCTTTGAGGCCACAGTCAGGTCCTGTGCAGCTACATCTACCTACACATTCAGGAAAGACAGCTGGTCAAAGAGTTTTGCAGCTGTATCCATAGCAGAACTTGCTGGGAGCTTTAGGACACCAAGAGATAACTTTGCCTTAGAAAAGTCTATATCTGAAATACCCTGCAAAGGGCTGGCTGCTCTTTGCCTTCATCTGTGACCTTCTGGACAAAGAGGTTTCTCTGCTGGGGCAGAACACCGATGAGCAGTCAGAGCTGGCAAAGGCAGCACAGCATTTCCCCACCAACCTTGTGCCAAGCTGTGCCACCACCCACCCACTGTGTTGTCCCACCTGTTCACAGCTTCTTCCCCAGTCTCCAGCTACGGGTCAGGGTCCCAGAACTCACCAGGATCAGTCCGGATGCCGCAGCCTGCACACCGGTAATTCTGCTTGGCCATGGCCACCTTCCTCCTGCCCAGAGACAGAAGACAACGTGCATAAGTGCAGCCCTGATAGCATCTTGCACCAGAGAACAGAAACTGGCACAGAGCTGGATGGCAGAGACAGCCATGCTTTGCCACTTAAGTGTGGACAACAAATCCAAGGGGAAAAGCCATGTGGTGCCCCAATGCACACCAAAGACACCAGCCACAGGCACTGGCTCCATCTCACGGCACCAGCTGTTTTTGGTGACCACTATGGATTTATCAGGCTCAGGGCAAGGGAGACCCAGCAGCCAAGTGGGAAGGAGAATATTATCAGCCTCAGTGTTGATGGAAAGGGGCTGGAAAGGGCAGGTCCCTGAAGAGCTCTCTGCTATGTGGGTCCTTACTTGGGAGCTGGGTGAACATTGAAGATGATCTGTGGTCGTGGTGGGGCCCACTCCAGGTTTCCGCGCACCCGAATCCTCAGCTTGTAGATGTCAGCGTGTTGTCCATCATCAGGAGAGATGGGCAGAGAGTCAGGGATGGGTAGGAGCTGGAAGAGGCAGGCAAGAAGTTCAGATCCCTGCATGGTACCTCAGAGGCAATGCACCTGGCTGGCTCACCAGAAACCTACTAGAGCAGACCTCTGGAAAACCATCAGGCACTGAGCAGAATGGGTGCTGGAGAAGGGATTTCTTCTGGGATCTGGGCACTCTGCTGCAGGAGGCTGCAGTGGCAGAGCCCCGTTTGGCTGCACCCACCTCTGGAGCCCAGACAAAACCCCTTCTCCAGCTCAGTAAAGAGATCACTAGGACTAGCAAAGCCCTTCAGTGGCCAGGGGCTTGGGGAAGATCAAATGCATCAGCCCAATCACATCCTACCTTCTGTGGGGCATCGTGCTCAGGGACCAGCCACTCCAATTCAGAGGCTGCTGGGAGCTGCATGCCCTCAAACTGCTTCAGCAAGCCCATGGCCACAGCCTCTGCTGAGTTGGAATTGAGGAAGGAGTGAGATCTAGACAGAGAAATGAAGGGGTTAGTGCTGGATCTTATAGATGTGTCCTCCTCCCAACACAAACCTACCCAAGAAGCTGCCAAGCAGGGACACAGCTTTGTATCTCTCCCAAAGAGCAGAAGCATTCTCCACATCCCAGATAGGTTTCAGAACATTAACACATCAGCTCTGCTTAAAGCAAGGCTGTGGTTCACCTCCCTGCAGCCCCCACCTCTCCACCCCAGGACAGTACAGGAAAAGACCGATTATTTCCCACTGCTGCTGCACTGCACTGTCTGTGAGCATTGCTGTATGCCAGCAGTCCCACCTCTGGGTCAGAGTACAGCAGGGAGGTCTGAAGAGAAGGTGGCATCATCCCATAGACTAACAGGCTATCCCAGCTGAGAGGGGGAAGGCAGAGGAGGCTCAGAGCCCACAGCAAGCCAGTGGCCAGTCCAGATGTTAAAGGATGTTCCAGGTTTTCTCCACAGCCTCTTACCTACTAGGAGGCAGGGTCATCTCTGCTGACACCAGTCCACATCATATCTACCTTATGCTCATGTAACATTTGACTGATCCTGAGCATCCCAGGTGCTGCTTCCTAAATTTAAAACTAAGACCCATCTGGAGGGATGTTCTCTCCAGCACAAAACGAGCTGTTTGTTACACGTGGAAGAGCAGAGTTGGGCAGGAAGAGCAACTTGGTACCAAGATGTATTGTTGCAAGTTGAAGACGTACATGGACTCTGAGGACAGAAAGGACTTCCTGCTGGAGTCTGGGTTCCTCTTGATGTCTGCATCTGAATCACAAACAGACAATATGGGGCAGGTCTGGAGGACATTTCAAACCAAAGCTTCACTCATCAAGCTGTTCAAAACCATGTAAACTACAGCATCAACTTCTACAAGTGGCACAGAGCAGCGGGGAGAGGTGCAGTCTACTCAGTGACTCATCAGAGTTACAAGGGAAGGATATGGTGGGATGCTGTGAAAACAGTGAGCCTGGACTTTAGGGAGACAACTGGCTGTTGGTACAGGTCACACAAGAAATCCTAGCAGTAATACAAAAATAAAACATTTTGCACACAGTAGTTAGGAGGGCAGCAAGGTTAGCAAGAAGGTTTAGTGGCTCTCTACACACAGTTCAGATGCTGCAGCGGATTAGCAATGGGATGCAGAGTCCTTCTCTCTACTACACTGCAACCTGTGAGGTCAGACAGTGGCTACACCACAGCTTGTCACTGACTGCACAGCAAGGGCTGGCACCCTGAGCCCAGCACTCCAGAGATACATCAGCACCCATGCAGAGAATGGGCCAGCACAGAGGCCAGGGCCCTGCAGAGGCCACAGACCCATCTCCTCATGAGGAAGAGGTCCAAGATAAGGAGCAGGGCAGTGGGGCCCTGTTCCCTCCATCAGCTCCCCAACAGCCTGGGGCTGCCCCACATCTCTCCTTGGTGTCAGCCTTGGGTGCTGGGCAGAACCCAGCAGTACCTTCATCACTCATCTCTTTCTTTCACTCCAGCAGATTAAACCCTGACAGGGAATTCATGTCCATAGTGAAAGAACCCGGGGACAGAAGACTCTTCCCTAAGCACTAGGCAAGCAGGAGCAAGCGGAAACCCTGCTTTGTTGCAGACAGACTCCCAGAGAAGGGCAGGAGGGCATGCAAAGGGAATGTGATAGAAATCAGGACAGAAGAGAGGCCAACACTACAACCTTCAACCAAGCAGGTGTCCTGCTTTGTATCTTTGGGGAGCTCTAGGAATGGGGTCTGCAGTGATGACACCACCCCCAAACACAAGCTTGCAGCTCCCTCAACACAGTGGCCTAGTGCCCAGCTAGGGGAGGCACAGCTTGAGGTCCCTGCTTCTCCATCCTGAGCAGGTTGGCTATGTGGACGTGCAGAGAACCCATCTGATCCTGGCCAGGCATCAAGTGCACACCAAAGCCAAGGGAATCGCAGTCCAGCTGAGTGGCAAAATCCAGCACCAGAGCTGTTTGTTCCCCTGGGAAGAGTGGGGCTGCCCTGGCAACAAGGGTAGCAAATCCCAGTCCTACCCATAAGTTTACAGACTCACACCAGTAGAGTTCAGTATGGATGCTTAACGCTCCTTGTTTGACATCCATTGCTAAAAAGAGCAACAGGAAAGTATCCTAATGTTCAATAATCCATCTATCTATATAATGTGAATGTACCTGGCTGCAAAAAACAGGGAATTCAGGCAAACAAAGCCTCCCAATCTTGTACAGCACCAGCCAGACATACATGCCATGCTCTGATGCCTTCAGTTCTACGCAGGAAGGTGCCACGTGGTCCTGCATGCTGTCATGAACAGCCCCCAAATCCAAGGATACCACACCAGTCCCCATATTCCAGCTTCAGGCCAGGGTGAGCCCCCCAGATTAAACCCCTGGCCTGGAAACACAGGACACAGCAGGGCTGAAGGGGAACCTCTGAGCACTAGCAGGTCCTGCAGGAGCAATGTGCTGGTGCTGAATGCCTGACAGGAGAGAGCAGCAGCAGCCCACATAGGCTGTTCCCTTGCTAAAGCAAACAGGGAGCACATGAAGGTTATTTAAATGCAGCCAGCAGACCAGAGGGGTTATCTAGTAGTACTGTAAACAATAAAAACACTAAGCAAGACCTGGCTGCGGGTGATTCCAGTGCCCAGGGCCTCCAGGATGAACAAACTGTGCCCTCTCTGCTCTCACTACTTCTTCCTCCAGGACTTCTTTCTAGAAGGATTCTTCTCTAAGTCTGAGCAGGACAGGATGGGGTGGCTGTGGTTCAGATCAGAACTACAACATGTCAGCTCTGCCAAGTCAAGCAGGATAATGTTCCCTAAGGCACCTGGGATGGAGACTGGTCCCACATTGTAGACGATTCTGCTCACGTCCATCCCAGGCTCAGCTTTCAGCAGCTATAGAGCTGCAAAGCTGTGCCATTGCCCTGCCAAGGCAAGACAGGTCTTCACCACAGCAGGCACATTTGGTAAACCCAAATACTGCATGGCAAAAGATCCTGGGAGATGGAGCCCATGACAGAGCTCCTCTGCCTCCTCCTTGCTCCATCCTGCCATAACACCCTGCCACAGCTTTTCTTCCCCATGTCTGGATGATACTGTTCAGTTCCCACATCAGGCAGATTTCTGAGAAGTGTGTTCACGTGCACACACATGAACCTTGCACACACACGCATGCATGCTGCAGGGGAGCACTGTGGGTACTACCTGAGAACAGGGAAGCCATTGACACTGAGAGGCCGTTCTTGGACATTTGAATCAGGTTAGATCCATCGTTACCATCTGTATAACATGGTGATGACAAAACAGTTGACTTAAGTGCTTTGGCCAGGCCAGAGTGGAAGAGCAGCACTCACACGAGAGCTATGGTTCCTTCTGCCTGGGGAGAAGGAGAGCAGGAGGGCAGCTCTACCATCTCTCTCTAGTTGTGACAGCTGCACAGTGGGCCAGGCATTAAATGGAAACCAGCTACCAGCCAGAGGCACTGAATGCTACAGGATTCACAGTGGTTACAGAAGATTTCAAAGGAAAGTCATGTCACCATGGAAGGGAAAATGGTTGCTCTGCTCGTGCTCAGAATTCAGACATTTGTTTGGGGAAAGTCATCCTGAAGGCCACAGGGACATGATCTTCAGTGGGACTGACCTCAACACAACCACACCCAGCAGTCTGTCTCTACACAAGAAGCCAACACAGCCATTCCTTCCTACCTCGGATCTCGTACTCTTCCACATCCTCTGCAGAGCCAGAGTCAGAGAGCCGCATGGAGCCATGAGAGCTGAACTGGGACCCACTGTCTGTCGCCATAAGACCTGGGAGAAAAGCAACACAGCCAGGCCATCAAGAGAAGTGGTCTGAAGGCTCATTGACAGCTAAGGGATAATCAATGTGTTGGTGCTGATAACCAGGTATGCCCAGGGCAGGGAGGGATGGAGGTCAAAACACTATGGGTTCAAAATGAAATTGCATTCCAGAACTCAGCAGCAGCAGCACATAAGTGTTATCAGTGTCTATCAGCCCCATTACAGCCTTCAGCAGCAGCAGAGTTTCACAGATCTCTTCAGCACCTTGGTAGCAATACAGCTGCTTCTCATGAATGGGCAGGAAAACAGAACACTATAAAGACCATCAATGGACAGAAAACCCACATCCCACCAGCTGATGAGCCCAAAAGACATCACCCACTGTCTGAGCCAATTTCCTGGCAGGTAGGGAACAGGTGTCGAGTGCGGATCTGCTGGCGCCGAATACGAATCTTTTGTTTAAGCTCCTGGATCTCCTTGTCACTGTCTTCCTCCTCCTCCTCCAGCTGCCGGCTCATCATGTTGCATTTCATCAGCTCAATGGCAGCGATCAGGGACTCTGAGATGCTGAAGTGTGCGTTCTCCTGAGAGGCAAAACCAAACACTTTCAAGGGTTGTACCATGAAGAAACAAGGAAGTGTTGGTAAAATATTCCCAAACTGTGACAGAAAAGAGCTTACTCCTCATGGAGAGTGGTAGAAAGACCTTAATCCCTGACAGCCTCATGAAATGTTACTCTTCCCTGAGAACCTAAAAACTAAAGCCTTCTTGGGCACCAGAATACTCACAAAACACAAGGGGTATCCTACAAAGGTGTGCAACACATCTGCTCTGAAGAGTCACCACGTGTCCCTCAGGGACATGTTCACACTTTGCAAAGCTGCTGTGCATATGCTGGCTGCCAGGCACCACTGAAGTTCTGTGCACAGCTCTATAGTAGGAAATATGGGAGTGTCCTCCTCATGGAGGGAATTATCACTAAACCTACAGTAAGGTATGTTCTCTAGTGCGCACAGGATGATGCTGCCTCTCTCACCTTCTCCAGGTCTGCACAGCTGCCAAAGTCCTGCTCAGAGAGGTAGCTGATGAGGGACTGCCCTTCTGAGGGTCTTCTGAACATCCCTTCCCCTGAGCTCAGGTACTGGCCAGAGTCTAAAAAACCAAGAGATAAACATATGAGGAAGGGAACTGCTGTTATTGCCATGTGAACAAGCCCAGCCAGCATCCCACAAGGAAGTGCCAGAAGCTGAGGCCACAGCAGCTGATGGAGAAGACAGACCAGGAGGAAGTATCCCTTCTGAGGCTGGCTGGACTCACCATACTCCATGTAGAGGGAGCTGGGTGTGCTCAGTTCACTGCTCCGAGCGGAAGCAGACACCAGCCCTCGTCCCCCGCCCAAGTCACCGTGGGACTCTGGAAAGGAAAATGACACCAGGCACGCATCAGTATCCTGGAGACAATCCAGTCATTGCAAAGAGTGAAATGGAAGGGGATCAACATCACACAGGCAGGTACAAATGGATAGGAAGCAAGGGGGGACATCCTTTGCTTGGTTGGTCTGCTCCGTGCCACAGCCAAGGACAAGCTCAGAAGCATATGAAGCTAAAGGGACACTTCAGGCCAGAAAGGAGAGGGAAAGAAGTTCATGAGAGCCATGGAGCAGTTGAGTCCTGTGCCTTCCCCTTTTTTCCCCTTAGCAGAGCCAGGGGACACAAGAGGTTCCAGCAAGTGCCTCTCTCAGCCCCTTACTCCTGCTGGAGCATCTCCAAGGGAAGAGTTATCCCACAGGATAGAGGGGAAGCTTGAGCAACCAGGGGATCTGGGGGGCTCCCAGCCCTGCAAAGCAGCTTGGACACCAGTGTAAGAAGGCCTCTGAAGGACGTGCTCAAGTAGAAGCCAGAGTTCCCAGCACACAACCCTAGGCTTCAGTGCTCAAGGTGACCTACACAGGCTGTGGGCTGGGCCCTGCCGCACTCACACCCCATGGTGCAAACTCCCAGCTGGGCTGAGCCGGTGAGGACTGCCAGGAGCTGGACTGATCAGACACCAACAATGGCTGTGCTGTAGAGTCACGTCCCCAGGGAAAGCCCAGATGGAGTGGCTGGGTGATAGATGACTGTTCAAGGAGACTGAAAACACCCTGACTGGAACATACAGGTGCTGACATGGGGCAAGAGCTGGCTGATATCCCAACAACAACAGAAAGGCAACCTTGTCCTCTCCACCTCCTAATTCCTCTTTACTTCCAGCTAACCTGGATGTGGCTGGAGGCTTCTCAGCCCACCAACACTAGCAGCTCGCTGCCCAGCCTACAGAGCAGCAGCCACAAGGATGGGGCTTGTAACCAACTCACCCCACAGGCTGGGTGACAAAGACAACCCATTGGGGTGGGAGGCTCTCACTGCTAATCATTGTAGCCTGGCAGGGTCTGCCACAGCCACCTCAACCCTGCTGAAAAACACCACACAAAGCACCTCATGACCACCAGCCTGGGTGATGGCATGTAGAACAGAGTCTACTGCTGAAGGGTAAAGTAAGGCAGCACTCAGCATCCTCTGCTGAAGCAGGACACAGGACTGAACACATCTGTCTGAAGGCCCATGACCTTCAGGAAGGGGAAGGAGGTGGGAGCCTTCCTACCTGCAGAGCTCTCAGCACCCAGATATGAGCTTGACAAGCCCAGTGCCACAGTTCAACAGATGCATTTTTTTGATGCTGCTACCTCTTTCTGCATGTGGGTCAAAGGAATGGCAGCACCTCAGCACCTCCACACAGCGGGAAACCTGCTCCAAGCCCAGAAAAGCACCCAGGAGTCCTGGCTGTGGGTGCAAGCACATCGGGCTGGAAAGTGGCTGAACTCAGCCAAGATCAAACCTCCCCATGTCACAGATCCACTAAATCAAAGGATAACTAAGATGTTGAAGCCCATGCCTGCTTACCTGCCAGCCCTTACTCACTTGGTGAGACACAAAACCTCTCCTGGCTCCCAAGGAAGTGGGGTGGAGGGAAGGGCGGGGGACGCAGTTTCAGGGACTTGGTGGCCAGTGCTCCCTAATGCCATGCAAGGGAAGTGGGTGCTCATGTGGGTCTGGTCCACTGCTCCCAAAAACCAAGCTGGGATCTTCAGTCAGGTCGCATGCATAAACCTGACCACCCTTCAAAGCACCAGCTGGGACACAAGGAAGAAAGAATTTTTTTTGATTTTCTGAATGGACACTGATGGGTTTGATGGAAATCCTGAACTTGATGCAATGATCACTAATGAAGGGCTGATACTCTGGCCCCCAAACCTGCCACTGGATCTTCTATTATAATGGTGATATCCCTGAGGCCTCCTGGGCAGACAGAGGAGGAAGAGGGCAGCATTAAGGGAGAGAAAACAGACAGACTGGTTACTACTCAGCAAGGACCTAAACTTCTCCATGAAGGCAGTATCAGAGGAGCAGACTCCCCTCACATCCCACCCCTCCCCACCATGCATTCACCCACTTAAGAGCACAGGAGAATCCAGTAGTTTACCAGTAGGATGACATCCTACCAGTAGAATGAAACCAAACCCCAGACCAGTGCCCTACCATGTCTCCATGCCCCAGCCAGGCAAGACCAGTAGGGAAGCAGGATGGCTAATGTCACAGTATCACTGCCACTTTCTAAGTTTTTGGTAAAAGCTCCCAATATTAACAACAATCCATCCCAGGGCTGATATGGGAAACATGATGTCAGCCCATCACTCTAGTGCAGAGCAGGAAAGGTAAGGGCAAACACAAATTTCCCAACTGCTTGCCCACTGTTGCCCTTTGCTGACCTGATCCATGGAGTCAGAGGGGCAGCCAGTGTCAGCCTCCCTGTACCAGGGACTCCCACACCCCAAAGCCACCCCAGAAAAGTCATCCCAGTACCATGTATCTTCCCCGAAGTCACATTGGTGTCAGAGTGCGAGCGCACGTGGCTCTTCTTGAGGATGCCCTGTGGAGCTGATGACTGTCCCTCTGAGAAGCTTGACCGGCGCAATAGGCTCAGGCCCCTGCTTCCACCTCCACTTGCCCCTTGCTCCCCCAAGGATGAGACCGAGTCCAGCTTCTGGGAGCTGCTGGAGGAGAAGAGTTTGGAGCTACTGCTCTTGGTGCTGTTGGTGCTGGTACTGCTGCATGCCCGGCCACGGCGCCCCAGGTTCCCGATGGCCAGGTACTCAGGCCCATCGTTAGCATCACTCTGAGGATCATCCTGGCTCCCTGTCCAAGTGTCCTCACTCTGGCTGGTAGTGCTGGAGCTCATCTCGCTGGCCGGAGAGAAGGGGTCTTTGGGTGAGGGGACGTGAAAGTGAGTGACAGAGCCAGGCTGCTCCAGAGGGGACCTGCCCTCGCTGAAGGAGGAGGAGCGGGTGGATGGACAGCACTCCTGTGGCTGGCTGGTGCTGGAGCTGACAGAAGTGCTTGCTGGTCTCCTGTCTGGAGAGAGGCAGGAGCAGGATGTCACACACCCTGGCACAAGCAGACCACCCTATGATAATAAGCTGGTGCTTATTGCCACAGTAAGGCCAGGGATCTCCCTCCCAATGCAGGCAGAGATCTTCTCATGCCCATCCACCAGAATAAATCCATGACCAGAAAAAAAGGCAAAGTCTTTTCTGGATCCATCCTGAACTTCCCAGCTCACCCTCGTTACCTGAGAAGCCAGAGGAGACTGGATGGTGGAGGCTGGAGAAGGACCCAAAGCAGCGCTGCTGCGGGCAACCTGCAGCGGGGATGTACGGGGGTGCAGGAAGGGCAGTCAGGCTCTGGCTCTTGGTCACCGGAGGCAGATTGTCACTCTTCCTGGTAAGCTGAAGAAAGGTGACATCATTAATAAATCAGCATTTAAGAGGCTACACATCAAAGCAGCAGCAGTGGAAAGGAATCGACCTGCAAGCACCTGGTCACCAGCCAGCAAAGGATGCGGCAGTCCAGGGGAAAGGAGGACAGGGAGGGAAAACCACCAGGTACAGAAGGGAAGCAGCTCTATTCACAGCTACACAGCAGGCTCCCATTGGGAAATTACCAGGCTCTCAGTGAAATGATCCAGGCAGCCCAGTGCCCCAGGCAGACGGCTCTCATGTCCTTCAACATCACGGTCACACATCTCTCTTGTCCCAGCAGAAGGACCCGATGAGCACAGAGATGGCAGTGACGTGCCCGCCAGCTGAAAGAACACAGCCCCCATTTAACCAAGGCTCATTAAGTGCCTTCCTCTCGGGAGCTCTCTGCAAAAAAAGCAGCAGCTGTTCCCCTCTTCTGGGGAAGAGGCAGCTGGCAAGGGGTTGGATGGGGGAGTCACTGGCATCAACCAGGAGGACTGAGCACCCAAGTGTCCTGTGGCACTGCCTGTCCCCTGTGACGATGGCTGTCCCTCACAGCCCGACAGCTCTGCCTGCTGGCCCTGAATCCTGTGACTGCTGGAGAGGGTTTTGTTGGTGTATCTTAAGAAGAACTGGTCCTTGCACAAGCACCCGTAGCCACCCAGCATCTGGAGAGAGTCAAATGCCAAAACTGAGACTTCAACTCACCATGGAGGTGTCGATCTGAGCCAGAAGCCTGGGGTTGTTCTGTTCAACAGCCTCCAGGCACTGCAGCATGGCCGTGACGTGGGCGTCACTGAGCAGGAAGGCAGAGTCTGGGGAGAGAAAACTACTGCTCAGGGGGAAGGTCCTTCTCACCCCCATGGTTTGACAATGCTGTTTGCTCACATGCAAACCACCTTTTCTGCCACCACCCCACCCCCTGCCTCACTCCCAAGCAGCTTGGGAGCCCCAGCAGCGGGATATTTTCCTAAGGAGAAGGGAAAGGTCTGTTTCTCTTTACCTGCGTAGAACTTCCTGATGTACTGCCGGTTCCCCAGGAGTGGCCTCAGCTGGGCAGACAGGCAGTGGCACTGCAGGCTGTGCTGCAGCCACAGCTGAGCAATGGCTTGGTCCCCACCACCCTCTGGGCTGGGCTGGCCGCTCTCCTGCAGGCTGATGAACTAGAAAGGGATACCAGGCACAGGTTAAGGCATGCAGGGGCAAGCAGGGGAGCAGAGGGTGCTCCAACACACTGATCTGTTCCCCCAGTAATGGCAGCTTCCTAGGGCTGGTCACTCTCAGTGAGAAGCTGGACGCATCCCCAGCCACCAAGGAGACAAAAGCACCAGGGAGAAACAATGCTTCAAAGGTCAGCCAGTGACCAAAGTCCTCTGACAGCCACCAGCACTATGAATTTCTCCTGCATGTTCTCCCACCCATGTGCCTCACCCCTGACCCGGAGGGACCCCACGCTCCCAAATCCAACCTGTCATGTTGTGACAGTCATGTTCTTGCTGACACATTAACTGGGGAAGGTTACAACAATGCCTGAGCTGCTGCAGATTGAAGAGTTGGACTGTAGTCACAGCCCAGATCCCCCCAGCAGCAGACTGAATGCAGGGACCACCGGTGGTCAGCCCCTTGCACCCATCCATGATGCTGATCATAGACGTCAGCACAGGGCAATCAAGAACCAGGAGCACCCATGGGTGCCAGCAGTCAGCACAAGCCAGGAACAGGAGAACAGAATGTATGGTGAAGAAACAGGACAGCCCAGACATTCAGAGGTTCACACAGAGGCACTAGTCAGCCCTGCAGACACATAAGTTCTGCTTGTGCTGGTTCCCTTGGTGATGCCCACTGCACCCAGCTGAGCTGAGCTGCAGACTGGCCTGGCAGAAATAAGCAGCCAATTGTCTCAGCTGAAGCCTCGCTGAGTTCCTGGGACGTGGCTTGTACACAAACACGGGGCTGCTTCAGCCTCCACAAGCCATGGAGCCACTTCACCCACAGCAGGCCAACAGCCACGGTGCCACTATCCCACCGGTGAGGCTCACAGTCACACAGGCTCTCCACAAGGCCACCACACCAGAACTCACCTTCTCCAGGTGATGAGCAGAGCCAGGACTCAGCCAGCGAATGTCCTTCACAAACTGCCAGTAATCCTTCTGTCTGCAGCACACCTAGCACCCAAGAACCCAAGTCCCAGTTAAATTACAACATTCACTGTTAGTCCCCTGGCTACCATGGCAAGACAGCTCTAACACCAGGCAAGAAGTTGGCAGAGGAAGGGCAGCACTGCTTTACAGAGAAAAGACAATGTGAGCCTATAACATGGTTTTGTAGATGAAGAGATCAAGTAAAAAAAACCTGTTGAGATGTAGGTAAGCTGCCTCCTGACCCTCCCATGGTGACCTCCCCATTGTGGTCAGCCCACAGGTGACCAGACAACACATCCCCCAAGCTTCTCTTCTTCTACCAGGTAAGACCCCAGTTCACCATACTGTGGAGACAGGAAGGGTCTTGAGACGTGGAAAGGGACATTGGACAGGGGGGCTCACACTCCTGTTGTAACACAGTAGGATCCCAAAGGCCAACTGCAGCTCATCAGTGGGCTGAGGAGCAGGGCCAGCACCTCTGCGGACAGACAGGCAGACAGGAGATGGGAAGAGACCTCAGGTACCAGCTGCACCTATGGCAAAACATATCTGGGGGCTCTGCTTTGCCCGGGTCTTCCCCGTCACTCCATGAATGGCAGTGTCATGTATGCATCCCTGCTTCTTCAAAGGTCTGCCAAGTTCAAGATTGACTGAATTCCCATGTCACCATTCCCCTTCCTGACCACACAGGACCCTGGAGGGGAGCCCTGATGCCTTAGCACCTCACAGAGTCAGACCTCAGCAAGGGGACATGAAGGGCAGTGTGAAAACACATCCCAGCAAAATCAGCAACCATTGCTGCCTTCTGATGCAAGCCACCACCAAGGACAGCAGCACAGCTCAGCACTCCAGGTAAGGCATTTGGCATTGCATTTTTAACAGCTCTCTGCTGCTGCTTGCCTCTGCTTTATTCAGACAATAAGATTTTTTTTTCTCAGTTATTCTTCCCATTAAAGAGAAACTGCAGCAGAGCTGATGTTCTCCTCACCACCCTATTGTGTGTAAACACAGTCCAAAAGCTTCTTCCTTCACCAAAATGCTGATTTTTTTTTTCTTCCCTCTCTATTTCCTCTTTCACAAGCATCAGAGGAATGAGTTCTATTATGTGGTTTATTTGTTTGGGTAGGTTGGTTTGGTTTTTTTAAGAGTAGAGAATTGGCAGTTTTAGTCCTCTAGACTGTATTGGGCTTTTCTGGACTAATAAACTTCACCCAAAAGTTAAAAAAACTCTTACCCTAGTTATTTTAACATATGAATATGGATTTTTTCACCTTTTAAAATTTATTCTCAGTTGTAGTATAAGAATTTATAAGAAAACAATAAGTAAAAGTGTTTTGCTGGAGCAACTATGAGAAAACTTCTGTAAGGGTGCTGTGTTTTTATGGGCTTCCCTTTCCAGCTACTCTAGTTTGATTGGTGTCACACATACCCAAATAGGGGAGACATTTCCAGGTAGAAGAGTTGCCTGTGCCCATAGTAAAAGCCTCAAGGAAGGCAATGCACTGTCCTGCTTTGCAGGTCTGGCATGAACTGTCACTAAAAGACAGAGAAGTATAACTCATGTGACTCTCACTTCCTGAAGCCTATTGATAGCATGTCTATTGATAGCTATGTGTAACACATAGCTCCTCACTCTGCTGATCTCCCAGAAAAGGTCCCTGGTCCATGCCCATGGGGACTAACAGGAACAGAGCAGCACCATAACGATTTAATAAATCCAGGGAGCAAACACCCTGCTGGGATGAGCTGCCAGCCTGGCTCTTCCTGGAGGTTTATTAACTCACATGCAGCATTGCATAGTGAGGTTTTCCTGCTCCTGGATCCCAGCTGGCCCTTGCAAGCTGCCTGGGGCTCCTCTGCATTGGTCTCTGCTCTGCATCACTCTGGGAAGCTTGCCCCCAGGCACAACCTGCAGACTTGCTTCAACTTTCCATTGTAAATTAATTGTGCCAGTAATTGCAAGCTGAAGGGGAGATCTTCAGGCCTCTGCACACAAGTGGAAAAGATAAATTCTTCCAGGAAGTCATGGAAGGGGGAAAGGCTGGGTGAGCTACAACAAGGTATGACAAGAGCTAGAAAGTGAGATCACATTCTCGCAGAGCACAGATTTGCCTGCACAGCTAACTAGGAACAGTAAAGATGTGAGGTTTCTCTTGCCAGACCTCACTGGGGAGTTGTCCAAGCACACACAATACTGGGTGGACTCATTACAAATGCTACTTTATTGCTTGTCTGCAGTAGGAAGAAAGGAGTGAAGGGCTGGCCTCTGCGTGAGTAGCACAGGTACTTAGAAAAAACAGGTCCAAGGTGGACAAGATGGCAAGAGCATGTGTCCAGGTCCCTCTGACAACCAACAGTGCTCTCTCAGCCCCTACCTCAGTCATTTCTCACACTGCTGTACCCACGCTGTGCTATAAGCACTGAAGCAAGCCACAGTAGACAGAGTCCCAGCTCTCATGCCAGGCACTGAGGCTGTTACAGACAGACAGTGTCAGCAGGACAGAGCCCTACCTTGTCATGGATGAGCCCGTGGTAGAGGATGCTGTGCATGTCTCTGCAGAGTCTTTCCAAGCCGCCATACTTGGACCAGACATTTGGGTTGCTGGTGGACACCAAACCTTCCACTGTGGTTTTCAGGTTGCCTAGCAGCTTCCAATGCTCCTTTCTGCGGAGGAACATGGCAAGTTGTATCAGATATACAGCAAGAGGAGCCTCACAACAGAACTGTGGTATTACACTCCCTCCAAGAAGACTGGTCAGGTTGAAACCTTCAGTGGTCCAGAAGGATGCAAAGGTGAGCTAAAAGACTTTACACTTCCATGTGGTCTCCTATGCATAGTTTGTGGACAAGAGGCCCTATCATAATGATGTTTGTGATGACTGGCAGCCACCACCAGTGTGGTTTCAGGGCACAGCCAAAACAAAGACTGATGGCTGCTGCAATATACAACTTGCTTAGCACAGGCCAACAGAGCTGGAGAACATCTTTCCAGCCAGGCTCTTGTTTCACTCACACCCTGTATCAGAGATTGTTCAGAGCAGCAGCATGTCAGGAGAACAGCAGCTGTAAGGCAATAGCATGATGTCCGCCACATCTAAAAGCCACCAGACACATTTATAGAGAGTGACACTCCCTGAGCTGTGTGCACTGCATTGAGCACTCCAGCTCCATCAGGATGCAGAGATGCTCCATGTCATGTTCAGTAACTCTGCATCTGCACCAGCACAGACCTTCTCTGTTCCCCAGGCTGCTGTAGGCACAACTTGACTTTATTGCAAAAGCATTCATCATGCTCTGGTCAGAGATTAGCAAGCTGCAAACTGCAGGTGTTCTCTAGAGCTTGCACAGCATTTCTCATCGATATCAGTCCCCTCAGCTGCCCTGTGTACAGCAAGAAATCACCATTTTCCACCATAAAGAGGGAGTGATGGAGCAAAGAGGCGACATCATTTGCCTATGCAAAAGCAGTTTCGGGTGACTGAGGTCCCTGCTCAAGCTGCTTGACAGCGTTGCCAGGGGAACAGCAGCTGTCAGGAACATATATTCAGATAGAAGCCACGCTCAGAAACAACAGGAATGTTGCAATGTGTATTTGAGGGTGTAACTGCCAAAAAAGCGTGCCTCTGCAGGGTTTGTAACAAAAGTAACTGATAAAACAAGCTTTTCTTGCCAACATTCTCTTTTTGAGACTTGTTCATTACTGCCAAACTGATCAAGTGAATAAGCAGATCATCAAATACTGGTTCTGCTTCAAACTCCCCATCCACAGCCTTCATGAGGCCTCCCCAGGGCCAGGGAAACCTCAGCCCTTTCAGTGACCACCTAAGCTCAAATCACACGGAAGCCAACCCATTCCACCAGCAAAGCCCATCACCCTGACAGCATAGGACCTGCAAACCAGAGCTGCAATGCATAAAGAATTATGTATGTGCTTATAAAGTGCTTAGACTAACAATCACGGTCAGGGCTTTATCACCAGAGAGAATGGAGAAGAAAGCATCAATACATATCAAAAGCATCTCTCTGAAGGAGATTTGACCTGGGGAGACACAGAAAACTGATCCAGCCCTTATGGGCTTTTCCCATTGCTGTCCTAAGCATTCAGATGCTCTTTGACCGGGAACCAGCAATGCCACTCTGGGCAGCATCACTGGTACCCGGTCAAAGAGCATCTGCAGCCACTGAGCTCAGAAGTTCACCAGCTCCTCCCCAAGGTATTTCTGACACTGAGGTTAGGAAATGCAAGTGAAAGCTCAGCCGCACTGCTGATTGTCCAAGTCAGTGAGTCTGGGAAATTCCCTCCCATGTTACTTCATGCTATAAAAAGCAGGCAATGCGCACAAGGATGCAGGGGGTAGGGCACACAGAGCCCCACAGAGCCGTGCCCTACCAGATGACTTGTCTCATTAAAGGAGGAGTTGAGCGCCTCCCCAGAGGCAGGAAAACAGGATTTAACAGAATGGAGTCACACATTAAGTAGTCCTTGAACAAATTAACCTCAAAATGTTAAAACATTGAACTCAGAAGCACATGGGGAAGAAGCAGCACAGTAAAAACACTTTTACAGAGGTGATGCAGAAAATACTGAAACAGAATTACACCCCTGTAGGACAGTAAGGATCCCATTAGAGTTGTTGGCCCAAAGCAGTTCACAAGTTGGATAAAGAGAAGCCTGCTGATCCCAAAAACCCAACTGCATCTGGGCTGGAACATGGTGCCTGCTGCAAAGTGACATGAGGTTGAAGAAATGAAGATCCATGTAACCTGGCTGACAGGTGGCAGAGAAGTCAAGAGACAGCACCACATTCAGCTTGAACTGGACTCTTTGAACTGGACACTGAATTAGCAGCAGGGTTTGCTCCCCTCCCATTGACAGAGCCTGGGCTGCCAAGAGAGAGGGAGAAGGCCTGAGTCCCAGCAGCCCTCAAGTTCCCCATTTCAGCAGGTGTTTGAAGCACTACTAAGAAATCTGCTCAGTTTTTCCTGAATAAAAAGAATTCTCCTTTGGTAGTACAGAAAAAAGCCTGAAATGGGATAAGACCAAATCACACCATGAAAACTCCCCAACTGAGAGGAAGGGCAAAGTGAGCAACACACCCCAGAGAGGTCACAGTACATGAGCAGAGAAAGCAGGACCTGCAACACCTGCAAGAACTACTTGCAATGCAAGGGTGTCCCTGTGAAGCACCAGTAAGACCCTCTCCTTCCTTAAAGATTACTCCCAGTTCTGATACAGCAGCCAGTTTTAACCACCATCTCCATAAATGTGGCCTGGGCACTGGGTCTCTTTCCTTTAACACCACAAACTCTGTCTCCAGGTACCGTTACACCAACCCATGGTCAGGAACCACTCCAAATATAACTAAAGCTTTTGCACCGGAGCAATAAAAGACAGAATTCAGCCTTGAAGCAAGAAATGGCTTGATGATGATAATGATGACAAGGACAGGGAAATGTTGCTTGCTCGCCCAAGGCTTTCTCAGCCCTTCCAAGGATAGGGATTTCTCTTGGCTCAAGCCAGCAAAGGTGACTCACAGCAGAGGCAAGGAGCCATGCTGCTGACTCAGGTGAATGTCTTCATTTAAAATAAAACTAAACCCTAGTTATTTCCAAAACAGAATCACAAAGGTATTTTTAAAAATAAAATAAAATAAAATAAAGCTCATCTTTCTTGCAAACAACATCTGCTGTGTGTCTGCCTGGGCTCTGCAGGAGGCATCAAGAAATGGCTGCTTGAACCTTGTCCTCTCTACCTGAAGGAGTCTCTCGATCCTTCTTAGCACATTAGAGAGGTCGGGCTGAGGATGCCGAAGTTGTGGAGGCATTTCCGCCAGATTTCCAAGGACATACCCATGCTGGCTGTCGGTTCCTCCTTCAGATCCCCACAGTGCTGTGTAACCCGCTGCTGTGCAGATCCTGCTCCCTCCTTGCTGTCCCCGGGTCTCCCAGACAACCAGCAGCCCCTTCCCCGGGCTCCCCGCCTGCTCCTCCGGCAGGCTCGGCACTGCTGGTAAATGGGATTAAAAGGCAAGAAGGCTTCGTGCAATTCATCTGCAGCCACAGGGAGCAGCTGACAAGGCAGAGGAAGTCAGAAGAGCTCTGCCAGCCCAGCGGGTCAGCCCTGCAGCATCCAGGTGGGGAGAGCCAAGAAGGCTGCCTGCGATATGGAAACCCAGGACTACAGGCACCGGTACTGAAGGCTCGCACCCGTACTGAAGTCATGGGGCACAACCACAAAAAGCTTCCCCAGCAAACACAGCACAGCCCTGCTGCTCTCCGGGGCACCCCTGCTCTGCACTGACAAAGGATGAGGGATGAAAATAGGGATCGAATAGTGAGATTTTCCTGCTCCTGGATCCCAACTGAAGTGCAAGCTGCCCAGGGCTCCTCTGTATTGCTCTCTTCTCTGCATCACTCTCTGGGTGGCAGAGCCACCGATGGGAAGCTTGCCCCCAGGCACAACCTGCAGACTTGAAGGTTGTTTTTTAAGTGTTTTTTAGCTTCTCCCCCAACACAGCAAATAGTTTTGCCTCCTTGCCTTGGCAAAGCCTCCCCTACAAGCTTGAGGGCCACAGCCTGTGGACCCAGCACACTGCCACAACCTACAATGAAATGGCACCTCACTGGGAATTAAAATGCTGAACCATCTGCACAAAGGACACCACGGCAGTGCAAGGCCCGTGCCAGGATCCTCCCCAGCGACAGCCAAGGGAACAAACAGCCCCCGTGTGTGCCAGCACCGGAGGGGATGATTCCCTCCTCATCCCCCGGGGAGTGCTGGGGGTGGCACCACATCAGCCTTATTAGTCACAGGATGGTCGAGTCTGTTAGAGCAGGATCCACACTCGCAAAGGCAAGAGAATGCACAAAGATTATTCCAGAAAGTAAAAGAAGTGAATGGAGCTGATTCATTTTATCCCTCCGAGCCTGCTGGGTCTGAAACGTTAGCGAAGATGGAGAGCAGCTCGAGCTGTGCACATCAAAAGGCACCCCAAGCGCCCACTATAGCTTTAAAAGCACTGTTAACATTTTCCCAGCTGATATTGCCAGCAGGAATAGAGCAGCTAGCTGAGCCCCCAGATAAGGAATGCTCCTCTCCCATATCAAGTTTCAGCTGCTCCCTCCTCCCCAGCCAATGCTCCCATTTCCATCCAGCATCCACCCTGTGCTCCTGAGCACCAGGGCAAAACCGAAGCAGAAAGGATGCTTCAGCAAAGGCTGAAGACGTGCAGAAACCTGAAGTAAACAGGACTCGTCATAAAAACACCTCCAGGGAACAACCTCTCCTGCTTTTACATATATGCGAACAAGAAAAATCATGCCTAAAGCATAAATGAAGACCACGCAGACGAAGGCACCGCAGCACGGTGAAGTGCTGTGAAGTGAAGATTTCTTTTCAGCACCGAGAAGGGGAGATATAGCCGGAGGGCAAGGGGACACAACCCAAAAAAGGAGCAAGCCGCAGAGCCACCAGAAGGGCAGCGCCGTATCGGGGCGGGTGGTTTCACCCTAAGGAAAAGCTCGACAGCTGCTGCCTCGGCCCCGGCTGGTGGAGGGAGAGCTGCTGTCCCCACCACCGCGGAGGCAGAACATCAGGGACCCAGGGCACACGCCTGGCGCTGTCACGACTGCTCGGGGGACGGAGCAGAGCGATGTGCTGGCCCTGGGCAGGTGAAGGTGGCCACACGCTGCTCCAACATCCCACATCCCCGTGTGCTTCGTCCCCACGGGGGACCGAACCGGGGGCAGCCGGTTCGCTCTGCAACGGACGATCCTCACCCGGCACGGCTTCCTCCCGGTCCCCCCGATCCGTGCCCCGCTGCTGGGGTCACACCCCCCACGCAACACATGAGGTCCCCAGGACCACCCCCGGCACCGAGCGCACATCAGCACCGCTGTCCCCGGTGCTCCCGCAAGCACACCCCCTGTGCACACGCAAGCCCCTGCCCCACGCGTGTCTCGATCCCGCTGCCCGCACGCACGGCGTGCCCTCGGCGGACACACGCACGCAGGGCTGCGCGTCCCCCCCCTGTCACGGCTCCCGGTGCCCCCGGGACACCCCCGCCCTGTCACACACGCGCTCCATTCACGCACCCCGCCGCGTGACGCCGCGCACCCACCCGCGGGCCCGGCCCCACCTGCTCTCCGCGCGCCCCTCGCGCGGCCCGACCTCCATCCCGGGTGCGCGCGGCCCCGCCACCGCCACCGCCGCCACCGCTGCCGCCACCGTCACGTGGGGGCCAGCGCCCGCCCCGTCGCGAACTACAGCTCCCAGCAGCCCCTGCGCGGCCGGGAGGCACTACAGCTCCCGGCACGCACTGCGCGCCGCCGCGCTGAGGCGGGGGTCGGGCGCCATCGCGGGGGCTTTGCCCCCCCCCCGGTTCATGCTGCTGCTCCCCGCGCTACACACGGTGCTGCCGCCTGGAGGGGGAATGCCCCGTGAATCAACGCCCTGCGTGATTAGGTGAGGAGGGAGAGACGGGCCTCAGGTTTCCTGTCAGGCGAGGCAGGAGGGGCCCTGAGGCGTCCATCAGCCCTGTAGGTACATACCCCTGGGTACATACGCACGGTATTTTTGGGGTAGGGGTGTCCCTCAAGTTTCTCTACACTTCTTTGAAGTTTGCTGTGGGCAGAAAGGCTTTCGGGGAATGATAACCACAGACTGGGTTGGAAAGGACCTTAAAGATCATCCATCTAGTTCCGACCCCCCTGCATGGGCAACCAGGTTGCACCGGGGCCCATCCAACCTGGCTTTGAAACTTCCAGGGAGGGGGCATCCACAACTTCTCTGGGAAACCCGTCCAGCCTTTTAGTGATGCTGAAAAGGATCTTTAAATAGTTGTGCTCAATACCTTGTAAGCAGCGTTAAAGGTTATGAGAAAATTGTGTCCTTTTTTGGTCAAATATGCGTCTAGACAGCAAACTCTTAGTCCTGGCCTCGCAAAAACATACCATTGCCTTTAAAACATCACTGTACACTGCTACTGTAGAAATACGCTTTTTGCTCTAGAGTTACAAGAAGCACCTGAGCATCATTGCAAGTGGAAAAAGAGAGGAGGGAGAGGAAATTGGTTTTCCAGGGAAGTTTGGGGAAGCACATGGGGCATCATCAGCTTTTACCAGAGGCAATGTTCCAGCACTGCCAGCTTGTTCTTTACAACTGACCACATTTCATGTAAGAGCATCCCCTTCTTTGCAGAAGAGAAGGCAGGTATCTAGTTACTCCCTACCACTGTCTACTGTAGGACCCCGAAGCAATACACTGTTCTCAGTGTGCAAAAGTTGTGCTTGGATACCAGTTGGATTACTGTCAGCCCTCTTAGGAATGTTTTTGCACTGGGATTTAGCTGCACCACAGTGTAAATCCACAATAAATGGTGAAATAACTGCTTCTTAAATAGTCCTGCATTAGAGGTGTTGAGAAAATCGTGATGGCAAAAAAGCAAACGTGGCCCTGAGAGACAATTTATGCATTGAACATACCAGCAGACAAAGGAATGGAAAGAGGTTTCTGTTCTTTTGCCCACACTAAAGTGGATGTGAAAAATATTTCAGAATTGTATGAACTTTCCACTAAAAGGCAGTGAAATGAACTTGAAAAAGGAAAAATTGATGCTGCTGACACCAGACTTAGAACAGTCAACAAATTATTATGGGACAAAACACAGATATGTCTCCAGATTGTTTGATGCCTCAGAAACCAAAGGTAGGCGTTTGCACAGTGGAAACTTCTGTGACTGATACTATTAATGATAAATATATGCTGCTTACTTATGCTGCATACATGAAGACACGTCCCTGTTGTGTCACTTTCTATGTGGCTTATCTTACCTGTACAGTACTTCAGCAGCATATGCTACTTACAGAATTTTAAACATTTTTTAATGTAATGATTGTCAATGCCCATGTCAATTTGGAGAGCATATTAATAATCATTCCATAAAAAATAAGCCTGGTCACACTGAGACTATAGACAGGCACATATGTGCAGCCTTCTGGGGCTGAACTGTGGCTAAACTGGAGACCAGTTCTTCAGTGCAAAATCTGAGGAATGACAGTAGAAGTCAACAGCTGTAAAAGTACCCAAGTATGTATGTATCTTTCTGCTGAAGAGCAGCAAGATTTGGAATCTCACAGACGTGATTGCTGCTTGGTGAAGTTTTGGGTGACATAAATTCAGTTATTAATTCAATGTAACTTCAGTACTCATTAAAAGTACCCCCCAGAGAAGGAAGAGTTTGAAGTAATTGGTAGATGCCAGACAATTTCATGTTAGGAATAAGAAGCCATTTTTTATAGGGGTAGTGCCTGTGCCCCTAGGGAAGCAGAGACCTCCTCTGGAAGATGCACTTTTATAGCTCTCCTGTTTCTGGGATGGATGCAGGTGTGATATTCCACCTCATGCTGTACAGCTTAGACTAGATGGTCCCCACTGGCTTTAAATCTGCGATTGCATTTAATACCTGACTCCTTGGTGTGGTCTCTGCTTGGTAATTTTAACACCTTCTCCTGGAAAATTCAGCCAGGATGTCCAGCAGGTAACACCTCATCTGCCATTCCTCCACAATGTACAGAACTCACAGGGGTTACTGGGCAACCGAGCTGCTGTCCTGATTCTGCTGGGGTGCAATTGTATAACCAATTTTCTGTTCAGGGAACCTGCAGTTTTTGAGAAGACTGCAGCCACGTGATTCTGTGAGAACAAAGGTGATAAGACACTTTGTTTTACTTTGTGGCCAGCCCTGGTATGTGGGTTTCCGTAGTGATCAAGGTCTTTAGCAGTTCTGTGCTAGCCAGGTGCTGGGGCAAGGAAGAGCAAACCCAGGGCAGCTGACCCAAGCTGGCCAGCAGAAGTATTCTGTAGTGTAAATGCCACTTTCACTATATATTGGGAAGTTTGCTGAGGATGGGACTTTTGCTCTCTGGCCACAGTCCTGGAGGGCCTCATCTGTGGTTCTGCCCCCCAGGTCTGCTCTCCCGTTTGCTGTGACCATCGCGCTCTCGCTGGAGCTGTGGTGCTGGCAGTGCTGGACATCTGGCAGTCACTGCTGGGAGCACACAGCTCACCACCACTGCATGGGCTGAGTATAACTTTGTATTTCATACCAGTATGAGGATTTATAGTAGTTCTTTGTTATTGTTTTATTAAATGGGTCTTCATTGCAACCCATGGGTCTCCTTTCATTATCCCCATTCTCCTTCTTAGGTGGGAAGGGGTCATCGTGTGACAGAACAACTGCCTAAGTGTAGACAGCTGTGAAGTCTCATTCTTGGGAGGAGGCAACTGATGCTTGGGAAGTGTGTGGGAAAGGCCTAGGGAAGAACCAGTCTTAACTCTCACTACAGCGTGTGAATGCTTTAGACACACTATCTTCTTACACTGGATACAAACTGAGCAGGTCTCACAGGAATTTGTGTTAAAGGTGGGGGTTTTGTTGGTTTTTTTTAATACGTCTTTTATTTGACACCTCTATTATTAGTACTGGTCATCCGATGATATCATCTTCCCTTTAGAAATGTAGGCTGACTTTAGGAATCTCAAGTCCCACTTGTCATCAATCACTTGTCATCAAATCCCACTTGTTATCTGGAAGAAAATGCGTAAATTATCAGATCTGTGGCTCCAAGTCTCCATGCCTGAGCAGTCTCCAACTGTCTGTACATGGAGAGCATGGAGAAGAAAATGGGGTGGAACTCATAGCTCCAGGAACCGTGGTCATGAGCTCCCCCTGCTCAAAGAGAAAATCTCCCACTAGCTGAAGATGTCCTATGACAATAATTGAGCCATTCTCTTCTAGCCAGCAGAAGGCAGCAAGAGGATCATCCAGGGCCACATGATTTGTCTCATTTTAAAAGGGAAGAGACATATAAAGAGTGTAAATGGAGAGCACAAGGCCTTGTCGCCAGTCGGCAGTACAAGACAGAGCAGAGGCCGGAAAGCCTCACCCTCCCCTCTCATTTTTGCTTTTCATGATACTACTCCATGAAAGATCCCCAGTAGTGCAGTTTAGGGGCAAGCCCTGTGTAGTATTTGGGTGCAGGTGCCTCCCTGCACAGAAGGACAGAGCTGCACCAGGGACTGCTCGTGCGAGGAGTCAGTTGTGTATTGGGACACAGAGCATTTGTTTTAGCAAATGAGCATATGGAGTACGTGGGCAGTTAATGAAATGTAGCACGTTCCTACTGCATGGAGGTGGTTGTGCATAAAGTGGTGTGTATAGAAATATTTATTCGCCCAAGGGCTTTAGCAACAGAGTCTGGATATAGAGCTCCCTGGCCCTGGAGGCAGGCCCTAAAACCATCTGTCCTTTGGTCATGTTACAAAGCCCACTGAAGGCCAAGAGGGAAGTCAGCTTTTGAATGATGGGCTCAGCACAGCTCCCAGGCAACACTCAGGGACATATGGACCGTAATGCCTGGTGGCCACTGGAAACTGGGGGAACTGGTGTGGATTTTCCTGTCAGCATGTGCAGCTCTGCCACCATGCTGCCTGCCCATCTGCTCCTTCCTTTGCTATCTCTGGAATTCACAGACCGATTTAAACTAACTGTGAGTGAGATGTAGAGATTCCAAAGATAATTACCATCCCTTAGATTTAATAGAGTGCCAAGTGATGGAAGTGCCACTGTGCAAGAAAGAGGCAGATCCCAGCCCTGTCACAACTGGTTTAGCAGCAGGCAGCTGAGCCCAGGTATGTGTATACTGTTGACCTACCAGCCATGCACACAGGTCCAGAAAATGCAGATATATGGGGGGAGGGAAGAAAGGTTTCACTGGATTCCTTCTTAAACAAGTTGATATTTTTACTTCTGAATTTTTGAATCATGTGATTCTGACCAAAAGCAGATAACTCTGAAAAAAGCCCTAAGAAAACAAAATGTCAGTCGTCATACTGTTCTGTTTTTAAATTGCCATTTAAAGCCCAACGTGGTATTTTGAAATAGGAACCCGGCTTGAACCCCGTGTTTGGCGTTTGGAGACGGAATTCTGCTAGAACTCAGCCTGCGTGGGGCTGCTGCTACAGAACAGGTCATTGCGATTAATTGCACCGGGGTTGCAGGCAAAGTCACCTGGCGTTCAGGTTCTCAGCTGCACACCCCCTCGCTTCCCCGGCCCGGCAGTATCCCGGTACCCGCCCGGCTCCATCGCTTGCCCGCGGCTCCGCGCCCTGCCCCGCAACCGGACCCGCCGCCATCTCCACCCGCTTCCAACCGCCACCCCCCGGCTCCAAGCTCTCGTGGCCGGGCGGACCTCTCCCTTCCCAAGGACACCCGCTGTCCCTGGAGGAACCCTCCTGCAAGTGGCATCCCGGCACCGCCCGGGACCGCACCCCCCTCGGGACCGCAGTCCCGCACACCCGGGCTGTACCCGCTCCTCCCGGCCGGTAGGGGGCAGTGCGCCAGGTGCGGAGCGGGAAGGGGCGTGTAGGGGAGGCGCTCTCCTCCCTAAGCGGCTGCATCTGCTCCCCATGCTGGGAGGAGGGTACTGCGCATGCGCTCTTTGCCAGCGCCTGGGCGGGGGAGGACGCCGGCGCAGGCGCGGCCACACCCTGCGCATGCGTGCAGCCCGCTGGAGGCGGCGAGGGGAGGTGGCGGTGGTCCTGAGGGCAGCTATGAGCGGGTTCGGGGCTGCGGCGCCGCTTTCGGGCTCCTCGGCTACGGCCGGGGCTCGGAACGGCAGCAGCGACAGCCTGGAGAAGATCGACATGTCCCTCGGTGAGGAGGGCGCCTGGGGCCCGCCGCGAAGGGGAGAGGGTGGAGGGGCGCGGGCTGAACCAAGCGCTAAGGCCGGTGGGGGAGGAAGGGACGAACCAACGGGCATTGCCGGGCACCGGCGCGGGCGGAACCAACGGGGGACGCAGGGGGTTGGGGGCCGCCTGCTCCAAGTCAGGCGCCGGGGGGTGGGGGGGGCAGGACCCTACCACAGCGGGAGCGGCGGGGGCGCGGTGCCGGCCCGGCTTCGGCGGCCCGTGGTGGTGGCGAGGCGAGGCCCGGCACAGCCTTGTCCCCGGCGGCTCTCGGGGGTCTGGGCCCGGGAGGTCGCTGGCCCTGGCTAGAGAGGGGCTGGGTTCAGCGGGGGTGGGTTCCCTTTGCTCCATCTGGGTGTCCGGAGCTGACCGAGGAGCGGGGCGCTTGGCACCGGTCAGGCCGCGGTGCCGGGTGCTGGGTGGTCCGGGGCTCGTAATTGTAGAGGCGGGGTGGTTGGGCTGCAGCTCAGACGGCCGTGCCTTTATTTCTTGCCAGGTTTGCAAGTGGGTAGTGGCAAGTCTCCTTCCTTGACTCCCGCAGTACTTAACCAGGCAGCTCAAGCGTGATGTTCTCTGTCGCGTGGTTTCTTGCGACAATCTTCCCCTTTCCCCCTAGTCCTCCCCTCGGCTCCGTGTGTTCGGTTCTACAGATCTCGAGTGTGTGGGAGAAGCTGACGTCCACGCTATGTGTATTTCAAAGAAGAATCTCAAACTAGTTCTGTTCTGCTTCTGGGCGCTGAGTCCCCTTAACATACAGGAACACATTAGGTGCATACCTGTAGGGCACCTTCCAGTTTAGTGTTATTGTAAAAAAAATGGTTTTGTGCACAGCAAGACTGCTCCATGATGCTACCAGGGGTGGTAGATAGTTATGAGCAGCAGACTTGCTTCAAAAAGTGAAATCACTATGTGAAATAGAATGTTAATGTCAAACCTTGGACCACCTTAACATAAGAGGATTTGAACAATTTTTCCTTCTGTAAGTGTTCCAATGAAGTTCTGTGTTTTGGCAATGGAGATGACTGGTGAAACAATGTTTAGAATTTGTCTGAAGGTGTCTGAATTTACAGCCTTCATATAAATCTGTTTTTACTTACAGCACACAGAAGTTTTGTTTCCAAGAGATACTGATTCTGAGTGGCTAGTTGTACTTTCATATATTTTAATGTTTCTTGGCCAAATTAACCTTTCAGTTAGCCACTACTGCATGTCCTGGACATTGACTAATAGGAAATGGCAGAGGGCTGTTGAGACTTCATGGTGATGAGCTGTTGAAGAAGCTGTTGTGAGTGGGTGTGTCCCTTAACTTGTTTCCTTGTAAGGGGTGATTTGCAGGAGAACAGCATCATACCCAGGTACTGTCCCCAGGTCAAAGTTGTGTGGCCTGGTGTAAGCAAAGATGTAATCCCACATCTGTCACACTACTGAAAAATTGATACAACATTAATCTAGGAAATATTAAAATCTAGATACTAATTTTGAGTATTTTCTCATGCAATAAAGGTGAAACCAGTTTTTATTGCTGGTGTGCTGTGTGCAGCTCACCTGAAGCTAAGCTTCAGTTTGATGATGCTCCAACATTATTCTGCTGGTTTAGCTATATGTTTGATCTGTGATATCAGCCAAGATAGGATATTGCTTCAGTGTGTCTCAGCAAAAAAATGCTTACAGTGCCTGCTACCCTTCATTTCCCCAAGTACAAGAACAGCTGACATGTCCTTTTTTAAAAAAATGTAGCAGGGAATTCTTATTCCAGGGATGATTCTCTTGGTAAAGAAATTCCAATAAAAATCAAACCCTGAGTGACCAATATCAGTATTCCTTATCCTAGTAGATTTTTTTTTTCTGAATATTCAATCATTTTTGTGGCAAAGAAAACTGATTTTCTCTTGCCTTGACTTCAGCGGGATACAAAACATTGGATAACATTGGGGTGGATTTTCTTTTTACGCTGTTTTGTCTGTTCTGCCCCATCTGCTGAGTCCATTCAAACTCTATTATAAACACAGTAAGCCCATTCCCATCTCTTCTTGTCTCAGAAAAGGATGTCCATGTGTTTGTGGTAGATGCCCATTAAAACATAACACTTATCAGTTGTGCTCTCATGATCTTGATGCAATAATTTACTTTGACATTTTCCATTATGGTGTTTTTGTAAACAAGCTGACAGTCAAGTAAAAGCATGCCACATCTGTTGCTTTACTCTTATCCTGAGCCAGTTACCAGATCAGTGAAGGAAATCAAAGTGATGTGGCATGATTTGCACTTGACAGACCTGCTGTTCGCTTTTTATCAGTTTATTATCTTACCCATATTTTTAAACCAGTTAATAATCTGTTCAACATTGTTTCCCTGGACAGTAGGTAAGATGATTGCTTTGGATTGCAGATACCTCGGGAGACAAATCTTGCTTACTTTTCTCCCATCATCTCAACCTTGAATTATGAACACAGTTCAGTGTGATAGGCTGAATTCCTTTTGGGTGTTTTTTTTTAAGTAATTTAGGATGAAAGAACTAAGGCTTTATTTGACATTTTGTCTGGAATCTACTGTCTGTTGGTTGGGATTACCTTCTCTGTAAGGGTGTGTAGAAGCTAATGTAGTTACTCAGTGTAAAATTTCATGCTGGGCAGAATGCCATAATATTTCAGGTCTTCTGGATGTGTGCAACTGCTTCTCTTCTGCTAGGGCATTATATTAAAAGGAAGTACTGAAATGTGAACATGGGTTGGATGTTCTGTAGACATATTTCTTGAACCCTGTCTTGTATGTTTTGGCTTTGCAACATTGACTGGTTTTGACTCCCAGACTACTAGAGTTTTCAGAACTAGGATAGGTTTACAGTGTATCAATTTTTAAAAAAAAAATTATTTATTTTCTACTTACAGATGATATAATTAAACTGAACAAGAAAGAAGAAAGAAAACAATATTCTCCCAAAGTGAAGAGAGGGCTTCAACAGACTCGAACTCAACAGTTCAGGACACCTGGGTCCAAGTGGGGAATCCAGCAGCAGAAAGGTGTGTATGTCAAATGTAATGTTGATTGAGAATGTTTTTTTTTGAGTTGAAATGTAATCTAATGAAAAAGTATGGATTGAAATGGTCCATTCAGGTGCCTATCAGTATGCAGTTTACAGTATGAAGTTTTGATGTTAATGCAGTTCTTTGAGATCCAGTTTTGTTTGTGATTCAGTGTGAGAAAACCATCCATGTTTGGCTAACAGGGAGCTTGCAGTCTTGATGGACTCTGACTCAAGGAAGGATTGGCTTTCTGATTTTATAAATTTATTTTAATTTTGGAAATTGTGTTGAAACTCTGTCCCCTCTCAGAGATGGATGGACAGAGTGCTTATGCCAAAGCCCATGTATTAGGCACTGTGGAGGCCTTGCCAGAGCTCAGAGTCAGCGTATTTGCGCAGCAGGGTTCTCCTAGCAGACTTCCCCAAATCAGCTATAAACTGCTGAGTGTAGTGCTTCCTCAGGGATATATAAGTGGATAGTGCAAAGTGTCTGAGTTGGATTTCCTTGTTAAAACCTTGGGATGCAAAGGAAGTACCACGCCAGCCTTCAGCCAATGTTTTTACAATGGAATCCAAAAATGGGGAAAAAAAATCATATAGGTGGAGAGCAAAGAAAGGCAAAGTGCACAATACCAGCTTTACTCTAGATTCCCCAGATAGCTATCTGGCTCGTTGTTGTTTTGTTTTGTTTTTTTTTATTAACGAGAGTCATATCTAAAATTATTCATAGGTTTTGACACCTGCTTCAAGTGAGGACTGAGTTTGCTTATGGTTAATTTTGAAAAGTACCTTTTTAGCACTGGATTAGTAAAATATGAAAGAATAGTGTCTAATGAAAAAGGTTACCACCTCAATCCAAGATAACAGAGTGTTTGAGTTAATACATGCAATCTTTTGTTTAGTAACATTCATCGCAAACAAAATGCACATCTCTCTGATGTATCCACAGGGATCCCCGTTTCATCTTTGGTTTTGCCTAATATTTGTTGTAGCAGCAGCTCATCATTAGCATCTCAGACACAAATGTCTTTGGGGATCAGTGGAATGTTGTGTTGCTCAGGGCTCAGAGGAGTTTTGCTTTCTGTATAGGCCAACATAGCTGTGTTACTCAATTTCTGCATCTTCAGTAAATTTGTGATAGAACAGGAAAATATCAGCCCAGCAGTCAGCCCAAGTATAAGAGTATTTTAGTGAAAAAGTGAATTTAAGTTGTAGATTATCAAATACATAGGCTTCTGTTTATGACTCAGTTGTCAAATGAAATTCTTTGTGATCTGAAGGGCATAAAAGAAGCAACTATTAGAATTTAGAATTCTAGGTAGGAATTTGAGCTGCAAATCTAAAACTCTAAATATGGCTGCCTTGGCAGTTACTTTTCTCTCTTGGAACCTTCCCTTCTTGCCTGCCTTTGTTCTAGGAAAAAGCAAACTGGTTTGTTTTTTTGTTAGGTTTGGGTTTTTGTTTCCTTTTGTTTCAAAATTGCTAGATTGGTGACATGTTGAAACATTGTGAACAGCTGTAACTGTTCCTATACAATTGCATACATTTTCTAAAATCATACACTTTTCTATTGTTTTTTGAGCAGAAGGTACTCTTAAATAGTTCATCTGAGAATTCTAGCTATTAGTAACTTATGACGTTCTTATTATTACTGCTTCTGAGCAATAGATTTATTGCTGCTCTGTTGCCGTTGAAGTTACTCTGAGTAGTAAATCCTCTGTTTGTGGACAGCTACAGGAACCACAAGTGATCAACAGGATTCAATTCCTTGTGGTTTTAGAAGTGCCTGCCAAACTCTCTGTAAAAAAGTGAGGAACTTCAGCTTGGGCTCTTTTCAGCTTTGGGGAAAGAAACTGAAAGAGGAACATTGTTCATTTGAATAAAAGTTCTCCTTGGTGATAAACAGAATGCAACTGTGCAGCTTGGGTTAACTTTGTGGTTAACATTTATTTGAACAGAGGTTTGTCAGAGAGCTCATGAGGTCCTTTCAGCCTAATTAACCCTGTTTCTCAGCTTTCCTATTTGAAAAGAAGAGCATTTGCTAACTGTCCCCAGAATGTGGGTCCATGGCTGTTTGTGTATGGTAAATTTATGTAAACTTGGTTCTTATTGATGGCTTACCTTGTGATTACTTCTGTCTCATGAAAAGCACAGGTTTATTATTGATGCTATGAATTCAATATGTCAAAATGTAGATGTGTCTGTTGCTGTAGAGCTGATTCCTTATTCTTATATTTATTTTGCAGTCTAAGGTTCTAGATAGGATGATACTTGGGGTAAAACTGAAGCATGTTCTGTATTCGTAGTGTGAAGCTAAATGGCTCCAGACAGGGTTAACCAGACCCTGGTAACTGGAGATTTCAGATGTTTATACTACAGACCTCAGACTCATAAGCCTTTTATATTCAAAGGCTGCTTTCAATTCTCAGTTTTGTCCAGACTGCCATGCAGACTTCTAATTCAAAACATTTTGAATGTGATGTAATTTGTGTGCTGTTTAATATGGTTTGTGGGCCAGTTACTATATTCTTTTTTTCTTACGTCATGTCTTGGGAGCCACTGATCTAAATAAATCAGCTTTGAAGTTGCTCCCCCCCCCTTCCTTTTCTTTAAAATAAACTGGTAATTTAAAGTTTGCTGAATGGGTGGGGAGCTGGTTGTTTTGGCTTGGTTTAGTTTTGCATTATTCAGCACTTGATGATGAAGTTCCATTTCAGAGTATTTTTGTGGTTTTCTGTGCCAGAATAACTCATAAGATGGGTCAAATACCAAATATTCAGCAGAAATTAATGCAATGAACCAGAACAAAACTCTGATCTACCAGAGAAGCTGATGATTCTTCTGCTAGGGTTTTTGCCAAGCCTGCTAAAATAACCAAGCAACCAAATTGTCTTCAAGTGTAGTGATGGCTTCTGCTCTAAGGCCTCAAGTGTGCAGCCAGATAACTTGCATTGCCTGCACAGCATCGTAAAGCAATAAACTTTTTCTTTTGATACAAATTGTTGGAACTCTTCATGCCTGTTGCAGGTTATGGTAAAAATCGCCTGGGACGCAGAAAGAAGATAGCAGGGAAGAAACGTTCTTACGGAGTCATAACTGGCTTGGCTGCCAAGAAAGCAGTGGGCTCACACAAAGGAATTAGTCCTCTGAACAGACAGCCCCTCAGTGAGAAGGTAATTAGTACAATGCTAGTGCTTCAGGTAAGAACAGATTAGAAGAGTGAAACATCATGGCTTCAGAACAGTGCTACTGAAATATACAATTGAGATCCCTGGTGCAACCTTTTATTAAGCTGGGGGTGTCTTAGCTGAGTTCTTGTTTGTTTTAAGTGGGGTGGTTAATGACTAGGTTTGAAAGGTTTTTTTAAACACTTAATTGGGTTGCAGGTCATGAAAATTGAACTACAGAAGTATGTTCTGTGCAAGTATGGAGGGAGTTGCTGTATTTTATATGAGAAGCTCGCTTACTAGGATTTTTTGACTTTGCATTGCTTTGTTGCAAACCAGTGATTTAGCTGACATGGACGTGCTAAGCATGTGCCTGTTACAAAAATGGGAGTTTTTTGCAAAATATGTAATTTCTTCAGTAGGCATCCACTTCTGCACTTTAGTGCGTTGCTGCCTGCTCCGTCTTATTCAGTACTGTAGAAAAGGAATTGCTTTTGGATTTGTGAAAAAGAGTAATTTGAAAGATGTGTGGAACATCTGTTTTGTCAGTTTAGGAGATGCAGTAATTGAAAAATAACTGCTAAGCTCTGCACTGTTTTGCCTTTTTTCTTTTCTCCTGATAATGAGGGGAAAATAGAATTCATGGAAGTGTAGGAAGTATTTTCAAATTATGCCAGACTATGTAAGGTAGGCAAAGCTAAATGTATTCTATATGCTGTTTCTAAATGGAAATTGAAGTGTTTGTGTACAGCATAGATCTGCAATATATTAACTGTATTTTTAAGAATGCCCAGCGGAATTACCCAGTCTTGAAAAAGAAAACAAACCTGCAGAGACAATCTGAAATGCAGAGAAAACAAGCCCCAGCCCTCAGGAGACCTGCCCCACTCAACAGAAGGTAAAATATCTTCTGCTTTCTGAACTCGCCTGGACAACTTTCCATAGCAAACCTTGACAGGACTGAGTCCAAGAGAAGATATAGATATTTGTTGTGGTAGTACAATCAAAACTACCACGTGTATGAAGTTCTACGAATCTTGAAGCCAAGTGTGGGAAAAACATGGTCTCAGTACACAGACAGGTATTTACTACCATGTAGAGCACTCAGGATTACCTCTGTTTGTGAGCACTTAGTGTTGTGCCTTCATTTAGATCACAGGCAGCCTATTGGGAAATGGCTGAAACACAGATTTCAGTAGCTTTGAAGTGATAGCTGTGGTTTAGTGAACTTTCTGCCCTTGTGAATAAAATGTTTTTGTGGAAGCTGGTGCCATCTTCAGTTTTATGGAAGCTACTGCATGTTTTTATTTGTGCTGAATTTAACAAGTCTGTTAGGAGCTGGACCTTAACTGGTCTCCATTATTAAAAATTTCACTATGTGACTCTATGGTAGAAACTACACAGGCTTTCTTTATACATATTGAGACTTCTCCTTTGTTTTTGTTTTTGTGTTGGTTTTTTTTTTTTTTTTTTTGAGTGTTTTTTTTGTTTTTGTTTTTTTGTTTTTTTTTTTTTGAGTTTTTTGTTTGTTTTGGTTTGTTTTTTTCATCTAATCAGCAGTGTTTAATGTGCTGGAGGCTACTGAGCAAAGTAAAAAGTGGAATTAATTACCATACTGTCATGTGGTGTTAGGAGTGTTAGGTTTATATGTAACAGAGGTGATTTTTATGACTAGTGTGTTTTTTACCTGGTAGATGAGGAGCTTATAGCAGCTGAAATGTTCAGCCTCAAAGAGGCAGCATTGCTCATGTCTTTAGGGGCGGGATATTGGGCACTTTCCTGACTTTCTTAAATGTATCTATCGTATTATCTGTGGAGACTTTGGTAACTGTATTTGAATAACCATTACAGGAATAACATACCGTCCACTCTTGCCAGAATTGGAAACAAGCTAAATCAGCAGAGAGACACTCGTCAAGCAACTTTCCTGTTTAGAAGGGGTCTGAAGGTAATAAGAATTACTGAAATCAGTGCCAAATTGTGCCACAGCACCTGTAGCACCAATATTAAAGAATAAACTTTGATTATCAGATCTGAGTAGAAACTTCTGGTGCCTTTGATCGAAGGGTAGAGCAGAAACATATTTTAGAAACTGACTATGAGGAGTGAATCATTGCTATTTTTGGGTTATTTATTTTCATTATTTCTGCTAGTTACTATTTTGGATGTTTAAGAATTTTATAGTTATTTTGAGTAAGATAAAGAGAATACAGAATGTGCAGTGAATAACAGTGGAGTTCTCAGTTTTCATTTGTGGCCTCATTCTACACCTGCCATCGTGACTGCAGGTAGCTACTGTCAACCATACACATGAATTGCAGAATTACAGACAGGATCAGGAGGAAGAAAAACAAAACCCAAGCCCTTTAAGACAGCAGTGGGACTTAGTAGCGTATTGGATGCTATGTATGTTAACACTGATAAGATTAGAAACTAGGTGGGTTTTTCTTGCTGGCCTAATAATGTTTTGGTGTATCTTGATGAGGTGTATGTTTGCTGATGTAGTGTTGAAAAAAATGTTTCCATCTCTATTAGTTAAATTACTATCACAGACAATTTTTGTGTTCTTAAAGTCATTTCTTTCCAGTATCTTACAAAGGTAATAGGATTACCTTTGAAGTTATCTTTGAAGTCCCTCTGAAAGTGCAGCCATGTTTGTGCAGAGCATATAGACAGCTTTAAACTCCTGGTTTTGAACTGCTGTATTTCTAGCTGCTGGAATGAGAAGCACAACAGTATTCAAATCCAGTGTTTGAATTGGTGTGTTTTCAGGTGCAGGCCCAAGTGCAGTCAACAGATGATCTTGATAATCAGACAGTAAAGAGAACTCGTCAGTAAGTATTTCATTAGGAAACTTCAGTTTGGTTACCCATATGATTCTTACTTCAGTTCTGGTTTCCTGGCTATGATAATTGAATGTGATGGGTTTTTTCCCATGTAGTCATATCAACTGAGTGACAGTGATCCTCCCCCCATTCCCAGTCACTTCCTAAATTCTAATTTAACCAGGAGGAATTTGTGTAAGGCATTTGCAGGAATTGGAGGGGGGAGGGGAGGAGGGAAGGTGGTAGCTTCAGAGAATCAGACTAATCTCTGCCACCCATCTTTCTAATCTCTTCATAGATTAGAAAGAAAGAGTCAAATGTCCATGTTCTTCTGAGCATCTTGATATAATTTCCATTAAATTTAATATACATATAAGCCTACAAAGCAGTTTAGAAGTAAGTGAGGCAGGTCACAAGGTAGACACTCAACTCTCTCCCCATGTATTCATCCCGTATCATTCAGTGCCTCTTAAGCTCTTTACAGATTGGTTGTTGTAACACAACAGGCTGAGTAAGCAGCGTGTGCTGCAAACCCTTGTCACCTCTTTGCATTGTTGTAAGGACCATAGCAGCCCCATCAGTGGCAAGGAAGCCGAATGTTATAAAAAAGCAAACATTTCAGATGGTGCTGTAGTACACCCTGCCAGCATGTGATCTAATGCTCACCTGAATAGATTCCTTAAGGATTTTGTAAAAGATAAAATAATCAATAGCCAGGCTTCTTGTTGATTGACTGCAAGTGGTCTTTGTACTGACCTGTATTCTGAAAGCTTCTACATTCTTCACTAGCTGGTGGGTTGTTGTTTTTTTTCCACATAGTTTTAAAGATATCTTGACTGAAATTTCTGCCATGTTTTTGTAAGTGATTTCTGTTCTTTCAAACTAGATGGCGAACTTCCACCACGAGCGGAGGGATTCTGACAGTGTCCATTGATAACCCAGGAGCAATAATAACCCCAATGTGAGTTTTGAAAAAAATTGAGAAATGTTCTTGCCATAACTGAAATTACTGTTCTGAGTCATTTAGCAAGTTTCTTGTAGACAGTACTTCAGGTGACCTCAAGGTCACAGCTACTTGTGAAGATTTTTAAATCTGTCCCCTTTCTGGGTGTTTTTGAGCTATGGTTGAATAATATCAGCTGGATTTCATGAGGTATCTCCCAGCTAGGAGCTTGCTGTGGTGTATAGAGTTGAAGAGTGGGGATCTGGTAGATGTTTACCTTGTCTGCCTCTTCCAAATCAGATTGTATTGCACCTGTTTTCCTCCCATATCTGAATGAAAATGAATGAGCACCTAGTTAATGAATGAAGGAAATGGCTCCTCCCTATTTCATAAAGATAGTGCTGGAGCTGTGCTTGAAGAAAGCATTGCTGTATTTGTCTTTGCTGTTGACAGTACTGTTGTTTCATGAGGCATCTTACTTTAAAAATCTCTTGTAGTTTTTCTCATTAATAGCATTTTATTCTTAAGAAAGACTGTACAAATTTTTATTTTTTGTATTTATGGGAATAATTAACTGCAAATTATTTGTTTGTCAGTACGACTGAGAGAAAAAAGATTCCTTCTTGTTGGGATACTTGCTGTCTGATAAGAATAAGAAAGGCTACCTTTTTATAGTTCTGCCTTTGACCTTCTTTAATTTGCACCCTCCAGCTATTCAGTCAGCCTGATCAAATAGCTTGATGAAAAATTCATACCTCCACCAGCATTAAGGCTTTATTGCGTAGAGTTTGTTCGCTGTGTCCTTTGTAACATTTCTTCTTTCAGTTCCCAGAAATTAAGATTAACTCGTACTCCTGTGCCACCGTTTCTGATGAAGAGGGACCAATCTGAAGAGAAGAAGATTCCCAAAGGGGTTCCATTGCAGTTTGATATTAATAGTGTTGGAAAACAGGTAAATGCAGTTTCTTTCTTTAACTACAGAAGTGGTTTCACGGCAGCTAGGAGTCAGTGAGCCAGGCACTTTCCTCCTAGACTCACTAGTGACAAAGGGAACTAGTGACTTCTTCCAGTTTCCACTTCCAGTTCTTCCACTAGCTTGCTATGTAACTTCAAGCAAGTAACTAAACTCACTGTTCCTGTTCCTCTAGTTCATGTCTTGTGTGCTCACATGCTTTCAATGGGTTTTAAAATGCTGAATATTTCTAAAAGCCCTCTGGTGTCCCTCCCGTGCCTGAATCAGCAACTGTGTGTAATTCAGGGATGAGCTGCTTTCAGTTGTGTAACCTGCTGGAACTCTTGACAGTGGCATTTTTAAGGCAGATTTAGCTATACTTCTAGGAAAAAGAGCAGTGAGTGTGGTTTGAAAGGTGAGCAGTTTTTCACAAGTTTTATGAAGACAGGTGGTGTGGTGCAGTAATCTTAGTGCTGTCACTGAAGGAATTCTTGTGGGGCTACAGAGTTAGCTGTTCTTGTAATAATTTCCTTACTGCCATCTGTAGAAAACTGTATGAGATCAGTCTGTTAGTCTGGATTTGTTCCTTCTGTGAGTATGTCAAAAATAGTCTGCTACTGTAGTGTAAAATTAATTGAAATTGTGGATTACAGTCTACTGCCTCAACTGGATGGACTGGAAAGCAACCCGCTTGGTTAAAATGTTGTATTTCTTGAAGTCACATAGAATCTCAATGGGGAAATGAGTGTAGAGAAAGTTCCCTTTTTCAGTCTCTATGTCCTCAGTTTAACTTGTGATATTTTGAGTGAACTTTCAGTCCTGACAGTATGTACTGTGTGTTCTTAATGAATTCTGAGAAATGCCAGCTCTTGATATATAGTCCAGTCTGATTTTTAAATGGTGCGGGAAATGATGAAATCATATTAAACTTTTTTTTTTTTAATTTAACTGAGGCAGTTAACTCAAGTGATCATACAGAATGAGGAAAAAATTTTCTCACCTCCATTACTTTGATTAAATTAACCTAATGTCTTCTATGTTTGTGGTGAAATTACTTCATTTTTCAGACAGGGATGACTCTGAACGAACGTTTTGGGATCCTGAAGGAACAAAGAACAACACTGTCTCAGAACAAAGGAAGCCGTTTCGTAACAGTGGGCTAATCTGACAGATGGACTTGAGAACTCATCCCACCTGCCTAAGAAACAGAGAAAAAATGGGCAGAAGATTACAACATATGTCACTGAAATTATCCAGACTACCATCTAAGATGGTGGCAGATCTTTGTTACTTTTACTTTGAATGGTAAAAGACATGGTGCCCTGAGGAGGGTGGGGGAGAAGGGGAAACTGATGTGGAGTGGCATGATCACCTGGTTGGAAAAGATTCTGTTGCCCAGATGATGACAAACACATCAGTTTATCTTGTAACTGAAACGCAAATGGGAATTTCAAAAGTTCTGTTCTTTGTCTGGGAGTGCTCAGTATCCGTTCTTTGACCCCTCTATTATGGTGAAGATTTTTTAAGTGTTTCATAACAAACCCCACTTCAGGGATTTTTAGGGATTGCCTATGAACTTTCCTTTGGACTGCAGTTTGGCACAGAGCCTGAGTCCATGAATACTTTGGTAGTGATGTAGCGGCATTTTCCATGGGAGCATTGGTTGTGCTTCTTTGTGCTTTCGAAGTTCAGGTTTTTTTTCCTTTCCTGAAAGCTAAATGTCTTGTATCCTCGCTCTCACAAATACAGCTGTTAGCTTAGACCCAAAATACTTAACAGAGATTGAGATAATTCTGCTCTTATCCTTTAAGGTGGTCCAGATGGTATCAGGGGAATACTGCACAGGCAGTATGAGAATCGTTTGTATTACAAATGGCTCAAGTTCATCATGCTCCTCTATAAATGGAGTATGTTTCATTTTTTTTCTTAAATCTTTGCTTTCTGTTTCTTCAAGTTTTTTTACAAACTTGATGCAATAATTTCATATTTTTTCAATAATTCATCGGAATAAATACAACAGTTCACAAGAAAGTCAGTGGTATGGTAGGGTTCATTACTGTCCCAGACATAGGACCCCCACCTCGCATACCTTGCCCCAGAGGGTTTTCTGTGGCTCTTACAAATAGCCAGAGGAAAGCAATCTAATGGCACTTGTTTGTGCATACCAAAGAGAGGTACCATGGGATGCTCGGAGCTGAGCAGAATTGGTCAGACATCTTGAAATTGGCTGAAACTGGGGAACATTGCTGGAGGAAAACACTCAGTTTGTCAGCATGTGTAAGGCATTAAGAAGGAGCATGTAGTCATTTGCTTTCAGCTTACCTTTGTGTAAAAAAATCTGCAGGATGGTAACAACTGGGGTTTCCTTAGTGTGCATTTATCCCTAAAAATGAGGCACCTCTTCAGAGTTATTTCCAGACCAGGAACTGATGAACTTAACACTGTTCTATAGCAATGAGATTTAGGTACAGTCAGGTAAAAGAATAATTGGCTTGCTGCATCCAGAAAGGTTTATGATGTTTGAAGTGGATTTAATTCCTTTTATATTTCCTGAAGAATTTACATTTGACTTCTTGCTGAGTTGATTTCCTTGTATTTTTATCTCAAGTTCCGGGTTAAACTAGCATTTACTGGGAACTTCAAAATTGAATAGTGTTTGACAGTAGAAGGGCTTTTGTTCGTATAGCAGTTTTAAAGTCAGAGTGCATCTTGATGCTATATAGTACTTAAACCTTTATTTTCAGTGTTGAAAAATATACCTTAGCAGAAGCAAACTAAATGTAATGGTGTTAAGGGTTTTTTTTTCTTAATTATTAGTAGGAAATTTTTTTGAAAAAAAAGTTCCACTGTTAGAATTTGAATAGGTAAAGTGTTGTCAGTCATCCTGTTTCAGTGTATACGTTTTCCATGTGCCAGGATGCAACAAAAAAGCCCACCTTTTGCATCAGCATAGATGCAAAACATTGATGCAATGCATCAAAAAATGCTAGTTTGTATTTAATGAGAAGATGCTTTTCACTGTACCTTTTGGTATTTTTTGGAGAAGTTACTACATTTGATCTATTCTGAAGTTGTTAATTTTTTTTTTTTAATAAAAAGTTACAGGTTTCATAATGTCTTTTTCCTGTTATAACCTCCTGGGTTACATATTGGTTTCATGAGTTTTCTAAAGGGGTTCTTAATGGTTAAGCTCTTATTAAATGTTCTGAAGAAGATGCCAGACATAAGGCTGCAGGCATTAGCCAGCAGCCCAATCTAAAGAGAGCTTGCATTCATTATCCTGAAAATTAAGCACTAGCAGTGAAAGTGCTGCTGTTAATTACTGGTGCAGGAAAAAAATATTACCTGTTGTAAATATATTTGAGTATGGTGAGTGTCCTGACACCTGCCTACCTACAGTCTTTGGTCTTTGCTGCCAGCTCAGCCCTGCATGGTTGCCGATTTCAGGCAGTGTTGAGGCACACAGCAGTTCCAGCATGAGCAGCAGGTCAGCACTCTCCCTGGGCAAGACAGGTATTTATTTGGATGTTGCAGCAAAGAGAGAGATCTTTGAAGGATTGATGACATTAAGGGAAAAAAAAAAAAAAAAATGAAGCAGCTGGTACTTTTTCCACCCAGTTCAGAATACATGTTTTTTCTCCTTGTTTTGGTGCTGGGATAGGTCTGATGATTTGTTCTCTGCCCAAAGCAGAGATGCTAAAGAGATGCTATATTGCATCCCACCCTGATGGGGAAAGTAGAGTTTTCCTGAATTTTAGGTGTATGGGCACTCCAGGTGTTGTTAGGGAGAACCAGGCAGTCTTGCATGCCAGATGCACCCCAGATGAGAGGAAAAATCAGAGGACGCTTGATTTGTTTTGGTGATCAGAGGAGAACCTCTCCTGCTAAGACAGCTTAAGAGAGTTAGGGCTGGTCAGCCTGGAGAAGTCTCCAGGGAGACCTTAAAACACTTTCCAGAACCTGAAGGTACAATAAACTCTGGGGGGATTTTTTGCAAGGGTACGTAGTGATAGGATGAGGAGTAATGGCCTTTGATTGGCAGAGGGGAGATTTTAGACATCAGAAAGAAATTCTTCAGTATGAAGAGGGTGAGATATTGAGATCAGGCAGCCCAGGGGAGGCTGTGGCTGGCCCATGCCTGGATGTGTTCAAGGCCGGCTCGGAGCACCTGGTGCGAGGAGTCACTGTCCGTGACGAGGGGGTCTTTAAGGGTGATCTTTAAGGTCCCTCCCAACCCGAACCCATCTGTGCTGGCGCTTCCCGCTCTCCCGGCGCCCGCCAGCGGGAGGTTGCGCATGCGCAGTCGGTGCTCTGTCAAGGCTGGCGCCTGCGCCTTTGCTACCGGCGGCAGGGCTGCCCCGCGCATGCGCAGCGGGCCCGAAGCTGGAGCGGCGGCGGCAGCGGGAGGGCGGCGGCGGCGGAGGAGCAGGAGGAGGTGGAGGGCGTAGAAGTGGCGGCCGCGGTACTGGCGTCGCCGGAGGGCGGCTGTGTCGTGATGCCGGCGGGGAACGCGGCGGCTTGTTCCCCGCCACCCGGTCCCTCAGGTCCGGGTTCGTGGAGCCGCTCCTTGGACCGTGCCTTAGAAGAAGCGGCGGCCAGCGGTACCCTCAGTTTGAGCGGCAGGAAGCTCCGTGATTATCCGCGGGCCAGCGCCGCCAACCACGACCTCAGCGACACCACCCAAGCCGGTGAGGGACATGGGGGGGGAAGGAAAACGCCTTGCTTCGCCCTCGGAAACGCCTCTGGGCTGGGGGTTGCCGGTGTGGCGGGGCCAGGCGGCTCACTCACCCTCAGAGGGGGGCTTGGGGAGGGAGCTGTGCTCTAACACCCCCCTGAAGGGGCACTCGGGGAGGGGGGGTGGTAGAGGAGAGCAAGCCCCCCGCTAAGCGAGGCGGAGGCGATCACTTTGCTGTCTCTTCAGTAAATTGAAGCTGGATGCACGACGCGGAGAAACTTCCTCAGTGGATGTTTGAGGGGCTTCTCCCTCCTCCTTTCTCTTGAAGAGTGTTTGTGTGGGTGTAGAGGGGGGTTTCCCGCACACACACACATCGCAGACGATGCTTGGAGTGTTCCTCCACTCGGGCCGCTTCTCCTTCACGCTTTCGCCTCCCTCCCTTCTCTCTCCGCCCTTCCTCTCCAAGGCTGAGGCGCAGGATGGAGGACCCTCTGCGGGGTTCTCCTCCTTCCTCTGTCCGTCGTGGGTCCGGCCCTCTCGCTTTCTTAGGATTTTTAGGTTTTTTTCCTTCGTCGACTCCAGTGTAGAGGTGCTCCCTTGTGAGAGGCTGTTTTATAAAGTTCTGCGGTTTTTCTCAGTACTAGTGTGGTTTTAGCCAGGCATGTTCTCGTCCTGATGCATGTATGTATGTGTCTGTGTCTGTGTGTGTGTGTGTGCGCGCACATATAAACGCATCCTCGCCATCTCTCTCATTTTTTGTGCTGTTGACAGCGGAAGCGAATTTTCCAAGAAGGGCTGTAAGGTGTGCATGCGCTCAAAAGAACTGTTTCTTGTGCTATTGTGCTTTTATTGTTGCTATTTCTGACAGCCATAAGTAAAAAGCGGGAGGTGCTGGCAACAAAGTCATGTCCCTTTTTTTTCCTCCTGTGTCATAGCTAAAAATATTAAGGGTTTTGAAGAAATACATTACAGTGAGCAATAGGGCTGCTTTTTTTCCCCTCTGCTCCTCAAATATGTTCATAGGAGTAGGCAAACAATGTATACTTTCCTTGTAGATACCTTGATCATAAGCAAAAACATGTGCAGAGTATGTTTACATATTAGTGCATTGAACAGAGCTGAGACTTAGGAAATGAGAGTTTGTGCAGGATGTAGATGTTTTTGTAATGCATTATATAGAGCAAATTTTAGTTTCTGTTTATTTAGATTGTCCAATTGTGTAAGTCGAGTAAAAGTAGTTTTAAAAGGTGTCAGCATGCCATTTTTCTGCTGCTTTCATTACTTCCTATGTAGTCACTTATGTTTTCCAGTGTTTTGAGTTGTGGCTTGGAGAGAAACTCCAAACATCACTTTTTGAAAGTTATCATGTCTCTTTGCAAGTTTGTTGATACACTGTCAATTAAATAATTCAAAATGGAGCATCCTTTAAAATTGCCTGACTTCATACTGTTGCATACTATTTATGTAAAAATTAAACAAAAAAAAAAACCCACAAACCTGAAAGTAACCACACAAGAATATCTTAAGAAAACTATTGTTCCTGTGACTTGAACACATATATAAATAGAAAATGCTTCTTGTTAGGGTATATGTTTTTTTGTTGCTCAAAGAGATGTCTACAAATGCAGTTGCACAATGAATGTTTAGTGACCTAATCTGTAAGCAAATGCAGCATGCACATTTGTGACCCATTTGTTGGACTTTTTGTTTATAATGCTATTCATTTACTGTACTCTTAAACAATTTGTGGGAATTCTTGTTTCCACCAAGGTTCCCACCTATTGTGATGAATATTTGCATTGTAGTTGTTCAAGAAGCATTAAATGCTAATAAGTGGCAGTGCATACCATACACTTTTGTGCATTTATCATCACAATGAACGTTAGAAAAAAGCTAGAACTTCTTAAGTTGTAAGAAGCAAAGCTTATTGGGGCGACATTCTGTTTAAATTCACTGTTTTGAAGGTTTCTGTGGATAACTTCATCTTTTTTAGTGTGATCTGTTCTGTGACTTTTTTTTTGTTTGCATAAGTCTACGCAGTGGAGAAAAATCCATGTGAGCATTTCTGACACCCAGTTTTCAGTTAAGTGTTCAGCTAGAAATTTAATCCACTTCTTGGTGCACGTCAGTTTCTCTCTTGTGTAACTTCCAATTTTTTTCTATGGAAGTAACCACAAATAACATGGTATAGTGTATACTCTGTGTTAGGTGCTAAATGCTTAAAATAATAAACACTTTAAATAACTTCCTAGACTGTAGACTCGGAGTGCCTTCCTGCATGCTGTGCTACAGAGACTCAGAAAATGTCAGGTGGGGCATGTGTGTGTGGAGTTTCATAAAAATCACTGCAAAACTCCCAAACAATAAAACTGAAGACAAAGCATTGCATATGTAAATCTTTCTCCTTTTTATGTGCCAGAATAGACACCTCACTTGTGTGGGTTAAGTTCTACTGCTATAGCTCATTCCTGTTCTTGTAGTAATGAAAGTAATTGCATGTCACTAACTGCACTGATGCTGAAGAGGTGGGTATGAATCCCTCATCAATGCAACTGCACTGGGAGCAAACCAGATTCTAGCATAGCCCAAAGCCTTAACAGAATCACTGGCTTTGCCTGGCAGCTGTTGTTAACACAGATGTAGCAGCAAAGCGTGTCAGTGGGAACAAGGCATTAGAGATCAGATGTTAGATCAAGTTTAGTTGGGTGTTCTGTGCAGATATTGAGGTTGATGATGGGTGAGGGGAGAATCTCTTTAAGTAGATGAGAGCCATAAAGTACATTTTCAAGCATTAAATCAATGGCAAGATCACATTTCTTTGGATCATTAATGGGTTCAGAGTTGACAGTAATACTAACCCTGCTGCTCAAGCTGTAATAACTTCCAGGTAACATTCTTACTGCTCCCTATTCCATCAGCAGAGCTGGGTTCCTGCCAGATCTAACTTAGCTTGGGAAAAATATGTGATAGACAGATCACAGAATCATAGAATATCTCAAGTTGTAAGAGATCTATAAAGATCTTCAAGTCCAACTCCCTGCCCCTTGCAGGACTGCCTAAAACTAAACCATATGACCAGATCAGGTTTGCTGCATTTTTGTTCTGGAAGTTAATACAATATCTCTGTTAAGCATCAGTAGGAAAAATTAAGTTCCTCACTAGCAATTTGTCTCCGTCACTAAGCTTCTCTGTGGAAAGTGAATTCTCTGGTCATGTCAGAGCCTCAGCTGCTTCTGGGCACTGCTGTCTTCCAGACGGTGAGAGCCCACGAAAGGCTTTTTAAACCAAGATCGGTGCTCAAGGTTGTTCTCAGAACTGAGCAAGTTACTTCAGTAGGCATTGAAGTAATAGTTTCTGGCTGCTTTGTAAAATAAGATCACACAATGTAAAATCAAATTGAAGATGGGATGGCCTGTGCTTGAGAGCTGTGGAAGGGAGTAGTGGGAAGGTAGCTCCCCGCAGTGTGTGATGCAGTAGTCCATCTAGCGGTCTTGTACGTGTGGGATGGGTCATGTACAAGAAATGCAGTCTAATAATAACTTAGATACTGAAAGAGGGGAAAACAGCTGTTCTTTATGCTCATCCCTTACAACTTAATTGGAATTTTAGGGAGTGAGTCAAGCTTACAGAGCTCATTGATGATGAAGAATGAGCAAGCTTCTTCATTAACAAGGCAAGGATGTGCTTCTCTTTTCCATTCACACTCTATAGTTTAACTTGCGTTATCTGTCACTGTGTTATCTGCTGAATTACAACACATGTGTTCATTCCCATCTTGTTCTCGACGAGGGAATAAGAAATGGGATATAAGCCATCTGAAATAAATATGAAAGGAAGCAGTTGCATTTTGCTAACGTTAATGTAGAATCTGATGTCATTATTTGACAGACTTCCCAGTGGCCTAAAGCATACACTGAGCAGAAAAGGAATTTGTCAAACCCTCCATGACAGCCATAATTACTTAAACTACTCACTGTCTCCATTTTTAAAGGAGAATATGGGATTATGTAGGTTTATGCAATAAAAGAAATGGCTATTTTATGGAGATCAACTGGTAAGATAATTACATATAGAGTACTACATGTTGTTTCTGGAATATATTAATAGTGAAAAAGGATAGCATGCCTCTGAAAAGGAAAAAAAGTTTTCTGCTATTACCTTTTGAGTTACTTTGCCAATTAAGGTATCTCTGTAGTTTTGTTCTTAGCATCTCTCCATAGAAACGGTAAAATCTGACCATAGGGTAAATAAAATTTCTATACACTACATGCCTGCATTCATTTAGAAGGACTGCAATGACTATATGAGTGTTCTGCAGCAAGAGGTCTCACTGGTATTTTTCTTTTGTGCCAGAAATTTAGTGGAAATTACCTGATGAAATATAAAATACTTTAAGGAGTGCAGTATGGCTCATAGAACAGTGGCTGTGTTTCCCAAACATTTGTTCTTAAAGCCATAACAGCAGAACCCAGACTATTCTAAAATTAAATAGTTGTTTGGGAAAAAAAAAAAACATTTGTCTTACTGTATCTTTTAATGTCATTTTATTAGTATCTTTAAGATAACTTGGTAGGAAATGGGACTGATCAAGTTTCAAACTGTTTGTTGTAAGAGTTTACAGTGTTGGTACTTAGATTATCTCAAGTTTTGGTATTAAAAATGAAAAGCTAACATTTCAATAGGGTAGCTCAGTTTTGTGTTGAGATTTGCATGCTTGCCTCTAGCCTTATCAAAAGCCAGACAGAAATACCCTGTCCAGAGGTTTTAGTAGCTGTAGAGTGGTGAAGGAGTAAGAATGACAATTCTTAGCCAAATATTAGATGCTAATACAGCTTGTTCTGTTCAGCTCCATTTTTTGGTCTTACCTCCTACTTGTGTCGGTCTCTACCATTTGACTGTTGCTTCCACTTGTTTTCTCTCTTGTTATGTTTCTCTTCCTAGGAAGTCTGGATCTCACGTGTGTTCTGTCCATGTATATTGGTGATTCTTATTATCTGATAGTGGTGCTTTGATAAGTTGATAAACTGAGGTTAGTTCTCTTGCTTTTGTTGTTACCCTCAAAATGGGGAGAGCAGTTGACTTTCATAGTTTGCAGTTTGTTTCTGTTGAATGGTTTGTGTTGGGTCTTGATGGAGGCCTCCAGTAATGCTTAAAGTTTCTTGGCATGGAAGCAGTCTTTTTGCCTGATGTTTTATAGCAACTGGGAAAGTGGAGTCTGTAGCTTGTAGTTTCTAAGCCTTGTTGCAATAAAAGTAATTCTTGACATTTGGAATGCCTTTGTTTAGCAAGTTGATCTTTTAAAAGAAAACAAAAAAAAGTCCTACAATCAAACTTATTACCAGTAAAGTCTTCTAAGTGGTGTTCAGGATTGCATGTGTTTCTCATTACTTCCCCAATAGTCTTCCACTTCCCTGCCTCCATCATGATCCTTTTTTTTTTTTAATGCTGTCTGCATACACAGTTACATTTTTGAAGATAACTGTGATGATGTAAAAAGTGAAGAGGAGAGGGTCTGACAGGTGAATGTATTGAGTCCTGCAGTCGTGTGAAGGGCAAAATAATTTAGGAAAAAAGGAAACGTCTTTTTTTCTCATGGTGCTTCCAGATCTCTTCTCCTGTGGCTGTACCTGTGCTTGGAGGTAGCAAATTTATATTGGTTAAGTACTCCCTGAAGTCAGTCATGAATATGCATCCTAACATGATCCAAATTATATCCTGATGCCAAAAGGGGAAGTTCTGTCTTCATCTCCTGCTGGGCAGTCAGCACCAGCAACCATGCTGCCTTCCAGCAAAGCTGTTACAGACTGGATCTGGCTGCAAACTCAGCCAGTGAGTACTTACCTGTTGAATGAAGTCCTTGGACAGCTCACTGGGTTTTCATGTGTGCGTGAGTGCCAGCAAACAGAAAGGGTGGAAAGACTCTGAGGGATGATGAGAATGAGAGGGCCTGTTTTAGCAGATATATAAGCTTAAATAGACTCAGATCAATTGTGAAATCACACTTAACTCTATTTTGTAACCTTTCACGGCTGACTTTTAAATTTGCTGATTTTTTTTTTTTTTTTTTTTTTTTTGTAAAATGGTGTGCTAACTTTGAGTCAGTGGGGCTAAGAATTTTTTGTTTTCAAGCATGGCTTGTGGAGGTGAACTGCATTCAGTGAAACTTCACTGCTGACAGATTTGGATCTCATGCTTTCATTTGGCAAAGTACATTATTTTATGAAAGTAATTTTAAACTGATGGTTTAGGTTTAGCATTAGACTGCAGTAGATGTAATTAGTTTTTTCAGTGGAAGAATCAGCAGTAAAGAATTAGTTACCACTAACACAGCAAATTATATAGCATGTGTTAAAAATAAAATTATATGGTAGCTAATGAAAAGGCTGTAACTCAATTCAAGGGTTCTTCTGTCTTTAACAGCTAATCAGGCTTGAATCCCCTGGTTTCTGATGTTGGCCAAACAGCTTGAATAAATTGCAGTTGTGTATTTAGCTGAAGTCATGGGTCATGCAGTATGATTTCTTCTTTATCTGCTATGTCTCCCTCTCCAAAGTGAAGGGGTGAAAACCCACTCATGTTAAAAGTGTCTTGGTGGTTAGACTTGATCAGTGGGTTAGAGTTAAAATATCACTTTAGTTCTCTGAATCAGAGATATTTAGAGAAGAGGCAAATGGTGATGCATTTTGTTGTTTTTTTTTTTACGGGATCGTTTTGCATAAGTTATATTTCTGTACATATATGCAGGAAGAGGGCTTTATTATTGGGACAGAGCACTGTCTCAATAGTCTTTTACTTCAGCCTCATTTTCAGTTCCACACTACAAACCATTGCTTTTACTGCCAGAGCCCAGAAGCGAGGACAATCTTTGTTTTTTTCTAGCTGGTAATATTACTCATTTGGAAATTAAAGTCTTTACATCATAGTCTTTCCTAAATGTATGGTTAAAAAAATGACTAAAAAATCCCACTTGCTATGCAGCCCGGGTTTTGTCAGGTGCTACATGTAGTTTTTAACCATAGTCTGCTCTGTGCAGAGGACAGTAGGATTAACAAGCATCTATTAATTTTTTTTGCCCCATTGTTCAATGACCCATGTGAATTTTAGTTTGTTTATTCTGCTTGTTGAAACTTAAATCTGAATACAGAAACATGTTCTTGTTGCCTTGGGTTTTTGGGTAGTGCTCCCTACTACTAAAAAGGTTTCAAACACTATTTTTATGTATCTCTGAAGTGGGGCAAGGTAATGTTACTGCATTTTACATATATGAAGCTTGGAACTGTAGAAGATTTTAAAGCATTTGCTGATTTGGGGTACCAAATTCAAAATTCTTTTAGGTAACCCAACTATTACAAGTTAATTTATTTTTCAAAATACAATTCTTAGTAACTTCAGATGCCTTTGTGGTGCCTCAGGAGCACTGGAAATCAAGCTCAAATCTTAAAAAAAAAAAAAAAATTACTGTGATCAGTTCTGATTCTACAATAACTTCATCTTGTTGGAAGAAATCTACTTGAACAGGAAAATCTTGTAGAGGTACCAAAAGGCTGTGGTTGTTAATTACAGACCCATGTACAGTAGATACACACAGGAAATGAGCAATCAGAGTTCTGTGGATATGTTTGATTCTAGACCATACCATCTGTGTGCTTGGTTTTGCAGTCTCATGTGAGTTTTAACTGAGTTTTCTCTTTACAAAATGTCAGTGCCCTTTTCATGTTACTTTTCTAATGCTGAATTCTAAATTGACAATTCTAATTAGAGATTCAAGCTGACTTTTTAAATTCAGTCATGTGGAATCATGCTGGCATCCATATGACTTGTTTACACCTGTTGAGTCTTTCTAACCTGAGCCAAGAAGACAGCATTAGGTTGTCATTCCCTGGAACCTGTTTGCAGAAAGGGATGCTCTGCTCTCCGAGTTATTTGTAGATGTTTGAGAGGAGTGATGGGGTGTGAAGGTTATGGGTTCTCCACTTGGTGCTGGAAGGGATTGTGCTTTATCAGGTTGGGGTTCCTCTGGGCATTCACACCACGTGTCCTGTTCACAGGAATATGTTATCTCAATTCTGTCTCCTCTGCTCTCCGATATTTTTTTTTCATCTCATCTTCCATGTCTTAACCTTTTCTTCATGTCAGTCTTGCCCTGTCTTAAATGCCTCTCTCACTGCCAACTCCAGTCTTCTTACCCAGATTGTTAGCAAGATAAAAAGAAGAAAAATCAGTATCTGAACATTTTGTAGAAAATTCCTTTTAAATCAGATGATAACGTTAATTTTTTAGCATGTGGATGAGACAGTCATTTCAACCTTCTTAATTAATAATGCTTTTATTTATAGCTGCATATATTGCCTCTTAGGTCATTTATAACACAAAGCTGTTACTGGTCTTTGAGTTGGTCTCATACCCACTGTTCTCTGGGAGTGAGAGAGTCATTGAGCACAATTATAGTGGGACAATTAGGTACTTGTCATTACACTGACTCCATGCTCAGCTATGGAATAAATGTTTTTTATAGAGGGCCATGACTGAATGTGGTTATAAGCCATAAAATATCTGTTACTTCCTTTATTCTTTTGGTTTGCCAAGGGCTGGGGAGATTTGTGCTTAGCAGGGTAAAAAAATTATCTTTGGAACCCATCTCTGCTAAAACAGCAGATCAATCATTTGAGCTGTAAATGGGTTGTGAAGTATTCAAGCCTTATGTATTGCACATCTCTGTTCTGCTGCTGGGCAGATCATATCCCACTGATTAGGGATGCCTGTGTGTCAGAAGATTGTTGTAATTACCATTAAATCTTACAGTGTAAGAGGGAAAGCCTGGGAGCTTTATTGTTGGTTCCCTTCACTGGTGATTAAATCTTGTCACTCTGAACATAGTAAAGGAAATTTTCATGGAAAATACAACCACCTTGCTTTTCCTGTAACTGATACTGCTCAGTCTGCCTTGTAGCTTCTGTTCTCGAAAACACATTTTTAAAATCAGCTTTTTTAATTGAATTTTCAATATAAAAGTTCTGTTTCTTGGTATGATCAATTTAACAAGTTGTTCTTGCTTTTAAGATACTTGAGCACAATTTCTATCCCTGCAGATTTAAAATTTTCTCTGAAGGCACAAGAACTTGTAATTTTAAATAAGAAGTGGAAGACTCAGGTTTATTTTTTTAGTTCCCAAATGCACAGGAACTATTTAAAATCTTCCTGAAGTATTACATCCTTCTTTCTCTTTTTAATTAATGTGATAAAGGTTAGCAAGTGGTGTGTAGAGAGATTTGTCTTTACATGTAGAGTAAGAAGGAGGCTAGTTTTGTAGTTTTCAAAACATTCTTTTCTTGGTCTGTTACTGTTTACCTAAAGGTTTGTTAATACTACCAGAAATGAACTTTTAAGAGTATCAATGTGCTTACTGAACCAAAACAAAACAAAAAGCAAATAAACAAAAGAATAGGAAAACCCAAAACCAAAAAACCCCAAACCTTAGTATGAAGATAAAGCCATAGTTTCTCTCCAACTTGGCTTGTTATAATTTGAAGAATTAACTTTTTCACAGGACTGTAGTTTAATATAACAAGAATGTGAGGGGTTATGAAAACACACCTATATTGTAATTATTTTGGGAACCTTATTGGTTGTGATACGCCATGTTTTTTCAATTATGCATTTTCTATATGATCACATTCATCACAAGTTCAAGAATACAGATGGTTATGATTGTGTTGAGTAAATACGAAAAACTATAAATATGAAGTGTCGTACTAACTGTAGATCTGAAACACACGATTTGGCTTTTGTGGCTACAAACAGGTATCCATAACATGTTTTCTAAAAATTCATTCTTTCAGATACTGAAGATACCTTGAGAGTAGTATATTACTGGTTGCAAAGCTTGTTTTTTTCAAAAAAAGCATTTTTCTTAATGCAAAAATCTATTCCAATTCATAGAATTTCATGTAGACCAAAATATTAAACTACCAATAAAATAAATCTTTGATTGTGGCTTTCCTTTAGATATATATCCCTTATGAAAATAACGTGATTCCCGTCTTCTTGAGGTTTTTTGGTTTTTTTTTTTTTCATCAATCAAAACATTCAAACTGCTGTTAGTGAACAGGTGTTTACTGGCATGATTGTGACAATGTTACTGAAGTGTGATTTCTGTTCAGTCATTGTAGTGCTTCTTTAGAAAGTGGTGAAGGAAGAAGTCTGTGGAAGTTTCATTTCAATGATACAGTAGCAGTTTGAGACTAGACCATTTAAGTAGCTTTTCACATTTAAATAAAACCACAATATTATTCAGTTCGTATTCCTTTTTTTTTTTTTTTAATACATTTCTCCTAATTGGATGTGTAAAGGAAAAAACAAAAATATGTATTTTTATCAACAGTACAACTGTTGGCATGGTGCTGCCCAATTTGCAGTATTTAAATGGAAAAAGCAGTTTTACAGTTTTAATAATCACTGTCAATATTTCTATATAATTAGATTTTCACAAAGAAATGTGATGGCTACTGTTCTTGTTATTATTTAACCCTTATTGTAGCCTTCCCATATGATGCAATTCTTTTCAGCTCTTGACCATGTTCAATACATAAAGTTGGAAATATGAGAGTGTTTTAGAAGACTTCAGGGACTCGAGTTTAATTTCATTTCAAGTTTTATAGGGCATATTTATACTGTACATAGGCCAAATTTGTTTGGAATATTAGTATTCCATTTCCTGCCCAGTTGATGTGAAACCATCATACTACTTTTCATGAAGCTGCATTTTGTGCAAGCCAGACAGTACTCAGGAGGAGCTGGAGGTGTTAACAGCTGTAAAGCTGGTGACATCCTTTTTGATAAGCAGAAATGGTTTGTGGTGTTCTGGAGATCCTGATTCATGAAACAGAGTCAGCCTCCCTCTGATAGGTAGCACAAGAGTTTAATATGTGTGTGTGAGCTTATTAAATTGTAAATGTAACTTTACTTTTGCTTCATGCCTGTAGCTTTGGTATAACTTCACTGTAATAAACTTCATTTCACTCCAGCTGCTCAAGAGGTTTCTTCACGTTACTTTCCACGTGACAGCTTTTCCATGGAGCTCTTGTGACAGAAGATTCCTTCCTGCTCTTCTGTTGGTGTTCAGTTTTCCAGGGAACGTCAGAATCCAGTGGCAGATTTCCAAGCTTATGGCATCTTGTTTTTGGATAGTTACCACTCTGAATCAATAAAATGCAGTGCTCTGTATTTCTTTTATGTGGTATTTCTTGTCACAATTAAAGCAGCTGGTTATTCTTTTACTGTAGTTGCAGTTTAATATAGATGGGGAAATTCTTGCTTGTAAAGACTGTTAAATATCATCAGATTAATTAAACTAAAATAATTTTATTTTCAAATATATTTTCTTTTGAAACTTCAGAAGTTTCTCATTTTTGCTTTATAGTAGCCTGAACAGTTTTATTTTACTTCTATTAGAAGTGTAGGTGCAGTTCTGTGCTTTCAGGTGTCCTTGGGATAGGTTTTCTTCATCATCTTGTTCTTACAGTAGTGAAATCAATCCTACTTTCAGAGCAACAGAAATACTCAGTAAAGTCATTGTGTGACTGCTTTACCATAATTTCTCCTTTTGTATAAACGTCAGATATTCTGTTTGACTCACATTTTCCTACCCTTTCTTTTTATTGATAACTTCCAGATTTATACTGAAGCTAAATTAATCGTTTGCTGTGCCATTCTTATAATGTCTTTTAAAATTGCTTATCAGGGTCTGTTACTTTGAGTGTATGGACTTGTACATTTTGCTGTGTGTGATTCATTGGCTTGCTGGACTTTCAGGACTCTTAAGCTCTCCAATGTCTTTGCTACATCAAAGCCCTTTTTCCTATCTCCTCAGGCCTCCGTGCAGACTTCTGAAAGTTGTTAACAGTTGAGTTATTTCAATTAAGTTACTTGTTTAAAATTCAGGGACTGATTGTTGCAGAGGGTCTGTTTTCTGTGGTTTGGGGTTGGATTTGTTTGGGATTTTTTTTGCGTTGCTGAAACTACTAGTTTACCTTCTGTTTTCACCCAAGTCAAACACTGTTGTCCTAGTGATCTTTTGGAAAGATTAATGGATTGAATAAATACTGAATGTATGTTCTAAACAATGCTTATAGTTTTTAATAGGGAAAACTAATGGATAGATGGAGAGGTTTGCACACGGCATTAAAATCTGGCAATAGTTCTAGCTCCATTTTCAAAGCTTTTTTTGTGTCTTCTGCTTTAAAATATTTTTTATTATTATTATTTTAAAGTTGGTTTGTTAGTTGTGTAGTTTTATTTTTACCTGAAGAAGCTTTGTCTGGAGGTGGAGGCAGCTCGTTTACTGCACACTTCCCCTCAGTGCTGACTTTGTGAAGCACTCTTGTAAAATGAAACCCTGCTCTGCTGGAACACAGTCAAGTATTTCATGAGCAGTGGGCAGAAGGCAGGGGTGTCATGTTGCTGAGGAGCAGTACTGTGCTTTCATACATTTCAAGTGTCATGGTTGTGTCCATGTGTTGGCAACTATGAAGCAGTTTCTCTGTAAATTTGAGATCTTTTCCATCTGGATTTTTTGCATGTTTGCAAGGGAGCATTATTCAAAATAAGGTTTGGTGCTTGTGTGGAGCTCTAAGAATACAAGCAGTTAAAATGGTCATTAGGAAACAGAATAATGGAGATCTCTGGAAGTGGGATTCTTAGTGCTGTGGGCAGTCACCACACAGCTTTTCTTCTGTGGCTCAGTGTTTTTCAAGAATTCTTCTAGGGAAGCAGAAAGCTTTAGTTCTCCTTTTTCTCATGCTCCACGCAGTTTGTGCTGAGCTGGTGTAGATAGAGTTGTTGCATGCACAAAACTGATTTTTCTCAGAAGGAGCTGAAAAGGTAGAGCCAGTAAGCTAAAAACTTTCAGAGTGACTCCAGCAGTTGGAGTTTTATTTCCATCATGGCTTCTTAAGAGCAAAGTTAAACCTTGGCGTAAGCATGTTCCTGAACAGGGATAAGCTTGGTTTGGTGTTTGAAAATAATAGTAATAATAATAATAATAATAATAATAATAATAATAATAATAATAATTTCAGTTGTACTCGGATCACTTTTTGTGTGTGTGTGTGTGTGTGTTGCTGCCAGGGATCTATAATATTTACTTTTTGTGAAAGGATCTATAAAATTCACTTTGAATATTAATTTGAGACTGTAACAATCATTCTGATAGCCTTGCTACTACTTTTTACCAATGTTAGCTTTTAAAGAAGGGAAGATGTATGAAATGGTGACCTCCAGTTCTGTAGTCCTTGATCCCTGCTAATGTTTGCATGGTGTGATTTTGACTGAAGGTGACTTTTATGGTTTCCAGATTCAAAATTTATTTCATATTATGAACATGTGTTTTGGCAATTGCTGTCATTTATCTCCTCATTTGGCTGTTCTCTCTGTTTGATACGGGATATTTTCCATACATATCCTATAGTGTTGTTTTATTTCTTGACACTAAAATGGGTTGTACTGCACAGATGACTTGGTAAGGCTCCAGCTCTTTTTCTAGAATTCTGGCAATAATTGTCCTATTGAAAATTGCAATGCTGCTTGTGTAAAATGTAACAGACCTTTTTTGTTAGGGATGATGTCAGCATGAGAGATGGCCTCAAGGAGTCATTAAAAGAACACAGGACTTTTGACTGTTGGGCTTTATTGACTTTTCTCCTCAATAAAAAACCATCCTGCTGAAGATGAATTAGTGTCTGCAGTGGTATGAGATGCATTTGGTGACCTTACTGCATAGTCTGATGAGGCTGTATCTAAGTGCCATAAAAAATGGAGGCACTCTATCAAGAGCTTCAGAGAAATGCAGTAATAGCAGACATAAAAATTTGTAGAAATGCTTGTCTTTCTCTGAAAGTAATTGGCCTTTTTATGTGAAATTACTCACTTAGCTCTTCAGGAGCTTTGAATTTTCAGTTCTGTTTTGAGCTGGTTTGTTTCTAATTCCACAAGTAAAGCATTCTGAAATGTATTCACAGCTAAAATGTTTTTCTTTATGGTTTTCCCTCTATTGTTGACTTCAATACATTCTTCTACTAAAACTGCCTGAGAGTAAGGTAATTTATTTTGAAGTGATTGACAAAATATATAGGGAGAATATGCAAAACTAATGTGATACTATAGAGGTAAATTGCAGCAGTTACTAATATTATTTTTATTATATTAGATTACATTTATATGTGAAAATACTTGTAGATTAAGAATTTTATATACAGTATTAAGATGAATTGAAGTAATGGAGTACAAAATGAATGAACTATGAAATAAATAGATGAATGGTGGAAACATTAAGCGTTTGTTGGCTGCATTTTGCATTGCCAGGCCTCCTGACTGGCCTGTTCCTGCCTTTATTCTCCTCCAAATTACTATTTAGTCATACAGCCACTGGAATTGCTGAACATATGACATTTTTCACTGATACAGGTTAAAGTGGCAGTAAAACACGACCTTGCTCAGTGATAGTCTCTTCCAGTAGAGCTCCCATAGCTCTGAACAGATTGTTGAGGTGGCTTAGCAGTGTAGTAGATATTTTCCCCTACTGGGGAAGAGTGTCCATGGAAAGAGGGTATGTCTTTCCTGAGTAGTATGGGACAAGATCACCTCAGGCCTATGAGAAGCAAACAGATTCAAAAGCACTGATGCTCCAGATGGGAGTGTGTCCATTTACTGGTATTCATTTCCTATGATCCTGAATGTGAGAATAGAGAGAAGGGGATGTCTGAATTCAAATAAAAACAGATGAAGAAGAAGAACTGGAAGAGAGGTAAAATTTGTGTTGTATATGCTGGGATGGAGGGCCTGAATCAAACCACCAAATCTGAACCATGTAATCATTGTAAATAACTGTGTTGCAGCAGAACATTTACAATATGAACGTGGTCTCCTTTGTTTTAGCTGAGGTGATTGCATAATGCTAGAAGAAAATAGAATGCTTGAGGAATGACTTAGAACTGATTCAATTCCAAGTAAAGTCTGCTTAGAAAATCCCGATTAAAGATTCCTTTATAAAGTTGTTTTCTTTCTTTCTTTCCCCTCCCCCTTTGTCTTTCTCTAAACCTTTTTGTAAAGGCAAGGCTTCAACTGGTTTGTCAATGTGCAGATAACAGCTGCTTTACAGAGGCTGTGCTGCCAGAGGAAGTCACTGCCCTGGTGCATCCGCTACAGGCACAGTTCATGTAAGTCCTCCCCACGTTAGCTTCAGGCAAAAGTTGCAAGGGTAGTTTCAACAACTTAAAAAGTCATGTGAGCTAACTTGACTGTTTTTCTGCCTGGTGTGGACTGGGAAATTCTCACAGGAGCATTGCAGAATCAGTAGCTCAGAGCTAAGGGCTGGTAAGGAATATCCAGTAGAGGTGATAATTTTACACCAGTATAGTTGAATCCCAGAGGGTGTATCTTCAAGGCTTTCAGATATAATTTTAAACTGTCTTAGTTAAACTAATATAAATGGCTACACATACAAGTTTCGTGCTGTGATTTGATTTTTTTTCTTGGTTTTTTTTCCTCTTTTTTAAAGTCAACAAGGTTTAAACCAGGTTTATCAATGCAGGGGTGTATGCTGCGTTACTATCTTTTTAGGTGCAGCCCAAAATGCTGTTTTCCCTGGAGATAAATACTGTGTATGTTTTGCACAAAGAAACCCCAGAGGGACCTGCAGTGCAGCTGGCCAGTGAAGAATTGAACTTCCCCAATTTAACTGGACTTGGTGAGCTGAAGCTCTGCTTCATTTCCTCAGTCTTAGATCTCTTGCAACAGTGCTTGTCCAACTTTCACTTAGTTTGGCTTTATGTTTTAGGGCTGTTTGAAAGAGAAGCATGATTATGCTGTTGGCTGGATGCCCAAGTTTATTGAGGAAAGGAAATTGCTGGAAGAGAGAAGATTGGGGAGGAGGCTGGGGTATGATGTCTATCAGAAGTTAGAAGCAAAGCATATGTAAAAATTTCTTTAACCACAAATCCCATTAGATGGGGTTAGAATTAATCCTTGTTTTCAAATAAAGCAAATAAATAGTTCCACTTTGTGTCATCTCTGCTGTGGCAGCTTGTGTTCTGTAGTCTGTCCCGTTACTGACCAAGTCACAAGGCTAAACTGGTAGGTCATCTGACTTCCTTCATCTGTCTTCCTTTTAAAGCCACTGAATTCTACTCCCTGCTCATCTGAAATGTGGCTGCAGCTCATTCCAGAAGGGTTTGCTTAGCCTACGTAGTGTGCCATCCTTAAAAAGTCATGGTGTGTACATATCTGTAATGAGCAAAATTTGGGAATAAATGCTTGATCACAACCCTGTATTTGCTAATCTGAAGAGAACTGTGTTTTGTTAGAAGTGTGGGTGTGAAGGAGGACACTTTCATGGTTATTGTTAACCAGCTAGTCCAAATCCCAGCTACTGCCAAAAGTCATGGTTCCCTTCTTCACTATGCATGCAGCCACACATTCTCCTCCACCCTTTTATTGATGTTAGATATTACACAACTGCAGCATGAATCAAATCATGTCTCAGGCTGTTTTGTGGCTTTGTTTTTTTGGGGTTTTTTTGCAGGATTTGTTCTCAGTAATGAGACCCAACTGGCTGTGTGGCTGCACAAACAGGAGCGCTGGTACAAGGGAAGGGACAATAACACATTCCCAGTAAGGAATCATTCCCTGCACTGGCTTAGAGTGGCTGACTGTGAAGCCAGGGTCTACATGGAATTAATAAGTAATATGTGACATAGCAGTTTAGTTCATTTAGGCTATTGGATTTCCTGCTTTAGAGCCAAGCAGTAGAAAATCAACTGAAGCTGACAGAATGCTGGGAGTTCTTAGTTCCTTGCAGCAGGGACTGGAGCTTGTCACTCTTGCCTCCAGTAACCACTCAAGAACAACTGTATAAGAGTGTTCAGTGTTCTGTAGTTTCCAATGTTTTTTTGTGAGTGCTGTTTTTTTAAAAGTTTAAAAATCAGAATTATTACTTGCAAAAGGAAAATGAAATTATTTCACAAAGGAAGTGTCATTGTATTTCAAGTTGTTAACAGTGATTAGAATATTTATCCTGATCTTGCAGTACTCAGGCAGTCTGCTCCAGTGAGAAAATTGTGCTCTTGCTGGGAATGTGCTTTCTTGTCAGAGGATGTACATTAAGTGCAGGACTTTAAAATACATGTTTGTGTTTTATGGTGACACCTGTGAGGTTTTCATTTATGTGTAAAAGAGAAAGCTGAACTACAGCAAATATGCATTAAAATAGGAGTTGGTGCTTAAGAGTCTTTTTTTCCTCTTTGATCCCAGGTATGACTGAGTTCTCTTATTTAGTATAATTAAATTTTACAGGTCTTTGTGTGCAGATTTTTCCAGTTTTAATAGAGAATGGTGAGTGCAGAGACTAGACCTCAGTAAGAGAGTTATACTTGAGTCAATTCTTGTTTGTATGTAATGTCTTAATGGAGAAGAGTTGAAGGGTCAATTCACTACTACTACTAAAAAAATATAAAATAGTGAGTTCAAGTAACTTGCAACCCAGATTCTCTAAAACTCCCTTGTGTAACTGTTCTTAAAATACTCCTGAGTTAAAAAGCAAACAAGCTAGCCAGGGTTCATTTGGCAATTTGGGAGTTGAAGGTAAATGCTTGGGTCATAGTTCTGACTTATTAAAATTGCTTCAAGCAAGGGATTTGTGAGAATTCTTCAGAGAAGTGAGTGGTTTTCTTGTTGTTTTTTTTTTTTAACTTTTGGCAAGAAGCTTTGTATTGAATGTTCCAAAATAAAAGTGTAGCCAGAGGAAATAGCGTATGTGGAACTTTGATCCACACATCTGAAACTTGACAATGATTTGGCAGTGATTTGAAACAGGTTTTTTAAAGGACAGTGTTAAGCAGCTTTGGTTAAAAGCAGGCTGTGAACCTTTAACACATAAGACAGGAAATCTAGAGGGGTCATTTCAGTGCAAAGTGTAATCTTTCAATTTGTTTTGCATGTTATCCAGGTTGGTGAAGTAGATTTTGGCACTAAGTAATTTTGTGTTCCAGGTGTAAGCGCCATCAAGTTGACATTTGAAAGAAACCAGTAAGCTTTGCCTTGCTTTTCTGTATCTGCAGAAATCATAGCTGGTTCTTGTTGCAAAGAACAGTGGGCTGGAGATGCTTGGTAACAAAATGTTAGTTCATCCAAATGGTTAAAAGTTTCGTGCCTTTGGTATTGCTGCTAAGTAGAAATGTGATCGTACGTATCAAGAATGGATCTGCTGAGAATTGAAATGTCATAAGCATATCAAGGATGGGTTGCATGTCTGAATCCAATTTTCCTTTGTGAAATACTGGAAATGGAAACTAGAAATTGGAAGATGTAGTTCATTACAATGCTGCAGAAAGAATGTAGGTGAAAACAGCCTTCATTATTTATGCCTGTTACTCAGGTCTCCCAGCTTGGGCAGTGGTGCTGTCACACCAGCAGTACATTACCTAGGTAAAACAAAGGAGGAACAGCCTCATTTTGGTTCAGGAAATGCCACCTTCACTTCATAGGTTTGCAAGAAGCGTATCTTGGATACATGGAAAGAATACTTGGGGAAAGTTCAGGTTTGACAGGACTGACAGGTAGAAGGTGAGTCAGGAGCTGACATTTCTGAGGTTTATTTTAAATTAGGGTATGACAAAATTGCTAGTGTTATATCACAGCAGGCAGGAAGAGGTGAAGTCACCCCATTTGTGCCAGGAAATCCTCCAGGTGTGAAATGAAGCTCTGAGTATGCCAACGTTTTTCAGTGCTTAAAAAGGAAAACATTGCTGGATACTTAGTACAGAAACCATCGGTATTATATTACAGAGGTATTCTTTTATGATGATTCAAGGTTTCTTGAGCAAGAAAAATCAGCACAATAATATCAGTAGTTCATTTGCTTAGGGCTATGCTTTCATTTTATTTTTTTCCTTTTAATAGCTTTATGGGAGTGTTTCCAAAAAATCAGCAGCGTCACAAGCGCTGCTTTTCTCAGATTTCCATTTCAAGTTTTGAAATGTTTGGGAGGTGAAACAAATCAATTAACAAAACCAGGCTCAATATGCATTAATTTATTTGTGTAATAGAATGAGACCAAAAAATGGAGTTGAGGTTTATGTAACAGTGTGGTGCTTCAAATGCATTTGGAAACGTGAGTAATCATTCTAATAGGGTTGATGGAGAATGTCGTAACAGAGCAATCAAATGGCATCAGGTTTCTCAAAAGATATGTTTAGTGACCTTATCTGAAAGATGCCTGTAGCCTAAGCAGTTGATTTCCAGGGAGCAGCCTGACTCTTCTGGAGCAGTAGTTGTAAATGAATTGTCTAGGTGAGCTTGCTCTATCTGCAATATTACATCAACTGCTTCAAGGATCCTCATCAGTGTTTCATGAAAAGCTGGTGATTGCGGTTTTGGTTTTTATCATTGTGAAACTGTGGAGTTTGCTTCTGGTCTTTTAAGTTCTGTGCATGCTAAAAAAATCTGTTAACAGTTCCAGATTTTGAATGTATTTCTTCTTGAACAGCTGTAACTTGTCCTCTTAACAACAGTTCGCTCAGCATTTTTCCTTTTGCCACTATACTGGCTGTCAACCTCCTGGCCATTGATTGGCTTAGCTAATTACTGATATGAAAATATGTTTTTGTCTGTTAGCTGCAAGTTAATATATCTTAGATTTCTTTGGTATAGAAGGAAAACTGTGAGTATCCTTTTAAGTTACAATCCATGCTTATTAGTTCTAAGGAAAACAGGACATGTTCTTGCCCTTCAAAAGGAGTTGTCCTAGTTGAGGGCAGTGAGTTCACAGCCGGTGTCATGATCAGGATTCGGATCAGTTCACAGACATTGGTATTGCTGCATCACTGCAGCACATCCATGGCTGATGTCAGGCAGCTGCAACTGGGCTGTTCCAGGAGGCATGAGATGCATCATGGGTGGAAGCCCACAGTTTACAGCTGCTGGCGTCACGTCCCAGTCTCGCTTACGCGAGCATTTTGCCAGCGGGTGTTACCGGGGTTGCCAACTTTTGGTTTTGAAGAGACAGCCAAAAATGGAGGCATTGCTGGTTCACAGTTTTTAAAATTAAATTAGAAGAATTTCCAATGTGTGTGGGGAACACACGCAGATCTCTGGTGGGAAGGGGCAGATTTTATTCAACAAAGCTTTGTAGAACAGGCCAGGCCTCGAACTGTCCCTCGTCGTAGTTAATTGGAATGAGAGCTGAAGCCATATTCCCATCACAGCAGGACTACTGGGACTGATCACGTTAGCTTCTCGTGATGAACTGGAATTGCACCACCACCCAGCTACTCTGAGTGCCAACAGCAGTTGAGCTGCAGCTCCTTCTCTTCATAGCATCTGTAGAGGGTTAAAGTACCCTTAAACAGTGCATCTTTATGCATCAGTGATTTTTCCCTTGGAGGAAAAATTTGTGTGACAGATTAAGTTAAAGAAGTGTGAACACGACCCGATAATGTTTGATGTTAGAGAAACATTCTTCTTTGAACAGGAAGAGTTTGTGTTTAATGCCAAATGATGCAACTTTAAACACTATTCTGAAATTCTGTAAAATTCTGTAAAGTATATTCTGTAGTTGCATTTAGCATTGGATTTGCTGGCTTTCTGAGTGGAATCCCAATTAAGATGGAAAAGGTCGATGGCCTGACTCTGCTCTGAGATTTCATTTTGTATTTGTACTGTTGGTTTTTTTATCTTTCACAAAGAGCTTAGTTCCAAAGAATGCATCCCCTTTGCCAAAATTCCACATGATCTTGCCTTCAAGGATACACATCCTTTTTTAGCAGGCTAGAAGAACCTTTTTTAAAGCGGATTTCTGGTAACAGTAATTTTATCCCATGAAATCTGAACACAAGCAAGTCAATCTGAGTTCAAATTGTAATATTCACTCATATGCTTATTTATAGTGATATTCAGCATTTTTGCTTTGGGGGCAAATTAGTCATTTGCTTCTTGCATTTTATGGTATGTCAGGCAGCAAGGTTTTGCACATATATAAAAGCAAATCTGCATAATTTATTATTCCTTGATTGATTTTACAGTTATCAATTCCTTCGTAATTGGTGGTACAATATTTGTAAAATAAAAAAAAATAAACATCTCACCACAACATCCTGTTATTTTTCTGAGAAACTGTGATTTTTTTGCACAAATTTTAGTTTGTACTGTAATTTGTAATAAACACCTTTTTTTTTCTTGTTGTTGTTAAACAGTTATTTTATGGATACAGCAGCAAAAGCATCTCATAAATCAAGATATTTTCAATAAAATAACTTAGGTTTTCTTTCTTTACCTCATTCCCACTATCTTTGTTGGGAAAGCACCAGCTATTGCTGTGCTGCAGGGTGGCATTTATGTAAATACATATAACCAATCACTGGAGTGCTTTTTTCATCTCTCCTGGTTTTGTTAGAGCCATTCCTTTCATTCAGATATTTTTAGGAGGAAGGTAGGGAAGAGGATGGAGTTGTTGAATTGTTTCACACAATGGCTGCTGTACTCTCTTGTGCCTTTTCTCGTCCCATTTAAGGTCTGCTTTCTGAGGTGGGGGAGGGTTCCAGATAAATTGGCCAAAATAAAAAATGTCACCAATTTTATGAATGCTGTGTTCTGGACTTTGTGAAATTTAAAAAATTGTTGGATGTTTGCAGCACTGGAAGGGTGGGGATTGCAAATAACCAAAAGCAGTTCTTCATTTATTTGCAGGTTCAGGATTCACACTATATTTTATTATATATCACTTCTACCCAAGACAGGCTTGAAAGAAACTTTTTCTTTGTGATTCTCCTGCCAGAAACTGTGGCACATTACTTGGGAATCCTATGGCTTTTATAATATGGGTGGTATTAAAAAAGACTTTGCCAGTACAGCTGTGTGCTGCATGGAATTCTGTTCCATCCTCCACACTCTGTAAGAAAAACACTTAAATCTTATCGGTGAACTGGTGTCATTGTAATATTTTTTAATCTAAATAGGTACTTAAAGATCTAGGCAGTCTGGATGATAAGTATTCTTTCTAAATTACTTTTGCTTGTTTCTGAAATAATTGGCATTAATCTTGCTTTCTTACATAGCATACAACTGTACTATGCGACACTATGGCAAGTTGCATGTATCACAGATAATTTCACTGATTAAAAATACTGTGATTGGATGCACTTACTAGAAATTTTTCAGGATACATAATTTTTATTTTTGTTGGGACAGTACATTTGTTTGGAAATCACTCTTCTCCTGTTAACATTTTACAACAATGTTGGCACAGGAGGGATCCCATTGGTAATGTCAGAGTTTTGGACATTACAGTGTTGCATGGCTTTAGCACTATTGCTCTGCTTTAAATCTGGTACAGCTATACAGCTTGGAGCAGGGGAGGCTTGGAGCTTGCTGTCCTTTTCAGTAAAACATTGATGACAATTAAATTACGGAAGTAAAGTGGAAGAAACCCTAGGGCAGACTGGTGTATTATGGGAGATTGCTTGTGTGAATTAAGTGTCCACTGCATTAATTCCCTTGAGAGTGTATGCTGTGTCCCTGCAGGGTGTACACAGATATTTTATTGTCTCCTTTACTATCTGGATTCCTATACAACGTTTGATCAGTCTGATTCATTTGCTCTCTCCACTTAGGCTGGAGTTTCGCAAGTGCTTCAGCTCAGAAAAAGCCTCTGCCATCAGAACAAAGGACTGTGCTGCCAGCACCATAATTTTTCTCTGCTGGCATAGGGATAGTGGGTTTGTGTGGTGAGGTGATCAGAATAACTGGTCATATTTCATTCTGATCAGTTGCCCACAAACTCTGACAATACAAAGGGCCTGGAACAAGCAACTCGCAAGAAAACTTAGGATTTGACAGTAGCCCAAAGCAGGACCCATCACAGTGTTCTGTCTTTGCATTTGACACTTTTATCTGTTCCATCTGGATTAGCATATGGGAAGATTAGGATGGTTTTGGAATCTGTCTTTAGCAATCTATAAGGGCAGATATTCTTCACTCTTAGAAGAAAAAAAAAAAAAGGTGGATGGGGAAAGATTGTGCTCTTCCACTTAAGGTAGAAAATTGGTGCAGAGATCTGCTTTCTGTTATAAGGCAATAAAACAATTCTAGATACAGCTCCCACTATTAGAGATGGTCAGAAAATTTCATGTTAAAATGTTGGACAAGTTTAAGCTGAGGTCATGTTTGAGATTGATACAAGCTGGAAAGATTTAAAAAATTCAAACCAAATGAAAAAAACAGCAATTAAATTTGGGTTGCTTTTTTTTTGTTTGTGTTTTATTTTTCTAAATCTTTCACAACATCAGTTCAGGTTAGGTGGGATTTTACAGTCAGTCTGCCCTCCCTTAAAAACATAAAGGTGAAGTCAGTTTAAGAAAACAGGCAGTATCTCTATAGGTACTCCCTGCTGACATAAGATGCTCTGAGGGGTGTGCATTAAGAGCTGTCAGAATTAAGAGGTGGGTGTGTTAGGAAGCTGTTAGTGTGTGTTTGTGAAAACAGTCCTTTGACATTTATAAGTGAGAGCTTTCCTTGATCTTGAAAGAAAAATTAACCCTTTGCCAACTGCATGATTTATCACAATTGCAGCTTTTACTCTTGAAGAATAATACTGGTGAGTGTTTGTATAGACTTGTAATTGCATCTGTCTCAGGAAAAATAGTGATTCTTCAAATACAAACATTTGGTAGTAGTTTTGGTTAAACGTTTGTGTCTTACCAAGCAAGGAATGTATGATCACAAAGAAACAGCAATCCTTACTGCTAACAGCAAGCAGAACATTTCTCTGCAGCTGGGAAGACCCCTGATGGAAAATCCTTCCATTGCCTGGTTGAGATCAGAGGCTTGAACTGGTGCCTCCCTGAAGGAGGAAGTGCTTTGGTTGGAGTATGGAGGGCTTGTCTAAGGGGTGTGCCTCACATTTCCCCTCTTGGAACTGTCACCTATAAATATGTATGTATCCTTATAAAGTATGCATTTTCAACTACAGATTTGAAGCTGAGATTTCTGTGTTGCAGACAGGACCTCAGCCAGGGGACTGGGAGAAAAGTACTTTCTGATGATTCTTTTCATTACCTCACTGCCAACCCAATAGCAACTCCATAATCTGGTCCTGAAACAGATTTACAGCTGGGCTTTCAGCATCTTAAATGAGCTTCCTCTAAGAATAAGGCAGTTGGGGATGTGAAAGCATGACTATGAAAGAAATGATGCATCTGTCTCTTTCTCATTATGGATATAAGATTTTAAAGAATTTTTATTTATTTCATGTGTGAAATGGGAGTCACTTTGTAATCCTATAAAATTTTGCAGGCAGGACAGTGACACTGGTTCTTGTCCAATTGTTCCCACTGTGTGACTGTGAATGTACAGACAATACATGTCCTTATGAAGTTTTAAGAGATCTTTACTGAGTGTTTTTTTTCCCTCCCTTCAGATTTGTCACGGAACAGACTGTCAGAGCTTCCAGCAGAGGCATGTCACTTTGTATCCCTTGAGAGTCTTAATTTGTACCAGAACTGCATTCGATACATCCCAGAGGCTGTTTTGAATTTACAGTCTTTAACATTTCTAAATATCAGGTAACAATTGTCTTTGAAATTTTGTTTTAGCATCAGTAGTCTAGGTTTATAAGTCTAATGTGGTGTGTAATCATCACATTGTTCTATTGTATGTCATTGACTCACAGCAGCCTGAACCAGTCTTACTCACTTAGGTGGATCAGAGAAGATGAGGATTAAGCATCTGCTTGTAGAAGTGAAGTATGAAGAAGAAAGCTAATTCCAATTTAAAGGATTCGGGAAATAAATTCCAGTAGTTTTCATGTGAAATAGGGGCATGCAGACTGAAAAGAAAGGATAGAGCTTTTGGATAGTCTTTACAAATCAACCCTTGGAAGCTGAATAAGGCTTATGAAATTTCCCTTTACCTTCTCTGTACTGGTGGCTTTTCAAAATCTTTCTCAAGCATTAATGCATCTCTAGCATTAAAAACTAATTGCTGCAAGTTAGCCTGTTCATGAAATTCAACTTGTGTACAGCATCCTCCATTTGTACAAGGCCTTTTAAGAGGTATGGAAGGTTCCTTGTCAAAAATTGGCAGTCTTATCAATTAAGAAATTATAAGCTATTTCCTTCTGGTGTTGTACTTTTGCCAATTTAGTATACTTATGTAGCTTCATTTTCTATTTTATTGGTGAGAACTGTATGAATAGGATATGAATCAAGTATGGGCTTCCTATTGCTATGATCTCTAGTAGGTGTGGTCCAGTCCTTTTAAGAAGTGCTATTGGTTGGTTCACCTACTGCTCAGAACCTTTTTTTTCTTTTTTGTTTTTATTTTTTCTTTAATAGTAGGGAAACCGGAGTTTCAGGCATGAAATAATACAGCAGAATATTTTTTGGTAAATGTCAGCACCTGATCAAAGCATTAGTCAAGATCCTAATAATTTTCTTTGTAATCATCCAGTCACTGCTCTTTGCTATGTTTAATTTTTAAAGGGAGTCTTTGTCATTTATAATCCCTTCTAATTCTGAATGATTCTTATGGGAGGTTACAGTCCAATCATATAATCCCGTACTTGCTTTAGTACCATTTTATTATGAAATGTCCAAGACTGTGTTTTGGAATAGTGAAATCCAACATACCAAGATTCTTTATCGATGTGACTTACTGAATATTTAAAGTGTATTTCTAACTGAGTAAATAATGGCTTTCTCTGTGGCATTTTGTATGCTCTGACCTGCAGTACTACTTATCAGAAAGGCTTTTGCACTCTTTTCAACCGTACTCATTTGCAACAAGGTGTTGCCGTGTCAGAAGCACCTGAACTGACATAAAAATATCATATTCCCCAACATTAAAGCATCTGGATCAGGCTTGGTATTTGATATTCAGACTTTGTTCACACATAACTAAAGCATGAAATCATAAAGACTTCATGGAAGTACTTTTACAGTAATTATATAAAAACTGAGTTATCATCTAAAGGGAGTGTGCTTTTTGCATGTGTCTTTCATTGCATTAAGGTATGAGGTGATTTCTCATTAGAGTTGTGATTATTTTGTTTTCTTTCTGTCCAAAAAGTCGAAATCAGCTTTCAACATTGCCAGTACACCTCTGTAGTCTACCACTAAAGGTTTTGATAGTGAGTAATAATAAGTTGGTTTCAATACCTGAAGAAATTGGACAGCTCAGACAGCTGACAGAACTTGTGAGTATACAGTTATTTTTCAGATATTACTGTTCAGTCTTTTAACTGGTGTGTTTACTAGTCTTGGAAGTACTTCAGCAGAAATAACACTTTTTTTTAAGCTGACCACAATAACCAGGATACTGTGTGTACATGTGCAAGATCGACATCCTGTTCCTCATTCTGTTGACAGCTTTGTGGTTGTAAACCATTCAGGTTTATGCAGTAGCAAGCTAGTTAGAACTGTTCTTAGGCTGAGGAAGATTTCTATCTGCTGTAGTATCTCCAGCTCTGTTTTGATTTTGTATTACAGGTTAAAGAAAGTTAGAGTTGTATTAGAGTTAAAGAAAGAGTTAGAGAAAACTCATGTTTTTGTAAAAAAATATAAATGAAAGATGCCTTGTACTGGAGAGCAGATGCACCATGATGATTTAGCTAAGTCATCCAGCTCACCTTCCATTAGAAAGCAGGGAATTGGAGGTGTTGGTGTGTTTGTTTCTGACAAAAAATTTTTATCTAGCGAGTATCACTCTCTCAAATAATATGGAATAACTTGAAAGAGAGAACTCGAAATAAACTTCTCCATCTGAATGTTTAATCTTTTAAAGCTTTTATTTCCCCTTAGTTAAAATGAGAATATTGCTTCACATCAGCAATGAGATTTAATGAGTGTAAGGATATGAGGTGTTATTTAAATAGCCGTCTTTTTTTTTCAGTCCCTAAATAAAACATTACATATTGTAATTAGCAGAGGCTTAACAGTCAGTGGTGATAATGTCAAAACCACTAATTCATTCTTCACTATTGCTTGTCAGGATGTGAGCTGTAATGAAATACAGACAATACCTCCACAGATTGGCAACCTGGAATTCTTGCGGGACCTAAATGTCAGAAGAAATAATTTGGTGCGTTTACCTGAAGGTGAGATAAAGGCTGTCAGTTTTAACAGCAGAAACTTCAAGCATTTCTTTATTTTCAGTGTCTTTTTCTTCCCTTATAGCTAGAAGCAGTGTATTTAATGATTTTGTAAAAGACATTTTGACACTCTTGCTTTTAAATCTGCTGAATTGTGTTTATTTTTTATCTTCAGAGCTTGCTGAGTTGCCTTTGATTCGATTAGATTTCTCCTGCAATAAAATAACAACAATACCAGTTTGTTATAGGAACCTCAGACATCTCCAGACCATCATGTTAGAGAACAACCCTCTCCAGTCACCCCCTGCACAGGTAAACTGCAGATGACTAGTTCAATTAAAAAGGGCAGAATGAAGTGAAAAGCCGAATTACTAACTTTATTTAGGAGCAAAAGGATTTTATACAAATTGTGTTCTCTAGTACTGTTATATATATAGCACAGCTTGAAAAATAACTTTTTTTTTCTCTACTGTATTAGTAGTCTCTCCTATGGGATATTACTAAGAATTCTTTTTGTTAGCATTTTGTACTAACATTAGCTGGAGATGTCTGCTTTCAGCACAGGAAAGAAGTTCTCTTAGGCAAGACTTTCCTTGTGCTACTCCAATGTCAGAATTTTGACTGAGTCCTCAGTGCTGCTGTGTGTTGGTTCCTTTTGCTCAAACTGCTATGTGACATAGAAATTGCAGTATGGTTAGAGGCTAATTTGATTTTTAATGTGGGTGTATAAGCCCTTGAGTTCTACTGTGAGCTGCTGCTTCTGAGTCAAGAGTGGTGCTTGCTGAGACATGTAGCTTCAGTAGGGTTTTGCCTCCCTTTTGAAGGCAATGTCTCTTCCTGGCTTCTTTCACTTCAAATTTAAGCTTGCTCTGCCTGTCTGCCATTGCCATTCAAGGCTGGGCATGGGTGGGATGCATCTGTTCTATGCCAGGGGTATAAATTCAAGTACTTGTAAATGCTTGTGTCTTGTTTGCATGATAAAATGTCAGCATCCAGCTGACAAACTTGCATGCAGACCAGCTGGACTTGGAGGACAGCTTTCATTTGTCTACCACAGGCATCCCATGATGATCCACTATATCTGTTTCTCTGAAGTACAGAGAGATGAGAAAAGATGCATTGATTTACGTAAATGTATTCATTTCTTACTCTCAACAACAGTTTAAATGTCTGTAGTATACTTTGAAAATGTATTGTCAAATCAGAAATTTTTTTCATATTTTTTTTAAAGATCTGTATAAAGGGAAAAATTCACATATTTAAATACCTGAACATAGAAGCATGCAAGATCGCTCCAGACTTACCTGATTATGATAGAAGACCCATGGGATTTGGATCATGGTAAGTCTGTGACAGTCCAAGTTCCTAGTTTTGGTGACATTCAAGGAAATTGTGTCAATCATCTGAGTTTTAAAAAAAAAATAGATCAGGGATTATTCTTTGGTAAGTACATTGATGGAGGTGGCTTTGAAAAATATAATTTGTGTTATCTTGTGGTGCATTCTGACAAGGTACCATTAAATAAGAAGTGAGGAGCAGTTCAGAAGAAAACCTGGGCAATATTGTATGAAAGGCAGTTTTAGAGCTGAAATACAGTAAGAAGAGAGTGTTGGTATCTTCATAGTGCAGGGGGCATGCTCTCATGTTAACGTGTGTGTTCGATTCATAAGATTTTAATACCACATATCCCTACTCTGATTTTTAACCTTTTGTACATAATTTTATAACTGCTGTGCTGAAGCTGCAGGTGTAAATGCTGATCTCCACCCCATCATTATTATTCTTGGCAAGCTGTCACTTGGCACTATTGCTTAGCATTGTAACACAAATATTGGAACAATCAGCTGTATCAGCTGCTAAATTAAGATGTCTAGAGAAGAGTAGGAGTTAAGATTTATTTCTCTTACATGATATAGAAGAAAGGGAGTCAGTGAAGTAGGAAACTAAACATAAATAAAAATTATGTCAGTCATCTTTGAATGTGGCAGTAAGGTGTGGAGCAGTACACTGCTGATGGATGTATTACTGTCTTAGTAGCAATAAAACACAAATCAGAGGGACTCGCCGTAAATCATCATGAGTCAGATTTGTGAAAGAGAATTTGCATGAGGGACTGATGGTGATTCCTCATCAGCACTGAATGTCTTAAATTATTTTTCTAGCTGAGGTCAACACATGAGCATTCTATGAATGTCACTCAGTTTCCAAGAGTATAAGCTGTTGCAGGCAGTTTCTGCATAATACTGGGGTTATTGTCCTGCTACTGAAAAAACTCCAAAGCCTCAACTCTCATGATGTGTTTATCACTATCATAGTTGATTTTAAAAGAGATACTCCAAGAAAATCAGTGTATTACAGGTTTACTGATTTATTATTGTCTGTAGCTGTAAACTACTATGAAAGTTTTCATTAGTTGCTTTTGTGATATGAGAAGAATTTAGGCATTTTAATCATAGCTGGAATTATGAATGTAGAAGCAAGTGCAGAACTGGTTGAGTTCTAGGCTTGCTTCCAGATTCAGCGATATGAACTGAGCTTCAGCTGGCTTTCCTTTAGCTCTGTTTCCATCCTCAAGAGGAGGTAAGAGTTGGTGATAGACTTACTTCTTGTTACCGTGCTGTTTGGGATATTTAGTGTTGCAGGTGGTTCCTCCTGTTGTCATGTACTTATGTACATGTCTGGAGAAAATGGTAGAATCATACAGTGTAAGGGAGGATCTCAAACTGTTATATTCTTCTACAGCTTGAGATGAAACAACTAAAGGCATTCATCTACAATGTAGTTAGTATTTCCAGTCGAGTCACAAGACCTTTGTGTTCTTTTGTCTTCAGAGGTGACTGACAGAAGTAAGATGTCAGTCAGTATACCTAGAGTTTGTTTCTGGTTTATCTTACCAGCTAAGTGGAATACCATGGATTTTAAGAATCTCTCTCTGATTTGAGAGCTTAAGGAAGTTTAAATCATGCTGTAGTTCACTCTTGATCAAACATTTTGTAATAACAGATTTGTTACTACTACTACTACTAAGTGTTGATATTCTGAAACATTATTGCAGAAGGACCAAAAAGGTGGAATTCTTGGTTAATCAAAACTCTGTGCAGGTGTAAGAGCTTGTCTTGTTATATATGTTTGGAGAATCTAGGTCTGCATAGAAGCAGATGTATAGCATAACGTTTCTCATCACACATAGGGTGCAGCAATAATGGTGAAGATAATAATGGTAATAATAATTTGAAAATAACTATTTCCTGAAAGAAGGATTGCAGAGGGAGCAATAATTTGAGAGCAGTACCAGTGAGAAAATTATGTGCAATTTTGTTATGAAGGGGTGAAGCAAGTAGCTTCCTTGTGCTTTATGCAGTAATTGCTGCTGCAGTTCTCCCTGGGGCATCGAGTGGCAGTCGGACAGTTGAGCCCTTGTGAAATGCCATCTGCAGTGGATCAGACAAGTCCTGTTGTCTCTTATACTGTAGTTATCTGCAGCAGTTGCCAGACTTGACTTCTGTGATGGCTGTAATGCTGAATTACATAGTTTCTAAGTCCAGAAATCCAGCAAAGAAATGTATGTCTGTTTGGTTATGTGTATTGCAACACTATGCATGTCTAGTGCCTTTGTCTAGACATGTTGACAAAATTGGGCTCTGTAGATGAAAACTGTATCCCTCTGTATCTATTGTATATCTATTTAAAATACTGTACAGCTTACTACACAGTTTCTTAGGTAATTATTATACAGCAGATAGGTGTTCAATGCATTCTTTGTACTTTTGTGTGGAAGTATATTTTGAGTCACCTGTAATTTAATTAATTTTGCATGGGTTTATGCTTACTTAGAAAAAGTTTGTGGAACGTTATTTTTCAACCAAAATGTATGAGTAGAGGAAAATTACTTTGACTTATTAGACAGTGAAATAAGAGAACACTCTGCAGTTTTCTTTGTCATAATTTCTGCTTGGGAAAATTTTGAAGTATTGATACATAGTTTGGATCAGGTTAGCTCTTAAAAAGCTAGGCAGTAGCAGGTGGAGAGCTGACTGACAAGTCTGTAGTTGTAAGCACATTGCCTCTTCTGCTGAGTAGCAAATGCCCTATGATGCTTTCCAACACGAACACACTATAACTGTGCTTGCTAGGTTATTCTGCTTTTGTTCTCTAATAGCTGAGAGGCTTTTAGTGGTGTTGATATTAACTAAAACTGTGTGTTTGACAGCCATGAGGAGCTCTATTCTGGTCGTCCCTATGGAGCACTTGATTCTGGCTTCAATAGTGTGGACAGTGGAGACAAAAGATGGTCAGGGAATGAGGTAAGTTATTTTTGTTGAGTGCAGTATTTACAGGAAAGAGAACTAATAAGTTCATGTAACATATTCAGTGGGTAACATATATGCTAGTGTGGCTTTGAGCCAGAATGTTTTTTTATTGGAGAAAAACAAGCATAATTTTGAATGGGGTGGACAAAAAGTTGGAAATTTTAAGAGAAGTGCATGAAACAGTGCATGACAGATGAACTAACTGGAGCATAAAAGATGAGGGAAAGGGAGTTCTTAATTTTAAAAAAAAGCTTATAACTGTATCATATTACAATGTTGAGTCAACTGCAGTTACTCATGGGTGGTTGTTTCAATTGCAATGAAAATTCATTTTCAAGAATGAGATGGAAATTTTATCTTACTTGGTTGCTGTTTGTTTCAAATGTTTAAGTCTTTGCCATTTAGAAGCAGGAAAATGGTATCTCCCTAGCAAGGAGAAAGCTTCCCTTTCTTCTTCAGACAACTAGAAAAGGCAGTAGCCACGACCTTAAGTGTTTCAGTGAGCTATACTCTATATGCCTACTTTCTCTCCTATCTTGTTTTTTGAGAGAGTCCTTGAAGTTTCCGTCCTCAGGTATTTTCTAGCACTTGCAAATACTGGAAACAGAACTGTAGGCAAGCTGGTTTTTCAAGCAGGCATGAATATAATTTTTAAAACAATATTTAATATCTGTATTTTGCTGTAATGTTCCATAGGTGCAAAACAGGGCACTTGAAGTAAAACCACAATCAGTAGGTAGTAGCTCACAAGATGATGTTTCCCAAGAAAAGTGTTTATTGACTTCACTGTTTGTTTTCTAAAGCCAACAGATGAGTTGTCAGATCTCCCTTTACGTGTGGCAGAGATCACTAAGGAGCAGAGACTGCGAAGAGAAAGTCAGTATCAAGAAAACCGAGGGAGCATGGTTGTAACCAATGGTGGAGGTAAACAAACCATCTTTGGATGACTATGTTATTGCCATTATTATTAAATTCCAGAGTATTTACTATAAGTAGTAGGTTCTCTAAAGAGGAAAAGAAAAGTCTAGGTGGAATTACAGAAAGACACAGTTTTGTAAACAGTGTAAAAATACTGTTGTATTAAAGATGTTAAAAGGCAAAGTCAAATAGCATCAGAATTAGGGTTATCTGGGAAACACTGTCAGCTTCTGCATATGTACTATGTTAAAGACTTCAAATTGTTTCAAACTGTATTTTGGAGTCTTGAATTTTTGGTGCATGGAGTTTTGCTGCTTGAGTTACTGGGGAAAATTTACAGCAATAGTAAATTGTCGGTGCTATGTGATGAATGCTGTCAGAATGGGATAAGCAGTTTTGTCAGGAAACTTCATATTTCCAAGTAACAAAAGTACAGTGTTCATCAGTCTTGGGTTTTAATCCAAATATGCAACCCATCTAGGATGGGCTGGTATTTGTGGGTGACATGGCTTTTTTGCACCATTTCAATTTGCTGTCTTGCAGTCTTACAATAGCACCCTTGTATTTGTTCAAGCAGTGATAGCACTTCCCCTATTTCTTGATCTCTGCAGTTCTTCTCAATTTTAACTTCCAATACTCTGCTACCACTGGCTCACAGTCCAGTCCTTTTGTTTATATGTACTGATTTTAGCTTTCTACCATGTTTGGGGTTTTTTTTCAGTCATTCTCTCTTCTCCGTTGATTTTGCACTACTGATTGTTAGGTCTCATCCCATACGCTTTGACTTATTTTTCTGCTTTCTCAGATGATATTTTAATTTCCCATGATGGCTCCAGTCCATGTTCCCTATCTGAGTCTCACTCTTACCAGCTTGTTTTTTGTCTTCACTGCTCATCTCCCATGTTTTCTTCCTTCTTTCTTCCTTCTTCCCTCTTCATCCCCATCTTTGTCTTTTGCCATCTTCTTTGCTTGGTCTTATTCTTCTCTGCCACAATATTTTGTTTTCTTCGTGATCTTCTAGAAATATCTGCAACTTTTCTTGGTTGACTCACGCTCTTTGGCTGTTAATGTTTAAAAAAAAAAAAATCAGTCAGTTAAATTCTGGCACAGTTTTAAAAATTGAAGACGTAGTGTTATGGGATGCTGTGGGCAGCCTTAATGACAGGTGGTGTTGCCCGCTCCGTTCTAAGATTAACTTTATTTTGTTCTTTTGGTTTTGTTCACCAAGGACTTCAAAATGCCTCAATAGCCTTTTAAGATGAATCATTGTCCGTTCAAGTCAGAGTATCTGAGAGGGACACGAGCACTAGCATGTGCCTGCCAGTTATCCAGGAGATCCTGTCCAATTTTGTTACTAGCACACATACTAATGTCTTTCACCTCCTACTGTGTTATTACTGTTTTAATAAGCAAAACTGGAAAGAAGGGGATGTTTGTTTTGGGGGTTTGTTTTGGTTTTATTTTGGTTTGTGGGTTTTTTTTTAGTTGTTTGTGGGTTTTTTTAATTTGAAACTGAGATGGAGATATAGTGAAGCCAAAGTATATAGGAATGCTGTTTTGGATGGTTGTAGTGGCAGAGGAGGAGGCTTTGGCAGTAACAGTTGCTAGATTGTGCAGCAGGGCAAAGAGAAGTCTCTTTTAGGCAAGCAGGAAGAGGGCGGGGGAGTGAAAAAGAATGTCTGTAAAAGAGACTGGAACAAGTTTGGAGAGAGTTTTAAGAAAAAGAAAGCTCTAATGCTCATAAAGGGAGGTTATGCTTTCTTCTGCATCCCCAGCACAGTATTTTTCACCAGGGTAGACTGCTCAATGTCATGACTCCCAGAATCCTGGGCAGAATGAGTAAAAGCAGTGACAAGTGAAAAAATTGCCCTACATGAGGAAAATCAATACTAGCCAAACTGTTCTGTTTCTTGTTCTCATTTCAGTGGTTCCTAATTTCTTTTTTCATTCCTCTTTTAAAAATAAAACTGGAAATGCCTTTATACTGTTTTAGAGGGGTTTTGTTGCTTTCTGTGCTGTCCTTAGTTATTTCTATATACTCCTTTTACATTAATTGCAAGATAAGTTGGACGTGCTACCCTCGTTTTTGTTGTTGTCATATCCATTCTAATTTTTCTGACTGAGATTAATTAGAACCAAGAGAAGTTATTTAAAATGCACACAAACCATTGTATAGTCTTGGTATTAGTTGATGGATCTTGAGAGAGTGGTTTTGGTATTAACAAAAGCACAGTGTTTACTTTTCAGTTCCCTGCAAAAGTATCTGTGGCCAGCAATTTAAAACTATGTGCTTGATACATGTTTCTCATTGCTTTCTAAAAACCATCACTTTTGTCACTATCTCAAGATCTGATGTTTAGCAAATGTTAGTGGGCCAGCCAAAATTGGAAGAGCTTTCAGGCTGAACTTTCCCAGAGAGAAGAAAAACCTTCATTCCTGACATTGCTTTGGTGTTGGTTTTTTCCGTCTCCTATGGTTATCTAATTATGGGTGTTGTCTTTCTGTGTCTATGTCAAGTGGAACATGATCTTGATCAGATCGACTATATTGATAGCTGTGCCACAGAAGAGGAGGAGGAAGAGGTGAGGCAACCCAAGTGCATGGACTCAGACAGCCTCAGCTCACAATTCATGGCATATATTGACCAGCGACGAATCTCTAATGAGGTGGTGCTTTTATTTAAATAAAATTCATATGCTTCAGGAAAGCCATTCTTGAGCTACTTATGATTTTTTGGTAAAAATTTTAAAAAGTGGATGTGAGGGTGGGAATTTTTAACAGGGGGGGAAAGCACAGTGTTGTTCTATGTGTGTGGAGGGTCAGAACTGCAGTGTTAAGCTGCTCCCAAGTGCCCTTTGTGATGTGAGGAATAAGTCTAAGGCAGCCACACTGTTTTCCTGTCATGTGGGTTCTTGCAAACTTGTGCCTTAGCCATATGTGAAGTAAATGTTTTTTCCAAATGAGTGCTCCCTTCAGAAAACACTGATGTTGATGCTTCTAACCAGTAATTGGTGATACCTAGAAAATTGTTAATCTTTACTTGGTTTAGTACTGAATATATACCAGCTTTCCCAAGGGAGAAATGTTGGTGGGTATCAGCATAAAGATTTAGTACAGGAATTTTGCAACTTAATTAATTTGGCTGTTCATATTGATTACAAGTTATTTGCCAGGAGACTGACTATACTGAGCATCAATTTAAATATTCAGACTTTTCAGAAAACCTGCCTATTATTTACACAAATAATTTCTCTCTTACTATTGAGCAAAGCTTGACCCAACAGGTGCAGTCTTGGGTATGTATATATAGTCACCTTTCTGAACAATAAACATCTCTGTAGTTTCAGATAAACGTGACATAAAACTGCTCTCAGTCAGTGAAAGTTACATGAACAGTAAGTAAAATTATTGCTCAGCAGGCTAGAAGGTTCTCCAGACAGCTTTTTAAATAAACAGACATTAGTAACACTGGACATTGTCCTGTTCTCTTCTCTCGTAGAAAAAAGAAAAAATAGAAAAATATAAGGAGAGAAAAAAAAAAGAGTGGGAGCAAACTAGCCTTTGTTCTTTTTCTCCAACAAGTATTAACAGTATCTTTCCATTCTTATTCTCCAGTATCTTCCTCAGTTGGTATGTAAATCTTACTCTGGATTGCTACCTTTCTCAAACCTCAGTAACAGTAACTGCAGTGTAGTTCAGGATGTGTGCACCCATTTCCCTGAAACATATTTTTTGACAGGGTTCACAATATACTGTGCTGCTAATAGCTGCTTTAATTAATTACTTTTTGTATCTAAATGATGTCCTGGTGCAGACAAGGGCAATGATTCCCATAAAGTTCCTGTCACTTCAGCTCATGTCATGTCATTGCTTTCTAACTGCACAAGGATTAGTGTGCAACTGGAACTGCTTTGAAATTGTGTGAGTTGCCATAACTGGAAGATGCCTTTGTTCTGGTTGTAGCAGCCACTGCTGTGAACACATGGAAAAAACTGTTCCCTGTTCAGTCATTTGGATGGCACACTCTTGGAATGTCCTCAGAAAACGAACCTCTAGGAACAGATTTTCAACCACATAATGTTTTCTTCTGTATTCTGTCAGTCCTAATTAATACCTACATGCACAGCTGCACAGCTCAGTGGCTCACTGTACATACTACATGAATAAGCTGTCTGAGAAAATCTTTGTGGCTGACATGCTTAACTGCTACCTATTGTGCTGTGGTTCAAATATGTCTTATGTGTTTTGAAGTGGAAAGGTGTTTGCTCTCTGAGGAAAGAAAAAACAAACAAACAAACAGTAAAGCCATGTGTCTTTAATATTCAGATAGGAGCCTGGTCCCAATTTTGTCCACTTTATGTGACTGTTTACTGTATTTAAAATCAGTGAGACAGGATATCTGAGAGGTGCATTCATTTTGTAGATCTTATAAATTCAGTATCTAATCACAAAAGCTGGTGCAGCTTGAAGCATAGACACAATAGGAAAACTCAGAAAAGGCAATTATTGGCAATACAACCCAAGGACTCTTTGCTGTAGATAGTGAAGGGCATCAATTAACATCAAAAAAAGCTATCCATAGGGATCTGTTTATTCCTAAAGATTAAATGGTTGCTTTTATCTGAAGCAGTACTTTCTCCAAAAAGACAATCCAAAATACTCTGCTCCTTCTGAAGATTTACTTTATCCAATATAGCAACATACATTCAGTCCTAAGTGAAAACTGTCAAGTTATTCTTGAAAAGTTTACATTTTCCTGCACTAATGGGTATCAGTAAAAGTTTTTAAATAATGCTAATGGGTTTTTTTCCCCGTGGAATAAATGATTTTGTTGCTCAAATTAAGCATAAGGTGTTCTCATTCATCCCATGTTTTGCTTTCTTATTCCTTTTGTGACCTGGCTTTAGGGCATCATAACAGAGCATCAGCTGTTGTATCCTGTATTTCTGGAAGTGCAGAATGCATTGCTGTACACTTGAATAAGCATTCTTTGAGGCTTAACTCTTAATTTCATCTTGACATTAATTACTTTTTACCAACTTTTGCTTCTCTTTATGATTCTTAACAGTGGAGGTTTTCAAACTCTTAAATAATTTATCATTAGCCATATTTAATCTTGAAACCGAAGTTTCTTTAAATCACAGAAAAAAATAGAAGTGAACTTTTCTAGTTGGAAGTGAACATCCCTGAGCTGCGTGTTGTGATTCTTTGTGAGGTGTTTTGTATACCAGTATTTACAAGTCTTGCTTTAAAAGGAGATTGTTTGATGTTAATGTACAGTGTTCTGAACAAGTTACTGACAGTTTTCTGTGGTTTTGTTCCTTAGGGTTCACCAGTAAAGCCTGTGTCCATCAGAGAATTTCAGAGAACAGAGGAAACAAGACGATATTTACATCAAAACAGGTAAGAATATATGGTAACAGAAATTTTATCCAATATTTTCAGGTTGAATGCAGAGCACATTTACTGAGTGTGTTTAGGAAATGACACTGTTTTCTGTTGCTTCTCCAGTAATTAGCACAGTACTTTAAGTTACCTCTCAGTCAGAAAGGCTTACCTTTAAGTTGGATGGTTAAAGAAATATGCCAAATTGAAGTGTATACTTTTAAACTGATATAATATGTTCTTTTCTTGAATTTATTTGTGTTTTGATGAAATATTTATGTTAGCTACCTTGCATAAAGGACAGAAGGAATAAAAGTACTGCAGGTTTATGGGAGGCATAGAGAGAGTTACTATGGAGTATTTGATGTTTGTGAGGTCACATTCTTGGTGGACTGTTGGTAGTTGTAGTACTATAGAGGGCTTTAGTTTAGTTGAGTTTAAAATGCACTTTTCTGTGGCATAATCATGAGCTTACATGAGGGGCAGAAGGGGTAGAATAGAGTCAGTGCTGAAAAGAGCTGCTTAGTTTAAAAAGACTTCTTGAATTGCAACCATACTCTTTAATGATGGCTTGGCTTATTGGAGGAAATGCTTATCCTTAAAAGTACGAGTCAGGGTTTTATGGGGTATAAATGAGGTGGTTAGGTCTGAGAAGAGAGTTCTGATGTCTAATTAAAAGAACAGCAGGTAAGCAAATGTACAGCTTCCTGCTAGTAGAACTACAGTAAGAATTTATAGAACTTTTATTATGACATTGAAGCATTTCAGTATTCTGTGTTTTGAAAGTGAATGTGTGAGGACTCAGCAGAAAACAAGCCCGGTTGTACTAAATATTAAAAAAAAAAAAAGGAAAGAAAAGAAAGAAAAAAAGACAACTACTAGCCATAAATATGTCATCATTTAGCTATCAGGAGCAATTCATATTTAATGGCATTCTGAAATGGTATTGAGTGATAAAATGAAATTGTGAATATGGCGTGAATATTTCCAGAGTTATGGCAACATTATAATAGGAGTTTTGAAATGTGCACTCAGTGTGCAGGTGCAGTAGCTGTACTGATACACTGGAGGATAACTCCCTCAGCATATGTCAGCATTCCTTATCCTGTAGTGTCTACAGGTATGGCATAAAATAATTCAACAGTCTGATGTGTTCTCCACAGATAGAGGGTTCTTGGTTTAAAAGACTGATATGTTGTTGTTTTAGTTTGTTTACTTTCCTACATGAACATTTGTGGTCAACGTGGAAATAGTCTTTGCAAACAGTGGATTCTGTGATATATCTGAAGGAAATAAGAGAAGGCCAGTTAGGAGAGAGTTCCTGTGTACATAGACAGTTTTCAATGATGAAGGAAATTGTCATTCTCCAGGGTACTCAGTGTTCTCAGATTCTAACTTAAGGATGGCAGCAGATCTTCACGTTAATCAGCAATCTAAATGAATTATAGCTTAATCATATTATGCTTCAGTAGAGTGAAATTCTGAATGAGACACTAAAAACAGCTCATATTATTGTTGCCTTCAAAATTCTGGAAAAACGGCCATATGACAATGAGTAATTGTTTTGTATTTTAAGCTTGTATTAGTCAGATATTTCATTTGTGGCAATCACAAGCTGTAAACTGCTTCCACAATGATTCCACAGGCAAATGCCTTGGCAGGCAGCCTGATTATTTTTTACTTTTGTTTTTAATTATTTTTTTTCATCCAGCATGCTGGAACCATGGAGTTTGATGTAATGCAGACTTGGTCTCAAGAGTACTTACATTAGTTGATTCAATTTGGTAAAAACAGTTTGTGCCTCTGGACAGACTGTGGTGCATTCCTGTTGCAGCAGAGCTGTGTGTACTCTGGTCTGAATACACTTCTTAGCACTCAGTTGAACCCATTCTGTTGAAAACAGCACAGTAATGGGTTTGTCATGTGTATCAGTGCTAACTTGAGGTAGGAGAGGAGATCTGTACCAAATGGGTCTTCCACATCTCTTTAGGCTCTCCGTGCAGAAGAGGTAATAAATCTACACACAAGTGGCATGACTGATGTTTTTTAGAAGTGTATTGGAAAGTGTCTTTCTCTTCCATAGTTGCCCCAGGAATGAAGGTTGCAGAATCTGGGCTGTCAAGTGTAAGCTATTCTGTTGCCATTAACTTTCTTTCTAGGAAGCAATATGGCAGGGAACATTCTGTAGACCATGGACTTTGGGAATTGTGTCAGTGCTAGCAGCTGCCTTCTAACAAAAAGCTGACTGCAGGAGTTCCCTTGTTATTGATATGATAAGAGACAGATTGGGTTTTGTTTACCTTGTGACTTTGGTGGCTTGTCACTGACAGTTGGGGAGCCCTTGATGGGTGAAGTGATCACATTTGGTCTGAAAATATCATAGGATGCTAATGTTCAAGAATAATTCTGTTCTTTCCAGAGCAGAATAAGGCCCACACTAACCAGCATATTTTCATCTTGTATTACTGATGAATTACAAAAACTTGAAACTCTAAATCTAATGCATCACTAAGTAGTGAGGAGTTACGTGGACAGGACAGAGAGGTGGAGAAAAAAAATGTGTAGTTCCTAATGCTTAATTTTTTGGGGCCCCCCTTATAACTCCAGTTACAGCAAGTTGCCCCTCTACATAAGGATCATCTGTAAAGTTCCTGGATTGGTTACTTAACCAGCTTGTAAAAAATTGGTATAAAGTTCTGGGTCTCTCAGTGTAATAGGCCAAAGGTACAATTGGTACTAAATTTTCTCACAGTTCAGGAGAAGAGTTAGAAATGACCTCACAAAATCTGTCATGCACAATGAGTTAAGTTGCTGTTGCAGCAGTTGGTTTATCAGCTTTGCTTACTAAGCAGTCACTCTTCCGATTTGATGAGATACTTGTGTATCACTGACAACTCATGGATGAAAATTTGTTTGTATATAAGATAAAAGCTATACTTAATCTGTTTTTTCACTTGTCAGGTCTCCTGCTGACTCGCCTTACTTTCTGTCAAGTCACCACAGTCAGGTAACACATTGAACTTCACTATTTTATTCTTTTGGGTGAGTTTGATGCATAACCAAACTTACATTAGCTGTAAGACATGGACTGTTTCTCCATGGCCCCTGTGTTTTACCCTGCATAGCTCTGCCTTTACAGCTGGGTGCACTGTCTTGTTCCAGGTGCCTAATGCAGATCCTGAGCTGCACCGCAGGCACATAGAGCGCACCCGTCGGGAGGCCCAGCTGGCAGCGCTGCAGTACGAAGAAGAAAGGATGAGAACAAAGCAGATACAGAGAGAAGCTGTCCTTGACTTTGTTAAGGTACCTTCTTCTAGTACCTACCTGATACTTCATCTTTTCTGTGCCCTTCAGTAAAAATTAATTGCCAAGGTCATTAACACTTACACCTTGCACTCTTGGACATGTGTGGCACTTCTATAAAGAAAACAGGACTAGCAGTTCCATTCAGTGCTGGTGCTGTAGCTTAAAGTAGGTAAAATGAGACCTCGAGAGGAAGCTGAAGAGATTTACCCAAAATATGATTGTTGGAAAGAGTTCTTTTTTTGCATAGTCCAGTTCACTCAATTTTTCATGTGCATAGATGTTACAGGGTTGGTATAAGAAAGAAGGGGTCTTTGTTTGAGAAGGCACAGAGGCAATGCAATTTTGAAGACAAATTTGGCAGAGAAGAAATAATTCATGTATGCAAAAAGATAGTGTTGCCTAATAATTTTGGCATTTTATGATGCATAAATAAGTTGCCTCCAGGTAAAGCACCAGTGCAGTTTTGTTGTACATCAAGTACAACAAGTGGATGCTGCACCTTTGCTTTCTCTTTCACTATAGTCATTATAGTCTCCTGGTTACCATGCCACTCTTTTATATGTTAGATATCTTAAATTTATTTTACTTTTTACTTCTCTGGTCGCCTACCCAAATCTCACTATCACAAATTGAATAAATGTTGTAATTAGTATTTTAGGCTTAGGATGGTCTGCATCAAGGAAAGGAATGTTGTATTTTATTTATGTAATGCATTAAAAAAGTTTATAAAAAGGTTTTAGCTGCCTGAAGTTAGGCTTTTTATTAGCACCAACTAATCTCAGGCCCATGGCAGTGTTTTGTAGAAAAGCTGCTTTTATTAAAGATTCATCTTAGTCTTTTTAATTAGCAACGTTAGATATTTTATATGTGTTTTGTTAATCACTGAGCCTTTTGGGATGATTTGGGGTTTTTTTTATTTGTTTTTCTTCTGCTGCCTTTGTTATTCATAAGGACTTTATTCTCAGCAGTTGAATTCCTCCCTTGGGTTATATTTTATTTTATTATATATCTTTAACATGTGAAAACAATGTGGTTTTTTGTTTTGTATAGAATAAAGGCTGTTTTTTTACTACTACTATCAGTGAAGTTTCAGCTCAGTGGAAACCTGAAATTTCCCCAATGCACGTTTTATTTAAAAACTAAGATTTCCTGTGTTTTAAAACACCTCTAAATTATATGGGTTTGTTCTGAGCTTTTGTTTCTCTCTCACACTTTTTTACATTGGTCTTTCATTTTTCCTTTTTTTTCCCCTCTATAGCAGAAAGCATCTCTAAGTCCTCAGAAGCAAAGTCCTCTGGATAGTGAGGTAAGAGTCCAATAATAGTATTACTAGTGATGTCATCACCTGAATTCTTAGCTCTGTCCATCAGAGGTTTTCCTGACTATGGAGCACTCTTCAGGACTTGAGTTCTGGCAGTTTTTTCACACTTACTGTTTAGCCTTGGATTGTGGGTTGTTGTGGGGGTTTTTTGGTTATTTTTTTATGGTTTGTTGCTTATGGGATGAGTCTAATATTTCCTTCTGTTCATGTAGGTTGCCTATCTTAGTGTGTTTCTTGTATGTTTTCTATGTTCTATACAGAAAATAAATTTCATATTCCATTATAAGATTCTCCTTGCAAGCAGTACTGTGTGCTTTCTAACAAGATTATTCAGACAAATTGTATTGTGTTACAGTCATCCTTCATGACTAGTTTTCTCCTTGTTTCCTATCATCAGATCACTGGTTATTTCAGGAAGATTAGGCATGAGAATTTTGAGAACTCTAAAAAAAAGAAACTTAGAAGTTTCATTCTAATGTACTTTTATAATCAAAAACAGTAAATCAGTAGGGAACACAATTCATACAAGGCTCAGTCTTCTAGAATATACACAGCTGAGCCAATGACATCTGTTTGCTCTCTGCATCAGATTTCTGCATAGTAATAACTCTTGCACTGCTTGCCATCCCCACTTTCCTCCAGGGAAAGATAAAATACTTGGCAGTGTTAATCGGATCAAAACTTTTATTAGTATAATGAATGTAAATAGTTCTTTAGCAGCATTTTCCACCTGACTCTTTTTGCTAGAAATTTATTGAAACATGGAATAACTGAAATGGGTTTTGCTCCTTCTTAATGTTCATCTGTTCTTAATTTATTCTTTTTAAGGGTCCTTTGTTCTACCACTGTAACAACTGTGGATACATAGTTGTTTGCTTGAGACAACACAGAAAGCAGAATATTTGATTCCTTAAGTAATACAAACACAGTTTAATTCATGGGTCATGTGGCTATATATTCCTACACTTAAATATACCTGAATGTTTTTAAAAAAAACTCACATTGCAGTATGTGTTCCAAAATGTCTGTCTGTTCACGTACTGTGTGTTTCTGACATTCTGTGTGTTGCTGACATTACTCCATCTCTCCCACCTCCCAGTGTCCCTTTCCATCCAGAAGGTCTCAGCATACTGATGATAGTGCCTTGTTAGTGGTAAGATCCTGCACGTAATGGCCTTTTTATGTGGCAGATTTTAGAGCATAGAAATAACATTATCGTTGTCTCAGATTAGACCAACTATTTTAGAGCTAATCTAAATAGCATAAAACATGAGCATCTCTGAAATGTGGCTTATCTGTAAATTGAGTAGCATGAATATGTTGATATTTGGACTGTTAGTCATTCGTTAATAATATAGCAATGCTTTTCCACAAAATAATTAAAGCTTACCTTTTCCTGAGAGCAGAAGAAAATGACTGATAGTGAAGAACAGCATCTAAAATTCAAGACTTGCCTCTATTTGTTCTGGTTCAATTACTTCTCCATTTATCTTGCTTCCTAATTGCTGTGTTCTTCAGTGTTAAATAAGCAATTCTAATGCTTTGAATACAGCCTTCTACTTTTAATTTGTATGCACCCTGCACATGGTAAGAAATACTTAGTGTCTTGATAACCATATCATAGCACACGGAGAAACTGCTCTTAAATGGCTAACAAATGAAATATTCCTCATGGCTTTCTTTTTTTTCAGTGAAGATGTCTTGAAAATAATCTGTTTTGAACACTTACCAAAATTAAAAACGTTTATATACTTCATGTTTTATGCTATTTATTCCTTTATGGCATCTTAGTTATATAGCATAATAAAGAATATAATTAATGCCATAATCCATGTCTAGAAAAGGAAAATACACCTGATTTGCTTGCCTTGCATGACTGCATGCCTGAGATGTATTTTCTTAATCCATGTGCTTCCATTATCTGCCTAAATTTTCTTTTGTCAGTGCTTTTAGGATATCTGTCTCCACAATGTGTTGGTAAAGATATTTACTGTCTCTTTATTCAGACTTTTTGGTTTTCCTGCTTTCACGTGACTAGCACTGTGTGGGAGAAAAATAAAGCTCCTAATATTAGAGAGCTTGTGATCATGCATGTGCCTGTTTAGGGAAATCACAGCATATAAAAATGAGCATTCATGTTTAGATAATAAGAAACGGGCAAATATCAGTGATTTGGTTTAAGTGTTGATATTCTGTTGTCGGTGAATTCATCTTTGGAATGTATTTACAGATGCCTCTAAGAGCCCCATTTCAGTTTGATTGTGTGATTCCATTAGCTTTGTAGTAATTTAATACATATAATTTTATGTTACCTCACTTGGAATTTTCAGAAATTATTTTTAATCTGGTTTTTATCACCGTTTTTTTCCTTCATATCCTGAACCTAGTTACTTCCTTGCACTTCACAAAAAGATGTGCAGGGTGGTAGGGAAAGATTAAACAAGATTTGAAAGCAGGAATTTCTCTGTTCATTTTTCTTTTGTTTCCTTCTTCTATTCAGCAGCACTAAACTATAACAGTGTATGAAATACTGCTGAAGTTTGATCTGCAGCTCTGTTTTGTAGTGGAAATACTGTTTCTAATGATGGCATATGTCAGGGCAGCTGTTTCTGGAAGGCAATTACTGTAAATGGAACATTAAGCCCAGGCAATCTCATTAATTTGTAGCATTTTTGTTTCCACAAATGTATTTTATATGATAGAAACTTGTTCTGTTACAGGGAAATGTTCATTAGTTTGCATCAAAAAAAAAAAAGTCTGTCAGAGGAGTTGAAATTACTTTTACCTTTTTATATTTTATTGCATTTAATTTGACACTTTTCCTGTCCTCATGGATTTGAAATTTAGCTAGATCTGATTTCTGAGGATGCTTTTTTCTTCCAAGGCATTGAGGCATTTCGTATCAAAATGTGTTTGCTTATGGCAGTTTTCAGTAGAAATTTTCCATTTTCACAGTTTCTTTTCTGTCTCTTTCTCTGCATAAAGACTGCAAGTAGAAGTGTAAATTTTACCTTTTAAAAATTCTGGACACTGGAACTCACAGATATGTTAGGGTTTGGTTGGGGTTTTTTGTTTGGTGTTTGGGTTTGTTTGCGTTTGTTTTGGTTTGTTTTTCTAAAAAAGAAAAAAAAAAGTTGTGCTAGATCTTCCACTGATTTTTGTATCTTACATGGTGTGGGAATAACACTTGGTGTCAAAGAAGGAGCATATTACATACAGATACAGTAAAAGATCTTTTGTTCATCATTTGCCTCCTGACATCAGAACGTTCTAGCACTGAGCAGCTCTTTTGCCTTTTGCACCAAATGATGTTTTCAGGTCAGAAGTATGGAAAAGATTAAAAAGTAATAGGTCTAATATGTAGCTGGAAAGCAAGTGAGCTTTCTTTTATGTTTGCTATTTCCCTGTTCTGTTACTGTTTTAACAAAAATTTTCTTGAAACCAAAATTTAGGTTGTGAATGTTTTTTTAAATCTTACATCATGTTTCTTTTGGTCTTCTGTCTTTTATTACTAATTAAAATATAGTCACATTTCACAGGTTATTGTGATGGTTTCCTTCTGTTTGTAAGAAATTTCAGGACAGTCTGAACTCGCAGAATGACTACCCGTACTTTATGTGAATGTAAATAGTTCAGTTTAGTTTTAGGTTTCCTCTTACACACCTTTGATTTGGAGTTGTCTGAAGTACTTCATTGCACTCTGTGCTGGATTTGTGTTGACTTGTAATAGATAGGTTAACTAAAATGTTGCTGCAGAAATGTAACCACTGGCCTCTCTGAGGAAATGTGCTATATACCTCCAGGTTCTATGTTAGTCAAACCCTCCTGGCTATTCTCCCAAGGGCAGTCACATTCATTTCCATTCCTCTTACTTGTTAAGATACTATCAAGGCTTCAAACTTGGCTAATGATTTCAGCCTTGATTGCTTGGGAATCTCATTTTTTCCCAAATATTTTTGTTTTCTCTCATACTGTCCCTGATAAAATATGTGATCTGGAAGGAAAAAAAAAACAAAACCATCCTCTTAAACTGCTGCTCAATTTTTCTGTTCTAAAGCCCCTGAAATATTTCATAAGCATCAGGCAGCTGGTGTGACCTCTTTTATAACCTTTGTGTCATTGCTGCCTTGTGCTCCCTTCACTGTGTTTCTTTGTTGTGGTCTCAAACATGGCCTGAGGCCATCGTGTTACTATTGGCACATGGGATCCCTGAAACATTTTAAGTGAAGGCTTTTAGGCACTAGTGTTACAAATCGTAATGGTATGAGTAAAGTAAGCAGGACTTGAATTATGATAAGTTGTACCCTGGAGTTTTTTCTCAGACTCTTGGCATCCATGTGTGTATTCAAAGGTATAATAGTATAATTCCCTTTAAATATCCTTATTTGGTTGCTACAGAGTTCTGATTGAGCTCTGCTTTGGCAGTCCCTGTATCTGCACTTGTTTTTGACAGAGATTTCTCTCGACTTCAGTGCTAGACCTAGATGCCAAGAGTGGCACGTGCAGTAGAGTGTAAATTTAAACTGCAGCATCCTTGTTCCTTTTGTACTGCAGCTGCCTTTTCTTGCCGTTGTTCTTTGCTTCACTTCTTCCCTTCTTCCTTCTTTCTTTCCTTGCTGTCCTTGACAGAACGGCTTTGAGCCTCTCTTTGTGTTTGAGATTGACAATAACACCAATACCATTAAAAGAAGGCCAGGGACTTGCAAACAGGTGAAGAGCATGCAGTGTGTTGCTGTTGTGATTGTGCTGCCCTGTGGTGTGCTGTGTTCCCCTTCCCTTCTGGGTACATGGGTTCTGACAACTTCTTTTTAGTCTGCCTCAAGCTTGTTTTGCTCTTTTAATACAGGAATGAGCAGTTACTTTAATGTTACAGACCACCTACTTCTGTTTTATTTTGCTATTTCCATATACTAGCTAACATTTTGCTTAAGTCAAATTATATTCTGAAACTCCTTAAAAAAAGAGAAACCCACAGTTTTTGTTCTTCTTTGCTGTGGAGGAAGAGGCTGTCTAGAGAATCTGCTGTGAAGTCTGCATAGGGCCTAAAGATGTTTGTGTTTAAGACTGCCCTGGGCATAACCTCTCTTTCTAGTGCTTCCTGGCTGTACTGCTCTGAACTGGCAGAATAGTTGCAAATCATTTTAAATATGAACACTCCCAAGTGTGACGTTCACATATAATGTGAATGTGTAGATATAGATTAGGTGTTCTTTTCCTGTGCTGAGCTGCCACTTCACTATATGAATGCTGTTTCAGAAAATACAGCTTCATTCTTGAGCCATTCCATCCTCAGATGTTAATGTTTTGATGGTGATTTCACTAAGACATAGGATTTGGCTTTCTAGATCCACCTGTCAGTGACAGATTGACATGCTAGAGCTCCTGTTCTGTAAAAATGAAAAACTATTTATTTAGTTCGTTATTATATTGGTTATAATTGAAATTTGGCAGTGCTTCATTTGTGACATCACTAAGTCTTCACCCTTACGTCTTCCCCGAGAGCTGTATTGCACATGGAACATTGTTTAATTTGTCTGTAATTCACAAGGATCAGCATTAGATATTTGTGGTAGTCACAAAGTGTATTCTTGAGCCTGTTAGGTCTGAGTTCCTCTGGTTTTACAAAGTTGAGAGGTATTTTTAGTAAGTTATTTTCTTAACATGCTTGAAGTGTTAAGAAATCTGTTTTGAACAGTGGCTCAGAATGAACTGTTGTAGGGTAAAATTTTCTCTTGTCGGATGGCATAAATCTTGGATTAGGTGTTACTAAAAAGCTTTTACCTCACTTACAGATCCTAATGTTCTTAACTGCTTTTGATGTCTCTGTGTTGTGTGTAAAAGAAACATCACTTGTGCCGAGTCTATCAGCCAGAAAGTTCAGGAGGGTAGGAAGGCTTTAACTGTAGTTCAGCAAGTGTGTGTCTGTTGCCTGCTAAGTGTTTCTAAGAATATGATCACCTCTTCCTTTTTAACATGTCTACTGCATTCCACCCATGTGCATGACCTGTCAGCCATTTGCTAACACTGCTCCTGCCTTCTCTTTCTTTCTGCATTCAGTCACTCTCAGGGTTGAATCAAGAAAGCTGTGCTACTGCCCTGCCTAGTGCCTCTACCTACAGTCCTGTCAAGGTATCTCTTGCTATTATCACTCACCAGTAAAGCCAACACAAACTCTTGGATCCACACATCTGTTTTAACAGGTGTTAGTCTGTCAGCTTCTAATCTAAAGTTCAGGTAGAGTATGAATTCGATTAAACTGTAGTAGATATTACCTCATCATAGCTTTAGGCTGTGTCTACAGGAGAAATAAGCTACAAAAACATGGTAACCAGTCTCTACTCTGAGGGGTTCTTGATTGTCTTTGATGTTGCTTTTTTTTTAGTACAAGATTATTTAATCTTGACCAAGTTGAGTTCATCAAGAGTACTATTCTTATATTCTTTACTAGCTTAGCTTTGAATACAGACAACCTGTATTTCTTTTTCATCTGTGGGAACTGTTATACTGAGTGCATTCCACACAAAAATAATTAGTTTGTGTAAGCACTGCAATAAAACCACAGGGTGCTTCACTGGGGAGAGTGAACAGGAGCTCTGCGTTAGCAAAAGTGTCAGAGGTGTTTCCTTATCTGTGCTGCTGTAATGGAAGTTCTGCATGTTATGATGTTTTTCTGTGTCCTCTTTGCAAGTAATACTTTGAAAGTTTTGGTTGGAAAGAAGAGAAAGCAAAGATCTATCGTGGCTGTTTCATCATTTGTTTTCCTCAGAAAAAAAACAATTGTGTCATTTCTGCAAAAGAAAAAAGCTTTGATTTCTGCAGAGATGAGATTTGGGGAGCAGCATACTGTGTTTTTCACATCTTTTGTTGGTTTTTGTTTTTTTTTCCTAACACACATTTGGATGGATGGAGACCTTTTTTAAAACACAGCAACTTAAAATACAGTTACAGCTTTTTCAGATTAGGACCATTTATACTCATCTGCTTTTTTTTGTCCACAGAGTGATGACAGATCTACTATCTCACCTGGCTCACCTACCACTCAGACAGGTAACAAGGAAAGAAAGAAAAATTTCTGAAAAACGAGAATGTCTGTTTGCTTAGTTGCCTCTATGAATAGAAGGGAGCTTATGTTCCCATCTCTATATGTGTAGTTTTTGGGAGTTTACCCATTTATTTGGGTCCCCTTAGAAACACATGAGGGAAGAGATGAGGGGTGAATTATGTCCTCAAGCAGAGTTTAGAGTTGGCTGTTCCAGGCCTTCATGGGGGCTTTGGCACACAGATGCATTAATCAGCAGTCAGAACAGTTGCTGGAATAAGTATGTGGAATGTGCTTTGCATGCAAGTGTCCTTGGAAGTGCCTTTTCCTGCTCTGTGCTTTTACCATGCATGGCTGTAATTTATTTTGTCATGATTATAATAAAATTTTTGTTTTGTTCTTTTTAATTACCACATTGCAGAACCCATTTCCTATTTAAACTCTAACCATTTCCTTCTTCCTCCTTTCCTTTCCTGTGCCTTTCCACATTTGTTTAGTCCACCTTTCCCCTCCATATCCTGGCCATGCAGCCCCACCTTCCTATAGAAACCCTTCCCAGCGACCTGAGAGTTTCCTTTACCGAACAGCTGTCAGGGATGAAGCAAACAAAGGTAGGTTATATAGCTCAGAAATTAGCTGGGTTTGCTACATTATGTTAACATCTGTATTACCCAGGTTTTGCACTGTTCTTGTTACTTCAAGACTACTTTCCCTTGGTAGACACATAGTATTAAGTACTATGTGACTAAGCAAATTTTTCTTTAGAGCTGTCAGATGTTATTTTGTCATTTTTGTGGAAATGTGGGAAATTATTCTTCCAGGTCTTACACATAAAAAGTTTACAGCTAAAAAGATACCAAGGAAATTGCCACAAAAGTCTTCACCAACTGAGGAAGGCAGCTTGATAAATTTTGCTACACAGTGCTAAAACATGTTGCACAGTATCACATAACAAAATTTCAATTTCTATAGGCAAAGACTGAACTTTTTCCACATGTTCCATGCGGCAAAAATTTGTCCGCCTTTGTGAATTATTACTTTCCAACAGAAGGAACAGAATCTAAGCAGAAGAGAAAATATTTTAAAGGGCACCTCATTTAAATTAGTAGATCACTAGTTTGAATAATAGTCTAATGAAAGAAACAGGTTTGTAAAAAGGAATGCACTGTATCCATCCTGGAACCTTTTGTGTGTGTGTACGGTGAAGCAGCAAAGGACCATCAGCTGTACCAAGCTTAGTGGTTTCCTTTCCTTTGTGCTCCTTTTTTAGCTGTTACTTCATCTTCTACCCGTGCCTTGTCTCCTGCTAAGGATTCTGCAGACCCTAGAGTAAGAGAAAACTCCAAACAGCGACAGGAGGAGCTGGAGCTAATAGAGCAGCTACGCAAGGTTAGTGCTGCCAGGAGCCAGCATGTAGACATCTTAATAAGTGCCTTGCTTGCACCCTGCTAAACCTTGTGTTTGGACAGTGTGTGGCCTGGTGTTTTGGACAGATTTCACTGAACCCGTATGGTGCACAGTTGGCCAAAATTAAATGCCATTGTACTGTCTAAGTGGTTCTTCCAGATGGATGCAGTAGTGAAGTCAGCATCAAATTCTGTGAAATAAACTGTGCTGTCTCCTGATTTTTGTCTCAGAACTCAGTTGCTCCTGGATTGTGGTCAACTCTGGGCACAGTGGTGTGAACAGCTTTCCGTGATCTTACTCAGAAAATGTCATGAGGATGGACAGAGTTTTAATGCAAGCACTCTGCCTCTTATAAAATGTTCCACAGAAAGAAGCAGTTTGAGGAAACCAGCTCTTACTTTTTTTGTGTCCGTGTTCTTTTTCCCCACAGAATATAGAATCGAGGTTGAAAGTGTCACTGCCCAGTGACCTGGGAGCAGCTCTCACTGATGGTGTCGTTCTGTGCCACTTGGCTAATCACGTGCGTCCCCGATCTGTTCCCAGCATCCATGTCCCTTCACCTGCTGTTGTAAGTATATGGTAATGATAGCACTTTATAAGTGTCCAAAGTTACATCCAACAAAGCCCTGCAATGCAGACAAATGCCAAATTGCAGATTTTCTTTTGTGAATAAACATGACAAAAAGTAACCATCTGTTCTGTCTGAAAAAAAAGTCTGCAGAGTCATTAAAATTATATATTTGGGCTTGTTTCATTTAATTGAAGGTACTTCTAACACCAATTGTAAGAAGCATTTCCTCTTTTAAGGTCTCCCTGCGTTAACTTGAAAACTGGTGAAATAAGAGACCAGTCAGCATGAAAACTGAAATAGGGCACTTCAAATGATTAAAAGGTCCAAGATGTTCAGGAAAACAGTAGGGAAATACAATATTCTCTACACTGTTCAGGATTCCACTATACCAGGTAGTAAAAACAGGCAGAGAAGCCAAGTTGGTTCCTGTTTCCATTTTACAACACTACAGATTCTTCTGCTTGGGAATTTTAGCAGAACACACTCAAGCTTCCTGGAGAAAAGCATCTCCTGCAACAAAACAAACCCAGTCGTATCTTTGTGATGACCAGAAAGAAGGTGGCTTTGTCTGAGGACTGCTCAGAGCAAGGAAGGAAGTGCACAGAGAAGTTTGAAAAATTCTGGAGTTGTTTCTCTTACCATGCCTAACTGTAGTGTTTCTGGAAATCAATTAACATTATCTACTTCTGTGTAACATGCAGGGAATGCACAGAATTAGAGAACAGTCAAGAACTGTGAATAACAACAGGTTATTTACCTAATAAGCTGTATTTGTGGAAGTCAGGGTTCACTGAAAATATTTAGGGTCATCTACTTAAAAGCAATATGGACATGCAGACTGCTTGTTATGCACCTTTAAATTGTATGAATCAAGACCAAAAAAATGAATATTGTTTCTAGGGGAAGAAGTTGAAACATGCATGTTGTGTTTGCTTTTCCTTATTCTGGAGTCAGTCTTTGTGTTGTTTGGAATTTGAACTGGCACTTGCAGGGCTGCCTACTGGATCATTGTGGTTCCTCTCCCCTGGGCTTAACGTGAGCAAGCAGATGTCCTCATTATTTTGAGAGCGATTGAACTGGACATCCCAGCATTTTAGGCAGATTATGGAATCATTAAGAGAAGAAACATACAGCACTCAGAAGACTTAGATCACTGAGGATGTCTTTTCAGTGGCCTGTTTTTATGAGCTGTTGAATATTCTACATTGGTATTTAAATCATGGCTATGTCATATAAATCCCAAGGAAGAGGCAGCCTTTGTCTGCACTCCAGGAGCAGGAGAGGCATGATGTTGTTTCTCAGATTTTTATATTCCCTCCCTCCTTTGGGAGAAAGAAGTCATTGCCAGCCATTAGCCTGCTTTTTTGGTGGGGAAACGTGGCACATCGAGAGCAGAGAGCAGAAATCCCACCACTTATGGAAAGCATTGAACCCCCAAAGGCTGCTGCCTGCTGCTACCTAAACTGTGGGTGGCTTGTTCAAAGCAGCAGGAAGCTTGAGTCCCTTTAACCAGAAAAGAATAAGCTTCAAGAACAGAAACAAGACAGAGCAGGTGCTGTGGTGTGGTTGGGAAAGCTAACTGTAGAAAAAACCTTGCTTGAAGAAATGCCAGCAAGTGCAATTCAAACAGCTACATCAAACACATCTACAAGAGGCTTACAAGCAGCAAGCTTCACTTCCAGTTTTCTTCCACAATTTTCTCGTTTCATCTAGCCTTCATTTTTTTTTTCATCTCTTCATTAATTGAAATATGGTTTAATATTTATCTATTTTTTATTGTAGTAATGCAGATTGCTTCATATCATAAAGTATTCTGAAATCACAGCATGGAAGTTATGCATGTGTATTTTGTTCAAAATATGTTTTTTAAATTCTCATGTGTAGTCACTAAAAGCATTAGCCAGTTTTATATAGCACCTATATAAATACGACCTACCTTAGAATGGTCTTTTTTTAAAAACATCCAACATTCATAAATTGGCTTTTCATAAAATAGCTCTGAAATTTGGGCTTGCTTTTCTCTAGAAAAGCAAATTTCAACAGGGCCTGCTTTGAATTAGGTAAGCTTATATCTATTCAGTGTTTTTTGGCAAGGAGATGCATTAAGGGGTCTATTTAAATGAAAAGTAAAGATGTTTTTAAATCATGCTAATTAAGAACATTGTGCCTGCCTTCTTTACTTCTTTGCAGCCTAAACTTACAATGGCAAAATGCAGACGAAACGTGGAGAATTTCTTGGAAGCTTGCAGAAGGATTGGAGTGCCTCAGGTATATATTTCTACTGTTCTGATACAATGTTTCTCTCAGGTACAGGCTTTTCTGATCCTTCAGGAAGTAAAACATTCTTTGAAAGATTTGATGAAAACCAAGTGATTAAAAGTTTAGGAGGTCAGAGTATAAGCTGTGTCTTGCAGTATAGACCAAAGTAATCTTGCATTGTCTTCAGATGAAAATTAAGACAGATACAGTTTTATCTGATCAGATTCACTCAGATTCAAAACAGCTGATGCAATTTGTTCCTAATCCTTTTGCTAAGTACCAGTGGTAGAAATCTGTCTTCTGATATTTCTTGTCCCCTTCTGCAACTTGGAAGATCTAGGAGGTGGGAACATATACAATAATCCATCTGAGTCCACTTAACCTGTTTTATGCTGTCCTGTCCTTTCCACTTTCTTATTCAGCAGCTGTCACAGAACAAAGAATTTTAATACATGATGTTTTTCTTATTTTTAGTTCTAGTGCATTAAGTGATTTGCTTTCTTATACTGTTAAGAATTAACATTTCTCTTATAGGTGCTGTTTGCTTTCTTTTGTATTGTGAAAGGGAAAAGTAGACCCAGTGACTCATTTCCTAGCTATTTCTAAAAGCAATGTTCTTGAGTCATCATGCAGTAATTTCTGGTGTTTTCAGATAGCTTCACTTGCTGGCATTTGAGCTGTTGGGATTTTAGGACAGTGTATACATTAAGCTGCCTGGCAATTTCACATGACTCAGTAGTGAATTGGTGCTTCAAGATCCTGCACTATTTTGATCTAAGAAATTTCAGAGTTTTACTCCCAGCAGAACTGCACAATATAAATTTATCTGGAGCAAAATTTTTCAGTTCTGTCCCAGCTTCCCTATTTATAGCTTTCCTAAAAGGCAAGATGTAATTTTTATGGGATTGCAGTACAGAGCAGATCGCTGAAATGACCCACATTTGAAAACAAGTGAAAAAGCTTGCCTCCTTGTGAAAGAGTTCAAGGAGAATGTCTCTGGGGAAACTTACTGAAATACCCCCACCTGAACTCCAAAGTTCTACATGTCTGCATTTCATAACTGAGATGTGAACATGTTATCTGTATGCAAGAGTGGCGTGGTAACCCAGTATATTGTTATTGAAAAGATGCCTAAAGGTATTTCCTTTCATTTACATTCTTATTACAAAAATAAAAGGCTTTCCAAAAGTATGGATCTATGTAGAAATACCTGCCTTCTAAGAGGAAGGTTACTATTAAGAAAATGTTAATTATGGGCACCAGAGTGGAGCAGCTATTTCTGTAGGACTTTGCTAGTTAAAGTCTTTGCATCAAAAGATTGATATTGATCTGTACATCTACATCTCACTGATCCACAGCAGTTCCCAGGTGAAGGGGAAGGAAGAGATACATAGTGGGAGTAGTTACAGAACATTTAAATACTAATCAGTAATAGATATTTCTGCAGGATACTGCATTCAAACGTCAGTTACTCATAAATAGTCCCTTGTGCTTTAGTTTTTATTAACTAAGATGTGTACAGAGACTTAACTTAGGTAAGTAATAAGTGCCAACAGCATCTCAAACCTGTAGCCTCCTCATTTCTCCTGAAGGAGGCCTGTGTTAAGTGCTGCTTCTCCCAACAAAGACTGTTACGTGTTTAAGTTGTGCAGGTGACAAGCACCTCACTGAACACTAGATACTTGCAGTGAGTGAGTTCTTTGCAATGGGATTTTTGCTGATTCCTTTGAGAATTAACCAGCTGTGAATGTGTAGGTTATATCTGAGATGTCTAATGACTGCTCTGTGGATGTTGCTATGGCTAACTGACTGACCTTTTTTTTTCTGTCTGTTTTCCCTTCCTGCTCACACCCTCTGGACAGGACAATCTTTGTTCCCCTTCTGACATTCTTCAGCTAAACCTCAGCGTTAAAAGAACAGTTGAGACTCTTCTTTCCCTGGGGACAGATTCAGAAGAATCCAGTCTTGTCTCCCTTTCCATTCAGCTCTGGGGCTTTGTGGTGTTTTACTGTACTCTAATGCTAACGCTCTGTATGTTCTATCGCTGGGTCTTTTTTCTCTAGCTGCAGGACAGTGTTGCTGCTTCCTCCCTCCACTCTGCTGCTTGGGAAAGGACTTTGCTTTTTGTCAAGGCTGTGTGTATGAAGTGCTTTCTTTCCCACTGATGGGACAGAGGTGATGAGTATGATGTGTAAACACACTGGTGCATGCACACAACCGTCTGGTACATGATTCACATTTGTATTTGCTGTCTCATATTTAGCAGATATAATGCTTTTACAAGGTAGGAAGTGCTGTCCATGTGCTAGAGCAAGGGACTGAGGTTAGGATATGTGGGTGCCTGCTGTAGTCTGCTGACGAGTGATGTAGCACTGGGAAATATATCTTGTCAGTTTGTACCCCAGTTTCCCTATTTGTATGATGGCAATTGCACCCACTTTGGTAGCTTGCTTGAGGATTATCTGATGAAAAATGGTAAAGGAGACAAAGTACTTTTTTCAGTATTGGTGTTCTTGATGAGATCTCACAGTCTTAGGAGACATGGTCTGGTAAATTTTGTTCACTGGTAATTTTATGTAAAGTTTTGTCACTGGTAATTTTTTCTTAACCTCAGTCCCTGATCCTACCTCTGAGAACATTTGATTTCTCATATTTGTAGACTGTGGTGTATTTAATGTGAGTTGGGATTTTTAGAATAACTGTCAGTGAATTCTGAGCTACTTGAGCTTCTTAACAGATGAAGCAGGAAATTTTCAGAGAAATTGAGTTCTTCAGCAGCTTTGGGAGAAAAGAAGAAGAAAAATCTTTTAAGACTCTTTCAGAATGCCACAGCATTTTACTGTGCTCTAGATAAAGCTTAACAAAAACTTATTGAGTTGCCACTTGATTGTGGGTGCCCCAGCCTATGCTTGTTCCATGCTTATTTCCTTCTTCCTCTTACCCTGTAATTTCCAGAAACTTTTGTATCATGAAGTTGCAAAAATCTAGGTCCCAACTGCATGGATTACTCTTCACTATTTTACAAAACTCGAATAGTCTTCCATAAAGCTTTTCAGCTCCCCAGGAAAAGCATCCTGGTGCTTTAGTGCTTTAATGTCTCAGGGACACCTCATAACTTCAGGGCATTCCCCATGGGATGTGTAAAAGACCATGTCTTCTCAGAGTGTAGATTGATTCAGGGAACTCTGCTCAGAGTCCAGTGACAGGTAAGTGTTAAGTAAAATGGCTGTTCCAAATGTGTTTTCAATAAACTTCTCTTATATCTGAAAATGCAGTAAATGGCTTGTAAGGCCACTTTAAGTGGTGTTAGCATTCTGACATTAACCTGGCAACAACTCTGAAGCACAGTCTAAGATACACAGGACTTTAGTTGCAAACGGGGTCACCACCAGTTAAAATGTGTTATGCATAAGTGGATCTCACAAGCTCTTGTAACACAAAGTATTTAACAAATGGTGTAGTATAGGAGTTGGTGCCCTCTTTCCAAATCACACAAAGTGTTCTGTCCAAGCAAAACATTTTTGAGGAAAGAGGGGACCTTTGACAGGGGGAGATTGTTTTATTTTTAAATAAGCTATTTTTGCATTGCTTACTGTTACGAACTAAAATGAACTCATTTCCTATATTTCTTAACTTCTTCTAATGAACACTGTGATAAAAGCTGCAAGGGGTTTTACACTAACAGTGCCTTCCACTTCTTAAATTTTCTTTGTCATGCCTGTCTATGGTATGGAGTCATTCCAAAGCTTTTCCCCTTATCTGTTTGCATACTAAAGAAAAAAAATGAGGCGTATTTGCTCAAGTTTACAAGTATTTTCTCAAAAAGCACAATTTTTTCAAAATAACATAGATTTGCTGGAAGAAAAATGTATTTCAGCCTGATCATATGGCTTACTGTGACAATTTCAGTCTGGGTTCATTTGTTTTCTCTGCGCTGAGCTGTGCAGGAGGAGTGTTGGCTGCCAGTGTTTCTGCTGAAGGATTTCTTCAACAGCAAAAGGCAGTAAAGATTCAAAAAGTGGAGAAATTCAGGTTGCTGTGGAAATAACGTGAAAAATAACCTTGGTAGCTCTGTAGGATGGGCAGACTTCAATTATTTTCTACAGAGAACTGTTGGACATGTATCCTGACCTGTGGCATGTATCCTGGCCAGGATAAGCCAAGGACTTGTGTAGGATGAGGCTTTAAATCCATCTTAGACTGAGACTGACAGAATTATTAATAAACACTTTGAACCTCTTTTTGCATTTTGTGTATTACTGTTACTCCTTAGGGTACTTTGGAGGTAACCTGCTAGGTGGGTGTGCTTCTGGAGGTTAAATTAACAGTAGTTAGACTCACACATGACTTAGGATGAATATTTGCCTATAAATACGCTGTCAATTTCTCATTGCCTTGAACAGGAGAAACAGCATTTTCTGTATTTATGGTCAAGGTTATTTCAGTCATATGTAGAAACAAGTCTTTCTCTTTTTCATAAGACAACTCATACTTCCTACTTTTTTGTGCTTTCCAAGGGATTTTTGCAATGACAGAGATCAGAGTGCTTTGGATGGACAGTGTTTCTCATGAGATGAAAATTGCTTTTAAGTATATTTCCTCTTAGACTTGTTGCATAGTATTTAATTCCCTGATTTAAAGCAGGTCTTTCCTCACACTACACAGGCTTGCTACGTGAGGACTCCTTTCAAAAGGCAGTTGTGTTTTGGAAAGGAAGTCATAGTTCCTTTCCTACTCTGTGTAGTAGCAAAGTCATTGTGTTGGAGCTGAGCTTTCCCCCTCCTTAAATTCATGTACTTTAAGTTCACAAGCTGCTGCCATTTCAGTGTGGGCAGAGACAGAGGAGAATTTGATGTTCCCCTCTTCTCCCATGACCCTCTGTTGAATTCTTTTTTGTAAGCTTTTTTTTTTTATAAACACAAGGATTACCGTAAGGCCTCCTTCTTTGAGTAGTCGTGTTCAAGGTTTGTTAGTCACAAGCAGAAATCTCGTTTCATACCTGTGTGTGTGTGTGTGTGTGTGAGCTGTCCATAACATTTCATATTTTGGTCACCTTTTGCTTAATTTTTTTTTTTTTCTTTTCAGTTGTGTTTTTCATCCATTTTGTTTTTGTCTTTGTTTTGTTCCCTATTCAGGAGCAATTATGTTTGCCTCTACATATTTTAGAAGAGAAGGGTTTGACACAGGTAGCTGGGACTGTCCAGGCGCTCCTGGAGCTGGCACCCCCAAAGCAGCAGCAACTTCACCACTTGTCTGCTGTGTAAAGACCTCCAGGACCTTTTGGGTTACCTTGGCTAAGCAGAAGGACGTGAAGACTTTACTGCCCATGCAGTGCATCCAAACACACAGAGCTCTGTTCTGAGGAAATGAGTTTCCGTGATTCCTGACAGGAATGTTTTACGTCATTTCTCCATTTTTTTTGGAGATTGCAACAGTTTCCAGAAACATTCTTATTATCAATATTTTTGCCCCTTATTTAAAAGAAAAGAAAAAAAAAAAAAAGAAAAAAGAGTTCTTTGGGAGGAGGGCAGGGAATTCCAGTGGCTGGCTGGTGGAGGCAGCTGTAGAAACTGGCCTTGTAGACTGAAGACATGCGTGTAGAGTTTGGAAAATAATTCCTAAGGAAACTTGTATGTTAAAAAAAAAAGATGTTGCTGCAGTAGGCACATGATGAATTAAATTTCTTTCCTCCCATTCAGGATTCAAAGAAAGGGAATTTCTTTGCCTCCAAACAACAGCTATTTCTATTATATATTTTAAAAATTGCAACACACAATCTTGACCTTAATCTCACACAAACCTGTAGTGTTTGATAACAGGGTCCCCTCATGCCCCTGTTAACTTGTGTTGGCATGTCCTCGTTTACTTAAAATTTGATGGAAAAAAAATTGTTGTTTTTTTTTCTCAAGGGAAAAAATACTGCTTGTTTTCTCTGCAAGAAACATCCTAGTAAAAGATACTAAACCAGAACTGTTCAAATTGTAGCAATCAGAATTCTTGATGGATTCACTTTGAGTTTTAACAGGTTTTTATGTGAAAATTTTTCCAATAAAGTGAAGGGAGATTTCCTGCCCCCTCTCACCTCCCCTTCTGTTTGTGTAGGGATGTGTTTTGTTAGAGGCAGCCAAGAGGTTTTGCATTTTTTGTGAAAGCTGACCTGCAAAACAAAGCCTAGTTCTGTGTGCTCTGGTCCTAGTGTTGAGGCCAAGCTCACTACCAGATCAGTTCTAATGTGTTCTATTAAAAAAAAAAAAAAACCTTGCAAAATCCATTTCTCCACCCATGCAGTTTCTTTGTTAGGTTTTGGCCAATGTAAAGCATCCCAGAACATTTTGCTACCAGTACATGGTGCATGGGATCTGAGACTAATTTCAGGCATCAGAGGTGTTGGACCTGGGGTTATATTTGAAGCAGAATACATCAAGAGGATATTATGGGGATAAAGGAAGGAGAAATGGGAATAAGCCAGCTAAAGGTCATTTTTGCAAAAGTAAACTTGCCATGGGAGCACTGGGCAAGGACTAGGCTTTTCTGGATTTTTCCCCTTTTGATTTGCATTTTTTTTTTTTCCACTGTTTTGCTTCATGTATTTTTTTTAAGGTCCATTGTGGTGACTGTTGAATCCCTTACTTCACATAATTATTACAGTTGCTTCTTACTGGCATTGGGTGATCACCTTGCAAGTGGAGAAGACACCTGAAGGGTATTTGAAACCACAAAAATAAAAAGAGAAACCTTTTGTGTTGGGTAAGAGCCCTGAGCCCTTCAAGAAATGAAAATGCCTGTAACTTGCCTGTACCACAGAGGAACAGAGCAGCTCCATGCATATTTTACTTCTTAGTAGGTCTTGTGTTTCACTTATTTTTGCTTGCAAGGGGTGTTTGTAATTCTTACAGGATTACATAAAAGTGTCTGAAGTCTCTGCTGTAGTTTGCTGAGTGAAGATTCTGACACTTGAAGCAAACAGTACAGACCACAATGTTTCTTGCATGTTTGTCTCTGCATGTAGTTTGAAAGAGGGATGCACTGATACCATCTTAGTTTTTAACATTGGGTCACTTGTATCAGTACAGAGGAATGTTAACTTTTTAATACACCCTTAGTGGACCATATTTATATATTCCTGTTTTAAGAAAACCATTCCCTTCATGGAATTGTGAGGGTGTGGTGTTTGCTCCAGTCCATCTTCTAGCACTTGGGGGAAATGAAACTTAACAGTATTCAGGTTGGGTGGAAGCTTGATGTTTCATTAATAGTAGTTTTTAGGAATTACTGGGGTGGGGAGTTGAGCCTGAACTGCAGGCAATGGCCATTTCCTATCGTGCCTGGGTAACACAGCTGTTAACCTCTATGAGCAGTGGCTGCACACAGCAGCTGAGCTGGGCTGGTGGCATGTCCCCAATGTCACCTACTGTGTCCTGAGCAATGATTTACTCTGGCAGTTTCAGTGCATGTGGTCATGCACGTTTGACATTTATAATCCTGTGTCTTCATGCTGGCAAACTCTAAATCTTGACCCAGATGTTCAGGACAAAAATCCAAACCTGAAGTTTCATTATAAGGTTTATTTAATGTATTATACCAAAAACAACTTCAGTTCCGTTTTGCAAAATAATTTGGGATTTTTCAGTGTATTTCTGTGCAATTTTTGTTGTATCCTGTGAGCAGAATATTTTGAAGAAACCATGTATAAAATCTTATGCTGTGTGTTAAAGAAAGGAGGCAATTGTCTTTCCTCTCTGGGGCATTTGTGTTGGAGGGTGTGGGAGGAATCCATCTGAGTGTTTTGTGCTTGCTGGTGTCTGTACAATGTTCTGTTGTGTCACTGTCCTCTCTCAAACCACGTTGAGCCCTGAGCTGCCTTTGATGCTCAGCAAGGTTACACACTCAAGAATGAGTGGCACAGACAGTCGGTGGCATTTATGGCATTGAGGTGGTTGGGGCAAAACAGACAAGGTTTGGGCCTCCCCCTTGTGAAGGGAGAGGCTTTCATAAATGCCCCAGGCTCAGTGGCTTGATGAAAATCAAACAGAGATAACTACAACACCCAGAACAGCTCTGTTGTTCTTGGTAGTGACACAATGGCAAATAGTATTTTAACCCTTTTATTGACTATAAATGGTTCTTTGAAAAAACATTTTAGAAACAGAGGACTTCTAAGCTGAATTTGGACATCTAAAAACTTGTATAGATATTGTGGTGTTTTACAAAGCAATCTAATTTTTGTTATTTCTGAAAACAGTGTAAACGTGTAATTAATAGAGTAAAGGATTTTAAAGCTTCATCCCATGCTGTATGTCTGTAAATACATTCCATAATTTCTAAGTCTGTTACATATAAATGTGTCTGAATATTATATACTTTATTTTAAATTGCCTGTATTCTGCCAGTAGTGTGAACTTCTAGCACATTGATAATATAAAAGGAAACCATGGGTAATTTGAAATAAAGTTTTAAAACTTACCACATTTCTTCCTGCTGTTTTCCTGTTGCATCAATGAATGTCGTATCCTCCATGTCAGGTGTTAATGTCCCTTCCTCATCATCACAGTTGACAATTAATGGGCCTGGTTTGTTTCTCTGGTTTTCATAGTTAACCAGAGAGAAAAGTTTGAATGGCTGCATGGTTACAGTCCCCAGGCACTGACTGTTCTGTCCCCACCATTCTGTCCTGCTTTTTTCTTAGCTCAAAACATGTGCAGGGTTTTATGATCAAACTTGATTCCTTCCACCTGAGCAGGTCACCTGTTAACACCCACCACCTACAGGAAGTACTAGGGCTAAACAAAATGTACCAGGTCAACAGTGCATGAAAGAGAAGAGGTACCATGAGGAATGTAACTCAGGTGGTTGCTGTGAGGTGCCTTCTGCAGCAGGAGCCACGGTGCACAGGTGGGTGTCTGCACCCTCCTGTTTCTGCTCCTGCCAGCATGGGCTGGAGCCATCCCTGTTCCTACACCCTGTGAGGACTGGGAAGGCAGACATTGTGCTCATGGCTGATGTACCAGTGCCAGGATGGGAACAGCTTCTGGTTTCAAGTAAGCAGAAGTGCCCTAGCAGCAATAACAGCACTTCTAATGCAAGTTTCTTGGGAGTGTCTGAAATTTAAGTGCTCCCTTGACTGTCAACTCTGCCTCATAGTCGGGCACCAGCCCCACTCCTCCCATTCAAAGTTCTGAGCCAAGGCTGTCTGGTTGCCATTTCAGTCATCCCACTTGAACTTACAGAGAGCCCAGCAGGCTTTGGATGGTTTGAGCTCTCCTGCGTGGGAGCGTCAGGAAGTAGCCAGCTCAGCCACAGGGCTGACTCTGTTTTGTGCACAGACCCATGTGTGATTGACTGTCATGTCAAGAGAGAGGGCTCCCCTCTTGGTAAAAAAGCATCAGGCTGCTCCCCAGCAGCTTCCCTCCCTGCCTGCTGCCTCATCTTGCTGTGCAGAGATGGTGGCCAGCATGGTGGGTACATCTGCTCCTGCAGGCAGTACAGCTGGCTGGCTTTTTCCCGTTGTTCCTGCCCCTAGGAGTTATTTGGAACTGTTCTGTCCGTGCACTGATATTTTGCAGGACTGTGGGAATGGAAACCAGTGTGCTTTGACTGCCCTTGTGCTTACACTGCAAATTGGCAGCAGTTTTCCCCTCACTGCATAGTGCAGCAGGGAGAACGCTGCTTGAGCCCAGATGTGGGTGACTTGGCCTCCCTGCCCTACACAGCACACACCAACACCTCAGCCAGTGCTTGGGGGTTTGCCAAGGAGATCCTCAGTGAAGAGCATCCCATGCAGGTGAGTTGCTGTGGGGTTAACAGGATTACTTTCCACAAGCAGCCATGTTTCCATAAAGCACTTAAGGGGATACTGTTTGTCACTGCTATCCATATCCCATTTTTGCTGGAGAAACTGTGTCTGCTGTACAAGGGCAGCTGCAAGATCTTAAGAGTTACTGCAGCTTCACCTTAACTGTGTCATGCACACTGCTCTCCAGAGTAGCCTGAGCACTCTTACATGGTTTATTTGGTCATGACAGACTGCAGTTCCCTGCCCAGCAGCAGCCCTGGAGCATGTCTGCTGTAATGTTTCTTTACTTATCATTTCTTTTTCTTTGCTCCAGTGTTTTCCTTCTTCCCTTCCTCTTTCTGCTTTAGGTACTTCTCCCACTTCTTCTTGAGGGCTTCGTAGGGGCCAAGGTATCTGCGGACCATTGTACCTCTCCACCAGGCCTGCAGCTGGAAGCAAGAAAGACAGAAAGAGGTCTTAGGAGAAAAGACTTGCTGGGGTGCCTGGTACAGCTCAATGTCCAAAGCATCTCCTGCTCTTCCCAGGCACAGGAGGGAACCCTGGCTCAGGCAGCAGCAGTTGGGCCTGTGATGTGTGCACTGAAGGTATCCATGTCTGGGCTGGTGGCACGGGGACAAGCAGGGACACGGCCCCATGACCCTCCCTGCATTACCCCTGCAGTGGGGCTGTTGTCATGGGCACAGGCCCAGATCACTTGAGGACAGTGGCTGCTCCCCTTCCAGTCCCTTCTCAGACAGGCTGGATCTGTCCTTTCCTTGTGCTGCTGCACACCAGCCAATTTTTTGAGGCCTTTTTCTGCCTGAACAAAGCCTGTGGTACTGATTATAAATTCTCAGCTGCTGATGGAGCAGCACTGCCTCAGCTTTGTTCCCCTTTACCTTCAGGATACTCTTCTGCTCCAAGGCTTCCCGTTCTTCTTGTGTTCTCCGAGCCTCCTTTTCTGCCCGGTCACTGATGATGGTTTCCTCAAACACCTGGCACTGGAAGACAGCACAGAGGTGGCAACAGCCACATGAAACACCCATGCCCTAACCTGCAGGGACAGCACCTTGGCAGGGCAAGGCTCACCTGGACCCTGGTTCAAGGAATCTTCTCTGGCTGCCTGCTGGTCTCCTCCCCACTATCTGCTTTTCACTGCCCAGCCCAAGCTGCTCTGGCCTCACCCTGCACCAAGGAGCTCCCTGGCAGCCCAAGGGTAATGTGTAAATGGGGACCTTCCTCCCCCACCTCCTGCATTTGATCTTTCCTGAATCCAGATGGCAAATGTTGCTCATTACCACAGCCAGTCCTCAGGCACTGAGAGCTGCAGCCAAAGTGAAACCTCTCATGGTCGGGGTGTAATTAACCCTCAGAACCTGTGCTGTAAAATGTCAGTCTGATGGCTTCTTGGGCAACAGATGGTGGTGGGAAGGACCTGTGCTCCCCCAGGCTAAGCAGCAGATGATGCACTAATGCTCCTTGGACATTGAGATGACAGTGTACAAAGTGAAAAATGAGTCCACAAGCAAGGAGGCATCTCAGTCCCATCATCTCAGACCTAGTGACAGTAAGGAATGATTACAAGTGAATTCCTTCTGGCTTTAAAACATTCCTTTTTCTAAATAATTCTCTGCCCTGTGTTGCCTGCTGCACTGTGCAACAAGTGAGCAACCATCACAGCACAGCTGTTAACCAAGAAACTGATGTGGGGCAGGAATGGTTTTAACTGGAATCAGTTCCCTTGTGAAAGTAGCTGAGCACGTGTGTTGCAGGAGGGGAGGGAGCTGCCTTTTCCAGTCTCAGCCTGGCATACCCAGACATTGCTGGGTTTGTTCAGACTAAGGTGATGCACACTGATGGGATGGAACAGTATCTATGCCCTTCCCAAAGGCTGTCAACAGCTCTGTGGTTACTTGCTTGCATTTGAAAATAACTGTACAGGAAACATCATCATCTCTCCTTGATGTCACAGGTGGCAAGTAGAAGATGACTATTCAGTCCCTGCCTTCCCAAGACCAGTGCTTAAAATCACACCCTGCACCTCAAGATTACTGATTTTTCTTCCTTGGTCCTTATCTGAAAGTAGGAAAAAGACAGGATGAGGATTTGCATGGCTGAGCACAGAGATGCTGCTGATCTCTTACCTCCTCTGCAACTCCCTGCAGTATTTCCAAGTTGTTTGCCCGTGATGCTTTTAGGGCATCCAGTTCTTCATCTTTAGCATTTGTATCATTGTCATATTTGTCCATCCAATATTCCAGCTTCTCTTCCACTATCTGTATGGGGATAGAGGGGTACACAGCATAGTACAAGGAGTGTACAGTGCTCCTGTTACCTGGCATGCTTTCAGGATGCTGGTAAATATCCCCTAAATACTCAATGTTTGCTTCTTGTCTAAGCCTTGAGAGGATTAACCCCCAAAGTCCTAATGAAATACTGGTGGCTTGCAGGCCCCTCACTTGGGGATCACCACAGAAGCTGCAGGACTGGCCTGGGGATGAAGAGAGACTGGGATGTGCTGCCAGAGGTGTGTGGAGAGTGGAGAAGCACTGGGGTTAGTTTTGTGCAAAGTCAGCCCTGGTGAAACGACAATCAGGAGTTATTCTTTGTGTGTATAGAGAAACAAGTTTAAGAAACAGAATTTGACAGTAAGAAAGCTTTTATCCTCTGTCTGACTCCCTGCCCACTTTCTGGATTAAGCTCCAAGCACCAGGAATGAAGTCCCAGGGGACAGCACTTCACACTATTTCAGGTTATGAACTTGGCTTTGTCTCACTTGTGAATAGGAGGGCAGGTGCTGCTCAAACAGTTACCCAGATGACTTCCTCCCATTCATTTATAACTTCTCCATAGCAACAGCCATAATTGCTCACATGGAAAAATAATCTGAGGAAAAGCATCAGTCTCATTATGGTGTCACAGCTGGACACACAGGGGAGGTAGGGGGGCATGGTCATCCTCTTCTCTCTGAGCCCCTATAAAGCCACCAGCTGCTGTCTGAGTACAGAGAGGTTTGTACTTTGCTTTCTGGTAGAGGTCAAATAGGCTGCAGCCTGTACATTCAAAGTCTCCTCACTATGAATCATTGATCAGACTAATGCTGCTGGGATATGGTGAACAACATTTAATTGCTCTCAAGATGCAGCACTTTTTGGCACTCTCATTTTTTAAAAAAATATTCTTTGTTAGGTACCCTGCAGCAGTACGGGTTCTCTTCCAGTCATATCAGATGCTTTCCAGTGTTAAGCACTACAGTGGCACTCCTGTTAATTACAGGAAAGTTTTGAACCTCTGGATCAGCAGCACATGGACAGATATTTGTGGGGTTTTTGCTGCTGAAAATGGGTATGATAATTGTGAGTTGGCAACTATTCAACCCTGTTTCTTCTTCAGATTAAGGCAAGGCAAAACTGGGCTGTGAATTTGCATAATTTCCTTCTTCTTGCCCCCTCTGTGCAACACTGGGGTCTGTGAATCTGTTGCCCTCCCTTTGGGCAGCAGAACCCTTCTTGGCCGAGTCCCTGGGAGCCCCTGCTACTGCCCAGGAAGGTCTAAACAAACACCCAATTAGCTGGATATGACTGTCTGAGGGAGGAAAAGTCCATAACATCTGAATAAACAGTGCCAATCTTTACATCAACTCTAATTTTAAGGAAATATATCCAAATGTAGAAAATCCCAAGTCTGGGAGAACTGGCTTAATTAAGACTTGAGGATAAGTAATCATTCAGCGATGAACCTGGTAAATTTGATGGAGCAGTAGCTGGTTTTCTTTAGGTACTAATTGATGATAACAATGTTTATCAGTTGCTATTTTAAGGATTGGCAGAAAATCACAAGCACCTTACACTGTTGCCTCAGGAAATTTTCAATCTCCATGTGGACTCGAATCTCCTGGTCAGTTTTGCTCTGCAACTCCTGTGATCAGCAGGGACAGAAAGTGTGAGAGGCAATGTTAGTGCCTGGGTGTGCAGGCTTGATGCTGAAAGCCAAGCTGGTGGGGAAGAGGGCAGGAGCAACCTCTGTAGTCCACAGATTCTTTCCCAGTGACAAAACTACCAAGGCAGTTCTTGCCCCTGGGCCATCCATAGAAAGGGGACAACTTGATTACACCTTAGCAGTCAAAAAAAAAAAAAAGAAAGAAAGAAAAAAAATGCTAAACCATAAGAGTTTTCTAGTCAAACGTCTCACCTTATGGCCATATGAACATCTCTATATGCATAATGTGCTATGGGCAATGCTGGGACCTCAGGCTGCTTGTGTCCCAGAATCATGGAATGCTTTGGGTTGGAATGGACCTTGAAGATACCAACCCCCCTGCCACTGATAGGGACACCTCCCACTAGACCATGTTGCTCAAAGCCCCATCCAATCTCTTATTGAACACTTGGCAGCAATGAGGCATCCACAATGCCTCTAGGCAACCAGGGCCAGTGTCTCACCACCCTAACAGTAAAGAATTTCTTCCTAAATAGCTTTGTAACTACACCCTTTGGACATAGTTATGGACATGGTTCTCTGACAATGTATTAGTTTAAGCAGTCCCAGCCTCCAGCTATTGTTTCCTGCAGTCATGCCATCCATGCTGCTGCTGTTTGCAGGACCATACAGAAAAGCAGTAAAAGAGATAAAGACTTCTCATCTGAATGAGCTCCCTGATACAGTCCAAACAGTTGTGTTGGTGGCTGCAATGGAGAGCAGGGTGTTTGGAGAGTGAAGGAGGACTTAGTGGCTGGAGATGCCTTCTGGCAGGGGCTATGGGGAAGGGCTTACCTGAATTTTCTTGTCCAGGATATTCTCTGCATTTCTGCACTTCTTCTGGGTCTGGTGAACCTGGAGGTCTGTGCTTCTCTTCAGGTAATGGGTCTCCATGTTTGTTTTGGCCTTTATCTCTTCAAGCTCATCCATGAGGTAAGCAATCATTTTATCTTTGTTCTAGTGAAGGAGACAGAGAAGCACAAAAGCAAGTCTGGAGACTGAGGTCAGCTCACAGTTTCTTAATCTTTCCACTCCCTGATAAACTTAGAAGATACAGGGATGTACTCTGAATATTGCACTTTCCCTGCATGTTGCTTCAATTCAGCCTGGACTTCAAAGGGAAGTGTGATTTGTAACCCATACAGAAGGCAATAAACTCATTAGCCAGGAGTGATTACCCCTGGAGAGGGCAGAGTGATGAACAGAGTGGGAGGAGACCCCAGGCCTCCCAGTCTCTGGTCCAGGAATGGATTCAGTCTTGCTTATAATAAGCATGAAAAAAAGCCAAATAATTTTATCTGCTTAGGCTTAAATTTAGGCTTTATTAACCTCTTGGATTAAGGCTGTCTCAGTGAGTAAAGCACAAGGGTGGGATAATGCCTCAGCCCCATGTAAGCCAAAGGTTATTTCCTTAAGTAGGCTCTGTTCCTTGGATTCTTTTTTTTCCAGTTACACAGTAACTTTATAAACACAACCTTAGGAACAGGTGAAAATCTCATCTTGTCTCACTCATGTTTCAGCAGTTCAGTTCTTTCATGAAATCTCACCAGGGAGATGGTGCCCACTTTGTTATAAAAGTATATACCCAGGGTGAGAAATAGCTGCCAAGGAAAAGCTGGCTGTGAGCTCCCAGACCTCTCCCCATGCCCTGGAGAGCATGGAGCTGAGCTTTCCTGAAGGGACTCTGTCCCCAGGAGCTCCCCCATGGGCAAGATTCCTTAGCCAATGTGCTCCATTTGTCCAGCTTTTGGAGCCTGCTCAGCAAGCACTGTTGATTTGGGATTGTTGTTTTGTTTATTCCTTTTTTTTTTTTTTTTTTTTTTTTTTTAAGTAACAGATAGAAGTTCATTAATCTGGGGTTGGAACTTGGAAGAACTGCCAGTAAAATGAAAAACTCTAGACTTTTGTATTAAGATCAAAGCCTCCTATGTAATTATGCAAGATCAGTCTCAATGCCTCTGGTTTGGCGCCTGATTGCTCCATTACAGCTTTTCTCTTTGCTTTCCTGCCATGCTGTGATGGGTTTGACATTCATCAGCCAAGCCTTGCAGCTGAAGATGAAATACCAAAGTGCTGGCATTTAAATGTTTTGAAGCCCACATATCTTGTCTCTGAAGCACCCTCGCATTCCTTAGCTGTGTAAACATGGAAAAATGCCACTGGAAGGAGGCAGCCCAATAGTGCTGTGCTTAAAAGCCTCTGCAGCATGACTCATTTGGATAAGCTTTCCTTATAAGAGGAGTTTAGGACACTTAAAAGGAAAATCCTTCCCTCTGCAACTCTTTTCAGATATCACTAGAGTAAAGTATATTTATAAGGCTCAGGACAATTAGGGGCCTTGGCTGATGCTCATTTGTGGGTTTAAAAGTCATGTGTTCACATTTTTTTGACGGTTTCCAACATCAGATATTGTTTTACAGCTACATCATCATATGACTGCAGACAGCCACAGACATGATCTCTTTGTGCCCTTTTATTTTCCCTGGTGTGAAATTTTGGAGCATATTAGAAGGGGTTGTGTTCCTGGTCAGTAGACATAGGAGGTGACAGTACCACTCTGAAATTGTTTTCCTGTATTATGCTGGAATTGTGTTTAAATTGAGGGGCTGGCAGAGAGACAGGGGAGGTGCTAATGAAAAATACAGATTTTTTTTTTGTGGCACTGAGGCTCAGCAAAGCCAAGCTCTGCTGATGTCAGTGTGTTCCTGCTAAGGATCTGCAGACAGATCAGAGAAGGATTCATCACGGGTCCCAGAGTACTCCGAGAGGTGGGCAGAGCATGAACACTTTGCCAGGTTATTTTTTTTTTCATTTCAGATTTTAGTAAATCAGAGTGAAAAATTCTTTTGATTCCAGCACTCCAGGCCTCAGTCGGGATGGGGGCCCATCTGCTCTGTTTGTTTTCTTTGTTGTAGGGCATGTTTGTGGTTTGATTTGGTCTGTGATGTTGTAAAATATCTTCATTAGAGGCTGGGAGTCTGGGGGCTTGGTTACTCAATCCAAAGCAGACGGGAAGTGAAATGCAAAACCCCTCGGGTGGTTTATGGCTTGGAGAGGGAAAGTTGGCTGCGAGTGTCAGGGCAGCTACTGAGCCCGAGTGATGGACCTGGTGCTGCAAGAATTGGGGCACATTTGATATGAGGCTGCAGGTAGTAAATGCAGCAGTAAATGCCACAAGCCAGGGGCACCATCTGTGGAGTATGCTGTTCCCTGAATTTCAAGAACAGGCACTGGGAAAACAAGCTAATATTTATTCCTTCTGGTTTAGCACAGCAAAGGTCCCAGCCAGGACACGGTTCACTTTCATAGTTAATGCAGTAAATCTCTGGGCTGCTTGCTTGGGATGACTTCAGCGTTGAATCTGCCAAACCAAAGATGCAAAATCATACCTTGTGTGTCCAAAACTATCATAAAACTGGCAGAGACCAAGATCAAAACCCAGGAAATAGTTGCCAAGAGCCAGGCTGCTTCGCTAGCAGGTAAACAAGCTGATTTCCTCTGATCTCCCAGCTCACAGACATCAGCTCAGAGGCCTGTCTGCTGCTGCCACTGGTGCCACAGGAGTCTACCCCACAGATGCTGTTTGGCAGCAAAAGCAACTGCACTGAGCTGGAGAGTGTCTGTGCATGCCTGTGTTTTCATTTACTTTGATTTATGTCTTGCAAGTGCCACCTAGAGCTCTCGGCTCCTCCACAGCAATTAGTACTTACTGGTATTTAAAATACAACTGCTTACAAAAACAGCAACCAGGAGTGAACAGAGTGAGGAATTCCTGCAGTAGGATAAATCCCTGCTGCCATTTGGTGGGCAGTGGAAGGGGGCAGAGGTGCCGTGCTCTGTGCAGGTAGTGAGTGTCCATGTTTTGCACACAGTAGAAAACAAAGAGTGTGTAGCAGCAAACAGAACCCTTGCAGCCACCCTAGAACCATGGATTGTGCTTCTGCACAGAGGGGTAAAAACAAAACCAGGCTGAGAGCATTTCAGCTCTTTTAGAAACATCAGTGCTTTCCAAGAGGAGAGAAACCAAAATAAATAAAAACATTTAGCATTTGATTTGTGTGCCATTAGAAGGAAAAATGAGCTGAGCAGACTAATACAGCATTAATTAGCATCTCATTAAGAGCTAACAAGGTTGAAAACAAACATACAGGCAATGTGAATGAAGCAAAGACCGTGTTTTTCTGGTTCTATGATTAGATTTGCTCACTTTTGTTTTCTCATCCACTATAATGGAGACAACCATGTAAGCTTTTGTCTACAGGTCTGTGCATTACTATTGTTCAAAGTACTCCAAAATCACCAAGCTGTATTTTTTTATTTAATTAGTTGGCAAGGTGACAAATCAGACAAGTGTCTGTAAAACTGCCTATGGGAAAATCCCGTATAAAATGAATAAAAATTGTTCTCCCTTGGGAGACACAGTGAGACACCATTATTTTTGGCACAGGAGGAAAGCAGTACTTGAAAGTACTCTTGTCTTTGATTTGTTATCAAAGCTGAAATTATAAGGAAGCCCAGAAAAGGACTTTTAAGCTGGAAACATAAAACCAAAATCCCAGGTGAGTGCAGATACCACTTGATAAGGCAAAAAGCAAGAACCAAATTAGCAGAAGTTACTGAAAGAGCATGGGGGAGAGCACCCTCTCAGCAAGGAAGCTGTGCACCTTCCTGTGACTGCAAGAGGCAGGAGAGGTGGGGATCAGGATGCAGAGAGATGCCCAGCCTGGCAGTGCCAGGATGTTGCTGCTGGTGCCTGATGCAATGACCACGAATCAAAATCAACAAACATTGATCCTTCTTGTTGATCCTGTTGTAGTTCCCACAACTGTTCTCAGTTTGTCTCCTAACTTAATAACTTTCCATTTCCTTCAGTGACTCCTTTCTCATGTCTGCTACAGCCACAGAATTATTTTCATCTTAGTACACCCATGTGTATGCTGTGAATTTCCAGGATCTCTGCTAGTGGATGAATACTGACCTAAATGAATTTTCTCATCTTCTACATTCTTGCTTTCTTCTCTGCTGTTCTAATATCTCCCCCAGACTTATGGTGTTTCATCAGTTTTAGACAGCTGCAGACACTACCAGCACAAGTAGATCCTTCTTGTTCTTACAACCATTCTGTATTTAAGTTTAACTTTCCACTGCACATGCATCCAGGCAGCCAACATGTCCTATAAACTGTATTTCACCAGCATGTCAGTGGCTTAAAGTTTCTCTCTGTAGCCAACAATATTCTGGCTTGATTACTCTCTACACTTTAGTCCAAAGACAAAATTCAGTGATATTGATTCTTTCCTCAGATGCCCTTGCTGTCCCTTTTGCTCAGTACTGAACCAAGTGTCAGATTCTTGTTCCAGTCCATGTATAGCTCTGGACCTGGCTGCCTTCTGCTTGTTTTCTGTCACATGCTCTCCCATGCCTCAGCAGGGCTAGGCTGTGTTTGCATGTTTCTGCACAGAGCTGCATGTGCTTTTGCTCCAAAGAACACGTGAGCATCAACTCTGTTCTTTCTGGTGAGCATGAAAGTGACCAAGGATATGCCATTCAATTGATCTGCACTTGTTTAACAAGTCTGACATATTCAGAATGCCCCAGATTTGCTGTGCATGCAAATGCCATTTGTGTGGTGCAGGCAAAAGGGCTGAAGCTTTCCAGAAAGATCAAGTCGACAGCATACATGCAATAACACTGATCTGCCCTTCTGTAGGACTCCCTTATTTGGGGTTTTCTAATATCTAGAAGCCCAGAAAAATAGATTAAAATAATGAACTTTTCTGCAGACAAAATTGTAGGTAGAAAAATTACATGCTCCTATGTCAGCTTTCTTTCTTTCTCATTCCTTTATTGTCACACTGTCTTCTGTACTAGGTGTCATGTTTTCTGACAGAAGCTTAGATATTGCTGTCTGCAGATAACCCCTTTCTTACTGACTGCAGATGTCTGTGCTTTACCACTCCCAGCAGTGTGTTTGAGGTATTCTGAACTGATCACTGTCTCTCATTATTATGAGCACTTTGAGCTCTCATTTGAAAACCAGCTCTTAAAGCCATTAGCAGGCTTATTCAGAATGCAAATCAATATAACAGTTATTCTGCTTCTATATTCCTAAATGATGGATCACTACGTATGCCACAAGTCATCTCATCTGAGTGTTGGTTCCTCAGCTGCAGAGGGGAGCTGCTAGCAGCCTTCCTCCCTGGCAGGATGCCTGGTGTTAAATGATCTCACCTGAAGTTCTGTTTCAGTTTCTTTCTTGACAGCTTGCAGCTGTTTCTCAAGTGCCTTTATCTCCTTCTTTCCTTCCGCCTCCCTGAAAAAAAATACAATCACTTGAATATATCAAAAAAGACAAGGGGAAGAAGAGGAGCTTCCTGCCTCCTGCGACACTGCAGTGCCTACCTGAGCACTGCCCTCTTACCCTTCTCACTCAGTGAAGTTCTCACAGCTGAATTCAAAGAAGTTCAAGCACACAGAAGCTTGACCTGCTGCTTCAGAAAAGCAGAAGCCAAGCCCCTTCCCGGGGGCTGAGTAGCAAAAAGTCATTTATCTCTTCATTCTCAGCCTCAGGGAGGCAGCACATCTGCAAGTTGGGAACAGAGCCTCCTCACCCAAACCAGTGACTTGGTAAGGTAATTCCCAAAAAAGAGGTGCAACACTGAGTAAAGAGGGGGGTGGGGGGAACAAAAGGGGAAATGAGACCAAAAAAAGAGATTCTCTTGTTTAAAGCCTGGAGTAGAGTTGAGAATGATGCCATTCCTATAGCAGAGAGGAAAGGATGCTATTGATTTTCTGCATTTCAGGCAAAAATCTCCCTGATTCCATGCAGAACCATGCCTCATCAGCAGGCAGTGCCAAACTGTGGAAGTTTCATTACATGTATGGAATATAGTTTCTTCATATCAGACTTAAAATCTTACTAAAAAAACCCCAGATTCTGAGGTCAGTGAAGGGGTATGGGTGAAGTCCAAAAAGCTACTGCACTGTTTACCTGTTTAAAACACAACAGATACTGTAAGATTCTAGGTCTTATTATTATCTTGTTTCACCCTGAGTGTTTTTGTAAGTTTTTGTGCTTATGATTTGCCAGTAAATCCTAGAGCTGGTACCAAGATTTCATACCCTATCCCAACCTTACTATCAAACATGTTTTATTTTCAAGAGCCCTTAGTTGGGTGACTGTGATAAAAGCTTCTGGTAAGGAGCCCCAATCTTACTGCAGACTGTTTTCAGACTGGTAAATTGACACAAAACCAGGCAAGTACATATTATATCAAAAGACAGATCAAGTTTGTTTCATGCAAATAATGTATAGTAGAACAAACAACACAGTGGTTTTTAGAATGGGATAAAAAGGATTATGTAATTTCTGATTATAATTTGCTCCTTTTCATGTTCCAATATTGGGTAGTCATTCCCCATGCAACTGCTGCTTTCTTTTTTTGCTGTCTCTTCTATGGATAAACAATAAATCTCTTGGGTTTAGACAGTGGAAGAATTGGGTTTCATGCTTGAAATCTCACATTTCACTGGAAGCTGGGGACTTGTGTTGGAGGCAGACCACTGAGACACCACTGGGGCTGTTCCAGTAGATTGGACTCATGACAAATCATGACTTAGAGCAGCAGTTTTGCTGCCTACTCTAAATGATGGGCCTGAGCTGCTAAGCAGAACAAAGTAGCTTTAAAATGGTCAAATACTTCTCTGATGACTGCTGTTCTCTCTGACAGGCTGGGGATTGAACCAGAGCTTCCTGTGCTAAAAAAACACAGCCCTCCAAACCTCCACTGCACGGAATTTTGAGCTAAGGAATTTCCATTTTGAGTTGAGATTATAATAGACCTGTACCCTAACAGATTTGGGACAGAAGATCTGTAATTCAGGGACTGGGGGATTAGCTTTAAGTATGACAACTGCCTCTGCCACCATCTGTGCTTGCCTCTCACTGCTAAAGGGGAAAGGGAGGATGTTAGCATCAAGGTCAGAGCAGATCCTCCTGGGCATCACACCACGTAAAGACCATATGTTGCTGGCCCCAGTTTGAACAGGTTTTCTGCTGCTCTGGCTTTCACTGGGGACAAAGAGTTAAAGATTAGGGATTTCCTACATCACTTATTGTTTTAATTGATATGGAGCAGCATTTCACAGCATTTCATCTGCATTAATGCAGACACTGGTGTTCACTGTGGTGAAAGCTCAGGGAATTCAAAGCCCTGATCAGAATCAGAACCATGAGTTATTTCTTTTTCAAAGGGAAAAGAGTGCTATTTGTAAAGCAGACAGTATAATTCAATTTGAAAAAGTGGAATTCTTTCTGTATCTTTTTTTTGTTGTTTTTAACATGTACTGGGGTACAATGGACTTCAGCTTTCAGCAGTTAAGCAGAAATGTACTGAAAATAACACTGACCTGATGGAGGAGTCATGAAGCTTTCCTTTTTTTGCCTTCTCTCTCTCATTGGCTTCTGTTAGGCTACTAAATGTTCCAAATTCCTGCAGCTCCTTCATAGTAGCTGTAATTACATCACTTGCATACTGCCTGCAGGAAGAAAAGGAACACAACAGAAGAAATTTATCCTTCATCCTTTATTGTTTACAGCAAAAAAGGTAAGGAAATATAACATCACATTTCTGTTCTTAAATCAAACTCAGGAGTGTTTTTTCCATGATACCTGCCTCTTTTGCATGTTGAGAATTCTGTATTAGGAGCTGGTTGAAGTTCATAACTTCAAAATGCTGTCCTGAATGCTACTCCAGGAAATAGCAAAGAGGCACAAACATATCCATGTTGTGCTGCCAGACTGTGCTGATGCCTTCAGTAGTGATGACAGTTTGGTAGATTTTGGACAATGGGATGTGAGGATGTGAACTATGTGTCTATGAAGGGCTATCTGGGTGCCAATACATCCCAGAACTACCCTAAGCTGACCTTAACACATACATGGGCTTGCCCAGTTCATTGGATTTCATGGCATATGGTATTAATGTTGTAGCATTTTCCTCATTTGTGCAAGGATCTTCTTTAAGCCCTTTGTTAAAATAACACTATAAGACAGAAGCCAGGATGCAGAAAAAGGCATAACAAATGCTCATTTCACCAGTTTGCCTCTTAAAGCAAAGGCTGTTATGTTTTCTGCAAATCAACTCACTTGATTAGGTGCAGGAATAAAATTTACTTTAAAAACAAACAAACAGAAAACCTAAAACACTTTGGTCTTTATACACATTACACGTTCCATAAAGGAGAATGGCTGCAGCTGGCAAGAAGGTGATGTTTGCCTGCAGAAAAACCAAGTTCACAAGGCAATGCTCAGATCCCATTTTGCCTCTACATATCTGCCAGGGGAAGCTGACTCCAGATACTGGAACATCATCACCACTGGCTAGATCCTGGCATCCCAAGCAACCATTATCATGGTTAATACTTAGCTACTCCATTCCTAAGAAACTGGTTGTCATTACTTGGTATCCAGCAAGGCCAGAACTAAATGGCCTATGAAACTATACCCCACTGTGCTCCTTAGAGATATTCCTTCTGGGCCATGAGTGAGATACACCAGCAGCAGGAGAGTGGGAAGCCTGTGTTTTTGCTTTCTAGAGATAGAACTTTACAGGTCTGAACATCCCCCATAGCCATCCATCATATTTGTGCTTTGCTCACCTGTCAGCCTGGATCTTCCTGAGATTCTCTTCAGGCAGAGCACTGTGTTTCATGGCCATATTGCGAAGGCGAGTACTTTTTACATCTTCAGTTTTTTCCACTTGCTGCTTGTCTTTGATGTTTTTCAGCGACATGGAGGAAACTGTTTCACCACCCCCTTGCCTTGCTGACATAAGCTCTTGGCAGGTAGTGTCCAGCTCTCTCTGAGTCTCTGTGATTTCTTTCATTTCCTGGCTGCCAGTCTAAAAGGGAGTAAGAGAGACCCGTTTGCACATTTGGGCAGTAGAAATCAACTCTCTGCAACATTATGTAAAAAGAAGGTAAATAATAGTAAGCTAGAACAAAGCTATAAAGTTTTTAGTGTATGTTGTATTCTTCAAAGACTGGAAAATGAGAATCATTCGTCTTGTTTAGCTTTGAGCACATAATGAGGGCTTATTAAAGTTCATGAGATCAAAAGTCATAAAGTGCCATGACTAGAAAAGGCCTCAGAGGATCAATTAATCTGCTCCAGGAGATGATGGTTCAACCTGTGTCATTCCCAACAATCTGACATCTTCTTAATGCCCTCCAGCAATGGAGACCACGCACCCCCCTGCCACTGCCAAGTAAATCTTTACTGTAAGGAGTTTTTTTCACCTCAACTGCAGTTGAGCTTCTGACTTTTGGCCTGGTCTCTGTAGGCACAGAGAACAAATTTTTCTTTCTTCACAGCAGCAGCTTCAATGGAAGACTGTTCACCTGTTTCCCATCTGCCTTGTCCCTGTCCCCAATATTTCCCTCTGCCTGTCACCATGACCTCTCCCTGCAGTGTTACTGTAGTGACAAGATCTGTGGAAATGAAAGTGACAAACCTCAGCTATCTGCTCAGCTGTTTTCTTGAGACAGTGACAGTAGAGGAAGTTAAACATGAAGTCAAAGATGAAATTCAAAATATTGGCAGCTCTCTTCAACATGGAAAATTATCCTGTGACCATGTACAATGTTTTTTAAAAGCCCCAGAAAAGCAAAAGCACATTATAAAATCCACTGAGATCTTGTTCCTAGGAATTTATCTGCTTTATGTGCTACAGGTTAGAATGCAGATGTATACCCTAGGATATTAAAAGAAAATTTTCCTGCCTGTCTACCAGCATCTGAACATGTAGCTGAATACTTAATAGCAGTAGTGCTGGAGTGAGTTATCCCAGTCACTGCCAGCCCCATCCCAGTCTCTAGTTGCCTACTCCCCACCGTGGCTGCCTGGGGAAATGGATCAGAGAACTCACTGAGCTGAAACATTTTCCAGAAAAAAAGAAGGTAAAAAAAAATAAAAGTTTATTTTTAGCAGTACCAGTTGTCAGTCCAGATCCCTCCACAACCACACACATGTTGGTGCCAACACAGCACAGAGGTCAGAGTAAAATCAAGCAGTCAGGGCAGCAAATGTGCATCCCAGTAGTATTTCCAAGTAGGTCCTTGGTCCAGTGAGGCTCCACAGCACTGCCATGGTCTGTGGGGACATTACACAGGACTCTGCAAGGAGCTGCTTTGTTCTGAGTATCTTTGACATCCCCAGTGGCATGAATCAGCCTCTGGAAATGCCTGACTCACCACAGACTACAGAAGGGAGTCTAGGTGACTACATGCTTAATTTTTGGACAGTTAAATTTACATGAAACAAATTGCATGCAAAATATACAGACAGATGAAAATTACATACTTAATTAGAAAAAAAGGGTTCAAATAGCTTGCTGGTGATGCCTGTACTTCAGAAAGAAATAATTTTGGCAAACAAACCACTGTAATATCACGAAGCTGTGTTCCAATAGATGTTTTTAATATCTGGCAAAGTTCAAGACAGGCTATAAACTGGATTGTCTGTAAACAGCAGGGATTTAAACACTAATAATTACCAAATAACTATCTCAGAGCACAGAGTTTGTAAACTGCATGTGCTGCCATCTGTGTAGTCTCCTAGCTGTTTATCTTTCACTAGTCTTTTGCCCAAAATTCAGCAAATAGAAATGCTGCCTTCCTCTGCACTGCATGAAGCAATGTACATGAGTCCCTGATTTTGAAAATCAATGAGGTGCTGATTAATCCACTCAAAAATGTCATCAACTGAAATTCAGATGCCAGTCTTTGAAAATGTCATTGATTTGTTTGGCTGCCAGAGCTCCAGGATGCTTTGCAAATGCACATCTTCTACAAATACAATGATAACAGCCAAATGTAAACTGAGGAATGGGGAGGAGTAGCAAATTACAGAGCACCAAAGTTAGCAAGTAGCTCCTCTAATCCATTTTCTTGTTTCTGCATTGTTTCCTTCTTAATACATTATGGCATCTTTAAGAACACAAGTAAGGTTTACAGTCTGGGAGAAAATTGTGTTTTAAGAAGTCACTTGGTAGAAATTACTGTGATTGAAGAGCAAAGCCAAGATGTTTTCTCTATAATTTAAGTGTACTTTTAGTAGGTCCATCAACCTGAGTCTGTGTGTCTGAAGGAGAACAACTCCTGTCATCCTGGGGGTGTGTTCTTCCTCTGTGATTTTGCTGTTAGCACATCAGAGGTTTCCCACTCAGCTCTGTGAGGCAGAAGCATCCTCTGGAAGCAGGCAAGGCTGGCTCACAGGGCAGGATTGCCCTCTATAGCACAGTCTAAGCATTGTTCTCATTCTGAAACTCATTCTGATCTGCTTCTTCTCTGGAACAATTTAATTTTTTTAAATAATGAAGTATGGAAAGAAAAAAACACAGAAAGCAACAAATTGATTTACATTTCTCTTGCATTTTTAGTGGAATATGAGACAGAGTCAGCAGCTTTAGGTCTGAAAACTCAAATCCCAGTTTTTATTTCTATCCTGGTCACATGCTTTTTTTCTCTTTTGAGTTCCTCTTAACAAAGAATATCAAACCTGCTTAAACTGGAAACACACAGCTGTATCACTTAAAATATATGACAACAGAACTTAGAACCATTTACCCCTCAGGATGGGCCCATCCTGTTTCCTATGTCTATCAGCTACCAGAAATACCACAACACCTTCCTCCACAGCAACAAACCTCTGCCTGAGCACTAGGGCTTCTTCTCTGTTCTTTGTATCTCTGCCCAAACCCTCTTGATGCCTATTACAAATCATCTAATTTATAGTGGTCAATAAGCATGAGTAGTTACTAATATATTTTGATGTAGAATCTTTCTTAATTCTTTGTCTGTGGGGTCTAAAAGATGTTTTGTGTGGACTTAGGAACAGAAACACTCTGGTTTTTAGTACTCCTATTCTACATTTTAAAAAATAGCTGCATATCTGTATAAAAACCTCAATATGTTTTGTTTTCTTTTCCCTAACCTTTGCTTGTCATCTAGCCACAACAATTTTAAAATTATTTTGCACAAAGTCTTGACAAAGGCTTCTCAGTGATGCTGCAGTATAAATACTGAAGGTGGTCATCCATGCACTTCTGTTGTGTTCCTTCAGCCAAAGGTCATGGAGCACTTAGCAGAAAATACACAAGTTGATTTTTAAAAAATGCTGCTAGAAGCCATAAAACAAAGACAAGAAGAAAACCAAGACAGGTTTCTTTAAAGGGGAAGGATATAAGCACATACATGGCTGATGTTTGCCTCGCCCTCACATGGCACTGGCATGATATATCCAAGAATTGTGAGCTGCTCAACACAATCCTCCAGCACAGCAGTAAACATCAGAGCTTCCAGATGAGTTAATTTTTCCATTTCCTTGGTATCTGTGCTCTTGCTAAGAGGAACAAAGACAAAAGATACCAATAAGAAAGGCATCAGAGTGTTAGTAACAGTAGTTTAAACTAAAGGCAGACCTGAAATAGCCTTATTTGCAGCCTTTCATATACTTCCCTTGCTTTGTTTATAGCCTTTCATACACTGTTTATAAGAGGAGTCATGCTCTGCTAATGGCTGCATTCAGGGACACTGGGAATGTTTAGCTTTCACAAAACAAAGTAGGTTCTTGTCCCTCCTACAGCAGATCTGTAGACAGGCTGAGAAGGGAATGGATATGGATGGAACAAATGGGGTGAGGTGGCCTCACCCATTCAGTTCGGTTCAAGTGTTTCATGACTCAATTTGTTCTTTGAGAAACAACAGGAAGAAGGAGCCTGTACAAAATGAGGAAAAAAAAACCAAACCACACCTCATAAAACCTCAGATGGTGAACCTTCATGCTCTAATCATTCCTCCTTATGACTGCATAACTTAACTTTTTTATGATCCCAAACCCCTCAGCAGGAGCTCTTATCACCTTAAGATGTCAAAAGGCAAACATAAACCAAACCTGGACTAGGTAAGAAGTCCTTAAACTGCATGTCAAATGTGAAACTTCAGCATCCTTTTGCCTTGCTTACAGATGGAATACTGTGAAAGTGCATCTAGGGATGGGTGGAAGTTCACTACTAATCCAGGTGAAATTGGTCCATTTAGAAAAATGCATAGGGAAACACTTGCATAAGAATGGAGATTTTTAATGCTTTGGTAAGCCATTAGGCAATGCTTTCAAACCCTCTACTCACAAGAGAGGTATTTCTTATTTAGCATCTAGCACAAGTGGAGTCTGTCACAAGAATGGAAGAAGCATCAACGTCCACTGACAAAACCTTCATCTGGCTGCTATACCTACCATTGGGCTTGTGCATCTGTAACATATGATAGGTCTGCAGAATATTACAGTCCAATCTGTAAACGTGACAAATAAATTAATCAGACAATGCTTATTAACATGATTTATAGGATAAAACAGGGGCACATTCTATAAAAATGAAAGTGGTTTAGATGCAGGTATGCTCTGGAAATAAGTGATTTTTCATAAGTAATTTTACAAGTGTCTTAAAAAATTCATAGTTACTATAACTTCCCTGAGACTGTTACCATTTGTTCTTGTCCTTTGTCGGTTTTGGTGGGGAAAATACAATCATTTACAGTTGGAACATAAAATTAATTTCACGTGGGTAGAAAATATGTCGCTTCACAGTACGGGTTTAGTAGATGTGTGTTAGTATCATAATAGCTAAACCAAACAAAAATAACTTATATTTCATGTATTTGTTCCTTGATGTCCCTCCTCTTGGTGTTGTTTAATGCAAAGTGCTGTGATGTAGCAGGACTGGTATTTGCAGCAGATATAAATGTTCAGCAGGTACCAGCGCTGCTGCACAGACACCTCAGATAAGACGTGGTGCACGCTTCCAGCTGTTTGTGTTCAACCCCATGCACAGGTACAGGAGACAACCCGGGGGGTGATGAAGGGAATAGAAATTCTGTTTTACAAGAGGTTAAAAGAATTGAGGACTGTGATTATGCTCTGTAAATATGTATGAAGAGTAGATATTAGGGAGAGACAGAGCTACTTAAGCTAAAGGCCAATACTGGTCTAGAGTCAAAGAAATGTAATTTCCTTTAAGCCAGGCAATTATGATAAGGTTTCTAACTTCTGGATGAATGAAGATATGGAACAACCTTTCAGACAAGCTAAGACAGAGGCACCCTGAATTATGTCAAGAAGCTTGCTTAAATCATGACTGAAAAAGGTAACAGCAAAGGAGTGGTTTTGAAGATTATCAATATGTTTACTCTCCTTCTTGTACTATTTCTACTGACTTAGCAAATTAGTTCCACTGTTCAGGCATTCTGATAGTCACCTATGACTAAGAAGGAACTCATTTCCTCCCTTTGCTCGAGAGATTTTTTTCTCTCATTTCTCTTCATTATAAAAAAATAAAAATTATACAGCTTGATATATTAACAAATAAATCACTAATAAGATGTAAAATAAACTAAAACCATGACTTTTCCTATCTTTTCACCCTCAGAATCAATGATAAAAGTGGAGATGCACAAATTGAATTTTTTTACATAAAGTCAGACAATGTCTCTTTCCAGTTGAAAAAGTGCCAGCAGGCACTATTAAAATATTTTATGTTTTACTAGTTTTATCTTTTTAAGAAATCTACAATCCATATTTTGAGTGTAAACAACACAATATCTAAACATCATAAAAATAATCTATTACATGTAGAATCCTGATGCTAAAAATATGGTGAAAAAAAAAAAAAGCAGTTGTGACAGAGCTGTGAGAGATGATTATGACAGCATTCTGGAAAGAAGAAATAACACTTGCAGATCTCATAGGAAAAAGTGACTTATTTGGAAATAAACGAGGATGCAGTAGCTTTTCCTCTATCCCATCAGCAGCTTCTGTCCAGGGGAGATATAATGAGTGTTAAGAAAGCTCCCAGCTGGAATATTTCTGTAAAGCCTGCTGGTGTATATTCTGCCTCCTATGTATCTCCTCTTATAACCATGTACTCAGCAGATGCCTGTGCCAAAGGACTCTGGGCTTACATTGACTTGGAAGTGAGAAGGAAACCACTGTCTGGGGCATTAAAACCCACTACAAATAGGGAGCTTTCCTCCCTGGATTTTAGTTTCAATGCAGTGACCACAGGCCTTCTTCATGCAGAAATTGGCATTGACCTTAATCACTGTGCTTTTCTGAACTCCCTCATTAAACTCTATTAATAATAAAAAAAATAATAAAATAGAGGTATGTGAAGGATTCAGCTTCCCCCAAGAGTTTAGGCTGACATTCTTTCCCTGCTGATCTAAAGGGAAAGAAAAACATATCAAGAAATAAGTTTTAAAACAACTGTATGAAAGGTCTGGCCTCCTGCTCCTTTGGGGATTGCAACTGCCTCTGCTGTGTGAGAGTTCTGGATGCACATTTCTCCCATCCTCCTGTCTGAGAAACTAGAACAGCTCCAAAAGCAGCATTTTTTGCAGCATTCCTTTTACTTATTTAACGAGATACTGATGAATTTAAAGCTGAGAATATCATAGCTCCTTTAGCTCTTTTTTGCAAATGATTGACAAAGAGATTACAAAAAAAATATCTCTTACACAAGCAAAATAGTTGTGGCCTTACAAAACTGCCTACTATATATGACAAATATAACATTAGTTGCTCCAAATGAAAGGGAAAAGGAACCTTGACAAGCTTGAAAATCTTGGTTTTGGCTTAGAGATGCAATTTAGGTTTCATCCTAACTACAGAAAAAGCCTTTTTATTCCTCCTTTCTGAGTACTGAGTGCAGGAATGAAAGATATAGTTCTACTTTTAGCTGTATGTCCCGTATGGGCCTAAATGTGTATGGAACAGGGACAGATTCAGGAGTATTTGTTGGCTGTGTCATCCCTACTGCTGGAAAACAGAAAGGTAGTTTATTCTCCCCAGAGCAGGGATTGTGTCCTTTCTCTCACCAGAGGTTCCTCGCATGCATTTGGTGCTGTTAACTGGGTAGATTAACAAGTGTTGTTCTGCATTTTAACTCTTCCTTAAAGTAGAAGCCAACTGGATAATTTTGAGAGTAATACTCCATCTTTTCTCTGTTCCTAATAATTTTACCTCTGAGAAAAACATCAGCCTACAAGTGCTGAGTGCTTCTGCTCTGGCACAGCAAAGTACAGAGAGACTTTATTCCCCTCCTGGATCAGGATCTAATTCCTCGGTTCCGTGTGAAGCTTTCCAAGTCAACTTGGTGACAAGGTAAAAGTAGATTCAATTAATGAGATGACTCTGGGCATATGTTCAGATGCAGTTTACACCACTTAGGAACAGATTTACAGTGAAAGTCCAGATGGCCAGGGTATGTTTCATATTGGAGTAAGTTCCTGTATCACCTAAAGCACTCTGAAATTGCTCCTGACTTATTGTCTCTCTGAGGGAAGTGCCAGAAATAGGGAAGGAATGACCCTGACTTGGGAAAAGGAGTAAGAACACTCTTCCACCTATTCTTATTTAGGAAAACACAGGCATGTCAGTCTTCATTACAGGGATTTGAGAGTAGAAATTCAGGTTTTTCTATCACCGAGGCAGCATAGAGAGCAGAAATGTTGAGACGGCTCACTAATTCAAGGTGAGAATGGGGGAAGACAGGCAGGGCCCATCAGAAGAGGGGCCCAGAGCCCTGGTCACCTCAGAAGCTCCAAGCGCTGCTATTTATCTCCTGCTGCTCCTTTGCCGCCGGGCTGCGGCCCCACTCGCCCGGCCAGGCCTCCCCCCAACCTCCGCTCCATCCCGCTCCCATTTCGGGCGACCGCAGCACCCTGGCCACGGCGGTACGGGGCCAAGCATCCAAAGCCCACCCGCCTGCCGTCTGCGGGTGCTGGGCCCGGCCCGGTCCCGGCCCGGTCCCGGCCCGCTGCGGCGCTCACCGGGACGCAACGGCGGCGGCGCCCGTCTCCACGGCAACCACCACGCTACGGGGGCCTCGAGGGGCTGCCAGGCGGGTGCCTGCACGGCGGGTGTGAGGCCGCCCCTCCCCGCATCGCCACCCGGAGGAGAGGCAGGACTCGCGCAGCGGGGCGGTGGACGGTACCGGGGGCCGTTGTACCCTCCCCGCCGGGGCGGGATCGGTTTCTCCTGCTCAGGCGGTGCTGGAGGCAGCCCTCATGGGGTCCTTCGCGGCCCATATCCCGGAAGGCAGCGCGGGCGTTCTCCCTTTCGCCGCCATCTTGGATCGCCGCCGCGGGGTGAGAAGGGGAGCGGCGGCGGCGCGGGGTGAAGGTTGAGGGGCAGCTGCCCCCGCCATGGGACTCGCGGCGGGCGCGGGGCTCTCGGGGCGTCGCGGCATGCGCTGTGCCGAGAGGGTAGAGGGCGGGATGACGCCGATGTGCGGCGGATGGTCCTGGCTGCAGGTTGAGGCTCGCAGCTGCAGGGGGGCCTCGGGGCCCCGTTCTGTGCTGACGCGGAGGGGTCTCCCCTTCCTTCCCCTGTGAGGCCTCCTCGCCCTGCTGTGGGTGGCCCCCGGCCGGCTGGATGTTCCGGCCCCCGGACCTGGCCCGCGGCAGCTCCCGCTCGCTGGGCTTGGCAGAGCTGCCAGCCCGGTGAATTCATGGCTTTTGTGTCGTTTCTAGGCCTGCTGGGACCAGGGCTGCAGGAGGACACCATGACCGGGAGGTGAGTGACATCTGCGGGGAACGATCCGCAGGGGCTGCTCTGGTTTCCCAGGAAGGCTCCTCTGGCCGGCGTCTGGCTTGGCCCTTTGATAAACGCCTTCTGAAGCCTTTGCCTTGAGCCGGTTGTGTCTGTTCATGGGCTCTGCCACACCTCACCCGGCCTGTCAATAGATGCAGGATATAAATGGTTTTGTTAGTGAACAGTAGGGGCTTTGACATATTGTGTCTCTGAGTAGTGGCTACCATGCCATCGAGTTTTCTGACGGATAAAGGAGCTGAGGTTGTAAGCGGTGGAGAGATTGAATCTGGACCACAACATTTTGTCTTAAAATTTATCTTCTCTTGTGCCCAGGTGGGAGATAGAGCTGGATAGCTTAGTTTAATACTGCTGTGTTATGGAAGTGAGAGACAGAATGTGTAGACTGAGCCTTATGTTTTTCTCTTGAAGAATTATTGAGGAGCCTGTGTATTTTCACTTGTTCAGTATATGTGGAGCAGTCTCTCTGGCAGTCCCCATAGACTGCAGTTAATTTATTGTAGTTATTATCTTTTGCTATAGCAGTTGCTGCAACAAGGGGGACTGACTGACTTCCTGGTGTATAGAAAAAAGTGATGTTTGCTCATCACAGGGTGTTTGTAGACACTTGAAAATGTAGCACTTGCTCATGTTGAAGCACTTCGGTTTTAGCATGAAGCTTGTATAAGCAGAATGATACAAAGTTCTAAGTACTTCTAGTTCCAGTTCCTTAGCTTTCCTCTGTTGTCTGAATGTCAGGTTTTGCAGTAATTGTATATGCAAAAGCAGTGGGTTTTTTCCTCAGCTAAATTTTTGCTGGCGTGGAAATTGTTTTTAGTGAAACAGCATGTTAATTGTTTTTACAGGATACCTTTAGAGTGAATTATAATTTTTAAATGTTTTCTATGTTTTAGGCTGTGGTGCAAGGCCATTTTTGCTGGCTACAAACGTGGCCTCCGAAATCAGCGGGAGCACACTGCCCTTCTGAAAATTGAAGGTGTTTATGCCCGTAAGGAGACAGATTTCTACTTGGGCAAGAAGTGTGCCTATGTGTACAAAGCTAAAAAGTAAGTAGCTATTGTTATGCTAAATTAACCAACTATTATATTAGCTTTTGAAATGCTGTGATGTGAGGAGGCTGTTAAGAGAGCTTTTGTTCGAACATAATGAATTGGGCTCAATTTATCAGTAGAATGTCCATGCAAAATTGTAGACCAGCTTCCAGGGTTGGTTGTGGTTTTAAAGTCCTTAGTTATTTTTGCTTTAGTTGTCCTATCTGTTCTTAATTCAGATCACGAAATTATGTGAAATAATAATTTGCTGTTGTAAACAATACATTAGAGAGCAAATGGAGTGAGACACAAGTTGTGTCCGAGACTGACAAAACCCAAAGATGGGCTGATAGAGTAATCTGAAGCCAGGTAAATTTGTCGAGTGCTGTGGGCTACGGAGTTACTTTACCTGCAGAATTACTTTGTGAAGCCTTGAGGAATTGGTATCTTGGCTTTTGCACGCCTGTGTGAAAGCACGGACACTTCTGCTGTGCTGGCATTGGCGGAAGCCTTAAGAACAGTTACCTACTGCTTTCCACTTAGGTTTTTCTTTGAGTGTGATTGTTAGTTCAGATATGGGAGTTCAGAGTTGCCTTGAATAAAATTAATCAGACTATTAACTTGACCACTGTCATCTCAAAGTTGGCATGTGGCTTTTCCTCTAAAGCAGTTTTTTGCTGTTCATTCTCATGGCTTAGGCCTCTCCTGCCTTTGGTGTGTCTGGAGAGATCTCACAAATAAGATGTTGCATTTTCTTTGGAGTTGAAATTGATGAAGTTTTGGTTTGATCATCTTAGCATCAGTGTTCTACCAATTTATAAGCTTTGTTATTTGTTAATAGTTCTTCAATGAAGCTTCTGATAAATTAGAAACTGCAATGCTTAACCATTAGGAAGGTATAGTGAAAAATCACAGCCCTAGCAAATTTCTCAGGTAAATAGAAGTGGATGAAGGTCCAGCTAAAGGTGTCTCTGGAATTAAGTTCCTCAAGAGGCTGCATTTTCTGCTGCCTGATAAGAGTGATGGATGCATTGCCTGATGACTGATGGATCAGTCCCATCAGGAGCTGTGACTGACAGTGCTCAGCAGTTCTTTTCCTCTTTCCTCAGCAACACTGTGACCCCCGGTGGCAAACCCAACAGGACACGGGTGATCTGGGGGAAGGTGACCCGTGCCCACGGGAACAGCGGCATGGTTCGTGCTAAGTTCCGCTCCAACCTTCCTGCCAAGGCTATTGGACACAGAATCCGGGTGGTAAGGATGCTGTTTTAGCAACAAGATGTTTACTGGCAGTTTTCAGGGTCCTTTTTAATACCATGTGTTATGAGGGAAAACTGTATTTTAGTTTGGCTTCTGTTAAATATTCAGCCTGGTTTTTTGAGAGCTCCTTTTATAGCTCCAAGAGGTGTGTTGCTGGCTTCTTGTGCTGAGGGAGTTTGTCTCATGGGCTAGGGTGTTGAGTGCTTGCTCAGGTTGTCTGGAAGGATTCTTCAAGTTCCAGGATTCTTCTAAAGGTCCCTTCTAAAGCTACCTTGGTTTCTTTTCCATTGTGCATATGTATTTTTGCAACCTTCTACTCCAGTTCCTACCCATTGACAGATCTTTCTCCTGCTCCCCAATGTTGTAACTGGAGGGGGTTGCTGTCCTGGCATGTGTAGCCACAAGGCTTCAGTGAGATTCTCTCTTTAGCTTCCTCATCCAGAGTTTTGATGCAGTAGTGTCTTCCTAGTGATGTTGAAACTCTTATATTATTGCACCGCTTCTGTGTAAATAGCGGGGGTTATTTTTATAGTAGTTAAAGAGCTATGTGATGTAGATTGTAACTGCAAAACTTGTGTTTAAAATAGTGAAATCCAGTAACAGGTTTTCTAACATGATTCTTACTGTTCTTGTCTTTTACAGATGCTGTATCCATCTAGGATCTAAATTTTTATTGAAAATAAAATGGAGAATCTGTTTAATTTTTGTACATTCCTGTTTTTATCCCCTCTAGCTATTTTGAGGGACTCTGTTTGTCTTCAGTAGTGTTTCAGAGTTGACAGCACAGAGATGGAGTAATGACTTTAAGCTAGATGAGAAATGGAGAGTGTACCTGTGCTTGGCAAAGCATCTGTAGAGCAGATGACATTCTAAAGACAAATAACTGGCAGCCATTCCTGAGACCTGTCTGTGCCTCCCATCATGGAGTCTTGAGTGGTTTGCAGGGCTGAAATAAATGTTTACAACTCATGAACTGTGCACAAAAGCTTAATACAGAATGTGAGAATTATTTTGTTGCCTGCCTAGTACAGGGAAGCTTTTTGTTCCAGTTTCTCTCGTACTTGAAGATGACTGCTGAGACAAAACTGTGATGGGACTCCAAACCCTGGCAGATACAGGCCTGAGCTTACATTTAAAAATAGTGGGTCTAGTAGAACCACAAAGGATGAGGCCATGTGTCCATGGGCAGCCTGTGCTGTCTGCTCTGTCATGCATTTAGACAGGTTTCCATCACCCAGCTCTGTAGTGCCTGAGTGCTAATACTTGCTGGTTTGCTGGCCAGCCCTATCACAGTGTGTGGTACCACAGTCACATGTCAGACCAGTGCATCACTTTCACAAGTTCCATAAGGTTTGTTGGAACAAGAAGGTGGTGAAAAATGGATTTAAAGATTCTTCAAATACAAGTATCAGTTTCTTAGTACATCCCTCAAAAAGTCTATGTAGTTTTAAGAGAAGTTTCCAGTGGCTGCAGGCTGGCATGGTTACTGCTGATGATGTCCCCAGATGACCCATTAGTGCCCAGGCAGGCACGAGGGGGCCTGCTCACTGCTCTGTTGTGGATGGAATCACCTTGGAGCTCAGCTTGCAGCAAACTGCAGAGAGGCAGCATGCATGCTGGTGATGAACAGTGACAATGGGAGAGGTCCTTCTGTACTGGTGGATTTTGCCCAGGAGCTGGGCATCTCAGCAGGTGCAGAGAAGGGAAGAGAAAGTAAGGAGTGTGAAGGAGGTTTGGCTATATCAGGTTTTTATGCTGTTGTAAGCCACTAACCAGGTTGAAGCAACTCATGCAATGGAATCACCTGGATGAAGCCCTGCGGGATGTGAGGCAGCCAGCCCTGCTGCAAGCTCTGGTGCTTGTGATCCATCCAGACTCCCAGGAGCAACTGGACCAGACAGTGGGAGAGCTCAGGAAAATGCAGTATTTGCTGGACGGGGCCTGGCAACTGATAGTGGAGACAGTGGTCTACAACCAAGGGCAGCCTGGTGGGGTCCTGGATGTAAAGAGGTGTGTGTAGAGCACTGAGAGAAGTCTTAAGCTGCCATGGAGGTATCTTAGGAAATAGCTAAACATAGGGACAAGGGACATAGAGGCAGGCTTTTCAGAAACAAAAGCATGCTCAGGGTGGGGCATGGAAGAGTCTGAGGGACAGTGTAGACCAAAATAATGGTTGGTGGCTGGGTTCACATACAGGAGGGAAGGTAAGTGGGACACTGCAGGCTACGTGAGCTGAAAATGAGAATGAGGGTAGGAATGCTGGGATTGGGATGGACAATGTCAGCCTCAGCCAACTGTGTCCGTGTCCAAGTTGGATGGTGGTGGATCTTGCTCCTTGCCCCAAAACACATTGCTATGGAGATGTTGCTCAGTGTAAGAGCTGTACACCTGACTCCGCTGCTGGGACTTTCTGTGGCTCTTTTAACAGCCCCACACTCACTAACCCCATGTTCTTCATGGGAGGGATGTGCCAGCTTTTTTGGGTGAGCCATGGGCCAAAGTTCTGATTGGGATGATGATGCTTGCTTTTCTCCTATTGTGTATTTCCTCCCCTAGAAGTGAACTCTCAGCATCCACTGGTTGTTTTGCTCCCATAGTCTGGTTACTGCTATATTCTGCCTGATCATGTGTGACACAAGTTACCAAAGACAGCTGAAGACTGAAATCCCTTGGGCAGTAGAATCTGGCAGGCTCTGTTCACTTGGGTGTCCCTTTGTAGAAGTGCTTCCCTGCAGGTGCCTCCTCTGCCCAGTCCTTCCGGAGGGACATGACTCAGTAAGCATCTGCTGCCAGAAGGGGACACTGTGCCCTCAGCGTCCTGCTGTCTTTTCTACAAAGCTCGGACTTCTTTGCTGTATTAGCTGAAAAAACCACCAAGGAAACTGCTATCAAAATCGCAGTTTCTGCTTTGTATGAAATTCCTTGTTTGAATATCAAGTTGTGCCCAGAAACCTGTTGGGCTTTCCAAACAAAAAATAAAAAATCAGCTGTTGACAAAGAGGTCTGAGTAGGGCTGTAGCCTTTGGATTTTAAACAGTCCCAAAACAGAGATAGTGAAAGGAACTCAGAGGTAACACCGTGTTTCCCCAGGAAATCCTGGATGCAGGGGTCTTTCGTATGTATTTCCCAGAAGCCCAAGGGTCCTGAAGTTCCACAGGGTTCTTTGAAGCCCCAGGACTGTGGGAGAGCAGTTTGCTGCCCCCTGTTGCTTAGTGAACAAGATGCTGCCACCAAGGCAAAGGCCTGCCTCCCATGTTTGACAGTAGTGCACCTCCCTTTTCCAAGATACTTTCCCAAAATTACACCAAAATAGTCGAAGGGTCTCAGATGAGCTGTCTAATCCTCTGCACCTCACTATTTCACAGGCAGACACTCCAGGTGTGTCCTGTAGCTCACTGTGGTGTGTATGGGCACACAACACCTTGGTGTCCATGCTGTGCTTTCGTGCTGGCTGCCTGAGCAGCCCATGGATGTCCCATCCCTCCAGTATGATGGGTGATGGAAGCTTGCTGTACCTTGGCTCTAAGTCCCCTGGGATCTGTAGATCAGGATCTGAGTGCTGGCACATGGAGGACTGAGTGGTGTGTGCTGAACCTGCAGCATTTGTCCATGTGAGAATTGGCTGGAGTGAGGAAAGTCCCAGTCTGTGCCCAAATGGAGACTGACACTGACTTCCATCGCAGGATGTCTATCAGTCTTCTTCAAACTAGAGGTGCTGCAAGTAAAACACTACATTTGTGTTCGCTCCTCCTCATTCCTGGGCAATACCAAAAAAATCTATGCAGGTGAAAACCCAACATTTAACCAACTATTCATTAAAGGGTTATTGCAGGGAGCTGAGATTATGTGCAAGTAGGTACTGTAAACAATCCAGCAGGTTGAATTACTGGGCTGGGTTATTCTGGATGGGAAGAACTGTAGAAGCAGTATTTTTGTTAACACCAGTAGCCCATAAACAGCTGAACTCCTTTCCCATTCTCTCTGGGTATAGCAAGGCAACATGGTGAGCTGCATGTTTTTGCACTGGGATTTTATATTTGTTTTCTGTTCTTTTTTTTTTTTTTTTTTTTTTTTTTAATAGATCTTTTATCCACCCAAGATAAATCACTAAAACAAGTATTAAACTAGGATTATATCATTTTCCTATGTGATCTCTGTACCAATAAGCTTTAAAGCTTTACATCAAAGACTATCAGACTCCTGCTGAACCTCCAGGTTTGTGCCATGCAGTGTGGTAGGGAAGAATTTGTAGTTAGTACAGAACCTCTGAACCAACATTTCTCAGGAAAAGGATCCACCAGGTTATTTTTCAAAAAGGGGTTCCTTCCACATCCTTAAGGACAGTGTGGCTTTATGAAGCAAAACAACCTTGTTCATTGGTGCTCAGGTGGTGCTTGGCAGCCTCTTGGATGAGGTGCTGGTTCTGTGAAAAAACTGTTTTAAGAGATGGGGGCAGACACTGACCTTTTCTAAATATTAGTTGTCTAAATATAATTATAACACGCTTGATCCAATCAGTCTGTTGTGGAAGCGACTTTCCTGAGAGGAAGAGTTTAAGAAGTTGGGCTGAGTGATTGGACACAGGAGCTGAGAGCTGCTCCCACAGATTTCCTCTTACTCATTTAGCCTTTCTGTATTCCTGTCATCAAAACTGGCATGAGAATCCTTTTTTCTATCCTCTTTCTACTGTATTCAGGAGAGGTTAATCTTAGTAACTACATCTCTTAAGGGGCCTAATGCAAGGGACCTTTGATTTTTGTTTAGACTTTAAGGCGCTAGTAAAACACATGATAAATTTATTTCTCTGAACAAAGCATCTTCCTCCTTTGAAGTCCAAAATGAGTGGATGTTGTGTTTGCTCTGAACAGACATATGAAAGGCATATGTAAGAGATGATTACTGTCACTTAGGTCTATCTGTAGAGGTTTTCTACAAATGCGACTGCCAGATGGATGTTTGAAGCAGTGTCAGGCTTTGTAAATACAACTGTTTTCACTCTGATGCCTTCCAGAGCTCTGAAGTCACTTTGTCAGGGACTGCAGATACTGCTGAACTCATGACTGCTCTGAACTGTGGAGCTGTACCTCTTCAAGTAACACAAATGAAGATAAAGTTATATTTGCTATTAGATATTACCTCTGTTAATAAGTAAAAAAATGTAAACAAGATTGTTTGGGTATTGTGGGTGCCATTCACCTTTCCAGCCAGTCTCTGCTGGCAATAGTGTATGCAAAACCAACCAGATAACTGCAGTGGCCACAAAGAACAGCTCACTGGTTTTAGAGGCTCTGCTGGCAGTCTAAACATTGACGCCACTGCAGGGAAATAGCCAGCAGTGCTGCTTCTGATCTGAATTAGGAATATAATTTCAATTTTTTCTAAACCTTTTCCATATTACTTTTGCTAGGACCCTGGGCAGAAAGTCTCTCTGAAACCCTTGCCCAGGCTGTCTAATCCCCATGATGCTGGTGTGGGGCAGTTTGCTAAGATTCTCATAGCTGAGGCAAATGTTTTCCTGGCTTAAAACTGGTGAAGTACAGCAACCTTCCTGAGCTGCCACACCTGGGGACCTGGGGACCAGCCTGTGGCACATCCCTTCCTGGGATTGCTGATCTGCTGGATTCTGGGGATGGGTGGCTATGAGGACAGGCAGGGAGAGGGTATGCTGGCCCAGCTACATTTGTGGCACAAGTGTACCTCAACACACCAGTTAGGAAATGCTGACCCAGGGCAGGCATGTGGATTTTGGCTCTGCTTTTGCCCCCAGTGCTCTTGGAGCCTCCTCTCCCCATCTGGAAATGGTTTGAACCGTCTCAGAGAACAACTGGCCAAGGTGATTCTGTCTGTTTGCACCTTTGAGCTGTTCATCCCCTCCCAGGGTTTTGTGATAAGATACTACCAGTTTGGAGGAGCCTGCTCTTATGTGGCACAGGGGAAGTTTTAACCACATGCTGTGGATGAGAGCTTTCTGATTCATCTGACATACACATGGACAACCATGCGAGTGCTGGGGCTGGGCACAGTGGCTGCCTCACGTGGCTGTCATTCTGTCCCCGAATACATTATGTGCTTTGATGGGATGCAGTGTTTGTCACTGCAGAGCACTGCCAGTGCTGGTGGGGTTGCAGCTATGGGCTGTGCTGTGCATGGAGGGGGATGGATGCAGCGTTTGCAAAGGGAAGACCAAAGGGCACTGGCTTGGGAAGGGACTGGGAGGTGCAGCATGTGGGGCTGGGGGTTGCAGCTTGGCTGCGTGTTTGTGCATGGACTGGGGAGCTTGTGACCCGTGGGGTAGGTATGGTCTTCAGGGGGGTAATTATTTTCCCAAAGTAGAATTGCTTCCCAGATGTGGCTATAGCCTGGCCGGGCTGTGCAGCAGCTCCTTTCACACGGTGCCACGGAGCCAGCCCTGGGGTGTTACACGCTGGGGAGAACGTTTACCCTTGGGGGTGTATGATTAGCTACTCCTCTACCTCAGCCTCGTGTGAGTCCCCCTGTGCGGTCACCATGGCCTCCGCCCATCCCACTCTTAGCTTCCCAGCCCCTCCATAGCTCGTGGGTTTTGCCTAAATTTTATCTCCTCGCAAGTGATAAAGCAAGACCAGCCCCGCAGGAGGCCTGTGCAGGAGGTTCAGAGGCTGATTGTGGAGCAGATCTGGGGCCCCCGTGTCCCCTATAGTGCCCTCTCTGCTGTGCCCCCCAACAGCAGGCAGGGGCTGTTCACCAGAGGGATTTGCGGGGTGCCGGGACCGGGTGGGAGTTGCTGCCTGCCGCTTTACATCGGGTCCGGTGCTGGGTCGGTGCTGGACTGGTGCCCGGGGCCAGTGGGCGGAGGCAGTACCGGGGCGGTGCCGGGGGCGGTGCGGTGCCGGGCAGAGTGCGAGGAGGCGGCTGCAGCGTCGGGGATGGAGGCTGCGGAGCTGCAGGAGCTGCGGGCGCTGGTGGAGAGGGCTGGCGGGCGTCGGGCCGTGCTGCTGGTGGCCGAAGTGGTGGAAGGAGCCCCGGTGGCGGCCACGTTGGCTGCCTTCGGCCGCGACCTCCTGGGCGATGAGACGCCGCCGGTGCCGGGTCCGGTGCTGGTGTCCGACTCAGGGTGTCGGTCCCAGCGGCGGGCCAGCCATGGGCAGCGGGCGCTGGCAGCGCGGCTGGTGCTGGTTCTGTGCGGCGGGGGGGCTGCGCGGGGCCGGAGGGCCCGGGCCCGCCTGCGGGAGGTGGTGCGGGACGTGCGCGGCCGCCTGCCCCCCGCCCCGCCGCCCGCCGTGGTCGGTGTCCTCCTGCCCGGCGGGGACGGGGAGGATGCGGCGGTGCTGGACGCCGCGCTGAAGCGGCACTTCCCGGAGCCCGGCACTGTGCAGGCTGCCCGGTACTGCCCCGGCAGCCCCTCCGCCCTGCAGCACTGCCGCGCCGCCGCCAGCCGAGCCCTGCGGGCAGCCCTGCAGCTCCCCCCAGGTACGGGGCGATGGGTGGCCGGGCCGCTCCCTCCCTCACCGGGGTTCAAGGGCTTTTACATTGGGATTTGCACCCTTTTGTCATGGGGCCTTCCCGCACTCGGTGGGATCTACCCCGTCCCATTGGGATCTGGTAATTCTTGGTGGGATCTTTCCCCACCCAGTGGTATCTGGCTTTTTCCAATAGGATCTGATCGCTCTTGATGGGCTCTTTTCCCCCCTGCAATGGGATCTGGCTTTTTGCAACGCAAGCTCACTGTTCCTAATGGGTTTTTCCCCCCAACCCGTCCCACTGGGAGCTGGCTTTTCCCCTGGGAATCTTACCACTCCTGATGGGATCTTCCACCCCATCTCAATCAGATCTGGCTTTCCTCAGTGGGATCTCTGCCATGCTCGTGGGATCAGAGTCTTCCCAGTGGCAGCTGGATCTTTCTGGTGGGGTTTGCAGTCCTGGCAAGTGGGGAAGACAAACTTCCTAATGGCTTGGGAAGCACAAGAGTAGCTTATGGATAGCAGGGATGTGGCAGCTGACAGATGTGGCATAGTGGCCATCTATCCTTATGGATGTGTTCAGATGCAGGACTGGGGCTCAGCCCTTGCTGTAAGATGCAGGCAGGACTTGACCTTCCTGCAGGAGGAAGATGCTTGTGCTGGTTTTGGATAATGAGTAAGAAGAGCAAATGGGTGTTTGGGTTTAAAACAAGGCATCTGTTGGTGTTCAGTGCAAGCAATATGAGGATGGAGGGATGAAAGCCAAGTGTCAAACAAGCCTTGAGGAGCAGCACTTGCCTTGGAGCAAGAGTCATAATTGTATGTAGGGTGCAGGGCAGGCTCTGCCCTCACAGCAACCACACAAAACATCCTGGCCTCACTTTAATCTTTGGCACTGCTTTTTTTGGACTGTTTCTCTTTCCTTCTCCCTTTCTTTTTTTTGCCACTTTTCCCTTGCCCTATAATTTCCTCCAGTTTTCTGCTCTCTCTCTGCCTTTGCACCTAAGGATCATGGCACGTGCCTGCAGCACCAGATTGGCACTGTCCTCTGGGATCTCTGAGACATGGGAATGGTTGGCTGCAGCTCAGGTGCTTCTTTCCATCAGCTCAGCCCAGAATCCCGGATCTGAACATTGAGGAGCTTTGAGATGTCTGGGACCCACTGTGAGGGTGCAGGGCTGTCTTCTGGGACCCACTGTGAAGGTGGAGGGCTGTCTTCTGCCACCCTTTGTGCTGAGGCATGCACAACCACCTTTCTAGCTTCCCTCTGTCTGCATACTTTTGTCTTCCTCACATTGCTTCTGCTGAAAGAATTTCTGTTGTGCTACCAGATACCAGTGAGTCCTCCAGTTCTGGCCACAGCAGCTGCCTGGGACAGCAGCTGCAGAAGCAGAAAAACATCCCTGAATACATATGTGACATTTTCCTCTGCACACTGCTGGCATTTAGCTGAGTACATGTGTTTTTGTGGGATGCTTTTGTGGCTTTGTCCCATGTGCAGAAAAGGAAGCAGCATAGCAGCTAACAGTGGAGAAAGAAGCAGAAGGAGCTGGGGCAGGTGTTGCACTTTGTGTGTGCTTATAAAGCACGGTGGGTAGGAGGACTCGATGTGTTACTTTAATTCACCCCTGATGCACTCCCTGGTGCTCTTAGTCATGTAAGTGTTACAGGAGCTGCATAATGAGGATGCTCATCAGCTGCAGCATTCAACCTTTGGGGCAGAAGCAGCTTTTTTCTAGCTTTTTTCTAGCTTCCAAAACCTTCCGAAACTTTCTAGCTTTTTCTAGCTTTTTTCTAGCTTCCATAACCTCCATTTGGCCAGAGGGATCCCAGGTGTAGCTATGCCTCTGGCAATCTGGGGACCTGGCAGTGCCAGGCACCATCTTTATTGCAGCATGGTCACCCTCTCTCTGAGGTTTTCCCCACAAACAAAGCACAGGGAGAATAATATCTTTAGTGTGAGGTGAGGGAGGACTGTGGGAAAGATGAATGTGGGGCTGCTGAGCATGCTGCAAAGCAGGTTCTAGGGATGCCACCATAATGATGTCCTTGGTGAAGCTGAGTTTGTGCCATTTCCCTTCTTGATTTTGAAAGGGACTTGTGCTGAGCTGACACAAGGTGCTCCTGCGTCTGGATGAGGGTGTTGGGAGGTGTATAGAGAGTCAGGCTCTGTGTAAGATTGCCCTTTTTATTTCAGCCCAGCCTCAAAGCCTCTTCCTCCTCCACACACAGTTGCTCTGGAACTGCAGCCCCTCTGTGCTGAGGAAGGTCCTGGATACCATTATTCACATGGTGGAGCTGGGACAGGAATCACAGTGGGGTTCATGCATCTCACAGGTCTCAGCAGGAGCACACAGGCTGCTATCCTGCAGTGCCTCAGTGGTGTCCAGAGCCTCCACACACCATGAGAAGGGGATGTGTTTATAGCTGGAGGTTTTGTTTTGTTGACTGGCAGGAAACACTGAACCCTTCAGTGTTGCAACAGTTTGATAAGCTGAAGGTCGCTGAAGTAGTTTATAATTTGTTATCTGATTAGGAGATGAAAGGCTGGGTGATCTTTCAATGGAGATGCTGAACTGCTGCTGTTTGAGGCCATATAAAATATGCTGGTGAAGTGTTTTACAACCTGCTGTAGTGTTTTACTATAATGGCTTGAAAACCTGTAGTAGCTTTCTGTGACCTTTGTTGTCCTCCTGAATAAATACTATACATTGGTGGAGGCCACATGCTCTCTGCATTTTTCAAGCAGTTACAGCTGGAGTTTTCAGTATGATGCAAGTCTGTGTGTCCAGCAGGTTCCTGTCCTGAATGAGGCAGAGTATCCACAGTTGCCCAGGGAAGGAGGAATTGCTTAATTAAGTGGGGAGCAGTAAATAGACTGATGTGGCAGAACCTGTATGGTAATAGCAAAGGAAAACTTCCTTCTTCAGGAATTTCCTGACCGTGTCAGTCCCCAGCCTTGCCACATGTACCAGCTGAGCTCCTGCCAGGTTTCTTGCTTGCTCTGGGCTGCTGCATCCAAGACAGTTTTGGCAGCAACATGCAAAGTGGAAATCAACATCAGGGACAAATTTCCAAGACAGCAGAGAATTTTCAGCCTGAAATAAGGACTGCCAGGAGCTGCTCTGTGCTATCCAGCGGTGGGGTCTGTGAAGTAGACCAGTTTTACTGCAAGGAGTTGGGCTCTTGGAGGGGAGATGTGAGTCAACAGCAGGGAGGTAGGGGAGCAGTAGGGCAGACTGAACTCATCTTTTCTGATTTATCCAGAAGAGGGGAAAGACAGGGAGAGGTGGAGGCTTCCCTCCTTCCTGCACTGCATTTCTTGGAGCCAGAGGAGCTGGAGAAAAGGTCACGAAGCAAAATCTGCAAACAATGCTCATGAAGGTATGCCCAGCACCCTCCTTTGTTTTACTCCTGCTGTGTCTGTCAGAGGTTCCTCACCAACTCCCTGATGGTTCTGGTGCCCAAACCCTTGGCTGGTGGCTTCCTTAAGCTACTTCCAGCTCATCAGCTGATGTCTCTTCCCTAGCTGTGGATTGGCCAGAACCTGAAGACAATCTCGCTGCTGTGTTGCCATCTCCCTGTTTTGACTTTTCACTTTTCTAAACACAACCATGCTGAGTGTGCTGCCCAACTGTACCCCTGGTAGCACTGCTGGACTCAGCTGTGCTTTGCCAGAGTCTGGCAGCAGAACTGCTGTTTGCCTAAACAATGAATTGGAAGCATCACCCTGACTTTACCTGATGTCTTCTGCAAACACATCTGGAAGGAGTGTTCCCAAACCACGTTTTTTGGGGGCTGGCAGGGAAGAGGAAAAGAGCACTGAGCCTTGGGACCCCTGATTCCAGAGTAAATTGTTAAAGTAACAAAGAGCCTCATATTCAGGCACTGTTGACACTTCTGCTCTCCTTTCCCAGGAGTGATTTTCTTTTTGCAGAGACCTCTCATGCAGGGGGCTACAAGGTGTGTGATGTGGACAGTCATATTGGTCTACAGACCATGTAGAGGAAGGGAAGTTCCTCCATTGTAAAAAGGATAGCATAGGATAGGATATTTACAACTGGAAGGTATCTAAAATAATCATCTAGTCCAATGTCCTGACCACTTAAGGGTTGACCAAAAGTTAAAGCATGTTATTAAGAGCATTGTCCAAATGCCTCTTAAACACATAAAATGCTTAAAAAGCATAAGACTTGGAGAAAACAACTGAAATGCCCCATTTGTGCAGCTTTCAGACATGGCCTCTAGAGTAAGAAGATTTAAGTGCCTGATCTTGCAGTAAGTGCAAGGCAGGTGACACCTTGTTGCCACTCAGCTTGCTCTGAGATTGCTGAGGCTGGGGAGCCTGGGTCCATGCTGCTGTGCTCATAAATCATCCCTGTCTGAAGCAACGTTGAACAAAACAAAATGAAAATCAGTTATGAAAAAATCAGCTGCACTGGTGGTGAATATATATCAATTGCTTCATCCCATACTTCCTGTGGGAATGTTTTAATTTGCCCTGGACCTTTCTCTGTTCTTTGCAGATGACCTGCAGGACACCGAGGAAGAAGTGGCTCTGACCAACCTGTCTCCCAATGGAAACTGTGAAGCAGCTGCTGGAGGCACGGGCACCTAGAGCTGGTGGGTGCCCAGCACACTCTGTGTCCCAGTTCTGCCTGGTGGACCCGGAGCAGTGGAAGGAGGAGCTGCCCACTCGCCCTCTCCTTTGCACACCCACAGCTCGGGGGAGCAGCTGCTCTGTTTAACTCGCCAGCGCCCTCGGTGGCTGCCGACAGCTTCTGAATTCTGTGCCAGAGAGTCCCCCCCTGCTGCATCCTTCTGCCCAGAGGTGTCTGGAGCTGCAGATGGACACTGGGCTTCTGAGAAGCCCTTTGGGGATGTAGCTCAAGTCCTGGGTGAGGGCTTTGGGTGTGACATGCAGCCACCTGCTTGAAGGAAGAGGAGTGTTTTCTAATTCTGACCAGAGTTCCCTGCTGAGACTGCTGGAGCTGGCCTCCCTGGCAAACAGACTCTGCTGCCTTGTTTTCCTGCTGCTCTGAGGTTTCTGTCTTCTCTCTGACCGGGGAAAAAAGAAAAACAACAAACCATACAAAAAAACCCTAATATCACAGTGACACGAGGAGTGCATTCAGTCTAATAAGAGGTCTTGGTTCTACCAGCTACTGAAAAGGCTTGAATGTAACTGTGTAACGGGATGAAATGCAGTAACACTCACTATGGGTGGCAATAATAATGCAAAAGGTATTGAGAGTAATGCACGTGGAGCAAAGTGTGGTTTGGGAGCAGGATCCACCCTTCTGGCTTGTGCTGGTGTTCATAGACAGACTGATGGGCTGCCTGGGTTGGAGGGAGGGGCAGATGGACATTAGGGTGTGGCTGATGCTTGGTGGGGTTATGGGAAAAGCCCACCTCACCTGGGACACCTCCACAGCAATGTGGTGGCAGGTCCTGGAGGTGGCCTGCAACATCATGACAAGATGTGGCTGCTTCATAAAGAAATATAAAAATATAAAAATAATCTATTTAAGTAGTTCCAGAGGGCTGCCTGTAGCCTGCGGGGCAACACAATTGATTATAAATCCTTGCTTTATAAGGGATATTGTTATCATGGTAGGAATACCTTTTTTATTTTTACTTTTATGCAACATAAAGCAGGTCTTGTGTCCTCCCTACCTCTTCTCTGGGTTAGCTGCTGAGTTATGGCACTATGTCCTCTGTGCACGTCTGTCCTTTCTCTCACTCCTTTTTTTTTTCAGTGGCAGCTGAAGTGTCTGTAATCCTGCTGGCTCTCAGCAGTTCTCAGAACATATTCTCTCACCCATGTGCCTTCAGCATTTCTCTAGCTCATGGAGCAGGGGTTGGGTTTTATATCCAGCTCAGCCCCTGATCATCAACGTTTTCCAGCAAACCTCAGTTTCCCCAACAGTAGAATGGGGACAGCAACACCAACTTACCTCGCTGGAGTTATCATGGTGCTTAGCAGCTCTTGGGTCTAGAGTTGGTCCCTTTTGTGATGGTGTTTTGCCCTTCTGGCTGGCAGGGAGCAGGTGAGGTTGTTGGGGGCATGCTGGTGGGGTTGAGTGGGAGAAATGGGCAACACTTCCAGGTGCACTCAGCCAGTCCCTGGGTTACCACACTGCTCATTGTACGTGTAGGGACAGTCAGGCTGGGTCTGGGTAGGACAACACCTGAAATGCAGCTGTAAGGTGCTGTAGCTGCTCCATGAGAAGGTGGAAGGGAGGGGCGAGGTGGATGCCAGTTCCCTGTGGATTTGAGGAGCACATGTCACTCCACAGCAGAAACATTTCTCTGTGTGAGCGGGGCTGGGGAGACTGAACCTTGGAGGCAGCTGACACTGGCAGAGTAAAGAGGGCAGAGAACCCACTCCCCTTCCAGCCTGCAGGATTTCTGCAGGGCTTCTTTGCTTATGACCAGGTGGAAAACACAAATGTAACCAAGTGGCTTAATATAAGTCACTTGCTGTGTGTGGCTGGACTTGTGACCCTGGGCTTCAGCACTGAGCACTGCATCTCAGCGAGATGGAGGTTTCCTCCTGCCCTGCCCCTGGCCCGAGGGGGCTGTGTGGTGCAGTCCCTCTGTCTGCACTGCAGAGAGAGTTTGCTCTGCATTTATGTATTTTCCCAATAAGGCCCTTGGTTAGGTGAGTCCTGCAGGACTTGACAGTATGATCAGGTGAATCTTTGGTTTTCTTGCAGTATTTGGACTTTGCCACCTAGAATTTACCAGTGAGAGGTGGCCCAGTAGAGATCTCTTTATCTTGGAGCTACAAATCCAATAGATTTATTTATTGGTAATTTTAAAGTAAATCATGGAAGTTTACACTTCCAGTGAGACATTTGTGGAAGCAGATGAACTGCCTGGGGTTTAGGAGGTGTGAGTGGGAGTATATTGACCAAAAAGTATTGTTTTCCTTTGAATGGAGAGTAAAAAGTGAGTTGAATTTTTTTTTTCCATTATTGGGACATGCGAAGGTGCAGGAAACAGTTTTATATGTTTAATTGATTTAATAATTTAAGGGCTCTGTTATTTCACATGCTCATTGTAAAGAATAAAGCAATTTAATTTCTGAACTGAAACATGCTTGTTTGTTATTTGTTTGCCACAGTGTTATCCTTAAAGGAGCATTATGTATGGCTTCACTGACGTTTCTCTTGATTTAAATAAAAGGCATATTGTGAGGGAATGGAAATAACCCCCAGATATGGTACCCAGAAGCTGAGAACTGCTCTGTGTGCAGCTCAGGCAGGCTGCTCACCTGTGGCCAGCAGGAAAGGCTGCAGACCTTATTGGTTGTTTAAGAAGACCAGGGTTGACCTTCTTAGTGCTGCAGGTAGGGCTCTGATACCTTTCATTAGTAACATTCACTATCTGAAGCCATTTGGGTTTCCTCGCGCAACCCAAGCATTTCCCAAATGTTGGTTTGTTTTTGTTTTTTTTTCCTATTTGGTAGAAATCAATAAATGCTGCTGAAGTCGGGGCGTGTTGATCTCCTGTTGTGCATCACCACTGCTCTCGATCTGGGCTTTCCCTGGTGCAGATCCAGCAGCTGGAATTCCCCATCTGTTTTGGAACCAAAGCAGAACCCTCAGCCATGCTGCTCCACAGCTGAGGCACCTTCAGGTACACACGGGTACGTGGGGACGCCACAGCCCTCCTTGTCAACCCCAGGCAGCAGAGTGTGTGTGTGGGGACGGGGGGGGGCACATCCCATATGCTGGGCTGGTGTCGGGTCGGTTCGGGTGTTCGGGTCCGGGGGTCCCGCCCGGTTCCGGCCCCCTCGGGAGCCTCCGAGGTGAGAGGAACGCGCGAGGTCCCCGGCGGCAGAGCTGTCCAGGTCGCGCCTGACTGATTTTTTTCCCCAGCGCCCCGCGCAGGCGATCAGTAGAGACACCTTCTCCGGGAGCAGCGGGGTCCTGCCGGAAGGGGGCCTCAGCAGCACTTCCGGGCCGGGCGGCGGCGGAGCGGCAGCGGAGCGGTGCGGATCCCGGGAAGCGGCGACGGCAGCACCGCACCTGGGCCGGAGCGGACATCACCTCCCTCCGCGGGCCGGGCGGGCGGCACCATGATTACCTCGGCCGGTGAGGGAGCGGCGCGGGATAACGCTGCCCGCCGGGGTTTCGCTGAGTCAGGGCCGTGACTGGGCACCGCCTCAGGCCGCGGGGCCGGCGGCCGCCGCGCTTCGTGGGGCTGCCGGTTACGGGGGCCTCCCCCAGTCCCGCTCTCTCTTCGCCGGTAGCCGCTCTGCCCTCCGGCGGGAGCAGGAGGCCGTCCCGGTGCCTCGCGGTTCGCCACAACCGGCACGTGAAGTCGGAGGCGGGTGTGCTGCCCCGTGCCCGGTGCACCGGAGCGGTCTCTCGCTTTCCCCCGGCTGCTGCGGCGGCCTGAGCGGGGCTGGCTCTTCGCTGGGGACGCAGTGGAGGCGGAGGCAGCTGCCCGCCCGTCCCGGCGCCGCGTTCACCCCCGGCCGATGCTCTGTGAGGGGACTGGGGCGGCTTTGCGTGGTCCTGCCCCGGCAGTTTGGTGGATGGAGATCTCCTGCTTAATGTGGATAAGGCTTGGGAGGAGTGAGGCAGCGGGAAGAGAGAGGCTTGAACCTTGGAGGGGGTGGGAAATGCAGACGCCTTGAAGAGGAAAATACAACTTGAAAATCAGTCGGGTGATGTGTGTGAGGAATTAGGTGATAAGCGTTGTTTCTCGATCTACTTAGAGCTTCATAGTTTAAGAAAATGGGAAAAGTGTTGCCAGAAGTACTCAGACAGAAATTAATGTGTGGTTGGTTGTGGCTTTGTGAGAGAAACAGTGCAGGATATAATAGTCTGCAGGCAGCTTCATCTTCCTGAGTTCTTTGCTTTATGTTTAAGTCTTATTTTAGTTGTGAAGAAGTAGGAATTGATTTTGAAGGGGTTGTTAAAAAGTAGAACTGTTGTATTGAGTAGAAGCAAGATTGCTTCCTCCTTATCTGGTAAATGCAGGAGTTGTTTTGGTTTTGGTGTTTTGCTGTTGTTTTGTTTGTTTTTTTTAATTAAAGTGATACATTTGATGTAGCATTGCAGAAAACAGCTTGAAGGAGTGGTGTGGGGTGGGCTGCTGAACCTGCCTTCCTTGCCCAAGAGCCACATCAGTTTTCCTTCATTTCTACTGATAGACTTTTGTCTAACCTGGTTTTAAAAATTCTCTGCTAATGGAAGTTCTACAACCTGGTTAGGCAAAGTGAGTAACAGAAAACCTTGCTGTCAGAAAACCTTTGTTATTATCAAACCTCAATCTTTCAAGCTCCAAATAAAGGTTGGTCTTAGTATTCCTGTTCATATCTGACACAAATAAGAGATATGTAGCTTTGAGCAACCTGGTCTACTGGGTGCTGCCCCTGCCTATGGCAGAGGGGCTGGAACTTGATGATCTTTAAAGTCTCTTCCAACCCAAACCAGTCTGTGATTCCATGGTTGTTATTTTTGTACTGGCAGCTGTTTGGATGCCACAGCTTTCCCTAGGAGAACCAGGTGCAGACCTCCAGTCAACCTTCATTAGGTCCTGACTGCTAAACCTCTGTGTCTTGCTCAGTTCTGAACTTCCTGGTTTGCTCATAACTCTCAGAACACAGTGCCCAGCTCTGGCCCAGGTGTGTGGGTGCCAAGCAGAGGGAAGGATTGCCTCATACACCTGCCACTTACACATCTCAGTGTGAGGTTGGGGTTCTCTGCCTCCCACTGCAGCCACGTGATGTTATTGATCATGTTTCATCTGAACCCACTGTACTATTGAGATTCCTTTCTATATTTGCACATTTTAGATTTGACCTGCACACTCTCCTTTTAAATTTGTCAAGATCTTTTGAAAACCCAGGTATGCCTTCCAGTAGGTTTGCTGGCCTTCCCAGTTTGATGTCTTTCTTAGATGGAAAGAGGTTATCAATCTATACAACAGGTGAAAGATTAAAAGCAGTGAGTTTTGTTGAGGTTTGATCAGATCCTATTCCAACATTTTCAGTTGCTTCAGTCTGACAATGAAACCATCTGTAACCATTCTTCAGGCTGAGCCTCCCTGACCTTTCCTTCAGTTAAATGATGTCTCTGTAGCTCTTTGTACAGCTGTTCTAGGACAACATCAGGCTTCTTGCTAAAGCTCTGCAATACAACATCTTCTCTTAGCCATGGGGCCTGTTTCCTCAGCATGAAAAAACAATGTTTTGAGATGATCTTTATACCCCTTTAGGAAGGGGAAGTGACTTACCAGAAAGCAGTCAGCAAACTAATGATGGAGCTGGAAGTAATCCCAGATTTTCCAAGTTCCTGTCTAATACATTTTTCTCTAAGAAGACCTCTTTTATAAACACTGTATCTTTTCAGTTATAAATTCTGAACTATTTTAGATCATGTTTAATACAAACTAAAGATTTTAAACCAGCATTCCAGAGACAGCTTTCTTTCCTCCTCTGTTGGTTTTGAACTGAATAACATGTTCACTTCTGGAACTGAAGGTGTAGAACTGACTATGATCTTGTTTTGCAGCTGGAATTATCTCTCTCCTGGATGAAGAAGAGCCACAGCTCAAGGTAAATTCTTACACCTGGAAGCAAGTAACAGCAAATGAATTACATCCAGAGCTTAAAATTCAGAATTAGTGGATCTCAGTAATTAATGCCCAAACAGCAACAGGTGCTCCCCAAATTGTATCTAGCCTAAAAGCTGAAAGGAAAGGCCTAAAAAATAGAGCAAACTTCTTTGTAGTGAACATATGGCTTGAAAAGATTAGTGAATGCTTGCAAAGATCTTTTGAAGTAGAATCAGCTGTTATGGATCAGTTTTTATATCAGTCTTAGGTGATAATTATTTTTACTGGGGAAAGATAATAAATGCTTTTTAAAATGTAATAACTTGTTTGTTTTTTGTAGGAGTTTGCTCTTCACAAGCTGAATGCTGTTGTCAATGACTTCTGGGCAGAAATCTCTGAGTCAGTGGACAAAATGTAAGAAAAGACACAACACTTCAGGGCATGCTTCTTAAAAAGAACATGAGATACAAACTGGATGTAGTTCTGGTTGCTTGGTACTATGCTAGTACAGCATCTAGCTCCATGTTTTCTGGAAAGCACTAATACAAGAGGAATTGGGGTTGGAGTTCTAATCCCAAAGATGCAGATTTGATCAGTCTGTCACGTGGCCTTAAAGAGAACTTGGCACAAAAAGCTGATGCTTTTCCTTCTCTTCTTTGCAGTGAAGTTCTCTATGAAGATGAGGGCTTTCGGAGCCGGCAGTTTGCTGCTTTAGTTGCTTCCAAAGTTTTTTACCACCTGGGAGCTTTTGAGGAATCACTGAACTATGCCCTGGGGGCAGGTGACCTCTTCAATGTCAACGACAACTCAGAATATGTGGAGACCATCATTGGTAAGCAGCTGTTGCTCCAAAAGAAAGGCTCTTTTCAAAATTACTCTAACTTTGAGATTTCACTAGATTGAGTTGTTCTTCTCCATATTCATCTTCCTCTCATTGTTTTCATTTAAACTGATGCTGCAACTCTTTTATTTTTGCTTTGTTTCTCTTGCTTTGGAGTTCTAATAATACTGACTTAAGAGTTCTGGATATTTTTCCTATTCATAATTGTTATTTGCATGGCAAATTCCTAATAGCAAAAATGCTTTTGATGTTTATTGTCCCTTTTTTCATTTGTGTACTAATTTTGTTGCTGCTGTCAGTGTAACTTGGAAGTGATCAGATGAGTGTAGTTGCACACCTTGCTGAGGGGTACCTTTTTTTAATCTGTACTTAACAAGACAAGTCAAATGTTGAATGCAAGTATAAATTGAATGTCTTTTAAAGTCAGGTCTGCTGGTATCACTTTCCCTGTATAGAACATGATGGACCAAGGCTGGCTTTCAGTCTTCCCAGCTAGTGCTTACAGTGGAGCTGGGAAATTGCCTGCTGCCGTAATTAACAGTATTATTTAAAATACTGTGTCACTTAAAGATTGTGTCTTTGGTTCTATTTTTAAAATATCTACCTAGCTCCAGCACTAAAATCAGAGTTTGTAAGTAACTTCCTGCTCAGATCTATATATGGCTACACAAAGTTTTTGTGCCTTGCCTTTGTGTAGTTTCTCATATGCTGTATTTGCTGGTAGAACATGTGTCTGCACATACTGGTGTCTTCATCTATAAAAAAACCTGCAAACATCTAGAAAGTTGACTATTTTTCCCCTCTATATTTATTCGATGTCTTTTCAGCAAAATGTATCGACCACTACACCAAGCAGTGTGTGGAAAATGCAGAGCTGCCAGAAGGAGAGAAGAAACCTGTTGATGAAAGGCTAGAAGGGATAGTGAACAAAATGTTCCAGAGGTGCTTGGATGACCACAAGTACAAGCAGGCCATTGGCATTGCTCTGGAGACACGCAGGCTGGACATCTTTGAGAAAACCATCCTTGAGTCGGTATGTGCAAGAGACAGGAGGTATAAGTATCTAGTTTCTTTGTGCAAGATCCATGTTGCTATGGAACTTGCCCTGTTCTGTGTGAACAGAATAAAAGGTGAAACTCAGGGATGTTCAGTTCATGGAAGGCAGAGCCACTCTGGACTGTTGAGCGTAGAGAAACCCTTATTTCTTATAAGAAATCCCCAAGCTGCGAGTTGCTGGGAGAATATTCCCAGAAAGCCTGGCTGTGTGTCCTTTTCTCTAGGTATTGCCTGTATGCTACTAGCAGAGGTATGGCACGGACTGGGCAACCATCAGCTCAGGTCTGGTGTAATAGAACAGCTCTTTCATTTTGTTGTGCTTGTCATCTGCTGTAATTTGCTGTGGGAAGGGATCCTTGGGCTGTGTGCAGGCTTAGCCAGCTCTGGCTGCAAGGCTGTACAGCCTGGCTTTAATGTCTGTCACTGAGGGGTTAAGGTAAGTCAAGCTGCCTGGTAATGGTGGTAAGAGAAGTCTGCCTGTAGTCACTTGCAGCAGCTCAGAAGTTGTGTATAGTCTTTTTATGCTGCAGTATCCTGCACATGCCAGAGCATGTGGTTCAAATTCTTTAAAATTGCACCATTTTTCATTTTACAGCTTTCCCCTATTTTTTGATGTCTCCCATTTCTCTATTTGGGAGTGATAATCCCATAGGGAATCCGTCTTGCTTTCTCTGTTCTGTTTGCTGTCCTGTGCATTTACCACCTTTATTGCCTGTTATAAATCCCTCATTTCTAGTTAAATTTCTGAAGTCTAGTAACCAAATCTGTTTCTCTGTCTCTAGCAAGAAATAAGTGTGAGGATCTTTTCTTGGTGCATGGTTTGTTCAGCTGACCTTTTATGTTAGTGCAGTAAATTTCATCCAAGAATGATTATTGAAATCAGAAGGGTGAAGTAGCTAATTAACTTTAATGTAAATCTTACACATATTTTACCTACTGTATTAAATAATCCTGTACATTTTTGTTAGTACTTTAAATTGCAAGACGTGCATGTAAGTGTTTCTGAAAATGGGAAAGGAAACTGAAGGTTGATATGTCCATTTCGTTTGCTCTGCTTTTTAAAATGCAAAGGAGGTAGCTTTATTTTAATTTTTCAATTGTTTGTCAGTCCAAACTCAGACTTGATATCCCTGAATTTAATTTCAGAACGATGTTCCTGGGATGCTGGCCTACAGCTTGAAGCTCTGTATGTCTTTGATGCAGAATAAACAGTTCCGTAATAAAGTCTTGAGAGTTTTAGTTAAAATCTATATGAATCTGGAGAAACCAGACTTCATCAATGTGTGCCAGGTAAGCCTCTCAGAGTCCTGGTAAAATATGAATCAAAAGTTCCTCTTCTTTAGGCGTATTTGATTTGACATATGCCTGATCTTTTTCTTTTCTTTTTTTTCTAATTAAGTTAAATGAAATGTTTTTCCTGATTGCATTCTTCAAATATATGCCAAAGTAAGATCACCTTGAAAGAGAGATGCAAACGTTGCACATTTGGTCAGTCAGCTTATAGAGAAAGAAACATGTTCAAAGGCAGTTTGAGTACATAGAAAACTTCCACATACTTCAAGCCTATGTGGAGAGTATCAGATGGTTCATGGCTTGGAGGTTTATTTGTTCCTCAAAAGAACATTTACATTGCTTTGATTTTTTTGTAAGCCATTGTCTGAAAATATTAAGACAGACAGTTAGGAAGTTGCTTAGCTGTTCTCAGGCCCTTGCCCATCTTAATATGTCATGTACATGGGACTCAGGGTTATTAGTTCTGTTCCATGTTAGCTGGTTCCATTTTAAACCTTAAAAAAAGGGCCAGATGTTTTTTAGCATGTTTTTGATATTCTAATTCTAGTAGGACTAATTGTCCATTTCCAAAGATATAAGTGCAGAAACAGGGAGGCTTGGGTGGTGTATCTTGACTTGTAATACTTGGTCTGGTTTTTAAATTGACCTGTGAAGACTCTTCACAAAGATTTCTATTATCTCCTATATGAGAGAGAATTTTTCTTTCTTTAAAGGGGTGTTCTGTGGAAGCAGTGGATAAGGAATGGGGAAGTGGAGTGTGTGCTTGGGTAGTGTTGCTTTTTTGTTCTGAAGTATATAATGTCTTCTGATTTTTATTTTTTTCTGTTCTTCCCTTCCTCCCTCTCAGTGCCTGATTTTCCTGGATGACCCACAGGCTGTGAGTGACATCTTGGAAAAACTGGTGAAGGAAGATAACCTTCTCATGGCCTACCAGATTTGCTTTGATCTGTATGAAAGTGCTAGCCAGCAGTTCTTGTCTTCTGTGATCCAGAATCTCCGCACGGTTGGCACTCCCATTGCCTCTGTGCCTGGATCCACCAACACCGGCACTGTCCCTGGATCGGAGAAAGACAGGTGGGAAGGTTGGCTTGGAAAGAGGCTTAGTGGTTTGTTGACAGCTGTGCTGTGATGGAGCTCCTGTTCTGTTCATGGATGCCCATTACAAGCAATGAGTTACTCCCCTTAATTCTAATCAGGTTAATAAACAAGACACCCCATTTGCTCAGGGCAGATTTTTGTATTACCAGAATGTGATGTTTGAAATAATGCATTTTCCTTTGCAGTTGAGGTGACCACGGTGCAATTAGTGTGGCTCAGCTAATGAGCAGTACTGTATTAAACCATAGTGTGAGTTGCTCAGGAACACTCTGATGTTGTGTGGTTATTGCAGCTATGTGTAAGCTTGGTTTCACATAGTACTTTATGGCCTGCTACCTGCTTGTGGCAAGAGTGAGCTCATACCCTTAAGAGCTAGTTCAAATCTTGTCTTGAGTTTTGTTAAAGTCCTAATGTTCAGAACATCACTGGATCTTAGCTGCAGGAAGCCTCTGTTAAGAAAAACAAAGTTGGTATTAACCATTCCATCATCTTTGCTTTTTCTTTTGATGGCTTACAGGTAATTCACATAAGTAGTTTTGCTTTAAAACTGTTTTTAGAGGATTGAGCAATCCAGACTGAGGCTGCTGCTCAGCTTGAGGGAAGCATGGAAGAAGTTTGTTCTCTACCTGCTTCTTAATCTTCAGAGCTACTGTGTCTGTACACAACCTGATTCCTGGACTGTCTTTGACAGTGTGTGATGGAGAATGCTGCCTGCATCAAGGCTAGTTAAATATGGGGCTTTTGAATCTGTGAGGAGCTGAGTCAAAATGCTTTTGAATCAGTGATGTGGATATAGCAAGCATTCTCCTCTCTTCCTTTCCAGTGAAATAAAAGGCACAGAATAATTTATAATCCAGTCTGTCGAGCATTAGGACAAGGTGCTAACAACAGATTAATAGCTTTCATTTCCATTTCAGCACACTAGCATCTATTCTAATAGCAGTGAGCTATCCTCAGTGAGGGTATAATTATCCTTGCTGCCCAGTTGTTGACCTTATTTTCTCACCTGTCTCTGCCTGTTCATTTCTTACAAACTTTTTTTTCTTAATCTCTAGAGAGGAAATGAGGGGGGGATTTTCCATGCCTTTGTCTTCAAGTTCCCTGAAGACTACACGGGGGAGAAGTTTCTCAACTGTGACCTCCAGATAGTCAGCCCTTGATCTGTCATAGCTCTATGTCCAGTCATCATCTCAAGTTCACAGGCTACTCTTTCAGCACAGTATTAGCCATAATTACAGTGCTTTGGCTAGTTACAAGTGATGAACTTGTAACTTGTATTTTTCATTTTTATTTTATTGCAGTGATGCCATGGAAGCAGAAGAGAAACCAGGAAGCACTTGTGCCGGGAAGTCTGCAGAAATTGTGAGTGCCATTTTCCAAAATATGCCTTGCTTAGTCTTATGTGTTCTCTTTGAATCTCTGTGCAGTCTCTGGGGATGTTAGATAGGAGTGGCTGATGGAGAATTGAGTTCCATTTCTGTCTTGCTTGAAGACAAGGTGACAGATGATCTCTGAGAACCAAATACTAATTGTCTGAAAGGTATCAGTTCAGGTTCTGAAAGCTGGAGGAGTGTGAGAAGTAGGTAGATTTTGTGAGGAATTACTGAGCCCCAAAAAAGGGGAAAAACAGGAGGTTCTGTCTCATGTGTTTGCTTTTTGTTGATGCTGAAATAATTAACACATTCTGGAAGAATGAGCCTGAAGCTTGACTGCTTCTGAGAAATGTAGCTGATGAATTGGCTTGGTGGGGTTTTTTTTCCTTCTGAAACACATCTGAACCTTAGCCTGGTTAATCAGCTTGGTTTCTCTTTTGTTTGTGTTGAGGGTTTTTTGTGGGGTTTTTTTGGTGGGCGGTTTTTGGTTGGGTTTTTGGTTTTGGTTGGTTTTTACTTCTGAAATCTGTTTGTAGTTCTGGATGGACAGAACTGATGTTCTTCTGCAGGAACAGCAGGAGGGGTTGCTGACATAATGTTCCTTTTCTATGAAGAAGGAAGTTATTTCCCCTGGCTAGGAAGATGACAATGTTGCTGGGCTAGCTGGTTAGGATTTTTGTTTCTTCTTTTCTCAAGTATTGGAGAAAGTGAGTTCACTTCTAACATGCACATACAGTTGCATTTCAGCATGCAGAATAGCTAATGGAATTCTAACACTTCTAGTGCTGAGCAAAGGAAATGCTACTGGAGAGGAGAGTAAAACCTAAGACAAGCTCTTTTTTTCTTTTCTCCTATGGTGCATGTTTGTGAACTAGACTTGGGAATCTTTGAGAGATTCTGACAGATCACTTGAAAAGCACAGCATTTTAATTAATCAAGGGCAAACAGATGTGTTCTCTCAAAATTGTATTCCAGAAGGAAGAACAAAAAGGTGGGGTTTCTTGCCACATCAAGGAACCTGTAAACAGTGCTTTTGTGCAGGAAAGGTGTCTTGAAACAATTTCTGCTGCATTGTTGTTGCTGATTTTGCCAATGGACAAGTACATAAAAATAATCCTTGTGGCCAAAAATGTTCTTAATTTTCCACAATTCAGAATGCTGACTACAGAGAAATAATTGAGGGGATTAGTTTAAGGACTGAACTATTCATGCTTGGCTGGTCTCTGACCAGCTAACAGTGCTGCTACAAAGAGCTGCAGTGTACTTTTAACCCTCAGAAGGGTCTTCAGTTGGGATTTAAACTGTGGAAATTGTTCCATGTTGGAGAAGAAGGAGGCAGGAGACTTTCTCAGAGACTTCTGAAAGATTAATGTTTTACAGATTCCTAGCTCTACTAGCCATTGTTATAAGTAAAGCCTTTAGCTCACAAGAATGTTGATGCAGGTCAGCAGGGTCATGCAAAGTGTTGTGGTTTTATAGTGCTCTGCATTAAGACTTCCATGGAAATACAATTTCACATTATTAGAAGTCTTCACCCCTTGTACGAGACTCCTCATGTCTGTAAGACCAAGCATAGCAGCTTGCAAAACTTGACGTCACCCAAGTCCTTTTGCTTTCAATGAAAGAATATATTTATTTTCAAAGGGTTTCTTCTCATACCTGCAGTATTGTGCAAAAAAGGACTTGACTGTCTGGGAGGTTTGGGCTTGGGCAGAAACAGTGTCCTTTTAGTCCTAAAAGCATAGATTTTGGAATATGGTGATGGGAACATACCAGAGTGCCTTCTCATGGACTCGATTTTAACAGAGCCATAGCTGGATTCTCATGTTTTTTATTCTTTTTGCTTGTATGTGAAGAACCCAGAGCCCAAGGACCAGATCTCAAAAATGATTAAAATTTTAAGTGGGGAAATGGCAATTGAGTTACATCTGCAGTTTTTAATACGAAACAACAATACAGACCTCATGATCCTCAAAAACACAAAGGTAAGTTAGATGTGGGTGTCATGGGTTAATCTGATTCATCTTGTGTTTGTTTTGACCAAGTTGCTGTTATTTTACAGTATCTTTTGTATTAGCGTGGCCTCCCTGGGTTTTGAGGATACAGATCTGTGTTTTGGTCATGATAAATCAACATTTAAAACTTGAACTTGTGAGGCTGAAAGAACTGCACCCAGAGGAAGTAATAGAATCAAATTGTTTTTGCTTGCAGCTAGTATTACCTAAGGGCAGGCTGCTATTAGCATCTTGGGTTTTTTTTCCAATTGGTTACAGAAACTAATCCTTTTCTCCCCTTTTTTTTGATGGGTTTGTTTTGCCGGTGATCATTAGGATAGATGAACTTGCCCCTCTAGTTCCATGACTGATCCAGTGCAAACACTGCTGGCTGGGTCAGCCAGGACTGTAGGGTTGCAGTATGCTGGTATCTTGGTTGAGATGTTGTGTGATACCACACTTTCAGCTTAGCTAAAGAAATCAGATTGGTATTTCCACAGTGAAGACAAAACTGATCAGATAATGTAATGTGGGCAGTGCTGGTAAACTGAGTAACTTTTTGTTTTGGAAGGTGTTATTCAAGGCTGGGCAAATAAAAACTTAAGGGTAACTTGGGCTCTCTCAAAGTAAGTGATTATTAGAAACCATAGGAGAAGCTTTTTTGTGTGTGAAATGAGGTGCATGTTATTAGCAAAAGTGGTAGAAGACGGTGGTCCATGGGCTTATCTATTTCAGGAGGCACTTACAGTGTATTTAGAAATCATTTACATATGTTAAGTGCTTGGGAGTGATCCTGTGTGGCATTCCAGGAATGGCTCAAAGATGTCAGCAGTACACACTCCGCAGTGCTCAGTTCTGGGAACCAGAAGGGGAGTTCTCCAGCTAAGCCGCAGTTGAAGTCTGTCTGACAGGAACTCACAGAATGGATTGGTTTGTGCTGGAAGGAGGAACTGAGGATATATTAAAATGTACTAATGATATATTAACTGTAATCAAAGAGAAACTGGTTAAATCGAGGCTAATTACAGTCCATTTTTTCTCATGTACTGGCAAGCACATTAAGTGACCCTAGGGCATGTCTCTTGCTGGTGGGTGATACTGATTGTTCTTCTTCTTCCAGGATGCAGTGCGGAATTCTGTGTGCCATACAGCAACAGTTATAGCAAACTCCTTTATGCATTGTGGTACAACCAGTGACCAGTTCCTTAGGTAAATCTGTGGCAAAGAAGCTCTGGTGTAATTTAGAGTTGTCTGAACAACATTTTTGCCCTGCTTACCTTCATACTTCTAACACGGTGGCTGCAGAATTCTGATGGGCTTAGAAAAGAATGAACAAAGGGTCTGACAACTAATGCGGAGACAGGGAAGAATCTGGAATTGTTTCTTTTAATCTGTCCTCACAAACTGGCTTTATTTGACCTCTTAACTGTAAGCAATTTGGGGGGGTGAAGATCTGGAATTTCTGTTCTTGTTTACTAGTTGGAGAATTTCTGAGATTATGAATGACTTTTGGAAGGGAAATGTGCTTACTGGGGAGCTTACCAGGGACTTCAGCAAAGCTCCAGAAACTCAGCAAGAGAGAGTGGATGGGCTGCATGTTGAGCAGCTGTACTCCATCTTTCATTGAGATTGCCATTGTCTAGAAGCTTGATTATGACCAGAGAACAATTAGGGGAGAAGGGCAGAGAGGTATAAAGTAGAAATGTGGTTAGTTTTCTTGCCTTCTGGAGCTGCTTTCTGGTTTGAAAGCAGTCTTTAGTGGTGTGAAGTCTTGTTTATAGGGTGAGGCATGGGCTGTATCAAAAACTTTTTAGTAATTTTTCTCTTTTTGTCTTCCAGAGACAATTTGGAGTGGCTGGCCAGGGCCACTAACTGGGCTAAGTTTACTGCTACTGCCAGCTTGGGTGTTATACACAAGGTAACCTTGCATTCATTCTTCTCTGTTCAGTGTAAATACTTGACTTGTGAACACCAAAAGCATTTCAAGCAGGGATTTTGACTTATGCCTGCACTCCAGTTTACCTTGTCTATTGCAAGGCACAGCTGTAACATCATTTGTCTTTGAACAAAGAGGTGCTGTTCAAGTCCATCCTGTCTGATAGTTCGTGCAATTTGTGGCATGTTTCGGTCATCATCAAAAATGTGGTAGGACAACATGGCTCAAGGAAAGAGTCTTTCTAGATTTTGCCTTCATTTGTGAGTTGAACAGAGTCCATAGTTTCCAGCTATGAAAATTGCAGGTGTATTTTTCTTAAACTATTTTGGGACATACTAAAGTCCTTACTGTAGTAAGTTTGAATGGTGACTTAAGTAGAGGTAATTTTCTTCAAATTCAGTCACGGAGAGGGTGTATTGAAAGCTGTTTTGAAATAGGAAGAAGTCTTTGTAATTGTTTTGTGTGTGACAGCCTTCATTAAAGTTCTCTAGTGAATGAATTGGCGTAGCTTCTGGCCAAATTTGTCCTGGTTTAGGTCAATGACCAGTTTTTTTAGGTCAAAAAACCTCAACGGTTGAGGAATATTCATGTACTGATGTTAATGAAACCCCAGTACAGAAGGATTCTCTGCTGATTGTACAGCACTGAAAGGCTTTTTTTGTGGAGGATGTAATGGCTAGAACATGTTTTCTGATTCCTTAAAATATTATTGTGACATGTTCGCAGTTGCTGTTTTTTCACCTTTGACTTCCTACTGTCTCCCCTTCCTGCTGGACACTGGACATACAGGGTCATGAGAAAGAAGCATTACAGCTCATGGCAACGTACCTGCCCAAGGACACCTCTCCAGGGTCAGCCTACCAGGAAGGTGGAGGTCTCTATGCCTTGGGTCTCATTCATGCTAACCATGGTGGGGACATCATTGACTATTTGCTGAACCAGCTGAAGAATGCCAGTAATGATGTATGTATGGGCTCAGTAATGAAAATTTGTTTTGTTAGGAATTTCTGAAAGGTACCAGCTTGTTAAGAAATGGGGTTTAGAGGTAACTAAGGCTGTGACATTAAGGTGGTACTTACACCTTCTTTGGGCCTTAAATACAAATTTTCTTTTTAACAACCATATTGCTCAAGGTTTAGGTAAGATTTTTAGGAAATTCTTATATGTTTGACAGTGAATCTAGATTAATTTTTCTTACTGCTTGTGTATCTGCTTCATTTTGCTAATGAACCTGCAGTATTCAGGCACTGTTATTGTTTACAGCCTAGCTGTCAATGGTGTAAGCCACAAAATGCTTCTGCTGGCCTGTACATTTAATGCATCTTATGCAAAAAGAAGTGTTCTACTTCATCACTTACTGTTTCTAGACCTTTACAAAATGTCTCAAGTTTGGAATAGATTAGTATTTTCCCAGCATGTTCCCTTCATTTCTTTGGGTAATTTCAGAATGCATCTTTAAAAATTCCGTGGACGAATTGCAAATGCACAGCCTTTCTTGTATCAGTTGTTGGGATAGGAGTGATGTAGACTGTTTAAGTCAGTGCTGATTACCTTTCCATTCAAAAGCTATTACTAGGCAGCAGTTTTCACACGTGGCTCTGATTTGTGTTATTGCGTAAACCAATAAATCAAGTGGGGGAAAAAGACCTTGGAGGTACTAGAAAGTCTCTTGTGCTATGTGGAAGTCTTCTAATACTCATTGTTGATGAGCTTTTGAATTGCTCTTTTTATTCTAGCTTCTGCCTCTTTGATCAGTTACTGTCTAAGAATGTAAAAGTGGTATTTTTAACAAGTCAGATAATTTTGGGTGGTTTGATAGTAAAAGTTTGCAGCCTTATGTTGATAGAAATATACCTACTTTAGCTGATGCCATATTCCCTGTTTTATGATGACTTAACTTGCATGTGCTTCCTTAGATTGTCCGACATGGTGGCAGCCTGGGTTTGGGTCTGGCTGCCATGGGGACAGCACGCCAAGATGTGTATGATTTGCTGAAAACAAATCTATATCAGGATGATGCAGTGACAGGTAAATGTTCTGGTTTCAAAGTAAATAACAGTGTGATGGCTTATCAGGCATCTGGGGGGGGTGTGTGTGTGTGTGTGTGTGTTGTAGGTTGTTGGTTTGTGGTTTTTTTTTTCAGGTTTTCTGTTTGCAGCATAGATTGTTTCTAGGTTGCCTTAGGTACATTTTTATTTACTGACCTTTTCCTGATCAGCACAGTTCTTTAGTTACGTGGCATTAATGTTCAGAGATCCCATCAGGACTGGTGTGTGCCACTATGCCCGATATTCTTAAGACATGCTAGGTCTCCAAACAGTCCCTTATTTTGCTCTATTCTTTCCTTTTTCATATGCTTTTGATTTAGTGTGGTTGATCTCCAGAGCCATGTGCCCTTTTTGGCTGAGAGGCAGGCTTGGAAATGCTTCGGAATTGGCAGGGGTTCCCAGGAAAATTATCTTTCCCAAGAAAGAGAAAATAGAACTTGGCAGGGAAGAGCACTAAGTTGTGGCTAACAGGGTTATGGTTACAAGAATGTTTGGCTATCAGTAATGTGGTTGCTGGGCATGGTGGTGTTGAGAAATGATCTGCTGCCCTACATCTTGTCTGATTCTCTACATATGATTTTTACTGCTTTTAGGAGCAGAGTTTGCTTTATTTTCTTTTTGCTTCTCTGTGCTGTGCAGGTGAGGCAGCTGGCCTGGCACTGGGATTGGTTATGCTGGGATCTAAAAATGCTCAGGCTATTGAGGACATGGTTGGCTATGCACAGGAAACACAACACGAAAAGATTTTGCGAGGCCTTGCGGTTGGAATTGCTTTGGTCATGTATGGAAGGATGGAGGAGGCAGATGCTCTCATTGAGAGTCTCTGCAGAGACAAAGTAAGTTACCTGTGACTTAATCCCTGTCCCTGTTTGCAATACAAATGACCCTTCCTGGCCTTTTGTGAGATCTCCAGCTACAGTGGATTGGCTGTTACAAAACAGGGAAGTTCTAACATAGGTTTGAAGTGGGGCAATTTTACAGGTTGCTTCATTTTGATCAAAGATACAAAAACAACAGTGCTTATTTGTATGTTTCTTTGGTCTCATACTCGGTCTCCATAGTCCTGTGAGCAACAGCAAGGAGCAGAACAGGATGTAAACGTTAAAAACAGATGAGTCTTGCTATAGGTTTGTCATTCTCAAGGATGTAGTAGTGATCAATAGCAGATGATGAATAAGAACGTCGCATCTGCCGGAAAGTCTTTTGGCAACTTTCTGTCTCTCTGAAAATGATAATCACAACCTTGTTTTGATGATTGTCCTGTTACTCATATCTAATAAACAGTTAAGCACTGAGGCTATCTGTTTGCAGTTTCTAGGCCCCAGGGTGGAGTAGATTTAACATCAGAATTCCCCAGTCCCTCTTTGGATGGATGTTGAATATTGATGGTTTCTCTTCCAGGATCCAATTCTCCGTCGTTCTGGCATGTACACTGTTGCTATGGCATACTGTGGCTCAGGGAACAACAAGGCTATCAGACGCCTACTGCATGTGGCTGTAAGTACTGTCACCTTAAATAGCACACAGCAAGAAACTTGTGGAGAGAGAGTTAAGCACATGGCTTTGACAGGCTTTGTGTCCACAGTGTTAAGTGTTCTGGTCCCAGTCAGACATAGTAAAATGATGAAAGCTTCCCTTAATATTATGATTAGAAATAACAGGGTCTTCTGGCATTTGGATAAATAGATTTTCAACAAGAGACTATTCAATTGGGTATCACAAAAAGGTGCCTAATTAAAAATGAAACATGATCCTAAACTAGGTGCTAAAGGTTTGGAATGTAATGGTGAGCTGGGAAAAAAACAACTTAAGCTGTAAAAGATGAGGTCTGTCTGCTCCTTGATAGAGTTGCAGTCACAGTGCATGAACAGGGGTGAGAATGTTTCAGCTAAGGCTAAACATGATTGTTAACATTCTTTCTTTGTAAACCTGTCATCTTGATAAACTTGTCTGCCTGACACCTGTCCTGAAATGTTGCAGAGTCCTAGGGTATTTTAACAATGTTTTGTTTTGCCTTTTGTAGGTGAGTGATGTGAATGATGATGTGAGGCGGGCAGCTGTTGAGTCACTTGGTTTCATTCTGTTCAGGTACAGTGTCTTCCTTGGTTGCTTCCAGAGCCCTCAATTTGATGTCTGCTACATTTTCAGAAAATATGTACATAATTGCTTTCACAAAATGACTCAATTGCTAACAGAATGGAGGTTGAGAAGTCAAAAAATGGAGAGACAATAAAACTTGGTTCAGAATTAGAAGCCTTCCATAATGTTCAGCATTAATGAGCCTTTTTGTAGGTTTCCAGACTCATGGCTTAATTGTCTGAACAGAGTCAGATGAATTTGACAAATAGAATGAAAAATTAATACTTGCAGGATTGAGAGTTAATTAAAAATTAAATATAGAGTGCTTATGCCAGGCGTCTTAAAGACATCAGAATTCAGACAAATGCATCTGCTCAATTGCTATGTAAAACATTCCTGGAGGTTGTGACTTTGGGGAAAATAACCCAAGGAAAGATACTGAAATAGTCTTCCTTGTTGTTTTTTAAGTATCCACTATTAAACCCCAACAGGTTATACAGCTTATATTGTAGTGATGTAAGTCCATCACAAAATAGTCATGATGTTTGCTTTGGTTCTCTTAAAGTAAAATCTGTTGTTGAACTGGTGATTTGTAGTGCTCTGTAGTACCCTCTGTTCCCTAGGTAAGAGGTTTTTTTATCATCCTGGGGAGTTGGAAGGCTCCCCAAGGATTAAATCTTCATCTGTTAATTCAGCAGTCTGTGGAGTCCAAGCACTGAGCCAAGCTGCAGCTTTCAGAGTGTGCCTGAGAGGAGGTATTGCATACTTGGGTCCAGAACTGTAATTTTAATATTTTTGTTTGCATCTTGTTGGGGTTAGTGGGAGTCTATAAATTCATGCTGAAAAGCAGAATAAATGGATGTTAAAGCCACTATTAAAAAACTGGGTTAGGTATATGACCAGTCAGTTTGTCATTAACCAAGTTGCTCCTCATCTAGAAATTACTCTTCCTTTGCTTTATCTGAAGCTTACTGTGGCTGCCATTAAATGTATTTATAAACAGAACAAATTCGCTCTGTGGTCAGCAGGTGTCTCCCAAGAGTTTTTGCTTTTATGACCAGGGGTCATTCCTTGCTGCGATCTGTCTTCCTTAAGCCAAAGGGTCTGTTTAACTGGCTTCTTCATCTGTGTACAGAAGAGAAATTCCACACAGGCCTTCCATAGTTTCAGGCATCTTTTTCCCAAAAGGGTTGTAACAAAGCTCCTTTAAACTCTGATTTCAATGTAGTTTTTCTTTTTGACAAATACAAAACATTGACAGACCCTACCAAAATGCGAAGCTTCCAAAGCTCTGAGCTAAACTATTTATCATGTGCTGTCATCTTGCTGGAGCAAGGTAGTTCTGGGCATGATCTTTCTGTCTATATCCAGCAATGAGTGACATCATCTTTGCCACTTGAACCTTTACTGCAGCTCTTCATAACTTATCCTGTCTCTTCCCTTCCCTTTCTGGAGGGGTGCAGTCCAAAATCTGCTTGCACAAGAGGAAGGAACGTTGTCTTGGAAGTTCCAGTGTCCACCTTGCTTGGTAGCAAAGGACTAAAACTTTTTAGCTGCTTACTGCTGGTTTCTGAATGCAAAAAGGTTTGTGTTAGGCTATTGTAATTGCTGATACTTTGCACTTGATACTTGCACAACCTATGAAAATACATGATCAGTTGTTTGGGTTTTTTTAAGGACACTGTTCTGGAAGGAGCTGTCCAGGTGGTTAGTTTGACATGGGCCAGTTTCTGTAGAAATTGAGAGCATTTCACTACTGCCAAAGGAATGAGAAATGCACAACACCTGTCTTGTAAAAAGGTCCAGTGTTCTGCTAGAAAGTGACTGCAAACCTTTTATCAATTATTACTTGGGCTGCTATCTTTATGAAGGAAACTGGAAGCTATAAAAATACTCTCACTTCACAGACAATATGTAAAAATATTTTTTCTATATTTATGTTACTTAAAGGCAATAGTTAAGGATGTAGTTCTGAGCATCCTGTCTCCGTGGTCAGTATCACATGAGCAGTGTTGTTCTTAGTCACCATGCAACAAACCTGTGCTTTCTTACATAGCTTGCAGTGACTCTCTTATGTTCAGTCATGTCTTGCTAATGAAGCCAATGTGTTTTTTCAAGTCTGTTCTTGTAGATACAGTTGCTAAAACAAGAACTCTGCCAGTCATTATATTGTTTCTTTATTTCAGAGTTCCGCATCCTGTGTTAATTTTTATTCACCTTCTGTCCTTACGCTTTCCAAGACTGTCGCTTGTTTGCTTTGTCAGTGGGTGAGCAATCCACTTATGTTAAATGGGATGTGCATGTTTGCTTCATTATGTGTTTCCATCTGTGGAGAAATTTCCTTTCTCTGTAGGAAGACTGGATTTTTGATTAGTCAGTAATCATTTTGGTTGAGGTTTATTGTTGCTGACTAAATTCAGTAACTGGAACATGTTGAGCTTCTGTTTATGGTTACTGAAACTGAGAAATCTATATGCTACCTTGACAAAATACCTCTTCACTGGATGAGCCTTTTTCAAGGATTGTTTCCTGTTGGTGGAGTCTAACCTGTGGTTATGAAGAGGCCTTGGAATTGTTCTCTGTGGGGCACTTCGAGGAAATTATTCCTTGTGTCATTGCAGACAGACAGTAGCGTCAGACAGAAGAGAATTATTAAGTTACCTCTTGCTCTTTCCAGCTGCTGTGAGCCGGCTGTGATGTTTCTGCTGGAAAGGGAAACTATAAATTGTTGCTGAAAGTAGATAATTGCTGTTTGCTGTATGAATGGTCTTTGTTTGTTTAGTGTTTTGAATATAGGCATCTTTCACAGCTATAGCAGTCCAGCTATATATGCCAGCTTTTAACTATAGGATTATCTGAAACACATTTTGATTAACGAAGGAGAACTAAGAGCAATTAGAGCTTATTCTACTTTAAGTGTCTACTGGCTATCACTAAAAAGGGGAGAAAGGAGACAAATTACTGTTAAGTACCACAGAAGTATTTTTAATACGTTCTCCTGGAACTTCTGGCAGTTATGTTAGACTGTTTTGAACTTGCATATGTTGCAAATTAAATATATAAGTAAATGTTGGAAAGACATGTTATCTTTAGTACTTTCTGTTCTTCAGATGAGAAAACCTAGGCTGTACATAATTTTACTATATAGCTAAAGAGTTCAGAAAATTTTAAGAAAAGAAACCAAACCCCAACTTTTACTCTAACTTTTACTGTAAATGGAAACTCTCGAAAAAAATTGTGACCTGGTTGCATAATGTAAGAACTCCAGTACTTTGGGGAAATTAAATCTCCCTTCCCAAAGAGAGATGGTCTGGAACTCCTGAAGATCCTGGTTTCCTAGATGATACTCTGGTAGCTCTTACAGATTGTGATGAACGATTCTTTCTCTTAATTTTGAGCATGTTTGAGAGTGCAGATTGGGATCTGTAATCTTATGCCATTAGTCTGATGAAATTGTTTTGAGCAAAGATAAACGATGAATATGTGAATGTCGAGATAGTACTGTTGTCTCTACTGTCTCTTAAACCCTTGTTCTTATTTTCAAGTGAAATAGCAATTCTGTCTGTGATTTTTCTGCTGTGTGAGAGCTATACTGGGCATGGCAAAGCCTTCATTGAAGTTTCAGTGGACAAAAAAAAAAAAGGAATTTTGTTTTGTGTAAATTAGAGGGATGCTCCATGCACTGCCTGTTTTACTCATGATTATTGATGTGCTATTGTCCTATTTTGGTAAAATGGTCTCATTTTCTTAGTGCAGAAAGAACAAAGGGCAGTTTTCTGTGACAAATGTGGCACCACCAGGCTTATGAGTGTGTGAGTAATGGAGTTAAAAGGTAAGAGGTTCTGTCCATCGTTAAAGCAAAACCACAGAGGGATAGTTTCAGCAAATAGAGTTTTTCTCTCAGCCTGCTAAGAAGCAGTTTTACCTTTTGTGGAATGGGCATGTTCACCTTTTGGTCTCTGGAGTGAGTGATTTTGCTTGTGATACACAAACCCCTCCAAGAACAAGAAAAGCTTGTACTTAGACATGCAGTCTCAGCAGAGGAACATATCTGTAGGGAGGCAATGCAGTGAGTCTATGTGCCATTTTGTTTACATGGAGTAAAGGTGGATTTAAATGGAAACCAGCAAAGTTGTATCCCTCTGCTGATTTCATAGTAGATCAACTTACATCCAGAGTGTTTGGTCTTCTTGCCTAGTGAATATTAATGTTTGTACAGAGACTCTTTCCTTCTAAAAATGTACTTTGAAGAGACTGAAGATGATGAGAACTGAAGTCAGATACTCACACTGATTTAGTTTTTATTTATTTCCCTCTTCCTGTACAATTGGGCATTAGTCATTTGCCATGGAATGAAATTGTGGTTGCCAGCATGGAGCTGAGGTTAAAGTAGAAGATGCTTTGGATGAGACAAATTTATATAAATTTATAAGATATTGCTTGCATAAATAACATAAAACAATAGTATTTATACCCTCTTATAGCACATTTACCTAGAATACATACAGTAATACTATGATATGGGCATGGCTGCCATTCCACTATACATAGCTGACTTGTTCTTCTGTTTTATCAACTTCATTCTCAGTGAGCAGCAATGTATCCAGCAGAATGGCTGAAGATGATTGGATGGGTGAGCTCCTCAGCCTCATTGGGCTCTGGTACATAATAGGGTTAATCCCATTTCTCATCCCATGCATGACAAAGAGCTTGGAATTTTCTGCCACAGTGCTTCTGAAAGAAATCCTACTTGAGCACTTCCTGAGGGCCTTGATTGGCTTTGTGGTCCTATAGTTGCAAGTTATATACCTGCTGAAGGCCTCCCTAAATGTTTTGTTGAAGAGTGTATAAACAAGAGGGTTCACTCCTGAGGATATATATCCTATCCAAACAAATATCTCCATAAGCTTTTGAAAAACCTCCTTGTTGCAGGAGTTGCACAGAACTGAACTTATATTTGTTATGAAGAACGGGCACCACATCAACAGGAAAAGAAAAAATACAATCCCCAGAACTTTTGATGCCCTTTGTTCGTTGGTTATCGTTTGCATGGACTTTCTCCCAACTGTAGACATTCTGCAGATGGGCATGTCACTAGAAAAACTCTTGTCCTTTCTGGAGCCATTTAGCATGGCAACCTTTTCTGGTGAGGAGGCAGGTGTTGTGTCACGCTGAAACACTGTGGACACTGACCAGGTGAAACGCTGAGGTGGCTTGTTGATCAAGTAGGCCTTCCTGTGTAATGCTTGGATTGTCAGAAAATAAGTCACTATCATTATAGTGAGGGGAATGAAGAATGCAGCCACTGACCCGTACAGAATGAAGTCATGAAAACGATCAGGCATCAGGACACACGTAATGTTTGCAGAATTCCCATTTCCATCCTCAATGCCTCTGATAGGAATTGGAATAGCAATGCCTACAGGAGAAAAAACAAGTACTTCAGCATATGGTAACTGCTTGCAGTCTCTTTTTGGGGGGCCTGAAGCTTTAGGGACTCTAAGGAAAGGTAATTCCTGAGCTCTGAAGAGGGCACAGGGTGATGGAGAACATGAATTGTTGAGAGCATCATGTGGGTCACTTGTGAGACTTGGCAAGTTCAGCTTAAACAAATTGCCCTTTCTAAGGAGACTGTGCCTAACCCTTAGTGAGTGAGGAAGCACTATTAAGTTGCCAACTTTTCAAGTGCAGAACATGTGAATTGCTTTGACTCTACTTGTTACCTTTTCCTCCAGAAATGTGTTTCCATAATGCCATCTGCTTCTCCCCACCCCCTCATGTAACCTTTCCCTTTTTGAAGGGTGGTTCTGTAAATACATAAAACTTGTCTTTCCCTCTTATCTTAACCACATCAAATGACACAGACTGATTTTTTTTTTTTTCACCCTGCTTGACTTATGTATACAAGTAGTTAAATAGATGGTGGAATTACACAGCGTGTGTTTGAGATGGATTTGCTGTTTAAAGTCTTTTGCATATTTAAGACTGTTTAAATGAGGCTAGCTATCTCTGTAATTCACCACTCATTTTAAAAAAAAAATGTTAGCAGTCTTTTAAATGAATTTTTTACAACCATTAAATTACAGTCAGCACTTTGTTTGCCAGCAGTCTGACATTACAACAAAAACAAGAGGTTCCTAGCTGTCTGGTGAAGGTTTCTTGTCCTGTTTTTTCTGATACCTTTTAATGAGATCTAGGGATTTACTGTGTTCCTTTGCTAGTCTGCTTGCTGAAGTTAGTTGAAGGCAGCAAGAGCAAAATGGTTCACCCTATAGCCTTTATCTCTGTTTTGATAAGAGGGACACCCTTAGATACAGCAAGCTTTTTAAATGAGGATTGAACCAATTCAACCTTTTATTTGGAGAACCATGGCTCAGCTGCAGAGTACTTTTGTGTTAGATAAAAATCCAAGTACAGTACTGATTAGTAACAATAAATTGGGCATTGAAAGGTCAACTTGTAAGTCTCTTGTCATGGCAAGGGTTTCCTTTTTTTGTGATAGGGATAGCATTTTTTTTTTCTCTTACAATTGCAGCTCTTCCAGGATTTTTTTTCAAGTTGGAATTTTTTGTTTTAGTCATGTACACCTCAGCCAAAAGGTGGTTGTAGCCATTCTCTTGCACATTATTTGCCTTAATAATCCATAATAATTTTTTTCTTGCACACAGAGCATACGGTTACTTGAATTAAATGGTTTCACCTTATTGACTCATTTAACATGTGGGGGTTTTTTAAGCATTAAAGACAGGTGAGGTGCTGCATGCATACCATAGAGGTGCTAATACCATAGGAGTTTATACATTGACATCCTTTATATAAACTGCTCAGGCTTGTTTCCATTGGGTTGGATTTCTTTGCTTACAAGTTAGACTTTCCATGTGCCCTATTGTCAGTGTATCAATCTTCAGTGTCAATGTCACCAGCCTCTCACTTATCTTTCAAGCTTTGATGTAATAAATTAATGGGGTTTTACTTTCTTCATGGGGCAGTTGTAAGGCATAGATTTTGAGCACCAGCTACTCAAGGCTTAAAATTAAGTTTGAGACATAATATATTATCACAGATGCATGAAATATTCTTTTCCTAGGAGACATGTTATGCATGTAGATGTTGTCTTCTGTTTTTTGGACTTTCAGGACCATGAAGAAAACTGATGAGTATCTCTACTTAATCTTTGCCTTTTTGGCAAGTCTGATAAGAAGCAACAGTTCAGGCAGATTTTTGTTAGAACGATGTGTGATCCAAGAGGTGGACTTAGCCCAGCCCAGGTGTTAGGGTCTGCTAATGAAATTTTCTACTTGGCCAAATTCTCCACTTTGCCCAGCTTTCACTTACTGTTTTGGGCATGAAAGCTTCTACATTCCTTACCCAGTCTATAAGTCTTACATACCTATTGAAATGAGCCAAACCACGATGATTTTGATGATTGTTGTAGCCCATGAATTGTACTGACTAGCCTGGATTGGCTTTTTAATGGCAATATAGCGGTCAAGTGAGATGGCACAGAGGTGCATGATGGAAGCCGTGGAAAAGAGGACATCAAGAAACAGCCAGATAGGACACAAGGCAGCTGGAAAAGGCCAGGCATTGTCTGAAAGAGAATGGAAAATTCATTAGAATCTAAAATTCTTAAAAGTTTTCAGTGTGTTTTTTTTCCTTGGTCTCAGTACCACTGAGAAGTTTGTAACACTACAGGAACTGACCTTTGCTGCTGCCTCAGCTGGATTGTGTTTTACTTTTCAGCCAGCTTATAATTGCTGTAGTTGCTGCCAACATATTGATTTGGCTATTTGTATTAATAGCCTTTCCCTGTCTTTTTGTCCTTTCTGGATCATAAGCTCTTTGTGGCATTAAAAAGTTTCTTCAAAATGGGCCATGACTCTGCTTGGTCCTTCCACCCTGCTGTTAAGTGATTATTTTCAGCAATCTCTGATAGTCCTATGATTCAAGGTGATATTAAATTGAGATAATGGGCCATAACCAGTGTATTAGTCAATCACTGCAGAACCATGGTGGAATCTGAGTGGTGATCTTGAAAAATCTAGTTTAGACAATTTTAAAATGAGTTTATTGTTTCACTTGACCAGATGCAACTGAGTACTACTGTGGCAAAGCATGTTTCTTCAGTCTCAGCAATGGTTTTCTAGAGGTTCAAGGGCTTTCGTGCTTTTTTATTTTTTTCCTAAGAGGGGAGGCATCCAGTTTCTTACAGTAGTTGCTTGTCTTTAATGTTAGTATCTGTGGTGAGCATAGGGTCCATCAACTGCATTGTGTCCAAGACAATGGTTTTGTAGCATTCAGCTTTCCAAAAGACTCATATTCTTGAGAGCTGGGTCTCCCCATCAGTGTTTACAATACCAAACTGAATGAGCTACAATGAAACTGATTACGGCTTTATTTTCACTCACAAGTAGTTTGTGTTGGAAGCCAGTGCTAAAAGTGTTCAATTTGAGATTCGCTTTAGTGTTGTGTGTCTGTAATTGTGTTCCATAGTCCTAGGAAAGAATACATGAATGCAGAAGTTTTTTCTATTTCCAATGGTAGAAGTTGATCAACTAAATATACTACTTCTTTATGAAATTCAGCTGTACTCTTATCAGTGGGTACATGAATAGTATTGCCAGAGATATAACTTCTTCATTGAATGATGACTAAGGCAAAAAAAAATATTAAATCAGATTGGTTTTTATCTTCTTGCTCTGAATTAATAGATCTGTGTGCTAAGAACGCCAAATGAGCAGAATTACTGTCATGCCCAGTCTTATCCATGTGGTAATGTTGCAGTAGTTTGAGAGTAAAACATTTTTTCAAAATGTGACTGATAGATGGAAATTATAGCAGTGCTGTCTCTCCTTGAATTATAAACTCCAGATGATGGGAAATTTAATGAAGTCAGACATAGCACGTACTTGTCTGCACTCTCACCTCTGCTGGGAGTCTGATGAACATGGAGAACATGGATGGAGCCCTGAACTGAGCCTCACCCATCCCCAAAGCAGTGGTCTCCAGAGGAGGAGGATGTAGGCAGTGAGGCAGAAGGGAAAGAGGTGGTCTGTATTCAAATGATTAGCCACTCAATTTTAGTATCTAGCTGCATATTTCCTAAAATAGACATCAGGGTTGAAATTATGCTTTAAGAAAAAAAATTATTCTGTCAGGTAGGTATGAAAAAGTTATTAGTATATTATGAAACGCTTACTCATCTTTAATTTTTCTATCTACAGTTTCAGTGGGCAGGAAGGTATTATGCATTTCTGAAGGAAAAAAAAGAAAACCAAAATGTCTTGTGACTCGTGTAACCAGCTGTTTGCAAAAAAAAAAAAAAAAAAGGCATCTGTCCTAGTTTGAGCTAGGATAGAACCAAGTAAAAAATATTTTTAAAATAATTTGTTTTATGGGCTTTCAAAGTTTTTTCTTACTCTACAAAAGTAACAGGGCTGCTATGGACTCAAAGATAAATGTTCAGATAAAATGTGGACAGTAGAAAGTGTATTCGGCATCTTGAAGGGTGTTGGGTAACAGCTGAATTTCAAGAGAGGAGCTAATACTTCTGTTGGAGAGTACTTATATGCAGTTCCTTGGATTTTGATTTCTTTCTGGATAATTGCAGTGTGATAAATTCTTTCCTTTTGTGGTTAGTTTACTCTTTGCAGAAGAAAACCCTCAAATATTTCACAATAAAAAGCTCTTTTCTTTCTTTAAATATAGATACATTTAAACAGCTATCTGATGCAAAGTGGCCTTGTAGGTCTTTGAGTTGTAAGAGCTTCCATTAATTAACAAGTGCAACTGAACAGAGAAAGATTTGTCTTTATTTTTGTCTCATTTTGAACTGGGTGCAGAAGGCAGTAAGTTATCACATTCGTGCTTATGGTATTATGTATTGTTATATTTGCGTGTATGAGATGATGTTGTTTTTTTTTTTTTAATCCCATCAAAATCAGAGTAAACTTTAACTGCAGTAGCTGATAAGAACTGAAAGACTATAGTTATTGTTTAAACAAAGCAAATATTGTCAAACTGATACCTTGCAGTCCAGAAGTGTCATGTAGTTGTCTAGGATTCAGGCCGTGATGTATTTGCTTTTGCTTATTTTGATTGTGACACCTGTGTTAGAAGCTCTGTGCCTGGCGTTTGAGAGACTGCTCTAGGCTGAGATTTTGTGCTTTCCTGATGGTTGTGGTCTGTGTATCACTGTTGGCCTATTCTGTTAGTTTGGGAGTAGGGAAAAGATGACATATTAATTTCCCCTCAGGATTCAGAAAGCATCTCTGACCCTTCAGCATGGTGGTAACTTGCTTGCTTGTTGTCCTGCTTTATAATTCAGACTGAAGATAAAATGAGTATTTCCTGGCAAGGAGTGATAAAAAGCTGTTAGCAGGTCATGCTTAGTTTGGGTTGTTACAAGCTCTGATTATCTTGGTGGTAGATCCAGTGTTGGAGCAGACCAGAGCATTTACTGGGCTGTCTGAGATTCTTCACCTACATTTTCCTTGGGGGTTGAATATTAATTTAAGCAAACTAGTGGATTGGATTTTTAAAATTACTTCTTAAATGCCTATATTACCTGGCAAACATTCCTGCCTGAAAACTTTGCTGGTTGCTGCATCTCTCAGGTAGCATAAGATAAAACGATACTGCTCCTTCCTACAAATTTCACTCCTCCCAGCACTGCAGCGTTGCTGCTATCACAGATTATTTTCCTTATTTTGAGTCAATACAAGATAAAGTACATATTTTACGATTTGTCTTGTGCCTTAAGAGAAGATGAGCTTTTAACAAAACTGTCTACTTTTGATTAATCTTTATTTAAGAAAAACTGTATTTATAGGAAATACCTTGGAAATGTGTAATCTCTGAAACAAAGTACAGTATGGAAGAACTGCTCTTGCTATAAACCAAAAGGTTTTTTCAAAGCTTGGGAGAAAGCACAGCTTGTGTACATGTATAAGCATGATGAAGAGAGATCTTTAAATAGACTTGGAAACTGTTTGTTCTTCTGCTGTAAAGGCAGCAGAATCGTTGCCTGTAAAGGATTTTGTTGCTGTTAGATGATGCTTTTAGTGAGATTGGAATTGGATCTTTTTAATCACTAGCTGCCTTAAGCCTGGGCTTCAATCTTCACATTGCTGTTTCTGCCTGTGTGGTGTTCACCCTCCTGACAGCGTTCAGGTTGGTGGAGTGCACAGGCCTGGCCTTTCCAGGATGCTGTTTGACTGTTTCACCCCCGTGGCTGCCTTTATTTCTCTGATTAAAATTAGAGCTTAAACAGTCGTTGTCCACTGTTGTGTACTTCTTTTAATTTAGCCAAAGTAATTTTTTTTTTAGGGTTGCTTTGTAAGGAATCAACTTCTCTTTTCATATTTGTATTTAGAGATGAGATTTTTTGAAAGGAGCCTTCAGTTAAGGCAGTTTTCTCTCATACTTTGCATGAGCAAGAAGGGAAAATTTGCTGTGGTTAGTTATCAGTAATGGAGGAAGATTAAGATGGCTTCTGCTTGCGATGTTTTTTAAATGATGGTTTGCAGCCTGGGATGATCAGCATTACCTCTGATTTTTAAGTGAATTAATATTAGGAATAGAGAATATATTTTAAATAAGGTACATGCACTGCCTCCAGGTAACCAATAGCCCACCAAACCGTGGACAGACAATAGACTTCTGATCTCAAGTTCATTTGCTGGTTTCACTGTCTGATGAATAAAAACATTTTTGCTTTTGTTCTGCAGCTCTGAGTGGTAGAAATTTGGATAATTCTTCTGAAATCCATCAGATTTCAGAGAATGCAATTATTTCCTAATATGCCCTCCTTTTTTCTGGATGAAATGAGAATAATTTTGAAGGCAATAAAAGCAATAAATTGTTTCTATAGTCTGACACTCACACTTCTAAATTAAAATTGCAGTGTGTATGTGTACTAGAGTACATTTTGGTCATTCCTTGAGAATAAGTAATCTGCTCATGGTACTGTACCTTTGAGTGAGTTTTAGAATTATTTATTTATTTGCAGAAGGTGCAGCTCTTCATTCCAGGGGCAGTCTGTTTCTGAAGGTTTAACTGTAAGCATACCACCAGGGCATGCAGCCAATAGCCATGGTAGGTTTTGAACTTGAGTGCTCTCTGACACATTAAATGATCCTGAGTGTAAAAATTAATGTGACTGCACTTCAGTTCACGCCTTTTCCCCCATAAATTCTCCACATAATTAGATATCAGTCCCATATCAGAAACATAATGTTTGCATTCTGTATCTAGAAGCTGCACCCAGCTATTTCATTATTATGGAAACATTTCTGTATGAAAGTGCCAGCAGGCTGGATTTAATTTGCTCTCTGGCTGTCAGTGATTATTCTCTGTTCAAGTAGTTATCTGAAGCTAATGTGACTTCAAGATTTAGACTTGTAAAGTGTATTTAAGTGACTGTTGCAGCTTTATTCCAGTAACTCTTCATGGTTTGCTCATGCGTTAAACCTCTATAAACACCTCAGCATCTTCTCCTGGTCAGTGAAGAGGCAAAGCAGTTGTTTTTTTTTTTATTGCCAAAAAGAGACTTGCATATAAGAAATTTCAGTTTTAAATGCTGCTGTGTGAAAGGCTGGTCACAATCTTGCTTAATTAATTATAACTGATTTTGCTACTTTCTTGTAAATTTTCTGCAACATCAAATATGCTTTTGTTTGATTTTTAAATTAAGATTCCTAGCATGCTTTGAACTGTTGTAACCAGGGCTTAATGCTGGATTAATTGAGAGATTAAGGAGCAAAAGTCTCTCTAAAAAAAAAAAAATTATTTCTTAGTCCAGCAAAGTGAAAATAATAAAAAAAATCCAAAATAAAAGAACTCTACCACTACCGAGAAAGAACTCCGCAAAATTCAGAACTTGCCTTCCCTTCATATTGATTGCTAGTCCAATAGTAGTGATTTTTATGCTTAGTAGTTTTATTTTTCTTATGAATGGAGATTTTTGGCAAAAATGAAGCAGTTACAGTATCTGTGTCTAAGTATGTGTATACATATCTGTTTCATGCCTCTGCACACATGTGCTCATACATGACATTACAAATTTTTTTGTAAGTCACTGTTTATTTCAAGTTAGAAATCAATGTCCTGGTCATGCATGTTATTTTTTCTTTTTAGAAACTGTTGCTTAAGAAAAAGGCTATTTTATGATCTCAACACTGAATTCTGACCTCCGATTTGCACTTCTGTTTAGGGAGAATCAGTCTGCATTGTACAGAAATTCAGTCTCAATCCATTTAGAGAATAAACATATTTGTTAATGAAGTGATACCAGTCTTCTGCAGCAAACAAAAGCTACTGATAACCTACTGGAAACAAAGTTTATGATTGTTTTTGCTTGTTGCTGAGGCAACTGTTAGATATCTAGCAGAGTAAAAATGAACTCTTACAGCCTATCATTACGTAGGGCCCAGTGGTAATGATACATCTTAAAGATAATTGTGTATATCCGTAATTTTTTTAAAAACCCATCTCATGGATTTTTTCATTTTTATGATACAAAAAAAAAAAAAAATTAAATGTATTCTTGAAGAAACTTTAAAAGAGGGAAACTTCCCCATGAAGCTGCTTTTTATTAGTTGTCAAGCAGTTTCTGAAATAAAGCTGAGCATGAGAGAATCTGAAAAAGTCGTGCTTGTTTTTAATGACTAACTGGAGTGAAAACGTCACACCCAATGTGTGTTCATATAAGAAATAGCTATTTTATTCCACATGAGCAAGTCTAACTGGTAAATCTGAGTTTCAAACATGGATTGAGGGCTTCTTGGCTTGACAGATGAGTTACTTCTTAGGGATGCTTCACAAACCTGCTGCTTTCCCCAGGGTGAGAGAAAATTAGTTTCTCTGAAACTGGCACTGTTAAAGTTCAGTGTTAAGTAAAGATGGTGCCACGGAGGTTCTCTGACTGCTCGTGGAGCTTGGACAAAATTATAGAGTAAAATCAGGTGCCTGACTCCTAGAAAGTTCAAAACCTGTTCAGTATACTGAGCAAATTAACTAGTCATCTTTGCGTATTTTTTACGAGAAGCCTTCAAAGAGTGTAATATCCAATAGAACAGATGCTAGTATTGTGCTGATGTTGTTAAAAATAATTTTACACTGTACAAAATGTTATTTCCCATGTCTAGCCCAAATTTAGTATGATCAAGTCACAGGTGATTTTTTTAATAGTTTGTTTTGTAGGAAGAAAATATCCATAGTGGGTTATACATGAGGACACTAAGCTATATTAAGGTGAGAGGGAGAGAAGGTTTAGCAGCCCTTAAACAAGTGAGCTTTAAAATTATGGTGGAAAGCAAACAGGTTTTCTGGTTAACTTAAACCTCCCCAAATTCTGCCCCATATGGTAATCTGATGAAAGAAACACATTGTACTTACCAAATAATATTATGAGAAGGGCAATTGGCATCACAAACAGACCCACAAGCAAATCTGCCACCGCCAAGGATGTCAAAAAGTAATTGGTAGCATATTGCAACTTTTTCTCCAGAGACACTGCCAGGATGACAAGTATGTTCCCCCCAATGGTGGGGATTATCACCAGGAGGATCAGTAAAGCTGCCCAGCGCACTTTGTTTCCTTGTTTGTCACCTGGGTAGTCTCCTGTTACTGAGAGAGGTGACAAAGATCCATTGCCAACTCCAGACCCGTTCAGGAAATGTGAAGGATAGGACATTTTCGTGTCCAGCAGAATGTGTTCAGGAGCTGTATTTTGAGAAGGAATTGTGTCCAGTGCAAGAGTTCACTGTTCCTCTCTGGTCCAGGATGGTCCTGAGGAAAGGCCAGCATGGTCAATATGGTAAGCTGGTCATCTGCTATTTTGAGATAAAGTAACTCTGTCCGAGCTGGTATCCAGTTTTTTATCCCGTGCCTTACTGGGTGCAATTAGGTCTTAAAAATGAAAGTCTTGTCTTGTGTCCATCTCTGGTTGGTAGGGTTCAGTGGTTTGGTCTCCCCTTTATAGCCAGGTTTGGGTTTCAGAAGATCATAGGAGGCAATTCAATAGCTGTGAAAAGTAAGCAGTGCATTAGCTCCCCCCTCCCCTTTTTCTTTTTTTTTTTTCCTCCAGTAGTAAAAAGTGGTAGATGATTTTGGATGCAAATGGTTCCTCTTAGATAAAGATGTGTGTAGATTTGCTGTAAGTACAAACTGCAAAGGCAGATGCTTGGTTGTGTGTATGCAACTCCTCCTCCCCTGAGTGTCTTGTCTCCAGCAGACTGTGCGTAGGCAGACAGCAGTTCCCGTATTTCCCCTTATTAAGAATCCTATTTCTCCACAGAGGTTCACCCCAAAAATATCTTCAGAAATGATGTATGAGGTTCCCGTTTAAATTTTTACAGTTCCTAATTTATCAGGTGAGGGTCAGGAAGCTCTTGACAATAAAACACTGATGACAGTCTCAAGGGGACAGTAAAGATTTATGGAACTGAGTTATCTAAATTTACCCATTACTTCGAGGGGGGTGTGAGTAAGCCACTTGTTTTTGTAATCTGAGCAGGGCTTTTCTTAAGCAGACTTTTCTTTCCCTCTCTCTTTCTCTTTCTCTCTGCCTCTCCTCTCTCTAACTCTGCTGAGGACTTAACGCTTACATTTCCCCCTTTAAGAAGAGACTAAACCAGCTGCTACGGAGTTAAGCTGAACAAATGCTCAGTTACTGAGAAGATTTGATGTGTTGCAATTTTCAGGTGAAGAAAGCCTTACCTCTTTATCTTGCTTTTTAGTGGAGTTTGATTTACATCCAAGAAGATCTTTTGTAATTTTCTTTTTCATCACATGGTGCGTTTTGTGATAAGATTTTTCACTGATTTCTGGAGTTCATTTGGTTTCGTTTTTTATAATTTTTATGAAGTTTGGCTCTTCGTGTGCTTTTATTTAGCACTACACTTCTTCTAACATCAAGAATAAGAATTTCCATTTGGAGAAAACTGTTATTTCTTACCCAGATGTTTTCTCCAACTCTTGAATGGAGGAGAAGAATCACTCTTGCCACATTTAAAAAGATATAAATAACTCTGCTTTTCTTGTCCTTTCTCTTTTATTCCTTTGATTGTTTTACTGCAGTGATTAGCAGAGTTTATGTGCAGTTTTCTCTTTGTTCATTATCAGAGCTTGCAGTCTGCTGCTACCCTTGTTTGTTGATTGACTCATTCCGGTGTGTCCAGCTCCTGTGCTTGAAAAGCAGGGAAATAACCGAGTGGGGGGTTGGTTGGAAAAGAGCCAGAGAAAGTAATTGATTCAGTGCTCCAGTACTATAATGTGTGCTCTTTGCAGCTGTGTCGGGGTGTGCAGATCCTGTAAAAGACCCTTCACGGTACAGGATTGCAGCTACAAGCACCATAGCCTGTGTGTGCCTGCGCACTTCCTCTCTCTTGTTCACTCGCTGTCTGGATGGAAGCATGGTTAACCCTAAAAAGTTCTGCTGCCCTGTGTAAACACTCCTATTTCTTTCTTGAATATTTTCTAAAAAGTATTGTTTAGTGCACTGTTCTATGCATATGCGCTGTTTCTTTAATCCTTTATTTGTGCAGCTGCTTTCTATTATCATGAGTGTTTTCTTTTGTTACCTTCCAACTTTCAGTCAATCGTGTGTATGTCTTATAATTCCACATGAGAGTAGAAAGAGGGTTCACTTCCAAGGGTGCTAGCTGGACAAGTGTGTAACAGAGACCATGACATCATGGTCTGGCCCTCTTATGTGACTGGCCATTGCGTTCCATGAATTGCTAGTGCTCACCAGGCTTGAGCTGGGTATCAGGTCCTCAGTGATCTGTGAATCAATTTATACTTTCTAAAAAAAATGTAAAAGGCATTCATATCTTTGGAGTACAGCTGCACTGGGGGCAAAGAGAGAAAGCTGCTGCCATAAATTAATGGAAGGACTTGGCTTAAAGTGTGTTCAAATCATACAACAATTTCCAGCGAAGTAGTTTTTGCGTGTTCCTTTTTCCTGGTTAAATGAAACATTCAGTAAGAGTCCCTGTTGTATTCACTTGCAATTGACTTCTGATACCTTTATTCTTCAGAAGAGTATATGTTAGGAAATAAAGATTAATCCAGCTATGGTAGTTCTGTTTCCTTATCTGACCACCTCCCTTTTGTCACCCCTAGCAGTGTTGAGATAATAGAGCACATGAAAACACACAAAAATCAGAAATAGAGAGAGGACAGTACTGCCTTGGACTACTGAACATTTGTATTCAGTTTTCCCTAAGATCAAGAGTGCCTAATAAACTTCTGATTTATTTTATAAATCTCAAAGGCTCTCCTAGCATTAATCTAACTGTATTTGAAGTCTTTACCAAAATTTCCATTGGATAAAACACAGCAAGTTTTCAGTACTTTATCGATGAAGCTTGTGTTCCTTCATCATTAACACTTCAGCAGGTGCAATTATTATTGCTTTCTGGGGATGGAGCTATTGGTGGAGTGTTTGAATCATAAATGGAAAAAAATGTTCCAGATTAAAACCACCGAAATACAGTAAAAGATGGATTAATTGTTTATCTTCAGTGGTCTACTTGTGGGTGTATGCCGTGTGCAGATCTTATTACATCTCTGAATTTAAAGAACAGAATTAAAACTTCTGGGGAAAAGAAAGGCATCCGTCAGAACCATCTGCTAATCATCAGCATCACTTGCTGATAAAAATTGTGGTGGAGCTGAAACATTATCTCAAAAGAGTGTTTGCTTTTTTTGCTTTTCACATATTCTCTTTTCACAGCACAGTAGATGCTGTACCTCAATCACTTTGGTGTAGGAGAAGTTGTTACAGAAGTATAATTTTGTCAGCTTGAGTTCTGTCTCACCTCTTTATAAACTTTCTTCACAGATCTTACCATCTGAGAAGCATCATTGTTGGTTACTGCAGAAAAGAGCTGTTTTGGTCAAAGCGAAAATCAAGTGTTCCCAGTTCTCTGGAATGCCTCAGTGAATGTTTTAATGTAATTTATATGACAAGATAATCTCTCTAGCTACTAGAATGGCTAAATTAAATTGGGAGATGGGAGGCACCTTGATGAAACACTGTTGCCTGTAGATTGGTCTGTTGGAAGCTGTATAAATGCACTCCTATCTCATTGAAAAGCAAATTTTTTTTTTTTTTTTTTTGGTAATACAGATGAAAAAACTTCTCTTAGGAACTCATACAGGAACAGGGTACAAGTTCAGTTGCATGTAGGCTTGCATAGCACATATGTACTTGGTACAGTGGTTCATTTCAAAAGGCTTTTTATCTGCCTTTTGTGTTGTTTTTTGAACATTCCCAGGTTCAAATAATTTTTGAGAAATGAGCCCCATGTATGGTAGACACAAACTGACAGTGTTGAAAGTGTTACTGAGTTAGTGCTGGTCCCTCATCTGGTGTGCCCGTTGGCCACACTCAGCCTCATCCTCCTGGTAATTTGAGGCCTCCTAGAAGTTCTGGTGCTTTAACAAGTCTTGCTTAGGCAACCAGGGGGCATTTCAGAGAAGAACATTGTGGAGAAGTAGGCTATCTTATACATGAGAAAACCACAGCAAACTCCTGGCATGGGAATAGCTCAGGTCTGTCTTGTTGAGTGAGGAAGAGATGAGGTTCACATGTGTGCTTAGTCTGCACCAAAATATGTTCACTTTTTCCATCTTCTATGTTTTCTCCCTTCTGCTACACACCCCTTCTTCAGAAATGACTGCAAATTGTGCAATTAGATATTTGCATTCCTCCTTTATTAACTTATACATGGATGACATGAAACTTTTATTTTTTCTTTTTCTCTCTCACTGCACTACCAAAGAAACTTGTGGAAATAGTTCTGTATTATAATTAATGATTAATCATTAATGATTAATCATTAATGATCAATGATTAATTCATGTCCAATAGTTTAGCAAATCATAAATATTTAGAATCATTTGAAATATGGCTGGGTAGACTTAATGAGGAATTTAAAAGATATATTTGACATTGTTCTTTCATTTTCTGACATTTCATTTTTCAATGAGTTTAAAGTCCGTAAATATTTAGACTAAAAAATTAAGTGTATGTTAGTGATGCTTCAGACACTTCCATTTTTAGTCTCACTCACAAGACCAATGTGATGGTTCATTTAAAGTATTCTGTTTATTTACTTATCAATGCGAACTTGTATACGTATATAGGGTTTCATGAATACATATTGCTGAAATATGAAGAGAAGTGGCAATACTGGTTTAACCTTCAAGATGTACAACTTAGAGAACTGGAAATAAACTCTACAAAGGTATTTGGATGTGATTCTAGCTGGGCTGTGATCTGAGAAACTAAGCAGAATATGCTGATCTGAATGGTTTTGTTCACGTTGGATTCAAAATCCTTAGTGGCATAGGGTGTTTGTTTCTTGTGGGGGTTTTGAGAGCAACTGGTTGGTGAGTAAAACGAATAAAATTATAACTATCATGTTTTGCTGAGGTTCTCTCATTACTCTCTTGGTGCATCTTTTCAATTTATGGCTTTGCTTATGACTTCTGAAAAAAAGCAAACTGGATCTCAGAGGAAGTTCTTCATCTGCAGCCCATATATCACACCAGTAAAACTTATCCTGGTGTGGGGTGGAAAGAAAGCTGTAGCTGACAACTGTGCTCAAGTTCTTTGGAAGAAACTTATAAGCTTTTTTGGCTTCTTAATTAACTTTGTTTCCTGGTAACAGAACAAAAGTTGAAACAAGTTGGGATTTCGTTTTTTTTTTAAATCTAGGTTCACTGATGGCTTTGTTTTGATGGCTTATGTAGGAGCAGTTGAGCAATTTTCAGATGAAAATGAAGGAAATAATCAGGCCGTTCTTTTGTCGTGGTTTTGCTGTTGTAGTAAAATGTAATTGCAAAAGCAAGCTGCTTGAGCAAAACCAGTGTTAGGAAAAAAGGAAGGAACCAGTGCATTAAAGATAATTTGGTTTTTAAAAATAAACATTGCCTATCTTTCTAAGATACATAGCCCAATTTAGAGACATGCCTTAGGCCTTAATGTAGGAATTTTTAGATGAAATTACTGGACTTTGTTATGGGAAGGTCAGACTAGAGGACTATGGTACATTGCTTCTGTCCTCAAAGTATGTTAAATATACTCCAGATTTAGAATTGTTACTATGACTTTTAAGAGGGGGTTGGAAATTTGTGTCTGGATATGAAACTTCTGCCCACTATCCTAGTATTTCATGTGATGTTATCCTCTCTGTTTCATTTGCAGTAATGACAGGTGTCTGTATTAGGATTGATGAAGAGCACTCTGTTGCTGAGTGTGCCTTTGAATAAACCATTTGTCTTTTTAGTACTGTTTTTAAATTTTCTCACTCTTTGTTACCTCTCTCCATCTCCCACCAGAGGTTTCTACTCAATGACCACATTAAATGAGGCCTCAGTACAGCAGAGTGGTGGAGGTCTCCAGCAGGGAGCCAGAGGGGGTGGGCTTGGTTCGGGAAACCTTCATGGGGCTTGGTACCAGTGAAGTGGAAATTTCCCCCATCAGCAGCAGGACTGCCCCTCCAGTGTGCTGAGTGTCAAGTCAGCAGCTCCTATGGTTATGCTCTAAGTGAAGGGTGAAAGGCTTGGGCCAGATGGAGGAGAATGTGGTCATGTTTTGAAAATATTTTCCATCTGGGTTACCAGTTGAAAGTAATGCCATGGGAACCTGATTGCACCCTGTAACAGTGTGCAAGTGCTTTCTAATTTTTCTTTTGATCACCTAACAGATTTTTTTTTTTTTGCATTTGCTGATTTTTACTAAGGGTGGGTTTGGGTTTATACAGACAAACCTTTGGCAACAGTATCTGGGACTTGGTAAAGCACCTCAGCAATAAAGCGAGCAAGCAAACTTCCTCTGATGAGGATTTTTACAAAACTCTTCCACTTCTTCATTCTACTTGTGGTTCTGCCTCCTAGTCCTCTGTTACATGGGAAGGCAAGTTTTGAAGACAATTAAAAAACTACTCCATGCTGCAAGACACAGTGACACAGAGTAACTATCCAGATGATGATGTGCTTTTCAAAACCAGTTGTAATTAAATCAATTGCAATTAAGAGTTTCTTGTCTTTCTTCTCCATGAGTGTGTACCTGCCAACCCATTCCTGTGTTGCTGTTGTGTTCACAGTGTTACCAGATTTGTTAAATGTAACAGATCAGCTGTGGTCAAGGAACTTGTGATGTCTGTAAGTTCAGAATGAAGACTTGTCTGATGCAGATATGCTTATTTTAAAGACGCTTTTGCCTTTGTGGCATGAGAAATGCTGAATTTGGCAGTGTATGATATTATGAAGTGGTTTGTGTGGCATCAATATTAATGGAGTGATAAAAATTGAGTGGGAAATTAATTTATCCACGCCTGTGAATTCTGCCTTCTTCAGAAATGCTCTGTAGTCACAAGACAGTTTGTTTTAGCAATGTGTACTTCTTACTGTAGGAAATTACAGGTTTCCAATTCACACACCCCCAGCACTGGGCTGGAAGTTGCTGTAACGACCAAGAGGACACTGGTTGCCAGGTGTCAATGCATGGAGCATATACTCCCATTTCAGAACTCTTAAAAGGCAGCAACATCACAGCATCCTGTTGTAAGGAGGCAACAGCAAGGAAGTTTGTGTCCTATCAGCAATTCCTCACATGCTTTGATTTACAGTGGTGGGTGGGGGTGAGGAGAAGTCAGCAGAAGCAGTGATTGCAAAGAGGAGTTTGGGACCCACCAACCTTGAAGGCTGATTGAATACTGTGGAGCTGGGGTTTGCATCTTCTGGTGAGAGATTTACTACTGTGTGTCTCATGGAGAGTGAACCTCCACTCATAGAAAGCCTGTCACAGCAGTGTGATTTCTAGAGATAAGGACTTCAGTCTCAATAGATGTGTCATTCTGTTGGATAATCTTTTAAAGGCAGAAAATATACACACTGAAAAGGAAGATCTTAGTAGTGGGACCTGCATGATATCTGTATGATATCTAGGGAGCTTTATTCATTTGTGCAGTTCCCTGTTCTCTTGATCCATTTGTTGCACCCTTCTGGTTATGTTTTGAGACATGCAAAATGTACAGTGTGAAAGAACAATTTTAAATTTTCCATTATGAACAGAGTGAAGCCTCCATGTTTTGAATAAAAATAATAATAAACAATATTCTTTCTTTCTTTCTTCTTTTCTTTCTTTAGGACTCCTGAGCAGTGTCCAAGTGTGGTTTCTCTGCTTTCAGAGAGCTACAATCCCCATGTGCGTTACGGGGCTGCCATGGCATTGGGTATCTGTTGTGCAGGCACTGGAAACAAGGTGAGGACCAGAAGCATCTGTTACCAAGACTGTTTCTGCTGTCTCCTGTCACACAGACATTTTTAGGGAAATGTCACAGACACGCGCACACACACACACAAGATTTTTCATACGTGTGCACTGCTGACCAGCTGGAGTACAGTAGTACTTCTTTAAATTCTTTAACTGTCCTTGGAATGGACATTCTTTTTCTGCTTGTACAGAATAGAGAAGTAGAAAAATATATTTATATATTATTGCCACATTTTTGGAATTGTGTCTTCAAAACTGTTCATAGAGCGATCTTACTGTCAAGTTGCCGCTGAATTTTAAATGTATATTCAGAACTTCAAAATCAGTACTCCTTTGCCCTTGGAGTTGTTCTTTTGCAGATTGCTTTGGGGGAGAAGGGGGGTGCCAGTGACAGGAAAACAGCATGTGTTTTGCATAACTTCTAGCTCCTGCTTTTCTGTGATACACAATTCAGGGAAGATCTGCATAGTAAAGTCATGTGCAGTGAAATTTAATGAAGTTTACTCTTTCAGGTGTGTAATTCACAGCTAGTAAATTTTATTCTTGCGTTGTAAATGTCAGTGAAGGATAATTCTCACAGATATATTGCAGGAACCTTTTAAAGAAAAAGGATTTCCACTTCTGCTGTGGAAAATGAGTGCTCATTGGGACAAGCAGCAAGTAAATTTGGGGATAAGCTTCCTCTTCCCCACCTATGTGTATATAATCTGTACTGGTAGTGAACCACAGTATCAAAACATGTGAACAGACTGTCCACGTGGAAGTAATACTTCATGTTTCCAAGTGTTTAATAAATCTCACACTTACCAGTATCATTCTTTCCTCAACTAGTATTAAAAAATTGGTATGTAGCTTGCAAGGGAGTGTTCCCCAGCACATCGCTTGTGTCGTGAAATGCACAGAATTCTGACACATGCTGCCTGCTTCTTTAGTATCTAAAGCATGCAGACTTGAAAGCAAACTGAAAATCTTATTTTTATCCAGGTTGCTTTATTCTCAAGTGGAAGATGGAATTAAGGAGCTAATTATTTCTAACCTGCTGTATCTGACAAGTTGATTGCAGTGGAAATGCTTTTAGTCACACAAAGAAGTCTGTTTTCTTTCCAGATAGTGTGTGACAAAGACCTAAACCATCTGATTACATGCAGACATACCTTCCAGAGCTTATATTAATAGGTTTTGAAGCCAAGATATATTCAACTTTGGAGATCAGAAAGTTCAGCTTTTTGTCATAGCGGATGTTCCATACATGGTATTACATGCATGCCAGAGAATGAATGAGTCATCCTCAGGTGGAGAAGCACAGTCTCCAAGATAGCTCAGCTGGCAAAAAGCATCTGAACAAAGGCATATTATTCTAAAAGTGGTTCTTAGAAATAGCATTTTGCATAAAATCAATTTTTTGGTTTCTTTAAAGCCTCCCCCATGCAGAAGTAGCACCAAGAGTAGTCTGTGTAGGGACACTCATACTCATCTGCATTTGCTCATGTCCTCCGTTTAACCCTGGGCAGGAGAGAGGTCTGTACAAGAGATTGTCAAGTGATTCTGACTTTGTAATCAGAGAATCACATAATAGATTAAAAGAGCTCTTTGAGTTTCTTGGGGTGAACATCTTAACTGTTATCTCTCCTGTTCCACAGAGTATCTAACGGCTTTCTTCGCATGCCATTTCAGAGTGCTTTTAGAAAGCCCCTGTGTTGTCACAGACAAAATTAATCTGGCTGTATAAACTGGTATCTTAGGTTTATGTGCAGATCTGGTTGCTGAGGGCTGGCTGAGATCACTAAAAGCTTGCTTCTGTTGTAGTGGGTAGTCTTGGTCCCTCCTGCCACCTTTTGCTCTATCTCATGTCCAGCTTGAACTGAGCTAATTCAAACACACTCACAGAAAACCAACACAAATAACAACAACAAAAAAGGGGAACGTTCTATGTTGAATTGTCAAGCTGGAAAAGCTCACAGAGAGGTGAGACAAAAGCTGCAGCTAGCACAGGGGAAGAGAAGACAGGATAGCTGAAGGGAAATTGAGGAAGGAGAGGGATCTCCTTGTTTGTAGCAGTGAGTTTAGATGAGCTCAGTTGTCCTGTGTAGTGTGTGCTGAAGACCTCACATGTTTAGAAACAATTTGTGTCTGTAATTATTCTGTGTATATTTAAGTCATGGGTTGCAAAGTGTCAGACCTTAAATGTAGTTGAAAAAATTTTAGTCTGAGATGCCGGCAAATTGCCTGTGCAGGTCATTGGTACATCCAAGCAGCATTTGTTAGAACAGATTTTCTTGTAGCTTTTCATAATTGGTGACTGCATTGAGAGCAATGCTTATTGGTAGTTCATGGTAGATCATGTTCCTGTTTCATGTAGCTGAGAAGTTACTAAATTGGAAGAAAGAGAGTGTTTTGAAATGGTTTTAAAATGTAGATTTACTGTGTGGGTGTTCAGAGGTAGCCACAGTTGACGTAGGTTTGAAGTTAATGCTTTAATGTGATGCTAAATGTTACAGGTTCTAACAATAAAGTGTAGGGCCAGGAGTTTTGGGACCTGGGTTGTTTTACCATCTCACTTTGTAACCTTCAACATTTTATACGATATCTCTGGTTCATTATTTCCTTACAAAGAAAAGGAAGGTAATGCTGATATATTTTGTTGGGAAGAATGCCAAAGAAAGGGTACAAATAATTTATGTGTACTATTTCAGGCATGTCAGTAGTTGTGTGTGATGAATGCATCTGTTGCTTAGACAGCTGTCATTTATCTGTTGGCTTATTGATGCAGAAAAATCTTGCTTCACCCGTTATCAGGTTTTTTTTGTGTTGTTTTTTTTTCCCTGAATTTTAGATTAAAATCCACAGAAATACAGATTTCTGCTTCATTTACAGGCAAAATATAATAAAAATTGTATCTGATAGCATCAATCTGATAATTCTCTGTTAGAGTACTGAATCCTGGCATGCTACAAGTAATAGCATTAACTTTGTGTCTGCTTTTTTTTTTTTTTTTTAGGAAGCAATTAATTTGCTTGAACCAATGACAAATGATCCTGTGAACTATGTGCGTCAAGGAGCTCTGATTGCATCTGCCCTTATCATGATCCAGCAGACTGAGATTACCTGCCCAAAGGTAATTTGGCATACTTTACATACCAGCTTGTTAGAGAGAAAAATGGCCTTGGATGCCAAATCTGTAGTGCTTGGCACTGCAGGAAGCAGTGACCAGAGTGTACCAGAGTGTATGTGCCTTGTGAAGAGCCAGAGCTGGATGCAGAGCAGGAGCTCCTGTGTGGATCAGAGCATGCACTTGTAGATAGGGGAGCAGTGCATGCTGATCAAAATGTGCCTGGTAGATGACAGCATCTTGACTCCAGGCATTAGAAGAATAAATGTTCATTCCTAAAAGGTCTAAAAAGCATCTTGCAATGATATGAAAGTGTCTTCCACTAACACGCACTGAGGCCTACTGTTTGCTCATGATTTATGTGAACACTGTTAATTTACTAAAGAAGTTGGTTTTGACTATAGTAAAATTAATTTTGGATGTAGCCTCCCTGCAGGGAAGTCCTGCTATAACTGTGTTTGTTTTGTAGTGTGCGTTTTCCGCTCAGACCTGGCTTAGTGGCTTTATAGCAAATACCTTTTTTAATGGAATTTTTCTTTTCTGCTAGAAGGCAAAAAGGATTGCATATGCTGTGTTTAGCTTTTAAAAATAGATTGCCATGTGAATATATGACAGATGATGATATGCAAACATTTGTACAGACTAAAAGTCCACATTAGTAGAAGCTCTGAAGTTCTTTCCACATTTCATCTGCTCTGATGAGTGCTGCAGCACAGAAGTAGCTGGTGCTTTCCAACTCATCTGTCATACATAGTTTGCTTTTGTTGATTTCATTTTAGAAGTTTAACTGTTGAAAAAGCCACATTTTAACTTCATCTGGTTGGGAAGGAAGAAAGAAAAAAAAACAAACAAAACCTCCTTGTCCAGTGGAAACTGTTACTTGGGAAAATCAGTGAAGGAAATCAACAAATACAGGTGTTTGAGTGTTTCCAAGTCACAGAACATGAAGATTTTCTGGCAGACAGCTTTTCCTTTGAATTACTAAAAAAATCATATTCTAGCTTGCTGTTTGTTCTCAGAATTGTAGTTCAACTGGAGAACACTGGTGTTTTGTTGGATGCTCTCACCCTCCAGGATATGTCTCTGTAACATGAAATGGAATTATCTTTTTATGGAAATAAATTGCCTGATGTTTTTTTATTTCTTCTTGGTCAGGTGCTTGGTATGCCAGCCCTCAATATAGGAGAGCAGGTTTAATCATTCTGCAGTCCTCTAAAGTTGGGCAAATCGTATAGCTCTCCTGTTCCTCAGTTTTCCACCTTAAAGAAATAAGGGTAATACTTTCTGCTATGAAATAGCATTGTAATAATAGTAACAACTTAATTTTAGTTTGCAATGCACTTGGTCCTCTTGGAATGGGAATTGCAGACTGCTCTGGATCAGTCAGATGCCTGAGACTGTTGTGGATTACTTGCTGAGTATGTCTGTTGGAATTTCAGTCTTTTTGAGATGATAGGTGAAGGAGTCTGTGTATCCTAAAGAGAAGTGCAGACAGAAAAAGAGCTAGCAAAAACAGATTATTTGAGGTGTGCAGTAAGTCAGATCTCTCCCTAAAGCCTGGTAGCCTTGACTTTAGAGATACATGTAATACCTAAGCTTGTTAAATGGGTAATTAAAATAGTTGGCCAGAAAATACAGAATGAGATGTATAGTCTGGGGTTCAGTGGCTTGTTTAAAAATGGGAAGAGGAACTGAAAAAGCTTAATGCCAGAGCCTTGGCTGAGCCAAACTTTGTGTGGTGTTACATACTGGAGATATAGAAGCTGATTCATTACTCAGTCACAGAAGCACTGCAGAGATTGGAAGACAAACAAACAAACTAACCCACAAAAATCTACAGATAACAGACCATCCCTGAAATATGCTGCTAGTTTAGAAATTAAACACAGAATGTGTTTTACTTATTTTGAACAGCCCAAAAATAAGTTACCGTAGTATCTTGCTCAAAAGTAAAAGGAATATTTTGAGTATTATGCTGCCAATCAAGTTATTTATTATGCATGGGAAAGTTTCTGGAGCTCTCTGCCAGTCTGAATTATTTTCCTGTGCTATGAAAAGGTGGAGTTCAGAAAACAAGCTGGTTTTGGATTGCAGTGACATATTTTGATTTGATCAGATTCCTGAGTGGCACTCTGGGACACTTTGTGCCCAAATGTCTAATCTGATATATGTGAGTACTTAAACTGCTGGATAAGCAACTGGTAAAGAGGAGTGTGATGGATTTAATATCCCACAAGCTGCACATGTGGCCTTGACAGTCTTACAGAGAAGCTCAATGTTACTGTATCATTGTGGTTGAATGGTGATAGAATCATCATCCCTGGAGGTGTTCAAATCACCAGACTTGTTAAGAGTTAGGGTTGTTAAAGTTGGCTTCTGTTATCATAAAGATCTTTTCCAAGCAGAATAATTCTGTGATCACTGCTGCCAAGTACTTCATGATGTGAAGTGATTCACATGTGAAGCATGTGAGAGGTATTTTAATGAAGATTGTGATGTATAGTCTGACCAGCTTCCTGTCACTACTTCTAATTTTTTTCTGTTCTGGGATTATTTTACTTTTTTTGGTAAACTTCTTGTTTGTGACCTCTTGGGCTGATGGTAATTTGTGAAAAAGATGATAGCAAACAATCTTCCTTGAATAGGTTTAGATTTTTCAGGGCTAACATCAGAACTTTGAGACCTGAGCTTTGCAATGCTGAAATGTCAGCAGTAATCAGAGATTCAAGAATTGGAGTGTTTTGGTTTAAAAGGATCCATTTTTGTTGTAAGAGAATGTAGATGTAAGCCTTTGAATCACCTTTGCTCTCCTTTTTCTTTGTATTTATCTTCCTCTTTGTTGTGTTCACTATTTATTTTTAAAAGTTAATTTAAAGAGTTTAAATACAGAGTTTAAAGAATTGTCATTATATGGAGGTCCCTTCAACTTGGCAACTTGCTGAAGTGCCAAAAATGGGTAGCAAATCTTGTTTAAAGCTGATTTGTCCTCTTTGAAGTTGAAACACAGTTCCTCCATGTACAGCCAGCATGATTTATCCTGACCTCTGCTGAGACATTTAAGAGCTGTATAAATGCAGGATATGGAACAATAACAAGTTTATTTTGTGAAATGGAATCCTAAATTATAGATGTGATGAGATCATTGAAACAGGAATCAATGACAACTTCATTGTGCATCTGTGACCTGCAGAGCAATTAAGACAGCAATTTTTGAGACAAACTGCATGTCCAACATATTGAATTGAATTTACTTTTTCCTGGTTTTGTGTTAGGATAGTCATCTTGGCAAAATGAGAAGATAATAAGCAAGGTCAAGCCTTTTCCTCCAGCCTCCTTCAATCATCTTGGCCTATTATCTTTAAGATGTGAAGAAATCAGGACCAGATTGCTGTCTTTTTCCCATTCAGTTGGAATGCTAGGGGTTGTTAGGATGCGGGAATAACTTTTTCTGTGTTCTGGTAGCACCTTCACATTCATTCATTTAACCTGATACTTAAGGTTAAGAGGCCTCTGCATACTGTGTGCTCTTTAAAGAGAGCAAGCTTATGCAGAATAACATGAGCTTTTGAAGAAGACAGAATATCTAAACAGTTTAAAACCTGTTTTATTAACAACTGATTCCTAAATACTCTTGTTCTTAAGAACCCGCATTTGCAATTCGAAATCACTGGCATGTCATTTTGGTCAGCACTAATTACCAGAATGGTTCATTTGTATTTTTAGTAAAGATTCAATGAGTCACTATCTGCATTTTAGTATTCCTTCTGGAAGTTGCCCAAATAACTTTCTTGATAGCTTTTCCAAATGCTGTAACATTTTTAAAGTGCTTCGAAGATTTCAAGGGGGAGAACAGAGCATGTGGATTTCATAACATATGAACTAAGCTTATCCAGTAGTATGGGATGCACTGCTTTGCTGCAGTTTGAAGGAAAACATGTAGCATAATAAAGGGCTCTGCTAGACAAACTCTGGCAGATTTTGCTTCAACAGCTTAAGAAATTACTGTCTCTTGGCATTTTGCTACATTCTGTAGGAAGTCAATGCCCCAATAAGCAAAAACAGAACTTTTGTCTACTGCTTTCTTTCTTGAAGAGATGGAGCAGTGGCTTCATGTAAGGACAATGCCTTTGTGAACTGCTACAGCTAGAGCTTCCAAAGCAGACTTTCTCCAGCAGAAAAGAAGGTTTTCAGCTGGGACCTGACCCACTAAAAAACTGCATTCCTGTGAAGCATTTGCCTTATAGGAACAGTGCATACGCATGCAAGCCTACCATGCATTTGAGTGTTGAGGCAGTCCTTCAATCTGAGTTTGTCTGGTCCCCAAGGCCAGGCAAGGTAGTTTCCCATACCTTCATAGAACAGCTTTGCTTTTTCTGATGTGTAAATAAAATTTTGGAAAGGTCACACACAGTTCTTTTTTGAGAAATGGTAGAGGTCCATGGCTTGTGATTCACAGGTGTGCAGAATTTATCTGAAAGCAGAATGCTCTGCTACATGTTTTATATTTTTGTAAGTAGAGAGTATAAGGACTACTTCTTTTTGTAGCTGTTTGATGCTTGTTCATTGAACACCTGCTCTCAGCTGATTCTCTGCTGCAACCATTCTATACTGCCTGGAGAGGTGCCAATTGTTCCACTCAGGTTTAGCAGCCAAGTTTCTGTCCCTTGATCCCTTGCAGTTCTTGGTGTTCCCATTAGGTCCCATGGTGTTTGGATGCCATAGCTGGTGGATTCTCGGTGGGCTCAGGTGTTTTGTTCATATTCTCTGGACTAGTGTTCATGTGGGAAGGGCCTGTGGAAGGCATACTAGGGAAAGGGTGCTCAAAGGGCAGCACACCACAACCAGGGAAGGTGGGAACCTTCCCCCGCCTGCCCTGCCTCGTCTTTTCCAAGTGAGGCTTTCCAAGTGCCCTCTGTTCTGAGGTGCTGCTCCATCAGACTTCAGGTGCCAGCATGAACACTAGCAGTCCTACTGAATTTCTTCTCACTTAACCAAGGATTTCATTCTTTGAAGATTTGATTGTAGTGTAAATTGCACATTACAATTAACCAAACAAGTTTTGTAGCATTTGTCTATTTCTAAAAATACTCCAAACCCAGAAGATGAGCCCAGAGTCATGGGAATGATGTGCTCCAAACAGAGGCACTGGAATCCTACTACTCAGCTCAACTGAAGGAATAGTTTTACATGTATCTTCTATGCCCCGAACTTAATAATATCTGAAGGCCTTGGTTCACCAGTCTGCACGTGGTTACCCTTGCTACTGCACAAGGCCCTGTTCCAGGGTGCAAATGCAAACTAAGGTATTTTTTCCAGTGTACATAAGGCCAGGCATAAGAAACAAACTATTTATATTAAATATGTAAACCTCAGTGTAAGCTTTTATAATAAAAATTGGGAGAGCATGAAAAAGCATAAGTGGAGTAAAGCAAGAGCAAGGTTTTGTCAGTATATCCAGAATAAACCCTGCTTTGTGCGTGCAGTATTTCCCTGCCACAAGTCTGTGTGGTTGCCCTGAAAATGTGTGCTGTACCTTTTTCTGAGCTTTAAGAAATGCAAGAAAATGTAATTTACCTTCTTTTGGGGGCAGGGACTACTAACTAAAACCTTCTTTATGCAAAGGGGAATTGGTGACTAGAGGTCTAGTATTAGCACAAAATATGTATTAATATTAGCACTTACTTAGACTGAAAAATGGAAATAGCTGCTGTTTTCCCTTCTAATTAATTTTTAGTGGATGGCTTGTAACACCAGTAGCTAAAGCCATTGAAAAAAAAGTCATCATAGGAACCAGAAATCCAGGATGCTTCCAGTCAAGACAGAACATTTGACTTGTGCAGTGAGTTTTATAATATCTTTCTCTCTCACTCTTTTCTTTCTATGTTTGTGTTTGTTGTTTTTTTTTATTCCAGGTCAGCCAGTTCAGACAGCTCTATTCCAAAGTGATCAATGATAAGCATGATGATGTTATGGCAAAGTTTGGAGCGATCCTGGCACAAGGCATTTTGGATGCAGGTAATCTCTCAAGTGGTTGAAATTTCTTGAATCTATTTGGCTACGGTAGATGTAGCCCAAATTTAATTTGGGAGATGGGGTGCTGGCTTTGTCTGTTCTGTAATAGTAGCAAAAAATCTCTAATTTCAAGTAATTTTATCTAGCTAAGGAAATAAACTCTGTTTTGTAGTTTCAGCCTGTATCAGTGTGCTTCTGTTTGGAGAGGCTCAACCCATTAATTGGGATGGAATTCTTGCCCAGAAGCCTGGACAATTGTGATCTTTTTGTTCTGTTTTGTCACCATGAATGTTGATTCATAGCACAATATGTTGCTTCTTTATTTTTCAAAGTAAGCAACTGCGTCAGAAATTTGGAAACCTTTCAGTATCCATTCCTCATATTTTGCTTTTTCTGTTAAAAACTAACATAACCAGTTTAAAATACATACATGTATTCAGTAAGTTTTAATTAATGAAGTTTGCCTCTTTCCTCATTAAGTAAGCTGTTGCAGAAAGAAGGAAGCACAGTTAACTGCATCACTGTCACTTCGGGAGACTCAGTTTCAGAGACACTACCTTTTTCTAGCTAGGGAACATTATCTCATGAGTGTTAATGACTAAATGTTAATGCCAGGAGCATTAGCATTTCACAGGGACTGAATTGCAGGCCCTATTAAGGAAAGTTTCTGTAAGCAAAGAGGACAGACAGTGTTTTGTTTTGAATTTTTCCTTCTGCTGGAGTTCAGACTTGTGCAGCACTGTGTGTTAATAGCACCCCCTTTATGAGTTTCCAAACACAGTTTCTCCCATCTGGACTATCGTGCTGTGGCTGTTTCTTGCCATGCACCTTCTTACTCCCTCTGGTAAGCAGGAAGGAGCTGGTTTTCCTTGTACTCTGACATCATAAGAAAGGAGTCTCATGTATTTGCCTCTGTGGCCTGGCTTTAAGCACAGCACCATGCACTGTGCTTACACAGTGTTGGTATGAAATTACTGCATCTCCAAGACATGTCGTGAGGGGAGAAAAAACGGGGCTGCCTGCACCTATCTGCATAGAAGTGTGCTAAAAAATTCCCTTCCTAGTGGGGCATGTGGCAGTCAGGCTGCTCAGTGCTTTGTCACCAGGGTACCCAGATAAGGAAGCAACGGGAACCCCTTTCTTGATCTATCTTGCCTCCCAGGTACCCTTCCTGGAGTTCAGACTGAGCAATATTCTTGGCACAAGACTCTTAAAATAATTTTGATCATTCCCATATTCCTACTGTGTTGCTGGGAAGCCAGATCCCAGCACAAAGAGATTTTTCTCTCAGCAGTACAGACCTGCTTCAAATTCCTGCCTTTAAGATTAAATAATAGAAATGCAGCTAAAACCTTATTTGCTTCGCGTGTCACTTGTATCTTATAATGACTTGGAAACCAGAAGCATCCAGTTTTAATAAACTACATGTGAACTTGTGCCAGCTTTAACCTCTTTATTTCTTGCTGCACTGCTGGGGGAAGGCTGTGAACTACCCTTTTTTGACCTATTGCGCTTTCATTAGAGCCTATTAAAAGAATAAACTCTTTTTATCTCTCCTGTACAACTACAAGTGCTTATCTGAAACAATGAGCTATAGAATTTAATTATGATTACCAGGAAGAAAAGGTTCTTTGTGTCATTTACCACACTTGGGGCAATTGCATTTGTAGGAGAAAAGTATAATTCTCTTCCAGTGATAAGTTTTGATTAGAAGTGCAAGATTTCCAGTGCGACTGGGAGAATGATGCATTAGAGGTGGGGTTTTGGTGGCAGTTGTTAGACTGACGGTTTCGTGGAAGGAGCAGGATACCTTGGGAGCACTGAAGTGGAGATGAAGAATTAGCCCTCGTCTATTTATTAGTCCCCAGCAGCTACATTTTTACATCTTTCATAGAATTAGAAAAGTGTACACACTCTAAATTTAGCTTGGAGTTACATTTTTTCCCCCTCTGAACTTCTTTAATGCTTCCCTTCATGCTCTCTTGTTCCGGGCTGATGACTCTCTTTCTGTTCTTTGCAAAATCAATATGCTTTATTTTCTGGAGTATGTATTTTTAAATGTGAGCTACCAAAAGGATATACTGATCTAATTAGATGTCAGCATTTTACCTGCTTGAATGCTATTTTGCCCTCTGGACTCTAGGTACATTCTCTGGTTCTTAATGCCGTGTTTCTCAGTGAGAAAAAAGAAGTATCAGTCCTTACACAAATATCGATGTGTTATATCTGGAAAATAATTTTCTCAATATGTAGGAAAGGTTTGGGTGGGGTCAGTGAAGGGGTTGGGGACAGGGTGTAGCACAAGGCAGTGCAGACTGGAGCCAAAGAAGCTGTTGTCAACCTGATGGTCAATGCACTGGAATTTTCCACAGCTTGGAGACGTTTGTATTGTGTGATGAAAAGGAAAGTGTCACCCAAATAACAGGAAAGAGTTGTCCATCTCCTCACTGCTGCCTCTCCAGATACACATCCCACATGATGTGTTGTATTTAGGATGTTCAAGACTTGAGTACAAAAAATAAATATTGGTGTGTTAGGTGGGCTCTCCCATGTGTTGAATTCAGTGCTACTGTTTCTCACCTTTCTCCTGCATGTCCCTGCTCATGAGCTTTTCATGTACAGCTGGGTCTAACTCTCTGGTTGGAAAAAAGTCATTACCCTGTGCTAGTGCTTTTGTCCATTAGACTAGAGCTACCTTGTGTTTTATTGCCCATGTGAATCAAATTGCTCCCACATGCTGAGATGTACTCTTCTGAGGTTTTGATGGCTCGTCCTGTGAGATTATTTTTTTTTTTGTGCTGCAGCTAACAGTTCATGTCATCTTCATTCACTACGTAGATGAAATGGATTTTAAGTTTTTGCTGGCAGAGAAAGAAACAGTATGATGCTGTTTGAAAATGGGATACTGCCTAGGCCAGGGTTGGAAACTAATTTTCAAGGTCCACAAAGCATCCTTATCTAATGACTGTTGTGCTGGTGTGTTGCCCACTGCTGTGCTGCCAGGGTACTACCCAGTGCCACATGACTATGTAGAATGAATTCATCAAAGTATATACATCATCAGCATCTGCTTGCTTCATTTCTCCTCTTATTAGCTGACATGAAGCTTTGAACCAGCAAATCCTCACAGCCTGTTTTAGTTCCAGCAAACCTTGCCACAGTGACAGTGTCAGTCCTGTGGGATGGACCTTATAGGACTACCCAAGGAGCCCAGAAATTTTTTCTTGTGTGTTTTTTTTTTTTGGGGGGGGGGGTTTCCAGGCATCATGTCAGAGCTTTCATCCATCCAGCCAAAGATCTGGAATGTCTCATTTCCAGGTTGTCAAAGCCACTATTTAATCTTGAAGATAAATTAGAGTTGTGCAATATTATGTCTCTCCACCTTTCCTGCTCACCACAAAGCCCTGGGAGTGAGCAGAAAGAAGTAAAACAGAAGAAAAAAGTAATCTGACCACATCTTTTGAATATGAAATCTGTTACTCATCTAGGAAATTCCAGATAATTGTAATATAATAGAATATAATAGAATTTTAAAGGTTAAAATACAGTCTGAAAATTAAAGTCCAGAAGTTTGATAAAGTCTTCTTCAGCTGCCTGTGCAAAATTCACTGGGCTACTTGATCCAGAATATCTGCATATTGCTCACCTGGCCCTTACATGGTGATGCAGTATGTTCAAAATAAAAGTTCAAAACAAAAATGAGGGAGAAGACCAGACATTTGCGTATGCAGTGTTTGACATGCTTATGGATAGTACAAGACCTCAGGCAGCCCCTCGTTAATGCTGTGGGAAATTCAAGTATAAGGTCAAGAGATTAGTACTGGAGCAAGTAATGAGAAGCAGAGCAGATCTAGACATAGGAAAAGATGAGACTATATCATTGCCTTTCTTCAAAGAGGTGACTGGATGATGTTCTCTAGTCAAACAGCAGGAGATCTATTGCTACCACAAAAGGAAAAGCAAGGAGATTGTCCATATGCAGTGTATCCTTCAGGAGGGCATTGAAATCCTCATGGAAATAGTCCGTGGCTTCTCCTGAGACTATCACTGACAAATAACTGAGATGAGCTTACTGCTTCATTCAGGGCTTGCATTAATTTTGGCAGCAAAAGTTAATTTTCCTTCTCTTTAAAACTTGGGCAGCTCCACTGCTGCCTGGCCCTGTTGGGGTGGTTGGTTGTGGGATTCAGAATGCTCTTCCAGATTGGGAACTTCAGTTATAAAGTGCCCCAGCTTGCAGTGAGTGGGTGTTTGTATTTTAACCAAATTAACTTCCTGCTCTGTCTTGTCAGCGGTAATGGACTTGCCTGGTGCCCTCTTCAACTCAATTCACTGTGTTCATCAGAGGACTGAAGATCACATTAACACTTTCTCACTCTGCCTGCAAGCCTAATCTTTCAATTTGGTTTCTAACTGCGTGTTTCTGCACTGTATCAACATATGGAGTTGTTTTGGTCTCTGCAAGTACAAACCAAGACTTGGTTGTCTGGCAGAGGTGTAATTTTGCTGCAAAGACTGCAGGAGCTTGTCTCTTTGCTGCTTAGGTTGATAAACTCTAGAAGAAACTTCTGAAGTTGCTGCTGTTGACATTTTTTTCTACTGAGATGGTGTAGGGTAAAAACCTAGGCATAATTCATCTGAATAGCTGACAGCTCAGGGAGGCAGCCACAAAAAGAGAAGTTTCTTTATACACTGCTTCCCTTATGAGTCTTGTTTTGTGAATCACCTACAAGCTGTTTTAAAACTGTTTGTGGCAAAGGTTTGCCTTTTTGTCCTCCTTTCCCTGCCTTCTCCACTGTACTTTTGTTTAACCTGTATCCTGGCAAAATGAGCAGGCAAGGTCTGTATTCATTGATTGCAGTTGGGTAATAATCTAGCAGATCAGGCAGCTTGGTTGTTAGGCTGCCTGTCTGGTTTACTGTGTAAACTGTGAGGGGAGGTACATTCCAGAAGAAAAAGCTGACAGCATTGTGGCCTGGCTCCTGCTGTGTAACTGCCTTCACAGCAGATCTGAGATGCATTGCTCAGGTGTCTTTGTGGAGTACCCAGGAATGCATTGACTAACTTATTTCTTTTATGATTCTTTGCAGGGGGCCATAATGTAACTATCTCGCTGCAGTCAAGGACAGGACATACTCACATGCCTTCTGTGGTGGGGGTTCTGGTCTTCACCCAGTTCTGGTTCTGGTTCCCTCTGTCACACTTCTTGTCACTGGCTTTCACCCCGACCTGTGTCATTGGCCTTAACAAGGATCTCAAGGTACACAGTGAGCAGAGAGAAGAGGTGCTGATAGCTGCTTGGAAGACTCAAGTGGTTTGGGAGGGGTGTGCATGGATTTTTTTTGTTCCCTTTTCCCCTGTCTCTAGCTTGTCTGTGCCAGAAAAGGTGCTAACTGGAAGAAGTCTGAAAATCAGGCTTAAATTGCAGAGCTGGTGGTGAGAACAGGGACAAGAAAAATGTAGAGAGCTGACTTTGACCACCTTACTTCAAATTATCTTGCAAAGAAATGAATTCTGGTCTAGTATATGTGGGCAGAGACCACCCCATCATTACTCTAGAAGGCCAAGGTTATTTTAAAAAAAGAAAGTGTGTTGCCTTCCCTGCCATCCCAAATAAATTATGTTATGTTCTCCCCTAGGAAAGCTAGCAGTGGGAAAACAGGATTTGTTTGTATTCCTTGTGGAGTAAACATTAAACTAAACAGTTGTGGGTTCTGCACTTTTCTTAGGCATCTGTTCTTCCAGCTGATCAGCTGTGATATGGCCTCTGCAAGCTGTGTGCCATGCTGGGTCTCCTGTGCTGAAAAACTGAGCTAGTAACTTCCACAAAAATTATTCTGCATGTGGCACCACCACCTGTCATTGTCACTGGCTTAACTCTGCAACATGCAGAGCTTGCAGGGGTCCAGGCTGCTTTCTGAGTCCCTCTGTGGGACTGAGTCAGCTTACGGGGTCGCAGCCCCTGGCCCACAGCCTTATGGCTCAAGGTTGCTCTTCTCCACCTGTCTCCAGCTGAGCATTGACTTGATTTATGCAAGCTCAAAATTCTCTGTTTGAAGAGAGAGGTTTGCATGAAAATGCCTCCCCTGCTGTGGTCTATCCCTCCTGTTTTGTACTTCATAGGGATTGTGTTGCTCCTTGTCTCTGCACCTCTCTGGTGGTGACAGGCTCAGCACCTTTTTGGCTCCTTGGCTGTACTGCTCTTTTGACTATCTCTCCCCATCCATTAAAGTTTTTCAGGAGTCCAAAAGGCAGTAGGTGAGGTTATCTTGTATAACTGGACTTGCATCCTAAAGCCAGCTACAGGCTGGATGTGTGCTGTGGGCTGCACCACACCCACCTTGCTTCCTCTGTAATGTATTCTAAAGGAAGAGAGTTGAGATACTGCAGAAATTCAGTTTAATAATTTGGATTACCTATCAAAAGATGTTTTAAATAGCTGAGAGTATGGGATATTGGTAACCCACCCCCAAAATGCACTGTACTTTTGCAAGAGGTGAATGTCAGGCAGTGCTTGGTTTGCCCTAGCGTGCATTGACAGAGCAGATCTTCACTTAGATCTTAAACCAATTTTGTGGTAATGCAAGTAGGCACAGCAACATCAAAACCACAAAAAGCTTCAAAACAATGAAAACAAAGCATGGTGTGAATAGCATGGAGTGTATGGAGAAGGCTGGGAGATCTCGCCAGAGTAGAATTATAGAATAATTAAATAACATTGTTCTAGTTGAACTGTTGCCACTGATAACAGTTTCTCAACTTCCGGAGAGGAAGAAGGGGAAGCTTGTATTCTTTAGAGGATCTTTGTCTCTGCTGGAGGGAAAATGAACCTAACGTAATTATTCTGATGTAGGGTTTTTTTCCCCGCTTTTCTAATTTCTAACAATTTTTTAATTGTTTGTCTTAGATGCCAAAAGTCCAGTACAAGTCCAACTGTAAGCCGTCCACATTTGCCTACCCCCCACCTCTTGAGGTACCAAAGGAAAAGGAGAAAGAAAAGGTATTTGGTGTAGTTCTCTATGTTGTAAAGACTAGCCTGTTTTTCCTCCTAGTATAAACACTGACTTTGGTGGCACTAACAGGGAGTGTAAAGAGCAAAAGAAAAATTGGCAGGCACTATTGTCTCTGAAAGAGAATTCTAGCTATTTTTTCCTGCTGTGCCTGGAACTGTTGCTGATTATGGCATGCAACTACTGGGATACTGAGACATTGGAACACCTCCCTAGTCTCCAGTGGCTAAGCAGAAGCATTGATTAATAAAACTCTTTTCCATGCCCTACTGATTTGTATGTGTGTCTCATCTTTGTGCAGCACCAATCATAGCGGGCTCCTTCTTCATGCCTTGGCCTTCAAAATGCTACTGTGGTGCAAACATTGAGAATATTAGGTGGGACACTTCTTGTATAGTCCCATATGGAAGGACAGAAGTGTAGTAGCATGTGGGCCCACGTGCTAGAATAATAGCCATCAGGCCCATGGATTGCAAAAAGGCAACTGTGGAATTGAGACCACGTGAGTAGTTGAAAAGGTAGAGATGAGACCTGTAAAATGACAAGCAGTACAATAGTGGCAGCAATTTGTCTCCTGGCACAGGATGGTAAAAGCTGTTGAGCAGCGGGCAGAGCAGCCCTTAGGGAGCAATTGCAGCAGTGGAGATCTCAGGCATGTCATCCTGATGAATGACATAGTGTGAAAACTGTAAAACATTTTACCAGAATTGAATTCTGGGCAGGACAGATTTCCAAGCCAGCTCAGAAATGAACTCTGATGAAAGGCAAAGCTCACTTCTCATAGCTGCTTTCTCACATTTGGAATATGATGGGATTTGGACAATTCCTTTCTCTTCTAAACTTCCTTGGCCAAAATTTGTGTGCCAAGAGCCCACATTTATCCTGGAAATCCTCACCAGCAACTTGACAAATGCAGTTGCTCCCTCCCAGTCCTGAGCAAGTTACAGCAAGATACAGTTACTGTGGATGGAGAGATGTGCTGGGTTCTTGTATTCAAGTGTTGCTTCTGAGTACTTTCTGTCTCAGGAGTACCAAAGTCTTCTGTAGACACCTCCACACTGCATTTTGTGTATCCACTGCTTTAGAGCAAAGAGAAACACTGCTATCTGATTAGGACAGTGGAACATCTTTAGGTCATTTTAAAGAGTATCTATACACTTGTTACTTTTCCTTGGAGACTCTGGCAAGGGTTTTTTTCCTGTAATAATAATTCAATTTGTTGTTCTGTTAAAAAAAAAAAAAGTCTCATATGGACATCCAGACAGTAATGATTAATCTCTAAATTAGGAAGTTTGCTCTCCTTCTGCATATGTGGCTGGACCCAGTCTGCATTTATAGTTTGGTTTGGGTTTTTTTGATGTCTCTGCTGTGTATTTGCTTTGATGGTGGTGTATTTGGCTCTTAAACAGAGCAGTAGGTAGGAAGTAGAATTGATCTTATTGACACCTGCACTGGGAACTGAGCTATTGCTAATTTCCCTTTGTTCCCTTGCCTGTGGAACTGAAGCACAGTGGTGCAGTTGCACTGAATGCCTCCTCTGTTGACTTATCCAGGTTTCCACTGCTGTGCTGTCCATCACTGCAAAAGCCAAGAAGAAGGAAAAGGAGAAGGAGAAAGAGAAGAAGGAAGAGGAGAAGATGGAAGTGGTGGGTGCAAACATTGTAACTCAAATGTCTTGTTCCTTCCCTGTAAATGTGGAAGGTGTCACAAAAGCTGACACCGGCTCAGCGCTGCCCCCCTGCCACCTGTGTTAGTTCTGAGCCACACAGTAACACACATTTCAGCTTACTATATCCACTAGTTACTGTCTTTACTCTGTGTGTGTGCTGTTACAGGCAAGAGGTGGTATTATATATGAATCCATTATTTCTGAGAGGTAAATCTGTCTTGATATTTCTAAGTAACTGAATTCCTTAAAAGCAGGAGTTTGTTTGACAAATTTATGTGCAGTTAACCCCATGAACCTTATGTGCATTATTTCATTGCCTGCTGTTTCTAGACCAAGGGAATTTTATCTTTTATCCAGGTGCTTTTCTTATTAATGTGGGAAAAAAAATCTTAATTTAATGTCCTTGGTACCTCTGACCTTTTAAAAAGGTGCTTGATCGTGTCTAATTCAGTTGCAAGCATGGAAGAGTTTCAGCTTTTCACACATGCTTAACCTCCTGTTCTGAAAAGTTTGCCCTTGTGGGAGCAATTTCTTAAGTGTTATGCCCATCTATCAAAATGCCAAACATTTATTCACATCCAGCTTGGGAGCAGTTGAGCTTTGAGCACAGAATCTATATGCTGCTCAGTAGTTATTGATGACTTTGGTCCTCTGATGATTTCTTCCAGCTCATAGACCTGGCACTGGAACTTGTCATCTTCATCTATAAATAATGGGTCATCCTGGAGCAAGCTGAGGGATAGAGAAATGCCTGAATAATGAATTCTTGGTGTTTGCTGTAATTTTGAAAACATTTTGCTGCTAAAATTCTTGCTGTACCATGAAAAAAAAAGGCCCTTCCTGTTGTGCTCTGCTAACAGATGCAAATATTTCAAGAGCAACTATAGGCAGAAAATGAGTTATTTTGACAAGCTCAGCAGAAACACTTCTGATTACAGTTTCACATCTATGTGAGAAAAGCAGCGTGGTCACAGAAATGTTTTGTCTAATTTAAAAAAATAAATGCACAAATAGTATGTGAAGGGAGTGTGGCATAGGAGCAAGGTGTACAGTAACCTTCTGAGACCTACTTAAATATGGCCATGTTGTAGGCTGTGACCTTTGTACAGGTGGCTCAGAAAATTAATCAGGTCATGTATGCAAGGTGGAATATCTGTTTTTTTTCTTCTTGCTTTGACGGTGCTTCCTTGTCATCAAACATTGCCCTTTCTTTGAATTATTCTTACTGTACCATATACTAAGTGCAGTGTGCTGAGCAGATGAGTATTTTTTCTAAAATTGCTACAATGTACAGTTAGGTACAGGTGTTTAGAGGAAGCAATGTGATTGAAGGGATTCAGTTGTGATGTCTGGGTGTGTGTATGCTCCAGATGTCTGGAAAGTTTTTTTGGCTGAATCAAGCAGAAAAAAACAGAATAGTAAAAAGGGAGCTTGCTGCCACCTGCTGTGTTTGAGTGTTTTGCTATTGTCCTACTGTTTTAGAGGTGTAATTGCTTTCCTGGTTTTCTTTTATGCCTGTTGTGTATGGCTAGTAATCCATAGCCTCCAAGAGTTCTGCACAACAAGCAGTCAGCATGCCAGGACATGCTGTGCATTTGGTGGTGTTCTTGATAATTTCCTACTGGTTGTTTCCATATTTTCTTCAGTCTGTACCAGTTTGTACAGAGCAGCAGTTTGTACCTTACCCTCCTGAATTGTGAAAGGACTATAGGCTACTGTTCAAATCATGTTGATGTTCTCCTCCCCTTCCACAGGATGAGACTGAAAAGAAGGATGAAAAGGAAAAGAAAAAAGAGCCTGAACCTAACTTCCAGCTTCTGGACAACCCAGCCAGAGTCATGCCTGCTCAGCTGAAAGTTCTCACTATGACAGAGAGCTGCCGATACCAGCCTTTCAAACCAGTAAGTGTCACCTTCCTAGTCTGTGTGCATGAACCAGAGTGTTCCCAGTTCTGGGCTTGTGTGTCAGGACCCAGAATATCTGTGTGTACATGAGAAAGCCACTCACAGCTGCTGGATCACTGCCACGTGTTTTAGAGATTTGCAGCTTCACTGTTGACATATTTTCTTTTTAATGTCCCTCTCTCCAAACGATCACGTGCAGTCTTAGTTGGGGGAAAGCCAAAGCTGCTGCAAACCTGTTAGGAAAATGCTAACACTGCTTTATTTATCTTTCTTCTTCTACATATATCAGATGCTGTGATGTGGATATCAATCAGACATACTCTTTGTATTAATGACATTGCTGGGAATATAAAGACTGAGCAGTGATATTTACCATGGGCTGAGAAGTTGTACAGGCTCACTGTCAAAAGAAATAGGTTAGGACTTCTGCTGGGGCTGCTTATTCTGCAGTGGGGTTTATACCTAAATGAAGTATGCTTTTTTTCATTGAATAGATTCCCTATTCAGTTACCTCTAGTCTTAGAAAAGTGCTTTCATCTCCTGTTAACATAGAGAAGAGATAATCTGATTGTCAGATGGGGAATGAAAAAGACCTTTTAGCGTTAGCCCAAGGGATAACTATCTTTTGTGAGATGTTTAAATATATTGCAAAGCTGGTAAGCTTGCCCCTGATCTCTAAGTCTCCCGAAGCAGATTTTTCTGACCTTTATTTTTGTTCAAGAAGTGCCCTTGACTTCCCCCCTTTGCAGGATCATGCTTGGGAAAGCAGTATTCAAAAGAAGTAATATTTTTTCCAGGAAAATAGTAATGTTTTTAATAAATGGATTTCCTGGAACTCCGATCAGCACATTGGATTCTCTGTACATTATCTCCTTTTGAACCATCTCCTTCAGCATAGCTGTGGAAGGATCTTCAGTTTCTACCCTTTAAAGAGAGGAGATGACCAAGTTGATATTTGGATTGGGAAGATCTGCTCTGTGGTCCAGTAAGTGTCCACTCAAGCAGCTGGATGGATGTAGCTGTTTGCTTTAGTTTCAAAAGAAGCCGAGTCCTTGATGAGAGGAGTGCAGTTTCCTGCCTTAACCCCCCACATAAATAGTTTTTGAAGAGAACAGAGCAGTGCAGCTTTTTTCTGGCACTAGGGTGTGTAGCCAAGGAGGTTCTCGAAAGGGAGCTGCTCTGAGGAGTGCCAGAGTAAAAGGCTTCTTTGAAACACTGTTTATAGCCTGGAATCCTGCTGTGGTCAAAGCTCTGATCCCAGCCAAGCGTGACGCAGCACTGCCTCTTTGCACCTCAAGTTTCAGTCCTGGAGATACACCATTTTGCTTTAGCCTGCCAGGATGTTTGGTTGTGATCTTTGTAATTAATTCCCCTTTGTTTTAGAAGGTTCTGCTGATAAGATTCCTCAGTCAGTGGAAGCTGCTGATCAGATTAGTCTTTTTTTCAGATAGCCTCCTGGGAGGTGGGTACACAGAGAGGCTTCACTAAGCTTTGTTGCCCTGAAAAGATGTCTTGTAAAGCAGTTATGGTTCAATTACTTTTCATGTGGAGTGTCCCAGACTGGGACTGGGTTACAGCTGTGAATCCAGATGCCATTTTGTATCAAAGTGAGAGATTGGTAGTGCAGAAACAGAAAGTGGCCTGGATAGACTGTTCAGTCCCCGTTTTAGGCAGGGATCCAGGTGAGTGTCAGAAGCTTTGCTCTCTTCACTCCTGCTGAAGTGTCTTGTATGGCACAGGATAAATACTGTGGCCACAAACACTGCACCACAAAGCAGAAGTGAGCAGCTCTAATGCTCACTGCACTTGTCTTGCAGCTTTCCATAGGAGGCATCATCATTCTGAAGGACACCAGTGAGGATATGGAGGAGCTGGTTGAACCTGTGGCAGCTCATGGTCCAAAGATTGAGGAAGAGGAGCAGGAACCTGAACCACCGGAGCCCTTTGAGTACATTGATGATTAAGACCTGAGGTACTGTGTAGTGTGCAGTCACCTTCATTAATCCCAGTGCAAGAAAAGCTGCTTTGGATCAATGTGAAGTAGCTACCAGGACCCATCACTCTTGTTCCTGCTCTGATGCCTTCTCTGCCAGATTCAGAAACATACACTCAGTCCCAATTTAAAGAATTTGGCAGCAATAATAGAGAAATCCACTCTTCTGGATCAGGCCTGAACAAGTCATACAGGATCTGGTCTCTAATCTTGGAGGCTTGGCTACTCTTGAGTAGAACCTTACTGGGCAGAGTTAGAGCAGCGCAGGGTCACAGGCAGCAGCTGAGCTAGGAATAGTCAGCTCAGGAAAGATGGTCCTGGAGGAGCAAGTGGTTTATGTAACAAAGCTGTCATCCACTTGACCCCAGTGTAGCAGGATTTGTTGAAAGAGAATTACTACTCTTCTTTCTGGGGTTGTCTTTCCAGTAGTTCTTAGCAGAATTTAATGACACTCCAGTCATGGGCTCTCAGAGCCTGACTTAGCAATCCTCATGGATCTGGTCCAGGCAATGAATGGTGCAATTCTTAGGTTCCTTAGTTAAAGTGCCTGAGCTGACGTGTGAGTTTCTCACTGACAGGCAGAAACCCGGTTGCTTTATTTCCAAATATGGGCTGGCATGTCCCAGTTCTTCCAAGAGCAAGGATTATGTACTTGAATTGGTGGATGGGCAGCAAAACAAACTACTCGCTAAAAACTATAAATGTTGTGTCAGTGGCAGACTCGGTTGAGAGTGTGGGGCCAACCACAGGAAGCCTCAGTTAAATACATTTGCTTTTCTGGTTTCTCTCTCCTCCTCCTCCAGGATTGTGTCCTCTAAAGAAGACACTATGCTTGATATCAAGAAGACAGACATGAGGACCTTCGTATCAAGACCTGCTGTTCAGTGCATGCAGCCCCAATCTGTGCTGAGCTAAAGCTGATAGTCTGTGTTTTATGGCTGAAGAACAGATATATGCTATTTAGTGTACTCTTTCACAAAACCTTGTTTTCAAATAAATATATTAAAAACTCTTGACAGAAAACTTGTTGCTTTTAAAAAAAAAAAAAAAAAAAAAGACAATCCTAACAACCTTATTTTGTGCTCATCCCCAATGTTGAAAACTAGACCCGTGATCTTCTTGCAAAGCTTGACTGACTCTGCTCCTCACAGAGTTGTTGGGATCTGTGCATATCTCTGCTTTCTCTAGCACTCATTTAAGCTGAACAAGGTCTCCAACTCCAGCCTGGTCCAGCCATAGCTCTGATGCTTCACAGAGGCTGCTCTCTACTCTCCTGCAGCTGTCCAGGTGAGGTCTGCTTCCAGATTACCTCTCTGATACTGAGTTTGCACTGATCTTCCCCTTGCTCATCCTGGTATTTGTATGACAGTGTGGGGTTGACAGAAGGGCTCTGGGTGTTGGTGATGGGACAATGTGGCACGTTTCTCCTTGTTTCACAGAATCCCTTTCTTTCCTTGTGTGCTTTCACTGCTTTCACCAAATACAAGCAAAACAGTTGATGTGAGCAGGCAGCTAGAAATGCGTTACAGGCCTAGATGGGGTGAATCCAGACATGTAAGTTGTTACACTGGTGTGCATCATTAGCCAAGGGGGATTTACAGTCAGGGATATGGAATGAGCAGCAGTCAGAAGCAAGGAATGCAGCTCCTGTCAGCCCAGCCTCTTGGGCTGTAACGCTTCACCTGTTGGGTTGTAATGCTTCAAAAGGTTGCAAGCCAGAGACTGCAGCCCTGGTCAGCTGTAAGCCAAATGCTGGACAAAGCTTCATCATCTGAAAAAGCACTTAAAGGTAATGTAGTTTTGATTGTATGTATGTTGGGAATATTTTGCTACATGTGGACGTGCCACAAGCTTGTGTGCATATGTAATAATGGAAGGCAAATCTTCCTTGTAGTGCCTGGGAGTTTTTCCATCAGATGGTTTACTTTAGTGAATGTTACTATAGCAATAGAATAGTCTGCATTTGTTCTCTGCAGAGCTTAAGCAGGACAGAGCAGAGGTGTGGGACTGAAAGCCAATTTTGAGTCTTAGGCTTCACTCAGAAGTCTCTGAAGTTAAACTGTGCTGGTTTCACAGTTCTCAGCATGGTTCATATCTGTTATACCATGGAGCAGAGCCAAGAATGAACCTGAAATAGCTACAGCAGCATTACTGTTGGAAAAACTGGAAACAAAGAGTAAATCACTGCTCCAATCCCATGGTCATCCCAAGTAAGACCCAGTATTGTGGTGCAAGAAATAAAAGATGGATAAATGTGCATTGTGTGAGTCTCCCTAGGGCTGAAATACCTTCTCTTGGAGTTGAGTACCTGTGTCCTGCTGTTGCCAACCAGTCTGGTACGTGGTGTTTTTCAGGTTTAGCAATGCCTTGTGTGGTCTTATAAAATACTGTGTGGAGGGGAAGACATTTGGACAATAAAAACAAAACAAAACCTTATTTCAGGTCATTCAGGCACCGGCTGAGCAGCTAGATATTGCTGGAAGATTTCTAGAGTCTGAGCAGGAATACTGGGAGTAGCTGGCTCAGAAAGACTTGAAGGCTTATACTGATACCTTGGCCAAGGTGTGAACAGTCTGCTTCTATTCACAGGACTTTTTGCTGAGCCTTTCATATTGTAACATTTCAGGGTACCCAGGATATTCCTGGCACTTGCCACAGGTTTGGTGTGGCTGTGTAAATCTGTACATGCTGAGCAGTTTCCACTGAGCCTTGTACTGCCTGGGGCACCATCCCAGACACTTGATTCTTGTGCTAAACGATTTTCTTGTGCCTGCAAAAACATTCCTGCCTCTGGCAGTGATGTTTCCCAGAGCTCCTTTGGCACAAGCAAATGTAAAAACCTCAGGCAGCCTTGAACTGATTTCTGAGCTGCTGCTCTGCAGCCACGTGGTAAGGGTACTCTTGGGCAGTCAGATTTTTAGAGCAGCTTTTGGTGTCTGTGGAAGAAAAAGGCCGTGTGTGTCAGGCTGGGAACACCAGGAAGGACATCTGGGAATTAGCCCGTCCTTGCTTTCCCGGATCTGCTTCTGACTGTGTTTTGTCTCCACTGGATAAATGCACGTGGGAACTGCACGGGTTAGGATTGAGAGCACCCACAGAAGAGCATGTGCTGTCCTGGCTTGGAAAGTGCTAATCTGTGACTGTAAAGAAAATAAATAAAAATAGGAAACATGCAAAGGTGCCATAACAGCAGATTTTATTTAAACCTCTAGGAAGAGTATAGAAATACTCTAGAGACAGAGGAGAAAACCTGTAGAAGGTCTAGAAAAAATTCCAGAGAGTGGCCCAGAAACCTGAAATCTTCTTGGTAAGGTGCTAGAAAATCTTGGAGAAGGCTCTGGAAAGCCTCGTGCTGGATTCTGCCCCCATGCTAAGGCATGTGACCAGTTTCCCTGGGGACAGATGGGGACAGTCACTGTGAGACCAACTGGATGCTGTGCTTGGGGTTGGAGGCCACCACTGTGATCTCCAGTTTGCAGAAGGCATGGCAGGACCCTTGAAAGCTTTGCTGCCACTTAAAAAAAAGTATCCACAGTGACTCATTAGTGCTGATTTCTTAGGAAGTGCTGCTCTCCCGGACCTGTGTGGATGCCTTGGAAGGACCCACCCCTGGGGTGTTTGCCAGGGGCTAATTGGACCTAAACCTCCTGGGTCTGCTGGAAGGAGAGGCTGAGGTGGCAGGAAGCGTACTTCTGTCCCTCCTGACTAATGGGCTTCATCTCCCTTAACCCTATGAGAAATAAATCACTTCAACAGCATGCCACTGCTGACATGCTGTCCCCCAGGAGGCCCTGGGCGTGTCATCCATCTCCTCTTTCCACGTGTTAACTCAGGTACGATCTCTCTGCTTGGTACAGATGAAGATGCTGGAGTCTGCTCCCAAGGAACAGGGTCTTCAAGGAGGGGGGCAACAGCAGTGGATACTCAGCAGATCTCATCCTCCCACCTCTCCCTGTCACAGTGGTGCCTCCCTCCCTATCTCTCCCCTTCCTTCCAGGGCCAGGCAAAACTCTTCCTCCTCACTGCTCAATGCGAAGGTTGGGCACTGCTGATAAGGATGGCAATGTTGGCCATTTATTTTCCTGCATCCTGGAGTAGGAGTGTCCCCCACCCTCACCCCTGCCAGACCCCAGCCTACCCTGGGCTCTTCCCCTGCCTGCTACTCTTGGCAATGGTGATGGGTTGGATTTTCAGCCCAGTGCTTGTGTGCACCTTCATCCTGCAGCAGGAGCAGGATGGGGCAGATGGGGAGCACAGACATTGCAGGACCACACAAGGCTTGAATTGCTTGAAACCTCTGATGGGATTAGTCTGAAGATCTTCACCCAGGAATGCTGATCTCTCTCTGGGGTGGCTTTATGTGGGAGCAAGGATCTTTGCCCTCTTAGTGAAGACAACTGGTTTTGGCAGATCCAGTTCAATGTGTTTCTTCAGCACTGGTGGGACTGGACTGGCCCATGGTTTTTTGCCTTGGGAGGAGAAGCTGCCCCAGGCTCTGCTGCAGTGCTGCACCTCAGGACTCCCTTGATTTGGCCTCTGAAATCCTGCTGGGTATGGGCAAATGGTCTAGCTGGCAGCAGCCCAGGTCTGGAGTTTTGTTTTGATGGCTTTGTGCCAGTTTCTGGCATTGGCTGCACAACTAAAGCTGATTTTTCTTGGAAAAAATGTGGTTCAGATATTCAGGTGAGCAGTCAGTGTCTCTTCCAGTGTCTAGCATATGAAGGAATGGGCATTACTCCACTTATTGCAGAGACATGACTCAAGACATACCCTATTTCTGCCCAGTTCCTTTGAAGACCAACTAATCCAGAGGTCATGGAATCCATGAGCCTCAAACACCCCAACCTTATGGGTTTGGTCTGATGGACCCTGTGTGTATGTGTGTAAGCAACACACATCAGTTTTTTCAATATGTTCACAAAGCATGTGCAGGAAATGGACAGTGGAGGGTTTATAACATGTGGATCCAGGTAAACAGGTCACAGCCAGCAGGGCAGGGTGCATGGGTGGTCACCCTGGGACTCACTGCCACAGTCTTGGTGCAGGGTTGGTTCTGGGTCTGGCCAAGGGGAAGGGAAGTTATTTGGTGGTAACAACATCCCTGGCCAAAGGTATAAATAACTGCTCTGGTGACCCAGGGAATAATTGCTGTACAAACGAGGTTAATTGTCAGCAGAAATTATGGGGATGTTGTTCCTCCAAAGATAACCTGCAAGGGATGAAACATGGAGCAGTTTTTTCCCCTTCAAACTGAAGGAAAAGAGTCTGAAATATTGGAGTAGTGTCTTTGTTCTCAGCTTTAGCTGGCTCTCCCATTTAATTGTTTTTCTCCATTCCTTGTCAATGAGAACCAAGATGGATTAACTTTTTGTTTTACCACTGTGTCCTCCCAGAGGAGAAGATGAGATAGCTTCTGTGGGGCTGGGCAAAGTGTTTTCTTTATCTTGACACAGATATCTATTTTATTTTTAGCTTTAGCATGAAATTGGAGAGTTAAGGATGAACAAGAAGCATCTGAGAATAACTTGCTGGATTCATTTACACTGGACAGCAGAGTTCATGGGCTTATTCATAAATGAAACATGCAACTTGACCTTCTTGTGAGCATGGAGGTTCTGCCATTTGTCTCTGAGTGATGGGGTAGGTGGCCTATGGTCTGTGTTGGTGGTGTAGGACATATGGCCAACAATCTGTGTTGGTGACAACATCAAAGTTGTTCTTATGCCACGAAGGCAGTGAGGCTCCCTGGTGCTGTTGTTGAAACTGGGATGTTTTACCTGAAGCCCTTGGGTTTTTGTTTTGTTTTAATTGAATAAGGAGAACACCTTTAGATCATTATCTGTGGGATGATCTGTGTTCCCTGAATGCCATTCATCCATGCTGGTGTTGGGAAAGTTAAGGTTTGGCTGGGAAATGGCCCCAGTGGGGAGCAGTGCCTCTGAGCTGGCAGGTCAGATTAGGTTTGGGGTTTCATGAGATTAAGGGTCAAAATCCGTGAGTGTGGGGCAGATGCAAAGCTCAGTGTTCAGTTGCAGCTGCCACTTTAGGCCACTGATACGGCCGTGCTGTGTCTGCCTGTGGGACAGGTGGAGGGCAGGGGCTGCCTCAGGTGTTCATGGTGGGAAACAAGACTGCATTGAGACCAAAACCCTGGGCAGGACATGGCTGGTGATGTGACATCATTTTGGTGCGTGTAGAAGATGCTTGCTCGAAAATCGGTGTTAAGGACAAGAGGTTAATTAAGACCTCTTAAAAATGGGACAAAGGCTCAATAAGGGGTTTTGTCCAGTCCTCCTGTTTGATTAGGTCAGGCTTCCCTCAGGTAGCAGCATGTTTGGACACCTGCTGCAAAGCACCTGTTAGGGCAGTAGATCGCTTCAGAAACCGAACATGATCCCGAACTCTTCAGGTTACCTCCCCGGCACCGCCAGCCGGAAGCGGCAGGTCCCGCCTGCGCGCCAGGGGGCGCTGCCCCGGAGCCGGCACGGTGGAGAACGCTCAATCCTCACGTGATGCCGCCTTCCCGGCTGGAGATTGGCTGAGAGGGATCACGTGAGGCGGGAAGTAAGGTGGGGCCGGGAGTAAGGCCGCGGTTGCCAAGGCGACGGGAGGCGGCGGCGGCGGGACCCACGGGGTAAGTAGCCCGCGCTGTCGTAGTGCCGGTGGCTCTCGGGGTTGTCTCGCTTCCCGCCTCTCTGGCTGGCTCGGGAGCTGGTAGGGAGGCGTGCTTTAGGCCGTGAGGAGGCGACCGCAGCTCCCCGTCCTGGGTAGGGGGGTGGCGGGATGGCTTCTGTGTGGAGAGCCCGTATGATTGGCGAGACAGCGATTGGGGTTGGCGAGGGACGGCTTTGGAATTTCTTTGGAGGAGTGTATGTGTGCGGGTATCTTCCTCGTGCAGTTTATCCTCCTCATGCGGTTTGTTTGGAGGTGAGACGGATAATGGGCTGTGTCTGGCTGGGCTTTGGTGGGGCTGTGTGAACTGCTGTGCTGCGTGCTAATACCCTCCCTTCAACAATTTTCTAGGTTTACCAGCGATGAGATGTAGCAGTAACGCTTAGTGATGGTTGATTCAGTATATGAAGCTGAATTGCTCGAACTAGTGAGAGAGGTTGGTTTTCTCTTTTTTTTTCCTTTTCCTTTTTTTTTATTGAAATGAACGAGAGAAAATTTCGTAATGCTTGTCCTCAGAATGAGACATAATTATGTTGTAAATCTTGGAGTTATTTAACTGGCCAAGTATTTGCTGTACACTGAAATCACATTGACTCCTGTCATGATCTGTAGATTCAAAGGGCTCTATGTCCGTTAGATGCCAGCAAACATCAATCTACAATTATCTAATGCTCATTGCAAATGAGACTTTAATTAAAGGAACAGTTAAGTTGATGAGATCCACAGGCAGGTCCAACCTTTGACTGTGGTGAGATATTTAAAACACTGCTTAGCTGCCACCTTATTCCATATGTACGTAGGATCACAGAGCCATATAAAAACCCTAGGGCTAACAAAACCCAGATTGAAGTTCTGAGACTCCTGATCTCCATGTTTTAATGCCTAAGCAGAATTTTCCATCTGGGCATTCCTCTACCCATCTTGCTCAGAAGAGGTAATGAGAAGGTATTCTAAAGTGAGAAATGTCCCTGCAAAACTGAGAGTGAGAGACAAACTGTAGGGGCAGGTGCCTCTCTAGTAGTCTGTGTTTCAGTCTTTTGGAAAGTTGTCTGAAATTGGATATTTATGATTTGGAACAAGAAACCAAACTGTAATCTCTGCTGATTGTTGCAGTCCTTTGATCAACAGTGTGTGGGGTGCCTGGTTTAGGGCCCTCAGTAAACACCAAACCATCAACCCATTTCCCCTGCCTTGTGTGCTCCTGTAACCCAAGCTATTGCAGGGTGCCAGAGGTGCCAGTGCTCCCGAGGGACAGTCAGGAGCAGCAGTCAGCTCTCACTGTCTGCAGCTTTCACCAGGCTGTGTGTTGAAAGCCAGGTCCATTACTTCCCGCCTAAAGAGGCTGCCGGATGACAAAATCATACGGAACTTAAATCTTTTTGTGGATCTTGGAAAACAAATCTAAAAAAAAGGCTTAAGTACTTAATCATTACTATGCTGCTCTGATGTTAACAGTGATGAAAGAATACAGTTCTTGTTCTCTGTGGCAATGTTGGGCGTCCGGATCAAGTTAGCAAAATGAAATGTGTGCTGTCTTGCCTCAATAACCAATAACTAAGGCTCCTGAGATGGAGAAAAAGGGTTATATGTAATACAGTGAGTGTGGGAGGAAGATGCAGGACTGTTTATCTCAGCTTGACTGGTTGGTCATTAACTTGGCTTGACCAGCTTCAGATGAGTGACCTGGCTCAGAATTCTAGCTATCTGACTGCTGTAGAAATAAATATTACACTTAAGAATTCCTGCTTCTGAGAACGTTATTTGCAAGGAAGTTATTTAGTTGTTTCTTCAGCTGAGGTATAGCATTAGTAGATTTTATTTCTTTGAAATGAAATTACTGGTTAAAAAGAAGGGCATCATTCTTTCAGGGAGGATGTGCTCTGTGTCCAGTGCAGTCCTTTAGGATGCAGGAGGAAATTTAGTTGAGAGACAGCATTTGCCTGCCACAGGAGGCAGCAGTTCTTGCTTTGTTGCTGTGCAGTCTTTGGCATCTATGGACTGTGCTACAAAAAAACTTTAAAGCAATCTGGCATTTCCTGGGTCACTCACTGAAGCCTTAATAATCTTTAAAAAGTATTATTCCTGTATGTTTTTGTCTTGTAGTATTTGGACTTTGCTGAATTTGAAGAAACAGTGAAAGTATTTACACAGGAATGTAAAATAAAAGGGAAGCCGCTACCTAAACCAGATTCCTCAAGAGATTCAAAATCTTTGCCTGTTCAGGTAATGCATAATTTACACCTAATAAGTAATACTAAAACCAGTTAAAAGGCCATTTATCACCACTTGAACTGTTACAACAGTGAGATTATCTGAACTGTCTGAAGAGATTCCTGAGTATTTGAAGAAGTCTGCTAGCAGTCATCTTTCAGTGCAGGAACCTTCGAATCTGAGGGTTTTTTGGAACTCCTGTCCTTTTGAACCTGAGACAGTACTTTTGGTTCACACACTTTCAGGTTTTTAGCTTGCCAGACTGATTTTCACACAGTGTAGACATGTATTTTTGTGCTTGAAAATTTGGGATTTACTTCTTCTATTGATGGTTGATTCAGGCTCTCAAAGATATTAAAGACAGATGGAGAAGGAATATTTAGGGGGCTATTGAATGGTGAGAGATTTTATATAAAACTTTTCATTGCACTTCAGTTCTTCATTCACAAACCTACTGCTGTAAAACTGTAGCTTTTCTGTGTTTGGTTTTTCACTGAATGCTTTTCCTCTTTGCAGAAAGATTTACTTACAGCATTTGAAAATGGTGAGCAGAAGGTTTTCTTTCAGCTCTGGGAGGAGCATATTTCATCTTCAGTCCAGGACAATGAACCTGTTGCTCAGAAGCTGGAGTTCTATCTTCACATCCACTTTGCCACCTACCTCTTAAAAAATTCTGAGGGAAAGCCTGTAAGTTTAGTTCACAGTTCAAAAAAATTCCTTTTGTTTGTTTTACTTCATATATGTTGTCTTTAGTGTGGATGAGGATGGGATCTTTTGAAAGAAGAATTCCCAGAATGTGTATCCAGTTTTTGGGCCACAGTCTGTGTTTTAGATGAACCAGACCCCTTGTATTGTGAGGTGTAGAGGTGGAATTTGGAGGTGTCCTTATGTGGAGCTTGTGAAGTATTTTAAGTTGGAAAATACAAACATGCTGATGTGAAAACCCATCTAATTGTGGTCCACAGGAGATTTCTAAAATGCTTACTTTCCTTCCAGTTTGGACTGAAGCTGTGTGTTGAAATGTAAATGTTTCTGATAAAATGGGGAAGTTAAATCTTGACCAGCTCAAGATACCATATTGAAAACTGTAATTCCAAGCTGCCATCAAATAAAATCTGTTACATGGGACTTTTATGATGAAGAGACATTTAAGTAGCTTGAAGTCAGCCAAGATCATCCAGGGCTTAATAGCTCCGACCTTACACCTGCCAGTTTCTATAGAAGTATCTGGGTTCTTTCAGTGGGTTTCCCAACCTCTAAGGAGCTTTTGGTCTGTTTCATCTCTCAGGTCCCCTTCCTGGTAGTGTTTGAATGGATTTTACAGTTCTGGACTTATCACTGAAATAGGTGTTTCCTTTTTGCTCTGAGTGTGGAAATGACACTGTACTTGAGAAACGTAGCCTTAAGTGGGGAGGAATAGTTTACATTGAAAAAGTTACTGTCCCTCTGCTTTTGTTGCACCTGGATGGCAGAAATAACGGTTTAAATTTTAATTTTTTGGTGGTGAAGACAAGATATAATGCTCTCTAGTTAAATAAATGTTGCATTCAGAATGGTAGTTTTCTAAATAAATATGCTGCTTTATTTCCTAGGACAAAACTGAACTTGAGGAAAGGATTTCCCATTTTAAGGCATACCTGGAAACAAAAGGAGCTGCACTGAGCCAGTCTATGGAGTTTCTTCCCTTCTATGCTTTGCCTTTTGTTCCGAACCCCATGGTACATCCTTCATTTAAAGAACTTTTCCAGGTCAGTATCTACTTCGCAGAGATGGATTTTTCTCATGGTGTGAAAGATATGAATGATACTTAGTTCAGTAATTGCTTTTATTGTTTCCTTTAACAGAAACTGTATAATCATTAAAGAACATTTATCTGATGAAGGAAGGGTTGTGAGAGTGCTGTCAGTAACAGAGTACCATCTTAAATGTATTTGCTTGAATCCTAAACAGTACACCTGCTTTGTACCTCAAAATAAGAACTGCTGCCTCTCCTTCCTTTGCACACAGCCCTGAAATACAAATGCCTTTGGGAATCTCTAAGTAGTAGAGACTCAAGTCCACTTACTTTCCATGAGGTTGTTGCCCAACCCTATCTCTGTATATAAGCTGGATTTAAGGAATGATAGCGAGGCATAGGAGACTGAAGCAGTTATCTGTATATCAAAAAGTGAGTCAAGTGTATAAGTAATCCTTCTGTAACAGAAAATGAGTCACTATTGTCTGTGTTCTGAGTTTCTTCCCCACCTCCCAAAAAAATGCTGGATGATTATAGCTGTGCTAAGGTTTGGTGACTCTTGCCACAGACATTTTTTCTGGTTATTTTTTTGGAAAATATGTTTTAAGCCTTTGCCATTGAATGGTTATTTCAGAGTTCAGTTTTTGGGCTTGCACATGCAAGGTAGGAAGAGTGTGTGAAAGCTGGTATGCTTGAACTTCAAGATAGATCTCATTTCCAGGTGCACTTTCAATATGATGATAATCTACAGTTACTCTGTTGATGAAGGGGTAATAAAACACTTTACATTGACTGCTTTTCGGCTGCTTTGCAGATAGATCTGTAGGAGACATCTTCTAGAGCTTTAGTTTGACATTCCAAAGCATTGGTGACAATTCCTTTGGGGGAAGGTACAGCCACCATTCCACTTGCTGAGGGGTGGTTCCTGTGGAACACGTGGTTGCACTTGGACTGGGTCAAGGAATCCAACTGCTTTATTGCCTGTGATTGTGTATCCAGCTCGCATGTTCACAGACACACATGTACACAATTTGTTTGTAAAAATTTATAGTATTTTTCAGGGTAATATGCTTGAAATGCTTCACCATCCTACCATGCAGACAGCTGTGCTGCCTTATCTAGAGAGCTGCAGGAGTTACTGTGGTGGAAGGAGGTATCTTCAGCCTGCATCGCTGCCACACTTTGATACCAAATCAAAGCTAAAGTGGCACTTGCCCTTGGGCTGACTTTTGATGTACCAGCTGATGAGGTGCTCCAGTTTAACACCAAAAAAAGGCATAAACTGCCATTTTCCTTTGGGACTAACTATAAATAAAGAGACTAACTGGTTGACCTCAGATATGGGATATGACTACTTTTTCAAATTATACTTAGCAGCAGCTTTTTTTTTTTTTTAACTTATGCCTTATCTAAGATGAGTTCCTCTGGTTTATTCATAGTAACCCAGTGTCCAAGCTTTTAGTCCACAGTCACTCATATTTTCTTATGGGAATTGTACAGCACATTCCATGTTAGTGTTGAAACACAGATTGTTCAACGTTAGAGAAAGAACAGCAGTGAGTCAGTAGTCTGCTAAGCAGTGTTCTTACAGAATATTTTTTTTCTCAGGCATATGATGCTTTATATAGCTGGAGTTCTTGTCTCTTTGTGAAATACATCTTGAAAAATATTATACACTCCTCTCTGTAGGAGACATGGTTCCTTGGGTGATATACAGCGTACTGTCATGCACCACTGTCTGGGTACTGAACTGGTAAATGTAGCAAGTAAATTCTATATGCTCTCCAGCATGATGAAATAGGGGCAAATCTGAGCTGTGAGAACAACTTGCAACATATAAATATACAGCAGTAAATTTAGCAAACCTTCTGCTCCTTGTTGGAACATACTGCTTTTTCATCTGTTGGCTGGCTTTTCATCAAGCAGAAATTAGCTTAACTGAAGGTTTGAAATAGAAGAAATGAGTATTCAGTGAATTCTTAGGTGTAATTTTTTCCATAAGTGTTGTTTTCTTGTGCCTATGAGGCACTCTCTTGGGCAGAAGACAGCATTCCAGTTTGTGACTGATATGTTGGTGGTTTCTTTGTACGCAACTTACTTTTCTTCAAATCCTTTTTTCAGAAATGTTGAACCCTGATCACTGATGTTACATTATAACCCTTGTAACAGTTATTGACAAAATTCACAATTCCCAGATCTTGTTAGGTGTGAAAGATGACACCTTGAAAAGTGAGCAATGGGAAATTACTTATTTAGTACTCTAATAAGTTTAAACTTTATGTTAATCTTACTTTTCTCTCACGTTGCTTGTATTTTAAGCATAATTCTAATCCAAGGGCAGTTGTTACATGTGCATACAAGGCACCAACACAATGTAAAGCTACATTATTAATTTTAGAGGTCTTGTCTAGGAATAAAACTAAACTCTCTTCTGACTTCTGCACACTTTATGGGTAGCGAGCAAGCACACTCACTTGTGAAGGGAGTGAAGGGAGAATCTTTTCAATACAATACTGTCTGCCTTGTTTACTAGTGGAAGGTTGCTGTGATCCAGACTGTGTACATATTTGGTGAACAACTGCCACTGTTTTTCTTTTCAAGGATTCTTGGACAGTGGATTTAAGGACAAGATTGGAAGAGTTTCTGTCTCTGAATCTGAAAGCCAGACAGACTCCCCGACTTCTCACTTTATTTGTATCCTTTTGAGGGAACACTTTGAAGATAATTAAAATTATTATAAAGAGGCAGTATTATTTATTGGAAGTGTGCTGCTAAGATATATTGCCGGATAGCAGTAACGTTGCAGTGCAGTGTTTTTATGATAGGAAACATTGTTTATAGTCCACATTTGAAAAACTCTTTTGAAAAAGCAATGTAAAGACAATATATAGGTGCATATGAACCTGCATATTTATCGTACGACTGTTCTTTGCTCTCCTTTATAAAGTAGAGGATTCTCCAAGGCACTGACCCTAACTGCCTTATTTTTTAGCATTTGTAAAGCTGTTTATCTTTTCAATTAGCCATTTCAGGAACTTTTTCCTGGGAAACATTTCATGAACGTTTTCAGGGCTCTTAAGGGTTCTAGAAATTATTGATTTACTAAATGGCTTGTGCTTCTGTGTGTATTGTTTTTCTAACAATATTGTTTAAGTTATATTGTCAGGTCTGATTTGCAAATTAACTGTGCAAATTACTTCAAATGAAATTTTCTTGGTTTTTGGTCAATACAGTTAAGGGCAAGGTAGAGAAAACTGAATGGAGCTTTTTTTTTTTTTTTTAACAGAAGTTGAAAGACCTTTTCCTGCTTTATCTTAATTGAATCTAAAGCCACATCTTGCTATTGTCATATTGAATGATGTTCTGGGAATTATATTTCTTCTGTTATGTTCCCGTTCATGTGCCAGGATGGGGAGCAGAGATCAAAACACTGTTTTCATTCCCATATTACAGATGCTTGTGTGTGAGTCTGGCATAGAAGTTGTAGAAAACTTTCTTTCATATCTCTTTATGGAGTAATGGACTGGATCCTAACTGAGCCCTGACTACTTTTGGGATATAAAATATATTTGCCCTAAAACATTTGCATATATTTTATATAAAATTGGTGGTTTGATTTTAAATTCAGTGTTGTTACATTTAGACTGGAGTTCCTGTATCTTACACTTCAGGGCTGGATGTAGTAGCTTTAAAGGTCAGCAAAAAGTCTTAATCCACCACACAACATGGTACATTGTGCACTTATGAGAGTTTTATGTATTTATAATTGATTAGTTTGCTCTTGTATTCCTGTTAAGCATCAGGTATTCACTGTTGTGAAATATAGGAGCATTTGGTTGGCTTTGCCAGAATGAGAACTGTTGAATTTCTCATTCTGTGTCTCTGGAGCAAACACATCCTGAAAGGATGCCCATTTTCCTCAACTGCAGCTGTTTGTACAACAGAAGGAGAATGGACAATGCAACAAAGGTAAGTAGTGAGATTTCTCTTCTGATTTTTAAGTTGATGAGTATTAATACAACAAGTTTAATTAATTAATGAAAATTAATTAATACAGGATTCCCCACATTTCTCTCTGCTAAAGATGGTTACCCTTATGCCAGCTGCCATGGCACAGCAGAGGTTCATGCAGGGGAACAAATGCCAAGGGACAGTTTTTAAATAACTGCACATAAGTCATCCAGAGCTTGTTTATCATAGCTGCAAGGTATTTCATGCTGAGAGCTTTTGTAAACACAGAGCATAACTGTGTGGCACAACTTTGTACTGCTTAGGAGTCTCCAAATGAAGGTCCTGAGGATTTCTGCTTTCATCATTTATGTTTCCTAATACTTCTGTGTTACAGGAACAAGTGCTCTACATCTTTATGGAAAGAGATAGTTCATCATAAAAGAGGATAATTGTTTCCGTAAAGACTGTGGTCAAAGTCTGTAATAAATGGATTAGGAGCTGTTTTTCTAGTTTCCAATTATGCATCTTAGCTACTTTGCTTTTCTTCCTCTGGGTCTCTTTGGACATAAACTGTGCTCTACTCTGTGAAAACTGCTAAATCTGTGAAAAGGAATCCTACTTTTGTCTGAAAGTCTGAGTCAAGCTGATTCCTGCCCATTGTTTTAACAGAAAGTCCTATGGTAAATATTCGATCTCCTTGCAGATGGCAGAATGCCATTTTTACAACACTAGAGCAATACTGGCTTCCCAGGAAACTTAATTTAAAACACATAAACATCAGCAGTAACAATAGAATTATTGTGCCTCCTTTCATAGTTTTGTTCAGTCATGAAGATATGCACCTTGGTATGCAGCTCCAGACTCTGTGCCTGACTTCCATGGAGAATGTTAATTTGGCTGGTTCAGAGACTGGGATGGAGGATACAGATTTGGTGCTTGGTTTCTTTCATCTCCGAAGTAATTGAACCAGAAGGAACAAAATGCATCAGTAATATAACTTCTTTTAAAAAATAAGAATTTGGACAGAAAGAAACAATTGAGTTATTTTTAAGAAATTGAAGATACTAGAAGTAATGAGTACTGTAGCTTATCATCAGCTGATAAATGATGGATGCACCTGAAAAATTTTGTTTAGAAGTAGAAAATTCCCTGTGACTTAGAAAAATATTTTAATAGCAGATGAGGAACTGAATAACATGCATGTTGGGTGGTTTTTTCCTATGAGTAGTACCATTTTCTTTAAAAGATAGAAGACTTAGTATTTACTTTGAAATAAGCAAAGTGCTGCATAACCTAAATATCAGTGCTCTATTTCTATAAATTAAATGGAGAAAACACCCAGGCTCACAGTGTGATCTAACAGACACTGGCATGAATCTCTGTGTGCTGTCATTCTCCTCTTGTGTTGTATTAGTTATGAAGTGGCAGCTTGATCTTTCCAGTTGCTCCATGTGATAATCTTTTTTACCCTCTGTTAGTTTAGTGAATGTGGAAGATAGTGGATGAAACTCACCTCTAGGTAGAGAGTTCAGTTAACCCAAGTATGAGCTGCATTTTGTTGTAAATTCTTCTGATTCAGTGCCCTCAGCCTCATATTATCTCTGATGGCATGGAACTTCTTAACAAAACTTAAAACAGTACCCTCTCAGAAAAGTATTCAGGGATGTACATGGTCTAAGAGCTGGTGCTGTAACTGAAGCAATTGGTTCTTTGGGGAATTAAGGCAAAATAAATACTTGCTTCTGTTGCAATGCAGTTAAATCACACAGTAATGTGGAATTATCTTTGCAGTAAAATTCCACCAGTTTGATAAAAGTAACTCCAACAGTTGAAGCTGTTTTTTCAGAGCAGTAAAAATGTTTGCAAGTTCTTTTGTCCTTTGAAAAGGCAATGTTATTTCATTTCTGTTATTCTCCTGACAGAAACGTTGCAAAATCTTCATCAGCAGCTGGTGGAATCTGAGCACAGGACCATGACCTACCTGAAACGCTTTAACAAAGTGCGGTCTGACTACCATAATCTCATTGGAGTCACTGCAGAGCTGGTGGATTCCTTGGAGGCCACAGTCAGTGGCAAGATGGTAAGAGAGAATTCAGGTAATTCCACCCTCAGCCCCAGAAAAGACAGAGAGCATGCCCCTAAAATGAGAACTAAGTGTAGGTATGAGCATAGCTGTCAGTACTGTGTCTCTTTACCAATGAAGCACAGCACTTTGGATTATTTTTTCTGTTGTCTTGTGATTTAGTATAAAGGAATTTCAAAAGATGAGTTGAATTGTGCCGGCTTAGAAACCTATAAGAAACTATCATCATGTCACAAGACATCTCGAGCCTCTTGTGAGAGTCCACTTTTGAGCTTTGGCATTAGCAGTGATTAGAGGGCATCTCTCTGATTACTGTCTGCTGTCCAGCCTATCAGAGGTTGTTGTATATTTTAAGTTACACGGTGGTGAAAACCATCTTCTCATCCAGAATTTTGGTGAGGAAAAGCTTTGGTCTGTGTTCTGTTAAGCTGAACTTGTTAATTTAATTAGTAAATGGAACTGTGGTAGGAGCGAATGAGTTACACTGTTAGAAACAGGCCACACATACCAAACTGGAGAAGGTACAGCTTTCTTACGGGTATTTTTTACACAGAGATGATTTTATGCTTCATCTTTTGTGCTCTCTTCTCTGTGAGCATATCTCTATAGTAGAACTTCTGCATAACTTGAAGGTTCTTAGGGCAGATGTTAGTGAGCTCTAGATTCTTTTCACGGAGCTGTGCATTGTTAGCAGGGAGAATGACCTAGGAGTCCTGCTTGCAAGTCAGTATGGACCTTCCTTCTGTCATCAGTGTGAACATCTTGTACTTTGTGTACTCTCCATCTGGGATCAGTGTGCTCACCTGGTCACTGCAGGGAAGAATTTGCCTGTAGGCATGAATTTTGCTTTGCAGGAGATTAGGAAAGGTATCTGCTCACATGAGCTTCGATAACTATAAGAAATACATAGTAATTAATTTGCTGCCTCCCATTGCACACTTCAGTGCTCTCCATGGTGATATCCTCTTCGCTTCTGTGGTGGAGGAACCCGGCACTAATTATCTGTTTTTGTGGATGCTTCAATTCCTGTCTAAGCCCTGTGCTGAGCAGTCACTTGATCCTTCCCGAGTGTGTCCAGCTGAGGGCGCTCTTTTGTCATGAATGTCGGTTTCTGTCATTTCTGAATCCGGAGTTGGATGCTCGAAAAAATAATATTGAAGTCTCATCATTATGAACATGAAGGGTTTTATTGTCTCACTGTAGATCTGAGAATATTGGAAGCATCCCTGTTCACATTCTTGTATTCTCATCCCTCTCACCTCTGTTGTACAAAACCGTTGTGTTAAGTTCTGCCCTTTAGCGAGAGAACACATCAGCATAGCATTGTGTAATTCTAAAAAATAAAACTGGTTCATATGTACTGAGAACTTAACTTTATATTGAGGAAAATCTGTATGCAAGCACAGGTGTGAAAAATTCTGGTTTTCTTCTAGACTCTCTAAGAGTATTTCGTGTTAGTCTTGTGAATAGCATAAGTCTTCCTAGATGAAGAGAGTTTACAGTGTTCTTAATTTCTGAACATAACTGTGGTTGCAGTTCATTGTGCTTGCACCAATGAATTTCAGGTGTGTGATTTCTTTCTCTCTTGGAAAAAAAAACACTAAAACCCAAACCTCACACCTTGAGCATAGTAACACTTGTGTATTAGAAAGTGTAAGTTTTATATAATCCTGTTCTTTCTTTGTTTCCTACTTTTTAGATCACACCAGAATATCTTCAAACTGTTTGTGTTCGCTTGTTTAGCAATCAGATGAGACAAAGTATAGCACATAGTATTGACTTCACCAGGCCTGGAACTGTAAGTATTAATGTTTAGGTTTTTTACAAAACTGTCTCAAAAGACAGCTCCACTTAAGATACATATTGAACAACAAATGCAAGATACTAAAACATAATGTATCCAAGCTTTTAAAAGGAGGATGGTAATCTGAAAGGTTTTGTTGACCTCAAATGCTGGTGAATGACATAGTTACACAGTCATAGCTGTGTGTCATTCATTCTGTTGTTACAGTAACAGTAAGCTGTGTATCAGTTAAAATGCTAACTGAATATTTTAAAAAAACAAAAGCGAACCCTAAAACCAGTGTTCTAAGTGTTTGTAGCCAGTTTAATTTACCTAAAAAGAGGTGGTAGTGTTGCTCAGTCTGGACACATGATCTGTTCCATTCTGTTGTCAGTGATGCCCTGGTAGCCCTAGTGAATTGGCTTAGCCAGCCACAGGGGAAACATCAGACAGGATCCTGAGAACAAATGAGGAAAGGAAGAGAAAGGGAGGATTTTCCTTTTTTTATAAAAAAGCTAGCTCTTAGATGGGCAGGTAGATGATACACCTAAGCTGGCTTGTTGATTAACATGATGGTCTTTAACCCATATCTAAGGATCTTTGATATTAGTAATCATCTTTGGGTGCCTAGGGTTTTTTCCTTTCCATTCCACTATCCTCTTCTTCTTTTCAGGTGCCTGTAGTATACCTAGATGCTTGTGCCCACTAATGTTCTGCTCTATCTCTTCTATCTAAATGGAGAGGGAGGTGCCTTTTTTTCAGCAGCAAAAACAGCTTCTGGTAGTTTTTAGTGTCTGTGCCTGGGGATGTGAAATTTTAAATGACACGTTGATAGTGTAAGAGGTGCTCAGTGGTACCTTTTTTAATCCCTAGCTTGTTAAAACTTTTCAAATAAGTGTTAACATTAAAACTGCGTTAAAATGTTATAGTATTAAAATACTGTGTGCCAGTGGTGTACAGAAACAAGCCAAAGTCATGAATTGTGCTTATTTTTTCTGTGGCAGACGTTCATGTCATTCATGTAGCAGGAGGACTTTGTGAAGTGTCAAAGGAAAAGCAGTAGATAAGATTCTTGCTCCTTATTCTAGCCAGTGTTTCTAATAACTATGATGCTATGGGTACATTGTGTTCCTCTTGAAAATCTGTTATGGAAAGATGAAGAGATAATAAAAATGTTCCTTTCCTATGTGCTATTTTCAGAGATAAATATTACTCCTCATTGTTCTTCAAGCTGTTTTAAATGCCCTTGCTTCCATGCTAATGGTCAGAATTCCTTTCTCTGATTTGCCATGTGTTTAGAATGTACACTCTTAGTAGCTTTTGCAGGTTGCATATCTCAGAGTTTCGGGAAGGAACCAGAGTCTGTCTGCTACCTCAGCACCAGGGTCTATCTGTAACTTCTCTCCTAACAGATTTACACCATGCCTGTTGTGCATGGTTATGCCTTATCCCACCCCATGCTGTACACCTTCCCTCCCATCTCCTAATCAACAATTTTCAGGGGTCTTCCCTCTTTCCTTGCCAATGGCTTTCTGAGATAACACTTCATCACAGAATCACAGAATTATTGGGGTTGGAAGGGACCTCTAGAGATCATCTTGTCCAACTCCCCCACTAAAGCAGGATCACCCAGAGCACGTAACACAGGACGGCATCCAGGTGGGTTTTGAGTGTCTCCAGGGAAGATGTGTATCCCAGTGGTCTTCAGCATTTTTACCATCTGATGTTGGGGTTATGTGTCTCCCAAATCCCCTTTTCTGGATTGAGATCATCCATTATGCACAGCCACATGCCCTCTTCTATCTGTTCCTGGTCTCTGCTTGCATCAAGGCTTCTCTTTTTCTCCTTTGCTTTCAAGTTGCTCCATTTGGCCAGGGTTCTACTCTTACTATTTTTCTTTCTATCACAACTTGATCCTCTGATCTCTTAAACCATTTTGGGAACGGGGCAGAGTGAAGAGTGTCGTCCTTACACAATGGATGTGTACCCAATGGATTGTTTCTTTATCTTCACTGCAGTGAGTGCAGAAGTGGCTGAAGCTGTGTCGTCACTGATAAAAGTTGGGTGGATTATTGCTAGACTGCCTGTGTCTTTCTGTGCCTCTATCACATACCACTATTTTAGCATAAATATCTATCCTTGTATGGTTTAGCCTTTCAGCTATAAGCATCAGTTTCCTTTTCTGTGGAAAAAAGACTTTTAAGAACAATAAGGGATCACTGAATAAGCGGGTAATCAGCAGTAAAAATGCAGTTATTTCAGCCAGAATCTCTGCCACTGGAGGTTTTTAAGAACAAGGTAGACCATTTAGCAGGAGTGGTTGACTGCTTTTCCTGGATGATTTAGGTGACCACTCAAAATCTCTTGCAGCCATACTTCCTCTGTTTTCTTCTACTGCAACATGATTGTTGATCTTACACATCATGTTTATTTAGTCTTGCTTCTCTAAAAGTGTTTCTAAAAGCATTTCTGCTCTGCAAGTGCCCTTGCCACTGTACTTATGCCATTATGGTTGCTTTAGCACAGTACCCTGCTATGTAAATAGGTCAGAGAATGAGGATTTGGTGGTGGTGGATTTTTTGCCCTCCTGGAAGTCAATTTTAGCTTCCCTTTTGTCCCAAATTAGACAGGTTAAGCTCAGCAAAACTGTGTTCTTCTGGCACAGTTGTATCTATTTTTATACTAGACTAACTATTTCTGTGTGACTTCATGTCTTCTTTACCCACACTTTTGGAGGCAGTTGCTGTGCCAGCAACATTCTCTAGTGAAGGACCAGGACAGCTATAGCACTGACACTGCTTAGATTAAGGGTTTCTTGACTGGTTTAGGTCACTCCTTTACAGTGAAGTTACAGTAGCTGCTGTGGCTGAAATCTAATGTTTCTATAAGCAGACCCACACGCTCAGGCTGTCTGAGGCATTAGCCAAGTGGTGGAGGGCGAATTACAGTCTTCAACTGAAGACATTCACTACATCATAACCAGATTTTCTTGTCGTATTTTTTCTCCACATTTGATTCATCCTATTTTCTAATTTATTTTCCACTCAGAGTTCTGGTTTTTTCTACATGAACAGCAAACATGTAGAAACACACAAATAAGTATATAAGAAGAAAAAATACGTATAGGCTATCTTCTTAGAAGAAAAATGATAGTCCTTCCTCATCATCCCAAAACACTTCTATGTATTCTCTCACTTCTAACTACTCCCTCACTCTGTTGATCTAGGAAGCCAGATGAGATGAACTAAAAGCCAAATTCTGACTTTGCCAGTAGGCCACTGAGGCATCTTCTTACTTCTACTTCTTCAAGGATTCCAAGTACCTCATTGTTAGATACGTAGATGTTTTTGTTCAGTCCTTAATTGGTTTCAGGTTTTCACATAAATTTTGGAATAAAGCTGGAGGCATCATGACCCAGACTAAGTAGTAGCATGAGTTTGCAGCATCTGTGCTTGATTTGTCTTGGAAGGTCCCTTCACTTTTTGTTCTATTTAGACACACTAGGGTGTGGTCTTCCCAGCTTCTCTATTTTACAAAACTCCTTCAGCTCTAAGGGGCAGTCACCTGTGTAATTGCAGAGGGAAGAGACTAGCGGAGGGGCATCTCCTTTTCTCATTCTTACCAATAGGTCACTATATGGGCAAGACTAGTGAGATGTTTAAACAAGTCCAAAAAGTCCATGTCTAAAGATATTTGGCAGGCATTAAATATGGTGGTTTATCGGTTTCCTTCCCGACTTAGTTTTGAGTATTCAGAATCTGACCCTATCTCACTGACATCACCAATGTCAGGACCAGACCCTTAAATAAATTAGTCTTGGTGAATCAGTGTCTCTAAATAGATGAGTAGAAGAGAATCATTAGCAAGGAAATTACTTTTTTTGTTGCACTGACATACAACCTTAATATACCCCATTTTTTCTTTGGGGATGAGTGAATGTGCATTACAAACCATGAAAAAAAGAAGTGCTTCAGTTCACAGTCAGCTTCACTGGCACAGCTCAGGGAACAATCCAGGCCTGGGAGCAGCTTCTGAGAGAAGCAAATGTAATCATACCCACAAAATTTTACTTATCAAAGACTTCTGGTGTTGGCTGTTGCTTTGTGCTCTCTCGTAAGCTGGCTTGGATCTTGTTCTTCTGCAGAGCCATTTCATGCCTTTTGGTTGCAGTTGGGAGATGTTTCAAGGCTCTTCTAAAGCCCTCTTTTACTATAATACCAGAAGTCTTTTTCTAGCTGCACTTCTATGTTACTGTCATTTTCCATCATAACATTTGATGTGCATGGTCCTGAATCAAGAGATACGAAACCTGAAAGAATTATAAAAGTGAAATGTCTGGATGTAAGAGTAGGAGCTCAGAGCACCAGGTCTGACAAGTTGAGGTAACATTAATCTGAAGATTTAATCAGATTCCTAACTTCTAATGTTTGTTTGGACATGGAACTGATGTGGGTAATGGTAAACTTGATGAGAATAATTTTAGATGCAGTGATCTGTCACAGTCCCTTGTATCTTTAATACTCTTGAGGTAACTTGAGTTTTGTTTTACTTTTTTTTTTTTTTTCTTTTTTTTTTTTTCTTTTTTTTTTTTCTTTTTTTTTTTTCTTTTTAATAGTGATTTGTATGAAGCATGGGTGGTAATTTCCGGATGTCTGCAATTTTCTGTTTAACACAGGTCATGAAGCCAAGGGGATTCTGGCTTCTTTATCACTGAAGTGTGATTCATTCCCCATCAAAAGTAGCTCTTAAGCATAGGTACAGCTCTTAAACTCATTAACAGATTTTCTGATTCAAGTAAAATGTTAATCTTTCTAGAATTTGTTGGATTAGGGATAATGCAATACAATCCTCCAAATTTCAGATTAAAGGGAAAACAAGAACTGTTTTTTCAGGTGCAGTCTCTGTCAATAGTCAAGAGGAGTGTTGATGTCCGCAGAATATTCCTGTGACTAGAAAGCAGTATAGTTGTTTGCAAATACTGCTCCTGTGCTGTGGAATAGAATAAGTGCCCATTATGTTTTTACTGCTATTCAGTCTGATTATATTTACTGTAGCTACAATTAGTTGAATTAATGTCCCTTACAAGATTTAGGTCTCTTTTGGTGCTACTCTTGAAGCTGTGGAGAAATTACTTTTTTAGTTCTGTCACTAGACAAAAGGACAAGCTCTTTTGCAAAGTTAAGCTGTCATTTACAAGCTGTAAGCAAGGATGATTTTTTTAAACTTTCTGGTCTGTGCCTTTTTTTCTCAAACATGCTTTTTACTGCAAATATTAACATCTCAGCAAGATGTAATAGTTGTGGCAGATACTCTGTTTCTTACTTGTGAATGTATTTTCTGCATAAGAAGACTGTATGAAACTTAGGAGACAGGGTAACAGAAGTTAGGGTTTTTTTTATTGCTCTGAACTATTAGAGTGGATTCACCAAACATGTGAATGCATGCTCCTTCATTTAAAAATAATATGCACATTACAGCAAACACCATCTACCCCAAGCAACCTTTTCTCAGGATGAAACATTTCAGTCTTCTCCATCCCTGTCCACAGGATGATTCCGGTTAGCTCCTGGATTTGCTCATTTACTTTTCTCTGTTGATGTTGTCCATTGTCTTAATTTTAATGTTAAAATGTCTTCACCAGGACCTTTCTATGTGTGTATGTGTAGCACTATGGAAGTTAAAATACTCATTCACATCAGGGAATTTTCAGTGTGATGATAAAAAACCCCAATAATGTCAGATATTTAAATCTTGTTTAAGAATAGAAAGAACTTTATTTTCTGCCCACAGTGAGCAGTGGCAAGTTTCTTACACCTTCTGTATAAAGCTGCATGTCTGTTAAAGTAGAAACTGCTTAATACTGTGTTTGTGTGCTTATTCATCTGCACAAATATGTCTTCTAAAGTTAATTGTTGTCAGATTTGCACAAAAAGAAGCAGAATAATCAACGTTGGCCTTATTTCATTGTGTTGAACTGTGTACTTCTATTTTAAATTAGTACTGCTCTTTTTACATATAAAACTGTACTAAGTTATATTTTAGCCTAACTAAAGAGAAGATGGCATAATTTGTACTAAACTACTCAAACCATGAATTATCATAAGTTTTTATTTAAGTAACTAAATCTTAAGTTTCCTTCCAGAGAAGAAAACTTTATTAATTTATCATTTGGAGCCTTTTGGGATGAGGAATTGATAACATTGCTAAAACACCTTGTCTCAGCTTTTGCTGTGTACTGATGAGAAACTCCAACCAAAGCAAATATGGAGAATACTTGCAGCTAATTTTGCCAGAGCTGAGATCTTTTGATCAATATCATGATCATTAGTACCTCTCCCTTAGCTGCTTCAGTGCTGTGAATAATAGAAGTCATATATTCCCATAAATGTGTTGGTGCTTTGTACCTACCTATTCTGACAGACGGTTATAATGGAATAATGTGCAGACTGGGTATATTTGCTGTTTGTTGAAAGCAGAATGTATAATGTAAATTTAAATTACATGTAAACTCATGAGAGAGACAGTGATATCAGTCCTGAAACATACAAGTATATGGATTGGGAGAAGGTGCTTACACTTTTTAAAGCTAATAGTCTTTTCATTTTTAGCTAATTTTGATTTGTTGAGTTTTAGGGTTTTTTAGAACTGTGCATTTCTCTGTAATTTATTTCTCTTAACTTGTTTTTTTTATTCTTCTTTGTTTTATTGTGTGCCTGTTTGCCCATAAAGGGATATTACTCTATGAGCCCTTGTGATGACGGATATGTAAGTGTCTATATCTTTATATCCTTTCACATTGCCTGCTGCAGTCTGTCATAGTCTATATTTCTTTTCCTTTCAAAATGTGTAACAATATTCTGTGCATATTAACTTGTCTTGACATTAACTGTACGGTTTATAAAGAGCAAAAAAATGTGCAAGGCTTGGAATATCTGCATGGCGAAGGGAATAGAAGTTCTTAAGGAACTTCATGGCTTCATAATACATGTAACACAGCATGTCAGGAAAAGAGCAGCTTTGCCCACAATTTTGACATGAAACACAGCTTCTTTATAAGATTCCAAAACTGCTTATTTCTTCCAATGAACATCATTATAGATAGAGTATGATGCCTCTGATGTGTGCCACTAGGCGCTGATCCCACAACACCTTTGAGGAAGCAGATCTTAAGATAGTGCAGTGAATTGACTTGTGCTCTTCAGAGGTGCATCTTACTTTAGTCAATTTTTCAATTTTTTAAGTGAATCTTTCTCTCTGTAGTAAAGCTTATCAAATTGTCTCCTACAATTAAAATGGATCCTCTTGGTAACTGAAAAAACCCAGTGCTATTACTCCCTGTGACTTCTGTAACTCAGATGGAAGTTTTTATTCTGGCAATATTACAAGTACACCATAAGTATCTAATTTTGCTCATAGTGCATTCTTTGCAAAGAGAGGAAATTAGTTTACTTCTGAGTAACTTGGGATGTGGTCAAGTCATAGAAGTGATTGACACCAATTCTGAAAAAATGTCATTCATTATTCTACTTTAAAATACTGCATATATATTTTTATCAGCTTTGTTTGGATATAACAGTATTTCTCCTTTCAATAAAAATGGTATTTTTTTCCCATATTCTTCATCTGCAATTTCAGTAACCCCCTTAAGCACTGAACATTCCATGTTCTGTTTTGAGAAATAGTCACAGATTTACTGAATGCAATGAACTATTCCTTCTTTTTATCTTGACAGAAATTGCTATTCACATTCACCTGTGGTAAAAGATCACCTGTATCAACCTGTTCCTGTTGATGATCATAATGAGTGGCCATAATGGACACATTTTGCTTGACATTTAGCATTGTGTTCCCACTCAAAATGGTCTGCTTTGAGACTGAGAAAAGCTCATTACAGATGAGAAATTATTAATTAAATTATCTTCGCTAAAGAAAAATTTTGTTCTTGTACAAGTAGCTTTAGTCAAATGTAACTTTATACAATGTAGAATACAATAACTTATAATGCAGGGTTGCTTATAAAATTTTTATAAAGCTGTCCAACTCTAATTCTGAGTTATTGATTGAATACATAGAAAACGTTCAGCCTCCCTTCACTTTTTATATAATATTTTATACTTTTTCTGACATTTTATCTTGTCATTACATTGTCACATAGTAGTACAGTGTGACTTCACGTATACTTCATATGTCTTAACCCATTTTATACGCCAAGTGGAAAGTTTCCATAGTAGCATATCTCTTGTTTAAGTAAAGAAAAAAGAATTAATTTTAAATGTTTACAGATCTTCTTATGAATTAAATTTTCATAGCATTGTAGACCTGCCAGGTTACGCAAGGTCAGAGTCAAGCCCAACATTGGCTGCACGTAGCAGTGTTGTTATTAGCATGTAACAAATGAGCTTAATATATATTAATGAGTTCTAATGCTATATACAAATTTGATCAAACTTTGGTTTTACTTTTCACATACCTTTGAATATTAATTCTGAATCTGCATTGGATTTACATTGAATTCTTATAGCACATTTTCAGAGTGGTAGCTGAGGACAGGATCTGGCTTTCAGCTTTAGCCTTTAGCATATTATGAGTACATACATCAAATAGCAAAGTAGTTTGTTTGAATACAGGGCTACGGTATTTGATAAAATCAACTGTGGTTTTGGCTTGCACATGAAATGCATCTGTTTTCTTTTATAAATATTGATTTTATTTTTCTTTCCCCTTTGAACTTCTTCATTCTATTCTATGCTGTTTGTATTCATGCCTGGCTTCATTCAAAAATGAAGGGCTGCCATCTGTGGCTAATCTGCTAATCTGCATTGTGACAGAATTACTTGACTTAAAATGGCACCTGGTTTGGCTTTGGCAAGAACCAACACAAACATAAGTCATGCCCCCATGATCCTAGCAGAGTGAGCTATGCTTGAGCTGTTGTTTTCTTGTGTTTGATTCTTTTCCTTTCCTTAAGACACAGTTTCTGCATGTGTTCCAGTTATGACAAATGGTTCTGTCTCAAGATTGGTTTTGCATGAAAATTATTTTGTTCAAGATTAAGGTGTTGAATGTTGGGAGTCATGTATTGTGTTCTTCACACTCTTGTTCACTGGCAGTTTAAGGAATATTGTTACTCAAAAGGTTGAATTAATATCTAAACTGTTCCAGGAAAGGTAAGAATGGGGAAAGGGCTTAGAAAAAAATATCGAGGCCATAAATGCTTTTTAACCCAAAAAAACTGGTAGTAAAGAGGAGCTATGTACATTTTGCTCATGGATACATCATCTAATGGTTCATATAATGAATGTGTAACAGGGAAGTTACCTCTCAGCAGTACCTTTGACCCTGTGTTTCAGTCTGTAGCCTTGGGTTCACCACCTGGAGACTAATGTTTCTATAACCTTATAAAAACACTACAAATTTACTTTCAATAGAGTGCTTTGAGGACTATAAATGCACAGTTCTGATGGTTGTACTTCCTCTTGTCCAGTTACTTAAAAGCAGTTTTTATGAATAAGTTCCAACTTTCCAGCATCCAGATTCTCTCTCCACAACACTGTGAAGTTGGAGTGCTTGCACAGTTGCGAGAGAAACAAGAAGATAAAAGTTTAGTATTTAGATTTGAAAATGAACAGCAGGAAAGAGAAGAAGAGGCCTGTGAGATCAAAAAACCAGAAGGCTGAAGTGGGCTCTCTTTTGCCCACTTTCAGACTTCAATGTTAACTTTCCCCTCAGTTAAAAATAGCCCTTTGTTCCTAAAAATAACTTTAAAAGACTTCGTGATTTTATGTGTACCTGCAACATAGAAATCCATTTTTAAAAGCATATGGCTAAAGTTTTGCAAAGACCTTAAAAAGAGTTCTATTAATTTGGTGGTAGAACAGGTTTTTGTTCCTAAGAATCTCTTGGTTTTGCCTTGCATGGTAACATTGTATTGTGAGGGGTGAAGGCTGGTTGAGCTGGCATTCCCACCAGAAGTAATGCGTGTGGAAGCCTGGCTTTGGATCCCCTGTGTACAGAGATAATGGTAAAGACAATGACCTTTTTGCACAGGCTAGATTATATGTTTTAAATTAAGCCAGTGTGCAGATGTAATTAAGCCCAAGAGCTGATTTGTAGAACCCAGCTGTATTTGAGGTGTGGTTTTCCTTTGTTAAAGCTAATGCACAAGTCATGAACAGGAGCTAAACAGTTTTTTGGGGTTAGGTTCTGTAAAGAGAATAAACTAGGTAAATATCCTGAGATTGGGACATCTCAGATGCATATTGAAGAGGAGAAATTGAAAGAAACAAACAAATACTACCTAGTGAAATGCCAAAGGATGTCAAGTGTATTTGCTTTGGTGTATTTGCTTCCCTGCCAGGGAATTTGTAAAGCGCATTTACCCTTCCCAGCTTGTGAGAAAGGCTGGCGTGGTAGTAGAGCTCTGAGGGTTCATGCCATGTGTCTTTCCTCTTTAAAAACATGAATAAAAAGGTTGAAAGTTGAGAGTCTGTGGAAGGAGTGTAGTCTGGATGTAAACTGTGGGATCAGCCCTCCCACAGTGGTACTGTATATGGATCACTTATTTGGAAATTAAACTGAGTGTATGTCAGAAGACCCATTTAGCAACAGATTGAGAGTATCCCTCAGCAGGGATCGTGGCTGTGAGCTTCACAGAGTGCCTCAGCTGTCTGACACAAAGTACTGCAGATCCAGAAATCATAGCCCTCTGAGCCACAGGAGAGTTGCTGGGTTGCCTGGCTGGCAAAAAGTACCCTATGAAGAAATATAATTCTCTAGCAGTATTCTACTGCAGTCCCTGTTATTATAAAATTACTTAAAATAGAGGCCTAAACAAATTCCAAAATACTTGTAAAGAAAAACACTTGTACTAGAGTTATTGCTATACTGTGTCAGGTGCTAACTTATTTTGCAGAATTATTCTTTCATAATCAAATACTAAATCTCTTGGGTTTCTGTTTATGGTGGCTGTGCCATGTGCATTCAGTTGTTTAATTACAAAACAATAATTTTTATGTCTTGCTTGCACGCTGCCATGCTGTGGTAGATTTCAGGAACCAGCTTGTTCAAGAGACTGATGCCTGTACCTGCTTTCCAGATGAGAAAAATTGAGGCCCAGAGGTGGGAAATGACATGTTTAAATTCAGTCTTCTGGCAGTAGCTAAATCAGGACTAGAAGTGTATCTTGAGGCCCAAGCCAATGACTTACTCGGAATGCCATAATGGACAGATACAGATTAGCTTCTTACTTATGGCTAATGCAGTCATATAGATGGAGGTGAAAAAATGCATTCTGTGTCTGTAACATAGTTTGTATTCTTCCTGCTTATCCGTGGTGTTGACCATAATCAGTCGGATTCAGGAATGAAGGTGTAGTAAAGGACAAAGTAACCCTGAAAAACTCTTCCCGTTTCTGTTTTGCTCATTGAACCTGACATAATATAAACTCTGCATCCTTATTGATTTCCCAGAAACACCAAAAACCTGAGAGAGCTTCCTCCTCTCAAGGGGTCAAGACTGCTAAACTTGGTTCTGATCAGGAAAGTGTGTACTGAACAAGGTTTTCCATTGGTGGTCCTGCCCTTGGGGCTCCAGTGTAGGGTCTGCCTCATCAGCTGGTGCTTTTTCTGGTGTAGGTTGACTGCTCAGCCAAAGTGTACTAAATGCTTTTCTGTGCTCCATCTGCCAGCTTAAAAAGTAATTTGGCAATTAATGGGACTTTGGGCATGCTGGATCTGAATAATTTTTTAAAATCTGAATGTTTTTCCAGTTGAATTTTCTGTAGTTTGAAAGTTATAAAAGCCTGCAAAATCTTACACTTGCAAAAAAGTTTTATTTGTGTGGAAGGGTGATGCATGTAACTTTACTGATTATATATCCTTTACTTAGATTTTGGCTGGAGCACATGTTTTTCTTTCTAAGGAAGTAAAAGGACTTTGCTGAGCTGCTGGAAGCTTCTATATACATTAATTTACTCCTCATGACTTGTTCCAGTTCTTTTCTCACTATTGTTCTTTGTGTGATCATCTTCAAGAGCTCTGTCATTTCTTTTGTTTTAACATACTATAGTAATTTTCCCCCATTTCCCTTAATGGACGAGAGTGCTAAGGAAGGTAACAGAAATAATTTGTGATTTCACTACTCACAAGGTTATAAGTTTTTGACTGTGTAACAGTTTTGTTTAAATAGAAGTTAACTTTTTGTATTTATCAAAAAATTCTGAGAAAAGTCAATACAAACAAATGAGGGGAAAACAGTTTAGATGGATGTGAAACTTTGAAAAAACTTCCTCTTGTGCAAAATAAACTGTGATTTTTGAACTGTGATTTGTAACCTGTCAAGACAGGTTAATTTGAAGTTTATGACCTCATTGTTGTGTACAAGTCATTAATTGACTTAAACATTATATAAAACGCTTTCTAATGTGCATATAAGCTTATTTCACGTCTAAGAGAGGAGTTCCTTGTATTAGGAAGGATACATAGCCATGAGGTGGTATATTCAGGAATATTTCAGCTGATGTAATTCAATATTCTCTATGGTATTTTGTGGGTGTTTTTTGTCTCCTAAATCCCTCAGTTATAAATCTGACAATAGACATCAGTTATATAGCTCCCACTGAAAGAGGTTAGGTTAGAAGAGAAGGCAGGTTTTACAGACATAAGTGGTAATGATAGATTTTTTTAGAAAGTGAGTAGAGAGGTCAACACAAAGAGACCACTCTGAATATTCTGTGAATATGACATGTAGTTGATATCAGATGATATGTAGCACTCTTATGCCAGAAATGCTGCTTCTTGGCTCACCTACAATTAGCTCTAGCAAAAGAATATGTCTGAAGCAGAAAACTGTTACATGGAACTCCTATATAGTGTTGATCCTTTTAAGTTTTGACTTCTTCAGCAGTGGTGCCTGCATATGCTCCACGTGACACTGCTTCAGAGAGGAAATATCCAGCCTTAAATTGAACTTATCCTTGGTAGGACGACTGAGAACTTGGATGCTGTTCCAAATTGGTTTTATCCATACCAGAATACATAGTATTTTTTTCCATATTAATAGTTGCATACAGGGTCCTATATTAGTAGCAGCAGACACTCTGATAGTGTTGCAACTAAGAATTATAGCAAATTTGGATTCAGTATATTGTGCTTGGTCTCCAGTGAAATATTGAAACTTTAAGATATGAACATTTTTAAAGTCAATAAAAGTATTTAGCAAGTTTTTAATCTTCCTCCATGGGCTTCAGATGGTTGCTTCTATGTACGTTTTTCCTTTGTCTTTATTTTTTTAAAGTACCTCAAGTAGCTAATTTTTGGAGTATGACAGTGAAGATAATGTATCCATATGATAATAAAAGAGGTTTTTTGCCTGTGAAACACTGTAAGGTAAAAGAAAGATAAACACTGAAGCTGTCTCTTTCTTTAGCTGTGTCTCTATTTTGCAACAAGGGTTTTATAGGAAACAACTGTAGAACCTAAGCAAGAGAATTCTCTGTGGACCTCACTGGTAATACTGTTGGTGTGAAATTTGGATAAATCTTTTGTGATTTCTTTTTTTTTCCTTCTGATTCAGGCTTCCACCATGTTAAGAGCATCTATAGCGCCTGCGTAAGTATTTATTGCTGAGCTTCATTCATATCTGTAGAGAAAAGGAGGGAGGGTAAGATAAGTGGTAGGTTAGGAAGATAGAAGTAAAAAAATTTGAGTGGAATAAATTTAATAGTTAAATAAAGAATTTACTTCAAGCAGTTCTGTTAAATGAAACTTCTATTGCAGTATTAAAACTCAAAATAGCAAGATAGTACTGGTGCATGGGGAGTGGTGCTATATTAAGTATTAAGTTAAGCCTGCATAGTCCATCTTGTAAAAATCCATTTAGCCTCCCATCTTTGCCTTGGAGAAGACCTTTCTGTGTGCTTGAGGGCTTAGAGGTGAAGTTGGAGCTGCAGCTTCTTACTATGTCTGTTTATAACCATGTGCTAAGAGCCACAACCTGCTGCCCTTGTGCCCTTGTGGTCTACACAGGACAAAAAGGGATGTTACTGTACTGTTTTGTGCCACTAAAAAACTCAGATCATCACTTGGCCAGTTGTCAGAGTTCTGTGTCTGCAAGTCATGATGATAAATAAGCTGCACAGAGGGTAAAAAAAAAAATATGTCCAAGTTTTAAAAGTCTGTTGTTCTAACATGGGTATGGTAATAAAAGTAACAAAGGTGTAAAAATGTGGAAGCTCTTTTCCTGAAGCACACTTCCTGTTTTGGCTCTTCTCACCTCAGTAATATCAGCTGCAGAAGAGAGAGTTCTGATTAATGTATTTCCCATCTGTGTTGTAGGAAGATGCAGGATGTGCCATTGTTGCCCTCTTTGGATTATGAGAAGCTGAAGAAAGATTTGATTACCGGGAATGATCGTCTCAAGGCATTCTTACTGCAGGCTCTGCGCTGGGTAAGGGAGGTGGCCTCAGCAGAAAGAGACATAGATCCCTTCTGGAGGGGCCAAGAATTAAGATCCATCTTGTGTGCAAGATGATTGTTTTAGTGGTCAGATGAGCTATATAAGCAACTTTGCTTTTTGATAGTGAAGCTTCCTGAGGTTCTTAAGATGATGAGGAAAGCTCAGGTAGTAGGTTTGTATTTGTAGCAGTACTCTCCCTGTCTGAGGAAGGCTAGATAGGAATTCCTGGGATACCCAGTGAAAGTAAAGTCTAACGAGTTTTCAAGGAAATTGTTGGTTTACACAGTTCCTTTTTCCATGTATTGCCCTATTTTAGATTTATTAAGTATTGCTCTATCAAAGAAATATTTGACTCTAATCACCAGTTTTCCTTTATAATCAAGATATTGACATTCTGTTTGACTCAGAGAATGTAGTGATATTTCAGGAAAAGAAACAGGTGACAACAGGAAGATACATTTTCCTGCTGAAAAGGAAGCTGATGGTTTCAAAGTGACAGACGTGAAAGATGGTAACAGTGGAATTCTGATCAAGCTTCAATGTCCATTTTCACTTTAAAAAAAATATCCGTTGGGCCTGACCAGTGGTGATTCTAGCCCAGTATTCTGTCTCAGCTGTTTTAGAAAAACAACACATCTGTATCTGTTGGACAGGCTTTCTAACTTCATGGGAAGTAATGCTTTATCCTTCCTGTATGGACAGTGATGACAGCTCCCAGGTAATAGTTTTGTAGTGGGTCACTGAGCTGAGGTCAGGTCAGTTCATTTAATTTAATCTCTTTCCCTTAGATCACTGAGGTTGAATTCCTTCTCCCCGTGAGAAAGGATTTCTCAGCTATGGGGTATCAGCACCTTTAAAATCTTCAGTGGTCTCAATTCACATTACCATTTATTTATTTGAGTGGTTTATTTTTGTTTTATTTATTGTAGCGCTTGACAACATCATACCCTGGAGAACAGAGGGACACTGTCCTGCAAGCCTACATCAGTAATGACCTCCTTGACTGCCACAGTGACTGCCAGGTCAGCTGGAAAGCATTTTTCTCCAATTTATATGTAATATTTCTCATTTATTTCCATAAAGGATCATCATATTGTCATTATTTAAGACATCAATATGCATTTGAAGTGTTTTCACTGTGAAGACCTAGTGAAGTTTTTAAAGCAGGCTAACTTTTTTTTTTTCTTGCTTTGGTGAGGTTTTATTGTGTTTACTTTCTGTTTCAGAGAAGTGTTCTCAAATTATTACACTCCAAGAGCGAGGTAGTCAGACAGTATACGGCAAGGCTCATCAATGCTTTTGCTTCACTGGCAGAAGGTAAGAGATTTGCTGCCAAAAAAAGTGGTTTCAAATAAGGCTTATAGGTACCTCTCAAGTGCATGTCTCTGCATGTAGAAATTCAGAGCCTTGGAACCCTATTTGCACCCCTTTTTCTAGGGACTCACCATCTTTTGTTACGTGCATTCAAAACAGTTTTTCAGTATCTGGGAAGTTTTCATTTTTACATTGTATATTCAGCATTTCTTACTTCTTTTGATGATTTTTGGTCTATGTGGGAGTTTACTCAGATGGTGCCTTTAATGCGGTCTTCAGTCTCTTCATGAGTTTAAAAAAAAATCTCCATTAGTGAAGCATCCTGTAGGCTGACCTGCTACTAGAATGCCCTTACACCTTCTTGGTCCTCATCTGAATAAATCCTTCTGCCTCACTGCTGGTTGCTCACATATATATGCATATCCCTGCCTAGCCCAAATTAGTCCTCAGTTTGGTGCCACTTGAGGAGCTAACTGCTTCTAGGAACTGAAATCCCATTCAAAGTCAATAGCAGTAGGATGCCTAACTTTCTTGAGCTCTCTGGACATCTCTCTTCTTTTCCTAGAGTATATAAGACCATGATAGATCAAAAATCTTGTGCTGAAAGAGGGATAGTGGATTTTATATAGTACTAACTTTGCAGGTGGGGTTCTCTTATGCCCCAAGTTGCTGGACTCAGTGCAACAGGTCTGCCAGATAACCCGTTTGTGCAGGTTGGTTTGGGTCTTGGCACAAGATTGTGGCTTGTCAAGAAGAAACTGGGGCCAGTCTTGCTTACTTTTCCAAGGAGAGGGAGCTGTTCTGTCATAAGCTGATATCTCAGCATCTGTTCTTTCATCACTTTTTGCACCAGGTCGTGTCTACCTTTCTCAGAACCCAACGTTGCTGCAAATGCTGGAGGAGAGGCTGAAAGCTGAAGACAAGGATTCCCTTACATGGGAGAATGTTCTGGGGGCTCTGCAGAAATTCAGCCTCAGGTGATGAAAGCACAGCACGTAGTGGTGACAGCAGGAGAGGAAATGCAGGCTAGATAGGCTCTGTTCAGGGAGGAAAGAAGAGCACTTTATTTTCCCATAACAATCATCAGAACCTCAGATGAATGATGAAAACAGTGTCATTTATTATGGAGAACTCAGTTTTGCTAACGGAATTAACTTGATTTCCTACCAGTCAAGACTCAAGTAAATGCACATCTACGGTAGACTTGTGTACTTTGTGGGTATTCCTTAACTCCAAAAAGTGAAAAACTTAATGTAGAAAGTTCTGAAGATCCTACATAGAAAAAAGTTTCATTACATTCCAAAACATGAGGTTTTCACTATCTGTTCTGCAAACATTTTTCAGGGATTTCATCCTCATCCTGTTGATCCTCTTTCCTGGAGCTGTCTATGCGTGGGCTGTCTTGTTTCTTACTTTTGCTTTAGCAATCTGACTCAAATGCCCATCATAAAAGAAATATCATGCAGAAGCAGTAAAGGGCATCATGTTGCTCCCATTAATAAAATGAATATGATCTAGGAACATTTTTCATGTACTCAAGAAGAGTATTCAGACTTGAATAGTTAACTAAATGTAAGAAGGTAGATGGATGTGTTTAACTCTTGTTATTTTCATTCTTGTTTCTTCTAAATTAAGGCTGCAAGTGTTAGGTTTTTGTTTTGTTGGATTTTTATTTGTTTGTTTGGGCTTGTTGAAGAATGAGGGCTGCTTTTGGATTTGTCTCATTTTGAACTTGTATTGGTAAATAACATGTAAATATGCCTTGGGTAAAATTCTGGACTCTTTCCTGACATTGTAGTTTATATGTATTTCAGATGAAAGAATAGATCTTCATACCCTACAGCTTGAAGTCCTAAATCAATCTTAGAGAAAATGAATTTTCTATTAAAGCAGTTGATAGCACAATCAGATTGCTTTTGGGGCCTCTGCACTAAACTACTGAAAATTTGTGATTTTTTAATATGTGATCAGATGCTGCCTTCTTTTCCTCCCTCCATGCTGTTGCCCTACTACAAGATTCAGAACTGGGAAAGCATATGTGCTTTCAGGAGTAATCCAAATCCAAGTACTAAGACCAGGAAAACACCTGCTTTGATCTTTGTAACTTAGACTTACAGCCCATTGCAAATAATGTGATTAAAAACAGTGTTCTTCAGTAAGATCTTTCAACCATTATATACTTCTTTTTGTATTGTAAAGAAAAGAATTTCTGCTGGAGGAGATAAAAGTTGATCACCTAGCAATTTATTCAGTGTAGTCTTTGAGGTCAACTACAGACAGAGTTAAAAGAATAAGTGATTTAAGAATTTCTAGAGAAAAGAGCTAGAAGATTTAAGCAAAAATCTTATTTGTCAAATTAACCATTCAGAAGTGCTATGGCTGCCTATGGCAGAAGTGATTAATTTGTTTTATGGATCTGTTGTGTGTAGCTGGCTTTTTTAACCAATTTAAAGACAATTGAAAATGCAACTTTAAGTGGAGTTAGAAGCTGTAGAAAACAATGAAGAAACTTATCTCAGGTTTAAAAAAAACAAAAAACCCCAACACACCCAACAGTGTTTTAATTCTTTAACTGTGTGGGAATCTGCATCTTCAGTTTTGTCAGACTTTGTTTAATTGGTTCTGTCAAAATGGGTGGGTTTGGGTTTTTTTGTTGGCAAGGTAGTTTATAGCAGGTAGATGAAGTAGGATTTAAATGTTCTTATATTTGCTACAAATGCATACTAAAGCTGTTGCTGATGTGGTCTGATTTTTGTGGGTTTTTTTTTTTTTATTCCTAGGCGTGCTCTGCAGTCAGCAATGATCAGAGATGGGCTGATTTTCTGGCTGGTTGATGTTCTAAGAGATACAGATTGCCTGTCTGATTACACACTGGAGTATTCTGTTGCCTTGCTCATGAATCTCTGTCTACGGAGTGCAGGTGTCTTACATTTGACTTACAACCTTATTCCAAGAAATGGATAGGGAAGATTGTGAATCTCTTTTTCTGATATACCTGGATTTTGAAGTGGCTATAATTAGTAGCAGGGACTCTGATGAACAGAGATATGATCAGTGTTATAATTGGATATAACCAGTGTTATAACCAGTGTTCTGAGCACATCACTTTCCCAAGAATCCCAGGCTGTGGAAGTTGGAAGCATGACCAAAATCTAAAGAACTAAGAAAACAGTTAACCAGTAGAAGCCTCTAAGATTTGACTCATTTTTCTTGTCTGTATCTGAGGACTGCCATTCCTACATTCCAAGTGCACTTTTCAAAGGACAATTTTTACTTGTGTAAGAGATTTGTGTGTATAAATTTCAGAACTGAGTTGATCAGAACTGAGTTAAGCAAGAGGCTTAACCTTCACCTAGTGAGTGAAATACTTGCATGCTTTGTTTCACTTCTACTCACCACAGTAAAATAAGGTCCTGCCTGTGTTCAAGAGACTTTAAAGAAGCTGAATAAGTTTCCTTCTTAAAAATGAAATTAAGGTAGTGATGAAAAAGTGACTGCTTCCCATAAGCAAAATAATATGTTTGTTAAAGATTTTAATATCCCTTTGTGTTTCATCCTGTCCAAGATTGCAATTGTATAAATCTAGAGTAACTCCACTGATTTCAGCTCAGTTATGCTGAGCAGCACTTGGCCAGGACAAGGAACAGTATTGCTCTGTGTAAATGATATTTAGTACAGATTTTAAGAAGTAAGCAGCTTGCTCTGATCTGTTACATTTTTTCAAGCATACTTATGTTTTCACCCTTTGCAGGGAAGAAAATGTGTGCAAGGATTGCAAACCATGTGCTCAAAGTTCTCTCTGATCTTCTTGGCCATGAGAATCATGAGGTAGTTGTACAGCAAACTTTGGGTTAAGGAAAAGGTGACAAGAAAAAAAAATATTTAAAAAAGCAAGAAAGTAAGAAGTAGAAAAAAGTAAAATAGTTTTGTTTCTCTCATTAGACCCTCATGTTATTAAGTTGTGTGAAATTTTCCTGAAATTCCCAATTGTTTTTCTTTTTTTCATTTGACACTGGTCCTTCTGGACATAATTATCTTTCTTTAAGAAATGTTGGCAGCTAAGAGTGAGTCTTTTAGATGCGTGGTTATCGTGCAATCCATGTGCCTTCTTGATTGTAGTTTCTGATATTGTTTAAATGTAATCTCATACCAAATCATCTCAAGCTAAACCAGCTCATTAGATGAACAATGTGTGATGTCAGCCATTATGCAAAACATCAGGTGCAAAGAAGGAAATTTGCTAGTACTTTTAAGGAATATTATGAGAAGGAAGTACACCTGTGACATTCAATCCCTAATATCTTTTTATATACCACTTCATTTAACCTGGCACTTAACCCTCTTGTGATTCAAGTTTCTTTTCTGTCTCCAGACACACTAGCAATTAAATGACCTGAGAGAAAAATTATTAAAACTATTTTAGGTATTTCTACCTAAAGAATGGTGCTTTTCAACACATCACTCTGGTATCTGTTGTCTGCTATGTAAAGTGTTACTTATCTGTCTCTGCAGAGTGGCATTTCTTTAACCAAAGAATAAAATTCAAACCAGGAAAAAAATGTGAGAAAATATTGTATGAAATTGAAATAATAGAGGCAGAATTTTTACCAGGGTATTCTTGACTGATTCCTTGATGATTGTGCAAGCTGCAACAAAATATAAACTCTGGTGTCTTCTATCTATATACAGTTTTTTTATCATTAGGTTTTTTTGTTTATCACTTAAATTGAAAATAGAGACTGGATTTGAATAAAATGTTTACTCTGCATTTTATTAATTTGTTAGAAGACAAAGATTAGTTCTTTAGCAGCACTGTTTTGATTAAGATGAAACCTGGCATACCTTTATAGTATTGTTTTGCTACCTTTGTTTTTATGAAGATGAGAGTTAATACAATGTGTATACCAAATAACATCCCAATTTCTAGACTGAAATATTTAGAAATGCTATCAAGTTTGTGCCTTAGAATGGCCTTGAAATTTCTCTCAGAGGGTGGATTCTTACAATCTAGTTTGCACCAGCACAGCTGATAGAAGTTCTGTTATCAAAGTTGAAGGCAATGCTTTTGGGTGCCAGGAAACCTTTCTGAGAAGTTGTGGAATCCTTGTGTAAATTCCGCTCCCTTATCTTTCTGTGCTTTCCCTGCTCCCAGTTTAGCTCATTGTTAATTTTTTCAAGAGTATAGACAGAGGATGCCTGGACATGTTAGTGCAGCAAAACTCACTGGCCAAAAAAAAGGGTAAAACTTGTTTGACACATCTGGTGGCTTTCAATAGCCTTAATATGGAGCTTTCATAGCTGTTTTTTTTTCCCCTCTGGGGTACAGTAGCAGGCAGCAGAGTTGGAGGATGTCTTAAGATCCTACAGTTTTTATCATCCTGTCTATGGCTACAAAGCTTGACACCAGTCTTGAGTTCATGCTGACACAGTCTTGTCCCTGCTCTTCATCCTATTTTTAGTACTGTCACTAGTATTTGTCAGAAACACCTTCTTTTTCTGCATTTCTGTGTTTTGCTTTGTTTTGCCCCCATTTTTGGGGGGGGGGGGGCAAAGGGCTTGGGGGGGGCTAGGTTAATTTAGAATAGTACATTTTCAGAAAGGGTGGTGGGGAAATTTGCATGCAGCCGTATTGATTTAGATCAACCATATCACAGTGTATTTGCATCCTAAAAGCTCATTGCTTCCCAAATGGGAATTTTTTCAAGTGCAAGCTAGCCTATATAAACTCTATGAACATACCTGTTCTGCACCTTCTTTCTTAAATTTTGCATATAGTCAAGTGAGAAGAATGTAAGTCTTTCTTAGGGTTATTACTGTTTTTCCTCCTAGATACAACCATATGTGAATGGAGCACTGTACAGCATTCTTGCTATCCCTTCTGTACGGGAAGAAGCCAGGGCAATGGTAAGAAAAGTTGCATTGCATAGCACAAAGATCATAGCACAAGAACACATATACCAAAGGTGGCATGCACACAGGTAGCCATTAAACAATGTGCAGCAGTGTCGTGAGGTAGGAGCTGTGGCATTTGAGAAAGGAAACCACAAGAAGCAGGTGTGAATGCCTGTCTCAAACCACTTTTGCCATATTTGCTGGTCTTTTCCTAGAAGTGGTGCCCCAGCATTATGAAGAATTCTGTCTAAATTATAAACTATATGTTTTATTTTAGTATAATGTCCATTTTCATAAACTGGATATGGCCCAGATGCTTTCAATTTACTTGCTTCTTCTTCCCCTTATTTAACTCATTCAGCATCAGTGAATAGCTACTGAGGGGGTGAGTTCCTCTTGCTGCTTTTGTTTCTGCCTGGTGGAGAGATGGTTAGCAGGGAGAGGCAGCAGGAGGAAGGTTTTAGCAGAACTAGGAACTGATCCACGAAAGTTCATCTGATGGTAACACATGTGTTTTGACTTCTGGATTTGAGGAAGCCCTTCCTGGGATATCACGGTATCTTTATATCTTAAGGATTAACGTAGAGAGTTATGCAAACATAATTGTTGTCAGATGCTTTACCTCACTAAGCACAGAGGACTGGAAGTCATGGTAAATTATTAAAGACACAACATCAAGCCTATAAGGAGAGAAACTGTGTTTAAGGGAAGGTCAAAGCCAGTCCTGCTTTTTTGTTCTCTGTACCTTGCACTGTTGTCTCTGTGAATGCACAGTTGCCCTTTGCTGTTGACTACTGCATACTGAATTCAAAAGGCAGAAACAGCAGATCTCTTGTAAAAATTGCTGTTCTTTATGGATACTTCCATATTTAAACCTAGAAGCAATCTAGACAGCATATTTCTTTTGCTTTTAAAAGTGTATGGGACAAAATGGAGCTCTCAGAGCTGGACACAGTGGTTTGTTTCACACTACCTTTGTTTTTCCTGTCAGAACAATGGCATTTTAGGTAACAAAACTGTCATTCTGGTCACATGAAATACTAATCTAGCAATGTTTTCCATCACATCCAGGGAATGGAAGAAATTCTGCGCTGCTTTATCAAGGAAGGAAATGCAGAGATGATCCGACAGATTGAATTTATTATCAAGCAGCTCAATTCAGGTCAGAAGAACAGATGCAGCTATCTGAGCTGTAAATCTTTCACAAAAGCCATAAGAAAAAGCTCATGTTTTTACTTGGCATTGATGCTCTCAAAGAACAACAATAGTGTGATGGTCTGAGAGAGGGTGAATAGTGAATGTCAGGATTTGAATGTCAGATGTATTTTAAAATTTCTTTTTGTGTTGCAATTATAAAAAAGAAATAAAAGGCTAAGTAGTTCTCAATTCCAAAGTTTTGGCTTGGTAAATAGAATGACCTTGACTATTTTCTTCCTTGCTACTGACTTCACAGTAGCGAGATTGTTGTCGACTCCAAAAATAAGTGAATACAATTTGTTAAGTGGGATTTAGGGACTAGATCTGTCTCTGCTCATCTTGCTCTGTTGAGGAGTATAGCTTTGTTAATCCAAAATGGCTTATTCTGAACAGGGAGCAGAGACCATCCTCTTTGAAGAGTATGTTGATGGGTCCTAGGATCTGTAGTTGCTATGTTAGTACAGACAAGTATGACAAGGCGGGATAGTAATTGTATTTACTGTTCCCTGTGACTGAAAGGAATGCTGAAGAAAGAGAAAGCAAATAGTGACGAGGAGGTGAATTCTTACTAAGCTTTCTGCACCATAAAAATAGAACAAGTTTGACTGCTTTCTTTGCTTTTGGAAGACAGCCTAACTTATGGTCCTAGATTGCAAAGAGAAAATGTAAGCACTGTATTTCCACTGTGCAATATTTGTTGATCAAGGCTATAGAATTACTCCTACTGCCTGTGAATGGAATTTTTAAAAGGTTTTGTCTGATGGCTGGGTAAAAGTTGAGTGCAGAGATTTCCAGTATAAACCTGGCTGCTTTTTTGTAAGACAATGAGTTTGTGTAAAAGTAACAGTAAGTATTCAACGTGACAACTATTTTTTAAAGTATAATAGCAGTATAATACGGAAATGTTTGTAGGGACAAGTCTTTTTTAAAAAAATAATTGAAAAAATACAAACTGGCAAATGCACACATTTTCATTCAAGTTTGTTGGTAAAAAGTTGTTGTGAGAAAAGAGCTATTTGAGAGTGCTGCTTTTTCTGCCATTTTCCTATCTACAAACTGATTTTAGTGATTGCAAGGGTCACTTGACAGGAGCAAATATTTCCAATAGTTGTGCTAAAAAGAATTAGATGTAAATATGAGATGAAAACTAAATTTTACTGCCATAAAAGAGGGGCAATAACTAGAAAGTAATTTGCACACACACTCTTACACCATTTTGTTGTTTTGCTTCTTTCTAGAAGAGCCATTAAATGATAGTATTGTGTCTGATGATGAAGAGGAAGAGGAGGGTGAGGAAGTAAGTTCAAAGGCCTTCAGGAACCTTTTATAAGTATCTGTAATGTTCTAAACAGAAAATATTTGTGTCAATAAGCCAGACCTTGAGTTATATTGTGGGGGTTTTTTTTGGTTGGTGTTTTTGTTTGTTTGTTTTTAAATTTTTATTTCATTACCATAGTGTATTAACAAGCAAATTGGGTCTGTTTCTATTCCCTTATCTTCATCTGAAGTCCTACTCTTTTATTTTGGCAAGTCACCAGCTCTGTGGTAAAAAAAGGATTGTAACTTGAAATAAGTAAAGAAGTAAGGAGCTACTGTAGCAGCAGCAATTTTGCTTTCAAGCAGATCCATTTCAGCAGTTAATAAAGGAAGCAAATGAACCAGCATATTGCCAGAATAGTTTATAAACAGAGTGTTCTTTTTTGATTAAGGGATCATACTCTATTCAGGGTGTGACTTTTTTTTGGTATTTAGAAACTTCAGGACCTATTTAATTAAGTTTTCTATATGTAATGAAGGAAAACAGTAATTAAAAATTAAGAAGTAAGTCCTATAAATAGAGGAAAAAATGCCCTGGGAAAATAAACATGAAAAACTATCTCAAGGTATGTATAAACTGGTTAGCTGTGAATGTCCAGGTCTGCTAATAAATGCATTTTACATCAATACTTCAGCATTTTTTAAGAAACTGTCTACATAGAGTAATGGCATCCCCGGTATAGGAAACACAGCATGTTTGATAAGCTAAATTAAGAAGGAAAGGAGGGCTTAAATGATGTGAGGGAAATGTTAAACTCAGTCTTCAGTGGTGATACTGCCATTGCTATGTTACCCTAAGTGCACAGCAGGGGTTAAAAATACCTTGTGTAACAGTAACATGGGAGTTTTATCTGAAAGAAGTCTAGTGCATAGCACCTTTATTTTATTGGGTAGTCTTGCATGAAAAACTTAAAAGGTTGCTGTGAGGACACCTACCATAGATAGTGTTTGAAAATATTTACATGGATGTGTGTGTGAACATAAATTTATATCGTGTATCTTCCTTGAAGTTGATGGTTAGTGATTGAGTTAGTGATTTCTGCAAAATGTTTTTGTATTCTAATTATTACTGGAGAACATGCATTCCCTACAAACCAAGTTTTTAGATAAAAACTAAGGGTTTCTTCCTAAACCAACAAGGAATAAGACAACATTTCCAGGTCATCCGTGTTCACATTCTACTGGCTTGTTGTGTGCTAATGAACAATCATAACCTTGCTACAGTCCCAAACTTGCCATGTTACTGCAGGGTGACCGAGTGCACATTGAGCCCTTTGTGTTTTGAAAGCAGAGAAATCTGTAACCACAATAACACACCCCACGTGGCTCATATAATGAAGGTGTGTTGTCACCCACAGTCACAGTGCATATTTTCTGGTGCTTAATATTATCTTGACTGTTCTGTTATATACTAACTTAATTTATCTTCAGTATTTGATCTTTACAGTTGCTTTTTATTTTACTAGGACTATCTTTAAAAGCTGCTTGTAAAAGTCGATATGGGATATCATAAATGTAATTTTGAAAGTTTAGTTACAAATTAGAGCTATATTAGATAACTGTACAGTGACAATTTATCAGACATCCTCTGATCCCATGTCACTCAGCACCTGGCAATAAAATCAGTAAACTTCAGTGTGAAAGTACAGTTCAGCTAGAGAATACATCCAAAGAGAGAGAGCTTAATCACAGACCTAATCACTAATCACAGGACTTCCAGCCATTACATTAAAGGACTTGGCTGCCAATGCTTGCTGCAGCCTGTGAGCACTGGTGAACAGGGCACCAATTGTGTTATTTCAGCAGTGGAATGATGGTGGGTCTGTCAAAGCTCTTTTTCTGTACAAGAAGAAAGAGTAGGAACATGTTCAGGCTCACATACCTGGTATTTTGAATACTGTGAAGGAGCAAGGCTTACAGAAGAAGCCCAGAATACTTCCTAGAAACCAGGAATTGGAGTTATCTGTCTGACAAAACATGTAAAAAGAATGTTGGAGGAGGTGAAAACTGGGGAAGCCAAAGCAACGTGTGAGGAGAAGTTAAATACATCATGTAGACAGAGAGCTGGATGGAAGAGCAGAGTGATGCTCTGACTGCAATGTAGAAAACATCCTTGAAGAAAACTGCTCTTGTTGCTTCATTAACATACCATATGAGAAAAAAATTCCACCAGACCATTTATAAAGCTCATCTTTGTAACTTTTAAAATTCTTTTCAAAATAGTCTATTTTGCAGTTTGGAGTGTGGGTTTGTTTTTTGTTTTTGTTTTTTTTTTCTTGATACAGATGTTTGTTGCCTAGTCTACAAGTGTGTGCTTGTGTTTTTCCATTATCTGGATTATTTTTCACACCCATCTTCCCAGGTAATTGGGAGCTGATTTTAATTTATCTTGCCTTGGAGAGAAAGGCAGATGGAACATCTTCTTGAGGTCCTATGCAACCTTATTTTTATGGCTGAGCATCTAGAGAATAGAGAATCTTTGTGAGGATGGAAAGGATTAACAGTCCTTTCCATTTTTAACAGGATTAACTTCAGAGCACTTCCAGAAGAACTAGGGTTTTTTAATTAAGTCCATGCATGAGCAAATAAAATATTAAAACATTTTACTCTAAACCTTAGAACGCTGTGTGGATTATTTGCAGGATTTCTGTAACTGCTTCAGTTGTTCTCACACAGGCATCTGATGTCTCTTAAGACTACAGCATCAGAAGCACTTGCACAAACCTGGGGGTTGTGACTTGGGACCTTTGGGAGGCTTTTGTCCTCTCAGAGCCACAGTGGAAGACCAGGCAGGAGATTTCAAAGTAGAACTGGATGGTGCTGTGGGCTCCTGAGTTGAGCCCTTTGTGCCTGTTCTTTTTATCTCTGCTTGACACCTATGAATGGGGAGGTGTTGAGCAATGAGAGTAACTAAATCAACACAAAAATTATGGGGTTTAAGGCATTTGGTACAGAGGTCATTAAATTTGATAAAAAAACAAGCCTGTAAAGCTCTGGGGAAGCCAACACCTACTTGGTCTGAGTGATGGTAGTCTTGTTATTTTGCATCAGACGAAGACTGGAATCAGTCAGCCATTTCCATTGTAGGAAATACCTCCCCTGTACTCACTTCCAATGTTTTTTAGCTCATGCTGTTTCTGCAGAGCACTGTCCAAGCATCTATATTATTGGTTCTTCTTTGTGGAAGAGGTTATTTCTTACTTTGGCTAGTGAAAACCAGTTGAATTTAAATCACATTGAAGGGAATCTGCTTTTCATTGTCTTTGTGCTCCAGGGCTCATTGAAGCTTGGTGGTCATTTTTTTTAATAGAGTTTATGCCAGGCTCTCTATGTTACTATTACAATATACATTTTACAATTATTAATCATGTTTTTTGACATACATTTACATATACTATCACTATCTCTTCCAAAAGCAAAGCACATTTTCTTCATCTGTGGTGGGTCTTAATGCGGGTATCTTGTGCAGCACAGAGGATAATTATTTTTGGTAGCAAAAATGCTATTTTATTGTATTGCTGGAGAAGTCCGTCATACTTTAAAATTTCCTGGCTTGTACATCTATAGGAGTTGCAGAACATCCATGAATGATGAACCACCCATAGCTATACTGCAAATAGGCTGTGAGAATGAAGTCTTGGTACGATTCACTTGCGAGTTGTTTACATTTGGGTTTTTTGTGGAAGAGTCAATAGAGCTTTGTTGCCTTCTTGTATATTTGTATCCTAAAGCACTGATTGCAAGAATTTTGTACCAGACCCATCTTTCTTAGACTCCAAATAATTATTTGGGTTTGGAAACTTTAAGAATTTTGAAATGCATACTGTACTATTTGACGAAGCATTTGAGGAAAAAGGGGGTGGGTTGTTTTTTTTTTTAATTTCCTCAGGATTCTTTAATTTCTGGTTATGTAAAAAATTTAGGTGACTTTGTCTTCAGGTGTCTTTTTTCTATAGAAAATGTTTGCATATTACCACTTACATGTAGATTATTAACAGTCATTTATCTGAAAAGTACATATCTAAGTGACTGCTGAAGTGAGAACTAAATTTGAATTGAAAACTTCTCAAAAGCTGGGCTGAAGTAAAATGTGTACTGATATTGCAGGAAGATCGTGACATCATGGAGGCCGATCTGGACAAAGATGAAGTTTTGAAACCCCATCTGGGAGAGCTTGCAGGAGAGAAGCTGCTAACAACTGAGTACTTGGGAGTGAGTACCAGTCATGACCCTCTTGTAATAAATTAATTTGCTGGATTAAGTGTTAAATTTCAACAGTTTCATTGCTTTCTAAAATCTTTTGTTCTTCAAATTGTTCCTTGAAGAGAGAAATTCTACTAGCATAGCAGTCCAGATCTTCCAGTTTGCTTTATTAGCTGCTGTTCAGAGTAAGTGAAATAAGTTTGAGCCACCCTTTCACAGGAGGTGGTCAGGCTTAATAATAAGCTAAAGGCAGCCTTAGGGTTCTAATGCTACATCAGTGACTTTGTGGACACATAAAGCAAAGTGCTGAGCAAGTTAATGGACTGCTGGTTTGAAATTATTTTGAAAAATAAAGCTTAAAAGTTAACTCTTCCTGCAGGCATTATGCCAGATCAAGTATTGTATGTTTTACCTGAGGCAGCAAAAAACCATTAAGAAAAAAAGCATAAAGTTGGCATGAGCACCATTTAGTGTGCTGTGACTAATTTGAGATAAATGTGACTGTGTGCCTTCTGGATTCCTGAGTCCATGCATAGGTCCACCAGCCAAGCTAAGTTGTCATTCTCTTTTTCTTTTTTTTTTTTTTTTTAATCACTTCTTCATTTCCTGTTTGTCAGATAATGACTCATACTCCAAAAACCAAGAAGAAACTGTTTCCTGGTGTGCACCAGAGTATAGATGAGCCTCTCCAGAGACCTGTGACTCCAGGTTATCACAGAACTGTGTTCTTAGTGTAAGTCCAAATAATGAGACCATGTCATATTTTTTTTTAACTCCTTCAAAAAAAAACCAACCAAACAAAAAAACCCAACAGTGCCTGATAAATAACCCTTCCCTCCATAAAAGTGCATTGTCATTGTAATTCCATAAACATAATTTCAAAAAAAGAAAGAAAGAGGAATATTGTAGGCAGAGAATGGTCCACTGGCTGAGGTCACATACTTGGAATAGTTGAGTAAATGTTTACTGATCAGTTTGATTTAAATTTGCATTATATCCTGTGTGTTCATAGTCCTTTCATCTTCTCATAATATATTCTATTGTTTGGATATTGCATGGAGTATCTAAAATGCCTGGGATCTTACCCTTTATAAGCAAGAAAGTATATTGCTCTGGGGAAACTAGCTACTCACCCATAAGAGAACAGATTAAAAAGAAAACTGGAAAGGCAAAAATCTTGGTATGTTGGATTTCCTGCTTTGGAAGCAAGACTTTTTCCAATAGGAGGGTCTGTGATGCCTTGCTCTTGGTGTGAGTGGAGTCAGAGATAGAAGGCTGCATTCTAAATGGAATTAAGAAACCTTACAGTCTAGAGTTCCTTCAATGTGCTGTGCCTTCTCTTATAACAAGAAGATCTTTATCTTTTAATTTCCGAGATGAGACTACTTCTTTTCACTGTCTTCACTGAGGAAGCAAAATACCAATGATCTCTGAAATTTAAATTATTTTTTTACTTTCAGTTGTGTATAGTTTTGGATTTCATCAAATCCAAGTAGTCATCAATACAGTATATCATGAGCATTTTATGTTTTGATTTCTGCCAATTCTTAAGCTGAGAGTCTCTCCAAAAAAGTATAGGTAATAGTAATTCAGTCACAGTAGTGGTGTGGGTAAGAAGGTTAAAATGAATAAGTAACCTGAAATACAATAGAGTAATGAAGTCAGAGGACAGAGGTGGTTCTTAGAAGAACATACCAGCCCTGAAGTCTGAAGACTCTCCTGCATCATTTTCCCTGCCATTCTTTGGTTTCATGTTTGTATTTTCTATTTTTAAAGTATTTTTCCTCCACATTTTAGTGTGGAAGATCCACATGGAAAACAGTGAGGGTGCAGTAGTTACACGGGTGCAGTTTAATCTGATAGAAGTCTAATGTTGTGGGTTGGGAGTAGTCCCAGCTTTATCTTAGCCATGTTTGTTCCCCGCCACTGTCTTGTGCTGGCATTCTCATTCATTCAAGTGGGTGATCTGACTGGGAGCCCTCCTGAGCCTCCCAAATGTCTTTTTATAACTTTATTATTCATATGGGATGATATCAATTATGTTAGCAGGGCCTTAGGAAGGACAAGTTTAACAGATCTAGGCATGGAAAAAGTGAGGCTGAAGCTCCCACTTTTCTTGCACATTATTATTCTTGTTGTGGGTTAGGAGACCTGAACTGATTCTGTGGAATCAGCTGTTTGGGTTGCCTTTCAGCTTATTTAGAAAGTATTTTTCAGGATTAAATCTTAGTTATCACTCAAGTGCCTAAGCATTGTGTTCCTGCTTTATAAATTGAAAGGAAAATAAGCTTGTGATATCAAGTTTACTTACCTATGGGGAGCCAGAAAAAGCCCAAGGGAATGGCTTTTATTTCCTGGTGCCATGTAGCATGCTGCAATTTGTACATCAGAAATCATCTCCAGAAGTTATCACGTGTTGCTCTTTATCACCATCTACCCAGGCAGTATCTTTACTGAACAGTATCCTGGGATACCAAATTGATATTGGTACCATATTTTGTCAAAACTTTAATCTCTTTATTAACAGCTGTACAGCTCATGCCTCTACAAGACAGCTTCAGGTCACTACTGGATATGAAATGCTTTTTTACTATTATGTTTCTGGTAGCTCTGGGTGAAGAAGTGTTAGATTGCTGGTGCAAAGCAGTCTTTACAGATGCCTCACTGTGCAGAGTAGGGAGGAACAGCGTAAGCATCAGAAATCTACTGTGGTGAAAATACATGAAAATGAAAACCTCTCCTGCTCTGGCCAAATGATAGAAATAATAAGTGTTTGGTGTTCCCATGTTTTAAGTAGGAAACATGAGATACCACCCAGAATGAGAAGTTTGTATTTTATATTTAACTAGTTTGTGTCCAAGAAAACTGCTGTAAAGATATGAGGATGTTCCTGAATGTGATTTTCCAACAGAAAAGGACAAGTTTTCATGCTGTTTTAATTTTAGTAAGTGTTAATTTACTATAATGAGGAAATAATCTATTAGGAAGCTTTGCAAAAGGTAGATAATTAAGGTGACAGAATCTTAGCTTCCTTACTTTGAAATAAATATATGAACTAGATGTATTTTATATTTTAAATAATTTAAGTGGCTTGTGTATGTATCAGATTAAATGGCATGAAAAATCCCAGGCTTTATACCCTCAAGTGCAGCTTGGAGATCATCCAGGACAGTTGATCTGAATTATTTGAACTTTTGTGTTCAGCAGAGTAGTGAAACTACATTAAAAAAATTGTGTAAATGCTTGCATTCAGAACTGAAGTGAATATAACTTGCTTGAAGTTCTTCATGTGAGGCTCAGTGTAACATGTTCCATTTTAAAAACATGGTGAAAGAGGAAGCAGTTGATGGAGAAACTATTACATATCTCCTTATGAGTTTTTGGTTCATACATCCTAAATGGGGGGGAGTGGATTTCTAGTCCTGAATGGAAGTATTCACTCAGAAAATTAATGCAGAATAGGCACTGCACATGTAGCAGCTATTCCATGCTAATTTTTCTATGGCTTCCTGGTGCAGACAAGGCTCTAGTCACTTTGGCAGAATTGTCGTGGGACCCCAGAATGGGCAAGCTCTTGCTGTATGGAGCTGATGAAGCCAGGAAATACTGGAAAGCTGGGGGGTTTATTCACCTTTCCCCCCCCCCTCCTCCCTTCTCTTTAAAGACTCCCTGGCTGAGACCACTCAAGGGAATGAACTACTTAAATTTTGTTAAATGTTTCCTTAGAAACTGATTTAGCTGTGAAATCATTAACTTCCTTCTTGGACAGCATCCTTCCTAACTAGAAATACAGTGTAGTTACCTTAACCTGATATTGGGCAGGGAAACTTGCTGCGTCTGCCAACTTCTTTTCACACCCCTCTTGCTTCTACTGTGCTTTATTTCTGGTTACTAAGCAATCTTATGCCTGTTCTGTCCTTCAGCTACCTCAGTTTCTGGTTAATCCAACCTCACTTGGGTAATAAACAGTTCTAGTTAACTGCTTTGTTTTAACTCTGAATTGCATATTGCTCTGTAAAGTTAAATCCTAGTGATATTCAGGAACAAATCTTAAATCCTTGAAAAAGTATTGAAGACCTCTCAGGCCTGCTGCTACACTCTTTTTCTTTAAAGAAAGTCCCGTGAGTATTTTGTGGGACTGCAAAGACTGCAGACTGCATAGTTTCCTTTCCTCAGCTTTTTTATTGCAGTAGAAAAAAAATTTAATTTCAAATATGTCTAGCATCAGCTAATTTGAGGGAGCTACATTTATTCAATTAAATTATGTCCTTAGCACTAGTTTGCAATATGAAACATAAAAGAATTCCAGTATCTTCTATGTTATTACAGGAACTCAGAAAGAAATCAGAGTTTACTCTCATGCAACTTCTTATGCTGCAAGTATCCGTCACCCTGCATTCTCTTTTCTCCTCCAGGCCAGAAAACGACACCAATTCCTGTCATGGTGGGGATGAGAAGCTGCAGTCTCTGCTACCTGGTCATCCTAATTGCAATATGAGCAGCTCCAGCATTTCCGACCTCTGCATTTCCTCTTCATGTAAGGATATTCTGCAAATTCTGTTGTTAACTCTTGCTGTCTTGCTTGATTGGGGCAGGACTTTGGGGCCTAGATTGTTGTAGACTGCTTTTTTGCAATGTAGCTGTGGCACTGCCCTCCCTTTGTAGACCCCTGGGGCACAAGGTCGTATTTCTGCTTAATCTGAATGGATGGCTGCAGAGGTAATGTGTGGTCAGCAGAGACCAATGGTCTCACTCGCTTTCCTCCATCTTGTGTCTTGTGGAAGTGCCAAGGATCATACCCAGGCCTTCTGATCTGCAAAGTAGGTTGTATTTCACTCCATGATGTCCTCTGCGTAGGGAAAGAGCTGCAGCCCAGAGGCAGTGTGCTTCCCAGCAGTCAAAGCCCCTTACTTGATCAAATACACCCTTGTTTGGACCTCAATGGATCACTGTCTGCTGGCACCTGCAGGCTCTGTTGGCTAGACCTCTGTATTAAAGTTGAAGGCAGCTGCAGTTATCTGCTTAGATTTGCCACTACATTCAAACCAGAAAAGGTTGGGGAGGATGGGAAGCCAAGTGCTGTGTAGCTGCATTGTGCGTGATGCTGCTCAAGATTCTGTCCTTACAACCTAAGCTGAAATTAATGCAAGCTTAGCTGGACCTAAGAGCTCAGAAGCACATGGCAGAATTTAGAAGGTTACAGGCTGCTGAAATACTCAATTTCTGACTTGTAATATCCACAGGATCATGGAACTTCAGATGTGAGAGTTTCAGCTTGGTTTCAGGGTTTTATTAACATTTCCAATTAGAGATTTAAGGCAAAATGTTCTGCAGTCTTAGATAAAGGATCTTGCAGCATATCTGCAGACAGGAATCTGCTTGTGTAATGCTGATAAATATAATGTGCTGAATGGAAGGTGTCTGATAGAAGCAGATGAAACTCTTGTTCAGACAGGCAGTTGGGTTCTTGCTGTTGTATATGAGAGCTGCTGTCCCCAGGGGTCACTTTGCTCTGTAGCACCTTCGGTGTGGCTGAGCCTGTTCTGTGGGAAGGTTCACTGGCCACTTGGAACAGCAGAGGCTGCAAACTAATCCAAAGCATACTGATTTGGCAGTTTTCCTGTACAGGGAAAAAAAAAAAAAGTTTCATATATTCATGCTCCTTAAAAGAAATTAAGCCAAACAGGTATCAAAGGTGTTCTTATTTGCTGTTCTAAAGTGTAATTGGATGCAATTTCTGAGGCATTATGCAGCCACCAGGAGCCTAGCGTGCCTTCTCAACCACCCTTTGATAATATCTTGCCGGTGAAATTTATTCATTCACCTTTGTCACCTTTTCTGTGCTGCTGGTGATGTCTGACAGTTTGCTTGTAAAGATTTGTGTGGACGTTTTAAGAGGGAACCTGAGTAAGTCAGCAAAGCAAATGTTCATTTTTGATAGGGAGTATTGATTTAAAGCTTTCATGCTGAAGAAATTTCTGCCAACTTTAATGTTGTGATGTCAGAACATTGCTTGTAGACTCAGTCTAAAACATTTTGTTTGCTGTTTTCAGTGAAAATTGTATGTAAGTGGATACTAACAAGAGAACTACTTTATATGCTGAAAAATCTTGGAGGTCAAAGTATACTGCATATTGCAAGTTTATATATATATATGTGTGTGTAATTATATATAATATATATATATGTCTGTTTGTGCCTTCTAATATATGGCAGGGAACAGTACAAAGCAAAAAGGTGAAAAAACAGTTGTACTGCTTCTAGAGTCTCTTCTCATGCTTTGCCAAACATAGCTGTGCAATAAATACACTGTTTATAGAGTTCTGATCGTTATGCAGTACTGTTGTCCTGGTCAGTACCAGGAACCTTCTCACTTGTAAAATACGTATTTTCCAGCACAACAGGCATACTTTGGGGTTGAGTTTCCTGCAGACAAGTTGTAAAATGAATAGTAAGGAACAAATAGTGAAAAAATGGTTAGACTAAAAGCTTCATGTCATCAGCTAGCATAATCAAGGTCATATCTCAAGGGAGCTAAGTTTAGGCTGAAGAAACCTTGATCCTCTCTTATTTTCCAAAACTGAAATCTGTCCTCCATGCCTGAACTCATTCAACTGTTCTTGTGTCACTCTGATATTTTTTCTGGGTTCATCTTCCCTTTTTATCACTTCAGTAAAGAATCAATAATTTTTTTTAAATCTGGGGTTTTCTCTTTTTTTTTTTTTTTTTTTTTTTTCCCCTTCTCTTTTTTCCTTCTTTTTCCTTTTCCCTCTTTTTTCCTTTAATTTTTTTTTCCTCTTCCCTCTCTTCCCTCTCTTCCCTCTCTTCCCTCTCTTCCCTCTCATCCCTCTCATCCCTCTCATCCCTCTCATCCCTCTCTTCCCTCTCTTCCCTCTCTTCCCTCTCTTCCCTCTCTTCCCTCTCTTCCCTCTCTTCCCTCTCTTCCCTCTCTTCCCTCTCTTCCCTCTCTTCCCTCTCTTCCCTCTCTTCCCTCTCTTCCCTCTCTTCCCTCTCTTCCCTCTCTTCCCTCTCTTCCCTCTCTTCCCTCTCTTCCCTCTCTTCCTCTTCTTTCCTCCCTTCAATTTTTTTTCTTACTTTTTTCTTTTATTTTTATGTCCTGCAAGCAGGAAAGTTGTAGACTAAAGATAACAATGACCCCTGGTCATCTTACTACACTTGTTTTTCTGAATGTCAGACACTACATATGCTGGGCAGCCAACTACTTGTCTGAAAGTGACCTGATCAGCATTGTTATCAGCATGTGAGAGCAAATGAGGACAGCAACCTGTCCTGAGCATGGGAGTATTGGAGCTAGGGATTTTTCCTAAACTATTATTAAACTTGCACATCTTGGTAGCTTTATGTGTCTCAGCAAATTGTCCTTCCCTTCTCCATTTGTGCAAGGCATAAATGAAGTATATTGAATACGTGATAAACCTCAAGTCTGACAGAAGTGTAAAATGCTGGATTTTGTCCACAGTCTGCCTGTTCCTGTGGATAGGTACAGACAACTGCAAGTGGTTTTGAGTTAAATGTGATATCAGCTGATGGTCTGCAAGCTCCCAGTGCATTGCAAATGCAGAGAGTATAATTGCTTTGAGAACAATCCAAGCATGGTTTACTTTCCAACTGCAGAGGGATGGGAGCCTGCACACTGCCATGCTCCATGAGCATCAGCTCACCTGCTGATGAGCCCTAATGTGCTCTGCCACACTAACTCACCAGCCTGCCATTATCTCAAGGTTTCCTTATTACAGCAGGAACTGTGATTTGTGTTTCTGATAAAATTGTAATGGGAGAACTTCTCATAGAACTGTTTTTCTTTTTTAAACAGTAGTTGAGATGAAGTCATCTAAAGTATTGTCACCAGGCCATAGGACGGACCGAAGCAGCCCAGGCGATGACAATGCCTCCTCTTCCCGACCCACTGACTTCAGCCAGGACAAAGTAAATGGGCAATCTCCTAGGTATGATTTGTCGAGATGAGAACCTAGAAATACAAGAGGCATCTGAGGGGACTTACCAGCTAATTCCATGCTTCTGTAAAGACAATCTGTGAAGTCATTTGATGTATGATGTAGTCTGGTCTGAGACAGCTGTGGTGGTGCCTGCCAAACAAATTACCCTTAGCTGTGCCAGAGGCAGCTGTTCAATTTCTAGGCATCTGGTCCAGAATGGGAGCAATCTCAAGCAAGACATTATAAATTAACATCACATGAATGCACAATGTAGTCTTCTGCAAATAAAATTTCCTGATTCTTTCCTTAGACTATAACCCATGAAAAATTATTTATTGCTAACAAAATAGATAGAATTGTGAGAACAGGGCAAGAATTAACTCGCAGAAGGAAGAAAATTAAGCATTTAAGTGGATTCAGGATGTTTAAACATGCTGTGTTGCTAGCACTGCTGACCAGAGTCCCTGTTTCATCCACTAGACAGGTATAGCAAGGGAGACCATATTGTGAGTTCTCCCAGCAATGGTTTCCAGTCTTTGAAACAATTTATGTCAAAAGAATATGAAATATTTTGCTCTCTTTCTTCTGTTTGTGCCTTGAAGCCTCTGTGAAGCCTTTGTCATATTCAGGACTGTGATGTTACATCTTGGATGAGAACTAGGAATTCATTAGTAGTTGGCCCAAGTTTTACCCAAGTATTGCAGGGTCTTCATGTGTCCTTCAGACATTAACAGCTTTTTCCTATAGCTAATTTGATTGGGCAAAGTTTTAAACAGTAAGTGTAGAGAAATCTTAAAAGCAAGTACATTCCAGAAGTAAAACACAGAATGGGTGGAGATGTGTTGAAGGAGAGATTTTTACCAGCCCTTTATGGATCTGATTTTGCAGAAGTGCTTAGTTATTTGTGTCAGTTAGAACTCTAGCACTTCTGAAAACTGGGCTCTCTGCTTAATGCTTTGTTTCCTTCTGGCCTACAGGTGCCTATTTGTGGTTTTGGGGAGTTTGGTGTGATTTTGTTGTTTTGTAGTTTTCTTTTTTTTCCCCCAGACGTGCTGTTTCAATAGTGAGATCTGAGAAATTATAAACTGTCAAAAAATTATCACTGTTTAGCAGTTGAAGTGCTTAGTAGTCATAGCTTTATCATGGCATCACTGCTTTTATTTCTACTACCTGTCCAAACAAACAGTAGCTAAGGACATACTGCAAATACAAATAGACCATGAGAATTTTATGGCCAAATTTTTTGCTTTGTGACAGACGACAGACAGACAGATTTTTTAGACTTTGGCTTCCAAGAAGTCATACATGGACAGTGTCTTGCCCCCAGACCTTGGTAAGAGGCTTTGCTTCTCTACAGTCATAACCTATTTTTAAAAATATGTATACTTAGTAATACTGAAATTTTTTCTTATATATCTAAATCTCAGTAACAGATGTCTAATTGAAGACACAGGTACAGCATCCTACAGAGGAAGATAAGATCTTTTCATTGCATGCTTCCTTAGCATGCATACAGTGATTTGTGCTTACAAATGCAGCCTCAAGTTACGGATATGGGAATGTAGCCATTCAGAGTCCAAGCAAACACAGGGTTTCCTGTGTCAAGGGTCTTTTGTTAAAATGTTGGTGTTGCAATAGCTAGACCTGCCTTTTCATTCTTTCATTCCTGGAAGCATACTTTAACTTGTTTGCAAAACAAACAGAACACATAAATTGCTGCTTTGCTCATAGTTTTGACTACTGTAAGAGATGTCTCCTTCCTTCTAGGCAAATACCAAGACCTACCTAGAAGGGGCATGTATGAGAAGGGGAGGGCTGAGTTGTGATGATAAAGCAGTCGCTGCTGTTTCCCCTTTTCCTCAGCAGTAAATTGGGAATTTAACTGCACAGATATTGGTGAAATTACACTAAATCAGTGTGAGAGAAGAATGAGGCCCTTGTGGTGACATGTCTATTGCAGTTGTTTTATTTCCACAGGAACAAATGATTGTTCTAGCTGATGCATGTCAGACTGGCAGCTGCCCCTACATTGCTGTTCCCTGCTGCATTTCAATTATGTAAGAATAGACCTGTTGTGCTAATCAAGGATAAATTTGTAATAGACTTGAGTTGAAAATTGTGGATGGCTGAAAAAGCCCTTATTTTTTTTATTGTGACTGTGTCCAGTATCATCATCATAAAGAGTTTAAACTCTGTGGGACATTGTTAGGTGTCTAGTCACAGAAATCACAGAAAGTTAGGGGTTGGAAGGGACCTTGAAAGATCATATTGTCCAACCCCAAGTAATGCTCTTGCTTTTCTGATAACCTGGTAAAAATGGCTATAAGTCTAAGTGTATTTCTCTTGGAGAAAATAGTCGCAACTTTGAGCGAGTCCTGTCATATTTCCTGGATAATTATTTTGATCCCAGTGTTGGTCTGTTGTGCACTTTTTTACGGACAATTATTTCCATTTTGCCAAGTGAAAAGTTTTATTTCTTCTCAGCGCAAATGTAGGTTTCTTTGTGATTTTGTTGTTGGGTGGTTTTTTTTTGTTTGTTTGTTTTTTGTTTTTTTTTTTGTTCATGCACTTGCTCACAAATTACCACAAGTTGTAGTAAATTACTCCTTTACCAAATACTAGGGAACATTTTCCCACAGTAGATTTGGCTGCTGCTTTCTTCATCTCATCAAGTTCTAAAGGATGCCAAATAGCAGTGTTCTGTGTTATTTGGAGGATTAATTATTTTCTGTTGATCTTGGCCTGTTTATTGCTGTAGTAAAAGGTGTGGTGGTTCTGTTCTCCCTGGGTACAGGACAGAGATCTGCTCTGCATTTTCTCCAAAGAATGGTAGAGTTTTTTCAGCTTCATTAGTATTTGGTACCACCTTACTTCATATAATCCTTTCCTGAAGTTTGCAGTATGTCAGCCATCCTGTGTGACCACTGCATTTCTCTGTGGTGTAGTGACTCTGGTTGCATGGCTTTACATGATCTCCAAAGTGTTCTTGGTCCAGCTGCCTGGGTTACTGCAGGGAAACTCTGTGAACATTTGTTGATAGCTGTAAAAACGCTTTTTAGAGTATGGGAACGCAGATCCAGGGTTTTATTATCTATTGCTGAATAAGATAAAAAGAAAAGATCGTTTACTTCTCAAAACTTGCTGTGAGGTTGTGGGATCTTCCTTTTGTATCTACATTAGCATATCCTCCAATATCTAAGATTACCATGAGGAGCACTGGTGAATTGAAAACCCAGCTCTTGTACCAGAGTGAATAAAATGACAAAAAAAGCAACAACAATGAGATTGTTTTGTGGAGAGAGATATTTAAATATGTCTGTGATCCACCACTTGGGGTTTTATCTGGCCAATCTTTCTTTTTTTTGCTGGTATGTTTCTGCTGCCATCCACCACCTTCTCCTTTGAAATGAGACAAGTGCTATACTCAGAGATAGGCAGAGGACTGCAGAGATGGCTCCTAACAGGCCAGTTAGCACGTCTCTGTCTTCAATTGTTATGCATACGTATGTGAAATATAGACAATTAATGCTATTTAAAATACAAAAGAAACGCTTGCTCAAATCTGCCTGCAAGGTGAATCAGGGGTGTGGACAGGCTAATCAGCACTGCCTCTGCCACATTCCCAGGAGAAAAGGGGAGATTAAATGTCTTGAAAATGCTCCTAATTACTCTTTTGATGGTCACAAAGGGTTCTTTTGAGGAAGCTTATAACACGGGGACTTTCCATTTTAATCACTTGTCTCGGTGGCACCTTTTGCAGTCTCCTGCCTTTGGCTGTGCTTATATTTCCTTTAAAAATACGATTAGCTTTTTCATGGACCTGTTATTCCAGCTTAACCTTTTGTCCCTCTTCAAGAGAAAAAAATACTCACTAGAACAAACAAGAATGTAGAGTAAGAATAGTTTGAGACTTGTGATTTCCTGGTAGCCAGTATTTTTGTACCTGGGAAAGAATACAGTGATGCTGAGGGCAGGACAATGTATCCTCACACAGTCATGGACTAAATTTTAAGGAATTATATTCTTGCAGCACATGCAGATTGTGAAATAGCAGCAGCTGTTTTATGTTCTCGGTGTGAACAAGGAACCTGTGTGTCTGGGGACTTTATTTCACAGATGCCATCACAGGTTTTGGCTCTTTCAACAAAGCCTTTAGGGAATTCTACAAATCTTATCGCAGGTGGGAGCCAGAGAGGCTGCCTCTGGCTGCCAAGATTGTTACCTATACCTGGGAGAAATAAGTGTCTGTGTCTTAAAAGGATGTATTTCTGTGCTGTAGCACATCTGTAGTTTTTTTTTTGGAACCTCAAATTACATCTGTGTGTGTGATAAACACAATGGAAAGCAGCTAGAGATCTGTTACTTGTCTGCAGGAGACTTAACTGAACCTGTTCAATCCTGTTGTCCAAAGAACCAGGTTGGGGTTGGACAGACAGGTCAATGGAGCCAGGTTTAGAGGCTGTGTGGTGAGTGCATGCCCCAGGGAAGTACCTGTAGTGCCATGTTCCTTTCCTTTCTCAGTCTTCCTGGATTTTGAACCGTCCCTCATGTTGTCACAGCATGTACTGCTGGTTTCACTTGGCTGCAGACTTACTATGCATACATATTCATCCATCATTTGCTAACCCTTTCCATCTCCCCTACAGTGAATTTCCCTCAGCCTTCACCAGCAAACCCAAGATCCCTCGCACTCCTGAACCGCTGAATGCCAGCCCTAGAAAGGGAGAGGTCCCAGCCATTGCCCCCCAGTTCTCTCAGTCTGGACCCCAACAAACAAGCCGTTCCAGGTCCTCAGGATCATCCACAAGGAGCAGACAGAGTAAGTGGAAAAAGTCATAATTCTCTTTGTCAGTCCCTGGGTTGGGAAAGGAGGGAGCACTGTAGTAGCTCTCCAGGAATGAAGTTGTATGCTACAAATGTGCCAGGAGTATATGACAATGTACTTGTCATCTGCAGGATGTATGACTATGTAATTATACCCTGCTGAACACTGGTCTTGTTTCCAGGCTGCCATGTGAGCAGTTAACAGACATGCTTTTCCTGTGTCTGGGTGGAGAAAAGTGCCCCAAATTCCCAGAATTTTGCAGGAAAGCTTCTAGTCTCAGACTGTATTTTCTCTATATGTCCTTAGATTATTTTCTTTCCTTTAGACACTTGTTCATTCCATTGTGTGACTTGTTTAACGTTCTTGAATTTGGATCCCTGGGTGTGTCTACACTGCAACTGAATGTATACCAGATGTCAGGCAGTTCAGAAGATGGGATCAGGGCAGCCAAGCATCGTGTGCTGCTTGTGGCAGCCCTGCTGCTGGAAACTTGTATTTAAGCACCATAAGGATGTGTTGTTGCCTGAATAAGTGTAAGCACTAGTAGTTTGCATTGGACTCAGAAGAGAGGAGGGCCATGATCCTGAGGTTAGAGGGGAAAGATGGATGCATGCTTTAAGCCAGCCAACACAAACTCAGTAAAATGGAAATGTTGATTTCAGATGGTTGCACAACAATAAACGTGTATGGTGTGTAAACTGTGGATTTTGGGGAAGACAGAGAGAAGAAAGATGCATTCTTTAGTAACAAGTAAGTTTTTTCTCTGGAGTGCAGGTAGGACTATCTGAATTCAAATACACCTCAGGGGCCAGTGTTGATAGGAACAGCAGGAGCTGTGTGCTGTATATTCTTGTTCCAAAGGAATAATGAGAAGTTTAGTGATGATTATTTGATCAAAATATAACATCAGCTCTACTCTTGAGCTGTAACTGTTAACTTTAAACACTTCACAAAGACATGATAGCTCTTAATACTTGTAAGCCTTCCCAGGAAGTTTGAGGTATTTGTGTATCATTAGCTCCTCATTACAGGTAGGGAAAATTAAATGTGAGGAACTGAAATAACCCAGTAAATCAGCAGGAGAGCTGGAAAGAGCTTCCTAAAGTCTTGTGTTTTGCTCACTCACTGTTGTATATGCAGGGAGATAGGGTGGGTTCATTCAGAGAGTACAGGTGAGGCAATAGAAGGGAATGTCCTTGGTGTCTCAGGGAAGTGTTGACCTAGAGAGATATTGCCTGAACAGTCCTGTGCTTAGGTAATACTGCCAGCTCTTTTGGCTTTACTTTTGGTGCAGATGCTCTGTGTTTTACCTTTGACATAACTGCTTTCTCTTTCCTGCTATAGGATTCTACCCTGACTGAATGTGGTGTTAACACCTGAGAGTCTGTCCCTGGTTCCTCCTTTGGTTCATTTACAAAAGCACTAGGCCATTGAGAAAGAAAAACTCTGATGAAAAGGGAAAAGTATACTGTATGTGTGCACTAAAACTCTTACATGCATTCTAGTTTCTGCAGGGCAGCTTTACAGTCCTCTGTGTGTGTGTGTGTGTGTGTGCTATGAAAGGTGTGACACACGTGTCCCTGTTGTAGGGCTCTGGAATAAGTTCCTGTGGCACAATGTGCATCCTAAAACTGAATATATAGCAGGCATCACATCTTATTAGGTGTCTATTTACCTTTCTTCCAGAGGTTTCTATTAGTATTCTAGAAAAATTATCAAGATATCATGTCCCAGTGGAAGACTGTCTTTTGTTTATGGATTTCTTGGTATTACTGGTGAAATACAAGCTTTTGTAGCTGATGAGCATGATGAAAAAAAAATTAGTTTCTGATTGTACTTACTTGATGTGCTTATTTTAGAGACACATTTTTAGCTTGCTTTTAATATTTATTATAGGTGTATTTTCTGGAAATAAGTTCCTTTTACATAAACCCAGCTGAAACAGCTGGTCTGCTCCTCTTGGAGCATGAGTGGAATGCCTGAGGAATGCAGAGGAAGCACAGGTACTTAGTGGAGCTACAGGCCTGGGGACAGATTCCTGCCTCGATTGTAGCTTTCTGCAGTGAGCTGGGGCTGTAAAGCTGCACCTTAAAGCAAAACTGAGCTCCTCCAAATAAAACTACTCATGCTGAGATTTTCCATGGATTCCCAGACGGTGCAGAGATCATGCTGGCAGCATGGCTAGACCCTAGGGTGGACCTCCAAATCCAGATTTTTTTCACCTGTGCTTATGTGCTCCATGTAGACATGGTCGAATGGTTTTATCTCTCATGTTCCTTATTCTGCATCTCTTCCGAGCTCCTCCGCATGGGCACACTCAACCTGTTTGCAGTGTACCAAGTTCTGGATAGGGCACAGTGGAGCTAGGGTCATACAAAATTCTCTACCAGAAGAAGGAGGAAGAATTTTTGTCAGGGATCTGACTGGGCCATAGCGTCTCCCTGCTTCTCCACAAATTCTTTCAGTGTCCCTTGACAAGTGGTTGCCATAAACACATACTGCATTTTCAAGTTGCAACACCAGTTGCTAAGGTGCCTTTGTGCATGTTCTTTGAGGTGTTTATGTCACTGTACAGGTTGAACAAGTGTTGCCCTCAGGCAGCATCTGTCTTGTAATAAATCTTGCTTTTAGCTGACAGACACTTTCTTGCTGTTTTTCTGCAGGCAGCCATTCCTACAGGAAGTGAGAACAGTTCCTTTTCTCGAGAATCACCTGTCACATTGTTGAAAGACAGAGCCAGCTTCCTGTAATGAACTCCACTGGCAACCTACTGAGAAGAAAGTGAGATTATTGACTTTGCACAGCGATTCAGAAATGATCTGATGGGATGCATCTGTTATCATCTCTAAAGCTGGCTAAGACAAGAGCCTTGTTATTACAATTCAAGGTCTCAACAACAGCCCAGGACCGTTAAGGGACATGGATATAATTCCAGTGTCTCCATGACGTGGCCACCTTGAGAAGAAACTCCTGCTCTCTGCCTTCTGTGTCAGAGTAAATGTCGTTTGGAGACAGTATGTAGGTCTCAGCACAGATGTCTGAGCAAGCAGCTGTCGTGTTTACATGTTGCTTGCTGAACTAGCCTGCCACTTGCTTTCAAATTACACCTTTCTGAATGAGTTGGGAGGTATCTGAATTCAAAGGATCTCCAGTAGGAGGGAAAAAGGCTCTGCCATATGTGCAGAGCCTCACTGCCTAGAGCAGTCTTGTGTGGAGTGAGATCTCTGTTTGGTTACTAGAGACTGGAGAGAAAGTTGTTCATCATCTTGTGATTGGCCTGTGGCAGGTGAAAAACTCCACCAGTCCCATAGCAAGCACCCATGTTCAGCTCTGAAGATCTGATCACCATGTTTTTCTGCAGCAATTGCTCCTATTTCTTCTTCCTACATTGTTGTTTGTTGGTTTATTTTTTCTTTATTTTCTTCTTTAAAATTTGTGGAATGAATAATCCATTTTTTACACTGGAATGAAGAACATTTTCTTCATTCATAGGAGGAACCATGACAATGTCACCAGAGCAGAAGCAACTTTCTTTTCACATGTGGCTGTGGACAGTCTTCTTTGGTCTTTGTTGCTTTTTCATATTTTCACTCCTTAGCAATGACTTGGTGTCTTTATAAAATTTGTGATGGTCTTCAGTGAATGTGAAGTGCTGGCTAGGCAAGAGAGATCAAGAAGCCCTCTGCTAAAGAAAAACCAGCAGTTAATTCTTCCAGTGAATGATGAAGCTGGTTCTGATCGTTTTTTCTCTCAAAAGCAACAGTGACCAGGAAACACTAAAGTCTTCACTGGAGGCTGGCTTTTCAGTAGCATCCCCTTAGGTGACAGAGCCATTAGGACAACAGCAGCTTTTCCAGAAATGCAGTTTATCTGGGAAGCTGGCTGCCACTGAGGCAGAAACACAACAATTGCAGGAAGTATATTTGCTGTAGGTGGACTTCAAAAGGAAATGCTTTAACAGGTACAAAAAGGAAGAAAGTAAAGCGTTTGTTTTGGAGTTTCACCTTCAGAAACAAAGAAGTGGAATGCAGCCTGAAAGGTGAAGTGATTCTAATTGTGACACTACCTTCCCATAGAGTAAAGAGTTTTTACATAAAGCCACCAAGCGTTTCCATAGAGGCAGAAGAAAGCTTTGTGCTTGTGCTGAAACCTTGAATTGTGCCTCTTGGCATGTGGTGGCAACTGAGGAGCCAAAGCCATTTCCTTGTGTGATGTAGTTGCCATGAGACCCACTGAGATCAGTGATGGTGGATCAAATATTTGCAGAAAGGGCTCCCAGGCACAAGGTCAGTGACACCTTTGGATAAGAGACTTTAAACTGAAATCAGGGTGTTTTGTAGGAGAAGATATCTCCCGTTTTAAGATGTAGTCACATTCACGTGGAAGCTACTGTTTCCTGCTCAGTAAGTGCAGGGTGCCCACAAGCCTAACACAAAGCAAAGATCGTGGGTGTTGCTTTATCTCTCAAACTACATAGGACATAGAATTATTGTAAACACTTCATAACCCCTGTCACATAGATCTCCATGATAGACAAAGAAATCACCAAAAATCTCTGACTTATGCTTAGATTCATCCATCTCCTTTCAGAGCTGATAAACTCAACTAATGGAAAAACATCCTCTGGTTCACAAAAGGGCAGTAAATGGCAAACAGCCATGTAGCTTACCTAGTGGTCTTCCAGGCAGCTTTTCTTTTTCCTCTGAAATGCTGCCTCCTTTTTGTATTGTCATATCAATGGCCAAGCTGATAACACTGAAGTGCTAAGCATGCTCATTTGCATATGTGGATAACACAGAATGCTTCATGCTGAGTTTCATGTTGGAGCAGAACTGGTTCTCTGAGGTGCAGGGTTTTTTTTGTTTTTTTTTTTTTTGAGGCGGGGAGGGAAAATGACCTGAAACAAAGCACCCCGAAACCTTACTGGCTTTACTGTTACTTGGAGTAAAAACTGTACTATTCTTTGAAGGTCATCTGGAGGAGGTGGGTAGGTACCCACCAGCAGATCAAAATTTGTGAAAAACAGAACTGCATCTTGCAGAACTGGACTGAAAGAAGCAAGCTGAAGGATATGTGGTTCACTTCTTACTTAGGCCTATTGCAATGCAGAACTCTGTATGTACATTTTTTCACCTTTGAGACTGATGTTTTAGAGTGTGTATGGAGTTGGAAAACTGTGAGAGTGTTTTTTATATTAATGCTTGAAAAACTTAATTTCCCAAATACTTGAGGGAAACTATGGATATGAATAGAAATAAATTATCAGTGAGCAGTAATTTGAGAGGCTGACAAAGTAATGTGTCCTCTTTTTCTCTGTGAACCCCAGTCAGAGGGTTTTGAAGCTAATAAGTTAATTCTGCCTTTGTTAGTAAGACACCACTGTTCAAGGCTGAAAGGTCCCTGGATAGAGGTCAGTAACACACACATAGCAAATTCTGCACCTCACTCTTCAAAGTTGTTGGGTGTTTTTTGTATAGGCCATGTAGAGGCCACTGCTAGGTACAGCACCACCCTGGTGAGTTCATAACAGGAGCAGTGGAAATTGCTCCCTGAATGAGAGGGGTGTAATTGTACTTAAAAGTGGCTGTGATTTTGTTTACAATAAGCAAATACAGTTATTGCATTTGACAAGATCTACGAGGGATTTTCTGTGGCCAAAGTGCTATGGGATGCAAGCATGCCTCATGGATATACCTTCTAAATAGGCAGTCTAGTTTTGTTTATGGGTACTGTTATGAGACATAAATTGCATAAGTCTATTTAAATTTGCACAGAAGGGTCATTCTTTACGAGTGCTTTAAAATTATCTGGGAGTGACTGGGTAAAAATGCTTCTACTAGAGGGATTTTTTTCTTTTTCTTTCTCTCTTTGATAGTTTTGTTTGGGGTTTCATGAACCTTTGTAACTGTGCATTTGCTTACATTTCACTCTAATTTATTATCAAGAAATTCTGCCTCCAACAGCTTTGTCTCCACTGGAATTGAAAACACAGCTCCCTTCTGTTCTGCTCTGCAGAGGTAGCATTGTTTACTCAGAAGTGTTGCAAAGCAGGCACCAACCACTCATTGTTTGTGGTTTCTCATGAGGAGAGCCCAGGCCATGCTGGGATGCCACCAGTGACATTGGTTTGGTGTCAGAAATATTATTTGTTGGAGGATTTAAGTGTGATGTGGAAGACAAGCAAGGAAGTTCTTGGGAGGAAAAATATTGCTGTGATGGGAAGGGACACAGTGGTTGTTTGGTTTGGCTTTGAGTGGTTTCCCTTAAGAAAAGTTTCACTAGTCTTAAAAATCAGAGTGGAGGTTACAGCTGGAGATAAAGCTCTGCATTGTGTTCATGCGCATCTTTGATTAGTGGTAGCAAAAAAGCAAACAGGCAACCTTCCTCCCAGTTATTTATTTACATCCAGACCTACCTTTTAGCTCACAGCTTGAATTCCTCTTTGAACCAAAACTTCCCTGTCATGTGCTTGCTGGCACATTGAGTCTGGCTCAATAATGGAACAAGCCCTTTCCCAGGAGATGGAATGTTGGAGAGGCTGGAGGACAACCTTCCTCAGCAACTGTAATCCAGCCAAGGGGTGTGTGAGCCCAGCACCTTGGGCACACCAGGCTGTGCCATGTGGCACTTTGAGCTTTAGAAGGATACAGATCTATGGGAATGACTAGCAAAGAGGCTATAGATCAAGCCTTGCAAGCTCCCAGCGATCCTGGTGAGAATGGAGTACTAAAACACCTCTTTAACTAAACCCTGTGGGCTTCTCCAGGCCATCTTCCCAACCTCCTGCTATTTGTATAAATTGTAAAAGGAGTGGGACTCTTGAGAATTTATTGACAGGTGAGAAACAGAGATATTTCAACACAAACAACACAAACTTTAAAACCAGAGACTCTTCTGGCCAAGCTTTATGGGAATCTGCTGCTAATAGATTTTAATAGAAAACCAGCTTCTGAGTGCAGAACATAGAACACTGTCCTTCTGCATTACCAGACCAGTAATACATCTAGCCTGGCATCTTGTCAGATGTGATGTTTCAAAGCAAGATTCTTCCCTATGCCAGACTGCTTTCTGCCCTGCAGGGAAAGGGCACTGCATTCAGTTACGGGATCATGATCCAAATTTCCGTTCTTTAAGGATCTGATGCTCTCCAAGCAACAGGCTGAATGGCACACCCCAGGACATTTGATAACTTTTTGGAACACATCCTCCTTTTACTGCAAGTTCTCTCAACAATTCTTTGCATGTGGTCCACGTTTCCAAGAAACTAAGGCAGCAATTTATTGTAGTGAAAGTGAAAATGCGCCACACAAACCGTGAGAAATCCAGGTGACAGCTTTAAATATTTGCTTGGTTCTTATCGTCTTCAAATATGGGAAATGCTTTTCAGATATGATTTTAAATCCATGGGTTTGGAGAATGTCCATTATTTTGGTCATTCTGAGGGTGAGTGACCTAACACTGTGTTTAATTTTAAAAAATTATTTCCTAGATGTTTTGCTGGCTTTAGTTTTAGAGGTTGATTTTCATTTTATTTGTTTTTCTTTTAATGATGCTGAGAGCTGATAAACAGGACAAATATAGAGGAGTGGATACCTGAAACAATAGCACCTACCTTGTAGATGTTTAAGGTGTGTATATTAGACTGTAGCTGACAGGTATGAATGCAGAGGTCTGAAAATCAGATCACCTAGTGAGGGATTTTAGGAGGTGAAGACTTTCTGCTGCTCTCAAGGAAAATCAGCTTTTATGGACCCAGTTTTCATGAAAGTCATATAGTCCTCCTTTTCTGTGGAGTGAAAAAGTTGAGCTAGAGTGAGGATGGGAGGTAAGTGCTGGAAATAGCAGCTCTGTGCCAAGTGATACAGTTCCTCATTTGGTCTGCCATGTGCCGGTCTGACTGCCCTAGCCCTTGTCTGGATCCGGTTGACTATTGGCAGAGGTTGAATGCTTCCTGAGAACAAATCACTTTATTGTTCAGGTCTGCTCATGCCCTGCCTTTTGGGAGCGTGCTTCATGTTGGTAGCAAGAAGCAGGACCATTAGCACCAAATGAATTCTTTGTCGAGCAGCATGTCTCACTGAAATTTTTACCCTTTTCTCCAACTGCTTTCCCCCTGGATCAAGTTTGCAGTATCCTAATGGGCTGGCTCTTATTATATGCTGGATCTTACACAGCAGATGACTTGTTTATTTTTTTTTTTTTGTTAACTTGGCAGATCGTGACTTACCATGATTTTCCACAAAACTGGCTCCTTTCTTTTTCCTCCTCTTCCAGTTGACCAGCTGGGAACTGAAATGAGGCAGCTTTGGGACTTGAGGAAAACACTTCTGTTTCAATTAAGCCCCTTCCATGCTCAAGCCCTGTGGAAACTGGGCTGTTGGAAAATTTCCATCCTGACAACAAACTGTACCAAAAGCTCAATGCCAGGGAGCTCCTAGTCATGAGCCACGACCTCAGGGAGTGACCCACAGACAAAGTATAACAGCATTTCTCAAGGGTACCAGCACCCCACCCATGCCTTAGCAATACTGGCTACAGCATCCATTGCTATCCTGTTCCTGCCCAAATCCAGGGATCAGGACTGTCTGGAGCTACTGCATCTCTGCAGCTACACTGCAGCTGGGGCCAAATTGTGTATTGGGAGCCAACACAACTGGTCCCATAGCTTGTGATCAACCTTAGTGCTTATGTGTCATGGGAACACAAGCAGCTTGGCCCATATCTAAGGCTTTTAGGTAGTGCCACAATAGGCTGTAAGAGTAAGAAGAATTTTATGTGCTTCTCCCAAAACTTAAATATTGGTCTGGTTGAGTTTTCAGTCATACTGACCTGAAGTTTAGTGTCATCGCACTCAAGTTCAGGACCTGACCTTTGCAGAACATGATTCCCCATGTGTGCAGAACGGGTAAGAAATAATTTACTTTTGATTCATTTTCCACATAGGTTAAAAAAGGCTGATTCCTGTACCATAGTTTAAAATGTTGGTGTGCTTGGAGCAGGGGCAAGGAGAGATCATCATAAAACTGTTCCTCTCCAGACCTTGTTGTCATCGTGACTCTGACACTGCAGGTGGTGAGGATGCAGGTTTTCACAAAGAGACCAAGGCTTTTTAACTAAAACCAACCCAGGTGATCTTACACAATTTATTTTTCTATGTGAAATCTAATATGGAAAAAACACCCCAACCTTGTTGCTGTAAGTATCATTTTCATTGCTCTTAAGATAGAAATATGTCCTTTAACCCAGCCCAGCTTCCTGTGAGCTGCTGTCAGGAGGCAGCTAGTTTTCTACAAGCACTGTCTCCTCGCTGGCAGCAGGGGATGTTTGGAGCCTTTGTGGAAAGCCAATTATCTTGTTCAGGTGCCTGAAATGAGCTTCAGAAGGAACCTCAGCACGTGTATGAAAATCTGGCCCTTTATCCTGCAGCAGTGGCCTCTCTGAAGAGTATCTGTGTAGTTTCCTGTCTCTGCTTCCTTTCCTCACTCTTTTTGTTTTGATAGGGAGGTTGCTTTGTTTTTCCCTGCAATGGGAATTATTCCATAGGGTTGGTTTGTGTTCATGTGCTACAGAGACAAATGAGGCTTAGAAAGCTGTTTGTCCCAGGCTGGAGCTCTCTGAAAAGTGCCTGGATGTTTGGTGCTTGCTGGCTGAACCCCCTTATCCTTTGACCTGTACCACAGCCTCTGCCTCCAGTGCAGAGCTGAGCCCAGAGAGCTCCCAAAGGAGAGCTTTTCTGTCTCTGGTATTATGCAGGAATCTCCTTCCTTTTGTGCTGGTGCTGATTAAAATCTCTTATTAGCTTTACCTTTTGGCCTCTGACGCCAGTACTTTATGTAAAATCATTTCCTAATGAGAACAGTTTAGGGCTAGTCAGCCACTGAAGTGTTACATGTCCAACGTGAGGGCTCTGTGCTTCCTTAGATGCCTCTCAAACCATTTCCGGGCAGTGGGAGGGGGACAGGGCTTTGCCAGGTGAGCTGGAGTGGATTTCACCTCTTTCTCACCACAGGGGCTGTGCAGAGCAGCAGGTCCCACACTGCCTTATCTTCTGTGAAGCAGACTGGTCCTGCTGCCTGGCATAGTTAGTGGTGTAGCACACGTGTTTCTTTGAATGACCTTCCTTTGGGCTGTGAGTGTGGTTTGTACCGGGAATACCCTGTCCCTGCTAGCAAATCAGCTCCTGGAGAAATGTCCTTGCTTAGGTGTGTTGGAGATGATGGAGGGGGTGTTATCACCACGACCTTAGGGGGGGGTGTTTGTGGGTTAACCCTGGTGGGCAGCTCAGCCCACACGCAGCTGATTGCTCCCCTCCCCCGTGGGATGGGGAGAGAAGTGGAAGGCTAAAAGTGGAAAAATTGTGTAGAGATAAAGCAAGTTTAATGGGTAAAGCAAAAGCAGTGTGCACCAGCAAAGGAAAATAAGGAATTCATTGACTTCTTCCCATGGGCACACAGGTGTTCAGCCATTTCTAGGAAAGCAGGAACATTTACTTCATCATGCATAACTGTTATTTGGGATGACAGACATCATAACTCCTTCTTCCCCCAGTTTTTATTGCTGAGCATGATATCACATGGTCTTGGATATCCCTTTAGTCATCTGTACCCTCCCAGCTTCTTGTGCACCCCCTGCCTGCTCACTGGTGGGGCACTGTGAGAAACAGGGGTGGCCTTCATGCTGTCTAAGTAAGAGCTAAAACATCCCTCCTTTATCTGCACTGTTTTGGTTAGAAATCCAAAACATAGCACCCAGCAGCAACTATGAAGAAAATTAACTCTGTCGCAGCCCAAACCAGTTTTTGTTTGGGACAGATGTGTTGGTTGGCATGGCCGTGGCACAGAGGCTCTTCTGAGCCTCTCTGTGCACCAGGGAAATGGGTGGATGTCAGCAGGGGCTGGTGTAGGGCTGGCACCCAGTTATTGGACACAGGACAGTTACAGAGACAGTAGAAATCAGGCTTCCCTTAACATTTATAGGGGGGGAGCTGAGAGAATGTGGCATACAACCCTGAAAGGAGTGAGGGCTGTTTGTCATCTGCTCCATCTCCAGGGAGTTTCCACCAGGCACCTTTAAACCCCCAGTGTGGACAGGAGGGAAAGTAGCCTAAAATCCCTGCTCTACTGGGTACCAGGCATCAGGGGGTCTTTGTGCTTCCAGCTGCAAAGAACTCCTGGGAACCCTTTCCCACCAGTGTTTCTGCTCAGTCATTCCTTGTGCACTGGGGCTGGATCAGAGAGTAAAACTGCACTGGAAGGTAATTTCTCACTTTTCTCTGGCCCTGCAAAAGTTCCTGTGCATTAGTCCTTGTAAGTCATGCTGTCACTGCCTCATTGTGCCTGTGCTTTTGCAGGCTCTTTTCAGCTCTAAGGAGCAAGTTATCAGCTTTTTAATAATGAAAAGCTTTTCCTCTGTCTTGTCCTGAATTGATGCCATAGAGCAGCAACTGCCCCAAACACGCTGCTGCTGTGCCCAGCTTGTACTCTGAAACACAAGGAAGGAGAAAGCAAAGAAGTTAAAAGCTCTGGCTTACTGTGGTTCAGCCTGGTTTATTAGCTCGGGTCTTTATTGTGCACAGCAGCCCAAATCTCGAGTTTGACCCTCACGCCTTCCAGGTCTATCTGCAGCGGTTGGTTTGTTAGGCTCTTAACCTTGGAGAAGATGTAGGTGTAGTAGAGGTTGAATCAGTACGAAATTGATGTTGTTCCCCACAACGTAAGAATCAGGAATGGAAACCCCACTCCGCCGCCACACCTACTTTCAGACCTCCTTGAACATCACAAAGAAGTTGAGAAATACCTTTGTGGCTCCAGTGCCCGGTAGTTGTCTCACATGCAAATGTAGTAACTTAAAAGTGTCTCCTTATTTTAACTCCTTCCAGCCTGAAATGGCTTTGCCCCTGCCTCAGGGTAGGTAGGGAGATTGCAAGAGACAGAGCAGGAGGCTGCCTCGGAGCCTTGCTGGAGCCAGCAGGCATGGAATGGGGCAGGGGGCTGGGAAGGAGCACTGGAAAAATGTTCAGTGTGAGTTTTAGGGATGCTCCTGCTTCAACCTGTATTATTTATTCTGAGGTACCTGTTTGTTGCTGGTAGGGGTGACTCTCATGGTCCCTTAGCATTGTCACCTGTGTTCTAGCAGCAAGGGTAAAATGGTTTGTGCAGGGTGAAGATGTGAGGGTTGCTCTGGGTGCAGGGAGGGTGCAGCTGGGGTACCCTGAGCTGCTGCTGCTGTGTTCTGACACTGGCAATGTGCTGAGGGGCCTGCAGCTGGGGATGGCCTGGAAACTCAAAATGCTAATATGATTGGTGCCAGCTTATGCTTATTTTCATCCCCAGGCAGAGTTTGAAGCAAGTACTTTTGACCCTGAAGGCTAGAAATAGATTTTGTTTGTCAGGACAACAGTCTGTCTCTCCCCCACTTGTGTGGCACAGAGCGTAGGGGGTGGATGGGATATCCTACATCCTGCATAAACTTTCCCATGCTGTACCTGCATCAGGTAGGAGCTGTCACAAGGGATCTGTTTTTAACTCCATATCCACTGAACATGAAGCCCATGCCAAAGATTTGGGCTACATCAACCCATCCCAGTTTTTCCTAAGTTCCACCACCCACAGCTAATGGGGTTCAAAGTTTTGGTGCAACGTGTCCTCCTTGCATGCATCTCCCTTTTGCTTGCAGGCCCAATTTTACTTTTTCATGGCATACTGTTTTATGCAGGTAAGAATCTGGTCAGGTTTCTGTTGCTTCAGTGCACTTGCTGGGTATTACTTAGACAATTTATTTTGGCACAAAGGAGGGAGCAGGCCAGAGCAGGTTAGAGCTGTCCGGCCTGGCCGTGCAGGAACCAGTGACAAATAAATCTCCATAAATGCAGTGTACATTCTTCTGCCTCTCCCCTTCCTCCACACATATATCAGTTGCTTTTCCAGATTATTGAGAAAAGAATCTCTGTACTTCCTGGGTGTGAAAATTATTGGTTGTCCCTTTGCAAGCAATGAAGATAATTTTTCTGGCAACAGTGCAGCTTGGCCAAGGGCTCTGCTGCTGGATGCCTTATCCCAAGGTCAACAGGAGCAGTAGAGATGCTGGCTTCAGCCCAGTGAGCAGCTGCTGGGTGCTGCTGGGGATTGCTCAGATGGACTGGGACCCACCTGGGATGCAGGACCAGCTCAGGATGGAGCTGTTTGCAGGGACAGGGCTCCCCTCCTTCCCTGCCCACCCTTCCCAGTGCCCTGCAGGGCTGGAGCGTGGGAAATATGCACTCGCCCTTTCCCCTGTTCTGCAGCACTGGGCCTGGGAAATGGGGTCCCTTTGGGACTCTCAGGGGTCTGAAAATATTTAAGCCTTACCCATCATCTGTTTCCCTGTGGCTTCCAATAACCCCCTTCAGCAGCATAACATCTGGCACAGCTGCCATTGCCCCCCAACAGGGGCAATGCCTCCCCATGCTCTCCATGGCCTGTGCTCAGAGGGTGATAGGATCCATCCCCCCACTCCTTAACAAAACCAGGTGATGGTGGAAGGACAGCGGGGGAGGGAGTGGGAAAAGAGTTTGCCAGACATTGTTTGTGCCAAAGCCTGATGCAGCAGCACCTGCTCTCCCCTCTGCAGCAGCTCAGCCCTGTGGGCTGCTCTTTTGGCTGCAAAGGGCAGGGGGCTGGTGATGAGCTGTGGTCTTCCCCTGCCCTGGGGCTGTGGGACCAGTGCGACCAGTCACAGGGCTCTCTGTGGCTGCTGGTGGCTGGCACTGATGTCCACACAGCAGTATCTTGACCTCATGGCTGGGAGTGTGGCTTCTGGGTGACCTTTCCCAGGTTCAGCACAGCTTGCAAAACCTTCTTACACCCCTGGGCTTTTACAACTCGGCTTCGTTTGTTGTGGCAGTTTCACTGGAGATAGGAACTGAAGAGGGAATTCACCCCTACAGAAACCTGGCAAGCACCCAGAGGGTAGGGCTGCTGTGATCCACACCTCAGCCCATCTCAGCCCCTCGGTTCTACTGCATTCTTCTCACCAAGATTTCTAGATTTCCCCTCTCCAGCCCTGCTTCTGGAGAACAAGCCTGGCCCCTGGGCAGCATCCTTCTGCCATCCCCTCTTAGGACAGATGCCTGGGCAAGAGAAGAGGCTTGTCAGAGGGCTGGTAGTAAACTCCAGGCAGGGATTCCCCATGCACCTTCTGACCTGCCTATTGTGCTTGTTTACAGTCTGGGTTGGATGTTTTTCCCCTGTTTCTTTTCCTTCTTCCCTAGCCCAGAGCTGGGATGGATGCAGGTCCATGTGCTCTGAAGGTGAAAATTAACACAGCATTGGTGACTGCCCAGGCCATGAGGATCAGCCCCTTCCTCTGGTCTGCACTGAGAGCTTCCATTATAGTGTCTCCCCAGAGGGACAGACACACAGGTGGGCACACACATTCCTGCCTCTCCTGTACAGGAGTTTGTGACTATTTTTTTCAGCTAGTTTGATTATTCTGGCAAACAGAACAGAAAATCACAGACAACAGAGGCAGTGGGAGGCGGAAAAGAGAGGCAGGATTCTTGTGCAGCCTCATGCTTACAGGTTACCCCTGGGCTTGTGTGAGTCCCCACTGTCACCCATGGTCATCTTTCTCTTTTTATCCCTCGAGGTGTGCAGTACTGCTGGAGAGATTGTGACAGCTGAAGAGCCCTGGTGTTATACATTGGCAGGTGGGTAAAGCTCATTTTGGGGTACATATAAGCCCCACCCTACCCTGCAACACCATGCATAGACCTTCCCATGCTCCAGCATGTCACTTCAGGCCATGGGACTCAAGTTTCCTTGCACAAGCAGGACATATCCCACAGCAATGGTCTGCAGCCTGCTCTCTGTGCAGCCCTGAGGCCCTCAGGAACTCCTTGCAAACAGATTTCCCAGCAGTTCCTCCAATGGAGGAATTTGCAATGTTTTCCAGGAGAAGAGGTGGTGTGTACAGTAATGCCTACAGTAATGCCCCCCACCCCAGGAGCCGGGGAAGAGAGGAGCCCCTTCTCTGCCCCCTTCCCGCACAGCAGACAGAGCCCTCCTGTTGGTCAGAGAAAGTTTGGTGAAGGCAGAAGGGAGGAAAAGGCTCCTGGCAGGTTTTGTCTGTTGGAGCCAAGAACGTTCCCATTAGGGAGCTTGTGATCCTTTTTTTTTTTTTTCCTTCTCTTCAAATAATTTTTTAGTTTTATTTTATTTAGCCTGCTGGCCATTGCTCAAAGGGATCCGGGCTGTGAGTTTGTCACAGCCGGTCGGCCGCTTGCTCCCGCCTCGCCCTGGCTGGGATTGCTCCGGGAAGGACTTTGGCTTCTGAAAGCCGCGCTCTGAGCAAGGACGCGGATGTCTCCCCTTGGCCGGGAGCCTGTGCCGGCAGCGGGGGCTGGGGGGGGGGTTAGAGGGGGAAGGATGGGGGGGGGCTCGGCACGCCGGCACTGGGAAGACTGGGGCAGTGTTCGGGTCCGAGAGCTGCTGAAAGGGCTCAGTGTGCGCGGAGCGTGAGTCAGCCAGGCTGGAGGGCAGCCGGGAGCTGCCACAGGAGGGGCTGGCGCCCCAGGGAAAGGCGACGAAATTAATATCATCAGCATGGAGAGGAGGCTGAAGGGCCTGAGGAAAAGATGGAGGCCGGGAAGGTGGCATTTCTAGAGATGGTTTGAGGGACCCTCGCATTGTTTGGGTCCTCACATGGGATGGCTCCATCTGCCCCCAGGCAACTTCATGTGTCTCTGGGTGTCAAAGAAATGAAGCCTCAGGAAGGGCTGTGAGAGCCCCAGAAAGCTTTGTAGGGTCCTCAAGACAGGGACCTGTTGTGTGTCATCCTTCAGTGCCCGAAGTGCTGGCTTGTAGGGCTGCTGTTCCTCTGGGCTGGTGCAAACAGCCCTGGAGGTGCTGGTTTTCTTTGGCTGTGACTCAGGCTTGGTTTGGCACACGCACACCCAGGAGGCTGCTGGGCTGTGCCAGCCCCTTACGCATCCTCAGCATCATGTCCCCAGTCCCCAGCTATGTCACCTGCCATGGCAGATGTAGGAGACAGCTTGTCCTCTCCCATAGAAGGGCTCGTTTCTGGTGGCTCAGTATCAGCCCCTAAATGGAGAGTGGCTTCTTGAGGACATCCCAGGTAGGACCTGGCTGCATGTGAGATGAGAAGCAGGGAGGATTATCTGGTTTAGACTGAAGACAAGCATGTGACAAGGTCTGGTTCCACCTGAAAAGCAAAGAGCCTTGTGCATGGGCCAGAGAGGTCACCATGATGTGTCTGTGGTCCAGCAATGTCCTCTTATGTTCTAGAGGCACTATGTGCTCATGCAGGACACCAGCACGTGTTCAAGAGAAGGGGCCCCTTGGGGTTCAGCTTGCCCTTTCCCTAAGGCCATGGCTACTGGGGACAGCAGGAGGCTGGGACTGGTGCAGAGAGGGTGTGTGCAGAAAGTTCCCCAGTGGTGGCTGATCAGGAGATGTGTCCAAAGCAGATAAATTTTGTAATGGCGTTTTAGCTGACTGGACTGCAAAGGAATTGATCTTTGCTGAAAAGTCATGCTAAGGCATTTCAGACATTTCCCTCTAGCACAAACAGCCACAGCCCAAAAGCACCAGGTCTCACCAGCTGAGCAAGTGGGGAGGGCAGCTGATGGTCCTGACCAGCCTGGTCGTGTTTTTGTATCTCCAGACCTGCAGCAAACCACCCCAGAGGATGGAATAAATTTGTCAGATTATTGGATTACATCTCAGGGCCAGTTCCTCCAGCAGACCTTTGGTTTGTTGATCTGTGGAGCCCCATAGCTGAACTCCATAGCCACATGCCAGGCATTGGCACCATGAGCTGCTGGTGCCAGGGAGTGTCACTGCCACCTCACCCTGAGCGCTGTTGGACTTTCTATCCTGCTCCTACCACACTGTTCAGCTCTGTCCTTTCCTACCTTTACCCTAACACTGAGCAGATCTTCAAGGCTTTGGTCCCACAGGAGTGACCTCTTAGGGTGGTGTTTCTCTGGCGTGTTGTCACCAGTAGGATGAAGGAGAAGTAGAACATGGGGAGCATGGTGTGATTATAGAAATGGGTTGGAAGGACCCATGAGAGCCATCAGTTTGTTCCTCCACCCTGCAGGAGGATCCAATATCCCACAGTGAGGCAGGGATCAACCCAGAAGCAGTGTCTGGAGCTTCCCTGGACTAAGATGCTGTAAATGCCAGAGCTGTGGCTTCACAGCAGACCCATCAGCCCAACGAATGGCACAGGGCTGTGGCCATGACCTGCTGTGAATCAGGGAAGGAGATGGATCCATGCATTAACTCACCGGCCATCTCAGCCCACAGCATGACTTCACTGTCGGGTGAACATCCCACCATGGCAACCAAACCTCAGGAATGCAGCTGGGTGTGCCGGCTCTCTTCTCCTCTCCTGAGGGCTAAAGTACTCCCAGGCTAATGAATTCCTGTTGCCACCTCTCCTACCAGCCCCTTGAGCCATGGGAGCAATGCCCACTCAAGGGTCACCCTGCAATGGGCAGGTGCCTGCCCCAAGGGTGGCACCCTGGCTGCTGGGTGCTGCCTCTTCTTCTTGTGCTTGCAGAAGCAAGGAACTTTGCTGTGGCCCTGATCCAGTAGCCCTAGCCAAGGGGGGAGGATTCATAGCCACATGCCCTCTTCCTTCCTGTCTCCATCTCTTGCTGGAGATGGCCCCACCAGTGGCTGCAGCAGAGCCCAGGGTTTGGCACAGGCAAGGAGCAGCAGCAGAGCGATGGTTAATAGGGAGCAGAGCAGCAGGGCCAGGGATGTCTGACTCGCCTCTGCCTCCCTCCTAACACGATTTGGCCCAAAAAGTCTAACTTGAGCATTTCTGTGTCTGCTGGCCCAGGAGGGGGCCAGGCTGTCGCTTGGGGTCTCAGCAGGTCTGTGCTGCACCCGGGGCTGGATGTTTTCCCACTTGGGCTGGAGAGGGGCCGTGGGCAGGCGGCCACGGGGCTCAGGTGACTCCTGAGCTGCCCTTTCCATCTGACTCACGGGAGACGTCGCGAGCGCTCTCCTGCCTAGCAGAAAACACCTCACCTCACAGCTCCTGGCCTCTGGGTCCCTGCCAGCCCCCTGGGCAGCCCTGGCTTCCCGGGACAGAACTGGGAGAGCAGAACTGGGCTGGAGCCCGGCCATGGGTCCATGTCTGCCTGTGCCCATGGTGGCTTTGCTGGGCATTGAGGTGAGCAGGATGGGTCCCTGGTGCTCACTGCCGGTGTGATATTGATTTTTCAGCCCTCCAACTTGCAAATCTCTTCCTCCTGGTTCCCTCCTGTACACTTTCACTCCTTGGGCCAGTCCAGGACGTGAGCAGTCCCATCTGGCAGCAGGATGGATCCTTCCTTTCTCCTCCTGGAGCCAAGTGCACAAACATCCTCCTTTCTCTTTTCTGGACCTGGGCATCACGATCATGTCTCCCTTCTTAACTCTGTGTTCTCACCCCTCTAGGCTTTCTTCATCATCCATCCTCATGGGCTCATTTTCTTCACTGCCTGGATGCCATCCTGCCACAGGTTCACAAGACAAGCCCAGACCTTGGGGCTTTCTGTGTGAGAGTGAATTGAGTGAGTAGAGAAGGGGAAACCGAGGCATGCAGGGGTAAGTACTTCTTTCAGGGATACAGTGGGCTGGGAGAGACAAGCCAGAGCCTCTGTCTCACTGTGTCCAACCACAAGGCTGTTTGCATCATGACACAGAGGCGGGCCCTCCATCTGTCTGCTCCCCTTGTGCCCACTGCCAGAGCCTCAGCATCAGGCTCCCCCTGCTCCCTTAGGATGGGAAATGTTTTCCCTTTCCCCTCCCTTCCCTGCTCGCCAGTATGAGTCTGGTTTCCCCCCATGTGCTGCCGCCAAGCGCCTCAGGAACCACTGGAAAATGCATAAAAGTCCTGGGCAAGGCTGAGGGTTACTCACAGTCACAGCTGGATCCAGCTGCTGATTTAAAGCAACAGCACAGCCACACTGTGGGCATCCCAGGGGCACACATCCCCTGGGGAGAAGAGGGATCCTGATGAAGGACCCCTCCTCCTGTTCCCCAATGCTGTGGCTGTGGGGCCCATGTCACCCTGTCCCTGGGAGCACTGTGCCCTCATAGAGTGGCCTGGGGGCAGATTGGGTCTGCAGAGGACAACAGTGACTTGGGGACCCCTGAGCAGGGGTCTGGCCTGGCCATTGCCCTGCAAAAGCAACTTCCCCTTTTCCCCCATTTTTGGGAGAAATACTACAAATTACAGGGGATTTGATTCCAAGTAGGGCAGTGGGTGTTGCTTTTGACTATAGCTCAAGGTGTTTTGGCAGCCGTTGGTGTGAGCTGCCAAGGGCAGTGGAGCAGGAGAGAGTGCCCAGCTTTGGCAATGCAGAAAACCTCCTCCCACCACCACAACCCTGCTCTAGAGAGAGGCTCTGGGATGGAAATGGCCATGGGGCCCTGGGTTTAATGTATAAAACAACCCACCCTGTGCCCCGGGTCTGTTTTATGGCTCTGATAAGAATGGGCAAATGGAGGGAACTCTCTGGGGGGGAAAGGTGGCTCTCCTGGGCTTCCACATTGGACCTGGCTGCTGGTACATGTCTGCCCCAACCTCCCAGGTGGTGGTGTTCACTCAGCAATAAACCAGGGTAATAATTAATCCTAACTGCTCAGGGGGGTTTCTCTGAGCAAGGGCTGGGATGGAACCAGTGCCGGTCCCTCGTCATAGCCCTGAGCATCCTGCGTGGGTGCAGCCTCCCGGGATTATTCTCTACCTGCTGGCACAGCCTGAGCACCTTCAGGAAAGGTGCTTAGAAAATGAATGTGCAAGGATAAAGGGATGCCCTCCCTCTATCCTACTGCATCCAGGATGTTTGCTCAAGTGTTTGCAAAATCCTGACGTGGTGTGAGTCTGCCTCAGCTAAACAAACAGAGACTTTGGCATCCTGCTGCAGCCTCAGTCTCCCTCCCACCCCAGGGCAAGTTGCAGGTGAGTGGCTTAATAGAAGAACCTGAGTGTGTGACCACTCCATGCTGCCAGACTTAGGTCAGGGTGAGCCCTTGGTCCTGCTCCAGGCGCTCAGAGGTTCTGGGAGGAGAGGGCTGTTTTGGGTGTCCCCACAAGTCACAGGGCAACAGGACCTTGGCTTGTGTGGGAAACCCAGCCCAGAGACCAAGGAGTTGGCATGAGTGGCCAGGAGGTGTGAGACACTTGGAGAAGAGATGAGGATGATTTTGTGTGTGTATAATTTGCTAGAATGGAAATAAATCAGAAAACAACAAACACAAGAAAAAAACCTATAACAACAACAACAACAAAAAAACCAAAACCCACAACAACCCAAAAACTGTAGCAAAGAAACCAGGGCAGCTTTTACCAGAGAAACAAAACCCAAGCCATTAGTGGGAAAACATTGGCTGGGTCAACCTGCCACAAGCCAGTCTTCTGGGACTGCGTGAGCTTCATAAAGAAAGCTCACATCTTTCTTTGTACATCTTAATTCAGATCTACTTTGAAACGAAAAGAGGCTCTTGGAAAAAAAAAAAAGCATTGTGGGTTGCTTTGGGAACATCTATGTGGGCCACTTTGGTATCACTCATCCTTTCCCTTTGCCCCAGCTGATGTCCCTTATCCCCATTAGAAGCCATCCCCAAAGCCTCATATCCCCACAGGCTGCTTGCCCCCATCTCTGCTGGTGACACTGGGAGGGGTGCTCAGGCAGTGCCAGGTGTGTGGCACTGATTCAAACTGTCCCAGAATGGTCCTGGGAGCCAGGAGCTGTGGAGGTGGTTGGCTGTCTGGAGGAAGCCAGTGTCACCCTGTCCATGATTGGGGTGTCACCTGGGAAGGTCTGTGCTTTACCTTCCCCTTCTGCCTCCCTGTATAATACAGTGATAAAATGATGGGTTTTTATCTCTTGCAGGTCCCCTGACAGCTCTCACAGGACCCTGGTGGCTCAGCAAAGCTCAGAATATCACTGGCATTGTGCAAGGTGAAGGAGCTCAGCTTCCCCATGCCCAAGCAGCAGCTGCCACCCAAGAGCCCTACTCCAGACATCTGCAGCTCTGACAGTGGTGTTAAACAGGTACTCAGTGCCCCCAAATTTCAGTCTAATGGCTTAGACCTAAGAACTAAGATGCAAAGGAGAGCCATGGTGATGGATCCAGATGCTTTGCTGAAGGCAGGGGCCTGCTGGTGACTGGGTCTACTTGTGGCAAAGTGATGCTGTCCTCAGCTTGAGTTTCAGACAAATAAAAAAGTTCAGGTTTCTTTTTTTTGGATTTTGCTCTCAGCAGAGGATTGTGGTTGCTCGGGTAAAACCTGTTCTTGACAGACACTTTGAACAGGCAAAGAGAAAGTCTGTGGAATAGGATTTTTGGGGAAAAAAAAATGCCTTCAATTTTTCGTTTTAGCCTTCCTGACACCTTTCTACTTTCCCAGCATGAATCTGGAAGGTGTGAAAACTTGGGTTTGTCCTCAATTTTTCTATGTAATGGTGAACCAAATGTAAAAATAATGTCTCATCTTAAGACTTAGTCTTGAAACGGAAGCTGGTGGTGCCAGGGGTGCTGAGGACAGTGTCTGTCTCTATCACTAGTAGCCCCAGACCTGACACTATTTGGGTCTTTAATGAACATAAGTAAAGCTTTGCCCAGCCATCCCACCACAGCCTGCAGTGCTCTCACCCAGAAGCCCTGCATCTCTCCTGCCCAGGGACCAGTGGGAGAGGGCTCTACCTGTGCAGAGGGGGTTATTGGAGCTGAAACCTTGCACAACAGCACAGGAGCATCCGGGATGTCCCTGTACTTGTGGACCTGCTGTTTTCCTGCTCAGAAGCAGCCATTGGAGAGGGGGCATTGAGCATGGAGCATGGAGCATGGCTGGCAGAGGTCCCTGTGCAGGCTGCCAGGAACCCTCCTCGCCCCTTCCGTGCTGGAGCAGCACAGCCCCTGGGCCCTGGGGTTGCTGGCTGGATGTGCTGGTGTTGGGGGATCCAGAGAGCCTGCTGTATCACACACATTCAGCACCTGGGCATTCCCTGCAGCTCCAGCAGCTGCTCCAGGGCTGTGTTTTGGGTTTTACTCTATGTCCCTATGGCAGAGATGCTGCCATCCCTGTTCCTATCATGGTCCCAGGATATGTTGCAGGGAGGAGATGGTGGCTGCGGTTTTGGGGCTTTTCTGTTTCCATCCCTTTGTGCTGGTTTGTAAAGGGGAGGCTTTCAAATAGGGTCCTCCTCTATTGTGAGCCCCTCTTTGCAGAATGGGATGAATTCTGTGCACCCACCACCTCTGTGTTGCAGGTATGAGATGAGTCCTGACATCCTGCTCTGGTCAAGCTGCTACTTGGTGTAGGTCTCCATCCTTCCCCTGACACCCTTTCTCTGTGCATCTCAGCTGAGGTATTCTTGGGGCCATGAGTTCAGCAGATACAGACTTTTCTATAGCCAGTGGGAATAGATGGGAAGGTGTGTAGGGACCTTTGGTGTTGCTGAGGTTGTGGGGTGCTGCAGGGCTGGTGCAGCCTGTTTGAGCAGTGTTTCCTGGGGAGTTTTCACTGCTCCCAGGATGTGGAGCTGCAGGGCATGCGGAAAAGCGATAAGCCAAGATAAGGAGAAAGAAGCAGGTCTTGAGAAAGCAATGCAGCTCCCATCCCCAAACTGAGCTGGACTTGGGGGTTTCTTGGAGCAGAGCCAAATGCTGTTTGAGTAGCAAAGGTTGTGTGGGTCCCACAGCGTGTCCAGCCTGGGAACAGAAGAGCTTTTCCCACAAAAAATGCAATGTGTCTAGGAGGTTGTGAGAGCTGTGGGAGACCCTGTCTTTGACTGTGGGCAAAGGGACTAGAATATCTCTGCTTGGCAGGAAAGGAAATATCCCAAAGGATTTCCTGTAGGTTTCCCAGCTTGACTTTGTGGTTGTCACGAGCAGCTGGTGGGGTTGGGAGGACGACAAATAGGGGGACATCAGAAAAGGACATCAGGGGGACTGATTTTCATGGCTGAAGAAGACTCTGAACTGAAATGCTATATTTAAGAGGAAAGGAAGATTTTAAATCTGCTTCTCAAGGGGAAAGGGGATGTCCCATGCTGATGTGGCTGCAGCAGGGATGCTGGTGAAACACTGCTCTTGTTTCCAGGGTTAAAGGAAGAGTTTGGTGGTGGTGCTGGTGGAAATTTGACCCATGAGGCAGGTCATGGCATGCCAAGAAAGCACCTTCCTGCTGCAGAAACCCTTCCTTTCAACTCCCTGCAGCATCGGGTATGGGTCCCCACGTGTATGGGTCCTGGATAGAACATGGTGCCTGGTGAAGTGGGAGTCCTGGGCAGAGTGTTGGTCCCCGACAAGGTGTGGATCCTGCTTGAGATGTGGGGCCTGGGGAAGGTGTGGGTCACATGAAAGGTGAGGGTCCAAGGACAGGTGGTGGTCCTGGGGAAGGTGGATGTCCCAGGAGATGTGTGGCTCCATCGGTGCAGGAAAATCTGGAATTGGAATCTCAGTGAGAGAGGGATGGGCCCCTGCTCTCTTTTAATATTTATCCCTGTGTTAGGAGGTTAGAAAAGACCCACATTCCTGTTTCAGAGATCAAAACCCATCTGCCCAAAAGACCTCTCCTGGTGAGCACTGGGATCTCCTTCTCATAACTAGGATCCTTTGCAATTAACATCTGTGGGGCAAACCTAAGACACCCCAGAGACCAGCGCACTGGGTCCGGGGTACAGAGGACTCCCATCAGCAACGGGGAGAGTCCTCGGGGGGAATGTGGGGTGTCACCTTCAAAACTCTTCCCCTGCCCGCACTGTGGAAGGCTCTGCCTGCTGCAGTGGCTTGAGGGGGGGGGGGAGTGGAGGGGGAGGGCAAGAGTTAACCTACCTGCTCTGCCATCCCTCTCTTGGCTCCACCTCGAAGAGCGAGGGGAGGGAAAAGGGAAAAAGTAGGGGAAAAAAAAAAAAAAAAAAAAAAAGGAGGAGGAGGAAGAGGGCAGAGAGAAGCGCCCGGACCGCGGGCAGCCCCGGCCAGCAGCGGAGTGGCCGTCTCATCCTACTCCCAGCATGTTCCAGTGGTAAGTGACCGCCGGGGAGCCCCAGCCCCGTTCCTTCTCCGACTGAGCCTCCCCTGCCCTCCGTTCCCACCTCCCGGCACCGCCGTCCCGGAGCCAACGGGGCTGCAAGGTCCCCTTCCCACCGGGTGGCGGGACCCGCTTTCTTGACAGATTTTGGAGGGGTCCCCCCTTCCCCTTCCAGTCTCACCCCAGGACCTTCCAGGTCCCCATCCCACCGGGTTCCTCCCGCGAGGTGTCTCCTTGTCCCCATCCCACCGGTTCCCTCCCGAGGTGAGCCGCAGGAGCGGCTGGCAGGGAAAGCGCAACTTGGGCAGGCTGGGCAGGCTGCTGATGGGGAAGGGACAAAAGACGGCGTCTGTCCTCTGTGTCTATCGGTCCCCGTCCCAGGAGGGGGGGGACCTTCGCCTCGGCTTTTCAGAGAGCACTAAGGAGGGTCCTCCCCCACCTCCCCTAGGCCGGGGAGGTTCCCCCCAGCAAGGTTCCCTGCGGTGTCCGCTCCCAGCACAACCCTTGCCACATCCCGGGCTCCGGCTCCGGCGCACCGGAGCTCCGGCCCGGCGTCATCCGGGATGGGATTAGCGGGCAGGGGCGGGCGGTGAGAGCACCGCTGCTTCTCTGGGAATGCTCTTCCCAGCGAAAGGATGGTTTATACGGTGGGGCCGTGGGGCAGCCAGATCTGCCCCGTGGGGACCCTGTCCTACGGCAGCGATAGCCCGCGTGGGGCAGATGCCCACGGTGTGTGTGTACTGGGGGAGGGACGAATCCAAGGTTTCTGCCCTTGCCTGTCCCCCAGCCCTGAGATTTTACCACCTCGTAATTAAACCGGACATTTTACATTAAAAGGGAACGTGTTCCCGCACATCCCGGGACTTGGGACAACTGTCGTGACTTAGGACTCTGCGTGGCGCTTGCACCCAGCCGGAGCGAGCTGCTTTTGCAGACTTTTGGTGCTTTCTGTCCAGCACCTGCTCCTAGATGAGATGCCTTCTCCCAAGCCCTTGGCACAGTCAACAGAAAGAGCTCTATGCTGGTGGTGTCTCGGCCGGCTCCGTGACTGGATCTAATTGAGGGGCCAGAAAAATCCAAATAAATAGATAGCTCTGGCCGATCAAAGAGGTTTTCATGCGGATCAAAAGTGGCTGTGTTCCTCTCCGGGGACCGGGAATGGACAGCCTCCGTCTCCTGGGGCCTCGCCTGCCCCACAGCATCACCACCTGAAAGGGAAACTGCCCACTTCTAATTTGGGGGTTTAAATTTAACCGCCCGGGGCGCCGCCGGCGGTGTCGTGGCCTTCTCACAGGGAGGCTTTTGAGATTTTTCCTGGTGGAGGATAGGGAAGAGGGGGGAGCTGGTTGGGACCTTTCCACGCTCTCTCGATGGTACCAAAACCCCCGGTTGGGGCAGCCAGTCCCTGCTGCCACCGGTGGGAGCCCCGCCGGGGTGGGCAGGGGTTGCTGTCCTCCTGTCCCAGGCTCTTGGGGACGCTGCCGGGGACAGGCTGGGCGTTGTGCCCCAGAGCAGGACGCTGGGGCTCAGCAGGGTGATTTCTCGGTGATGGCAGTCAATCTGAAGCACCTTCTTTGCCTCCTTCGACGTGGTGGCTCTTGGGGTCTTCAGAGAGCACCTCCCAGCTGAGGTGACCACACAACAGAAATACTCGAGATCAGGAAGAACCCCCGCATGCTTCTTTTCACTCTTCTGCCCCGCAAAATCTTTCGTTTGGTGTGGCATTTGCTTACAGTTGTGGCTCAGGATCCCAACAGTCCCCATTGCTTTCCTGCCACTGGAGGGACAGGGTATCTGTGGGGCAGAAGGCACGGGGCTCACAGCTCCTGGGGGATCAGGTGGTGCCCCCACAGCCTGTGCAGTCAGACCTACAGGAAAAGTCCCAGATGGATGTTTGTAACAAAGCTAAAACTGCCCTTTGCACCAGTGAGAACTGGTAATCCATGTTCACTGTAGGGAGGTGTAAGTTTCTGTGATGCTGTGGAACAACTCACTGACATACCCAGATGTACCCAGGCTACCCAATCCTCCACCTCTTGACAAAGCACAGAAATCTCCCGTCACCCTCAGGGCAGTGTCTGCTTCCCGGTCTGAAATCAACAGCAGTGACCTAAGGAGGGTAACACGGAGGAGAGTGGCTCCATGCAGCTCCTGTCTATGGTGGGCAGGGCCAAGGGTGGGGCCATCTGTCCCAGCTAGTGACAGCTGTACCTATGCAAATTTTTTACAGTTATTTCAGTAATTACCTGCCCATGGTTTCTGGGGAACATATGGCCAATCCTTCTGGCTGGGCATGTTATCATCTGTTGTCCTTGGGGTGATGGGGAGTGCAAGGATGAGGTGGGAGAGGCTGGTGTAGGATGGGATAAGGTGGGATAGGGTAAGAGCCAGGCTTGGGGTGTCAGGATGGGACCGGGGTAATTGAGGTTGCTATACAGGGGTGGCCAGGTTTATTTCTGCTGCAGTGCCAGGTACTGATGAAGAGGTTTTAAACATGGCTTTGGCTGTGCAGGGGTTAAAGGTGCCACTGTATTGGACCAAAGAGTTCCTAAGAATAAGCTCAGAGCTGTGTTGCTAGGGCTGGAGAGGGTTAAGGGAATGGTGAGATCTAATCTGTACTGCTCCCTCATCAGTCTTGGATGAGTGGCCACATATAAAACTGGACAGGGAATATCTATCCATTTACCCGTAATTACTTATTTCCACGCTGGCTCTCACAGTCCATGCTAGTGATCACAGTTTTCCCACGTAAACACAGGGCTGAAAAGTGCTTTGTACTTGAGGATGAAGCTGCTCACAAAAGCTCCTGGTTCTCCTGTTTGCCATTGAGGTGACTCCTGTGTTTCAGAGTGGCCAGAGTCCCCTAACACAATGCTCTCCACTGCCATGGGGAGCCTGAGGGGCACCAGGGCATCCCATCAAGCAAGTGCTTTGGTGCAGCCTGTGTCCCAAAACCCCAGCAGCTTCCTGGCAGCACTGATAACAATCCAGTCCCCAGGGCCAGGAGCATTTCAAAGCTTTTTAAAATTTTTTTAGACTGGAAATTACTTCGGTTTAATGTTTCAGATTTCAGCACCAAGCTCCTTCTCTGGACTATCCCAAAGTGAAGGTCCCATCTGTTTGGTAGAAATGACCTTGAATCTTTCTGGCTCTCAACAGGGAGCAGAAAGCCAAGGGGCTGTCTCCAGTTGGTGTCACATGAGCTGGGACATGCTTCTGTCACCAAGAGGATGAGTGTAGGGGAGCTGTGAAACGGGTGTCACATCCACCTTCTTTGGCTTCCCAGCCAAGGTAGGCTGCAGGCAGGGAATGGGGCTCCAGAGGCCACTGGGCACCAAGCGTGTCCCCTCCATGTAGGAGCAGCCAGGGTCAGGGCTGCCACCGGATCCTGGTAGGCACATGGAGCCCAGCTGCCATCCTTATTTGCACATATGATGTCCTGAGGCAGTTGGAGCAAGCAGGATGGAGGCAAGAGGAAATTGGTGCAGATGTGCCAGCTGTGGAGGGGGGGACGGGTGCTTGGGGGCAATGTGGTGCAGATGGGCAGAACAGACAGTTCCTTCTCTGCAGCAGCAGCAGCAGGGTAAGAACCCCCCCTTTTAACTGTGGAAAAGCTGGCGGGGGAGGCAGCTGCCCATCAAAAAGTGATGGGACACAGATTATGAGCATCCCATGATCTCCTCTCAGGAGGTGTTTGTGCAGACAAGCCTCTTATAGCCTGCAGTTTCCTTTCCTTAACCCCCTACCCAATCTTGTCCCTTTAGGAAGAAGACCATCTACAAAACCGTTTGCCTTTCCTTCTTGCTGGTGATCACGGTGACGGTGCTGCAGCGGGGTATGGCCCCCAGCCAGTTCATGCAGGGCCAGCAGCAGAAAGAGCTGCCCCCTCCAGAACCCCTGAAAACACAGAAGAGAGACAATGCCTTCTCCATCACCAGCACTTTCTGGAAGAGCAAGAAGGAGAAAGGTCCTCTGAAGGAGGAGGAGAGCATTACAGCAAAACAAGCAAAATCCTGGGATGTCACCACTACCAACTGCTCAGCCAACCAGAACTTCAGCAAGGTGGATTGGTTCAAAGGTCTGGAGCCCAACTTCCAGCAGTTCCTGCTCTACCGGCACTGCCGCTACTTCCCCATGCTGATCAACCACCCCGAGAAGTGCAGCAGAGATGTCTACCTGCTCATTGTGGTCAAGTCCATCATCACACAGCATGACCGCCGTGAGGCCATCCGGAGGACCTGGGGCCAGGAGAAGGAGGTGGATGGCAAGAGGATCAGGACGCTGTTCTTGCTGGGCACAGCCTCCAAAGAGGAGGAGAGAGCCAACTACCAGAAACTGCTGGATTACGAGAACCACATCTACAGGGACATCTTGCAGTGGGATTTCCTGGACAGCTTCTTCAATCTCACCCTCAAAGAGGTCCATTTCCTGAAGTGGCTGAACATCTACTGTGACAACGTCCATTTCATCTTCAAAGGTGATGATGATGTGTTTGTGAGTCCTAGCAACATCCTGGAGTTCCTGGAGGATAAGAAGGAAGGAGAGGACCTCTTTGTGGGGGATGTCCTCTATAAAGCCAAGCCAATCCGGAAGAAGGAGAACAAGTACTACATTCCCAGTGCACTCTACAACAAAAACAGCTACCCACCCTATGCAGGAGGTGGGGGCTTCATTATGGATGGATCCCTGGCCAAGAAGCTGCACAAGACCTCGGAGACACTGGAGCTGTACCCCATTGATGATGTCTTCCTAGGGATGTGCTTGGAGGTCCTTAAAGTATCACCTGTTGGGCACGAGGGCTTCAAAACATTTGGCATTGTGAAAAACAAGAACAGCAAGATGAACAAGGAGCCATGTTTCTTCCGGAGCATGTTGGTGGTCCATAAACTGCTGCCTCCAGAGTTGCTCCAAATGTGGGACTTAGTCCATAGTAACTTGACATGCTCAAGAAAACTCAATGTCCTTTAGCTTCAGTCTCTCTGGAGAGCTGGAACTGGAAGGGCTGGGACCAATCCTTGCTCTGGGGTGGGGTGAGCCTCTGCTGGTGGCACACAAGTTCTTTGGGGGCAGCTCCCTCTGGGGCGAGGAAGGCAGAGACACTGCGCTCATGGGCATGGTTTGCATTAGTGTTTGTTCCTGTACTGTAATGTGGTTCACTTATCTCCAGCTGGGTTGGGGGTTGCTGAAAAAGAAGACAGAAAAAAAACCAGCAAACTAGCAAATCTAGCACAAAATGGAGAGAGAGAGAGAGAGAGAGAGAGAGAGAGGGCAGAGAGGTTTGTGCTCTGCTTTAGGTACCATCTCCACTGGAATTGCAGGGTGGGGGTAGGCAGGGAGGGATGTAGCATAGGCATCAGTTTTTGGAGACGTTCGGGGTCTGGGGAACCCCCTTCAAAGGGAGCTGAGCAGTTTAAAAGCATGTGAGCCCCCCCAGGATTCAGAAATCAAGGGGATTTCATTTGTTATCTCAAATTTCTCCTCTGTGCAAGGATTTAGTGACAATGACCCTGAGCACATTAAGTTCACCCCTGCCCAAGTCCGCTTTGTTTCAGCACTGTTCAGCTGGGCAAAGGGACTCTCCTCCAAGGCCAGACGGCCCCCCCCTCCAGCTCCAAGACCCCATTAGGTCTGCAGGGTTTCAGCCAGGCAGTTGAGGGCATTGGGGTCTTAGTCCCCAACAGAGGGTCCCAGATGACAGTGGCTTCCAGTCCCAGGCCAGGCTGTGCTCGGCTCCCCAGCCCCTCTCCTGGCCTCCATGTGCGTGCACTTGGAGGAATGCACCCAGATGAAATTCCTCAGGGATTTGTTCCTCCTGGCAGGAAAGGGAAGGGATGAGGCAGCTACTGTTGCCTGTGGCCAAGGAAGAAGCAGAGAAACTTGGTTGACCCCAGCAGCTGGAGTGGCCCATTGTTTCATCACACCCAGGCCCCTGATTTGGGTGGTGGGGCCTCTTATTGCAGCAGGGGTGCTCTGGTGGGTGCAACCTCAGAGGGGGACAGCAATCCCCAAAAGACCCTGTGTGTGGCTGCTTTGGGCTTGGCCCCAGTTTTGCAGTGAATATGGTGCTCAGAGCAGGATCCGAAGGGGCAAGGTGAAGAACATCTGCTCCTCTCAAGGTAGTTGCAGTGTTTATTCTACAGGATAAGGCCCAGAAGCATGGTATCATGAGACATGGCTCTTTTTGTTTTGGGCTGAAAGGGCCACTGAAGCTGTCAGGAGGATCCCTGAGCCAGCTGCTGTGATGGAGAATCCCTGACAAGGAGAGACATGTGGCCACACATGGGGCCACAGATGCTTCCAGCCACCGACTGCATGCGTGGGCAAAGCCACAGGCATGTGCAAAGCCACACGTGTGCATGGGTGCTGCTGTGCCAGCTCCCAGGCACAGGCTCTGCACATGCAGATGTCCCCCTGCACAGTGCCCACACACCCTGCTGTCCCCACACACAGGGGACACACAGAGCCATGGGCACAGCTCTGATAATGCACAGTGAAACAGGCACATGTGCACGGTCTCTCTCTCTCTCTCTCCCCCTCTCTGGTGCCAGACATTGAAAGGAAAAAATGTCGTCTACCTCAAAGGTCCCCCTGTGCAGTGCCTTTTTTTCCTTCCCTTTTCTTAATGTGTCTTGGAAATGGGCCCGTTTCATTTGCTCTGAGTCTGTATGTTCCCCAGGTTAGAAAACAAACGAAAAAAAGGGAATAAGCCAGCCAAAAGAAGGCACCCTCATGCCAAGCCACACCACTTCTCGGCAAATGTCTCCCTTCTGCTCAGAGGAGCTGCAGCTTTGAAGAGGAGGAGGAAAAAGAGCCTGTTGCTGCCCTGGGCTCAGCCATTGGTACTGGGGTAAGCAGATACTGTGAAATTTGATTGACAATGCACCCAGCAGGGCCGGGTCCCTGGGCAGAGCCCTGAGGGCATTTTCAGTGCCTGTTGGGCTCAGGCAGCAAGCACACAGCACTCCTTTGCTTTCCCACTCCCTCCCTCCTTCCAACAGGAGCGAGTTCAGAAATAGTTTCCAAAATAACACCTCTGTAATTTATGGCAGGTACAGTACATTGGTCTGTATATTTATCCTACATACAGGGATGGCTCTCGCTCTCTGTAGCACTCCATATGGCGAGCCAGGGCTTCGTGCAGAAATCTCTCAGTGTTGTTCTTCACCTGGTGGGACCTGTACAGAGAAACCTTGTAGATTTGGTGAATATTCTAGTTTCTAAATAAAAGTTAAAAGGAGAAGAAAAAGAACCATAGCCAAGTGCTTGCCTTGTATCATTGCAAGGGGGGGGTTGAGAACTGGTAATGGGCAGTGGCAAAACTGCTGCTTAGAGCAAGCACCTGGGGCTTTGGCTGCCCTGTTCCAGCTTGGCATGGCTGCCTGCAGAGCCTGGCGTGGTATTTAACAAGGGCTGGTGGATAATTTTTCTCTTCCATGCATTCTTCCAGCTAGAGCTTCAGCCTGTCTTAGTGTCCTGCAGCAAGGAGCTCCTTACCTCACCCTCCTGCAAAGAGCAGTCCCAGCATGTATGGAAACTCACCTGTTCTGTTAAACACCCTCCTCTCCGTGCACTGCAGGAGATCACCACCTCACTGTCCCTGTCACCCTCTCCATGGCAGGATGGTGCTCACTGCCTTTTCCCCCCCAGCCAAATCACCACCACACTTCCCGTGGCCATTGAGCAATAGGATCATCATAGGTCAGCAGAACCCAGAGCAGTGGAAGCCACGTCTGCAGGGACCAACCCACATCAGGTCTGAACCTGGCTGGAGTGCAGAGGAACACCATGGGTAAGGCACACCTCGGTGTTGGGGCAATGGTGACATGGGTGGAAAGGCCAGCAAATGGGACCAGGACATGCTGGACTCAGCAGGATGGGCCACCTCCCTCTGAGACAACCTTCCCTGGGGCACCAAAAATTTCGCGGGTGGGGACAAAAGGCAAGTGATGAGTTATCCCAGGTGTGGCTACTCTTGCCCTTTCCCTCTCCTATGTGACCCAGGGCTGTCTCCTCCTGCTGTGGGACTCTTCCACAGGGAAGCAGAGGGAGAGAACACTCCAGCCAGGGCTCCAGAATGGGAGCAGGCTCCATGCTCCGGTGAGGAAGTGAGGCTGGGGAGGGGATGAAGAGGATGCCGCAGTCCCCACATCCCCTTGTTCAGCCTCCTTCACATTCAAGGAGGTGCCCCAAAGCCCTGCGGGCTCTTGGCAGACCATCACCCCCTCCTCAAGGCGGCGAGGAGACCGCGAAGCCCCTCCCGCTCGGGGCCCGGTCCGGCGGAGCCCGCTCTCCCCTCAGGGAAGCGGAAGGCGGGCGGGTGCTGCCCTCCCGCGGTCGGCATCGCTGCCGCCCTCCGACCATTTGCCGGCGGGGCTCGGTCGGTGGCTCTAAAATGGCTGATGGTTAACGGGCTGGAGGGAAGGACACCCAGACCCCTCCAGGTGAAGCAGCAGCACCCTCAAGCCAAAAGCAGCCACTCGTCCACTGGTTATTAAAGACTTTACCCTTGGAGAACCCCTTCCTCTTCCAGTGCTGCATGTTGGGAATGCACAAGTGCAGATGACAAAGTTCAACAAGGCAAAGTGCCAGGTCCCCCACTTGGGTCTCAACAGACCCATGCAATACTATGAGCCTGTGGAAGTGAGGTTGGGAAGGTACCTGGTGGAGAAGGACGACCCATAGCAGGCTGAGCATGGGCCAGCAGTGTGCCCAGGTGGTCAAGGCCAACTGCATCCTGGCTCTAATCTGCAGTAGCACAGCCAGGACTTAAGAGGTGACTGTGCCCCTGTACTCAGCCCAGAGGCCCCACCTCAAATATTGTTTTGAGTTCCTTACTCTTAGGACATCAAAGTGCTGGAGCATGTCCAAACACAGGTGATGAAGCTGGTGAAGGGGCTGGAGAAAAGTCCTATGGGGAATCTCTGAGGGAACTAGGTTTGTTGTTTAGAAAATACTGACCAAAGACTTCATCTTTGGTCTCTTAAATGGTAAGACAAGAGGAAACAGATTGGAGCGGTGGTGGGGAGACTCTTCCTGGATATTAGGAAGAATTTGTTGACAGAAAGGTTTGTCAAGCACTGGGACAGGCTGCCCGCAGAAGTGGAGTCACCCTCCCTGAAGGTATTTAAAATTTAAGACATGTAGATAGGGATGCCAAGGGCCATCATTTAGCACTTAGCAGTGCTAGGTTAATATTCAGACTTAATGTTATAGGCATTGTCCAACTAACATGATTCCATGACATGAGCATTTGCAAAGCTGCAGGGGTTTTGCATGGAAATAAAGTATTAAGTGTGGGTACCACACACCAGCCAGAGCTGAGGCTTATGGTCATTTGCCCACTGGCTGGGAAGTAACAGCCCAGAGGACAGGGTGGCAAGGCACAGGCACTTCACATTTGAGCCTGCACATACCTGTGCCCAGGGAAACCTGGTGCTGAGCTAGTGTCCTGCAGCCAACACTGCCCAAATTAAATCAGAAGAGCAGATGCTCCCATATTTTCAGTGCTCCCTCCTTTCTGCAGCCACATGCAACAGTCACTCAATAGTAGCACTGCCCAGCAACTGCAATTGCAGGATACCAGCCAAGCACCTGGCTTGAAGAAGAGGCTGATGAGGCCTCTACCACTCATACCAAGCTGGTGTAACATCACAAGACATGGGTTCAGTCAGGACACCAAGTCTGTAACTTACCTTACATTTCAATATGTTTGCTTCAGGCTAAGGGATAAGAAGAGGAGACAATTTGGAATGAAGCACAGGAGGCACATCTCTAAGAGTGTGATTGAGCTGCAGGGCCTTGGTACAAGATCTGATTTACTCAATTGTTAGAAAAAAAAAGTAAAAAAGCAATTGGCTAGCATGCAACATTACATACATCTTCAGTAAAAAAAAATATGGTTGTGGACACAGGGATTAACCTCAGCCATGGAATTCCTCTCCCTTCTTCCTTCCTGCAAGCACTCCAAGCACAGCACACATACATTGTTGGGGACTGACGCAGGTTACAGCAAAACAGGACACTTGCTGCTGCCAGTGATGTTCATGACCTTAAGAGAAGGCAGCTCAAGACTTATTTGTCACAGTCCTGCTTCATTCAGTGGTACAGAAGTAACACGAACCAGTTTAGGTCCTTTAATCTGTCCAAGACAGGGTGCTGAAGCACAAATGATAAAACATTCTGCATTTTTACAGCAAAAATGCTACAGAAGTTTATAGGAAAAAAAAATTTTGTACATGGGTAAAACATTATAAATTCAAGACAACTCACAGACAAGGGGTAAATTCCCACATCTATCACTTTTTTTTTTTTTAAAAAGTTCTTTGAATAAGCAAGCAGTCAAAATGGCTTGCTCTCTCTTCCTTGAAATGAAAATTTTATCTTCCAAGTGGCTCACAGTACTGCTTTGCATCTTGGAATGTCCTCCGAAGGCTCCGCCAAGAGAAAAGGAGAATAAAAACCCCCGGAGTCCTTTCAGATAGTCTCAGAGAGCAGAAGGGAAAGGAGAGGGGAACTTTATTCAAACTTTATCTTCTTCCCTTGTGGCTTGTGATCTCCACCTCCTCCTCTACCTCCTCGGAAGCCACCTCCTCTACCTAGAAGGAAAATTAGGTCAAGAAGCAGAGTTACAGGTACCTTCCAAACCCATCCTGATTCCTATCAGGTGCTCTCTGGTGGCACCACACCAATCCTTCCTTAGGAGGAAGCCCCCTTAGAACAGCATCATTTGTCTCTTCTTACCTCCAAATCCTCTGCCACCACCTCTGCCACCAAATCCACCTCTTCCTCCTCGGCCTCCACCTCTGCCACCACGACCACCAAATCCACCGCCAAATCCACCGCCACGCTGAAATTCACCCTTTGGTTTGGCAAAATCAAGGATCACTTTGTTTCCATCTATCTCTCCATCCTCCATGGCTTCTTTAGCTGCTTTGGCATCTTCCGGGGAGCTGAAGTCCACAAACCCAAACCTAGGAAACCAGTAAGAGAAAGAAACAAACTCCAGGAGCTGTAGCACCACCTGCAGGTACTCGATCACAATCACCCCTTCAGAAACAACACCTGCAACCAGCCACAGGGGAACCAGGAGACTGTTGTTTGTAGAACAGCAGTGGCTCATCACAATCGATGGAGCACATTGTGAGTTTGCCAGTACTGAACAATTAATATTCTTCTCGTGCGAATCCATCAGCTGCCATGGATTTGGTGGCAGGAAGGAGCTCATTGAGAAGTGAGCACAGGCTGCCCTCTATGAACAGACCCAAAGCTGCAACCTTGTTCTCTGGTCCCATACAATGTAGCTTCAAAGAATCCACCATGTGAGCATTAAAACACCCTGCACTACATGAAGTGCTTAAGGTGAGGTGTTTTGTAGCAACTGAAATAACCCCAGGTGACGTTTAACATACCCTTTAGATGATCCAGTATCTCTGTCTGTGACTATTCTAGCACTTATTGAGCCTTCAAATGATTCCCTCAGCGTTTCCTCCGTAGTATCCTCAGAGAGGCCTCTGACAAACAATGTTTTGCTTTGTTCTGTGGAAAGAGAGAATCAGATTCAGAATATGAGCAAGGGAATCATTAGCTTCTTCACACTGCATCCAGTCTATTGGCTCCTAAAGCTAAGGTGTAAGAAACAGTTCAGACACTTAAAGCTCTTAAATACTTTTTCAGGTCTGCAGTTAGAACCCGATGTCAAACTATCTCCATTAGCACACCTGACACTGTTCAAGAGGATTTTTTTTTCTCTTTCCCCCATTTTTTTTCTTTTAACAGGACGCTTGCATATTGTTAATAAGGATATTAACTGGACAGACACTGCTGGATCAGCACTTGACTATCTAGAGGACTTCGGTAATAGTTTCATCAGCATTTCAGATAATCAGTCATCATATCCAGCATGCTTGCTTACGATGCCAGTCTTTGACTCCACAGGCATACTCTTTTTTTCCAAGCTGCCCCGAGTTTGCATAAATAGCACACTCCTGCCATAGCTTTCTCAGGATCAGATGATCAACCATGGAACACTTACGATTAAATCCTCCTCTTGCATTCATGGTTCCTTTCTGCCATGCTGGTGCACTGAACTCCAGTCTGATGGGTCTGCCTTCAATCTCTGTGTTGTTACAGGAATTCAATGCCTCCTTGGCGTCCTCAGCTGTGGGAAATTCTACAAATGCATACCTATTTGGAGAAGATACCAGTCAGCACACAGGATCTGTGGAGTAAAGTCATTTACAATTCTAACTCAGGAGTGAGGAAAAAGGCACAACGTACCCTTTAGGCCTGCCCTGGTTGTTCTGTGGCATCTTGATGGAAGAAGCTTTCTTAAACAATTCTTGGAGAGTCTCTTCTGAAGCAGCATATGAAAGATTGTTGACAATTAAGGTCTTTGACTCTCCACCTCCTATAGAGAAAAAAAAAGCACTGTAAGTTCATGTCTGGAGGAGAGCTTCCTCTTCCTCTAGGCATATACTCCTCTTTAAGTCAGTGCAGTTGTTCCCTCCTCACTTCAAGGTGAAGGACAAGGCCAAGTGCAACACTGTTTTGGTCACCTAGACTAGTTGCCTCCTCTTTCCCCTTCTCCAACACATTCAGTGGAGACATAGGACACACCAGGGATTCAGAGCACAAGTTAGGCAAAAGGTTCTTCCTTGATGTTTTATGATTTTCCTGCAGTGCTTTGAGTTGTCCATCCCTGAAAACTTCTGAAACAAGTGGAACTAGATCCTAAATATAATTTTCATGCATGTTATTGATAAGAAAAAATACCTTTCTGATGATCTTGATGGCTCTTCTCACCAGTGAAGTCAATGACCATGGTACGACCATCAATCTCTGTGCCCCGCTTCTCCTCCAGAGCTTTATTTGCTTCAGCTTCTGTTTTAAATTCAATATAGGCCATCCTACAGCACAGAACAGAACATAAAAAAATGTTTTCTTTCAGTAAAGACTAAATTAATAGGGCAATGCTTCAAAAACTCTTATTTTCAGTACACCTAATGCAGCAGATCCCTTAGAGGTACATTAAGGACATAAGTTTATCAAAATATGGCAAGAGTCTGAGAAAAAGCCAACACCCAACAGTCCTCAGTGACATACCCTTTGCTGCTCCCCTCCTTGTTCATTACTATTCGGACTTCTGTTGCATTTTCAAACACCTCTCTGATTTCATCTTCAGTTATGCGGTAGGGCAGGTTCTTCACAAAGAGTGTTCGAGCATCTCTCTCTGCAAAGGGGGAAAAAAAAGCTTCCTTCACATTACCAGCTAAAAATCCCTTTAGCTACCCTGCCTGTTCACTGAGAACCAGAGTGAGCTGATCCAGCAGAAAGTAAGCTACAATAGGCATTTAAATTTTCCAAGGCTGAAAAAGTGAAGTACAACGGCCTAATTAACCATCATAATAGCTGTATTATTATGACAATTAATTAGGGCACTGCTGTACTTTTCTTAACCCTGTCCTAAAGCTCCAGGAAGAGCTACATTTCTCCTCAGATCCCCCAATATGCACTCTTTGTTTGGATTATGTTTTCAGATACACTGGTCTGAACTTGCCTGTCCATATATTAGCATTTGAGCCAAAACAGATAGATCTGTCTTAAAAGAGCAGAACAGCAGCCACCATTAACACTGCAGGCCTGCTCCAAGGCCCAGTTATGTCAGGTCTTCTTTGGTGTGTACAGGCATTCACATACCTTTCTTATTTTCTTTAATTGTTTCCTTGCTCTTTGCTTTTTCCAGTTTGATTTCAGAACCCATTAATTTCTTTCCATTCATCTGGAGAGCTTTATCCAAATCTTCAGCAGATGAGAAGTCTACATAGCCAAATCGCCTGCAAGAAAAGTAACACAAGCATTTAAGTTGATCCATCTCTTCCAGCAGGTAACACAAACAGAAACCCAGAAACAGAGAGGTCCCCACTGGCCAAGTCAAAGCTTTAATGCAATAAATGCTAACTGGCCCACAGCCAGCACAACAGTAGAGAAGATCAGCTCTGTACTGAAGCAAAAGGACTCCTTCCAGTGAGACCCATCTGAAAAAGCTGCAAGCCACCCAGTACTATACCCTTATCAGTACCATGCCTATCAAAGCAACCACCCTGGCATCTTGAAGGCAATCAGCATCAGCCCAGCTACATCTCTCTAAACAAATTCCCACCAGGCAGCAAAATCCTACTGAGGAACTCACTTGGAAGAACCAATTCTGACATCCATAATTTCTATATTCTTCTTCCCGAAGAATTCTCTGATGCCACTCTTCAGTTCTTCAAACTCCTTGTTGGGGGACAAATTTCCCACAAAGACAGAGAAGGTTGAAGTGGGTCCTGTTGCTGAAAAATAAGAAAGTTGTTTTTATAAGGCAGTTAAAAGACTGGAAGTCAGATTCCAAACAGCTTTAGCACATCAGTTTCTGCTTAGAAGTGACATCACAGTTCAGTATTAAGTCCCTTATAATCATCATCTGTGCAGGGGGAAAAAAAAAAGTCATTACTCAGCATCCTGTCCCTTCAGCTGTGTCCCACCCAACACATGTCATTTGATGACCACACACCTACCTTCTGTCTTCTTTTTCTTGGCCTCTGGTGCACTTTTATTGGCCATTTCTTTCTTCCTCTTTCCAGGTGCTTCCTTGACTGGTTCTGTAATAAAAAACCAAAACCAGCACTGTAATAATTGTACAGAATTGTGTTTCCTACAGTGGATATACAGAAGAGGATTGATCCTTATACCAGTCATAAGCAATACTTTCTGCTCAGGCATCTTTCCAATTATTGGAGAGTTATGGTCACAAAAACATTGAAACTTACTTTCATCCTCACTTTCCTCCTCGGCATCATCTTCATCCTCCTCCTCTTCATCCTCATCTTCCTCATCATCTTCTTCATCTTCCTCATCTTCAGATTCTGCCTTAGCTTTCACTGGTGCAGCCTTTGCTAGAGTAGTTTTCTTCACCTGAACAGGGGTTGTGTCCATGGCTTCATCTTCAGACTCTGAAACAAGATGAGCACAAGATTTCAGACACATTCAAGATTAAGTCCCCTTTGAAACTAAGAACAGAAAAGCTCAAGGTGAAAAAGTGTTCTTTGTAACTTGTGAAGACTGAATGTTCTCAAAAAGCAAATTTACTATATTTAGTGCTTATAAAAGCTGCCCTTTCCTCAAGGTTTCATGGTTTAAAAACCAATACCCTAAGATTAAAAAGAAGTTTTACCAGCACTAGGGAAACGAACACCTCCTCAACCACTTCTGATGGACACTGGTAAGTTAAAACCAGCTGGGCAATACATGAAGACACCCACACTCTGCATCATTCCCATTAATCCTTTCAGTTCCCCATGTTCCTTATATGCATTTATTAGTTTACATCTTCTAATTTTTTAAAAAAGTCAGATGTTGTTCTGCTAAATCCCACATACCATCATCATCTTCATCCTCCTCATCCTCCTCATCATCCTCTTCTTCAGATTCCTGCTTTGCTATCACAACTGCAGGCTTTTTGGCTGGTACTGCTGCAGGTTTTTTGGCTGCAGGCTTCACAGGCATCGGTGGTTCCTCATCTGCAAAAACAGTACAGCAAATGGTTATTTAGCCTTTAACCTTACTACAAAGTACTTGACTTCACTATATGGAATAGATAATCTATACATTTGGGAAGTTTTAAGTCTCAGCTTGATAGGATGCCAAGACATAAAGATAAACAATAATATTAGAAGGGTTGGACCAAATGATCCTTGAGGTCTCTTCCAACCTGACATTCTATGAAATTTCTAGTATATAAACTACCACAGTAAAGTTCCTTTTTTTTTCCCCACAAGATTTTTGCAAAGATAAAACAAAACAAAACAAAACAAAAGTTTAGGAAACTAGATGATGTTTCATATGCTGTGTGTAATGCAGCTGCAGCCCAAATTCTCCCTTCACCAGTTCCCCAAATTTCCTTCCTCACTGCCTTTTAGTCAATTAATCCCTCTCCAGACTATATAACCACATTAATTTTTCAATTCCAAACATACTCAAATGCAACAACTTGACTGAAACAGCTTCAGTCAACTTATACAAGGATGGACACATCTTTTAAGTCACTTACCAGATTCCTCATCATCTTCATCATCCTCATCTTCCTCATCCTCCTCCTCCTCCTCCTCCTCCTCGCTCTCTTCTTTCTTGGCATTCTTCCCATTTTTTGCTCCTTTGGTTAGGACAGCAGCCTTTTTAGGTGATGGAACAACAGCCTTTTTAGCAGGAGTGGCCACAGGTTTCTTAGCAGGGGTCACTGCCTTTTTGGCAGGGGTGGCAGCCTTTCTTGCAGGGGTGGCTGCCTTCTTGGCTGGTGTAACTGCTACTTTTTGTTGTTTCTTCTGAGGGATCATCTGAAATACACATCAATGTAAACTCTTATGCTGCCTCTGAAAAACTATGACTTCCATATCAGACAAATATCAGGCAACTGCAACCTAAAGCATGTTCTTCTGACAGACTTAAAATTAATTGTTAAAGTAACCAAGTTATTAAGAAACCGTAAAGTTTACAGTAAGATTACCCACAATTTCAACAGATCTCTCATGGAAAATTAAAGCATCCTGAAGCAAGAGCAGTGACCTCAAGTAGCATTCAGCAGCCTGAAATTTTCAGTCTTGCATATTACTCTGTGTGATAATAACCTTTTGCTGATGCTCCACTGGAATCATTATTCATCCACTTGCTCACCAGTACTAGGAACAGCTATAATATCCCAGCAGTCCTTCCAAATACTTCAAGTACAAACTATCAGCTGGTTTTACCCACCCTGCTTTCCTCAGTTGCAAGCCTGTTTATTTGTCAGCCAAGCCAGCAGATGCTAATTGTTCGTTAAGAGCCACTTTCTTTGTGCCTTCCAACCCCCATGACCCTTTCACAACACGTGCACACTTTTGATTTCATTCCCAGCCTCATCACCTCGTCTCCGCTGCTTTCCTCTAGCTCAGAGGACTCTTCTTCCTCGCTCTCCTCAACCTTTTTGGGAGGAGGAGCCATTTTTTTCTGTTTCATCTGATTCTTGGGAGTCTGAAAGAGAGAGCCAGCTGTTAGGCAGCGTTTTATTTCCCTGCCGGGAAGCAGGCACCACATTTAAGACTCCGAATCCCCCCGACCCCCCCAGCGCTGCTACCGGCGGACAATTGTCCCCATCACGCGGCCGCCCCAACCCCGCCGCCGGGGGGGCTGTGCGGGGCCCGGCGAAGGGACTGCTCGGCCCGGGGGGTCTGTTCGGGTCCGGGGAGGGGGTGCTGCCCCCCCCACCTCCCTTCCCGCTCCCCCCGGGACGGGCGGGAGGCACCGCGCGCTCCCACGTGCTCGATCTCCCCGGAGCACCACGTGGCCGCGTAGCCCCGCCCACCCGCTCCCCCTCCCGGGCCGCGCGCTCGCACGCGGCGCTGCCTCCCACCCCCCCACCCCGCGCGCGCCCCCCCACAGGCACCGCGGACACCGCCCCCCCCTCGCCCCTTCCCTCCCCACCGCCCCGCTCCCCCTGCGGCGGCAACACAGACGGGAACGGGACGATCCAGGGTCCCAAAAGGCTCCCACCACCCGCCCCGGCCCCTCCCCTCGCCGCCATCTTCCCGGGGAGGCCTGCACACCGCCGAGCGCCCCGAGGAGACGGCGGCGGGAAAGCAGCCAGGATCCCCCTTCCCTCTTCTTTCTCCCCCATCCTCCCCCACATCTCCGTCCGCCCGCCCCAGCATGGCGGCCGCCGCTCGCTTCCCGCCCGCCGCCTCCGCGCCGCCCCGCCTGCCGCCCTCACCTTGGCGATCTTCACCATGATGGCGGCGATGGCTCGCAGCGCAGGGGCGGAGGCCGAGTTGTCTCAAGAAAAGGGTGGGCACCTCCGGCGGGGTAGCGGCGAGGTGCGGATCGGGCCCCGGGCGGTCGGCGGGAGCGGCGGCGATGCGCTGGCGACCCGGACCGGGGACTGAAAGGAAAGACCGATCGCAGGCCCCTTCCGCTCGCTTGCCTTGCCCTCCGCTTCGCCCCGCCCCCTCCGCCCCCGCCTCACCCAATCACCGCGCTCGCTGCCCCGACCGGCCAATCGCTGCCCCCGCCCCCCGATAACCTTCGCCAATCAGCGGCGCTTTGCGATCAGCCAACGGGAAAGCGCGTTACAGCCGCCGGCGAGAGCGAGTCCGGTGGGGTGGGGGCCGAGAGCGAGGGGACGCCCCGCCCGCCAGGCAGGAATCGGCTTCAGCCAATGAGAGGGCGGCATCTCGGCGCTTGCGCCCTGATTGGGCAGCGGGGCGGAGGGAGGGGGGCGTGGCCGGGGCCGCGGGAGCGCACGTGGCGGTCAGAGGGCCACGTGGGGGAGTCGGGATGGGACGGGGAGGGTGCCCGGGGGTCCCCATCCCGGGCGGGGGGTCCTGGCGTTTGGGACTGGGGATTGTCCGGGGGCTGTGCGAGGGTTTCCGGGGGTGTCGGAGTCGGGAGGAGGGTCCGGGGATGCTGGAGCGGGGCAGGGGGTCCAGCCGTCCCTGGGCCAGACGGGGGATCCGGGAGTCCCAAGGCTGGGGAGAGTCCGGGGTCCAAGGGGGGAGTCCTGGGGGTTGGGAGAGAATCTGGGGATTCCAGGGCCGTGAGGGTGGTCCTGGGGACGGTGGCCAACATGGCAGCCGCTCTGAAGGGCCACCAGGCTGGCTTCCCAGGCCGGCTGTGCATCAGCTCAGCTCCGGGGACGGAACTCGGCCTGAGCACGCTTCTGCCTCTTTGACCTTGGCATGGAGCGTCCCCATCGCTGCCTCTGCCATGCCCCCTCCCCGACCCCTGGGAGGCACTAAGCCCCCTGGGGCATCTCGAAGCATCCCTGGTTGCTGTGCAGCTGCTGAGGTTGCAGTTGGCGCAGGAGCACCCTGCAGCTCCTGCCCTGCACTGGCTCCCAGTAGGGAGAAATGCTTAATGCTGGAGAAGAAATCTGCCTGTGCTTGCCTGGTGGATGCTTTTGAGCTCACACATTGAAAAAAGACATCAGCTTTCTCCCTGTCAAATTTTACCCCAGTGGCTATAAAGTCAGGGTGGGAATGACTCCAGGGCAGAATGCAGCACCCATGTTTAACTTGCCAGTCTGCTGGCAAGGCTGAGAGTGCCTCCCTGCTTGTCCTGACATAGTGTTCCCCAAGGACCTCTGTAGATGGAGCTTCACTGCTCCCTTACATCCTCTCCCATTTCAAACTGGGTATCCAGTCCCTTTGCCAGTTCCAAGGGGCCCCTGACTCAGGCACAGGGAACTATTGCTGTTTGTCCTGAGGTCTGCTGGAAAGAAGCCCCTAAGTTGGGGAACAGATCCTAGGGAGCCCTAAAAAAAAAAGCCCAAACCAGTTTCTCAATGAATGCAGCCCCACAGCGCCCGGGTGGCCTTCATGGGACAGTCCTGAGTTGCTCAGTGCCACCTGAAAGCAAGGGACACACTGTGGGTGAGGCAACATACCTGGCTCCTAGGCTGTCCTAGTGCCTAGGAGCACTCTGTTTGTTGAGTGAGGAAAGGCAGTTTCCAGGCAGGCAGAGCCATAGCTGAGGGCTTTCAGCCAGGGAGAAGTGATGGGATTAGTCAGCCTCTCCTGGAGTAAGATGATAGGGACTGCAGGGATTGCCACCATCAGCTGGTACAGGGAGGGTGCTGGGACAGCAGAGGACACTGCCCATGTCCCAGCACTGGTCACATCACAGGCAGATGGGGATCCCACCTGGGGAAACCCTTGTGTAGGGCAGCAGGACTCTGCAGGTCACACAGCAATGCCTGCTTCATGTCCTGCCACCTCCAGGTGCCCCGAGGAATCAGTGACACAGACCCAGGATTGCCTGTGGGGATGCAGGGTGATGGAGACAGAGGATGTAGAGGCCTGGCAGAAATTTTTAACTGTCTGAAGCAAGAACTGTTGGATCCTCATCATCCCTGCACGCGGAGCAAAAAAATCCTACATTATTACTTACACAACTCTGCTGCCAGTGCTGGGACTGGCCTTGGTTCCTCTCCATGCTGCAGGATGGCTGGTGTGACACAGGAAGGAGACAACTGTTGCTTCAGCCAGGGGCAGTTTTGGCAGCTGGGACATTACATGTGCCTGCTAACAGTGCCAGTAATGGGCTCAGCAAAGGGCTGGGCTGGCAGCTGCCTGGTCTCAGTTCCCAGCCCTTGCAGGAGACATCTTGGCATGACCTGTGCTCCATCTCCTCTCCAGCAGTGTGCTCAGCACTGGGAAGTTGTCCTCAGCTCTGGCACCTCCAAGGCTGCAGCAGGACCTGCGTGTGGAGAGATCTTAATTAGTTCTGCTTTGATCCGTGCACTGTGTTCATCCAGGCCCTGCTGAGCAGGTCTGGATACAGCCCGACCCTGGCAGCTGCTGCTGTGGCTGTAGAGGGCCAGGGTGCCACAGGGAAGGCAGATGCTGGCTTTTAGGCTGGGATGGTCCCTGTAGATCACCTGTGGTCAAGACATCTGGGCAGGATGCTGGAGTAGCTTTCTCTGGGGACACACAACATCCCAAGGTGGTCCCACACTGCCCTGCTCCTCCACAAGCACTGCCAGGAATTCCAGGGCCAAGGAAGAGCTGCAGGGCAGCATCATTGAGAAGAAATTTGCCCCAAAGAGCAGGTTTAACAGCTCTGATTTGTGGAGTAAATGTATGTTAGGTGCTTTTACGGCATGTCTGCAGCCTGGGGGTATTGATCTAATTCCAGAGGGAATTGAGTTGGTTTACTAGAGGCCCCAGGAGGGATTTGCCAAGGATTCACAGTTTCTGGCAAAGCAGAGACTCGAGAGAAGTCTCGAGAAGCAGAGACTGTGCTTCTCCCCAGCCTGGCAGTGTTCGGGACACTGTCCCCAGCTGCCAGTGCCCCGGCGTTGGGAGGGAGCCAGGCAAGATGGGGACACCCCCACAGGGGCTGTAGCTGCGACTGTCCCCAAGCGTTCTGCTCAGCCTGTGCCTCGTCACGGCCTCATCTTTCCACTAGATGGTGACAAAAGGCTGCAGCACCTGTCCCGAGTGGGACTCTAAGGGTTCCCCGGGCTCCCCGGAACACATCTCTGTGGGCACAGCTGAGCAGGAGATCCTGCCCTGCCCTGCCTGCTGCACCTCCCCCTGGAGACCTCAGGACACGGGAGTGGGATGAACCGGACATTTGGTACCCACCAGATAAAAGCTGCAGCAAAGCACAGTTGGGAGAGGTGAAGTTTTACCTGTGGTTTGTGAAAAACTATCAGGGACCTCCAACCAAGCAATCCCCCAGGTGCTCAGGGAGAGGAAAAACAAGCTGGAAAAGCCACCAAGTGTGACGTCAAGTTTTCCAGACTTGCTTCGCTGGCATCACAGCTTACCTGCTACATGGTCTAAGCAGTGACCTGATGCGGGCATGGCATGGTGAAGGTGACTGAAAAAAAAAAGCAAATTTATACATTCCATGTCTAGGTGCTGCTTAAAACCTCTTAGGCATCCCCATGTCCCACCAGAAAAGCCCCTTCCCCTGCCACTGGTGCCCACCTCACCCTATCATGCTGCTCCCTACCATTCACAGCCATCCAGAGCCACTGCAGCAGGCATCATGGAGCAGCTGATGGATGGACAGCCAGCAGGGCTGGACACACAGGGCTTGTCCTTCTTCTTCACTTCCAATACCTGGCAAGTGGAGAAAACATCTTCCAGGCCCTGATTAATGCAGGGCATCAAATGAGCCAAGCCTGTGTGGTACCTTAATTAAGTCTTTTCTTCATTACCCATCTGGCTGTGCCAAGAGGAGAGCCCTCGAGAATGATGACCATGAAGTGGACACAGGGCTTGCTGTGACAAATAGATTTAATTTGAGTGGCCACATGCCAGCCCATGTCCTGCACCTTGAAACAAGCAGTTTAGGACACAGTGGGCTGCAAGGATGAAAGTCAGTGATGCTTAGCAGGAGGAATAAATGAAGCCCTAGAAAAAACCAGTGCCAGGGAGACAAGAGGGACTGAAATAAAGAGAACTTGCAGTAGGTGTGAGATAAAGAAGTGAAGGCAGGTTAAGGATATTTTTGGAGCAATTCAGGTGGTGAGAGGGGAGCCTGGGAGCACCTGCCTCTCTCCACCAGGATGGAGAAAGTTGGTGAGATGGGGGCAGGCCCATGGAGCATGGGGCTTTGCCTTCACTTTTTGCCTTCACATTGTACCTACTGGAAGCTCCCTCTGCTCTATTGGGCTATTTCTACCTGCTCTGGCCTCTGCAGCAAGCTCCATCAAATGGACATTAAAAATAAGGGCTGAAAGTACTTCCCCAGGCTGGGTGGTTCTCAGGCTATTTGTGCCTCATCCCATCAGTCCATCACCCTCTTTCATTTACAGCTCTTGCTGTGCAATATCCCACTGGCAGGCCGAAACCACTGCTTTCAATCTTTTTATGACTGTAGTTAAAAATAAGATGTGGAGCAATAATTTTCCCACTGTCAGTGTTGCCAAACCCAAAACTTGGTCCTGAATGACCCAGCAGTGTCTCATTAAGGCAGGCAAATGTGTGACCATGACATCTGCATCCTGAGAGGAAGGCAAGAACAGGGTTTCTTGAGGCAAAGTCCTCTCTTTCCTGTCCCTTACAAGCCATCAGCTCAGCTCCCTGTGCACAGGGAAGGAGGCTTAAAGGAGGCTGAAAATTACACTGCATCTCTCCTGCTTGGTTTTAATTGTAGAGCAAAGAAAGAAGCCCATCGATTCATCCCACTGGGTAATTAAATGCTTAATGCTATTGACTATAAAGACATTATGGTTCAGCAGCCCAACACTAATGCATTAATAATTGCTTATATCATGGCAAGGAAAGGGCACAAGATGCTCCCAAGGCATATGAGAGTTACGTGGGATGGGAGCTTGCAGTGAAAAAAAACCTGAGGACCTGAATCCGTGTCATGATGAGCTGCAGGAGTGACAGGTTCTCCTGGAAAGCTTGAGAATAGGGAAAGGCTAGAACAACCATGGTGGGGGCTGCCAGCCCCTACCCCAGGGAAGCCCCTCAGCCACGCAATGGGTGGGCAGTGGTGACAGGGGGATTGGGCACCAGTGATGCTCCTGAAACAACTCTGGGATGTTGCCAGCCATGGGATCAGGAAAATAAATCTGAGCAGAGCTGGCTGGTGGGTACTGTGTGCCCCCTGAGGGGTAACACCCAAAAAGGGGAGATCACTATGGTGGCTGCACAACATCCCACCTGTGGGGACTTGCAGAGCAGGAGTCTCATGTCCCATGCCCAGGCAGTCTGGATAGGACACATTTATAGAAGGTGATGGAAGGAAGGATCCTAAGCAGCATGGGAAGAGGGGACCCTTCTAAAGATCACCCTCTACTGAGTTTTTCCCCATCTCCCCATGCACAAGGCATCACCCCTCTGATCATGCCAGGCTGGGTTCACCCAGCATCTCACCTGAAGCCACATCAAGGGACAGAGCAGCCATGGCCCAAAAAGCTGCCAGAGGCACAATTTCCATCCAGACTTTCAAATCCATGCCAGCAATCCCTTGCCCAAGGCTAAGGGGAGACAGTGCAGCTCTCCCTGTCCTCCAGCATGAAGACCAAAAGCACTTGCAATTTTCTCTGAACAAATACAAGTGCAGATCATGCTGTCAGACTCTTATTTGATTTGCTTCTCTGGTGGCTCTGCACCGTTTGCTTTCATTTCTTTCTATGCCCCATGCCATAGTCCAATAGGGTAGCATCTGTCCAATAAAAGGTCCATTAATATAATTTACAAGTAGCTGCCACTTTCTGCCTTGCCCAAGAGAACTGGCTCCCTGGGTATCCTGTTGCTTGGAAGAAGAGTTTTTTACAGCTATTCTGAGCAGAATAAATAACCTCCAAGCACTGTTTACTGCCTGATTTACCTTCATGAAGTTACATTTCTTCCAAAGATTTGATTCACAGCTTGAAATCCAGCCTCTAACTGTATGTCTTTAAAAAGTCTTGGAAAGAAAATAAGTCTGGAAAGAAAGAGAAGGGAAGATGTTTCTCTACAGCCCCCAGGCAAGAGAAAGAAGGTGCCTTTGACCCTTTGGGGATGGTCAAAGGGGGGCACTGAGCCTGGGGAGGAGGAGCACCTGGTGCTCCCAGTCTCCCACCTCACCAGCAGCCCAGACTCTGAGCTGCTGCATTTCCTCTAGAAAAACCTTTCTGAGCCTGAGGTTATCCTAAATACAGAGCTATGTTGGTACGTGTGTCTGTGTAAAAAAGCCTCTCCAAAGTTTTGTTGGGATATTAAGAGGGAAATATGTTTCCAGAGGATGCTGTGAGGGTAAGGGAAGGGCCTTGCTGTTGCTGGGTCTCTGCACCCCTTTGCTCTGAGGCTTTGGGCTGTGCCCATGCAGTGATGGGCAGAGGTTGGGGTCTGTGCCACGGAGCAGTGCTCTCTCTGTGCCTTTTTTGGGGAGCAGGATGAATCATTGCTGCTATGGGTGCTAACCCAGCATCATCCCAGCCCTGAGCCTTGGAGCCTCATGCCTGAACTTGCTGAAATTGTTTGGAGATCCTGCACCTTTCAGCTGAGGAGTGCCCAAACCAGTCCCACCGGCTCACGGGGGCTCCTCCTGTGCTCACACCCTCACCCTGGCTCGGGGCATCACTCCTGGGGAAGCTGAGCTCCTCTGCACAAGGTGCTTCCTACCATGGGGCCAACATCACCCAGACCTTGAAGGCAATAAAACACCCCCAGCAGATCAGCCACAGCCTGGCAGGTTGCAAGCCCATCTGTGAAAGGAAATCATGCTGGGAGAAAGGTCTGGAAGGGAAGGAGGAAAATTTCAGGGAAAGCCCAAGTGTCTCCAGCTACACTGGTGCCTTGTTTCTTCATTTAAATGGGTTTTCTTTGGCCTTTGATTTTCAAGCAGCTCTGTCACATTGCAGGTGAAGGCTGCCTGTGCACAGAGAGGAGATTGGCCCAAGCTCTCCTGCACATAGGAGCAGTGGCAATGCAGGGATTAATGCAGAGCCTGGTCTCACCACCTATCTCCTGCCAAAGCCTTTGCCAAAACCCATGTTGGGGCTAACAAAGTGATCCTGCAGGTTGGCCAAGCATGGGGGGCTGAGAGCTGTTCCCACCCCCCGCAAACACAGCAGAGACCAAAGCATCCCAGGTCCCTGCTCCTGGAAAACCAACAAAAGGCCAACATCGATGAGTCTAAAAACACTGGGCTGTACTTGCACTGTCAGAACTTGTGCAGTGCTGCCTGGCCTAAACCTTCACCCCCTGGGTATTAAAAGTTGCATTTAGCACTAGACGACTTGAGGCAAAGTGCCTGGCTGTTTTCTGCAAAAAAATCCTAAATCCTTCTTGAGATGGGTGAAACTTTTTGCAAGGCTGGCACCAGGCACAGACCAGCCTCTTGGATGAGAGAAAATTAGACCAGCAGGCCCTGAAGATGACAGAAAGTGCCCATCAGCCACATCACACCCACGAGTGCCCCAGCTGCTGGAAAGTTTTCCTGGTGTGACTGAACTCCAGGAACCGGTGTGTGGCACAGGAGAGGATCTGTCCTCACTGGCAAGGAGGGGATGTGGCTGAAACAAGCTCCTTTGCAGGGGGGGGCTGTGGTGGGATCGTGTCTCCCTGCAGTGTGTGCTTTGAGATGATCTGTCTCCCTCAGGGTGCTAACTTCAAAGGATGCCAGATTGCTTACCTTGGTCTTTCCTATATTTTAAAATTGCTCTCCCAATTCGTGGCTCAAGTGCAGTGTGACCAAAATTATCACTGGCACAAAAAGCCCCTAAATGGGACTGAAGATGCCCAAACCTGTTTTGATAAGGTTTTAGGGGAAAATCGTGAGCCATGGACAGCATCTCACACCTGACTCCTCTCGCAGCCCACACATCCCAAACTGCACAAGTGTCAGCCAAAGGCCCTGTTCAGCTCCAAAGCTGTTGCACTGGGCATATGTTAAACTTTGGGGGTGAAGAAGCAGGGCAGAAGCTGGGAACAGCAAGCAGATGCAGAGACCTCTTAAAGACTGGAGCTCCCAGCAAGGGAAGAGATGTTTGCAGATACCAACCTCAGCTCCAGCTCCAAGGGTGGGTGGTGTCCTACTGCAGCTTCTGGAATAGGGTTTAAACTCTATTAGATCTCCCATTTCTCCCATTTATATCTACACAGGGACAATCAGCAGAGAGTCACAAATCCTCTTTCCAGGAGGAAAAACCTTTAAATACTCCAAGTGCCCTGTGGCACTCCAAGTGCCACACCCTGACTGGGTGCAAATGGCTGCCTTACAGTCCCATTATCAGCATTTACTGGATTTTCTTTTACCTTTTTTCCTGCCATATATTTAATTCAATCTTCCACCACACAGTCAGTAGAAACCACTCTCATTTACCACCCTTCTTGCATGGCAGGGGACTGAAGAAGTCCTCACCCAGTCTTTGTCACCCTGCAGGGTTCCCTGCTCACCCAGATGATGCTTTTGCACCTCACTTGCTGCTGGTGTGTTTCGAGCTCCTGCCAGATGGACTGACTGCCTGTGAGTCAGGCAGTGACTCCTGCAGAAAAATAGAAAAGAAACACAGCTCAAACCATTTGCTTTTCCATCTGTGCAAGGCAGTTGTTTCCACCAGCCCTGGCAGAGTGGTTTGGAGCTGGGGCCAGGGTGAGTTTGGACAACCAAAGAGCTGGAGAGAGATGTGGATCTTCCTTTAACCAGAGCAGAAGTCACTTGAAAACACCAGGAGAGCAAAGAGCTCTTTAACAGAAGGGCCCAAACCATAGTTTGAATACAAAGAAAATACCTGGAAAAAGGCAGCCTGAGCCCAGGATTGCTAACAGGCTCCCAGGATGGCTGGGGGCTGCAGGTGTGGGAGAGGAGAGTGGGGCAGGCAGCAGCAGTACCCTCCCCTGATCCTCATTAATACAGCACTGAGGCTTGATGGTTCTCCTAAATTATAATGACTTTCTTGTCATTAACTTGATTTCTTTCTGGTGACAGCATCAGCAAATTGATCCCAGATGTTCTGAGCATGGGATGAGAAATTAAAAGGAAGGCAAATGGCAAATGCTGGAGGAGCTGGTGTGCAGGGGAGGGGATGCCCTGGACCAGAGAGAACCCTGAGGCTGCAATACCAAGGGTAGTGGGTGGTGCCAGGAGGACACTGCAGTCAGGGCTAAAACATAACTCTGCCTGCAAGTGAGACAATGAAAAGGTGGTGCCTGCCATGGGGGGTCTGGCCAGGGATGGGACACGTGTGAGTGTACTGAGCCCACAGCCATGGGAGAGGACACATGGAGACTGATGGGCTGTGAGATCTGGCCCAGCCAAGGGATGCTTTTTGAGATGAAAGTTGCCTGAAAGTCACTTGGACCAGCAAGCTAAAAGCCTGCCCTGGGGAAAGCAGGATGTTGTCCAGCACTTGCCATAGAACCGCAGCCACCCCATCCCTGAGATTTTCTCCCTCAGAAGCATCCCTGACCAGGACCTGGCTGAGGGATGGAGGGCAGGGCTCCTGACCTTCTTTCCAAGCCTGCAGAGGAAAATGTCAGACAGCAAAGCATTTTTATCAGCTGTCCCTGCACAGGTCAGGCACAGGAGCTGAAGAAAACCACGTTTATTTCTATATCTTTATTTTCTGCTGCCTGTTGGCAGCTCCTGTGCCTGCAGGCACCTGCCAGGGTATGGAGAGGGGCTTGCTTGAGGAAGCTGCTTTGCCAAATACCTGCTGGGGACTTGTGTCCTCCCCTCCTGGCAGCCCCAGGCTGATTCCTGTGTGAAATACTGCTTTTTGGCTGGCTTTTGTTCCCAGGGCCAGCTGAGACTGTCCTGTGCATGACTCGAGCTCCAAGGGTGGGAGGGGATGTCTCATGCTCTATGACAGCATCGTTAATGTGAGATACTCATTAATGCAAGACAGTCACTGTACCTGCCCAATAAAGATAACAAGAAAGATGCTTTTAGCCTCCAGATGCTTCTCAGGCAGCTTTCTCCAATGTGCTCCATTAAATAGTCCTGAACTAGAGAGGGCAAACTGGCCCTGGATGCCATGATAAGCACAAAGAGCAATAAAACCCTGTAATTAAAATCTGCCACTGTAATAGCATTCCAGCAGAGGCAGCTGGGGTCTAGCCCTGAGTGCAGGTCCATGGTTTTGGTTTTTACTTGTTTTCACTCCAAACTCATTTTGGAGAGGGTCATCCGAGGTACTGCTGGGTACTTTGGGTACCAGGAGGGAGGGGAAGATGCTGTCTGGATACTGTGGAGCAGAAGAGCAAGGTCTGTCACTCCCTTCCTCACTTTGTAATGCAGACTGGGTCCTCAGCAGAATCAAACACCCTCAGAACCACATTTGAAGTGGAGAAAACCTTATAAAAAAGCACTCCATCCATAGGGAGGCATTTTCCATCATGGCACCCCCCTACCACCCTTGGGAACTTTTTCTCATATTCCACTGGTCCTAAATATATATAAAATTAGATGAAAGTTTGCTTTTTCCAGTATGGACATCCCAGCCATCCTCTTTATGCTGTAATTTGTTCCACCCCATGAGGACTGGAGAGCTGGTGCACCTTCATCCTCTACAGAGCACACAGGGAAGCTCTCTGCAGACTGTTATCCTCCGGGTCAGTCTTGGAGTCCTCCACTTGCACTCCCCAAGCCCCAGGGACTCTCCTGCTCAGGGACAACCCAGGGGTCTTGGGGTGATACCGATGCCCCCAGTCCCACCAGTGACTGTGGCAGTCCCTGCTTGCCTCTGAGCTCTGCCAGCCAGCCAGCTTTCACTGCCACAGTAATTATGCATCGCTTTAATTTCTTTACCAAAGTGTCGCCATGAACCAAATTAAGCATCCTCTGACAAAAATTCTGTCACCTTCAGCAACATCATTTTGTAATGGGAGAAGAGGTTGGCTCACCAGATCGTGTGTCTCTAACCCAGTGGGTTTTTTCAACCCTGCCCCAGATAATGCTTGTGAAGGTGCCCGGTGGCTTTAATGGGCCACTTTTCCCCTGAATTTGTCCCTGCATGATGCTTTTAGCCTATTGGGAAAGAGCACTGCACACCACAATTTTGTGCTTTCCAGCACTCTGCCCTGAGGACTGTGGGATTTCAGTCAGGGATGTTCTTGAGTAATACACAGACCTTTGCTTCTTGGATATGCCCTTTGCCCATCCAGCCTCTTTGTGCAGCCTCCCTGCATGCCCTAAGGCAGGGAGAGGTGGGGTACAAGGAACTCATCCCACCCTTACACATGGCCTGGCCCCAAGGTGTTGGCCTTTCACCACCATCACTATCCTGGAGCAAGACAGTGGTTGAAATATTGTTCAAAAAGCAGCCTAAATCAGCACTGAGTTCAAACCTTGCACATCCCTGTGGATTCCTGACATTTACATTTTCCTGCTTCCCTCAGAAAGGCTGTCACTGTGGTGGGAAAGGCTGCTGTGCCATATCCATGGCTGGGAAGCCCAAAATCACTCTGTGGCCCAGCCCCAGCCAAGGACCCCTCGCTCCAGGGCAGGCAAGTCATTAGCCAAAGTAACACTGTGTGTGCTTTCCCCATACCATGGCTGTGAGAAGGAAGCAAAAAACAACCCTTCCCTTGGCTAATTGAATAGAAGCAGCAAAAAATCCAGGTACCCTCTGGCTCCAAATATATAAAGCAGTTGCTGTAAAACTTGAGCTTGGCTCTCCAAAGGGAAAAAAACCCTACCCCATGCCTGTTGCAAACAACCACATCACACACAAAAAAAGCCTTACAAGGCTGGGTCAGCCGCATAGATGGATTGCTTTTTAATCCCCAAAGCTATGGTGATAAATCTTTATATTGGAAGCTCCAGAGATACTGTGTCACTCAGGGTGCACAGCAGCATTGGAGGAAAACAGCTCCATGAGCTGCTGGGAGAGAGGAAATCTCCTGGGAGCAGGACCAGAGGTGATGGAGGCAGGATGGGCACTGGTGTGGGGGTGCTGAGTGGGCACAGGGAGCAGGAGGGTTCCCCTAGGGCCAGGAGATGGTCATTAGGCTGGAACTGACATTGGGGCAAACACTGCTGTAAATCTGTGAGGACAGATGGACAACTTTTGGGGGACATCTCTTTGGAAACAAAGTGTTTGAAGAGGAGATGGTGGCATGGAGCCCAACACAGCCACGTGCTCTTTATTGCAGGGAGAGATGCTTCCCCCAGCTCTGAGCAAAGAACCTGGAGCAGCAGCATCCACACACTGACCCAGCTCCCAGCCCCATGATATCCCTCTGCTCTCTTTCCTCTGTGATCCCTTGGGTCCTCAAAGGATCATTTAGGTGTTGAGAACTCCCAGGCAGTGTCTTGGGATCTTCCTTCCTCCACAGCCACCCTAAAGCACTGGTCAATCCCCCATGCCAGCTCAAGCAGGAGTGACAATTCACCCCATCCCTGGTTTCTGTTGCCTCCACCCCAGCAGGGCTCTTTACTTCTCTATCACCTCCCTGGCAGGAATAATCCTTCTAATGTATATCAGGAAGGTGGCAGGGGTCCAGACCAACCCTGAGGACATAGGGCCAGCAGGGAGCCTCATCCATGGAACAAACAGGCTCCATAATCCCCTTCCTGAGGGCTGCATCTCACAAATCACTGATTCAGACCACTTCAAGAACCACTGTCAAAGATATTGTCAAAAGTCAGTTTAATGTGATGGAGTAAAAGTGCAACTTACCAGCTGGATGGCAAGGTTCACTGCTACTGTACTGCACAATCATTTGAACAATGATTCAAAACTACCTAGACACAAATCAAAGTTACAACAAAGTTACCAAGGAAAAAGTCAAAGCAGTCAATACACATTATTGAAACACAGAGTGGTAACAGAGTTTCCACTTGCCTCAATGTTAACATTTGGCATGTTGCAGATCGGTGGTAAGAGTCCAATTAGTTGATATATTGCTTAGTTTAAGTGTCACAATTAATGTTAGTTACATTTATATATTTACATTTCACGTTCATAATCAGTTGATTGTATACTTTTTACATGCCAGGTTGACATATTTTGTTGCCAGAAATTGATATACAGAATTATTCTAAGCAATAAACATAAGAAGGTCAAAACTCAACAAAACTACAGTTGGATGTGGCATCAAACTCCAGTTACTGTTGGTGACCATCCAAAAATTTCCCACCAGAGATGTCCTCAATCTTTTGTCACTCTTTCTAGGACATGGTGTATCTTCTTTGCATCATGATTGATGGTTATCATGGTTCCTAATTTTAGCAACAGGCTCAAGTCAGGGAATTGCAACAGTGTTCTTCCCAATGTGAGACCCCTTTCAGAAGGGGTAGTCAATAAACCTGATATAATGTATAGTTAGATTGTAGCAATTGGTGGGTTGTGACAAGAACTGAATGGTTAAAGTCCCATCCTTCGGTTAATTTAATTTCCTCTGCAATTCCTGTCAAGCAGGCACACCATTTTCTGACCTTAGGTTTTTGTACAAGCTCTTCTGAGAGTGGCAGTCCCCTTCAGGACTGCTTTGAGTAAATTAAATGGCCCTCTGGTTTGCCCAGGCTGTCCCCAGTGTATTTTCTCAACTTGTTTTACTGCCCAGACTAATGACCAAAGTCCCTTTTCCCATTCAGAGCATATCTGTTCTGTCTCTTATAAAAATGTCCTCCAGGACATGTCACAGTAAGTGATATATCCAGCAAACCCCATTTGGCTGTAACAGGATTGTGACATTGTACTGGTCCCAATGATTTATAGGGTTTTAATTCTTCAGTCCAAGTTTTTATCACCTCCTTACATTCTAATTTCCACTCCCAGGGCTTGCCTTTCTGTAAAATTGAAGATAATGGACAAGCAATGACAGAAAATCCAGGTACATGTTTTCTCTGATATCCTGAAGTTCCCACTAGCTGCCATAACACTTTCCGAGATCGGTGCATTTGCAGATACTCAATTTTTCTTAAGGTATCTGGAAGAATCACTGCACTGCTAGTGATCCACCAGGTACCTAGAAACTTTACTTGGTTACTGACATTTCTTGGGTGGGTTCTCAGCTTCTGATGTACCCAGTGCTTGCCGTGCTGCTGCTGCCACTGCTTCCAACTTTTCGGGAGTCCTCTGATTAGGATTTAATCCATACATTGGTGTAGTTTCGCACCTTGAGGGAGTGAGACTGCCTGTGAAAATTCAGCAAGTGTAGCACACGCAATTTTGGGTGACCATTTACCACCTCCTGGGGGGCTGTGCGTTGGACACCTTCACCAGCAGAAGCAAATCTCTCCTTATCCTCCTCCTGTGAGGGAGGTATTCAAGTGCCAATAATAAATTGCCAGACACCGTCTCCAGTCCAGTTTTTGGACTGGCCAGACCAGTGCATTGTACAGTGAGTGAGTTCTGTAAATAATGTGCAATTTTCCCAAGACTGCTGTTCTGTTCTGTGCCACTGCAGGAATCAGGAACTGGGGTACATGAGTAATTCTTGACTCGGGGAGTGCAAGGGCCACAAGGAGCAAATGCACAGCAGCCTCCCTGCTTCTCCCTGGGGCAGGCAGGGCTGGCATTGGAATTAAAGGACCACACACTGCTGTCTGTCAGGCACCAGCTTCCTCCAGTCAAGATATCAAAACTCAAAATATTTTCACTGTGCTTTTTAAATCTCAAAGCAAGCAGAGGACACGTGCTTCTCACCCAAGAACCATAAATTAACTTCCATGGTTTGCCAAATAGCTCTGGCTCTGTTTACTGCAGTGAATTTAACTCTCTGCCACCCAGGTCACACATTCAGCTTCTCAGCACCTTGTCATGTGAGTACCAAAACTTGTGCTCCCTTCTCTATTACAAATTTCACTAGGTGTGAGCAAGGACCAGCTGTAATCAGAACATTTCTGCTTTAGACATGGACCCGACCTCATCTTCAGAGGAATCTAAGAGGAACAAGGGGTCATCATTTCCCTTGTCATAGTCATCAGGATCACCTCATATATGACCACCTCAGTCTTCTGGGGACACTACTGGTTTCCTAATCTGCATGGGGCTAGGAGGATGCAAGGTCTGCATAAGCATCAGGTCAGTCTTGTCTTCCAACTTTTGGGTTTTCTCCTTTTTCCCCCCCGTAACAGTTCTTGCAGATGTCCAGTTTTCAAAGACAGTATTAGTACAGCTGCCCTTCTGCCTTTTATTTCTTTCTTCAGGTTCTGTTCCATTTTATTGTTATAAAGCAGCTGCAAAGCAGTTACCTAACATTTTGCAGATGATTCCTCTCCCTTTTCCATCCTTTATATGCCTTTCATTCCTCTTTAGTTCTTCTTCCACAGCCTCCCAGTCATGCCAGTTATCATGAACCCATTCTTCTGAGAATTTGGGCTTCAGATTTATTTCACACTTCCATAAGTTATCAATGATAGTACTTGCTATCCTGCCAACTATGCCAATTTGTCATGAATGAGTGATTTAGATCACTTAAAAAACCACTGTCAAAGTTGTTTTAATATGAAGTTTTAAAGTGCAATCTCAAGAAAGTTTGATGGCAAATTTCACTCTGTTTAGATAATGATTCAAAACTGCCAGGCACAAACCAAAGTTACCAAAAATCCAAATTACCAAGATGAAGTCGAAATTACCGTAACTACGAGGTTATGTGAAATATTGGTCACTTACCAAAGATCTGTTGTTGGTAAAAGGTCTCTTGGTGTCAAGGAGCAACCCTGAGGGGTGTCCCAGCTCAAGGGGAGATCACCACCATGCAGCTACACTGCCATGCAGTGCTCGAAGATTCACTCAGGCTGTCGTATTTATGGGATAAAGTGGTTAACTCATGGTCAGATTACATGCAATGGGAAAGGTACCCATAATGCCCATGGCTTTCTTTGTTCCTTGATAAATGAGTCTTGGAAAACCCACCCACTGTCCATGTGTTAGTTGCACCATCAGTGTTCCAAGCTCACACACATCGATACTCACTGTGTCACTTAGCTCCTTTGTGGGTTTCAGAGAACAGTTTGGAACCAGAGGAGTTCTTAGCCTGGTTGTGGCTCTTTTGGAGCCTTTACCAAATGACCACCATTTGGTTAAGGAGTCGAGGGCAACCCTCACACTGCAAAGAGCCTGAGGCAGGCAGAGCTGGTGATGGAGAGGTGCCTTCCCGAGGTGATGGAGGCACTGCCTTCCTGGTGATGGATAGGTGCAAAGGTGGATGAAGTCAAAGCCAGTGCCTCACCCTTCTGTCTGCTCTGAACTCTGCTTCAGCTGTGCTGAGCCCCAAGGTCCTCCCAGAAAACCCTGGGGACACACACACACACTGTCCTCTGGAAGTGGCCAAGGATCTTGAGCTGCAGCAGACACAGCTGTGTCCTCTCATGTCCCAGCTGCTCATGAACAGGGAGAATTTTCTTCCTGATTCATGGCACAAGGGACCCCAAAGTGCCATGCAGGCAGCTGTCACTGCATAACAAAATGCTACTGATGACCTAATAAAAATACATTTCCTGGAAATTTGAGGCCAGGGAAGTTGCTGGGTGAAACAAGATGGGGCAATAACAGCCGTCAAGAAGACATCAGTCATGTCCACATGCACAGCAGTGGCAAGGGGCCCCACACAGCTGCCAAGGTTCTGCCCCCTGCCAGGGCCATCTGCAGTAAGAGCTGGAGAGGGAAAGAAATGGATCTGGATGCTCTTGTCCACGCTGAAATCCCCTGGAGAGAGGCTGCGAACAGCTGACAGGACCCTGAAGTACAAAGGTACTGCAGCCCCATGCCCACCCTCACATAAAGCACCCCCCAGGACCTCACTAGGACCAAAGAAAGGCTTTTCCCATGGCAGACCCTGCTGTGGGGATGCAGAGTGTGGGGGCAGACCAAGCCACACTGCCCCAGAGCCAGGGACCAGGCAGATGGGCGCAAGAGGGAGCTTGCAAACCCCAAATTTTCTTAGCCACTGCCCTGGCTGTGGCCAAGCAGTTGTGCTCAGGAAGGGCTGGAAGTGAACAGCAGCAGGAATGCCCCTGCCAGCACCCTGCCTGGGGCTTGGTCCTCTGGTATTCCTGCTTGAGTCCACAGGCAAGCCCTGCTGGCACATTCATGCCCAGAAGCAGGGCATGGGGTGCTGAGCCAGGGGACTTCCCCAGGGCTGGGGAAGAGACAGAGCTCAAGATGCTCAGACAGCCCCTCAGGTGGCATTTTGGAGCCTGGATATTTCATCCTGTGTAAGGACCTGGCATATTCTGGGAATTCAGCAGCATTGATCTCAGACAGTAAATTGATGGGTCCTTCTAGCCCGAGGGAGCACAACCAGCCAGCCTGTGCTCCCTGGCATTTTCATGACATTTCCCAAGCTGTGTGTCTGGGGACAGATTGATCACCATCACCAGGGAGGCAGCACCCCCTCTGCAATGGCCCCAGCTCCAGCTCAACCCAAGAACCCCCGAGGCCAGGAAGGGTGCCTGGAGCCCTCTCATACCTCCCCTGCCTTGAACCATCCCAGCCCTGCAGACCTTGCAGGCAGAGCCAGTGGGGCACCCCTGGGTCCCATCACCCTGGCACATGGCCTACGCATGACCCTCCCATGCTGGGAGCAGAGCTGGGTCCTGAGCAATGCAACCAGGACACAGATCAGGCCAATGGCTTTTTTTTAATCTCATTGAGCCTCAGCCCATGCAGGACACTCATCCAGCATGTTGTCTTGAAACAGCTTGAGGTGCCCGACACATCCAACCATGAGCTCACTCACCTGGGCAGGGAGGGACGGGCACGTTTTTGGGGATTGCTGGCATGCTCTTGTCAGAGAAGCCAGCCATCCCTGCACCAAAAGGAATGTCCTGGCTTTGTCCAGCACCAGTACTGAGCACAGAGGGTGCAAGGTGCCTGGGGAACAGCATGGCCACTGTCACTGTGTGCCCAGAGCAGTGCTGCTGAGAAAACCAGCCTTGCAGCCCATGCCCTGCTCCCCACCACAAGATGGGTGCCATGGCCAGATGGATCCTGGTTGTGGGGAAAGTTCTCAGTCCCAGTCCCCCACATCCTGCTGCTCTTCAGCAGAGGAATGTGGTGTGAGTGGTGGCCTGGCCCCCCTCCACCTCCTCCAGCTCTAATTCCTCAGCATCAGAGAGGGGCAGCCCGTTGGTACCAGGCATGGGCTCACACTCGGTACTGTGAGTGGTGGCACGGGTGACACTGGGTGAGTATTTCCATGACTGTGGCAGGCGGTGGCCAGGGTGACACATCACCTCCTTGAACATCTCCCGAAAGCGGGTGGACATCAGGTTGTAGAGGATGGGGTTGGCAGCTGAGCTCAGGTAGAAGAAGACGCCCGAGATGATGTGGATGTATTGGAACATGTGGAGCATGTGGCTGGTCCAGGTGGAGACAAAGCTCCAGACAAGGCGGTCAGTGTGGAACGGGGCCCAGCAGATCCCAAACACCACCACCAGCACGACTGTGGGGAGTCAAGGAGATGGTATTACTTGGGGACAGGGCTACTCCCTACCCCCAACCCAGGGACCTCCTCAGTCTCCCAGCTGAGAGGGGGTGGCATGATCAGTCCTTAGCCCTTGAACAACAACCACCAGTTCTGCTTTGCCTTAACATCCCATAAGTAAGCCCCACAGCCTCCCTCTGGGATGACCCAACATCAGTGTTCTGCACTGTCTGTGCCTCAGTTTGTCCCCAGCACCAATCCACCCACTGGCTCTGCCCATCCCCATCATCAGACTCCCAGTATCAGACTCACACAGCATCTTTGTGACCTGCCTCCTCTTGACTTTCTTGTGCCCTCGGGTGTTGTGGCCATCATGGCCACCACCAGACTTGGCTCCCAGAGCTTCCAGCATCTTTTCTTTCTTGAGCTGCAGCCCAATGAGCAGGTAAAGGACACTGATGGTCCCCATGGGCAGGAAGAAGAAGATGATGGTGGTGATCTGGATGATAAGGTTGTAGGTCAAGCGCGGCTTCACCAGGGTGCAGATCTCTGAATCAGGCACCTGTCCCCGGCCAGGTACATACAGAGGCTGCAGCCCATGGAGGCTGGTGTTGGGGATGGAGCAGACGACTGAAAAGACCCAGATGGCAACAATGACCCTTTTGGCATGGTTCCTGGTCACCACATACTTGGCCTTGAGTGGGTGCACCACAGCGATGTAGCGCTCCACACTCAGGGCTGTGACATTGAGGATGGAGGCAAAGCAGACGGCCTCAAAGAGGAGAGTCTTGAAATAGCAGCCAGTGGTGCCCAGCAGAAAGGGGTAGTTGCTCCACATGTCATACAGCTCCAGTGGCATCCCCAGCAGCAGCACCAGCAGGTCAGACACTGCCAGGCTGAACAGGTAGTAGTTGGTGGGCGTCCTCATGAGCCGGTGGCGGAGGATGACGATGCAGGTGAGTGTGTTACCCACAGCCCCCACCACAAAGATCAGCAGGTAGATGACACAGACAGGGACAAAGAAGTTGGACCGTCGAGGTCCCAGGTACTTATCCCGCAGCTGCTCCTCTGTCAGGTTGGCATCCTTGGGGTCAAACAAGGTCTGTGGGTGAGTCCTGTTGCAGAAATCAGGGCTGATGGGCTCCACAGAGAAGTCTTGCTGGGGCAGGGGGAACTCTGAGCCGGAGCAGTTGATGTAGGAATTCATGGCTGCGGAGAGTTCGAGATGTCTGCGGAATGCTTTCCCAACCCCACTGCTGCCCCTGCTCTTTCTGCCCCTCTCCATTTAGTGTCAGGGTGCCAGGGTGCTGCTGGTCACCATGACTCTGCACCCTTACACCCATCCTGCCACAGACTTTCCTTTTGGAAAACACCCAGCCCCACCCCCTTGCAACCTCCCAAGTGCTGCTTGCCCCATTTCCCCTCCACAAACAACACTGGCAGCTCCCCAGACCACCTTGGCTCTTTTGCTGTTTCTTAGGGGGATGTCAGCAGAGCTGTCCCCCCTCTCCCTGCTCCATAAGTACAGCAGGATCCAGCCCTGTGCACAGGGCTGTGCTCTACCGGCTGCGCACAGGGGCTGGTAGTACTATAAAATAGCCAGAAGAAAAATTGATTTTCCAACCCTAGAAGGACTTACGGCTTGCTGGGATGCTCCAGATGAAAGCTGAGGTCCCACCACCACTGTGCCAGACGGGGTCGGGCTGGGGAGGGAGGGTGGGAGGAGATGGAGACTTCACTGCCTTAAGAGGCAGGCTAATGAAATCCTGCCACTGCTCTCTCCTTGGAGCTCGGCTCGGAGAAGCTGCCTTCCCTAATCCACCTTCTCCCTCTTGTTGTCTGTCAGCTAAGAAGCTGTTGAGTACTGGGGGCTTCCGCTCCCACCGCTGGGCAAGCAAAGCCTGGTGCCTCAGCACCCTATCCCTGTCAGGGTCTGGCTCCTCGTTCGCAAAGCAGCACTGCCCAGAAGATGCTCTTCAAAAAGATACCATTAAAGTAATAAACTCCGATGCCTCCCAGGGAGTCCCGGGAGAGGGCAGCGCAGCCGTCGCTAGCCCCACCAGCAGCCTTTGCAACGTAGGGATTTGCCATTTGCATGGGTCTGAAGCGAGCAAGTCACTGATCAGCACCGCTGCCATCCTGACACGGCCGGACGCAGGGGCCCACCCAGCGCCAAGTTGTCCTGGATCATCTGTGGGAGATGCAGACAGACCCAGAGGCTTCCTGGGGTCTCCCTGCTTCCAGATGTGCCACTCCTGGGTCACCTGAATCGCTGTTCCCTGTAGCAGGATGGCTCCAGCCAGCTCCCGTCGCACTTTGAGGAGAGAAGTTGCTGTGCCCACAGTCACCTCTTGCTACGCGCCGGGGTCTGCTCCCTCCCTGCGCCCAGTGTCTGGGCTGTAGCTACGTGCTGACCCACGCACAGACAGACAGACACAGACACACACACACACGTATGCTGGGCTAACGGCTTTACTTGATGACCTTAAAGGTCTTTTCCACACAATATCATGCGATGACTGCACACATGCATGCACACAGGTGGATGCGCGCACACACTCACACGTTGCTGCGCCCTGCGGACGCGGGGCAGGCTTGGTTTGACCCCTCGCCAGCTCCAACTCGGCTCCCGGCTCCTCCAACGTGTGCTTTATCCGTCTGAGCCCAGCCCGGAGCCCCCGGGCAGCCGTCCCGCTCCCGCCCTCCCGCTGGAGGAGGAGCAGCGCTGGCGGCTGCGAGGAGGGGGCTGCCCGGCTCTCCAGCCCCGGCACCCCGAAGGTGGGGAGGAGGCGAGTCAAGGTAAGGGGGTGACACCGAGCGAGGGGCGGGGAGGGTCTGTGCCTGACCGGGAGAGAGGGGAGAGGAATGGAGAAAGCTTCTGCACATCACTCCGTTGCTCGGTGCGGCGATCACCGGGCGAGACAGTGCACACCCACTGGCAGAGGGACACGCATCGGTCCCTTCATCCCCTCCGAGGGTGGCAGGGTCCAGGAGAATGTGCCTCTTCTCCCCAACCCCGGGAATGATACCTTGGAGGGTTCTGACGCCCCGGGGACCCTCCTCAGTTTATCCTGTCCCAGCATTATTCTCACTGTGTGCAAATGAGCTTGGGATGGAGCAGAAAGAGCCTCCGGAGTGGCTGGATTCAAGTGGGCAAGACAAGGATCTTGGAGAAGTCTGGAGAGACCTGCCAGAAGAGACCAGCATCCAGCTGCAGCCCTCAGTCCCGTCTGGGCTGAGCCCCCCAGCACAGCTCCTTGGACCCCTGAGCCTGGTGCCTGCAGCCCGGCTGTGAGAACCTGCCTGGATCTGGTGGCTTTCAGAACCAGGGCACAGCCCTTGAGGTCCTGCACCCTGAGGTCCCCCTCCTGATGCCAGAGCACACAGCAGATGAGAGCAGCACCTCTCGCCCCTCTTCTCTGCCATGTCCCAAGGGGGAAACTGAGGCACCAAGTTCCCACTAGTGCCCTCCTTCCCCAGAGGCTCAGTGAGGCCATCACTGCAGTACCACACACCTGCACCATCTCCAAAAGGCTGCATATCTTGGTCTGTAGCAGAACTTAAATCTCAAAAGAAAATTCAGAGCAGCTGAGGGACAGCAGGACAAAACGAGCAAAGCTTTTGACCAGCTTGGTGGCCTGCTGCTGGCCCTGCTTCTACTCCTAGCAGGTAAGAGAGGGAAACTGGCAGAGTAAACACGGAGGGCAGAAAAGGTCCAGAGCTGCCCCAAGCACTGACTTTCCTCAGGACATCATCTCTTGCACCAGAGGAGAGGAGCTACTGAAGCCAAAGGGCTGGAGGGTAAGTGGGTGGAAACAAGACATGCAAGGGAAAAACAATGACAAACATACACCATCTGCACATGGGAGGAAGAAGTGGTAACTGACCCTTCCTGTAGGAGTGATGAGGGCAAAGAAAACTCATCCCTTCTGGAAATGGAGACACACGAAAAGACAGGGGTTTATGTCACAGGGCTGGTGACATCAGGGACAGGACATAGATACAGCATCTGGGCAATGCTCAGAGGGGCTGGCTTGGCAGATGCTGGGGTGGAGGACAGTGCCTGGAAGCTGGCACATCAGAGGCCACAGGTCCTGGGTGGCAGAGACAAAGGGTAGCTGGTGGGTACAGATTTCTGTCCCTGCTTCCAGATGGAACACAGGCTGCTTTTTCCCCAGGGGATGCCCGAGACAAGGGATAGATCAATGCTCGTGCAGAGGCAGGTTGTGCTGTGCCACTGAAGGCACCAGGGGCTGAGCAAAAGCCCACTTGAGGGATTGCATCAGAGATTAAGCATTCCTGGAAACCTCTCTCTCTCATTCTCCAACATTTCTCTCTCCCTTCAATCCCCCATCTGCCTCCCCCTGTTTTCTGGCCACACACACAGAGCTGGCTTCCAGCACGGTCCCAGCTGCTCCCGAGGCTCTGTTTCTACTACCTCACTCCCACTCCTTGGCTCCTTGACGGTTTTTTTTCTGTCCTGGGAAGCCCCCTGAGCTCCCCACCTATGCTGCCCACTCCTAGCTTCCAGGTGCTGACCAAACCCTGTCCTGCTCACCCACCACAGTCTGGCTCTCCCAGCCCAAGTTTTTCTGGGGCACCAGAACTGGTGGACCAGGGTTCCTTCTCTCTTTTCCTCCATGGTCTGCATCAAATTGATGGAGTATCCTCCATAACTGGGACTTCAAGAGCTGCCCTGACCCTGCCTGCTCTCAGATCTCTTTGGGAAGGTCTGATAGCTCTCAGGGATTGCACATCAGTTCTTTCCCTCAGCATCTCTGTTTCTTGCTACACCTCCCAGAGTCCTGACAGTGCTTCAGTGCAACCCATTCTGCTTTTCAGTTTTCTGTTAAACCAAATTACCAGGAGGTGACAACTCCTCTTCCACTACAGCTCCCCTCCCTTGCTTAAAGAGGGTGAATTCAGACAGAAACAGCATCGTGAAGCCTAATCCCCTTATCAGGTCCTTTATTATATTAACCCGGCAGGGGCAATGGTCAACAGGATACCAAAACCTGCTTCTCACCATGACCTGTTAGCCAGTCCAGACATCTCCATGCCCAGAACATCTCTGGACTGGAAATTTCAGCAGTTGTGGGCACCCATGAGGCTCCTCTTCTTAACCCCAGCCCGGGGAGTCTCCAATCTTTCTTCCACTCCTACCCATACACCCAATCCTGCCAGTGAGCTGCCCATGCAGACAGTGTCCCTGCCAAAAGCTGGGTCCTTCCACATGCTGGCACACAGAGGTTGAGTGAGGTCAGCCCTGCAGCACTGCCAGGACAATTAAGAGGTTGAAATAGAAGACAAGCAGTGACTTCAAAGCTTGAGAGCTGCAGCCCTAATAAACAGCTGCATTCACTTCTGGCTCTTTTTAGGGGTGCATCACCCCTGGTAACTGCAGGGCAGATGCAGCTTTTAGAGTTGTTTGTGGTCTGTACTGCAATTTCTTCCCCTGCTTTGCAGTTCTAATTTACACCTCTGGTCCTGAGGGCAAAGAACTATCCAACCAGATTGACTCTGCATCCAAGAGAAGAACTGAGGCATGGACTTGTCCCCTCCATGTCATCCTGTAGCAGTACATCCCTCACAGCCACTAAAGCAAGTGGATGAGCAACCCCTTTGCAGGGTATTGCTGCAGCAGATCTTCTGCAGCAGGGATAGTCAGCATGGACAGAAGAGGGTAATGAAGCTTTGGGACAAGAACGAACCCTCTCCCCTTGAAGAGCAAACAAGTCTCGTCCAGAGAGCTGTAAAAGGGGCTTCTCTCCCTGCTGAGAGTTGCCTGACTCAAAAGTGCCCCTCTTTGGTCACCCGGAGGTGTTGCACCCTCAGGATGCATCTTGCAGAGAAGGAGGATGTTTGTTTCAGTCCCCAAGGCCAGGGCACCAAACTCACCTGGAGCTGGGTAATTCTGCAGTAACACAGCTGGGGGTGAACACAGGTCAGTGGGGCAGCCTTGCCAAAGCAGCACTGCTGTCATTTGCCCAGCACAGCCCTTGTCTGGTGTGGGCACCCTTCTCTAGTAACTTTCTTACTATCAGTGCTCTGTGCATTTCCAGTTACTAACTCTCCAGAGGCCTTTTTCCACTGTATAAAAGCTGTATCCACTCCCAAAAATTTCAGCTCAGCATTTACCTCCTCATCTCCTTTTGTATCAACACAGCAGGAGACCTCTTAATCTCCCCCAGTAGCAGCAGCTCTTTCTAGACCTCCAAGTCCCATTTTCTAAGCTGGTCATAACTTATCAGCAGCCTTTCCAGGGTGCAGCCATCTGTCAAAGGAGCCAGCAAGGAGCCCTTGGTCCGTTGGGACAGTTAAATGCACCCCTGTGGGATGCAGGACTGGTTCCTTGCATACACCCCAGGGATTCTTCCTGCAGCAACTACTGCACCCAAAGAACCACAGCTCACCTGAGAAATTGCTGGGAAGGGGCATTTCTCCTTCACCCCAAACTAGGCTGAAAGGAGAATGAATAAAAATAAAAAATACAAGGGCCATTTTGATGCACACCAGGACAAAAGCAATCAGCTGAGGAACAGAAAAATTGTCCTCCCCTCTGCTGCATTCAACCCCAGGTCTGATGGGGGGACAGGGAAGACAGGCACTCTGAGCAGGTATTAAGGCTCCATGGCAACCATAATTTTGCTAATCAGGGCCAGCACAGACTTGAAATGCTTTTTCACCTGGCAGGAGCTCTGGACTTTTGCAGATTCCCATCAGGCCAAGTTGCTCATAGGTGCTGTCTTGGCTGTGTCATCTCCTCCCCCTGAGGGGGGTTGGCTGCAACCAGGGCATCCCAGTGAGAAGCTGCACAGCCCCAGTGCTGCATTTCCCACCCAAGGCTGGAGACCACATTTTTCTACCAAGGACAAAATAAGCAAAGGTCAAAAGAGCATGAGATTATTTCTCCTGGGGTTGCAGATGTGTCTGTTGGCCAGGGATTTGCTAATAACACACCTGCCCCCCCCCCCCCCCCCCACCTCCTTCAGCTCCTGTCTGACACTGTCCCATGACTCTGTGCAGGATCAGCAGAGGTGTTGGAGCGGATGCTGGCACCAGGAGCAGGAATGGAGATGGTGCCCCTTCTCAGTATCCCTGAGAGAGAGCAAGCAAGGAGATCGCACATCACCCAGACCCACACTCCGAGCAAGGCTACCACCACATTTTCCTTAACCTGGAAAATCCCCACTTGGGGAGGATGAGAGACAGGAGGGGACCCATAACAGGTCCCAGGACTGTGGCAGAGTGTTCTGTGGCTCTAAGAAACAGCAAAAAAGCCATGACAGAAATCCCTCAGTCTGGCTGGAAGCTGTTCCTTGGCAAAGGCTGCAACACGTGCAGAGGGCAAGAGTGGCTCAGTGCCTGGCCAAACCAGCCCTACATTCACCCAGCAATGCAGCCAAGCCAGGGGACACCCAGAGGAACATTTCTTCAGCTGAAAATATCCTGTCCAACCCATAATGAGCTTGGAATCGGCAACAGTAAGACCTTCTCTGGAGCACATTTAAATGAAGCATGGATCCAGGGAACCTTCCCAGTCGTCAAGGAGGCACTCTATGGTCTCTTTTTATTCCTTTCCAAACCTCCTCCTTTGTGAGTTAAAGGTAGATAAACTCCTGGCACAGTACAGGGAAGAACTCTTTCCCCAGCCTTTGGTTCAGAGCCACTTGGCATTTGCAAGTTGGTTTAAGGTGTCCACTAGATCTCTCAGGACTGATTGCCATGACTTTTACTGGCTCTCCCACCCAGCCCATGGTAGATATATGTTACCTGTCTGCACATTGCTCTCAGCACACAATTCATTAACTTTAATCAGGACTAGGAAAAGCAGCTGCTTGAGCTCTACAAAACCTCATCTGCAAACAACACCATGCAAGGAAATAACATCACTGTGATGGAATCCTATTTGCCACATAGTGACTCACTCTCAGTCAAGATCAAACCTACCAGCTGCAAAATACTAACTAGCTACAAGAACATCCCAACAAAACACAAATAGAGTAGTAAATAGGTAGGCAGGCACAAATTTCCTCTGTTGATGGGCTCCAGGGGTGACATCTCACCTCATCTCAGGTCTGATCATCCCTCTGAGATGAGATTGCCTTTAGGCAGCACTGCTTACCAAGCCAGAGGTGAGGAGATGGGCACTAACAAGTGAAATGGACACGTGCAGGGTGGCAGGTCTGGATGACAACCACCCTGAGAGACCACAGCAAGACAGCAATGTCACCCTGCAATTAGCTGAGGCCTTGGGGACACCCAGGGGATGGAAGATTAGGAATTATAATACCTCTTGAGTAGAGGGATAGAGATGAGAGACACCCTGATTTTCACACTCCAAAAGAAATCAGAATGAAGAATTAAACACCCCACCTGCAAACACTGAGGATAACCCCAAACTCACATCTCACACGTGCAGCAGATCCAGCTGGTCAGGTTCTCCTCTCCAGCAGGAGAGAAGTGAGTGGGTGAAAGCCACCCCACTGCAGGAAAACTCCTGTCCAGTACAGCCTGCTCCCAAACTGGGGAACAGGCTCTGCATGCATGCCCACTTCTCCCCAGAACTGCCACCATCCCTTTCCAAGCCTGGAGGAAGCAACATTCCCTTCCACCCTATTAGCCCTTCCTACAGACTCCCACCAACTCCATCTGGGAGCCAGCTCCTTATCCTCAACCCCTTTACAGCCCCAGGGAACTACTTGCAGCTGGGCACCACCTGGGTGAGGGAATGGGCTGGGGTAACCCTCTACTTGCCAGCTATGATTCTAATGCTGCCCTCACCAGCAGCTCTGGACGAGAGGGTTGAGAACAGTCGTGTATCTGCAGATTTAGCACACACATTTCGACTGCCCTGTCACACCTCATGCCATCAGTCCACCCTCCCATGCCTCATTGCCTTTCTGTGTCCCCACCTGCTGTGGCAGTTCTAAAGAAAATTCTCATTTTCTCCTCTTTTCCCTCCTTGGGGTGTTTCCCAGGCAGTCAGGCAGGCATCTTTCCCCATCCCGACTGGCCTGAGTTGACCAGGAGAAGCCTGCCATAATACTTGGGGCATTCACACCCTGCTTCCAGCATCTCTAGAACGGGTGGGAAGGGTCCAGGGCACAAAATTAGCCCATAAAAGGATTTTTCCCCTGCTGGCCCTGCAGATCTCAAATGGGGCTTCCAAACCAGGCTCGGTAGCCTCCCAGAAACACACCAGCCTCTGGTCCCTTCCAGTGCCCCAAAGGCCCCAGAAGCTAGGTATTCCCAGCAGCTCCATTGGGAAGATGGGATTAAATGCTGGAGCTGGCTTGGATTTCCTTTCCCTGGCCATGCCAGGCTGCTCTGGCAGCAGTGCTGAGCAGAAGCCTTCTGCTGCCTGTCTTGATTTGGCCCAGATCCCATTTTCCCCGTGTTTTTTTCCTGGCCCATGGCCTCTCTTCTTCTTGCCAATGCTCTGGCAGCCCCCCACTCTCAGCCCCAGCTTCTGATGTGCCAAAAATCTCCTACACACAGGTGAGGGCCTGGGATCTCTAGACCTCCCAGCCACTGCAGAAAGTGATGGTTTTCGGTGGAAAGCAGACATTTAGAGAAGATTTTGGTGGATTAGACACATGGACAAAACATGGCATTTAATCCACTCAGGACTGGTGTGAATCCCATCCTATGTGGCCACTGCTAATGACAGGCTTTAAATAAACAACCAAATGCTGGGCAAATGGGAGAGATTTTCCTTTGGCACCATGTGGCATCGCCTGCTATGTTTCTTCTCCATTTCTCCCTCTGCCCATCTCTCGTCCCCATCTGGAAATTTATTTCCACCCCAATAACATGTCCAATGCTATCCAAACCCAAGGAAATGTGAGGTCTGATGGACAGGAAAGAGCTTCTGGTGAGATGCCAGGAGCATCATTTCAAACCCTTCCTTTCTCATGATTTGTCTGCATTCATTTAGACTAATTCCATTCACTGTAAAGTGATCAGAGTTTCTTTTTCCTTGCTCTGTCTTTGGACGCACTTCTGGGTGGTGATTTCAACTGGGAGAAACCCAATGGTCAAGAGCAGCGATTTGGTGCAGGGAATCCCTTGATTGCTGCTGCAGTCGTTTCAAGTGACTTCAAATTCACCACCGTGGCAGCTGGGCTGAGGGAGAGGCCTTGCAGAGGGGTACTGCACCCTTGGGACAGGGGCTGACAGTCCTCAGGACGGCCCACGGAGGGACAGACACACAGGTTTTCTCCCCATGGTGTGTGGTGGCTGGAAGAAGGTTGGCTTCACAAACCGCCTGGAGGAGGGACAGTCGCCGTGTCGCCTCCTGGGGCTGCGGCGTGGTCCGGCGACCCGACGCTGCCAAGATGGGCGGCCGTGACCGTGTTGTGGCCACGATTCGCGGCATGTTGGCTCCCTCTGGTGGAAACACTTGGGAGATCCGGTGTGTCCTAGGGCCATGGGCCACCGCGAAGCCACCAGCTGGCCCCGCCGACCTGAGCCACCCTGGGGACATGATGGCGCGGTGACCCCCCTGGGGAAAGAGGAGCCTGGGGCGGGGGTCTGGGCTTGTCCGTGGAGGGGTGTGTGGGCTTTGGTGGAAAATGGGGAACGAGGGGTGTGAAAAGGGAGAAATGGGTGTGAACTGGGGCAAAAGGTTTGTGTGCAGGACTCTCTCAGGGCTGGGAGGGTGCAGAGCCAGTTCCCCATCACATCCTTCCATGTCCAGCCACATGTGGTCAGTCATTGTCTCTCTTTTCCTTTCCCAGGGCTCTTTGGGGGTGCTCCTCACTAGATCAGCAGGAGCTTGACCCCTTTATACAGTCACAGTCTGGGGGTGGCCAGAGCAGGTGGGGTACAGGGATGGGGGTGGTGAGGTGGGGAGGGGCACCGGTGGCTGAGGGGGAACGGCAGCCAATGGACGAAGTTTTGGGGGTCATGGGGTGAGCGGAGGGGACATAAGTCCTCTCGGTGTTCAGTCCCTCCGGCCGGGGAAGGTTGTTGAGCACAGAGATGGGGACGAGGGGTTTGTGCAAGTGTCGTATGTCCACACGGTGGCACCAGTCCCAGAGCTGCGTCCCCAGCCAGGATTGCATGGCAGGACCCCGGGCCTCCGGGCTGTGTGACCCCCCGTCTGGAAGACACGACAGCTTTTTTGGCAGTCTTCCGCTTTTGGAGGGAGTTTACGGTAAGGTCTGAGCAACATCTCCCTGCCAGCAGCACCTCTCAGCATCCCTCCAGCTCTAGGGGTTCCCACCTTTTGCTCTGGGTGTGAAATAAAAAAGAAAAAAAAAAAAAAAGTGTTTAATCGTGGTCCTTGTTTCTCTGCTCCATCCCCTGATCTCATCTGCTGTCCCCTCTCTCTAAAAACGTCACCTGGCTTAGGTGTGCACAGAACCACCCTGCCTGGCACACACCTCACCGTGGCTGGGGCAGAGCCTCCCCACCCTACCAGACAAACCAGAGCCCCCTTTCCTGGGAAGGAGGAAGGCAGAGGGCAGACACATGGGAGGGGGGAGGCAGTGGGACTTATTTTACCTTGTCCTCAAGGCAGCTGGCAGGGCACATGGGGCTGCTCAGCAAGGACCAGGATCCATTGCCCTGGCAGATGAGGGTTTTGACCATCCTGTCCCATCCCACCTGGGATGAGCATCCTGGCTGAGGAGAAGGTGCCAGGCTGGAGACCAGAACAGAGGGCTTGGGAGTGTAATGACAAACATAGAGATCACCTGGGTTAAACTACATGTTATGCAACAGTCCCAGCTTATCCTGCACGGGCTCAGCACCAGCAGGATTAGACCCCAAACCTCTCAGCAAGCAGCCAGGCTCCATCTCCAGTGCAGCCCTGTGCCTCAGGCTGGTGGCTGTGAGCCAGGATGCCCCTGATCCTCCACCTGTTGAACAATTTCTAAAGAATATAGGGTCCTTCACTTCCCGCTACAGCAGCCAGATTTTCTGCTGAGCCTCTCCCCATGAGGCAATGTGCATCAGTAGAGGATGAGGCCTCTAGAGGGGACTTCAGGGAGCCCAGGGCAGTTCTGGGGTCCCTCCAAAGGATCTCCCTCCTGACCTATCTATTTTGGGGAGGTGGAATCTCTCAGCTTCTCACAGCTACACCTGCTACAGTTTGCATAGACTCAGCAGGGAGTTTTCCTTGTTGCTCTCTGCAACAGTCCAGGAGGTCCAGCAAAGCACTGATACATGTGACACTCCTCGTGCCATCAATCAGGACAGGAATGTGCCCCAGACAGGGCTGTAAGCCCCCTCCATCCTCTGCTCCATCCCCCAGCCACAGCCAAACCCCTCTTCTCCATTATTTTAGCAGACATGCCCTTCTCTACTCTCTCCCACAGTGGGGAGTCACCCAAGCTCCCTGTCCCTGTCCTCATCCCCTTCCTCCCCCAGGAGCCCCACAGCCCTTCCAGCCCCAATAAGCTCAGCAGCTGTTTAACCAGCAGAGAGCCAAGATCCCGTCACAGCCAACAGTGTCTCGGCACAGCCTCATGCTCCTCCGTCTGCCTGCCTCCATCTGCCAGCTCTTGTCCTACATCTTGGCTGGCAGTGCCCTGTGAGCAGAGTCTGCCCTTTCCCCACCCCTCCCACCCTCTACCCTGCCACTGCAGGATGGAGCTCTGACTCCACGGTTTCTAAAAGGCTTTGGAAATTGACATGGAGCCTGTGGGCTCACTGGGGAGAATGAAGCCACTGCAGGACACCCAGTTTGGCCAAACCTGGGGTTTCACTAAGACATCCTGAGCTATTCACCCCAGGCAACCCCTTTCCCACACAGCATCCTTCAGGCAATCCCGGTTTTCCCCATTTCACTCTGCACAGCCAAGCTGACTGCTGCTCTCCCTGTGGGGCTCTCACTAAAGTGGTAAAGCGGATTTAGCTAAATCTGTGCCTGGAGGAAGCTGCTGATCCCTGTGGCTTCATGGCCAGCAGGATCACCAGCAGCGCTGGAGTGGACAGCTTCAGGGATGGCACTGTAGAGGGGCAGAGCAGGTCCCCAGGGAAAAGGGACAGCGAGTGGCATGCCCAAGGGTCCATCGCTGCCAGCTCAACTGAGCAAAGCCATCAGCTGTGACCCCGGCCCAGATGGAGTCCCAAAGCTGGCAGCAGGAGAGGAGCAGGGATTTGTGCCTCAGAAGAAGCAGCTCCATCGCTTCCCACCATGCAGATGTCAGGGTTTAGGAATAAACCGCCTCCAGAAGGAATGAGAGATGGGGGAAATGTAAAACCTGCAGCCTACCAGCAGCCAAGGGAACTGGGACCCGAGAAGAAACCGGGTGGCTGCCTCAACATCGGTGTGTGGCCGATGTCACCCTGGTGGGCCCCATTGCCCCCAGCCCACTCCAGCCCACCCATGCCCTGCTCCTCATGGAGCCTGGTCCCACTGCTGCCTTTTTCCACAGGGAACTGCGTTTCCCGTGGAATGAGGGGGCGTTCTCGATGCGGGCTGCTCTTCCGCCAGGATTTCTAAAAATAAGAACTCAGGCTGAGCCAAAAAAAGCTTTATTTTGCTTTTTTCCACTGGTTTAATGCTGTTCCCCCATGAGGAACACTCCCCTGCCATGGCCTGCCCCTCGCCCAGGGTGGGGGGACCGCCCCGCCCGGCCCCTCGGGAGGCCCCGTATCCCCCCCCACCTTCTCGCGACACCGTCCTGTCGCCATGGCGACAGTGACCTCACGCGGGGACGGGCGAACGGACCAGTCGCGTAGCAACCGTCCCGGTGACATCAGAAGCCCGGTTCTGTTCCCACGGCAACCCGCGGAAAAGGGAAGGAGGCGGGGGCCGTTCCTGGGGTGACCCCCAGACCGGGGGATTGCATTAGCGGCGGGCACCCCCCGCCCCGTGGCCCCCCCAAGATCCTCGGAGCCCCGCGGGGAAAGGGTTAACGCGCATAAATCAGCATATTTTAGTGACGTCAACCGCGGGGCCCCGCTGCATCCAACCGCGGGCGGTGGGGATCGGATTAGGAAATGAGGAGGCTTGGTGAGGGGCTTACGCCGCTCCCTTTAGCCCACTCAAACGCTGAGCCGTACACCCAACCCTTCCCAGATGGGGGGCACTAAGCCTCACACGGCTCCCCCCACCCTGCTGGGAGAGGGATAAAGGTTGATACACTGAGGGGGGGCACCGCCAGGTTGGCCAGATGCTCCTTGCGGTGCAGGAAGGTGGGAGTGTGTCCTGGAAAAAGCATCTGGAGTGAGATGTTTTCTTCCCCTTCAAGCAAACACACCGGGTTTTTTTTTAACGTTTCCCTGAGAAGTTGTGGATGCCCCTCCCTGGAAGTGTTCAAGGCCAGGCTGGATGGGGCTTGGAGCAATCTGGTCTGGTGGGAGTTGTCCCTGCCCATGACAGAAGTTGGAACTAGATAATCTTTAAGGTCTCACCAAACCCAACCTGTTCTCTGGTTCTATGACTATGAAACACAGTCACATCCTTCATCCCCCATAACCCATACCCTTCCCACACCTAATCTGACACCCCTCACTTTAGCAAACATATTTCCAGGCCCTGCATACTTTCTCCCATGGCTCCAGGCCCTGGATGTCCCTCCAGCCCGCAGTGAAGCCAGGGAAAAAAACAGCATTTTTGGACCCTGAATAAAACTCTCACCACCTTGGGCTACCAGTCCCCAGAATGGGCTGGTAAGGTCACAGTCATAGAGGTGACCGGTGTCACCAGTGGCCTTTGCAGAAATTAATCCCCAGTGTCACTGGTGTCCCCGGTGGGATTAGCCACTAGATAGCACTCTTGCTTTACACACGGGTGAGAGAGCTGGCAGGTATTTGGCAGCAAGGAGAGGGAATGCTGAAGGCCGCCTGTTCACCCAAGCACTACCCACCACACAAGATGCAATCCCAAATGGGGTGTGCTGCAGCACCTGGGAGGGAGCCAGCTCCTCTGGCCCTGCCGCCAGCCAAAAATAACCCTGGCGGGGTGACTTTCAGCAGGGAAGTGATCTACACGGCTGTAAGGGCAGGGTGCTGCACATTGTAAGGCATCAGCCTCCAGGGTGGTGACTGCTCATCCCCTGGGATGATGATCAGGACACGCTTTGGGTAAGGGAAGTGGGATGGATCTCCCTTTTGCAGCTTGTTTGGACACAGAGCCATCAGTTCTTGGGACAGCCGGCTCCACAGGAAAGCACCTACAACATGGCACTCACCATCTGTGGAGAGGCTGGGCTTACCCCTGTGACCCAATACACACTGAAAATTCCCCTCATACGTTTCTTTCCCTCTCAGTCGCTGTGACTCACACTCTCAGGCTGCCTGTTTACAGGCTGCTTTCCCAAGGATCCTGAGGAGGCAATGACCAGTCAAGAGAAACTGGGCTGCTCGCCCAGGTCATCGAGAGAAAACCCCAGGAGGTCTGGCAGCAGAAGGGGAAGAACTTGGACACCTCTACGCTGGGACTTCTCCAAAGGAATGGAGACCACCATGCATCCCACAGACCAGCTAGACCCACTGCCTGGCCACACCCAGGAGCCTGGGGCAATGCCAGGGCTGACACCACCAGCCCCCCTGGCACTGCTTTGGCAATGGGTGCTTGCAGGGCAGAGGGGGGTACCACCCACACAGCTCCATCTCCAAAAGGTCAAGTGTCACCAGCATGGACATAAATTGTCCCTAAACCAAAGTACTTCATTTCCATCAGTGGGTGTCCCCCACTGCAAGTCCCTTTGGGACCAGGACAGCGGGAAAGATGCCAAGAGGGTCCCAAAGATATGGAAGGACTGATGGCAGCAGAAAGGCAGGAAGGTGGAAGGAACTTCTCTTGGAGCTGTGGGTTGCCCTTGAAACAGCCCCAGGGAGACGTTCCTGGTGCATGCATCCTGCCTATGCATCCTGGCCCTGCCTCCCTGGGGATGCTAAGGCACTGGAGAGAAGGAGTGGAGGGGGGAGGGGGGAGGGAAGGCTGTGCTTTGTGGTTTCACGGTGCATCTGTGCCCTTTGAATCCCCAATGTGAATGTGGAGGTGGTAAAATGTCACCAGCTGGGCCGCAGGGAAGGGGGCCGGGCATGTAAAACCCCAACAAAGAGCCGCTATTGTTTGGGGAGAGGCTGCAGGGGGCTGGCGGGGGAGCTCACTGTGTGCCCCTTGCCCCCCTCCCACAGCCCCTGCTGCCCCACAGCTCAGGTGCCTGATGAAAAGGCAGCTTTATCCCTTCCCCGAGCTCCCCGTGGGAGGTAATGCAGAACTCTGGCATCTCAGCTCAAACATGCCCCCCGGGGAAGCAGAGGAAGGCGGAGGGGAGTATGGTGTGCCCCAGACTCCACCCTGAGCTGCTGGGGCTGCTGTCCCTGCTCCAGCCCCCATTTCCCCATTCCCACATCCTGGCAAGCCTGGCCTGCATGGACCAGACTGGACAATCCTGCTCAGGCATGAGGAGCAGCCTACCCTCCCGCCTGGCTCCTCCATTTCAGGACCTTTTATGGCCATCAGCTCCATCAAGGCTGCAGCTGGGGTGGCTTCTTGCTTGGTCCCTGTCAGGCAAAGGGAAGGGACATCAGTGGGGTCACCTAGAGATACCCCAAAGGCAGCTCACCCTCAGCAGCCCTGGGAATTGGGTCATACTGTGGAACAGCAGTACTGTGGGGGGCAGCATATAGCACACTGCCAAGTTTATTTTGCATCTGCTGTTGTGCACAGGGATGGATGGAGCAAGGGATACTCTTAAATATTCAACAAGGGCATTGTGCACTCCGTGGGGTCCCAAATGGGTGAGCTGCACAAAAAGATCCTCACCATGGAGCAGGGCTGAACATCCCAGTCCAGATTTAGGGTGCACCAAAGAGCTGGTGGGCACCAGGGTCAGGGTCGGTAGAAGGAGGCAAAAGCCATTCCAAGCCCTTACCTCCATCCCCAGACTAATGTGATCCTACACAGCACCTCAGAGCAGGCAGAGGCAAAGCAGTTCCACAGGCCCAGGATGAAAGGTGCTGCTGCAAACAGTACCCATCATTTCCTCCTCCATGGTGAGAGCTATGGAACAGGTTCTTCAGCAACCCCCTGGCACAGTGACAGGATGGGGAGAGGCTGGGAAAGGTGCCAGCTGAGACTTGGCACCATTGGCACCAGAGCAAGGAGAGGGAATGCTGAAGGCCGCAGCTGGGAGAGTGGCCCCATAGACCCCAGCCATGCCTGCAGGAAGCTGAGCTGTATGGGAGCTGGAGGGTACCAGGTGGGTCACTAACCTTGGCCAACACCCTCTTGGGAGGCAGCTGTAAAGGAAAATGAGGATTTAATGTGCTCACGGTATTAGGACCCCAATCTACCCACTGGCTCCAACCACGGGCCAGGGACAGAGATGCCCACGGGAGCTGAGCAAGGTGGCCAAGGGTGCAAGGCTTCATCCCACCTCACTGGAGTCAGAAGTGAGATCCTCCCACCCAGCTGCAAACCAGGGGCCCAAATTTGGGTTCCCATCTCTGTTCCAGGACTGGGGGTTGCCAGGTAGGCTGGAGGCCAGACGTGCCAGCAGCTTCACAGCACATGTATCCCAGTGTGAGCCCAAGTGGGATTTGACGCAGGAGATGCGTGGTGGGAGAATTGTTGCCAGGCTCCAGGAGGGATCCAATCGCACTGGGGTGCTCTCAGAAGATTAAGGAATGGAAAGCTCTGGTAATTACTTTCCAGCATAAAAATAGGCTCAGCTTTATCCCTTGCCCTGATCTCCAGCTCCCGTCTCACCCTGCCCCACTCCTCCCCCCCACCCAAGGGTGAGCAGATGCCACCCACCTGGCAAGCATGGCAGGAGGGTGGAAAACAGCTGTCAGCCTGGTGCTGGTGTTTCTAGGGTGGAGGGGGTGAAAAAGAGGAAGAGGGGGGGTCCGGGATGTGGTATCAAGGGCAGCACAGTGACAGCATCTAGTTGGCATGTGCAAATCGTGCAGACGGGGTGCCCGGGAGAGCAGCCAGGGCATGCACAGGAGCGTCACAGCATATTGCAGGGCATAATGCCAGGGAAGAGTCCAGGACAGCAGCAGAGCAGATGCCTGATCAGGAGAGCACCATGTCTGTAGGACCATCTGACACAAAGATGGAGCACGGTTTGGGCTCTGGCTATCCCCATGTGCTGGCAGCTCCTGGAGGACCCAAAAGAAGTCTGGTCCAGAGTATGGAATGGCAGAGATTGAGTCAGGGCAGATCCCAGACCTCCATTTCTTTGCTGGGCCTGCTGACACGTGGTGACTGGAGCCACGGGACAAAGAATGTGGCAAACACTCCCTGACATACAGCGCAGCCCGTCTTCTCACCTCCTCCCAGAGGTGGCAATAGCTCTGGCCAAACTATCTCACGGCGAAGCCAAAACGTGGCCTCTCCCCCCTGTCCTCCCCACACCCTCCCTGCGAGGCCTCTGCAGCAGGCAGCAGTGCAGGCAGCAGTGCAGGCAGCAGTGCAGGCAGCAGTGCAGGCAGCAGTGCAGGCAGCAGAGCACGCTGGGTCCTGAAGTCTGGCAGCAAGCCTCAGCGTGTTCCATGCACCCCGTTTAACTCAACAAGGCTCCCGTCCAGCCCAGCCCCGCCGGGGAAACGGCTCAGCTGCATCCAGAGAATTCTAGGTCGGGGCGGGGGCGGGAGCTGCCAACCCCGTTTCAGGCCGTGCAAACCTCGGGCTAGTGGAGCAGGGCTATAAATATCTCCTTTTGCGAGACTGGGTCACGCAGCCGAGACAGATCACATAAGGGGAAGCGCTGCCCTCCTGCGAGCCCTCTGCAGCCTGCAGAGCACAACCCGCTCTCCCGGAGTCCCCCATCTCCCGGTTCACGGTGAGGGCACCGGGGTGCCGAGTGGAGGGACGGCGGGCAGAGCTGTGGGCGGATCGTGTGGACGAGCGCAAGCGGAATTGCTGCCACCCGCACGCAGAGGGCAATGCCAACCCCGTCAATGCCCCAGCTGCCACCAGCAGCCCCCATTTTCCCCCACTGCTGCCCTCACTCTCCTTTACAAGCACAGCGCCCCTAAAACCACCATGTACTGAGCTGCAAATGCCCTGCAGGGCACCCCCATGCCCACGCATATATTCACACCCCCCCTCACCACTGTCTAAGCATTCTGCACCCCATAATCCATATGCAAATTCTGCAGCCCCTCTATACCCCCCGAAACCTGCAGCAGGATGGCCGGGTGAGGGGCGGGAGGGCAAAGCCCCCACACCCCACCCGTCGGGATGGCTGCAACGCCTGTTCCCTGCAGAGCCCCCAGCTCCGAGAACTCTCCAGCCTGGTGGGGTGCTGCAACCAGGGTGCCCTGACACCCCCAAGCCGTCGCAGGATCCGCTGTCGCCCTCAGCCCCATCTGCAGCCGAACGACCCTGATCTCCCGCCGGTATTTTTCCACACCCCACATACACATCCCTTTGTCCTTTGTTCTTTGCAAATCCCTGATCCGGTCCCCTCCCACCAAGGGGGCTGCATGCACCCCCCTGAACACCCGGGGATTCACCCCCCTAGCGAGTCCCTCCGGGATGCCCCCCGTTGCCTTCGGTGAGGGCACGGGAGAGGGGTGCCGGGGGGGGACTGAGCCCCGGCCCGCTTGCCTGGCTGCAGCCGCTGCCTCCTCCGCCTCTGCCCTGCTCCGGAGCCGCCGGGGTGTGGAACCTCCACGGGACACCGGAGCCGCAAAAGCCCGAAGCCTGCCGGGTACCGACCCACCGCGGTGTCGGGGCCAGCCGAGTGCTGAGGGCCGCCGGAGCCGGTCTCGGCGCCGCCGCTCTCCGCCTCTCCCCGCCCTGCGCTGTTGCCTCCCGCTCCCCCGGGCCGCCACCGCGGGGCCTAGCCGGGGGGGCTGCGTGCTCCCCGCCCCGCTGCCCGGGGGGACGGGGTACGGGACTGCGGCTTACGAAGAACCTCGATCAGTCCTGATCCTACCAGTCCCTGATGCAGTCTCATCCTCCCCCTACAATCCTCCTTCACACGCCCCAAATCACTGGACCTGCAAAGTCTGCTCCCCACATCTTTCCTCCCCTGGTTGCAACTGTCTCCTGTATTTCTGCTCCCCAGCACCCCCTGCACATACATGCCTGACTCTGCTCTTAGCAGACCCCTCTCTTCTGCCTACTCTTCAATCTGCTTCCAGGGGTGCTGCTGGCAGAGTACTTCCCCAGCTCTCCCCTTTCCAGGGTGTAGATGACCCCCACCACCTGCATGGATGCCTCATCAGCTGCATTCAATTTCACTGTAGAGACACAACCCCATCTGCCCCTCATCCTGGGGAATGGGGATTTCCAAGGTTTCACACACACCTCTCTTTCCCTCTGCAGTAGGGATCCCCCACTCCAACCATCTGTGCTTTGGGGATAATTTGCTCTGCCCCAGTCTCTGCAGCTGGAACAAGCAGGATCCCAAACTTAAAAGTGGGGTGGAATGCAAAGGGAGTATGGTGCAGGGGAGATGGGCACTGAACCATCTCCCCTGTGCAAACCAGAGGGGTCTCCCAGTGTGCAGTAAGGGACATGCTGGGACTGTCTGCAGGACAGGGGGAAGCAGCAGATACTTGAGGAGCAGACCAGTCCCTCCTGCTTGGCCTTGGCTGAGTTGCTAATTGCGTTGTGCTGTCGTGAGAGCAGTTCCTTGGTCCCCATCTTCCTACATGGGCGATGAGGGGGTGCAGCCAGCTAGCTGGGGCAGGACCAGAGTGGGGCCACAGCAGCCCCATCCTAGCTAGAGCTGTGCTGTGAAATCCAAGCGCAACCAGACGGGTTCTTTGCTTGCCTTGGCTGTGCCCCCTGCACGGCAGAGCGCCTGGAGGCGGCCTTGCTGGCAGGCACAGCCCACCCGCAGATCCAACCTGTCTCTGGCCACCCGCTGCTGAAGCCCACTGCTGGGTCATTGCCACCACCCCATCCCTGCTCTAGAGTTGCTGCAGACTTGCCACCCCGATCTGCTCTTTGTGGCAGAGAACTCCCAGGAAGGATGGAAAGCCGAGCTGCTCTGGCAGGGAAAAGGCAAGTTGAACCTCCTTTCTTCTCTCCCTCCCTGTTTTGATGGGGAAATCTGCACAGATCCAGTGCTATCCTGGCGCTTTGGGGTTGGGCCTGTGCCCAGCTGCTGACAGAGCCTGCACAGCCTGGCACAGCCCTCCCTGCTGCAGCCCTGGCCACCAGGCTGCTGCGCTGAGACCACGCCAACTCGTTTCACTGAGGGTGAGCAATGACAGCTCCCCGCTGGGCGGGGCTGGACGGGGCGGCTTATCCGGCTCGTTTGCTTTGCCTTCTGGAACGAGCACAGGAGGAGGGCTGGTGACCCAGCAGGGAGGAGGGACCTTCACCGGTCTCACGGTGACACTTGGCCAACTGTTTGCATCCACTCTGCCCTCCCCTTCCAGCTGCCAGGGCTGGACCAGAACTTCCTGGATGGCGACGGCTGGCCTGCGAGCTGCGTGTGGGACACACTGGGGCAGGGGACGCTGTGGACATGCAGGGAACGGGTGTGCAGGCTGTGGGTCATTTGTGAAGTGGAGGGAGTTGGATGGCAGAGGAGGGATGAGGGATGGCACCGCAGCACAGTGCACGGGAGGGAAACTGAGGCACAGGGGCTGTGGGGAATGTGCTCGGGGGTAGGTGGGAGGCTTTGCCTGGCTCTCCAGTGGACAGCGCCTGGGTGGAGTGGGCACAGCACTTCCCGGGAGGGCGGCAGGGCTGATGGCAGCGGAGATAACTCTAAAAATAACGCCAGCTGCTTTGTTGCTGGCAACAATAGCCAGCAGTATTTTTAGCTGCTGTGGTGTTAGCAGCAGAGAGCTCGTTCTCCAGTCCCACTGCTGCCCATCCCACCCTTGGTGCCACCGCGCCTCTTGTGGCCCCCCGGGGATGCTTCACAGTGCTGTGGAAACTGTAACGTTAGAAACTAAACACAAACACCTCACCCTCTGCCACCCCCATCTGAGTCATGGTGCTGCCTGCTCCCCTTGCCCGTTCCTTCCCTCTCTCCTTCCCATCCCCAGCCCAAAAAGCAGTAGCTGGTGTCCCCCTAGCCATCCCCGCTCCTGGTTATGGGGGATTGCCTCTCCCAGGCTAGGCTCAGGGTTTGCTTTGATTTTCCCCATTCTGGCACTCCAAGATCTAGGGATTGATGAAGCAAGCTCTGCAGAGTGCCATCACTGTTTCTAGTCTCATGACACCAGGATATCCCTTTGCTTCCCTGCCACTGAGAGCTAGGCCCTTAGGGGTGCTTGGCTTGCCAGCACTGTCCCAACCCTTCCTCTCAGACCCACCAGCGGCTGCGGCTCCAGCACAGCCCCCACGTTCTGCCAGGGATAAAAAGAGCCAGGCAGCAGTGGGCAGGACAGAAAGAGCAGCTTCACACCTCTGGAGGGCCAGGCTGGGGTGCTCTGACCAGGCCCAGTGTGTATAAGCAGGGGAAGGATGTTTTGGGGTAACAGCAGTGGTGGAATATGGGGAAATGAGGCATCTCTGCTCTGTCTTTCAGGAAGGTGTCAGCGCTGGGCTCCTGCCAGACCCAGAACATTGGTGCCCTCATCCCACCTCATGAAGAGATGGGTTGATGGGGATCCCAGGGCCAATGGGTTGTTCCACAATAGCACCACTGCTGTGTTTTCCCAGTCCCCCAGGGTTTTTGGGGTGTTTTTCAGGTTGCTGGCAGGCTGATGGTATAGCAAGCGGGGCTGTAGTTCCATATCCAGGATTGTAGCCCCATAGCCAAGGCCAGGAGGGCTGCCTTCCCTCCACCACCCACATCCCAAAGCCCCTGGCACCCATCAGAATGTCCAGTGGCAAGCAGCCATTTTTTTGTTCATGGGCTGGGAGATTGGCTGCACCATCTCCAGTCTAAAATAAGGCAGCAGCCAGCAGGCAGGCTGGGTTGGGCAGCCACGGCTGTGACTATGTTAGGATGTTCTGGGGCTGAGGGGAGATGATGTCGCGGGTATGAATTAATTAACACAAAGCAGTTTTGGATGGTGTCCCAGGATTTTTTTTTCTATTTTCATTTTAGCCAACTCCAAGCCTGCTGGCATCTGCTGGGTTCAGGGTCTGCTGGGGAGGGCAGAAGCACCCATGTATCTACCCTGGTGCCTGTGGGTGGTGGGGTGGCATTGTGGGCACCCCATTGCCTCAACACCTCCTGCTCCCCAAAATGTGTGTGCTCCCATTGGCCCCTAGGATTCTTGGCTTTAGAAGCCATCATGGCTGAAGGCAGCTTTTGGGGCCCAATGTTGTCCCCACTTTTTGGCTGTGGGATTTTTTTTATCCCCGCTCTGTGCCCGTGAGAGGCTCATACATACGTTTTATGCCTGGCTTACAGTCCTGAAAATTATCTTGCAAAGGGATTTTAAATAAAACATTGTAAGCACACTCAAATGGTCCTTTTATTGCCCAAAAATACTGGGAGGGAGGAGGCAAAGGACAGAGCTGTGTGTGCACACACATGCTGTGCTGGGCCTGGGTGAGAAGGCTTGCGGGGTGGGTGTGTCCAGCTGTGTATGTGCCCAGACATCTGGCTGAGTGTGAGCACATATGAGTGTGCACAGCCAGGCTGCTGCGGGTTTGGGTGTCCGTGCATGCCATGGACAGGTAGGGCCATGGAGAGGAAGGAACGTCCCTGCTGGGTCTCATGGCACTGCTGGAGGCTGGCCCCTGGTGTCGTTTCCCGCTGATGAAACAGTCTCTTCTCTTTGCCAGGCCTGGAACTTCCGAGCCAGAAAGAGGGTGCGGCGGACGAAAACATGTCTGAGCCTCCTGCCTCCCGTGCAGGCGGCCAGGGAACAGCCCCACGCCAGCCGACCTCCCCCCCAGACGCTTTTAAATTTAGCTCTTCTTCCGTCTCCGGTTGTGCGAGCCGGGCCGGCAGCCAAAACCTCCGTGGCTCTATGCACCCTTTGGAGAGTGGCTGCCCCTCTCTGTGAGGCTTCAGGGTCCTGAGAAGGACTCGTGTCCTGTCCTTGGTCTCTGTGGCTGCCCCCAGCACTGTGATGCCCAGCACACGCAGTCACCTCAGCCCGAGCCCGTCCGCCCCTACACTGGGCAAGCGGGAGGGCACAGGAAGGGTTAAATGACATGCCCAAAGTCCCCTGAACAGGCAATCTGTGGCAGAGCTGAAAGTGACCCCAGGCTCGATAAAGAAAGGAGGGAATTCCCTGCTGGGTGCAATAAATAAAAGCCCATCCAGCTCTGCTGCCCCGGAGGAGCAGGGAATTTGGCAGGTGTGCCACGCAGGTGTGCCGACCCCATCGGCGCTGCCTGCTTGCCTGCAAATCGGAGAACGTGGCACCCTTTGCCTGCACGTGCACGTCGTCACCCTGCGTGTTTGTGTGTGCTCACAATCACAGCCCATGCGTGGGTTCAGGTGTTCCACTGAGCCTCATGCTCACCCCATGCCTGTGCATGCAACCTTGGGCTCGCCTGAGCACCCACCTGTGCGTGCCCACAGCTGTGTGCATCCCTGCGTGACTGCAGGCATGTGCACCATGTGTGTGTGCAACTGGGTGTGCAAACATGGAGGTGTGCATTTACACGTGGGGCAGTGCACATGTGTGCTCAGTGCACGAGTTCATGTGCACACATGCACACAAGTGTGTGGGTAGTAGGGTATACACGCATGTGAGTGGGTGCAGGAGTATGTGGGTGGGCAGCGTGCGTGTGGGCTGGCACGTGCTGAGCCCAGGCACCACCAGATGGTGCCCTGCCTCCATGTCACCTTTTGGGGACCCAAACCTTCACCCTTTGGAGGGATGTAAGGGGTGCATGGAGGAGAACATTGCTCTCTGTGAAGTGATGGCATTGCCTAGTGCTGGCCCATGGGTGATTGGCCCTTCCAGCCAGGCAGAGCCCCTCACAGTGGCCAGAAGTGGGTGACAGCCACCATGACACCTGCCAGTGCCAATGCTGCTGCCACTGCAGGAGGGGGTTTTGCTGCAGGAGGTGCCTTCATTGAATAAAATCTTGCAGAAGCTGTGGAGTACATAGGTGGTTCATGTGGGTGGGCAGCAAACCTGCCCAGAGATGGAGATGCTTGACTCACACCAGAGCACATGGGGTGGGGGCCACAGCCTGGCCCCTACCCTTATAGCAGTGAGGCTGAGACCTAAGCAAACTCATTGCACAGGGGCACAGCAGAGATGAAGGGGAGTACTAGCAGCAAGGGGTATGCAGGGTGATTCCTGGTCCATTCCCCCTTCCAGCTCTATGTACTTCAGTACAGCCCCTACAAACCTCCCCTACAAACCTGCCCTGCGTGTGTGGGTCAGCCTCAACCCCACCCCCCCACCTGCCTGCTGTGGGTGCCATGGATCTAGGTGGGAGGCTCAGGGTTGTATGGAAGCCACGCTGAACCAGCCCGACCTGCCAAGGAGGCCAGACCTGCTGAGGGACAGAGGCTTCTCTACTTTGGTGGGTCCCCTCCCTTCCTGCCTCCAACCTCTCCTCCAGGAAGGGCCTCATCCCAAAAAGCAAAGGGACTAGCCTTGAAGCAGCATGCCTCCTCCTTACCCATGGCGGGGACCGGGCATACTGCTGGGATGCCATTTTTTTTTGGCTAACCAGAATAAGCCATTACCCCCCTTCAGACAAAGAGGCTGGTACAAAGCTGCTTTGTGCCCAGACTTGTCGAGTTTTCCTTGCCTGCTGGAGCATGGCTTTTTCCTGGGAAAGGCTGGGACATGTATAGGCACGAGTGTATCCGTCTGCCTGCTGGCGCCCGCTTGATGTCCGTCGGGCCACGTTGTGCCAGTTCTGGGCCTGCAGCCCTCCCCAACGGGACTGAGGACATGGGGATACAGTGCTGACCATGGGGACTGCAGTGGCTGCTGGGATGGAGTGCAGGACCAGATACTGCTCTCAGTGGTGAATGCCTGGCTGCCACCCCAGGCATGTGATGCCAGCCAGCTGGGCATCCCTCTTTCCCCTTTTCGGGGGTCAGGAATGTGCTCAGAGATGAGGGCACTTTGTAATCAGCTGGTGGGGCAATGAAGCAACCCCCCCATCCACCCATCCATTCATTCATCTGTTCCTGGATCACACACCCTTACTCCTGCCCCAATTCTCTCCCAGCAGTCACTCGGGAACGTCCGTGGTAGAAGTTCACCCCCTCATGCGTGTGCATGTTGCACGGGGGGGAACACACAGATCTGCGCGGAGACGGGTGACAGCGCCGCATGACCTGGGGTGGCGGGGAGCCAGCCCGGTACCGGAGCGGGTGGGGAAGTCCCGGGGAGGCCGCTCCGCACTGCACCCCAATGCCCTCCGTGTTTTCCCTGCAGCCTTTTGTGTGCGCGGCGGCGTGCGCGGGGAGGGCGCCCGGCCTTCCCCTCCTCCTTCTCCTCCTCCTCCCCGCGATCCCCGCCCCCCCTAGGGCCGCCATTTCGTAGCGCTGGGCTGGCCTGCGCCCTCTCCACATCATGGAGGACCCGCGGCGGGAGGAACAAAGCGTATTCATTCCCCCCGTGCCTCGCGGCCGGGGCCACTCGTGGCCCCCTCAGCCGCTCCTGCCCCACGGTCACCTCCCCGCCGTGCCTGAGTTGTATTTGAGTAGGCGCAGAATTTCAGGCCTGGTTGATGCCCGTGTGTGATGAGTTTGTTCCGGGCTCAGCCTGGTAGAAAGCAGCACCAGGGCCACGCTGCCAGCTCTCATCCTGCCTGCCTTCTGGGCCTGCATCCCCCTGGTCTCATCCTGCTCCAGCACCGCAGCATGACACAGGGTGCTGTCACAGGGTTGCTATCCCCAAGGGACACAGCAGTTGTCATAAGGGAAGCACGGACAGCTCCTGCATGCATGTACGAGAGAAGTGTGGAGGTGATGTGTGTGTGCGTGACCACGTGTGCACGACTTGGGCATTCTTGTGACAGTTCGTGCGCGTGTAATGGTGCCCGTGTGTGTCTGTGCGCACCTGGCAATCTGAACATGTGGCTGCACTTGTGTGACACTACACGTTCTGCACATGAGCCAGGCTGTGTGATGGTCTGCACATAGCTGCATGCACACACAACACCGTGCGGGCTCACGTGGCTGAGTACATGCGTGACAGCAAGGGCATGCATGTGGGGAGCGTTGTGCCCCCCACCCAGAGGGGAAGGTGCCACGGGGAGAAGGGGTTGGACAGCCCTGGCCCACGGGCAGGCCAGCCTTGTCACCCCATGAGGACTGGTGGCAGGGTCCCTGGGCAGTGTGGGGGCCCTGCTGCTGCCTTCCCCTTCCCACAGAAACCGGCAGCAGGAACTGTGGGGGGGGGACAAGGAGCCTAAAGAGGGGAGCCTGGGGGCCTGTGCTGCCCACTCCCGCCTACCGGTGCCCACGGGGCTGGGGACCGGGCTGGAGGCAGCTCTCAGCGGCTGCTGGGGGAAGAAGAGGAGGAGGCAGACGTCTTTGGAGGGCAGGCGAGGCCGGGGAATGGAGGGAGGTGACTGGCATGGCCAGAGACGGGGTCGAGGACTCCTTTCAAGGGTCGCATCATGTTCCCGAACCCTCGCTTCAGGCGCTGTACCCGACTCCTTCGCTTGTCTCCCAGTAATTTTTTTATTCTGTTCCCCCGTTCAAGTTTATATTGTCCCAGCGATGACAGCCCCGTCTATTCTGCCTCCCACTGCACACCAGCCTTTCCCAGCTCTCCCTGGCTGTTGCACCACTCAGCCTCTAAGCTGGATGCTTAGACCAAAACATCTCCCCCCAGAGGATTTCCATTGCTCTCTCCTGGCCCCGTAGCTCTTCAAGCCAAGCAGCAGTGCAGGGCACAGCTCACCTCCAAACAGGCTGTGCCCTGTTTGTCCAGTGCCCCCCTCTCAGCCCCACAGCCCCTGCTTTTGTGTGCATGAGCCTCCAGTCCATGTTGTGCCCTTCCTCCTCTGCCCCATCATGCTCCCACTGGGTGCCAAGCAGGGCTGGTGACCCATGACTTAATCAGCAGCGAGGTCAAAATGCCAGGGCAGAGGACACCGTGGGTGTGCTGGTGCCATCCTGCCCTGGGTTGCTGCCGTCTGCCCAACATGAGCTTCTCTCAGTGAGCAGTACTTTGATCATGGTTCCCATCCCGTCCCTGGTGCCTTCCAGACACTAGAGTCAAGCACTTTGCTGCCATTAAATATTCAGTTCCCTTCTCCATCCTCTGCCTGCGAAGGAGTTTAGCATGGCAATGAACCTGCTGGCCTGCCTGTGCCCTGTGATAGCTGGATGCATCTGGGAGGATGCCGTGTGCCAACCTCCTGCAGAAATGGCTGGGAGCAGAGCAGAGGAGAGCCACATCCCCCAGCACATGGCCCTGGGAACCAGGGTCACACACCCCCAAACTCCCAGTGGCTACAGTCTTGTGCATCAGCCTGCTGCAAGGCCGGGTTCACCTCTTCCCTCAGCTCTCCCCCTGGATTGGATCTTACCAGGACCTGCTCCCTCTCCTCTACCCTCACCCTAATCCACCCCTCAAATACCAGCTGGCCTGTTCAGCCAGGGGAGTCATCTGTTGACCCCAGATTAATAACTATTAATGACCCAAACAAGGTCACATGGGGGGTGTGAGGGCTCCCGGTGTGCCACAGCAAGAGCAGGCTGTCTGGTGGGTGGCTGTCCCCCTCCTGAGATCCTGTGGAATAGCTTGCAGGCACAGAGAGCAGAACTACTAGGGGTCTGCAAGGAGAAATGTATTCTTTTTGGGGATTTATCCCCATGTGCTAGACAAGTGCCAGAGTCTGGGGTCCCTTCTCTGGGGTACCGAGATTGGGTGAGAGCACCTCTAACCTCAGGAGCCTGAGCTAACACCCCAGGCTGCAAGGGTGGGAAGCTGGCCAAGAGCCACAATCCCAGTACACACCAGTACAACTGGGAGCCCACGGCATCAGTGCTGAGCAGGGAGGGAAGGTGGTGGAAGAAGCAGCTGTTGCAGTGGGACAGGGACTGTGTCCTGCCACCTGGGTGCACACTGGGGCCAAGTGTGACAGTGGCAGTGTTCTTCAGAAAAAAATAAATGTTTTTCGCTGGGGAAAGAGAAATGAATTCTGGTCAAGGAGAGGCTGGAAAGCACCATGGCAAGTCCTACCCCCTTCTAACCCCTGGAAGAAAGCACCGGCTAACAGGGCTCCTTTTTTTGCTTTCAGGTCTGTTTTCAAGCTTCCCTTTGTGACCACAAAGACCAGGAATGTGCCATGCTCACTCAAAATGAGAGTGCAAATCCTGCTCATGGGCCTAAGGACATGCAGGGGCACAGGTCATGGGAATGTCCCCATGGGCTATGCCGCATGTACCCGCTTACTAAAAAGCAGAAATTCCCCATTTGCTGCTGGGAGGGGAAACATCAGGCAGCACCAGGCTGGGGTTTCACAGCTGGGAAGACTTAGGACCCCACACGGCCGGATGAGCCCCATCCCAGCCTGGAGGCTCCCCAGAGCTCTGGGAGCAGAGGCAAGCCACCCCTGCCATTCCTGCAGCGTGGCATCATCGCTGCGCACGATGCTGCTGGAGTAATTGCTGCTGGGCTGGGTGCCAGAGCAGGGCCTGCCTTCAGCTTCCCCCCGGCCCCCCCCCAGCAGAGGAGATAACCCCTCCTGCCTCCATGGAATGGGGGGTGGGGTGCTTCGACCTCCCCTTGCTCAGCTCAGGGGACCTCCCCAGGTTGGGGTGAGCAGGACAGGGAGGCAATGGGGGGCACTGTGGCAGCCTTGCAATGCTCAGAGGCCACTTGCCTGCATCCCACTGCCCTAATTTCAGGCGGCTGCTTGGCAAAGCCCTCAGGCTTCCTGCTGCAAAGGCTGCTGGAGCATTTTAAGAGCATGCTTTAACCCGGCTTCCTTCCTGGGAAGAAACCATGTCCTGGTGATACTGAGCACACCAAAAAGAAAACCAAACCAAAACAAACAAAAAGCAACAACAAAACCAAACCAAACAAAAAGCCAGCAGTGTTAAGGGTCAGCAGCCAAGACTGGCAGGCGATAGAGCTGGAGCCTCCCCTCCTGCCCCTGCTCAGCCCGGGCCTGAGGGGACAGGACCTGCTGGACCCCCGCGCTGGGCTGGTCCCTGCTGCTGCTGCAGAACAGGATGCAATAAAACCCTGCCTGGAGACCAGATGATGGCAAAGGGCAGCTGCATGCCGAGCTGCGGGCAGCACTCGTGGCAGCTGTGCCATGGAGGGAGGTGTGGGGTAATGCAGCAGCGTGGTGGGGTGGCTTTAGAGGGGCCAAGGCTTGGCATATGGCTGCCCATGCCCATGCCCGGCAGCCCTTGCTCACCCAGGAGAGGGGGGGAACATCCCTGGAAGAGCTGCATCCTGGGAAGAGAATCCTGGCCCCAGTCGGGAGCCTCTCCCCCTCCTCCCCCAGAGCACTGGCTGCAGCTTGGGGACAGAAAGGGACACTTGTCCCAAGCCATGCCCTGGAGTCATACCTCCTCTGGGCAGCAAGGGTGCTTTGATCCTCCAGACTCATTCCCACGCAGCCAAGGGAGAGTTTTGTCCTTGCCTGCTCAACCTAAAGCTCTTTCCAAAGTGTGTTTTAGAAACTAAACTATTTTATTAGACTGAACAGGGTGAAGCAGGCACCGCCCATGGAGCATTACAGGCTACCCTGCTCATGTTCCCCAGCCCAGGGCAGGTCCAGTGCTGCCCCAAACTCTGCTGAGTTCAGTGCTGTCTGAAGCCCCTCTCCCTACTGGCACCCCTCTGCTGAGACAGCACAGAGGCACTGCAGTAACACCAAGGCCTGGGTGGAAGTTTCTGGAAAACTACAGCAGATAAGTCACTGTGTTCTCTAACCTGAATTCTGGCAGGTGGATTTTACAGTGGGTTTTGGGCAGTTGGAGCCAGAGCCTGTTACCAGCCAGAGTTAAACGTGGGGATTTTTTTGAATCAGGTTGGCCATGGGTGCAGCCTCCTGGTGGTCCCTCCTTGCCAGCACTTAAAACCCATCTGAGGAGACAGCAGGCTCCTGGTGCAGGCAGGAAGCACTCAGGTGGTGGCCAAGCAGTGAGGAAGGACACATTCCCTTTCTGCACAAAAGAAAGCTGGCATTCTCAGATACCAGCTGATGCCAAAAAAAAAAAAAAAAAAAAAAAAAAAAGCAGCATCTTTCTTACATCCATATCTAACACCTCAGTTCCTCCACAGCTGTGAAATGAGTCTGTCAAGGCTCAACCCAGGTGAGTGGGCCGGTGTTCATGCCATCGTTCCCCAGGGAGCTCCCACAGGAACACAACTTGGGTGTGAACCCTGATCAAAGTCCTTTCTGCAGGTGGAGTGTTCTGGCTACCCCCTGTGTGGCTTCTTCAAGGTCTAATAAGAGGCTGAGTGCGGAGCAGCCTGACACTGTGCTGAAGGGAAGGAAAGCCTCTCTCTCCCTCCTTCAGTTGCTCATTTTTGCCAACCCTATTGACCTAAGTATGTTTGTAGATGGCCACCCCTCTGTCCACCGGGATGAAAATGTGGTCAAAGTTTAATAGCAGGGTGCCAGCTGCACGTGTGTGTGTTAGGTAAAGTGTGACAGCACCACCTTTGTTTTCCTAGGAAGCCACACGGAAAAGCAAGGCTGGGAGGGCAAGAAACAACCAGGCAGCAAAGGGGGGAACCCTGTGGGTATATTTTCAGCTGTTCTCTGCCTCCCTGCAGTGTAGGAAGGAGGGTAAAGGGACAAATGGCTGCAGCAGGAGCCAGAGCAGGCACAGGAGCTCATCCTGTGCACTGCACCTCAGGGCAGCTAAAAGTCACTGCATCCCACTAGAGCAACAGTGCCAGCCTGCAGTGTCACAGGGCCACACAGTGCCTCATCTGTCACCCAGAGGTGCTTTAAAGGTCATTAAAGGGCATTTCTCCTGCAGAGAACAGCTTGGGGGCTGTGTATGTTCCATTGTGCTGGGATGCCCATCTCCTCTGGTACAGGGACTTTTACCCACTGATGTTTTTCGTGTGCCAGAGGAATTCTGCCTGCCAGGACACTTCCAGCAGGTATTGGGGCAGAGTGTGTGATAATGGGGACCCTCAGCTGCCATGAGCTCTTCCCTATGCTGGGCCAAGCTCCAGGTGAACTTGTCCCTTTCCCACATACCAGAGGCTGCTCCAATGTCTGGGTTCTCTTCCTCCGTGCAAGGCAGGTGATGTCCTATGCGCTCACTTGTGACTTGGTCTGCAGGGAGGAGGGATGCTGCCAAGGTGGCCACACTAGGTGGCATGCTTGGTGGTAGCCATCATCCAGAACCAGGCTGCCATGTCCCTCCTGTGGGGTGAGGAAGTGGCAGAGGCCTGGGTGTGCTCTGCTGCAGGTGCTGTCCATTCCTGTTTACGTATAAACACGCTCTTCCTCCTCTATGGTAGGCAAAGTGATGCCTTCTAAATCTGACAGCTGCCTCCAGCCCAGCCATCATTTGCATGTGAAATCACAGTGTCCCCAGCAGCTGAATCCCATTAGGGACAGCCACTGCCTGTGTCCACTGCTTAGGCCACCAGGGTAGAGTGTGACAGTGCTGCTGCAATGGTATCTGGGGATGTGAGGGGCTGTGGGTTTTACCTGGCAAGCCTGGGCAGACAAGGACTTCATCCCCAGAGCAGTTGAGAACAACCAGGACTGGTTCTTTCCCAAAACTGCTCCCACTCTATCCCATTACCAGCCCCCGCCCCCAGACACTTACCACCCCACATCACTGCCAGCCCTTCCCAAACCAGCTTTAGGTCTTGGCTGTGATTGCAGCAGCCAGAGCCAGTGCGGAGACCATGGGGCTGTGCCATACACAAGCACAGAGCCTGGGAGCAGTGGGACCCTCAGTGCCCATCCCTGCACAACCACAGGGACAAGGACCAGCTGGTGCCCAGGTGTGAGAGCAGTGCTGTGATAGAAGGAGCCCAGCCAAGGCTCCCAGCAGGCACCACACCATAGCATCTTGGAACCAGGGAAGTCAGCCCAGTGACTCAAGAAGTTAGAAGGGAAATTCAGACTCACCCTTCTGCCCTCTTTGGCCCTTTGACTGGTTTCCTGTCTCCTCTTGATTTGTGTAACAGCCCCCAAGCTGTTCCCTGGGGCCACAGCAGGCTCCTGCGGTCAGCCCCAGCTCTCACTCTTGCTCATGCAAACATTGCACCAACAGCTGCCTGCATGTGGGGGCTGGCAAGAACCTGTCCTTAGTTGCCAGCCAGGGCTCATACCCATCCCAGGTTCCAGAGGGGAGATTGCAAGCCTCACTGGGATGCACTGAGCTGTGCTACTGCTCAGCCATGCACCAGCCAGCAACCAGGGCAGCTGCATGCTTGTAATAACAGGGGTGAGCAGAGGTGGTTTCGTGGGGTGGCAGTGATTGATGTCTCCTCTATCCTTTGCTCACACAAGGACCATGGCTTTAACACAGAAGTACCATTCTGGCATCCAAATTCACCACAGTTCACTGGGTGACTTCCCCCAGTGCAAAGGTTGGGGCCTCTCATGCTCCACAGCTGAACCTGCTGCTTCCCCACCACTCCTAGGTCCCCACCAGGCTTGGGGCTCCCTCAGGAGCAAAGAGCAAACCCAAGTAGGATGGTTAACCATACCTGACCTCTCTCCTGTCTCTCAGGTCCAGTTTGAGCCATACGTGTGTCCCCTCCCAGCCCAGTGTGGAGCTCAGAGACACGGAGGAAAAGAGTGAAACAGGCCAGATCCAGTGCCCATGGTGCCATTGTCACTGCCAGCTTTTACTGCTCAGCCCAGGAGAGAGCTTTTCCATTTTCAAGGACTCAGCAGAGTTTTGGCCATGGGCACTAGGAGGAGAGCCTGGACATGTACCTAGAGCACCGAGCCTGGGGCAGCAATGACGGGCAGTGGTGGTCCTACCTCTTCGAATGACCCTACAATAACAGGCAGCAGCTCTACCCTCACCCCGTTCTCACAAGCAGACGGTGACACTAAGTTGTCACCAACGGGCCCCAGCACCGCCACCAGCAGCCATCACCCGTCACTCCAGTCTGGCATCCCCCCCCCAACACACCCAGCCCCACCCGGTAGACCCTACCCTAACAAACCAGCTGGTACAAAGGAGGAAGGAAACAAGACGGTTTTAAGAAAAAGAAATAATAATAAAACAAAACAAAAAACCAACACGCCCCAGCAAAACGGCGAGTGGGTCAAGCCGGATCGCCGCATGTTTATTTGGGTACTGGGAAGAAATACCTGCCGATTGGGAGCGGGGGTCCAGCGTGGTCCAGGGCTCCTCCCGGCGGCGGCTGCGGGCGGCCCCGCATCGCTGCTGCCTGTGCGGGGACCCCGCCGGGCTCCAGCGCACAAAGGACTCCGGTTTTAAAGCCCACGGCCCGATTCCCCCAACCCTACAGGGCCCTGATTGGTCGGGCCGGGGCAGCGCTGCCGACGGGGGTGGTGGTGATGGGGCGAAGAATTAAAAGAAAGAAAAAAAAAGAAAAAAAGAAAGAAAAGAAAGAAAAAGAAACAAAAAAGCAAACACCGGAGGGGAAAGTGCAAACCAACCCCAAACACCGGAACCGGTCCCACCCACGGGATGCCCCAGGCAGGGCACGGCCGGGCACACCCCTGCCTGCGGGCCTGGGTGGGCTCGCAGGGGGCCCCGTGTGTTGGGCGGAGGGCCGGCCAGGAAAGGCTGGAAACTGCAGACCTCATGTGGAAAAAACTTGTTAATGTCGGGCCAGGGAAAACGCGGAGGGCACGTGGGGGGGGGGGGGGGGGGGGGGGGGCACGGGTGTGCACCGGCCCCCGACCCTAGCCCCTCACCTTTTCCCGGCCCTGGGGCCACCCCCCACGTCCTGTCCCCGTTTTATTCCACAATTTTAAGTTGGTTTTGTTTTGTGTTTTGGTTTTGGTTCGTTGGTTTGGTTGGTTGTTTTTTTTTTTTTGGGGGGGGGTGGGGGGTGCTGTCCGGGGAGTTGTGTTTTTCCAGCTCGTCGGCAGGGGGTATGCTTGTACCGAATAATCCAGCCTTTTTGTCCAGGATGCTGGCCCCCATCCTGGTCCCCATCCCTGTCCTCCTCCTGCTTGCTCCTTCTGCCTGCGGGCAGGCAGGAGCCTTATGATCTGCCAGACCCCGGGGGCAGGGGGGAGTCTGCCCGCACTGACCCCAGCACCTGTACAGTGGGGCTGAGCTGCTGCTGGCTGCATCCCATGGGGTGATGGGGGAGCAGAGCACCTATGGGAAGGTGCCTCTGACCCCACCAGAGCTTGTGAAAGGCAGGTGGGATGTTTTGGGCCCCAGTGGCCCAGCTGGAGCCCATTTACGGAGCTGGAGCCATTTAGTTTTTGGAGTGTCAGGACAGCCATGTGTTGGGCAGAGAGGCAGAGAATGGTCTGGGGCTGCCCTGGGTACAATCACACCTTTTCAGTAGCCACATGTTTGGCCAAGGGTTATTTTGCCTTCATAGGCTGTGGGGATGTGTTCGACAGAGCTATACAGACAGAAACTAAGGCATGGACAAAATTATACATAGAGAGAGCACAGAATTACACAGAGAGACAGTACCAGGCCCTTTTTGCCATCCCTGTCCTTATCCTGGAGCCCCTCAGAACAGAGCTCTGCCCCTTGCAGAACTCCCATGCTGCCTTCCCTGCTTTAACCAGCCTCTTGCTGCCAGGCTTCCGATGCCAGCATGCATCCAGCCCCCAGCAGTGCTGGCTGGCAGCCTTGTGTGTCCGCTTTTGGGGTTTTCATCCCAACGGGAGGGTTGGGGCCATTTTCACCCCTGCTGCAGAGAGGAAGCACAGGGATGGAAAACTAAAAGGTCTGTTTCCAGTGTCCAAAACCTTGCAAAATCCCAACCTGATGGAAAAAGTTTCTGGCCCCTTCATCCTTCAGCCTCGGTGCTTTAAAAAGTGTCTCAGGCTTGAGTTTGAAGCATTCTTGACCTGTTTTCTTTTCTGTGTAGTTTTGTGTGAAGCATCACCCCTTGGTGCTGGGCAGCTTCCAGCTGGAGCAAAGTGACAGGGGAAGCACCAAGTGGTGTCCATGTGTAGCTGGGAAGCACATGCAGGACAGAGCAGCTCCAAGACCTTGCTCAGGAAGGATGGATGCTCCAGGGATGGCTACAGGAAGGGGAGGGCTCACTGAGGAAGCCAGGGATCCCCAGGGCCCACAGGAGGGTAGGCTCCACCAGGATCACCCATTCCAAGCCCCTATTTTGTTTTGAATTTCTGCAACAACAGCACATGCACCAGGCTTTATGTTGTCTCATGTCCTCATGAAGTATTCCTCCTGGAATGCCAGTGGAGATGAGTAGTCTCTTCCCTCTCCATGCACCTTCTGTCAGACTGGTAGGTAGCTGGTAATCTCCAGAGGGGAAACTGAGGCACAGAATCCAGGCTGGCACTAGCCAACCCGAGTCAAGCCTGCTCACCTACAAAAAACCATCAGGTTTTAATTCAAAGTGGTGACCCAGGAGGGCCTCACCACTGCTGTTCCCCTCCAGCCCCTGCACCAGTCCCCAAAGCAGGGATCATCCCCACACTGCCAGGGACCCATGCGAAGGCCAAGCTGACAGAGGGTCAGACCTATCCACATGGGTCCATCTTGAAGATCATCAGGTATACAGAAAAGAAAATAGGCCCCATCATACACAGTCTGTATCCAGGCTCTGTTTCTTTGATTTCTTAAATTCTTTTCCTATAGGGATCCTGACCTGGGTCTGGATTTCTTCTCCTACTTTGCAGTTAGGTAAAACCGTAGAGGGATTTTGATCAGGCTGGCTTATTGGGGATGGGAATTGAATTAACCCTAGAGCTGAACTATCTGGGTTAGCAGTGCTTGGGGCTCCCCAGCAGACAGCACTAATGATGCCACAGCATCACTCTCAAGGTTCATTAAAACCCAGACTTTAACAAGATCCCCGTGCATATAGAACCACACAGCCCTATTGCAGCACCCATGAGTGAAACCAGACCTACTCAGAAGCACATCTGAAAATCTTCTCAGTGGCTACAGCAGGTCTCCAGGATGCTGGCACTGGCACAAGTAGGTCAAGGCAAGGTATCAGGGGTTTGAAGGGTACTGAGCTCTTTTTGGGTAGGGACGCAGGCAGGGAAGGGCAGCATGGTGCTTCAGGATGCTTCATCCATCCCTGGATCTCACCTTGCTGCTTAAGCCCTCCTGAGGCTGATGGAAGTCACTGCCCATGCACGTGAAGTTCACCCACATGCCTGCCCGAAATGGGCAGCCTGAAATGGGCTGGAGCCTAAAGGAGAGGGTTGCCACCAAACCCAGCTGCCTTTCATCTCCTGAAAATAAATCTCTCACAATAGCCCATGCAATAGGGAGAAAACAAACACAAATGCAGCGCTGGGAAAGTTTGGCTGGAGCTGGCTAGAGCATCCTGGCAAAGCAAATGCTCCTGCTAGTGATTGTTCCAGCTTTCGTGCAAAGCCCCCTTTTTTATTAAACAGGGTCCTGGTGAGTTTGTTTTGCTGCCCACTGGAGCATCCCTGTGGAGCCAGGTTGGCTGCCGGAGGAAGATGTGGAACCAGAAAGGCCTGGCCCCACCCAGGCCCTTAGTGCTGCTTTCAGCAAGAAGTGTAAGAGCATTGCAACCCTCGGTGACATTGAGGAACCATTTGTCATCACAAAAAGCACACATGATGTCACTGGCAGGAGCCAGGAGGAGAACCAAAGGCTACAGAAAATCAGGAGGGAGGCAGTGAGCTCAGGCAGGGCTCCAGCACCCCAGCACTGAGTGCTGCCTGCACTCAGGCTCCTGCCTTCACTGATCCCGTGCAGCTTGGGCACACGGAGCTGCACACACACACACACACACACACACATGTGCACCACCTCCATCGGGACAGTGCGGGTGAGTTGGGCAGTCTGGCTGCTTATCTTCATCCAGCCAAGAGTGGGAAGTAAATTAGGGCTGGTTTGGCCATGGGAATGCAGTGACCCAGCAAGGAGCTGGGGCTGGCATCATGTCTGGGACAGACTCTTCTGTAGTACCAGCTTGGCTCATTCTCTGCCTGCAGTGATCTCTTCTCAAGGACCACTGCTTTATTACTGCACTGATGCAGAGAGCTTTCTCCCCTTCAACATGCTGCAGCTGGGCAGCTGGGCCAGGCAGCCCTGACTTGCAGCAAATCTGAGTCAAGCATTCAAAATTGAAATGGATCTTTTGAAATCTTCTCAAAGGAGTCAGGTTTGCTCAGGGCTTTTCATCCAGATGCACAACTTCACCTTTGGTTCTGAGGGATTACAAGGATGAGGCAGCCAGGAAATCAGTTTGGGGGTGGTCTTTCATGGCCCATGCACTGCTGGGTTCAAGCCAGTCATTATGAAAATTTAATAGAAAAGGGTTGGCTTGAAGTTTGGAGTGGGATGATACTCAAGCTCGGAGCTGGGAGCCCAGGAGGGAGCTTGACCACCAGCCCTGACATGCTCATCTCTAGAGCACTGCTTCCAGGATGACCTCTATTCTCTGCCACTGTTACCCTAGCAGCTGTCTTGCAGATCACTGAGGAGCAAGAGTGTGTGTAGCACACATTGCTTCATGTGTGTGCATCCAGGTCCAGACACCAGGTCTGGTCCCTGTTCCTTCTTCCCTGGCATCTCTCACCTCCTGTTGGGTTTGAAGCAGCTCATCTGGATGATGGTCCTCACCAACCTCTCTGTACTGTGCACACGTGTTCCTCTGCCTTCAGCAGCTTCTCCTGGGCTTTCCTCCTGCTCTATTTAATTGGGCACTGAGGGAGAGGGACAGTAACCAACAATTAGGTGACTTGGAGAAGTGCCCTGATTTTCTGGCCTTGCTGCTCTGAGCACCTTGGGATCCGTTTCCCCCAGAGACAGGAGGAAGAGAGGGAGGGAACCGGTGCATCTCAGAAAGATGGAGTGAAGCAGCATTAGCTGGGAAAAGCAGGTGGTGGGTTAAATTGATCAGGCACAGTGAGATGAGGCAGGATAACTCCCTGGGAAGGGGCGATCCCGTGGGATTTGTTGCTGGCTCTGAATCAGCAAGGCTATGGGAGCATCATTGTACAGCATCATCTGTGTAGAGAAACATCCCCATGCAACATCAATACCTCAGGACATGCTGAGGAGCAATGGGCCAGCATGGCTGCCCGAGCTTGGCTATGGGGTCTCTGACCACCAGCATAGCCAGCTTACGTGGTGGGATGTCTGGAGACTGATGGGCTCTAGTCCTTGCAGGTTGTGAGGATTGTCTGTTCCTAACTGCTTTGTGATTGTCAGCAATTGCCTTCTCCTTGGCTGCAGGGTCAGTGGCACCCCTGGCGAGGGATTATGTCCATTGCTGACTGTGCACCTGCACCCAAGCATCCTCTGCCTCTCTTCCTGCTGCCAGCTCAGGGCTTTGGAGCTAATCTCCAGCATCACCAAGAGATTGGGTCTTGGCCCTGCTGGTAATGGTGTGATCCCAAAACATTTTAGTAATGGAGAATGTGAGATGCTGAGCCAGATGCTGAGATCCTGGAGAAGACAGTGGGGGACAGGAGTCTGACTACATCCTGATGAGGCTGGAGGCTGTGATTCAGCCAGTGAAGCTGGTGACTGGATGGATGGTAGACAGAGGTGACCCTGACCCAGAGCAACCTGGAAATGCAATGGGAACCAGCTGAAGTGCAGCAGTTCAAGGCTTGGGAGTGTCCCTCTGCTCTCCCTGTTGGCTGGGAGCTATCTGAGAGGTGTTGTGGGAGCCCCACAAAGGGGCTGCTGAAGAGGACTCTAGGGTAGTTAACAGGGATGACTGAGTCCTGGTACCCCAGCATCCCACTGGAAGTCTAAAGCAATCAGAGACTTTCTCGGTCCTGGCCTCTCTGGAAGGTTCAAAGATGGCCTTGCCAAGGCCAGAGCTATCTGTGCATCTGGCCAAGAAATTCCTGCCAACATGTTAGTTGGCCAGAGTCCTGGAGGCAGAATAAATACATCTGAATTTGCAAACCCAAGGCAAGTGGCTGTGCGTGTGCTCAGACACACGCCTCTAGGAGAGGGCATTCCTTATCCACATCCGCCTCTGCTGATCCCCCTTTGTTCAAGGTTGTCACAGCCTTTGGTCCTGCTCCTGGCTCAGCTCCCTTAGCTTCAAATCCCATTAGACTTCAGCAGCCTCCTCTCAGAATGGTTATGCCCTGTTCCTTCTCACCCATGGAGCTCTGCCTGGTGACACACCATCCACAGGGTCTGTGCAATAAATATCACCCATTTGTCCCCACAGCAAATGGTCTGGTGGTCGCAAAAGGCTGCTCTCCCATCCCCAGAGCTCCTCAAGGGTTGATTCAGCCTTCTTTGTTTCCTTCATCCCCAGGCCCATGTTCTCCTCCAGATGAGGCTACAGGATGTGAATCTCCCATTTCTGTGGAGAGGGAAGTTACCTCCTGCTGCTGCTGAGCTATGCCTCCCAGGGAAACCCCTGGTGTGGTGGAAGATCCCGGGTCTGTCAAATTTCCCACTGGAAAGAGGATATGAAATGATCCATGGAGCCAGTCCCAGACTTGTCCATGGCTGCTGGTGCCTCCAACTCCACTCATCCACTGCATAAGAGTCCTACCCATCCTTGGATGATGCCACCAAAAAACATGTGACAAGCAGTGAAGGGTCCAGGAAAAGGGAGAAGGCTGGCCGAGACAAGCAAGTGTGTTTGGGTGAGATGCATCGATTGGAGGCATCCGATACATTATTCATGACCAACCTAGGCTGCAGCGCAGGAGAAACTGGTGATCAGGCACTTGTCCTTGAGAGGAAAGATGCCTGCAAGAGCTGAAGTGCCACATCTGAGCCTTGTGGCGTTTTGGAGAAGCCAAGATGCTGAATGTCTTGCTCTTCTGTAACACCTTCTAAGGCTGGCTGCCTGTGGTAAGCCAGGGATGGAGCTTGGTGGCCAGGTCTGTCCATGCCAAAGAAAGGGAGACAGCCTCAGCACTGCAAAGCATTGCAGCCAAAGGGGCTCCAGCTCATCAAACAGCCTGGTAGGCAATCATGACATCCCAGCTTCCTTTTCATGCCCAAATCCACTGGCACTTAAGACTGGCTGGTGAGTCCCAGCACCCAACAGTGTTTCACACTAGAGATAGTTTCTATCCAATGTTTCTCTCTCTGAGAGCAGAGAAGCTTCTCCTTGCTGGGATACTCTAAGTCATTGGTGCAAGCACATGTGGCTCATTTGAGAGTCATGTTCCACCTTGACCAAGTTAAGGATGCTCTGTTTCCCAGCCTGGACACGACCATAATGCTCAACAGCAAGGAATGTGGCCCATGTTGGACTTTCCTGAGAGAAGGGAAAGGTGACAGAGAGGAAGGCAGGAGCACATAACAAGGACAACTGCATGGCATGACATTAAGCATGATTCAGCAGAGGAGCCACAGCCTGAGATAGGTGAAGTCCTCAGTACTGGTTGCATCTGGAAGACTTTGGAGAGGATATTAAGAAAGCAATATTCATCCCAAAATTTCCAAGCAATGAAAGCACCTGGAGACCCCAACCCTGCTATCTGGGGTCGCTCCAAGAGCCACCTCCCCTTCCAGTGGGGTGTGACATTCACACCAATTTCAGTTTAGCTGTCCAGGGGAGCCAGGGTTGGGACAGTGAGGTGACAAGAGTATCAGCCATCAGACCTGCTCTCCACAGCTGCAGACATGCCTTGGGACATGGAGACATCTGGGTGATCCACAGCACATCCGTTCACTGTTGCATTTGGAATGATTCTGCCACACTGTGGAGGGACCGGGCCTGGGACAGACACTGGGCTGAGGCATGTTGGGCAGAAAGTGCTCTAGTGCTGGGGCTGAGATCAGTCCTAAAGGGGTTAAAACTGGGCTGAGTGAGGCATCAAGGACTGCCTCACTCTACATTTCAAGGGGGCTCCTTAGAGATGCCTGGATCTGAGTTTTCTGCCCTTCTGCCCACTGCACCAGCCCCATGGGGCTAGAGAGGGGGCTCAAACCCACCCCTTTGACCCTGCAAGTGTCCTCTCTGATGCTGCCTCTCTTCCTGAGCCCATTTCCTCCCCTTCCCTATGCCTGGGGATCGGCTGTCTCTCTGGAGGCTGCAAATAAGCCCATCAGGCCTGGGACACCAGCTTCCTCCCTGGAAACATCACTGCTGTAATTCCCAGCAGAGCTGAGGTCGGCTCCATATGGCCGTGGACTCCCTTCCACGCTGCTCACATCCTGCCTGGCTCGGCTGCCTTGCTGCTCCTCACTGGTGCAATATGGTACCTTGCTGCCCACCACCAGTGCTGGGGGATTAGCTCTTTTTAATGTTTTTTTATTGGGTTTTTTTTTGCTGTTTTATTAGCTAAACCTAACAAGGCAGCATTTGTGGTGGCCCTTAAGGGTAAGTGGCTGTGATTTAGCACTGCAGGGTGACCTGGAATACAGATGGGCATTTAGTGTGGGGAAAAAGAGACCAACATCCTCATCCCTGGGGATGTACTCAGCAGCTGCCATGCCCAGAGACCTTTGCTGATGCCATGTTCATACTAAATGAGTCCGGGCTCCCATGGTCCAGGGGTATTCACTGGCATGGCTCACACTGGAGCTGGCAAGGATGCTGTGCCATGCTGAGAGAGCACCCGCATCGCGAGAGTCACAGCTGGCACGGGCCCGGCGTGGCTCTGAAGGGGCATTTCACTGCTCAGACGGCCGCTGCACATGAAAAGGGCATTGTAGGGGAGTGTGTGTGGCTGGGGAGCAGCTGGCGTTGGCAAAGCCTCACTGCATCTTAAAGGCAAACAAAGACCACCAGCTCTTTCCCCAAAGGGCAGTTTTGAAACCATGGTGTGGGGGAGAAGAGAGCAGAACATTGCTGAGGAGTCAGAGGACATCACTTTGAGGATGTGAACATGAAGGGGATAGTCACACAGATCCCAGCTGCAATTTGGGGTCAGCCGAGTCCCTGCCAAAAGCACCAAGTACTCAGCATGATTGGGGTAGGTGCTGCCAGTGCCCTGTGCCACTTCCCACTGGGTGACATGGCATGCTCTGCCCCCAGAGCAGTGACACCCAGATCTGCCTGGATGGAGATGGCTTGGGGACTTAGTTAAAACCCTTTCACCCCCTTTCTTCTAAGCCTGTAACAGGGATCGCTTGCCTGTGGTCTCTTGAGGAATCAGGGCACCAGCCCCTTTAGCTGCCTGCACCTCTGCTGTGCCCCTGTCATTGAACATCTGTCCCATGCCCTGCCCAGGGGGTGCAGTGTGCCCCGGAACCTGTCTGTGTGGGCTTGGTTCACACCAAGGGATCACAGAAGTTTCCTCCCGAAACTGGTTTTTGAACAGGCTCTGCTCACCCAGCGTGAAGAGCAGGACGGGCAACGCTTTATTTCAGGCGGCGGCATAAATCAGCCCTTGGCGGGTGTCGGGCTCTGCCAGACGTTCCCCTGGGGAAGCAGAGGCAGCCGCAGGGGCTGTTTCTCCAAGCCTGAGTTTTAAGCTTGGGGCTTGAGTACAAATCTACAGCCATGTTCAGGTTGAAATAAAAAGGGACTGCAGGGAAACAAGGGATGTGTAGGGCCCTCTGGCAGCAGAGCAGAGGAGCCAGCTGGACACTGTGATGTCTCAGCTCACTGCTGCCAGCTTTGCTGGAGCTGGTTTGCCAACCAGGGGGCACGACTCAGCCTGGGGATGCTCAGAAAGATGCATGGATCCCTCTGAGGAAGGACCTGAGCGAGATGGGGTGTGTGGAGAAGGTCGGGAGGCAGTGCAGTTCGAGGGAAAGAGCCATATGAGACACAAAAAGCACTTGGAAAAGTCCTCGGCAGCCAAACTCACTAGTCCAGACACGCCACAAAGCATCTCTCACTGGGAGCCGCAGCTTGAAAAGAGCCTTTGAGGAAAAGCTGGGGAGCACAAACATGTCTCTCCTCCTTCCCCTGAGGGAAAAGGTCCCGCTCCATGTTAGGGTGGAGGAGGACACTCGTGAAGAGGCTTCCCACAGCATCCTTGGTTCAGAATTGGGTACTGGAGGAGCAGATGAGGAGAGGGATAAGTAGGATCTGTCCTCTCCCAGTGCTTGCTGCCGTGGAGGGAAACGGGGCTCTGCCTCTCTGCCCACCCTCCCGTTGTTACTAGGATTCTGGGAATGGTGCTAGCGGTTTTGGGGCGGCGGGAGCCCCAAAACCGCTCTCCCCGCTCCCGGCAGCGCCGCTGTCCCACAGCAGAGGGCGACCTGCTCCACGCTTGCGAGTGGCGGCGAGAGGTGGGGGTGGGGGGAAGGACGAGACTCGGAGGTTCCCAAAGTCCCGAGCAAACCCCAAAGCCCAGGGATCCCTGCCGGACCTCAGTCCCTGCCCCGCGGAGGGCGAGGCGGTTTGCAGTCTGCATCCCCGCATCCCTGCATCTTTGTACCTCTGCCCTATGGAGGGAAAGGTGGTCTGCATCCTACAGCTCTGCATCCATGCGTTTCTGCATCCTGGCACCAGGGAGGACAAGGTTTGCAGCCTGCATCTCTGCATCCCTAAATCCCTGCCTCGTGGAGAGAGAGGTGATTTGCAGCCTGCATCTGTGTCCAGGGAGGTCCTACCCCTGCCACTCTGTTTCTCACATTTCCTAAGGATTCTGTAGGGCTGGATGAGGCTTGGAGTGGTGCTTCAAGGATTTTCCATGCAGGAAACAGCTGTGACGCCTACATGGATGTGGAGAGTTTAAGGGGAGATGATAGGAAGTTAAAAAAATCGAAGTGGCAAAGAAAAGGTGAGTAGGGGTGACTGTTCCTGTTACCTCCAACAGAAGAGTGATTGGGGCAGCAAATGTAGACTGAAGATGGAGATAAGAAATGGGTGACAGAGGTAACACAAGGATTCCCCACTGCAGGAGCCCTGGGTGCTTGGAGTTTTGCACTTGTCTGCTAAACAAGTGCACAAAGTCACAGAAGAAAAATCCATGGACGTTCATTAAACACTAAAGCTCCAAGATCTCTGTGGTGCTACTGGCCAGTGGCTAGAGGATCACTGGGTCAATCCTACCCTGCAGTTCCTGCTTCTGCACCACTCCCTGTGCAGTTGAGAGACATCCAAGTTGGCTACCATGGGGCAATGGTGGAGAGAGACCTCTGGGCTGCCCCACTCTACTTCTCTTTCCTTCTCACAGAGTCTGGATTTCATGCTGCACTATGCCTTGTCAAGCCTCCCTCCACATTAAAAACTAATGTGATTTTTCGGGCTTTCTTTTTGAACCTTCAAAAAGGCCAGTTGCTCCTGCCCAGGACTACCTGTCCCATTTGGCTCCTGGGTCACTCATTTTCATTGCATGAGCCAAGGACCAAGAAACAGACCATAAAAATAACTGCCTGAAGCTGAACCTCTCTGGGAAGCCAGGATACAGAATGGAGATGGCTTTAGGGGAAGCCAGTGTTGTAGCATCTAGACTACAAACCACCTCCTGCTGCAGGAACAGAGGTCTGTGTTCAAGCAGAGGGAGAAACGATGCTGTAATTCAGATGCTCTCACAATTTCAGAGTGTGTCAGCGCTGGGAAATCCCCGAAGCTCACTGCCAGATTAAGAATTAGCTCCAGGTTGTAGGGAGATGGATTGGTGTCCTGGCACAGCAACCTCCAGCAGCCTGTTGTAGTTGCTGCTGGTGCTATGTGATGCGGTTGGTCTCCACTGCCTAAGGGAGGGAAAAGTTGGGGAAGCAACCAAAACAAGCATCTGAGGAACTGGGACTGTGCCCTCAGAGTCTGGCCTGATCCTGACAGACCAAGCCCTGAGCTGATTACCAGCAGCTTGATCTTTTGTTTAATGCCACAGCCTGGTGCCTGCACAGGGCTACCTGGGGGGAGCTGGCTGTACCCAGCTGACTGCTTGCATGAGTGCAGCTTCTTCCAACTTGACTTTGCTGGCCCTGCTGGCCCTGTTTTATCACCTTCCCAAGCAAAGAAGTGCACAGGGCAAGGAGAGAGAAAGCTTCGTGCTGAGTTGTTCTCCCCTGCCAGCCTGACAAGCCTCTGGCCAACAGCCTGGAGGTCAGGAGTTACCAGCACAGCTCAGAAGAGAGAAAGGTCCCTTGGGGACAGGACTGGGGTGACAGAGGACACTATGGGAAAAGCCACTTTGCAGAAGGCAGTGCTTAGGCTGGCATCAAGGTGAGGCAGCAGGTAGACTTGAACATACACTGTGGAGTCCCCTCCAAGCAAGAGCCTGCCCCGCTCTGAGATGCCCTCCATCCTCCTGTGGATGGGACACAGAAAAGATTTCTTGCTGTTTTCCCTGCAGGACTCTTGGCAGACTTTTTTTCTGGGCAGGAAACTTTGCAACAGCTCATGGGGATGAGTTGGAGGGGGCAGGGAAGGCTGAAGGACAGCCCTCCAGGGGCTGTTTGGCCCTGAAGAGGAGGAAACCCATAGAAGAGCAAGAAGGTCCACCTGCACGTGGGCTCCAGTGGCCACAGCTGCCATCTCCTGTTTGTAGAAGACAGCCCACTGCCCAAGGGCTGCTGGCCTCTCCTGGCAAGCCAAGGCTGTGATCCGAGTCACAACAGCCTCCTGACTGTGTGCATGCATGAGGAGACCAGAGGATGCTGCCCTCATCTCCTCTGTGCTCCCTGTTTCTCCCCGAGCTGACAGGAGATGCTCTAGGCTTTTCCTCTCCCTTGCCTCTTCTCCCTCAGCTGACTACTTGCAGCTCCAGGTGAGAGCCCATCACCTTGGCCACTTGGCTGTGGGGCTAGGAGGTTTCCACGCACCCTTTGCCAGCCTGGGGCTGAGGGATTTGTTTTGAAAATGACCCCTTGCCCTTTTTATTGCCCCATTTCTCACTTTACAGTCCAGTGAGGTGGCAGTTAAATAACACACATGCCCTGCACTCACCCATGGCACCCATGGGTCTGGTCCAGGGCTGAGATGCCCCAGGGGAGCCCATGAATTTGTGGTTCCCTGAAACAGTCCAGGAAAAGAAACCTGTGTGCCAGTGCTGCTCCAGCCCAGCAGGTAAGGTTTAGGGAGAGAATGAAGGCTCTGTGCACCCAGACAAGTGGTGCCCCAGCCATTTGAAGGAGAAGAATTATACACTAGAAAAAGAGAATTAAAGTCTGAAAGTAAATGGAGATGATCAAGTAACCCAGGAGCTACAGGACATACTGTGCTTTCTCCTGGAAGAAAGGACGGGAGATGTAGCAGCAAGGCCAAAGGGGATTTTGAAATCACAGTATGCTGAACATCCTATAGAAGAATGTTCAAGGGAGACTGGGAGAGACTCTCCAAGCCCCATAAGAAAAGGAAGAAGGTGTCAGACACAACTGCCAGATGAAGTGTGCAGGAGGGGTGTGCAGGAGGCAGAGCTACATGCAGACTGGGGGCTCGCTGGCAACTGCCATGGCTTTGAGATGAGCTGGTGACGTTCTGGGGAAGGACTGGCCTGACAGTGCAATTCAAAGATGCTGAGGAGATAAAAGCAGTTGAAACACAGTTTGTTATCAACAGGATGAGCCCATGTGGTAGAGAACGTGGTTGGAAGAGATATTGGTCACACACACGTGCTGGGGTTAGATGTGTGCTTACCAAGCCAAAGGAATGGGAAGCCCTCCCCGATGAGGAAAAACTTGATGCTATTGGTAGGGATGAAAACCACTGGGGTGGTTCGTATGAGGGAAACGATTTGAGAAGGCCAGACTGCATGAGAGCTGCGTGGGAGGGAGGGCTTTATGAATGGGCTTATTTCCTTGGTTTAGAATTATTGATAACTGTAAACTGCAAGGTCTGGATGGCACATGGAGCAACATTCTAACACTGACATCCAAGAAAGGTCCTGCCTGCCTGGCTCTGCAGTAGGAAGCTGAATCAAGGAGCACAAGAAGTTCATTACTCCTTTGCCTGCCACTGGGAGAACTGGGTTAAGGCACTGGGTTGTTTGGAGGAATCACAGCTGGTCGAATACCATCCTGAAGGTCCTACACAGCCAAACTCAAGAAGAAAGGTCGCAGAAACTGTACGTAATAATCTGACGTGAAAGGAGCCATGCAGGACACAAAATGATGTGACTCCAGACCTTGTTATGACAGATACAGATTAATTAATCACTGGGATAGAAGGCAGTGATCGCCTGGGGACTAGCTCAGCGTGACCTGATTCCACTTGTTCTGGGTGAAAAAGGGCAGTTCTGGCTCATTTATATGTGATGCTTCATAGGGTTAATTTTTTCAAAGCTGAAAGAAGGTAGGAGAGAAAGTGTTTGGGAGGAAAAAATTAGAAAAAATGTGAGGAAAATATTGTGAGTTCTTCAGAAAGACTTTCTGATAGCTGGCAGGTCACAGTAAAAATGGAGAGGAAACAGGTTTGGCTACAAGCCCATTTTGATTCAGTGGCAAATTGGAAAGCAAAGAGCTACACATCACAACTGGAGGGGAGGCAGAACACTAAAAATCAGTCAATAAAATGGAAACTGGAGATATTGATTAAGAAATCTGAAAAATAACAAGGAAAAAATCCATGTTGGGCAAGGGTGAGAATGACTGGAGAGACTTGCAGGTAGATGGAGAACAAAAGAAGTGACAGCATTGATACAGTCTCTACCTAACAATACAGAGATGATAAAACTAACAATGACATGTAGAAGTTGTTGTGCTCAGTAAGTAATTCCATCTGGAGAGCTGGAGGGGGATATATTTGTAACAGACAAGATACTGTATAGACCGCTGGAATCTTGGAAATATATTAGAGCACATACAAGGGTAAACTCACAAGCCCAGAAGAGTTCTCAGATAGCTGGCAGAGGTGTCCTGCCTTAATAATCTTTATTTGCAAGAAGATCAGAGAAATGCTAATGTTTTGCTATAATTTCTAAAAAAGGCAAATGAGATCACTGGATAAATCAGACCTGTTTACCTGGCATCATGCAAAAGAGTGGAAAAGGATCTGAGCTTTAACCAACACCAAACAAACAGGCAAGAAAATTAACAATGAATAGCTCTGGTTTTGTGACAATGAGGCTTGGTAGGAAAAATGATCCAGGGTTTGGTTAGTGAAGGTCACTGCATGATCCCAACATTGTTCTTGTGAACATTTTGACTGAGGACTGTGTGATACAACGTGATAAAGTATTTCCCATGGGAGCCATCTACAGGGCATCAGTTGACCTCTGTTAACACAAGGGAGTCTTCCCCATGGACTTTCCCCGGAAGGTGGATGCTCCTGAATCCTCTCACCACTGATAAGGCTGGTGCATGACAGAAAAAAGGGTAAGGAGATAAGGACATCACAGTCCTGCTCAGTGGTTTGCTCTTTTGGTGAACTCAATCTATTCAAAACAAACATCTTAGCAAGTCAAATGCAAGAAGCGAGGAGCAGATTGTGGACTTACTGTATTGAGTTGAAGGATGGGAAGTTTCAGAGCGAGAAACTCAACCAGAAGTCCTGATGCAATGTGGTACTTTTTTTTTTTTTTTTTTTTTTTTTTTTTTTTTTTTTTTTTTTTTTTAATGCGTATGTAGAGAGCAATGACATGGCTGATGCAGAATCTTGACTATGCTTTCCTGTTCTGTTTTGGTTTGCTTTTTTTTGTCTTGTTTTGATTTTAGTGGGGATGAAACATGGAAGATGATGTAGAAAAGTATCCTTGCAAGGAAGCCTGAGATTCCCTGGGAGAGAATGGGAGCACACATGCCTAGTCTGGTTATCTAAATGAAATAGAGATTAAGAGGTGTACGAGTGTTTTCCTAAAGCCATAAGAAAGCTAATTTCAGCTGTTGTAGTAACACCAAACATTTGCAGAGGAGAAACCAACAAGACACAAACTCTACAGCCTGTTACAGACATGAAGGATGCGTTGTAACAAAGTAAAACCTCCAACAGTTTCTCATCATGTTTCCAATCTCTCTGGTTTGGCAGAAGGAAGATGCACCACAGGTGTCAGAGACCTCTCCCTGGGAAACAAAACCCTCAGACACGCCCTTCAATCCCCTACAGCAATCCAAACGTACATATTCATCTCAACATACCCCAAGCAGGTATCCCATAGCACATACCTGGGATACCTACCTCTGCTGGCTAACATCACAGTCCAATCAGTTCCGCATTAGTCGCAACATTGGGGCCACTTAATGGATCATTATCGGTGCTTGATCTCACAAGTGTCTTAAAGAAGGTGGTGTTCATACAGCCTGACTTTGTTAATGTCTTGCAAGCCTTATTGCTCCACCTACACTCATTTTAATCTAGCACCTGAACACATCAAGAAATGTACTGGTTTATTGCTCCATTAACAAAACCATCTGCTTTAGTTTTCATCTGAGGTCCTATGACTCTTCTTTATATCAACTGACAAAAACCTTAACTAGAAGTTGAAGGGGTTTTTTGCATTAAAACTCTCTCAGGAGCCTGACTGCCTTCATTTCAATGCTAAATGCTTTAATATAGGCAACAAACCAATGGCTAAATTCCAAAGCCAGAGCAAACCCACATTAGAAATGATCAGGCTTCCTCAACAAGAAGCATGATTAATCACCAGAACCAACCAGCCAATGAGAGACCAGGACGCTATGAGTTTATCTCCAGATCAAGACTGGTTCCCTTCTGGAAAAAGTGTTTGATTTCACATCCATTGTAGGAGTAAGTGGGCAAAATACAATAGTCTGTGGTATAAAAGAAGCCACATGGGAGGGGTGGCCTTTTTTTCTGGTATGATCCTCTCAAATGCAACACAGCTCCATCTGCTTCACCAAGACCTGGAGATGAGCAAATGTGCACCCTGAAACCGAGGCTGGGGAGAAAGCTCATGCAGCCTACTACTACTTTCCACATTCAAAGTATCCCTTAATATGCAACGTTCACAGCCAAGGCCAGAGAGCCAAAGCATGGCTAGCTCCAGCCCAGAGTCAGCAAAGTCCTGTGAGCCTCTCTGATAAATAAATCTTCAGTGCATGCTTAGAATGGTCACCAACCTGAAACATGGAACAGTATCTTCCTTGGAGGACTCAACTTGAGGAACTTCTTCCTTCTCAAAATTGTAGCCCCTAGCCTGAGACTAAGCCCCCAGACCACGGTGCCCCATTGGATCAGAGGTGCTCATGTGCCTTACAGAAGCTATGCCAGGATTTTCTTCTCTCCAGCAACCCTCTGCTGAAGCCAGGGCAACCAAAGGAAAAGAAATATTAAGGACACGAGTTAGACTGGTTGGCTTTGCATCATGTTTGCAGGTGGTAGTGAGAGATGGTTTCCTAGAGGAAGCAGTCAAGCCATGACATGAGGACACATCCCTCACTCTTGGGAGAAATGGAGAAGTATTTTACTTGAATCCTTGGTGGAACACCCCTAACATAATGGGATGGGTGGAAGCTGGGAGGAAAAGGAGGATGGAGCACAGAAGGTGCTTCTCTGTCCTGGTTGATGACAGAGGGCATACCCAGTCCTAGATGGATATATGTATCTTCAACATTCCTCAGAAGAGCTGAGTAAAGGCAGACTTCATCTTGTCCCTCTGGTCATGGCCACATCTCTCCCCATCTGTCCCCTTTCTCACCACCATTTCTCCCTGCTCCACAGCAGCACAGGACCCTGGACATGAGGACTTTCGTCCAGAGGAGACAGCAGTGAGCATTGCCCATTTCTCTTCAGCAACATATGCAAACCTGTCCTTTGCCTGCATCTCAGGGCTGGAGGCCACACGGACTGATGAGGCGTTGCCCTTGGGCCTGTGATAGAAATTATTGTTGTATCTTTGAAACAGAAGCAAGCCCTTGGTTTCCAAAAGGATGGACTTTGACATTTTTACTGAAGTGAGTTCAAGCTCTTCTTGTGTTTGGGTGCTCCATGGTGTGAAGCAGTGGTAGAGCCTGAAAGCCACGGTCGGGGATGTTATCTGTTCCTCTGACAGAAAATATGCAAGTGCAAGGCCAGTGCTCACCTGTGGGTGTTGTATGTCCTTAGGGATCCAAAATGATGGCACTTCTCCAAGAAGGACAGAATGCTCCCAATCTCCCTTCAGCCCCGTTTCCTGGGCTGTTAATTTCCTGATGCATAAGCTCACAGCAAGGGGCATTGCTGTGAAACACATGCAGGCATTGGCACAAAACACAACTCTCTTCCATGGACTATCTATTCCAGGGAAGCATGAGGGAGGGCAACCAAAGCCATGTCACCAAAGCCAGGTCTCCCAGACCTGGCTTGGCTGCTGGGAAGAGGAACCTGGAAGTGTGTGTGCTGGGGGATGTGGATGCATCTGCTGGTGGCTGGGAGCAGAGCTGCTCCACGTGCCTGGATCTGCAGTCCCACAAACTTAATCAGCACCAAATGTGCATGTGCATAAAGTGAACAGAGGGAAAGCCTTTGTGAGGCAATGGTGACCGCTGCTGTGGAAACAGAGAACCTTTTTCCCCTTAAAATTTACTACTTTTACAACTTGGCTGGCCTGGAAGCCTTTATTGCTCCCAACAAAGCCGGGACTTTGCTCTAAAGTAACGAACGAGAAGCATCAGAAAACCTGTGCCTGTATTTATAAGCTTGTGTGCCCCTTTGTGTATGCATTCCTCAGGGTGTGGGTGCCCGTGTGTGTGAGCATGCCGAGGGGTGTGAGCGTGGGTTTGGGAGGAGCAGTGCACACCTCGCCCTCCGCGGCTGTGGGGAGCCAGGCAGGGGGCTGCCGCCGGCGGCTGCGGGCTCCCCTCCTGCTGCTGGGAGGCTCGGGGGAGGAATCGGGCGCTTCTGCAAACAGAGGCCTCTCTCAGAAATGCCGGCAGCCACTTTACGGGCAAAGGTTTGCAGAGGATCTCGGCATCCTGCTGCAGAGCTGGAAGGAAGCAGCCGGCTTCTGCAGGGAGCCTGTTGCCCCGAACCACCCCCCTGAGCTATTTGGTGGGTCTGCCCTGCTGGCATCCCCCCCACCGTGCCACACACCCGTGCAACACAGCTGAGAGCTCTTCAGAGAGTCAAGGTGAAGCTGTTTGGCATTGATATCCACACACAAATGTGGATCCAAGTGGGTACAGAGTGGCTCAGTGGAGCAGGGATAATGCTTGAGCTGCCCTGGGCAAACCCCCAGCTGAAACCCTGCTCTTGGTCTGTGGTGTGCCCCAGGTGGGATTGAGATGTCCCAACAACAGGGTGGTGTGAAAGGTGCTGAAGCTACCTGGAAAAGACATTATCTTTGCTGGTACAGGCAACAAAGCGCCCTCAGGTTCAGAAGACCTGAGCAGCAGCATTGTCACTGCTCTTCAGCCCTCTTCACTTGTCACTGTCACAGCCCCCTGCTGGCAAGCCGGACAGGTGCCCGGTGACTCTTGGTTGAAGGGTCACTCCTGCAGCTAGAGACCTCAGCCCTGCCACGCATCCTGTGTGGTCAGTAAGAAACAAAAAAATGGGAAGCAGCCTGTGAACCTATGGTGCCTGATGGGCATTGCCTGACTCCCATTGGCAGGGTGCTTTTTGTTGGACTGACACCAACCTGCTTGCTCATGCCCAGGGCAGGCAGAGGTGCTTGCCTGCATTTTGTCTGCTAGCCCAGTCTGGTAAGAGAAGAGTAAACCCTGTCCTTCTCTGCTGTGTGCAGCCCTCCAATGGTCCACAGCATCTGGGAGCTGTGGCAGGCACGCCTGCGGCACTGTGCAGCGTTTCTGCAGGCAAGGAGGCCTTTGAGAGGCCAGGATAATGGCTAATAGTGCTGTTTTCCCCTGCTCTGCTTTCCTTCAAGTGAATTACCAGGGTCTTGCTGGGAATTATCCTGCCATTACCCAGTGCTCTGGGGAGCTGCCAGTGATTTACTTAACAGCAAACAACACAAAGAGCCGGACATGGCAGGAGCTACACAACTGAACAAGTGGGGGAACGTGCAAGTAAAGGAAAAATGCTTCAACAGCAGCCAGGTTGCAGGGATTCAGCCAGGACTGCCAGCCAGAAATGGGCATGAGGATGTCCCCAGGAGCCACCCTCCATTTCCAAGCTGGAATAAGGAGTAACAGAGCTGTTACCCCGGAGGGAGGATTTGGTCTGTAGGGTAGCTGGGTGCATGGAAGTGTCAAAGATTGATGGCCCCAGGGTCTTTTGCCCAGCTGGCCAGGGGAGAGCTCAGGGCCCAGGCACGGGAGGAAAATCCAGTCCTCCCTGCTCCTGGAGAGCCGAGGGACTCAATGATGGTTGAGTGGCCATGAGCAGGTCAGTCGCAGAGGCAGAGCTGCCGTGTGCTCTCACACCAAAACCCACCAGGTACCTGCACAGGGAGTCCATAAGGGACAAAGAGTCCTGCACCCTCCCAAAGGGCTCTCATGCTCACAGTGTCCCCTCTGCTCCTTACACAGGCTGCCCCTGCACAGCCACCAAGTACCCCTCCTCAGCGCTAAGCACCCCAAATCACTCCAGTACCCACACGGATCCCCCTCATCCTCCTTTCCCGTTCCTGCTCCGGCACAGCTCTGCACTCTCCTCTCGACACTTTACAGGCGCCGGACGAAGGAGGGGCTCCGTCGAGTGCTAGAGATTTGTTCCTACTCTGCGCTGGGAGCAACCACATTACTCACGAGTCCCTTTTTAGCGCGGGTGTTTCCCCCCTTCCATCTCCAGTCCATTAGCTACTATGGAAACAACGTGTTACTGCCCGGAGGTGGAGTTCAGCCACAGCCAAAACAGACGCCGATAAATTCCAGCACCCAAATTCACATCCTGGGGCAAAGACCGAGCAGCTCAGCCGCGGAAGAGGAGCGGAGTCCTGGCTGTGCTTAAGGGAGGAGACCTCAGCTCGGGCTCGCTGGCTGCGGGATCCATGGGGTGCGGGAAGCACCGGTCGGGTCTCCCTTGTCCCAGGTGGGGTGGAAACGGCATGGCTGGGGAAGGCCGAGGTGATTTACTCTTCCGGAGCCCGACCGAGGGCGTGGAGATAAACAGCAGCCCTCGGCTGCTTCTTTTCTGCTTTGTCTCGTTGGCCACTGGCTGGCGTGGGGCTGATGTGCCCGGGACAGCTGCTGAGGGGAGGGGGCAGCTCAGGACACAGCTGGAGGGACCCTGATACCCCCAGCATGGGCGGAGCTTGTTTGACCCAGGGCTTAGTACCCCTTGAATTCATCTGCAGAGACTGACCTCCAAGTGCTCAGAACCATCCTGCTACCCAGGGAACCAAGGGAACTGCAGTTTGAGGATGGCCGAACCCTGCCATATCTCCTAGGTCCTCCAGGGAGGAAGAAGGTGGGCAGGGACAATGGCACATCCTGCCTGGAGGTTTTCACACCAGGAGCAAATCTTGGCCCCGGTCTCCCTGGGCAAATGGAATATGCTGGAGATAGAAAGCAAAGCACTTGGAAGGAGGAACTTTCCTAGGTGGCAGCCAGCAATCCATGACAGGACTGTCCCACCGAGCACTGGGGCTGCCCAGCTGCCTGCTGCTGTCTCCAGGCACCCTTCCAGCCTGGACTGCCCAGAAAGTGCCATGTCCCACCTTGGTGCCTTTGTCACCCTGTAGTGCCAGCGTCTGAGGACAGCAGCGTCACATAGGGTAGGGAAGAACTACCACAGTGCCTCCATTAGCTCACCCAGAGACAGAGACCTGGGCCAGCCTGGTCCCTAGCTCAGACCCCCCATCGCTTCCCCAGCTTCTCCGGAAGATGGAGCAGGAAAACCTGCGAGTCCCTGGGGCAGCCTGGGAGTGATCCACCAGCTTCCGAGTTAGATCAGTGACCTGCGTAAGTGCCTGCCTGGATCCAGGCCAGAGGGAGCAAATTCTGGCCATGAGGCTCCCTTGGAGGGAGGGAGAGACCAGGAGCGAGCAGGGATGCCTTTCCAAAGCAGGCAGAGAAACTGCCTGTCAGCAAGGCTTCTCCACAAAGAGGCAAGCACAGTCTCTGAGGAAAAATGGAAAAAAAAAAAACCAACATTGGGAGGAGGAAAAAAATAATCCAGGTTTCTAGAGCAGGGATTTTCAACCTGTTCTGCTTTGCTGATCTCCAAAAATATCCCACCAGAGATGCAAGTCCTTTTGTAGAAAGCCGACATCACCTGGCAAGACACTTGCTGGCCTCAGTTACCCTTTCGTAAAGCAGTCCATGGGGCCATAGGGATCCCCAAGCCACCAAAGCTGCAGCTGTTGAGAGCACTAGAAATAAATAACAAACCAGGCTGGTTTACCCACATGTCAGCCTCCTGGGGTGGATTGCAGCCCCCCCCAAGCCCCTAGGCCTGAGATGGCACGACCTTTGCAAGAGCAATACTTGCCCTGCAAGGGGTGTGAGAGTACCTGGTGAAGCTGAGAGAAGCTGAGGTGCAAGCCCAAGGATAAGCAGTCCTGGGGAAACAACAGTTTCAAAACCATGCTTCAGTCATGGTGCCGGGAGTGGACTCTCTGGTGATTAAAAAACGGCCTCAGTCTGCAGTGACCAGACTGTCCCAGGGGGTGCTAGAGTGCATCTTCCCACTGCTCAGCCGCATTTGCAAGATCTAGGATCTTCCTGTCACTTCCCCATCAAATTTGTTTAAAATTTTTCCTGTGGGTTTGTAATAATTAGAAGAGAATGGGCAGCAAAAATGGAAGGAAGACTCTCTTGGTTTGGAAACCAGTGTGGCAAGTGGCCAGAAAAAATGCTGGGGGATGTGGGAAGGTGCAAAGGAGACGAGTAGGAAGAGTGGTCCTCCTAAAAAAGGAAGTTAATATAAAGGAGATTTCTCATCTCTGAAATCCTGTGTATCACACACGTCTCCACTGAAGTAGGATGCCTGAGTTACTCTGGCCTAGAAGGGGACAGTCCTGAGGTATAGATTGGTCCTGATGTCCCTAGTTACATCCTTGTCCTTGGTCTGAGAAATGGCACCCAAGAAAATCCTCTCCTGGCAGAACCTTCCCTATGCTCCCATCCTGGTGTGAGAGTTATGAACACAGCCCCCTTTCAGCTCTGCAGCTGAACTGTGTGACAGAGCACCCATCTGTGACCCCACGGGCATGGCATTTGCCCCCACAGCCTCCTGGCCTCTGCCTTTGGTCACTCTGACCACACCTCTCAGATCAGATGAGCCTCCTCTCCTGATGGGTCCACACAGCCATAAGAAGAGCTGGACAAATAATTAGGTTGAAAATCAACCTCTTGCCTAAAAAAAACCCAAACATAACAACAATAAACCATCAGGATTTGTTTTCAGCCTGGTCTGTTCCCTAGTCTGACTCTTGCTGCTGAAGGAGGAGGTGAAGCTGCTCACCGGGCAGGGCTGGATGGATCCTTCTGGCAGCAGCACAGATTTTGATCAGCTTGAAGCAATCGTGAAACTGCAGCCTGAACTTCCAGTGACTCACCCAGAGAAGGGAAACTTCCTGGCTTGTGTGTTTGAGCATTTCTGGAAAAAAATGCTATATTTGGCATGGAAAATAGGAAGGATTCCTCCATCCGCTTGAAATGGGAGCAGCAGAAATTACTCAATGGGCAGTTTAAGAGAGACAAGCAAGGATGCTCTCTCTAAATTATTCATTGCAATTCTCCACATTGTGTCTTTTGCCCACAACAGGCTCAACAGTGCCTGCATGCAGGATGGTCCAGGCTCCGCCAGGAAGATGGGTGATTTATTGCTCCAGCAGCAACCCCGCCAATGCACGCTGTCTGTATATCATTGACTGTGGACATTATAGGCTGCTTCCCATCTGTTTACCAACAAATGCTGCTCCTAAAGGTATGGCATTCTGCTTATCACTACACGTTGACCCAGCGTGAAAAATCTGCCAATTTATGTTTTCATGACATCAGGAGCTAGAAATGCATTTCTTGCCAGCTTCAAACACTTTCAACTGTTTCATCTAGGATGCTCAGGAAAAAAAAAAAAAAAGCTGCTCTTCTGCAAATTACTGAAGTTGGTAAGGAAGGGGAGGCTATTTTTGAGGTTTGAAATGGATTTTTCTTTTTTTTTATGCTTGTCCAAATGGTTATTCAAAAAGATTGTTCATTAAACTCCTGTGCTGGTAAATCAGAATTGTCATTTTCAGATCCTAACATTATCATTTGAAAGAAAAAAAAGATGTGAATAAATTCCAAGAAAAAAAAGAAATCAACAACTTCTCATGAAAATTCGGTGAAAAAGATTTTTCATGGGGTAAAATGCCAGCCAGCTCAAGGTTAGTGTATACTAAATTTAACATTCAATTTGGTGATGCACCACTCTTACTGGCAGATCAAATATCAAAAAATATATCCAGTGCAGGGAGGTGTTTCACACTGGAACCTGGCTAATCACATGGCAGCTCTGCATCAGTGCTTTGGGTGGGAAAACCTCTTCCTGTCACTGCTGAGACCCCACGAGGCTGATGCCCAGGATCCACGTGGCCACAACTGTGGCACAGGGGCTTTGGAACACTCAAGGCCTTGTGTGGCTGTGCCAACAGTGAGTGACCAGCCCCTCTCTCCTGATGCTTAGGGCAAGGAGCAGGTATGGGGCTGTGGGGCACCAACCCTCTCCCAGCTGCTGAGACTTTGGAACTAAGGAAACTCTAGAGCAGGCAGTGGGACCGTTGGATATAATTATTTCCAATCTCTATGCTGAATTTATCCATTTGATTTTCTCCTGTAAATTTTTAAGCCATTCTTCATGCTACCATATCAAGAACGCTGCAGCTTGGCTATGGCAGGAGACTGTCTCTTTTGCTGGCATGGAGCTTGCTGCTTTCTGGTAGCCCCACTCCGTTGTACAACGAAGAGCTGTGGCACCTGCCCTTGATTTTGCAGGCTTTTTTCATCCTCCACATTCTGCCTGCTCTTTCCAACGCTCAGTGGGAACCATCCCATGAAGGAGGGCTTCAGCCTGGAAGTGGTGGCCTTCCTCTGGAAGGCAGCCAGTCCCTCCAGTGCTCCAGCAGTGTGGGGGGCGAGCTGGGAGGTGAGGCAAGGCAAGCAGAGGAGCACTCTCCTCCACAGCATCTTCAGCCCACCAGAAGCCCCAGGAAGGAGTGAGACATGTTGGCAAGGTATCAGAGAGAAAGGGTTTGTCTGGGGCTCTGCTTTGCCTCTCAAATGCTGCCCCTGGAGATTCAGTAGCTGAGACTTCTGGTCCATCAATTATTTAATTCCCTTCAGCCATGTGGTCTTCAGCCCCCAAGTGCTGGTCTCTCCCAAACACACCAGCCTGCATGGGAGGGGGAAGGAGGCCTGGGCAGGGGGATATGATACCAAGGTTGGGCAGAGAACCCTCACTGGGAAGAAATGCAGAGGCACAGGGAACAGGTCCCACCAGGCAAAATACTGAGCTGCTGAGCACCGTGGCTGGCATTTTCCCATCCAGCTGCACATCAGCTGGAGGGGTGGGTTCTTCTTCCAGGACGACCCCAGGAAAGTCACCTCCCTGCTCCATGCTTTGTTTTCCCCACCTGTAAAATGGGGCCAAAGATTTCACAACGGGTGTGAGCTTCACTGGAATCTATCTCCTGCCATAGCAGCACACAAATGTGTGTGAGACTGTTTTGTGATAAAAAATGAGTGTGGCTCTCACCCCTCTCATGGGGGCTACGACACCACGGATGTCCCTTTATGGATCGCTTAAGGCTGGTGTTCCCTGTCTGCTGCTGCTGCATGGCACGGCACGGCACGGCACGGCCCTGCTGGGTAGGCAGGACAAGCTACAACACGCGGGCAGGCAGGCGGCTGGAGCAGGGTAGGTGTGTCACTGTTACCCAATAAATAACTCAAGCCCTAAAGCAGCCCATTGTAATTAGAGGGGCCCCGCGCAGATTGAAAATGAAGAAGGAAAAAAAAAGGAAATCAAGGTTCAGGCTTCCCCAGGAGGTAGCGCTCCACGGGGAAAGCGATAGAGGGGAGCGGTGATTTATATCTCTCCAGAGGAATTCTCCTTTCCAGGGCCGCCCCAGGCGCCGAACTGCCGCCAGGTTCAGCTGAGTTTCTGATCTGAATATGCATGAGCCGGTAATTAATTCTCTCTCATACCAATCCAGATTTGGGGTTGGTTTTGTGAGAGTGTGCGCGCGCGCACGTTGTGTGTTCGTCTTCTCCCAGGTGCACCGATGCGGCAAGGAGGGAAAACACGAAGGAGCTGTAGTTCTCCACACACTTGTCCCATGGAGGATGGTGGCTGGTTTGGGACAGGAGGGTGGTCCCAGTTGGGTGGGGAACTGTGGGGTGTCCTACTGAGATCAGCAGGAGGAAGGGGAATGGAGAGCAGGACGCAACTGGGATTGTGTGCCTGGGGCTGGCCACATTGCACAGCGATCCCTGCCCCAACATGCATCTAGCCTTGGACACATGTGGGGGGGGGGTTCCCTCCTCTTGAAGACATTGCAAAGACCTAATGTTTGCAGGGGAATGCAGGGAGGAAGGAGAATCTGGCCTCACCTCCTCCCACCTTCCCCTCTCGCTCTCCTTTTAAATCTCTTCCGCGCATCAATTTGAGCAGTGGGACGGGAGCCCTGAAGGGTGATACCACGTCTCTGGCCCAAGGCCCAGGCCCAGGGCAGGTTGTGGGTGTGTAATCTCTGTGTGATAGGCCCTTGCCCCAAGTCTGATCCACAGTGCTGTTCACTAGGGTTCATAGTCACAGTGAGCCTTCAAACCAGGGGAAGAATGAGAAAAACCCATTAAAAGAGAGGAGCAACTGTTTTCCAAGCTCACCGGTCCCACAGGTCTCTTGCCCCTGGCTCTGGGGCAAGCTGTCCCAATGTGCTCCTCACCCTCCACTTGAGAGAAAGGCAATAATCAGCTTTGCTGTCTTTAAACCTGGCCATGGGGCCCTGGCAGCTTGCCAGGGGTGAGCTGGGGTTGCCCTAGCACACAGGCAGGGAAGGGACCATGGCACCACCGGTGCCAGCCCTCAGCAGGCAGATAGGCGATGCTGGGTCCCATCTCGCTGTTATGGGCTCCCTGGAAAAGCCAGTGTCCCAAGACAAAGACCTCATCCTCCATCACATCCCCACCCTACCTGTAGGCAGGAGAAGGATTAGTAGCAGCACTGGGGTGTATTGCTGCCCTCAGCCTGGCCAGCACGCAGCTGAGGGAGGCAGAAAAGGCGCTCCTTTGCCAGCAACTCTCAACCAGCAGGGGCAGTGGCTTCCCAGCAAACATCTTGAACATTAAGGGACCATGGTGTCATTGCCTGCTGAGGTCAGGAGAACTGGAGAGGTCACACTCACTTCCCTATATCCTCCAGTCATGGGAGATAAGCCCTCTAGAAAGCTCTCCTCACCCTAGGGCTCCACTCAGAGACCCAAGGGTGAAGCTAGAGCAATGGTGCCATGTCCTGCCCACCATGTCCCACTCTGGCTGCTGGCAGCAAGGTGCAGAGCAGCCAGACATCCCTCTGAGGGATCCTTGCTTGGTGAACAGCAGGCTGGGAAAGGCCGGTGAGTCAGAGCCCTGTGTTGTAACACAGGGGCAGAGCGCGTGTCGGAGCAGGGATGGCCGTGAGCTGAAGTGTGGGGCCCGCCTGGGCCTTTTGCAATCCTCTAGGGAAAGGCAAAGCCTCTGATTCCATCCCTTAATTAAGACACGCCACGGGGACCTGCTCGCTCCTGTTTACGTGGTTCATGGGGATGGATGGATGGAGGAGCAGCAGCCTGGGATGTGGGGAGGAGAGCATCATCATTAGCCCTTCCTGGGCTGGGGCAGATGGTGCTCTCCAAGCACAATCTCTACCTCCTCTGGTGAGCCCCATAGTCACACAAAGATGCTTTTTGAACCTGTGAGCTGGTCCCAGTGCTCTACACACCTCCACTCCCCTCTGTGAGTGTGCACAAAGCTCCTTCCCACCTCCCCATCGCCCTCCTCCCCCCCAGCAGTGCTCCTCCAAGGCCCCACAGAGCAAATGTCCACGAAGACGCAGCCCCTGCACGCAACCCTTGCCCATCGAGGAACAGAAGGTGACACAGCCAGGATGTCACCTCTGCTGGCTTCACATCCCGCATCACCAGCCTGACCTAGAAACACTACCGCGTCTCGTGCGCCGGAGCCCAGGGATGCTGCAGGCTCATCCCTCTGTATTTTCTAGAGCAGATGAGTGACAGTTGCCCCTCCCCTGCCTCTCCGTAGAGCATAATGAGAATTTCCTCTGAGGAGCAGCTTGCCGCGATGAAATAATCACCCGAGCAGCAGGATCTTCACCAGGGATTAGAGAGGCTGCTACTTGCTGAGCTAGGGAAACGGACGACGAGGAGAAAAAACTCCTACTGCCTCCTCCAGCACCTCGACTCCTTCGCCAAAGCGATCGCCAGCTGCAGATGGAGTGAGGTCCCAGGCAGAGCTCAGCCCTGGAAACTTCTGTCCCAGATGCTCCTTTTGCAAAGTCCCCTTCCACCCTCTTCCTCCTCTCACTGCTCCCGGCAGAGCTACTCCCCAGCCACGGCTGGCGGGAAGGCTGAAGAGGAGGTAAAGCAGCAGCTGCCTTTTACAGGCAACAATTTTTTCGTTGTTGTTTCGTTTTTGACTGCTGAGGCATGAATCGCCGAGCTGAGCCTACTTCTCTCTGCTGTATGCGCAGGAGCACTCACTCACCAGCCAGGTCGTCCCACTGCATGGAGGGACGGCAGCAAGGGCTAAACATGGATTTCCGACACAGGGTGGTTTAAAGCAGTTTTGCTTCCACTCCAGGGTTTTTTTGTTTTTTTTTTTCCCTTGCTTTCTTTTCTTTTTTTTTCCCCCCTCCTGCCTCTCTTTATGTGTCTTCTGTGGGATCCTGGTGTGACCGTCCCTTGAGGCTTCCTAATTTTCTTCTCCAAATATCCCATGTCAGTTCTTTTTTTAACTGTTCATGAGACGTGGGAACCCAAGCCCAAAGGAATACCCCTCGTTTGAGGGGAAAGCACACCAGTTAAAGCCAAGTTATAGCAGAAATGCTTTCTTTTAGGGTTGGACTCTTTTTTCTTTTTTCCCTTTCTTTTTTTCTTTTTTTTCCAGTCTTTCCTCTTTCAGATGTATTTAGAGGGGCAGCTGGGGTGGGGGATGTCCAGCCCTGGTGTGAAGGCAAACAAAGGGGTCAGAAGCTGATGCAAGGCCACTGCCAGGATGGTGCTTCCTGATCCTGATGCTGCCCTGAGGCTCTGACGCCCCTGTTGTCACCTCAGGGATGGCCCTGTGAAGGACAGGACCTCAAGGCTGAGGAGAAAAGTCCTCCCTAGTGTGACTAGGCACCAACCAGCCTGCTTGTGATGCTACCAAGTTTCATAGGAGGGATATTTTGTTTTGGAAATTGCACCCTGTGCCCTCGGTATCCAACTGATGAGGATGGGGCGAGGGAGGCCGGCGCCATGACGCCTCGTGCTATGATGTTTGGTGCCAAGCTGTGTGGGGGCTGCCATGACTTCTTCGCAGCTTTCCAGAAGCTACAGGAGGGCGCCAGGAGGGCAGCCCGGCTCTCAATAGTCGGTAGAAGAGCACTTTCCGCCTGCGATAGTTCCGTCGGGGGGGTCTCTCCCCTACGGGGTACCCCGTTTCCCCGTCCAGGTGGCTCCAACTCCACTCCACCTGCCGCCCGCTCCGTGTTTTCAAAAGCACTCGGCCTTAGACAGACAGGCGCCCCAGCCAATAAGAAGCCGCAAAGCGTCAGCACAGCGTTCGCTCAGCGCTGCCAGCCAATCCTCATCACTCAGTCCCTATATCCCGCCCTCCGAGGACAGGCTCTGCCGACTATTGCCTTCCCCTAGCGGCCATATTGAGTGTGGCAGAGGGGCTTCTCCGTCTGGGGGTGCTTTTCCTCGGCTTCTCGCCCCTTCCTTCACGCCGTCCGCACCGGGAGGCGCTGAGGCGCGACACTGCCCAGCCCGCGGGGCCATTGCGGGCTTCGGAGCGGCTCCCGTGGGGTGGCAAAACCGTGTGGTTGCCTCGCGAAGGGCTCTCGGCGCCATCTTGAGTGTGGCAAAGCCTTCTCTCTCGCCGCATCGGTGCCCCGTTATTCCCCGGAGAAAGAGGGGGGGAGAGGGGTGGACGGAGGCAGAGGTGGCCCCGGTGCCAGCGGACAAGGAGGGGTGGAGAGGTGGCCCGGTGTAACGGCGGGATGCGGAGAGGGGAATGTGGGAAAGCTCCCGGTGCTTGCTTGCATAGGAGAAGTGTGTGGGGAGAGAGGCAGTGAGGCGGTCTGGGTTTGTTGATGTATTTTTAAATTTTATTATTTTAATTGTAAAGTAGGCAATCGGGTAGGAATCCCGCATTTCTCCGCGGCGACAGCGGACGGTATTCCCGGCGGGCCCCGCTGGCCGCCCCTCCCCCGCTCCCCCGGGAGTGACGGTGGTTGTTGCTGTTGCGGCCAAAGTTTCCTCGGCGTTGAAAACACGGCGCAGGTTGCGCGGGGGAGGGCGGGGGACACGCGGGATAACCCCGGCCGCCACCGAGAGGACAGGGCTTCCCCCCTCCCATCTCCCTGCTCCCGCACCGCCAGGCGGGCACCGTTCCCCGGGCAAGTGGAAGCCCCGGGGGAGCGGGAGTTGGGGGGCACCAATGGTTCTCCCGCATTACTCTTATTATTTTTAACATATTATTTTCCTCCCCTCCGCGGGCGGGCGCGCACACCTCCCACCCCTCCGCAGGCATGCGGGCGGGCTGGATGGCTGCGGACAGTGTCGGGGAGGGGGGGTACGAGGGGTGACAAGGCTCCCGCCCGCCCGCCCGCCGCCTCACGGGGCGTGGCGGAGGCGGCGTGGGCGGGGTTCAGACCTAAGGGAGGGGAAGGAAAAAGGGGAGAGGGGGAGGGCGGAGCTCCACCGCCCACCGCCCCGCGCCTCGCCCACGCTGAGACCGGGCCCGAACTCATCACCGCAGTGTCGGCGGCGCCGGCTTCTGCCGCTTTAAGCGGCCGTGCCCATTGTTTGCGCCGCAGCCAATAGGAGCCGGCGGCGGCGGCGCGGGCGGCCAATGGGCGCGGCGCGGGGCAGCGCGCGCGCCGCCCCCGGCTCTATAAGAGGGCCGGTGGCGCCGCGTGAGTCCCCACTGGCTCGCGCAAAGCCATCTTGGCATTGTTCTGCCCGCGCCGCCGCCCGCGCCGCCACAGCCCCGCCACAGCCCCGCACGCCCCCGCCATGTCCGACACGGCCGTGGACACCAGCGCCGAGATCTCCGCCAAGGTGAGCCGCCGCCCCGCGCTTCAATCGCCGTCCGTCGGGTTTTTTTCCCTGCTGTAATTTCCCCCTCCCAAGTGATTTTTTTTTTTTTCGGTTTTCTTTTATCTTTTTCTCTCTTTAAAATTCCCCTTCCCTCTTCGCCTTCCCGCTTCTTTTCCCTCTACCCCCGTTAGAAGTTGGCGGTGGGGCTTGGTGCGGGGCCGCCACCTCCACGCTCACCGCGCGGAGCAGCCTGCTCCCGTTTCTTTGTCTACAGCGTGGGAGAAACGTGCTCGCCGCTCTCGCCGGTACTGTGAGCCCCGCCGGGCTCCGCGGTTTTTCTCTCTCATGCTTCTCCGGGAACGGTGGCGACGGTGGTCCTGGGGCCGTCCCGCCGCGGAGGGGCTCGGGCAGCGTGGGGGAGGGTGGGACTACGGTTGCGCCTCGGCACCCGTCTGCGGCGGGGGGATGGCGGCGGCGGGCAGCGCTCGCCTCATTCAGTTCGCTGCGGGAGCTTGACAGACCCGTCAAACTTGGGTCCCGTTCGGTGCCGTCCCCAGGGCTAGGGGAGGGGGAAGGGGGGGCGCTCCGGAGCATGCACCGAAGGGTTGGGGTGGGGGGGGGGCAGTGACTCGTGGAGTTGGTCCCGAAAAGCGAGGAGGGGTGGTTAGTATTTGGGACCTGTACCCTGTTGATGGGGTGGGTGGGGAGTCGCTGTGTAGGTGTTAAACCGGAGGGAGCGGGGAGGAATAGTTGCTAATTCGGAGTTGCCTTCACGGGGAGGGTTTCGGAGGGGGAGGGGAGCGTATTTGCTGTGTCGGAGGTACCCTGGATGGGGGGGGGGAGGTGTTGCTATTTTGCAGTCGCCCCCTGAGGTGCGAGATGGATGGGGCTGGAGTATGGGGCTGTGCCGGAACTGCCCCCGGAGGGGGCGGGAGGAGGGCAATTACTATTTTCGGAGCTGCCCCGGTGTGCTGGGGGCTTTGGGCCGAGCTCCCCGCAGCGGGATAACTTAGTGAGTCGGTGCCGGGAGGTGATGAGGAGCGGTTAAGGAGCGCGGGTACCGGCTGGAAATGGCTCTCCCGGGAGTCCCCGCTGCGGTTCCCGGCACCCGCCTTTGTCTGCGAGCCGCGGTGGAGCGTCCCCCGGGGGCGCCGGGCGCCCGGGCGGGCTGCGCTCCCCGCCGGGCCGTGGGCGGCGATTCGCCCCGTCGAGTCCGGGGCCGCAGCCGTGTCCTCCCGCCGCTGCCGGGAAAGTTGCGGGGGCACTCGACCTCTGCCGGAGATGGGGTCGTCGTGCCCGGGGGCCTCCTCACCCTGTGCCCCGACCCGCAGCGGGTCTTGGGCGCTCCCGGCGGAAGCGGGTAATGAGGGGGGGGAAAAAAAAAAAAAAAAAAAGATGGGGAGGAGGGTTTGCATAAATCAACCAACAAAACGCCTTTTCTGGCAGATCTCGATTTCACTTCTGTTTCCCGCTCCCGCAGCCGTGCTTTCCCCCATCCCCCTCCCTCGTTCTGCCTCCGTTCCGGGGCCGTGGCTCGGTCCCCGCAGCCTCCTAGAGCCGGGAAGCTGCTAGGCGGGTCGATCCCCATCCCTTCCCGGAGGAACGGGGCCAAGTTTGCCGTTAACCTTCCCCTGCCCTTTACCGCGTGGGGGAAGGGGCCCTCATCCGCGAATTGGCCTTCAGGAGGTGGTGAGGACGCGAGGGTCTGTGCTGCGGGGCTTGCGAAGGCGCGTAGGGCGGCAAGGTGACCCGCTCCTTTCCCCCCCCCACCTCTCCGCCTGGACCTGGTGGCGGGGAAGCGCGGAGGCACCGGGCCGTTCGTTCTCGTCCCGGGAGGCGGAGAGGAGCGGGAGGTGGGGGGTGGGGTGTCCCGCCCCGCCCGGGCGGTGGCTCCGCGCCGAGCACCGCCCCCGGCCGCCGCCGCGGTGCCGCGGGGCGCCCACCACGTGCGGCCCTACCCGCGCCGCCCCTTGGGAACTGGAGTCCACCGCTCCGCGCCGCCTTCCAGCCATTACCCGCCGGGAACTACATTTCCCGGCAGTCCGCGGGGCGCCGGACCGGCGCGCTGGCGGGTGGCCAATGAGAGGGGCGCGGAGAGTGGCGCGCGGTTTGAACGGCGGGCGGGCGCGTGGCGGCGCGGGGGGGCCCCCTGCCGGCGGGAGGCGGCGGCTGCTGCTTTGCCATCACGGGGGAGAACAGACGCGGCTCCTCGCCAAGGAGGTGGGCAGCGAGGTCCCGGCCCTCTCCACCGGGATCCCGCTCTTTGCTGTGGGATGGCCCCTCCGGGCTCTGTGGCTTCACAGGCTGCATGCCCTGGGAGTAGAGGAGGGAAGGTAGAGCTTCCCGGGGCAGTCGGCATATGACTAAACACCATCGCTATTTTATGGACAAACAGCTTCACCACACCTATAATTAGAGGCTGTCAAAGCTCTGGAGCTACTTGGAGGCTGCTGTGCACGTCTGTTTACCTTGAAAAGGGAGGCACTGGTCCTGGCTGCAGCCCTGCTGCAGTCACAAGGTGCGTGACCTGGTGTCCTGACAGCCCCTACACTTGAGAGCATCTTCAGTAGTGTGGGAAAGGTCAAGGCTGGAGGTTTGTCCAGCTAAAAAATCCCCAAGAGCCAGTGTTGCTTACAATTTGTGAAGGGCTCTTTCAGAAGGGGCACAGTGAGATGTGGAAATTCTGACGGCTTGATTTGCACTGTGTTTAACTTCGGAAATGCTTTGTCGCCCTCATGCCTGTGTGCCTGATGCGAGGCAGCGGCTGTAGAACGCAGCAACGCGGTGATGCACAGGAGGCTAAATGGTTGTGATCAGCTTCCAGGGAACAGGGAGGCACCCTGGGATTCATAGGGGAGCAGTGAAGGGTGGAGGGGGCATGTAGTTTTGTTTCACCCCAGACTTCTGGGATGCTGGTTCAGTGAGATTTGATCAACAGGTGAAGTCGCCCTAAACCTGTTTAAGTCTTTCCTCGGTGCACCAGCACCCCAGGTGCCTCCTGTTAACAGCATCTGAGTGGCTTAAATAGCCTGCCTTAAACCCCTGCCCAGTCTGCCAGCAGCCTGCAGAGTAGCAGAAACCCTCCCGAAACAGCCACTGTCACCCTCGCAAGGCCAGGACTGTGCTTCTACTCAGCAGCGTTCCCAGGAGGAAGCGACAGTGGCTCAGTGAAAGTGCCCGCTGGCTGCGCCGAGGCCGCAAAGGGCAGGCAGGGAGGGGGGGCAGAGCTCTGTTCACTGCTGCAGCGAAGCCGGGAGCTGCCAGCAACTTTAAAACACCTCGTGGTCGCTGCTGAAGCCGGCTGTGCGGCTGCTGGCCCTGGGGAAGGGCCTCTCTGCTTTCCTTGGCTGGGGTAATGCTTCTTGTGCTGAAGGATCTCGCTCCAGCTGATGGAGGAACAGAAGGGGAGGAGGATGCAAGCAGAGATGCCAGTGTTAAATCCAAGTGTTCTTTATGTGGGAACATAAAGTTGGATCCTCTCAGCCTGTTTGCCGAGCGACTTGGCATGACATTTTGACAGTGATCAATAGCAAAAACATACAAGCTCCCGCTCTCCTCGTTCCTCTCGCGTTGGAGATTTGAACTGAACTAGCCAGGCACAGCTCTTGGAATGGTGTAAAAATAGACTTCTTCCCCCACCCCATCCTGTTACACTTAAAGCTGCGAGCTGGATCCTGGAGCCTCTTCTGCTGTGAGAAAGACCAGGCGCATAATATTTGCCGTATGATTTTCCCCAGGCGTGGCAGAGACCACAGTCTCTGCTAATGAGTCCCTGGGATTTGTTCCTGCTGTGAAGGTGCTGAGCAGCCCTGGGGCGGCAGAGACCGTGGGTTGGACAGGGCTGTCCTTCTCAGTGTCGTTGCAGGAGCTTGCGTGGACTGTGCTAAGATGGGCAATCAGCCAGCCCTGCTGCTGCTGAGCATATGCAGGCGGCCAGCTCTGTGTGTTGGGGAGCTCAGAGGTGAAACAGAGCAGTCTCTTTTATAGATAGCTGCTCTCTGGCAAGGCTGACTTGGATTGAGATTCACCCCCACACTCTCCTGTTCCCAAGGAGGAGCTAGAATGTGGTGACCAAATTGCAGAGCAAAAGGAGAAACAAGCTCCCGCTCTCTCTGTGTTTTTTCACACCTAATCTGCAGCTTCTGTGACATAGACACCTGGAATTTGGGGTGACTTACTTGATTTTCTGCTCCTTCCAGGATCTAAAAGAAAAGAAGGAAGTTGTTGAAGAAACAGAAAATGGCAGAGATGCACCAGCCAACGGCAATGCTGTGAGTACAGCTACACTGCAGTGAGAGTCAGCTCTGATGCAATCACCTTTATTTTCTTTCCTCTCCCCCTTTTGCTGTGAGATTGTCCCCAGGCCTGCCTGACAAGGGACCCCTCCAAATGGCAGCACTGTGCTGTGCAGAGCCTTTGGGGCTTCAGGATCAACAGTTACTTCTGAGCCTGTGGGTAGCTTGTGTGTGTATGTAGAAGGGAAGGGATAGGCTTGGATTTCTGCCCTGAAAGATGTGTGAGGTCATGCCCAGTGCCACCTCCTTCCTAGGCACTAGAAAAGGGGAAAAAAATACAAAAAACAAGCCCTAGATTTATATTGTAACAACTGAGCGGGAGGGAATGCATTGTATACAAGTAAACCTGTAGGTTTTGTATTTTTAACATGGTGGGGAAAATTCACTGTGTTGCCTTTGAGTGTGTCACAAGAGCCTTTGTAGTCTTTGTCTTGGCCTCAAAGTTGGAGCCCGAAGTTACTTTAAACTTGGTCCTTGGTTCCTGGGCTGCCTGCTCATGTGGAGGCAGGCAGGAAGCAGGATGTGTGTCTGGGGCTCATGTGGGTTGGTAAAGAAGGGGACAGGCAGGAAAGAAGGGGACATGCACTTCTGCTGAACATATCTTCCTCCTTCTGCCTTTCCTACTGCATTTTTTTAAGTGATGTTTTGTCTTGCCAAGGAGAACGAGGAGAATGGGGAGCAGGAGGCCGATAACGAAGTAGACGAAGAAGAAGAGGAAGGTGGTGAGGAAGAGGATGAGGAGGAAGAGGGTGATGGTAACTTTCTTTGTTTACCCCCACCCCCCAGTCATCCCACAGATGCTCCTCCTGGGGCAGCAGACTCCTGGGAAGCGGAGGGGAGCCGGGAGCAGCATCTCCCCCTTGTGGCTGCAGCCGGGTGGCTCTCACTAGCCAGGCTCAGTCCTTCCTTACTTGCCCAGGCCACCAGCACTGGGAGTGAAGTCAGCCTTGAATCCCTTCCAGCAGGTTGACAGCAGATTCCTTCCTCCCTCCCCTCCCTCCTCTGGCCAGACAGCACTGTACTGCGGTGCTGAATAAGCGCATTACCCTTCCGTGCAAGTAGTAAAACTTGCCCTTGACTCCAGCATGGCAATGGCTGCCACAAGTGCTGGCTGGTGGGATGGGGGCAGCCCTGGGATAGCCATGCATTGGCACAGGGATCAGTCACCATCATTGCTTGTGGAGCAACATGCTCAGAGGCTGATGTTGTCCCATCTCCCAACCCTTTTCTGGGTAGGATACAGTGTGGTAGCAGGCAGCTCTTAATTTCTGTTAGCAGGAGTGGACAGGCTTGATTTGAACCTTCCTGGTCTGCAGTGTCCCGTGTCTCCCTTGCCTCCCCTGCTTCTTGACCTGACCCAGCTTGGAAGTGGGTTTTGGCAGCAGCAACCAGAAATCCAGCAGTGACTTCAAAAAATCACTTCGCACAATCCCCACTATTATTTTTTTCCCCAAGATCTGCTTGGATGAATAATATTGTTTATCACTTGTTAAGGCTGGGAGAAAATCATTCTTGTTATGCTGAAATGAACTCTGTGCCTTTGATTAGCTGTTAGTAGGTTAATCCCCTGTGAATTTTCAGTTTACATGCTGACCTACTAACCTGTTGGTGATTTTTGGGAGATGGGGACAGGGCTGGAAATGTAATGACCGCTAGGCCAGTGCCTGTTCAGTCTGTCAGGGAAAGCTGCCTCTGGTGGGGTAGTTCTCAGCATCCTGTTGTGCCCTTTGAGTAGGAACTATCTCAAGTTGGGAACTGTGGTCCTTTTTCTACTTGGGATTTTAATCCTTGGGCATGAGCGCAATGCTGCCATGTGCTGTCAAAAGCTCAGCTGCTTCCAGCCCTGCTTTGGGATGAAAGAGAGGGGAATGCTCGCCTCTTCCCCCTCCCCTTGGGCAGGAGGAGATGCGAGTGCTGGTGTGTGTGTAGTGCAAGTGTTGCTTGGATACTGCTGTGACAAGCTGGGGGAGCTTCAGTCCCACAGTGCCAGCCCTGATCCCCCAGCTCGCCCAGCACAGGCATGATTTGGCACTCGGAGCTTGGAGGTGTGAATGCCTTGCTGGCCCTTGGGTGATACCTGCCTAAAAGCTGCACCTGAGCAGCTGAATGCTGCAGGAGAGCAATTTAAAGGCAGTGTGTGCAGCTTGCATCAGCTTTTTTTCCCAACACTTGCAGCTAAAGTTCCTCCTAGAGTTTGACAGCAAAGGGGAGTGTGAGGGTATATTTTTCTCACCCTTCTTTCCGTCCCATCTCATTATTTGCTTTGCTTAAAGCAGCTCAAAGAACTAAAAATGCTCCAAATCAGCTTGGCACCATCACCTGACCTGCCGGCCTGGTGTGTGTGGTGGCTGCCAGGGTGTTGATCCATCACTGGAAGCTAATCTTGGCCCTTCCTGCCACATGGGCCACGCCATTGCCGGGCACACGCCGGGCGGAGGAGAGGGGAAGGAGGATGGGCTGACCTTAATCCCCCCTGACTGTCTATATGTGTGGCTCGTGGCAGTGGTTTAAAGCCAGCTTACTAGCCTTAACCCTCAAGAGTTTTAGTGGGGTCTCTTGTTACACAAGAGACTCGTTTCGGCAGCTGAGTGCTCGTTCCTCTTATGGGGCTTTACCCAGACTCCCCAAAACTGGCCAAAGGCATTGGACTTGGTCGTTCTGATCCACTGGCCTATTTGAGCTCAAAGTGGGTCAAAGCCCAGAGCTCTGCTCATCCTCCTGACTGTAAGATAAGTTGGTAGCGTTTGTTTTGCCGTTCTGATAATTAGAAAGTGTTCTGACTCAGAACTAATGCGTTCTGGCTCTCTTAACTCATTAAAGATGGACTAATAGCTGTGAAGGGAAGCAGAAATAATCTGGAGCGCTTAGGCTGAGCAGCCACTAGAAAGTTTTTCCTCTCCCTTTCCCCCCCCCTTTTTTTTTTTGATGTGATTTTGACTTGTGGCAGGTGCTGCTTTTGCCATCCTGTTGCCTGCTCTACAGGCATGGTGGGAGACAGGCTTGTTGCTGCCAGTTCTTATTTCCTGTTAGGGTGGGTCAGGTCAGCTGGAGAATGCCCCAAAAGCCCCAGGTCTTCAGGGACCTGCTGACTGAGTAGGGGCCATGCCACCTGTGGAGACAGGACATTGCAATGTGAGGCTGAGACAGGAATAAAACCCAAGGGAAGGGAGGTACATGGTGTTGTAACTCTCGGAGAGGGTCTCATGTTCCTCCCCTTCTCCGTGCAGGTGAGGAAGAGGATGGTGATGAAGATGACGAAGCTGAGGGAGCCACAGGCAAACGAGCAGCTGAGGACGATGAGGTAGGAAGAGCATCCAGCCCCTGGGAAACACCTGTGTCTCCACAGAGGGTTTGGGGGGCAGCATCAGTGGGGCTGGAGAGGCCAGGTTGGGCTCGGGGTGGAACATCCTCCCTGTGTCTCCAGGGACCTGGCACAGTTCTGTTTATATGCTGGCCTGGTTAGCAGGGCTGCACAGAGCCACTGGCCCTGGGGTGGGGAGCCTGCAGTGCTAGGTCAGGGTGCTCAGGGCTCCTGTTAAGAGGATTTTGCACTGAGGGGAAACACTTAATGTTCTGTTGTTGTCCCTGAAGTGTGAGAGGGACCCAGACCTTTCTTTTGCCTTGGTGTGGCTCTCGCCACCCCCTCAGGCAAGCCCCACTCCTCATCACCTCTCCTGATGGCTTTGCTTTCTCCTCAGGATGACGACGTCGATCCCAAGAAGCAGAAAACCGATGAAGATGACTAGGCAGCAAATTATTATTATTTTTTTTTTAAATAAGGAGGAAAACAAACCAACAAAAAAGGCCAGCGCGTCCTCTTCGCCCTTGGGACACCCCCCTTTCCCTCCCATTGCAGCCCCCTCCCACCCACCCCCAACACACACACGTCTCCTTCCTCCCCCCTCCGCCGTGGTCATCCTCACCAAGTAGAGTGAACCCCGTCCCCGGCCCCCCCGGCGCGGCGCTGCCACTCAACCAACATACGAAACGATTCGCCCGTAAGCGGGGAGAGAAACTGCCCCCTCCCTTCTCACACAGGCCCCCTCCCCCCCCCCCCCAGCCCTGAGCACCAAAACTTCAAGGCCCTGCTTTCTTTCTTAAAAGTACTTTAAAGGAGAATTTGTTTGTATTTTTTATTTACATTTTATATTTTTGTACATATTGTTAGGAGGTCCGCCATTTTTAAGTGATCTCGGATTGACCAAAAGGGGGGCTTTGAAGTGTATATCTCTCTTGTTACCTATCTCTGACTTTACTTGTGGTGTGACCAGGCCCAAACCATTATCTCAAAGGAGAATAAAACAAAACCTTGTAAAAAAAAAATTAAAAAAAAAAAAAGACAAATGCAAAAAAAAAAAAATTTACAATCTTATTCTGAGCATTCCAGTAACTTTTTTTGTGTATGTACTTTAGCTGTACCATAGATTGTGGTTTGTATGAGGTGGCAAGGCCAAAGATAAAAAAGGTTTTCTTTTTTTTTGTTTTCTTTTTTTTTTTTTTTTTCTGTCTATGAAGTTGCTGTTTATTTTTATTTTTTTTCTTTTTTTTTTGGCCTGTTTGATGTATGTGTGAAACAATGTTGTCCAACAATAAACCGGAATTTTATTTTGCTGAGTTGTCCTAACAAGGCTGCCTCCCAACTGCTGCTTTTTGGTTTTGTTTTCATTTGTTTCAGTTTTGTATTTATTTTTCCCTTCTGTTCTTTCTTTGCTTTGGACTTGGGGCTGGGAAGAGATTGTGGTAGAAGGGTGCAAGGTGTTGGGAGGGGGCTGGGGCTGGGTCTGGGGGTTGTCATCCCAGCTGGTGTCTGCAGCACATGGCATTGCCACCCCCTGCTGATGTCAGCATTTTGCAGCTGTACTTGCTGGAGAGCTGCAGCTGTGCCCCAAGCATGGCCTCTGCATGGTCCTGCATGCCCTGCCTGCTCCTGGGGAGTGGTAGGGACAGGAAAATTGGGAAGCCTTCAGAGATCCAGACTAAAAGCTGGTGTGAGGGCATGGGGTGCTTGGAATTCCTACTGTCCCTTTCCTCTAGAAGCATGGGAGACTATTTGACTGGTGCAATAAGGGTGAGTAACTGTGCTAGAAATCTGGTATCCAGGTGGGTGACCTGAGGGTGCCGAGTTCATGCAAAGACCTGTTCCTTCGGCTGTGTGAGGCAGCATGGGTCTGGGAGTGGGGTAGTTGGGTTCTGGAGGACCTGGTGGTCAGTAGAGGTTGAATGCAGCCAGAATTAGTCATGCAGGGATGTTCGTTCCAGCCACCCAGCAACTTCTGGGGATTCAAGTAAGCAGAGGTGTGGTGGGACCCTGCAAGACAGGCTGGGGTTTATTCCAGCCAAGCCAAAACCTCTGTAACACCCTAGACTTATGCTGCTTTGCTCCTAACCACTCTTTTGCTAATTTTTCCTCCTCTAGGGCGTTGGAGGTCAGCATGGCTCAGCCAGGTGTGTGAAGATCATTTGCAGGAATCAGCCTTGCATCTGTGCCTCCCAAACCCTCACCCACTCTGGCTTTGGCAAGTCCCCTGTTCCCCAGGGATCTGGGCTGTGCCGGAGCCTTGCCAGATGGTCTCGTTTCTTCTCTCACTGCAAGCCTGGCAGTTAGTGTTGAGATGCTGGGGGATGATGTTTATTCTTTGAAAAATGAGGAATCACCGTATAATCAGTGCACTGGATGCAAGGGTCACAGCTGATCCCCAGGAAGAGCCAGGTCACTATTTACACGGGTGGCAAGTAAGCTTGAAATCTGGCCCCTTGTCCTCAACTAATCATGGTGCTAGCTGATAGCTTATCATATTTCTGCCTCAATGGATAGGCTGTCACCAGCCCTTCCTCTCACCTGCCTGGATGCTGGGATGCTCCTGGCAGGGCTGGAGGCCAGTGGTAGATTTGATCAGTGGCTCCTCTGATGTCCCAGATGGGATGTGACAACCAAGCAGTGGAAAATCATGCTGCTGGATGTCACCCAGTGCTGTACTGCTGGTTGGTGCTCTGTGGTGCCATTCCCTTGTTCCCTCCACCCTGGCTGCTCTGCACGTGGCTTGTGCACCACGACAGTCTCCAGCGATGTGTGATTCATGCTGGTGCTTGCAGGTTTGTGAGGTAAATAGTTCAAGTAGGTTTCTGCGGTTGAAGAGCTGGTGAGAGCAGACTCTGTGTCACCCAGACATGGGGACCTGCACACACAGCTGTGCAAGGACCCCAGGGCCTGACTTTGTACCCACAGGGGGGAGATTTTGGGGTAGCAGTCACTGCTGTCCCCCATTGTGGAGCAGGACCTGTCCTATGGCTTACAGTCCCCCAGAAATCGGGGGGTCAAGGGATGGGAATGTTGGGAAAACCTGTAGGCTGCTCCCAGGGGGGCTGATGGGCAACAGGCAGAAAATGCAGCAGGCAGGGGTGAGGAGAGGGCAGGCTTGGGGATCCCCAAGACCCACAGGCTGCCATGAGCCCCTGTCCCTCACCGCCAGCTGCACAGGGCAGCCATGGTGCTCCTGCTCCCCATGGAACTGAGCTGCAGCCACAATTGGGTCTCGAGGGGTCTGTCAGCCCCCACCACCCCGTGCCCTGTGGATGTGCTCCCTTGTCCTCAGTGCAGAGAGGGCCCTGGGCACAGGGTGGGGCAGGGACAGACTGGTTCTTGCACTGGGGGCTGAGACCCCTTACAGCTCAGTCCATAGACCACAGTGGAGACCCCCCTCTCCAGCCCCCTGGCTCCAGCCAACCCCCACGCACCAGCACAGTCCACCAGCCAATCCCACGCTGCCACCTAACCCTCCTGTCCCTCCCCGCCTCCCTCCCGCCCTCCTGCTGTCTCCACCAACCACAATCGAGCACCATCCAGGCCCAGCCAATCCTGACCTGCCATCTGGTGCTTTCCCTCTCCCCCCCAGCCAACCACGTGCTGCCACCTGTCCCCGCTGCTGTCGGGTGGCAGCTCACCAATCACAGGGTGAGGGAGACTGCTCTGAGCCAATCCAGAGCCGCCGCCTGTCAGCCAGCCCAGCCATGCAGGGCAGCCACACCCCAGCAAGGGGTATAAAGGCTGTCAGTGCCCTGCTGCTGCTGCTGCTGCTGTGGGGTTGTCTTGAGGAACTGGGGTTTGTTGAAAGTGACTTCTGCCTCTGAGGTCCTGGAGAGCTTGAAGGTGGCTCTTTGTTTCCTTTTGGTGCCCTTGGGGTCTTTTGGGTGAATCCAGAATGCTCAGGTTGTGTCCTGGGATGGTCCCCAGGAGCAGCCGGTCTTCTACAGCAGGAGAGCATTTGTAGGAGTTGTGCCAGCTGAAGGCATCTCTGAGGATGTCTAAAAAATGGTCTCTCTGGTGAGACAGCATTGTGACAGTGGCTGCCTGCTGGGACCTCTGGAGTCCCACCTGCTGCTGGTGCACAGAAGATGATCTCCACCACCACTTGGTGACCAGCCTCCATGGAGGGTTGATGCCATGGGACTGGAGGTGAAGAGCATGTGGCCATTGGGTGCTATGGTGCTGGGTCCCTCACCCAAGCTTCGTGGGCTGTTTATTCAGCTGCAAGCTATGGAGCAGAAACACTGCATGTGCTGCCTCTTGCCTGCAGATTGTGACCCATGTGTCATGGGCAAGTTGATTCCTGGTTGGATTGCTGATTGTTCCAGTCCTGGAGGCCATAGAGGTGAAAGTCTGAAGCTGTTCTGAGGTGCACTAGCTGGCTGCTGGACACTGAAAATATCCCAGGTAGCCTCCAAATGTGGTTAGTGGGAGAGCTGCAGAGGGACTTGTACAAGCCTGGACGGACTTAGGCTGTGCCAGTGTGCACAAATGGCCACTTGGACCAAGGGCAGCCCTTCCTGAGGACTCTGCTATGGCTGAGCTTCATCTGGCATAACTGTGTGCTGCCTGCAGCTAAACAACTGGGTGAACTGAGAGCAACTTCCATGTGGCTGGCCTGAAATCCAATGCATTGGGGGAACTACCAAAGGTCTCATCCAGAGGGGCTGACCCCTAGCCCTGCAGGCAACTGGACTGGGTATGGACCAGCAGACCTATCTCCAGTCCTGACCTGCCCATAATAGGATTGGAACTGTTTTGTCAGATCAATCCTGTCCTGGACCAGATGTAGTTTTTAATCAGCCTCATTCAAAACTTTTCTTGTGTCTTGACCTTCATGAAATTTGGAGCACCTTGAGGACTTGGTGGAGAACCTGCCTGTGGGTAACACAGGAATTACTGTGTCCAAACTAGACACATACAGGGGCTGCTGGTGCGGTTTGTGTCTGAGCAAGTAATTGGCATCTACTTAAGAGTCTGACGAGTTAAACTGCATTCAAGGCACAGCTCCTCAGGATCACAGGCACAGAAGGGCGTTGCTTTCGAAAATAAGACAGAAAGAGATGTTCCTCTGGCAGAGCAATTGCTATCCTGCTTGGAGTGTGAGGTGTCCTGGGGGAGCAGATCCCTTGTGAGTAGGGTGGGGAAGCCTGGGGTGCTTGGCTGCCCTTGGCCCATCCCATGGAGTGAAGATGTCCCCCCTAGGTGGTAGAGATGTTCTTGTGCTTGCCCCAAGAACCGTCTGGTACAGGTAGGAAAGCCCAGCCCACACTGAAGAGCAAATGTAGGAGATCTGGTTCCCATCTTGTCCCTGGCTGCCACACGCCCTACAGCCTGTCCCCTTTGGTGAGCTGGGGCAGCTCTGATCATGCACCAGGATTTGGCATTTGCAGGGAGCTGGCAGTCTCCAGTCCAGCAGAGGTCCTCAAGATCTGAAATCCATCTGGATTCTTATATCTGCTGCCAGCTTTCTTTGGGGCCACCACCCTTCTTCCCTGTTTCAGGGTGGCAGCCTTGCAGAGAGACAGGCTGGGGTGCTTATGGCTCTTGCACAGGCACTGGGAATCTTCCACCGTCTCGAGCTCATGGCTGCTCTCTCCCATCCAGCCAACCCGATCCTCTCCATAGCGTGGGAGAACAGGAGGAAAGGTTCTGTGGAACCCTCAACTTTGTATGCCCCAAGGAGGGCCATGGCTGCTGTTTATGGCTGGCTGGGAACCCTCAGAGAGAGTGGTGGGGGCTGGCCAGGGGTGGTGGGTCTTGAAGGTCCCCCCTGTAGTGACACACTAAGTGTGACCCAATAAGAGCCCTGGGAGGGAGCAGTGAGCACCATGCTTTGGAGCAGATGAAGACCTGGAGAGGCTCTTGGATCCCTTTACCAAGAATGCAGTGAGCATGGGACAGCTTTCATGACTTGGGGCAGGGGGGGTGCAAGAAGTGATGTAGCTTGTGCACCACACTGGAGACTTCGAAGCTCAGCTGTTGCATGATCCATGGGCAATGCTGAGGACAAACTTGGGGACATCCCACAAAGCAGGCTGGGTCCCAGTGAGGGCTTGGGGGCTGTGTTTGGCTGTGGGGAGCCCCACCAGGCTGTCAGCCGTGGCCTTGGGCTCTCGGGGCTTCACCTGAATCTTCCAGCTTGGCAAAGGTAGGACTGAAAGAAGGATGAAGGCAGCTGTAGGGTGACTGGGAGGTACTGGGTCTCCTCACTTAGTGGCCGGAGCAGCCAGCAGGCTCCAGGCTGGCACGGGGTCCGCACATTCAGCCCAGCACAAGGGCTGCTCCTCTCCTGTGGCAGAGCTGGAGGCACGTCCTATCCTGGGTGGCTCACCCGCCTACCTGCTGTAGGGCTGGCCGAAGCAAGCTGATCCGTGGTGGCTCTCCAGGGTTCCTGGCCGACGCTGTCACCCAAACCGGTGTCCTCCTTCCCTTTCCACCGCCGGCTCGTTCCAGAGCGATCTCGCTGTATTGCAGCACCATCTAGTGCTGTGGGGTGGGAAGCCCAGCGCCTCCCCTGAGAGCTGTGGCAGCACCGCGGGGACAGGGCACGGCTGTCACCCTGAGAGGGAACCCAAACAGGCTGCTGGTGACGGGGGTGACTGGGCAGCCAGAGCTATTCCCCCCAGACACCCTCTCTCAGTGCAAGGGAGTTTCCTGCAAGGATCCTGTGCAGACATTCCCACTTCCTAAGCCAAATGTATCTGGCCTCAGCTGCTGGTTCTGCCACCTCCTCCCATGGAAATCTGACCTCTGCAACTCTTCTTTGAGCACTTTTCCTTCTCTATCAGCCAGACGACCCTGGGTCCTTAAGTCCCTTGCCATCAAGGTCTTCACATTGCTCCTGTGGCTTCCTTCTGCATCCCTGGTGGTTTTTTGGTGTCCATCTTCCATAGCCAGCATGTGTCTTCCCAAAACTCTCCTTGGTTGTCCTCTTGCATACCCAGGGCAACACAAGCACTTTTCAGCCCAGCTTTCTGGACACTGGGAGAGCTCTCCACAGCACCATCCTGCCATTCACTCCTCCCCTTACTCCATGTCCCCAGCTGGTCCACCCTCAGCTCATCATCCCTCCCGGGTGCCTGCCATGCTTACCAACCTGTCCTGGCCTGAGCTGCTGGGAGAGCAAGCAGGATTTTGGCATGGATAGGGTGATGCAGGTCAGGAAAGCCTCCATGGATATGGTTGTCACACATGCAGTGGGGTAAGATGGGTCCTGAGCCTCAACAGTTCCCATGGCATTGAGGGCTGGTGGCCAGGGGCTCTCTGGGACAGGAAAAGTTGGACACCTTGGACTCAGATGGGGTCCTCTGGGTCCTGCCTCTGTACTGGCTGTTCACCTGTCTTTTGGGGACAGATGGAGCCTGTACTTAAGTCACTTGGCAGCCCCAAAGTCCCTGTGCCCGAGCAGCTCAACACCTGGCTTGGGCTCTGCCCACATTATCCTGGTGACCCAGGAACAGGATCTCTGCCCCCAACAAAGGGGACAGAGGGACCCAAACTTTCCCATCCCTCCTGCCGCCTCTCCCAGTGCTGCCGGGAGAGGATGGAGCCGGGTAAGATGGGACGAGATGGTGCTGCCCCTGCTGCTGCCACCCCCTGCCACGTGCTGCCCTCTGCCACCCGCTGCCTGCACCAGCAGGAAGGTAAGAGTAGCAAAGCAAGCACCGAACCTAACGTGGCCCTGGGCTGTTTGTGCACCTTTTGTTCGCGGGTAACCTTCGTGAATCAGCCAATTAACCGCATTAGGACGGCTCTGCTCCCCGGCGTGAGCATTATTGGGCAGGGCAGATCTGGGGCAGCGCCAGCAGGAGCTCCAGACGGCTTCACCGGGTGGCCAAGCAGCTGAGAGCCGCTGTGGTGACCAGGGAAAGTGTCTGGGTGGCAGATGGGATGGTAACACCCCAGTGGGGTGATGGTGGGAGAACTTGATGTTTGCTGTGTGGTGGGGAGGAGCTGGCCCTGTTCCCCATTCACCCTCATCACATCATGCTGGCAAGAGCCAAGTACACCCAGGGTCCTGCTTCACAGCCGGTCCACTTGTATCCCATCAATGGGTGTTTTTCATTGCTTGAAGCCACTCTAGTCCAGGGAGCCTCTATGGTCCTCAAAACCACACAGAGAGCTCCTCTAAAGCCCAAAGTGTGTTGTGCATCACCCTCCTCCTGTGCCACCTCACTGCTTTTGCCCAGCGGTTGCAATGCCCCAGCTTGGAGGCATGCCAGGGGAAGCCATTGCTGAAGGCAGTAAGGATGAAGCTTGCTTTTTACAAGTTTGACCCCAAACCTCTCTGTGCCAGCTCCCCTGGCTGTGCATAGACCCAGCTCTTGCCTGCTTCTTCATCTCTCCTTCCTCCACTTCTTGATGTGCCTCTGGCCGAGTGTCTGGGCTCTGCAGGGCTGCCCTGCCCTTGCTGCCAGGTTTATTGCAGGCTACCAGGGCTGCTCACAGCCCCCCCGACATGTGGGTCGAACCCCATGAGGCAGCTGTCCGGCTGGCAAGGAGCAGCCTCCTGAGCACGTTCCTTGCCCCGAGGCTCTTGCAGAACAAATGTCCTCTGCTGGAAGGTATTCATGCCCACCATGGGAGCTGCTGAGGCCAAAACACCCCAGCTGTGAACAATGAACTGGGAAAGCAGCCGCTGTCGGCTGGAATTCACCCGCGGCTGCTGCTGAATCCAACCGGATCCCTGTCCTGAGCACCGCTTGTCCGGTCAAATGCCGACGGCTCCAGCAAGGGCTGGGAGGCAGCAGCTTCAGGTGAGCCAGGGATTTGCGAGCAGCTGGGATCTGGGGAGGGCCTTGGGTGGCGAGTGGCTCCTTGTCCAGCCTGGCTGGGTCCTACCTTCCCGAAAGCTGTCCCTCTTGCCACCATGGAGCCATCCCCTCATGCAGAGCCCTATGTGTGGGCCAGAGTGGGCGAAGTTTCCTTTTTCAGGTGGGATTTTTTTTTTTTTTTAAACAAATTGGGGAATTCTTGTGTTGTTCCCTGCTCCCACTTCTGTCACCCACCTGCCTTTGCACAGAGGGTGGCATGGTGGTGGCAGTGGTGACACTCACACTTTGGACCTTCTGCTTTGCTTTCACTTTTTTTTTCCCCTTTGCTGGGGCCTTTGCTGCCCAAGAACCAATGACTCTGTGCAAGGGAGCTGACTGCTGGGGCCCTAATGACAGGACATGATGAGGGCGGTGCCTTGGCAGTGTGTGTCTCCTGTCTTCTCCCAAGGCTCCCACATCCCCACCAGCCCCACGGGGAGGATGCCCACAGCTGCCTAGGCCAAGCACGGGCTCCTGCTACATGCATGGAGGGCCCTTCACGTGGATTTTGGGTGATGTCTGGTCAGACCACATTGTACCCCCTGCCCTGCTGGGACCTTTCAGCAGGCTGAATCTGTTCCCCTGCTGTCCCCCGGCCCCGGCGTTTGCTCTATCGGTTCTTTAAGAGAGGCTGAGCCCCTTACTGGGGATTGTTGGCGGGGGCTGGGGGGCACTGGGAGAGGTCGGTCCAGGGACAGGAGCTGGTGAGCTGCCAGCTATTTCCCACGGAGCCACTTGAGGGCGGCAGTAACCAGCCGCAGAGCTGCTGCCGAGGGGCCGGCCAGCTCCAACTGGGTGAACTGGGTTAACTGGGACAGCCCGGGCCAGCAGGGAGCTGGTGTGGAGAGAAGGGGCTCCGGAGCTCCCCCCGGACCGCCTCGGGTCCTCGTCCTTCCAGGACCCTTTCACAATGCAGCTCACCCTGTGGGAGCTGCAGCCACCTCTTGTGTGCATTTGCAGAGCACTGATCCTAGAACACAGAGGTACCTCTCAATACCCTCGACCTTTGTGTTTTTCCTTTGTGGATACCTTTTGTCCTTCCTCTTTGATGGAGATCCCACCATCACTGGTTGTTGTTTATGTGGAGTGCAGAAAGCAGTTTCAGGTGATGTCCTTGTGTAGAGGCTGGTCTAGGACAGGTCCTGCTGCTGAGAAGACTTTGCCCTGCAAGTGCAGACGGGTGAAATCCACCAGTGAGGTCTCATGAGAAAGCTGCTGCAATGGCTAATGCTCCTCTCATGGGGATTAATGGTCTGATTTATTAACCTAAAGGAAAACGTGTCCTTCCCACATACACCCACCTGGCTGAATTCAGGATCTGTACTGATGTGTTTCATCTCCCTATGACTCTCCCAAGAATCTCAAGCCCAGACACAGGGCAGGCTGACCAAGGTGCTGAGTGATCATAAAGCTGCCCATGATGTTTAAGAGCAGAAGCTGGAGATGGCCCCTTCCCAAGATACACACATGCTAGAGTGAATTAGAAACCACAAGGGAAAGGAGTAGCAGAAGGGCTCAAGTACCTGGTGTAGTAGAATTGCTGCCATGTGTCGTGGAAGCTGCACATACCTGGGAATTGTTGGTGTCAGCATCCACAGCTACAGCTGTGCCTCAGGGCACAGGACTGATGCTGGAGGGTTCAGGGGAACACAGGTTTTCCAGAGAGGTTTGAGCATCCCCAGGAGTTTAGAAAAGCTGAACAGCATGCAGTGCTGCTCAAGAAACCAGTGATGAGGCAAAGAGGACAAATTGCCTCAAGGTATTAACAGACAGAAATCAGGCCAAGGAGAAACCTTGACCAGAGCAGTCAGGAAACCTGTCCTACGTGATCAGCTGGAAGAAGAAATTTAACAAGGAGATGGGGCTGTGGCAGAAGCAGGGCTGTAGAAAGCCTTGTTCTGCTGCTGGCTTGAGTGATAGGAGTGTCTGCTGCGAGTCACTTTTATAACAGAATGGAAAATGCACAGAACTAATGTTTCTTCCCTTCTTTGGACGGTAGGAATGTTTTAATCGAGAAATGGTATTTTAATTACATTAGGTGATATCACAGTCTATTTTACAAGTTCAGGGTAAGAGAACACGTGGACCAGTTACACAGTAATCCAGTGAAAGGAAAAAAAAAAAACCTACAACATGAGAAAAATGAAAATCTTAACTTAATCGCCCCCCAAAATGAAACGCATTTAGAGTTTGGTGTGAGTGGAAATGGGAGATTATACCAGGATCCAAAGAAGTACAAAGGATGAGACTAATATAATTTACAGTATTGGTTCTGCGTGACCATCGTTTTCCCATGTTCAGAGACAGTATTTATTCCCCAGAGCATTGCTGAGCAGATGGTCCTGTCTCTAAGGGTTTGGTCTGGTCTTGTCAGAGGAGAAAGCAAAATAACTGATGGGCAAAGGTCACAACCCACGTTGAGCTGGTCCCCAGGGTCACTGCCTACAGGAGTGTCTTCCACGGGATAGTCAGGGGGTTCTGCACCAAGAACTGTATGGAGGAAAACTAAAACATCTTCAAAAAGCCCCATCTCAAACGTAGAAAAGTCTCACTCTGGAAGTGCTTACAAGAAGGTCGTCATCATAGAATTTGGTTTCTATAATAACGTTGCCACTGTAGAAGGAAAAAAAGAGGTATTACACGAGTGCATAAACAGTAGGAACCAACTGCTCCTCTCAATGCTCTTACAAGCCTGGGCTTGCATCTCACCCCCTGCAACATAAGCTTTGGTTTGGAGCCATGTACAGTGAGCCTTGTGTCCTGATCCAGGAGCCATCAAGGCTGAAGGATCTGACCACTACATTCCCACATGGAAAAGCCCAGCCCTCCCTCACCACCCCCTTTCTGGGCTCAGGACCATGCAGGACACACAACAAACCTGCTCACTTCTATTGCTAAATATAATCTACCAGTCCCAGCACTTTCAAAAGCCTCTCTCTCTCACAGTGAATTATGAAAATGGATGGGAATCCTTTTTTTAAATCCTCCATCTCTGTCTTTTAGTGCTGAGCAAGTGAATCTGACCAACTTAACATGTTATTTCCCTTGAGAAGTGCTTAAAAGCAAACACGAAAGCAGATTTCATACAAACTGTAGTGGAAACGTAGATTTGGGTGTGACAAAAGCTCTGACAATTTAAGATGCTGACTTCGAGATTTTGGTAGACAAAGGTAAAAACTTTGGGGTCACTACAACACCTGGACACCTGAGCAAAGTGATCTGACCATGACTAAATAACCTGGCTCTTTACAATCAAAGCAGCAGTTCCATCTCCACTGTGGCTCTTGGTATCTGTAACACTGGCAAAGCTAAACCTGGCAAGAGAGTAAGGGTTTTGTTGTGGCATGGACAATGCTCGAGCTCAAATGTCAGGGAAGGTTCTCAGTTAAGCTGGGAATCCTTTGTGCAGAGTGCCTTGGTTTGCACCAAATACCACATCTTCATTCTCTCCTGCTATGGAAACACCAAGGCAAACATGCTGTCTTTGGAAACAGCAGAATGTGAGGGGCTTTCCAAGTCTTGGCAGTTGAAAGATGCTGATTTCTTTGAGCTACGAAACCCCTTTGGATTTCTGTAGGCTGGTGATTCTACTGAAAAGCTTCAAGAATTACTTTAGGACACCTCCATGAATAGGAAAGAGATCTAGGACTCCACGGAAAGAACAGGACACTGGGAAATACTCAAGGTCACTTGAGAACTGAAGTCTCACAATTTGCAGTCCTGAAAATGCCTTGATTTCCCAAGGTGGTCAAAACCAACTTGTCAGATGTCTGTCTTTACTCTGATTCCCAAATTGGCTCCTCCTGTTCTGGCTGAAAGCCACAAGCTCTGGGAGCTGAGGACATCTGTAGCAATGATGAGGTTCTGGGCAAATTATGCCAGGGAGCACTATTTGAACACTGATGCTTTCTTGTGAGCCCACGTTCTCTTTGATATGTGCTGTGAATAGGAATGAGTGATGATAGTTCCTACCCCTGAGCCTTCTCTATGCAACTGGCTTTTCTCCAGACAGGGAACAAGAGGGAAAACACTGGAGATGAAGGTCTTCCAAAGGACACAGTGACCTTGCGGTGAGACTGGCTGCTCCCTGTCTGCCTCTTGTTGGCAGGAAGATTCCTGTACCCTTCTGTCTGCTGGCAATGTGCTCCTCATGTGCTTGCCAGCACCCATCTAACACTGCAGGGAGGGCAGCTTCTGTCAGTGATTACAGCTTCCCAGAGGCCTCTCTCAGAGACTTTTCAGTCATCCCACCACACCTCCTGCCTTGCTGTCCACACTCAGAGCAGTGCCTAGCATGCTTTATTCTGACACAAGTCCAAGGGATTGCTGAACTACTCAGAAGTCAACGTGCAAACAAAGAGTGGTCAGGAGAAGAGTCTTCCGAGGAAGATGTGTGGATCCTATTACGGGTGATTGTAAAATGAGTGTTTCCCTACCTGGTGTGGTTATTTTGTTCCCAGATACAACTCCATCCAGAGTTTATAATCCAGTGTAAAAGACACAAAGCTTGGCAAAGCAGTACAGTGATGAAACACACACTAGAGCAGCTCCTATGGGTGATATATTGCATAAAAAACAACCATCTTGGACAAGAATCATCAATCAATAGTTGGGTTTGAAAATGGCCCAAACGTGTCTTTTTTTTTTTTCCTGGTTGTAAGATGTATTAAATTGAAAAGCATTTAAAAATCCTTCCACAGCTCACCTTTCAGAAAAATTAAGGAACTCTAATAAAGGAGTTCCACTTTCCCCAAACTTTCATTGCTGTATTAATGCAAATTGGACCTGAGGGAAAGAAGGTAATAAGGTTGGCTTAGCCCCTTTTATCTCTCAACAATTAACTGTAGTGGGGGTGATTCAGAGTTGGTAGCAGCTCCCTCTCTTCATTCCCACCATGGCCCCCAAGGAAATGCCAGACACTGCTTTTTCTTTGCCTGCTCTCAGATGCTGTAAGCCCAAGGCACTCACGTTAAAACATTAGCTGGCATCATCTGTGATTCAGGTGCTGCTTCTATCAAGGACTGCCAAGTGTTTGTGGAGTTAGGAATCACAAAACCGAATTCAAAGAACCATTCTGCAAAGTAAAAAGAAGATCCAGAGGCATTTGAAAGAAGATAAAATCCACAAATGGTCCTTCTGCTTTTCACCTGACAGGCTGGGGAACTCCCTAAACTGTCCTGCTGTGCTGCCAACATTTTACATTTAAATTACTTTGTACAACTTGAACTGAACTGAACCCTGCCCTTCTCTTAAGGCAGATACTCCCTTTCTAAAATAACTGATGGTAATGATAAAGTCACACCACTTCCTTAGCATTCTGTGGAAATTCCATCACACCTAATTGGGAACAGGGAAACCGCACTCCCCCTCTTGCAGACATCTCCGGATCCAGTTGAGACTGAGTGTACAACTGGTTGCCCAAAAGAGAAGGAGCTCAATGTTTTATCTGCCCCTCCCCCACCCCAGATTAAGAGGAATACTGGAGTAAGGGAGCTCAGATGTGCAGCTCTGGAGTCACACGGGTAATACTTGGTGGCACTCCTGCAACATAAGTACACCAGAGGCTCCTTCAGGCTGGCCTCCAGTCTGGCAGTGCCCAGCACTGGGTGCTTCTGAGGAAAGATGCATGATTCCCCACCACAGGTCACTAAAATAACCTGTATCTTGCCTCAGGCAGCCTATGGTGGATTTATGCCCTGAAGCATGATTACCCAGATTTTTTTCTTACATAACAAAGTGTTAATACACTTATCAAATGCTATCCCTAATACTGTGGCCCATTAGTCCTGACAATATGAGTGCTCCAGTGCTACTCTGAAAAATTAAAATCATCACATTCAACTCATTTTAGTTTCTCTAATCCCTGATGCACTGGGGATCACTCCCTGTGCTGCAGCAGGACTGTACACAAAGCAGATGCATACCTTCTAGACACTGCCCTTTGAAATAAACTTTCTGTTCCAGTCGGAATTTTTCCATTTGTTCAGCTGAGGAAAAGTTTAACTCCCGGGACACTGCTTTGCATTTTAGGATTTTTTTAGGAACTCGAGCTGTAAAACAGAGAAAGAAGCATTATTTGGACACAATAAAACAATACCCAGCTGCTTCAGGTGCTACTACAATACACTTTGATTAGTGCCAGTACAAAATGACAGCAGCAGGAGAAATGCAAATACAAGGGACTTTGTTTTGACATTTTCAATAGTGAAATCCAAGATGCAAACACCTTATGTACCTTGCCCAGAGCTAGGAATGAACAGTGTTCTTCTGGCAGAACAAGGGATGGAACACTGATACCTCAGACTCCTGTTTTTTCACTGTTTGTCACTAAACCCCATCATCCTTCAAGCTGATGTATGAGTTACAACTTAAGTTTTTACTTTAGGAAGGATGCTGAAGACCACAAACAGCCAAAGGGCTATGTAGTAGACCACGTGTGTTCGGCCCCATTTCTCCTTCCCTTACAGACTGTGCATCCCCGGCAAACCACAAAGGGCTATTTCCCAGCCCAGGGGCACCATTTACCCACCTCACATAGCTCTAGGGAGTCATCCTCTAAAAGTAGGCAAAATGTCTGCTCCTCAAACATTGAAACCCACACAGGAAGTCAAGTCAGTACTAAACTTGAGATTAATTTGGCAATCCAAGGCCTGGTCTCTTGCACTGACCAAGACACCAACAGCAAGTGGCAAACTGTACCTGGTAGATTCATAAGACTCCTTAGAGGTGGAGAAGTAACTGAAGGGACAGTTGGGAGCATAGATTAATATGCTGAAAGGTCCTAATCAGGAGAATATGGGTGGGGGACAGGGACAAGGGGAGGAGTCAATATACAAAAAATCTCCCAAGCCTGTCATACTTCAGTGAAGTGATTGTATTAATCCTTCCCACATATCAGAATTTGTTTCATACAAATTTATTAGAAATAATGAGGGGAGGGCATACATCTGGCATGTGTTTTATGAACCAGAAGTGGAAAGTGTATCAAAACATCTATGAGCAGCCAGCAGGCTGTTGTTTAATAAGGGGAAGATTACAAAACCCCAGCCAAATTCATCTAATGTAGAACAGTTTAATGGAGCAGGACCTTGATATGAAACCAATCTAGAGAGCTGGAGGGTTAGGGAATGCAAGCTACCATCCTATCCCAGGGAGAAGTTCACAGCCCATGGTTTGTTAAAAAAGAACAAAAGGTAACAAAGAAAGTTAAAACTAAAGGAAGAGATTTAAATGTAAAAGTTCTCTAATTATTTTTAGTCTTTTTTTTATCAGCTAGAAATTTGCATGGCACCACCCTTTACTGTCCCCACAAATACAGACTCCAGCCTGTTGTGAATAAACAGCCCTTTGCCGTTCAATGTGAAATGCCTTGTTAAACCTATTCTGCAATTTAATACATTTCTTTCATCCCCAAGACAGACTGCTGAGTTTGCTGGCTTGCTCTAAGGTTGTAAAATTACAAACTAAAAGGTTACTTTTAATAAAAATAGGACTGAATAATCTTTAAACCTCTGATCAAAGATATTTTTATTTATATCATCAAGCAGAAAATTTTAATTGAAATAACTTATTTTAATCTCATTTCACTTTTTTTTTGTCTTTTTTCATTCAGAAGGTAGAAGAGGAAGAAGTTGGATTCTCATCAGATAGGCCCATTAAAAAAAGCTGAAATGTGGGTAAGCACAAACTTAACCCTAAATCTTGTATTTCTCTTTGCTAACCTGATATACCTGGACGTTTATTTAAAGAATCTTATAGCTAATACACAGTTAGTCAGATACTTAATTCTGACTGGACTAGAAAGTGATGAACGACACATTTCTTGTTTATTAAGCACGTAATTTTTTCGCCCAACTTTGTTTAATTAGAAACTGAAAGTAAGTTAAAATATCTGTATCATCACATTTTCACATAGTTTAATAAAACTACTTTAAATATTTGTGACATTAAGAAAAAAAGCTGCCTTAGCCCAACAAACTTTATGTTTCAAACTACACCTTTTCTTAGACAATGAAAGGATTATTTGTATTTCCTGAATGAAAGCTGGCTGTGGTGATGGGGAACAACCCTGCAGATTCTACAATCCTCAGCAGCTTACTTCAAGCTTTGCTTATATATTTATTGGAAGAAAACAAACTTTATGGATTTGCATGTCCCAGACTGCCTCTGTTTTAAATGTGCTGTCACTGAACTGAGCTGAGTACATGGATAAGGCTGTGCTGTCCAAAGCTGATTTAGATGGTTAACTCCAGTTTCAGGTGCTCAGGTAGTGATTCTCAACACTTTCTGCAGTTTAATGTTAAGACTCAACAGCAATCAAATGCCATATTTATATCCTTCTTAGCCTATTTATTGAGAACAATCTATTCATCTCACCCTCCCTTTTCTTGCCAAGCCATACAAGAATGGCTTTTTCTCCTATCTTCTCCTAAGAAAGACCATTCTCTCATCTGTACTCTTTTCAGTGGCTTCTTCTAATAGCTCTTCTCTGCACCTGTTCCAGTCTGCAGCCATCCATCTTCTATATGGATGATTGAACTACACACAAGTTAAGGTCTTAACAATTCCTTGTATAGTGGACATTAATCTCATGCCAGACCATGCTTTAATTAATTCCCCAGGCTCCTCTAATGGAGGTGAGGGTTTCTGTTTTATATGTGAGGAGAATCCATGACACAGTGAGGTGATATGATTTGCCAAAGTGAGAAAGATGGCAGGAGGGAAATGGGGCAGCACAACAAACCCTCAGAAGACACAGGTCCAGCTTTCCCCTGTGCCCCAAAGCACAGCTTTCTGTAGCTGCAGTGAACCAAGGCAGTGGAATAGTCTGGTGAGACAGTGAAAAGGATTCAAGGACTAGCCATGTATCCAAGGAGAAGCTGTTGCAGCACAAAATCTGGGAAGACTGGGAAAACTTCTGGCTGATTTTCTTCTGCTTCCTGAAGTCTGATTGCTCATTTCTCCCAGGCCTCCTGGTAGCTGCTGTGGACATGCCATTTATTACAGTCATATCAAGAAGGCAGAGCCTCAATAACCTGCAAACTTTTGAAAGTTGTATTTCAGTGCTTTCCTACAGATGTATTTGAAAGTGTTGGCATGCTTTTCCTTAGTGTAGGTATCTTGCATGATATATACCCAGCTATGCTCCCTGCTTAGCATTGTTTAACTTTTCCCTTTTGCCAGCCACTGATCCACTCACACTCTTCCCCACATGTCCTCAGTTTATGGTGATGGAAGACTCTGAAGGTGTGAAGTCACAGACAGAACATCTCTCCCTCAGATTCAGAGCAGGAGTATGCTCACAGCTCTGGTGACCCAGACGTATTGCACCACCCAGCCCCAAAAGGCACAGTAAGGCCACACAGTACCTTCATGCTCCACTCCAGGTACAGACAGATCTTCTGTTCCTTGCCAGAGGATTTTCCCTGTTTCTGCATCCCGAAGATTCATCCAGTTTCTGATTGGGAAGCAATTAAGGAAAACAAACTTATCTACATCTCTAAGTGCTGTGCTAAGCTCTGAAAAAATCTACTACAGCTGAGTTTCATTCATGCTTTTTGATTCTGAGGAGGCCAAGGAAAGGAGATGCTTTTTTCCAGAAAATAAATGGAACCAACCCTTGACCGGAACAAATACAACAAGAGTTGCACAGTCACAGCTTTATTTTTCACTTTAGATCAAAGCTTGTTAACCTCATTTATCCTTTTCCATTGCTTCTAAAGGATAAAGGCAATGTCACTGTGCTGCAGAGAAGCAAGAACATTACTGACAATAACATAATTCTACACAAACAATTGCTGTTCTCCAACACTTGAAAAATGCTAGAGAACAAAGTGTTTCTTATGTAATATTAGAAAAACACCTGATCAAGCTTGTTTTTCTAATTTACCAAATATTAACATCAAGGACTGTTCTATTGCCATTGACCTGGTAACTGCCACTCATGGGAATTCTTCAGCTGCTGAGCACTAAGCAATAAGAGACCTTTGCTTTTCACTCAGCAAGTGAGACTGTTCTGGCTTTCACAAAGCCCATATCAGGGAATTAGATTAAAGTTATAGGCAAGTAGGAAATGCTCACATTTTCAAAGGGACAATTAATAATGACCTTAAGCACGGCTTTGGAAAATCTCCCCTATAACTTAACTCAGACATCAGCACATCAAAACGAGGAGCCTGCACACTTGCCTGATGCCATTCTGAACAGGGACAGAGTGCCAGTGAGCCCAAGGCCCTGCAGCAGCCTCCTGCTCCACAGCTCATCAGAGCAGCTCTGAGGAGTCACCAGCCTACAGGAAAGAAGCCTGAATAGAACAGGATCTCTGTGATAAAGCTACACAAACCAAAGCCTTTCCAGGTCTTTCCTTTTGCTAGCTTAGGGCACCCTTTGTACTCAGCAGTTCCTAGACAAGATACTGGAAAATACCTGGGAAAAGCAAGTAACTGCTCGAGGAACTGACTGGGAGGTAGAGTAACAGAAGAGGAATGACATGGACCTTGATGGAGGTATAAATAGGAACTGACAGAGATATGCACATTGAATTCATCCTCTAGCACACACAATTTCCAGGCAGATCCATACAAACTCATAATTTTTCCAGAGTTTCAGGGAAGAAACAGATGCTTTAGCAGATTTTGCATTACAGGGTAATATTTGTTTAAACTTATACGTATAGAGTAGGGAAGATGTCTGCTTCACAGCAGATGTGAGGAACCTTTCCCTTCCTGACAGCTGGCCAGACTTTCCATGTCCCACTGAAAGGACAAGGGGGAGCTGAAAGGTGGAAATTCTTGAACAGGGGCCATTTACACAGGCACGGCCTTGCAGCTTCTAAAACTTGGCAACAACTAGGAGCAAGGGAGGAAGGGGGCATAGGGCAGCCTGCTCACGTCATTCTAGTCCTGTTCTAAACCACATAATATCTACCACTTGTTCTGGGATTAATGGAAAAGTGAAAGGGGGAGAAGATGGAATGCATCATCCTTGGAATGCTCAATACGCTACCTCCATATCCTGGCAGAAAGCTGGAAAGTGGAATTCTCTCTCCAGATAGGAAACCAAGGGAGATGGCAGCTGTAGGCCAGCAAGTCAGAGAGAGAAAATGAGCAGCAGCGTGGTGAGAAGAACCTGCAGCAGGGCTGGGCACTTTGTGTGGTGCTGCCTAGAAAACTCAAAGTCCCCAGCCAACACAAACTGCAGGATGGAACTACCCCAACTGTCACTTAAAATGCCCATAAAAATTTACCATTTTTAGATACATCTTTCCACAGACAAACACACAAACTAAGCTATTTGTAGCTTATAGAAAGAAATGTGCAATCTATCAAATGCCTGTATGAGGGAAAAATACCAAACAAGACAACCTGAGCATCTCACTGATGAATTCATTTATCTTCACAACACCTTGAAATGTAAACGCTCTTCACTATTAGCAGTGCTGTAACTCAGTAAATAGAGCACTTGATTATAAAAAAATCTGTATTACTTTAAAAAAATTATCCTCTTCGGAAGTATTTAATTAGTATTTGTTCACTGTCAACATCAGTGACAGTTATGAGTTCACAGGCCTGGCCAGAGGCTGTCTAAGTGCCAAACTGAGGTGTAGTCAGGTTTCTCTGATCAGGAGAAGAAACACTATCTAGGAACAGCAAACCCAGCACTGCACAGGAACTGATCCAGTCTCCCAGGTGCTACACCAGTACTCTTAACTAATGGACTATCTTCCCTTTTCTTTTCCATGCCTTGTCTTACCTTCCCTTTTCCCTTATCAGTTTTTGGAGTACTGTGAAAACACATTTGCCATTTTCCAAAGTATTGTATTAGAAATGCCTTTCAATGAGAGTATGAAGCCTCAGAGCTTAGTTATTATCCTTCCTAGAAATACACAGTTACTGACAGTGACCTACTAATTTGTGTGAGAGAAAACACTTTTGTAGACCTCTATTACTTCTCCCTGTAAGGGTTTATCTTTCAATTAGTCCAAGAGAGATAATACAAGTTATGTTGCCACGCTGAACAATGCTAGATATGTTGACATTTGGGGTGCTGGACTTCTGTAAAGGGCTATCAGACTTTTCTCTGTATTCATGTTCCATTGTAAGAGTAAATCCATGCAGGACAGACCACCCCATGCTTTGTACTGAATTGTAAAATTAAAGATTAAGAATAAGCAAAAAGATAAAGATTATATCCCTGCTGATGACAGCATTCAGGTCAGCAATGCATGCCACCATTCCTAAAAAATATCTTGTATTTAAACCATCTGGGCATTGCTAACCCATGTAAATTCCCTATCAAATGAATAAAGATTTGGTGTCAGAACAACCAAAGGCCTTCTGGCATAGACAGATGCATATGCAGATTCAGGACATGTTTTTCCAACTTCTGCAAATAAAAAAATTAAATAAAACTGCTATTCACAGTGTATACAAAGAGTTAAAACATGTGGATCCAGACATGTTGTAAGAGATCAGAATACTCCAGCCACTGCATACGTTTTTTCCCAGTAACTAAGCATTATTAAAAGGAAAGAACAAATCATCAGATCTTAAAAGGGCACACACACAATCCTCCTCTCTTGGAAAAAAACACTTCAAGAAATTAGATCCCTGAAAAAAACAAATGTTTAAAAAGAAACAGAAATCTGAAAAAAATTTCCTACATCAAAATTGAGACCATTTATAAAACCTAACTCTAAAGGAATTAAAAAAAAAAGAAAAAAGGCAAAACCCATCACAAGTGCTTTTTTTTTTTTTTTTTTTTGGCAAGGGAATACCTGACAAAGCAGCAGCTGTACTGCTTACCTAGTTAGCAGCTTATCACACTATTTCTGTCATCTTGGATCGAAAGGCTGGTATTAGGACATATCCCAGAGTGAAGAAAATGGAGATCTTGAACCAAACCCACACACACTGTTATCTTCTAATGTGTTTAATTGGTTTAAGATTCTTCCATCCCAGCATGAGAGATATTGTTACTAAAAATAAAAACTGCTCCATCTTTGGAGCAGCAGTGGAGACCTGTAGGCAGAATGAAGAGGGCATTTTAAGCATTATTGAAAAGGAGAAATTAAATTAATATAGGTTTAACACAATTACTCTTCTTGCAGAGGCTCACATCAAGCCACCTGGCAGAGGTAGCTAAGGAGTGCAAGTAGAGCCAAGCAGTTACAGCTTTGTGAAGTTAATACATATGGGAAAAAAGAAAGAGAATAGTATAGTCCTAATTCATCTTTTCATTGTAAAATCACAACACTCTTACACCATTAAATTTTCATTCTTCTGGGTTTGTTTTTTGTAGGAAACAATGTCTGATTTAAGATTCAATAGATCAAATGCTCTTCAATCCTGAAGGCAAGGAAGGATTAGGTAGAACAGCAGAAGGAAGGGTGTACTGTTGATCTATTTATATTCCACCACCTATTGGGTCAGCAAAGTCTTACATAAAAGCTTTGTAGTAGCTGGAATTCGACTTGCTTTATATACATGACATGAATTAGCTTCCTCACAGTTCTGCTTTGCTTAGCCTGATGATGGGAAACAGTTTGTGCATTTCTAAATCCAATCCAAGTTTTGTTGCTTCAAATATCTCTGATCTCAGAACAGAAACTCTTTCTCTTCTTTGTATGTGAGACATAACTTCTTTTAAAAAAATCAGAATATACATACTTATCTTTAAGTGCTTTAGCATTAATACCATGTATTACCATGCTGGTAATCAAGAATTACCTTGAAGGAAGAGAAGGAGTACAAAAATTTAAAGTATTATGGAGTTAAAGAAGTTCTGCTCCAATGTCCCTGACTATTGTTTTTATGTTTTAATGTTTAGCATTTTTCTAATATTTCAAAGGCTACAGCAAGCAGTAGGTGTCATTTCTTCTATTATAATGGTCCATTTTTCATTTTATTCTTTGCTGTCTACACCATTCTAAAATCTTAGGAACTGCTGCACTCTTATCTTTCATAATAAAAGCAAGCCTAATGTTCATAACCTCTCTGAGAAGGGAAGGTCTTTCATCATCTTTGCCAGCTTCTATTTTTTTTTTTTTTTTTGGGGGGGGGGGGAATGCACAAAATCCAATGTTAAGAACAGTTCACTACATGCCAGCTGCAAACAGGATCTCAACAAACCCATGTTAGTAAGAATTGTCCTGTGGGATAAGTCACAGAGAAAAGGTGAACAAGGTGGAGCTGAAAGCCTAGAACAACTCAGACTTTCATCTCTGTTGCAGACCTAGAAAAGCTTCTGATCTGGACAGCCCAATGTTCACTCCTAACTTTACCTTGTCTGTTGTGAACAGCAGACACAACCAGCCCCTCATGATGTTATAGAATGTTACAGGTAAACTAAGATCAAGCTTTAGGAATTATTTTTCTATCAGACATATTTTCCAGGAAGAATATTTGCATCTCAGTTTTTTCAACCCAGTGTGAGGAGTGAGGACCTACACACCATGATTACAAAGCAGCACACCCAAGCAGCCTTATGCTTCTACTCCACTCAGGCCATTCATTCTCTAATCTTTCCAATCTCTAATCTCACTTTTTATTACAAATCCCAAATCCCTCTTCCACATAACTCTTGTGTGCTTAAATTTAAGCATATGCACAGACATTCTACTGCATCAGGTCTTTGAGTTCACTGCACTCAAGAGAAATGCTGCTGTCTTTGGTGTTCAATTAAACACAAGTATCCATATGTTTCCAGTGTGTTAAGGAGTTTTCCCTCCTAGCCTATGGCTGAAATTCAAAGCAAAATCATATCTGAAGGAACTGAATGAGTGTCCATCCATTCTGTGTAGTAAAAGAAGTACCAAAGCAAACAAACAAAATGGAAGATATTCCTCAAACATTACCTAAGCCTTTTGATACAGCACTGCCAACTTCTGCTTTCAAAGAGCAGCACACTCTCTGGGGTTCCAGATTAGTCAGAAAGCATGCTATGGCATCTTACAGGAGCTGGTTATTTTTTAAAAGTCTGCTATTACAAACCAACTTTCCTTGAGTGATGCACAAGATATGGGTTACTGTGCTTCTCCAAATGACAGGAGATGCTGGGGACGGAAGACTTCTTTTTCTCTGTCCACCTGACTCTAATTTTGTATAAGTTTAACTCTCTTAAAAATTCCAGCAATTTGTGTCACTGCTGAGCCCCAGGAACCAATTTAGGCATTTGCAAGCAGCCTTCGGTTTCTTCAGACAACAACAACAATCTGACATTGCCCAGAAGCTCCTGCCTAGACCAGAAAGCTCCTGTCTGCCTTGGTACCCTGATGTACCAGTGAAGGCCACATAGACAAGGTTTCTGCAGCATGTGCTATGCACTTTTCTAGAAACTAAGCTTAACCTAAAAAGACTTAACCACTTCTAAGCCCTAAAAGTAAACACTTAAGTTTTGAGATCCCTAACAATGAAAGCTAAAGCAAAAACCATAATGCACTTGTCATACACAGAACACAACGTTGTTTGAAGTGGGAAAAAGCTCCAAACAAATCTACTCATCCAAATTGCCAACTTATGGGGCAGGTTCTGCCATCAGAGGGAGAAAGATGCTTTCTGTGCCAGATCAGTGGAAGTGTTTTGTTTGCTACTCAGCAGGAAAGACAACATACAATCACATCTGGAGATCGCTTTACATCTTAGGTAGCAGAACTTAGAAAAACTCAGCATTGCTTGCACAACCATCTCAGAGTTGCACAAAAAAATTCTTTTCTCTTTTCCCGTGTGATAACACTCAACTCCTCCCCACCTTCCCTGCCTTTTAAATGGATCTCAAAAATTAGCACATTAGAAAAGCTTGAGCTCATGCTAAGAACCCTTTGAATATTAACATAATTAATGTCATCAGCAATACTCTGAGTATGCAGGAACAGCAGGTGAATCAATGGGAATGATGTATTCATATGAAAAAAGACTGTGACCTTTAAAATCCACAGGGCTTTATCGAAATGCAATTTTAAAGTGGGCTGCTTGTAGCTCAATGGAAAGAATAAAACTGAATGTAACTAAGGAAAAAGCTAACAGACACCACATGCACCAGGGAAAATAAAAATACAACTGAAACATAAAACACTGTAAGGGACCCCCTTACAGAAGATGCCCCAGCTATACTGGACAGTGAGGCAGCCTGTGGGACAGTTTGAGAAGCCACTCCAAGGACCTCTGTAATGAGGGAGAGGCAATTAAAAGATGAACATTCTCACAATTCATATCTAACTGGATAGAATTTTTTTAATGCAGAATGCTTAAAATTAAGGTAAATGCTTAAACCCCAAAGCAACTTGGAATAAAAAGTGTGTGATTCAGTTTGCCCACTTGTTAATTTTAGCACATCAAACAATTTTCCTTCCTGCAAGTGAATGCTGAAAGTGATTCAGAGATTGAAGCAACTTCATTTCATCTTCACTACTTCAGAACATTCAATTATTTCAACACAGCTGAACCTATTATGATAATATTTCAAGGTTCTCAGCAGTAAGTGAACTAGAGGGAGTTTCATGGAAATAATCTATCAAGGGGTTCTGGTGAATAACTTAATTTTCATAGATGAGGTTGTAACCAGAAGCCCTCAGAGGAATTTGCATCCCTGTAAATCATTATGGCCTATTGTTCTTGACAGACTTGAAACAGAGGGTGTCATGACAGTCATGAAATGAAATTACCTCTAATTGAATGAGGTATTTTGAACCCTGATATGCCTCTTTATTTTATACCATTATTTAATTGTTTTAAAATACCCATTATATTGGCTTGCTTATAAAGGAAAGCTTGGCTTGATTCCATTTCATTTTTGCAACACTGTAGGAGTGGATTTTTTTTAACTTGTCTAAAAGGATCTTCACACTTCCCCATACTGACAGGGCACAGACCTGAGCAGAGGAACAAAGACTTCTTTGACCACATTTTAAATGGGATAAACATGGCTTCTTAGTTGGCATTTTCATACAGTTTCACTTGAATGACCTGTACCCTTGAGTGAAGTGTGGAAAAAAAATCCTAAAAGGCTTTTAAAAAGGCAGTTTTATATAGCACTGCTTGTGCCCAGTTGATGCCTTTGTTCCTTGAAGGCCTCTGCAGTAATTTCTCTGTTGAGTGAAGTGATGTTTATTGAAAATGGCAAAGCTGAGCATCAGCAGGTTCCCCCGCTGTTCAGTTTATCTGTCCCCTGAACTCCAAGCAGCATTTTGGTCTGAAAGTGTCCCCCTGGTAAAATAAGCAACCAACACCACAAAATGCTTAGATCATTTCCAACTGCCAGTGCTTATGTTGTGACTATGTACCTTTTCCTTCATTAATGTCTAATTTCTATTCTTTTGAGCTCTCTTGCACACCAGCCTATTGAGCTCCAAAGAGTACTTCTGATAATCCTTAGATTTATCAGATCCATGCTTTTGGGAGGGTGTGATGTTCACTGGAGGTACTAATATATCATTTACTTCTAAAAACAGATCCACAGATTGGAAATGGATGGGATATGGAGCTTTGGCATGAACTCATTCACTGTGCTACCAGCGTCACACTGCCACCATCATCTACCATGGACAGGAGATGAATCCTGTAATTAATTTAACTAGAAAGACATGATGTCCCACTGGACAGACAGTGCACTGCAACTCAGTGAGGAATAACTTAAACAATTCCTAGTCCTACACGATGTTTCAAACACTTCAAATAATGTTCTCAAAGTAGCTTTTTAATAACTATATTGTGGAGACTGGGAAACACACATGGAGACTTGCCCACAGCCACACAATGAATCAATAAGAGAAGAGGAAAGAGATCTCAGGAGATGTTTGGCTTTAAGTAGTTAAGTTTAGTTTGTGCTTCAGTAGAGAAGACTGTCTCTCTTTTTAGAGAGCCAGGAGCTGTGCTCTGGCTAATGGAAACTCTTACTTTAACTTGGAGTGACTTCGCAGTAGCACAGATTGCTGCAATCATGCTACAGAGCGGGTGCCAGTGGTTGCCTTCATTCTGTGTTTTTCTTGCTTTTGGTGGCTTCTCATTCACCCTAACGAGAATGCAGGGTGGTTCTGAATCACTGCCAAGCATTACTAATAGAAGTGGGGAGCAGGAAGGAAATAAAGATGGCTGTTTGCAGAATTAGAAGTGCTACATCTAGAATGGCATATTAAAACAGGACAAAAATAAGATGCATGAGGTCTGGCAACAGAAGAAAAATGCTTCTAGCTAGCAATATGAGTAAATATCAGAATCTTATCAATAACATTCTTGTTTATTAAAACAACTTAAAACCACCAGAAATATAAAATAGGAGAGTCCCAGGGGAAAATACCACATTTATTCCCTTCTTGGATCATTTTAATTCAGAGTTCATGTGAAAATGCTGAATTTCCTTTTCTTTTTAGTCTTTAACTCTGGACACTTAAGCACATTTTGAGCTCAGACAAAGTGCTTCAGTGAAGCCCGTATATGGGTCATGCTTAATAGCAGAGGTGGTTTCTTTGTTCGTTTAAGACAAGTGGTCAGCTATGTTAATAAGTTTCTCCCACTTTAAAAATCAGAGATGCCCCCGATATGCACTTTCTGACAGGCAAGGCTTTTTATATACAAGGCTTCTTTCCACAAAATTTTGTTAAGTTTAAAAGGGAGCCCAATGAATGAGTGGGAACACAGCACTTTTCCATGTATTCAAATTGTCCTCAAAACTGCCAGCTCTGGGAAGTGTAGCAATAATTTTGCAAAACATAGTCAGCAGTTAATCTGAAAGGACAAAGTCTTAGGACAAATGCCATGGCTGTTCATTGCTGGCAGGGAGAGGCAGACACCATTTTGTACAAAGTGGCCATCCATTTTGTACAGAATGACAATCAGACATTACCATCTATAAGGACTCTTAAGAGCTGAACCAATATAAACATTTTTTTTTCAAGTCCAAATAGCCTGGTACCTCCTTCATTTCATCAGCACTGTGACAGTCAGACTCCTTGAGCATGGGCAGTCAGTGATCAAGCCATTAATCTAAATTTCAGAGAAAATGCCAAGTCCTGGAGTTGGTTCAATACTAAAAATAATCTCCCTGTGCTAGGCAAAGTTTTGCTTCCAAAATGAATGCCACTTTCCACCTCTATTAAAAGGATCCATGAATGGACCTGTAACACTGAGGTATTTCCCTACACTATATTGCAATGGAACAATATTTTGGGACTGGCTCTTTCCATGTCCATTGAAGCTTCCCAGAGTTGGATTGCAAGTCAGCAGCCATTATGGGAAGATGTCCACCATGCTGCATCTTGCCTGGTTTCCTTTTAAAATCACATTCTTTGGGGATCAGAGCAGAATAAGGTCTGAGTACAGTCCAGATTAAAAAACACTTCTGGAAAAAAGCATTCAAGTTCCAAGAGCAAGCTTTTCCTAACTTAACTTTGCTTGAAAAAGTTTCCAGTAGTTCCAGCCTCACCAGATTAATCTGAGAATGGGCAAGGACTTATTTTTCATTCATTCTTCTATCGTTTTAATGAAATCTATTAATGTTTAGCATTTCAGTGGGAAATCTTTCAAATTTTAGTTATGTACCTTTACTTGATCTCCTAAATACAGGATTGCCATTTTTCCTTTTACAAAATTCCATGCAGAAACATGTTTATTTGTTTTGATGGATCTCCTCTATTTGTGAAGGATGTCTGAACATTTCCCAGGCTTATCTGATGAGATTTCTCCACATAGGCCAATCATAAGGAGCAGCAGCAGTTATGTTAGCAAAGATGCACACTGTGAATATACATCCAGCACCCAGACAGAGATAATCAGCCTGAAGAGGTCTGACAGCACCTACCCAGAATGGCTTTGGTGTTTTGTTTTGGAGTGCTGCACCCTCAGCAATCTAGGCCAGGATTTCCGTTATTAACAATAACAATTTTCAATTTTAACAATTTTCAGTTATTAACAATAACGAGATGGGCACGCACACAGCCAGCCAAGATACAGCAGACCTTCAAGTGCTCAAGCTTTCTACTGAGCCTCACCCATGGCATTTTGAGCCTATTTGTTTGCACCTTGGTAGTCACTGTCCATGTCTGCTCTCTCTACCAGAGGAGTAACTTTTGGTAAAAAATATTTGCTTTTTTTTTTTTTTTAACTAATAAGTAAAACAACATGTCAGAAAAGGATGCAAATGTAGGTAGAACAGCCTCGCATGGGCTAGCTGGATATTTTGCAAATGGTAACTGTAGCTTACTCAGAGTTAGAAGAAACAAACCTATGGGGAAGTCAGTTTGTGTGGAGTGCGTTTTAGTTCAACCAAGATGAGCTGCTTGGCTTCCTAACACTTGTTCTATTTATTCCTCTACTACAATCTTCTCAGTGTGACGTCTTTAATGAGGAGATCACAACATCCTCTATACTGGCCAGGGAGATTAAGCAACACACACACAACCCCCGAGAAAGCAAGAGTCTTTGAGATTTAACTCAAAATCTATGCTGATTTGCCATAAAGATTAGACACTTATATGACTGGATAATTTTAATCTTCTACTAGTATTAAACTATTTTTGTGAGAAGGTATTATAGGATAAAAACAAACTATTTCCTTTTGAAAATATATTTCTTTATGGCTATACAAAAGATGTCTGCTAATTTTCCCTAAGGTATTGTATGTTCCTGGGAGATCTGATTTTAATGGTGGATTTGCCCATGCCTAGCTGGCACTTAAACCACAACCTAGGGAACAAGGGTTTTGTTTTTCATATTCATAAAGCTCAATAAACACACTATTCCCTACTAGAATGTCCTCTGTTACACATTCAGAGCAAAGTCCATCTATTTTTGAACTGGCCAATAATAGATTTTGTAGTATTTCTGTCCAAGATTCATTGGTATAACAAGGATACAAGAAACATAATCGAAGTAATTAACCTCATTTCTCTGTTCACATTTATAAGAGGCTGCTTTAGGGTGAGAAGTGGGAAGAGAAAAAGAAGATCACAGTTGAAACAAAAAAAGAATTTATCCTTTGTCAGTAGTGAGGGCATACTACAAAGCAAGTACAGGCAGCAGCAATAAATTAGTGTTATTTAAACTGAAAATCTAGCCAACAATTTTAGCTAGAAGTCCTTAGCTGAATACTCAGTTGTGTGGCATCTGAATATCCTTTCATTTAAATAAGTCTGCTCTAATTGCATATTTTCTGTCTTTTTCCATTGTAATCAAGCAAAGATGCCAATGAGGATGCATGTTCTCTGATAAGGCAGTCAGAACACGAGCTTGCAATTACATTACTGTTTTCCAAGAAGGCCACCCTTATATTTTTCATACATACCCTTGCTATACTCAAAGAGAATTTGTTCCTTAATACCTTATCAAAACAATGTTAATTTTTACACAGTATCTTTCATCATCAACTGAATTAATTAGGAGTTTGTCAATGCCCAGGAGCCAATCCAGACTGAGGTATGGAATGAATTTAGAGTTGAGCTAACTATCTCTTACTTAACCCTTACCTGAATGTTCCTATTCTGCATCAAGACCGTCCAATTACAAAGCTTTGAAGTGACTTCTGTGTTTTGGAATGAGACACACTCATCCTGGGATACAGGTATGCACAGTGGGCAAATAAAGCAGAAATAGTTAAGATGAAGTAAATTTTAAACATATAAACCCTACAGTTTTATCTAGATTGGAGCTTTTTGCAAGTGTTTGACACTGGGAAAGAAAAGTACAGACAGAGCTTTATCTCAGTGCAGTAAATTTACAAAGTGTAGCAACATCAGTCAAAAACTGGCCCCAACAAGCTCTGTATTGCCCAAGCCAGTTGGCATAAAGGTGGTGTGCATTCCCTCAGGGTGGGATTACAGCTCCACATGCTCTTCAGGAAAACAGGCCAGACAATTGAACTTCCTTTTCTAGGTGTGCTTATTTGCCTTCTCTCACAAATAATGCTAACAACTGACAAAAATGAACAAAACCCAGAAAAGATACTCTTCACATAGCTCTCAAAGCAATTGCAGCCTTCAGGGAAAAGGTGAAAGAAGTGCTGTTGATGCAGTACATCTGTTGATTAGTCCATAAGGATGTGTGTTTATGACCAGAATGAAAACTAACTACTGCAACAGAAATAATACCAGCTGAAGAGGTTGTACTGTTTTGTTCAATCTCATAGCAGTATTTATCATATCTGCACCAGCATGAATGTAAGACTGGAACTGGTAGGGCAGAAGTCACTCAGCACTACTATAAGCTGTTTACTCAAAGGACTTCAGGCTTTTCAGAGCCTTTGCACCTTTAACACTGCCGTGAAAAACCTCACAGCCAGAGTACCCCTCACTGTTTCAATTCAGTGTTATTCTGTAACTAGGGATTCATCTAGGGATCACCACAGGTCCTCTGGGAAAGCAACTCAGTATCCTTGAAACATAATCAGAGAATCGCAGGGAGCTTTCATCTCACTGAGATTTCATAGTAAAACAGTATTTAGCCCTGGCACTAACACCTTTCACTTAATAAACAAAAGTTCAAATCAGCCAAAGAAGCAGCTTTAACAAGCACTTTTATGAAGTCCACAGTGACAAAAGTGAATCCCCTATTTGCTGATGCAGCACAGGAGGGGAACAAGCCACCCTTTCCTGGCATTAGCTTAAATGGTTCCTCAGACATACAATCCATGTGATACTGGCCTGAATTTCACTGGAGATACAAATACTTCGGTTTTGTGGGTCTTTTTTTGTCTGTTTTGGTTTGTTTGTGGTTTTTGTTTGTCTGTTTGGGTTGGTTTGGTTTGAAGTTGGGCTATGTGTGCATGAGAAATGGGCTTACTTTAGCCTTACAAACTGTACAACCCTTACAGCCAGGACTGTGAACACAAAGAGCATATTCACTGCCAGCTACCCTATTTTTCCAGAGGTGAACTGACAAAAAATGATCATGAACACTCTCAACACCAAGCAAAGGGAGTAAGTGAGTATTTGATTAGTTAGGTGAATGTGAGTGGCCCTCTAAACTCACAGGACAAGACCACAGTGAGAATCAGAGGTGATTCTCCAAGGGACAAATGAAAAATAGGTCATGGATCTGAGCCACTAAAGGAGGCACTTTGGAGCACTACACAAGTCATTGAAAGAACCACTTTATGGTATCTTTTAAAAACCTGTCTCTGCTGTCATGGCACTGTTATTTTTGAGAGCCATGAACAATTTCTGTTGACATGATAGGAGGCTGCTATACAAACATGAAGTTGACAGCTCATTTTAGGACGTGTTATTAAAAATATAGGATATAAAAATCAATAGCTGCTACACTGGACACAAGCAAGTTACTTAACAAAGTGAAAACAGTAAATTCCCTTTATGGCTGTGCCACATGCTGCAATATAGATCAAACAGGTTTTGGTTTTCCACTTAAAACTGTCAGGACTAAGATTATTACAGGAAAACAAGTTCATCATCCTGTCTTTTCTGAGGAAGGGAGGAAAACTTCAAGCATACAGATCAAGTGCAGAAACAAAACAAAATTGAAAATACAGTCAGGAGGAATGATTGGCAGTTACATGAGGAAACTAATCTTGTAAATGGACTAGAGGATGCTGAAAGCAGAGGCAGAGAAGAGGAATAAAGGGGGATTTAAGCAGATTGAGGCAGAACTCTCAGAAAACAAGGACTCCATATCAGAATTACTGTGCTTTTTTTAGGAACCTATTAGAATATGAGAAGTGCTTAATTTTGCAGTGTGGATTAGTGATTTGACAATTTAACCATCCAAACATTTTAGACAGTGTTAGACAGAATCACAGTCTGAAAAGAGAGGAAGTCATTCAGAAAAGCATTACAGTAAAACCTGGAAATTGCAAGTAAAAAAAAAAAGATGGAATGAGTTTAGAATAACTAAAATACTAATATTTGGTTCTGTATGTTGTACTTTAACCATCCTCCACAGATACACTGATGTAAATTATGTTCATGTGAATAGGGGATGCCACTAGGGGATCTCTTGAAGATACAGGGTCTGTGCCCAAACCATCATCTCTCTGCTTCAACATGCACTCAAATTCAGATGAAAAACATTAGTGTGGGGATAAAATAATAAAATCTCCACTGAAATGACAAAAAAGCAATGACCTTTGTTAATTCCAAGTATCTGTTATGGCCTTTGTTGTCAATAACATCTACAGTTACTTTTATGTTGGGATTGTAATTTTATTATTTTAACAAGCTTGTAACTATATGTTAAATTTTCAGAGTATTTGATAAAGACTTTTACAGTTTTAATCAGAATCTATTAGTATATTTTTCAGCTGAAGCCAAGAAGTATTTTTCTGTGAAGAACAGCATGTATAAGTGAAACACTCAGATGTAGGTCACAAGTGGATACTTGTAATTATTAATAATGACAAAAGAATAACAATGTAGTTATTGAAAAGCTAGACTTACATATAACTCATAATATTATGTTTTTAAGATATTATTTTCGTGTTTCAAAGTGTGAACTTTGTATAAGCATTTATGTTAAGGTTGATGTTAATGTTGTGATGGTACACATAAAGAGCTGAAATATTGTCCTAATTGGCATTATCTGAACCCTTTACAGGTGTGTCTACATTATTATATAGTCTTTATTTATTTGAATTTGCACATTTTCAAACACCCCTCTGCCTCATTCACTGCATTTACTATTTCAGACCCAGCAAAACTGGGATTTGTGCAAACAATGCTATTAAGAGAAACAAGAAACTACTGTTTTATCAGTGAAACAAATTCATGAACTGTGAAACATTTTCACCTGGCTGGTGGCAGGGCTGTATTTAACTGAGATAAAGGGCCTGGAGGGGGACAGTATGGTTACAGGGCTTGGGAGGGTGCCTGGTTAATGCCTTTGTATAGATGGGGAAAAGGAGATCATGGTGGGGCTGCCAGTAGCAAGAGCTTTGATCTTCTCTGAGGAACAGACCAGCTTTGAAGAGGTAAGCTTATAACTTTTTTTGGAGAGTCTTTGGTTTTATTTTGCCAGTAATACTTTAGTTCAGGCTACTTTAAAACATATCTATAGTTTAGTGAGATTATTTTTGCTTACAACTCTAAGGGACTTCTAATGGCAGAATGGAGGGTGCTAGGAGAACCAAGGAACCATTTTTTTCTTTCTATGAAGCCAAATGTTTTTTCTACAGAAGCTGAATGTATGGTTAGTATTATACTAAAATAATGTTCACTTCAAAGGAATTACAGGGGGAAGTGCATAAAATTATTCCTTCCTGGGGCTGTTTAAATACTGTGGTTTTATGGCAATAGCATAACTGTAATGATTCCTTGTGAATTAATGAGGGTACCATGAGTAAACAGCCCATGCTAGCTTGAGAAACTTACTGGCCTTTCTTCCTGGAAAGAGTACTTTAAAAATAATTTATATTTTCTCCAAGGCTGCATGTGATTTTTTTTTTTGGTTTTTTTAGCCAAAAATTTCCTTTGCTTGGCTCATTATGGGAGCTGTAGAACTGGGACTCTACAAGCACTTGCTACATGGCCTCAAACCCTCTTTGTGACTTTGCCTGGTTGCTGGGTGGTAACTTGTCACCAGCAACTTTTTACCAGCATTAAAAAGCATTTCTCTTAGGAGCCTTTACATAACCACAAACTTAGCAATGTGAAGTTAAAATGCAAAACTGATAATGCTAAGCTAGGGCTTTAGAACTGGTGCTGCAAGGGTCACTAAGCATGGTGATGTGAGAAACCTCCTCAGATGAGTTAGTGCTGGAGAAGGCAGCATGAGGCTGCAGAGAGAACAAGTTCATCTGATGCAAGACAGGCTGTGGGCATGGCATCTGGCAGCTGCAGTGACTGGAGTGGTCTGCTGTTCACATCCCTCCCTACCTGCTGCTTACTTTCTTCCTCAAATTTGATACCTGAGCTGTTTGTAAAACTATAAATCTGATCCACTTGACCCGCACAGGTCTCTGCTCCCTAACCTATTCTTAAGCTGTGTAAGGTAACATGCCTGGTTCTGACTGAAATGGGAGGTTGCAGTGCTCATCTGAGCAGCTCAGCTGGTAATCTGAAAATTAGGTAACAAGCAGCTGGGGATGGTAATCTGTGTTCTGCACAGCAGCTGTGACAGAAGCACACATCAAGAGGAATGGAGGGGCAGATATTTTTCAAATGTCCTCTTTCCTCAGAAGCAACAAACCCATGCTAATTCCTGGAGTGAGCTTTTCAGGTGTCACTTTAAGGCTAATACAGTTCAAATGAAATAATCAGAGGGACTTTTCTTCCTTATTTCAGTTTCTAAGAAAGTAATTTCATTAGTCAAACAATAAAGTCTTAAGCTGGGCTATGACTGACAGGCAAGCATTCTAATGCACTGAAGAGTCTCCCCTAAAAACAAATTGTCTATAGAGCCCCAGAACATCCCCTTGTATTAAATGTCAGTTTCTTGATGTTCAGTCTCCAGATGGGTTGCTCTGTTTCACCACATGGTGGTACACTCATTATTGGGATAACAATGGTTCTTCTACCATGTCTTTCTGCAAACCTCTTCTTTCAAGAGATTTGGGTTGTTGCAGAACCCCCTTTAAGCACAGATCTAGAAACAGCCCATGCCTCCAGATGAACAGAAAATTAGTTCCTCCTTAGAGTGTCTCAATAAGCATTTTCTCATAGACAGAATTTTTATTTTAAGCAATGCAAATAGCCAGTTTTTCACTGTCTCCTAAAATAGAATTTCCTTTGACTTTCCAAACCAAAGTGACTTGACATTAACTCTCTGCTTGCCCAGCTGGCTGTCCCTGGTTAGAATTTTATGAATTTTCTGCTTTAAGAAAACATCAGATGGATTTCTTGGCTCCAGATGTGTAACTTTCCTTTTGGAAAAGCTTAAATCATCTGAAGTGAGGAGGAAAAAGGCATGCAGGCAGTCAGCTTAGGTGGGGTATACATCACTGGCAATTAAAATATCCTCCCCCATTTTATTGATAGAATAAATAGGAAAAGAAGGATATAACCAACTGTCCCAAAGATCAAAGGGGCTTCTGACCAGCTACAGAATAGATTATTATGGACACAGTGTAGCATACAGACTGACCCATAAAAATACTCTTCTGTAGAATTACTAGGTAGTAAAATCCCCTGCACTCATTCTCTCTAATGGAACACAATACTGCTTCTAGTTAGGTTAGCAATCCTTCCAATACAAGGAGTGGGTAAATTGTATAATGTGATATATTTGTGCACTGTTATCCCAAAGGCTGACTGAAAATAAAAATTTCTTGTGCTTATTTTGTTATCTATTCCTGACATTCCTCCAGAAGAATGTTGCCTGATATCCTTAGTCATTAACATAACCAACTCAAAGCTTCACTCACGGCTGAATTAATGTGATACTGTTTCCTGTAAGTCACCTCTACACCTAACCACTTTGTCATGCTGATAACTCCTTTCGGGAGAAATCTGACAGTGGAATCTCAAGTTCACAGTCACAGCTGAAAACCCTGGCTGTTAATCAGGATTTAGCAATATGCAGCTGAGATGTGGTTCCTCCTGTTGTTCACAAGAACCTCGGTTACTGTTGGGTGTCTTTCTGGACAAAGCCTCTAAACAATCCTACTTGGACTGTTTGTTTCTAGTTGGGAATGATGACAAATGGCTTTGGAAACTTCATGGTGACACCCAATGGGTATATGGGGGTGTTCCCTCAAAAGCTGTCATTTTATTCTCTGGGGTTGATGCCACACAAACCTCTTGTTTCTGTGGGTGGTCCTGATGAAGTCTCAGGATAAGGCAGCCCCTGAAGACTGGGGTTTAGTGTTCAGAGCTCACTACTGTAGTTTTTCCCACACCAAGTGTAAATACATAGTCTTCTCCTTAAGATGTGTAGCAAATGTGTGAGGGTCACTTTCTGTGTGCTTACAGAACTAACTTTTGTTACATAATGCAGGAGAAGACAAAGTTCAATATTGCCATTGTTTGCTACTTACTATATGTATCTGAGAATCTAGTGTACCTCAGACTTTATAAAAACTTTGACTATCTAGATGTAAACAAGACATTGGTTTGTCTTTAATGGAGAACTTGAGCTCAAAATTGAAGCTGTCTTAATTTTCCAGCTTAGAGATTAGGAAATAGAAGTCTATATTACATCAGTTGTGGAAGTCAAAGGCAGAAGTTGGAGTACAGTTATGAATGTCATGTAAAATTTGGATTTAACATTCTTTCCACATCAACTTAAATTCTGAGGTAAACACGTGTAAGAGCAAGTCAAATTAGCTTCCATGTTTACTGCTTTAGCTAACAGAAAAACATTTTTTCAGAGACACAGGAGACATCAGAAATCTGTTTAAAAAACCTACTTTGCACACCATATTTAATTTGAGGATTTTTAGATGCCTTCCATGCATGTCTACATCTATGTAAGCTTAGATTTTCTGCATGTGTTGGCTGCTAGGATGCACAGATGCAGAGTAAGGTGTGGGGAAGAGACTATCAATTTTCACTTAATAGATAAAATAATTTCTGCTGTGTGAGAACTGTGTGACAGCTGTACCATAAGGGTCCAAGATTTTTAATCTCTGCTAAGGATGCACAACACAACAGGTTATTTTCCTTTATTTCCTTTGTATCATACTAAGTTAACTTTGCTAATGATAACTGCATTATTTTAGGTATCTTGTTAGGTCAGCAATAAGAAAACAAAAATACTGAAACTGTAATTCCAGTGAAATTCTGGATGGCTAAGTTTTAAAGACATGAAAGGACAAATTTTAGACAAAATTCTAACAAAGTGATAGGGTAATATTGCTGAATAAAAAGAAACCCCCAAACTTCAGTGTTAACACTGATATGAAAGTTAAGGTGTATTCTCTTTTTTTAGCACCCAACAATTCATTTGTCTCCTGTGTTGATGGAGATCTCAATGCCCCTTCTGCATTCAAGGGTACAAAGCATCACTTTCCATGCTACAAGTGGACTATATTAAATAATGAATGCAGAAAATTTGCAACTCATTCAGCCTTTCCATAAAAGGCACAACTGTAATGCAAATTGCTGTTTAAACTTTATTAAATATTTAACTTTTTTCAATGAAAGTGAATGAGCAGGGAGGACATGAAGTTTTTGGTGTTCACTAAGGAACCAGGCAGGCAAACCCACACCTGGTAAAATTGCTCTTACATTATTTGTAGATGTGCCTTGTGATTTATGCATAAGCAACATGAGTCTGTGTTTAGCATGCCAGAACTACAGATCACCACATACTGCAGACCTTCTGTCACTGCTGGAAACAATCCTGATACAGTAAAGATACCTTGACTATGGTGACACTTACTTAAATACAAAGTACAACCTGGCTGAAGCTTCTATGTGAAACTCTGGCCTCTTTGAAACAAAGATCTCATGATGCTGCCAAGGTATGAACTTACTCTGCAGTCAGAATAACTGGGAATGTGGACAACTCTTGCTTGTAAAGTACTGTAAGGTTTGTAGACAGGAAAGCAGCAATGAAAGTTCAACAACAGAAGGCCAATTTTTCAGATCATATAAATTATGAACTCTATGCATTAGATGGAAGAACATTCCAGTTTCTAGAAATTAGAAACATGGGTGGGGGAGCACAAACTTGTGTTTTCTAGGATGTTTTAAAACTGCATTGGCGCAAGTTACAAGGAGGTTCTGCTTTGGCTTTCAAGAGTATACTGCTCATAAGCTGAGCAGCCCTGTTCTCTCTTTTAGCTGGGCAGTGTCTTCTTTTAACCAATTAATTTGGGTGATTCATCTTTTTATTTGATTGCAAGAAGTCTAAACAGAGATCTGAGGAAGTTCACTGAAGGAAACCTCAAAACAAAGAAGGATTAAAGCCAATTAGAGCTGCTACTTTGGTTTTGTAAATACTATGACACATGAGCACTTTAAGTGAATAAGTGGCTGCAGGTGATATGGCCTAACAAATGACTTGGAAACTTGTTTGATAGGAATTGCTAGATTGATAGGTTTGGATTTCTTGACATTTGATTGCTGCATCAAACTAGTTCAAGGTTTCAAGGGCTATTATTCTAATACTCAATACGAGTTTGTTATTGACTACAATTTCCTTATGTACAGTAGAAACAAGGTATAAGTTGATAATACAAGTCTTTGCAGAATAATATAAAGTTCACAAACTCTTAATGGTTTCTGGTATAAATATGCTCTCACTGCAGCTCTGTCTGTTTAACCTTCTAAGAGGTTAATGCTCTGCCAGAATAATTTCCTATACAGAAAAACAATGGGATGAGGAGGATTAGAAGATTGCACAGGGAACTTTGAGGATTCCAGAAAGCAGGACAGTCTTTGACACATCAAGTTTTGCCTACAAATATTGGGAGTGCCTGAGCTACAGATATAGGTTTATACTGACCATAAATTCTAGTTTCATAACTCCATAATTATTCTGACCTACAGTTAATAACATCTCTTCGTGCTTATGTTCCCCATAGTAATTTGTTTCAGGGGACTTCTGAAATACAGTAAGATACTGCATAGCCTGAAATGGAAGTTCATGGAGAAACTTCTCCTAAAGTGATAAATATCTACTGGGCAGTTAACACTATGGAGATTCAATTGTGATGAGACTGTTCTGTGCAAATAAAATAAGTGACAACTTGTCCAACTTGAAAGATTTAAAATAGAAAGCAGCTGTGTTTACTCATATGTTGAGAAGCCAGACTTAGCACCTAAACTATGCTATGAGACCCAACTGAGGTGCTTGGGCTTTTTTTTCCTTGCTGTTCTTGCTGAAACAGTACAGGAAGATGTGCATAAAGAAGTTGAACTGTGCTCCCTTGAGAGCTGGATGTGAATCTGCTCATGCAAACCATGACTGGGTATTTCTAATCTTCAGCATGGATGCTACATAAGAAAACAAAGCACATATGCTTCCCAAAGGTTGGCAAACCAAATTAAATAGGGTAAATGTCTGCAGTGCCCTCACTATAGTGAACATAGTGCATTCTAATAAAACCCACTCAACTCTGCTAGTTTATATGAGAACAAATTGTCAAGGGGCCTGGTGGGGTGAAGCCATCAAAAAAACCCCAAAAACCATGGGTTTGACTGTTAGGGAAATAAATTATCAGCCTTGCTTTTTAATGAGAAAGGATGCTAAATACATTTAACAGTACATACTAACTCTAAAAATAAAAATTTCAGTGAAACCTGAAGTATGTGTTGAAAGGGTGAGGGACAAGTGCAGTGCTATTCTGTAGCTTGACAGACTGACTGTCCCATCTTCTGGAGGAAAAAAACCCCGCATAATCGTGTTTCAAGCACTTGAGATTAGAGGACCAGCTGTGCATAAATACTTGCAAAAATAAGACTTGGGTAATATTCCAAAGGAATGCATCTTCAGTTACCAACTGAACTGATATTGCTTATTCTCAAACAAGTCTGCATTTTCATAGTAATAGACTACCTGTAGATGCTAAGTTTAAGAACTGCTGTTCAGGTGAGTGCCTTCAAAACAAGGAGCTGATATACATCCTTAGAAGGTCTGTTAACAGAAACTGACTCTGAAGAAGTGACAAATTATAATAAAGCTTTTGCTGGCTGCTTTCAATTGTATTGCAGCACACTTTCTGGACTGTCAATGTTTAGTTTTAACTGGTGACATAAAAATTATTAGGACAAGTATAATTAATATCCTCACTTGCCTGCCAGTACCAAATATTTCTCCATTGGTTTTAATCTTTTTAAAACAACAATCTACAAGAAGAGGAAGTAAATGTTTCTGTCTTGAATTTCAGGACATGAGCCACAACATGTTTCTGCACTAGTGTCATATAGGAAGGAAAGCATACCTCTGCATTAGAGGGTGGACTTAGGCTATAATTTAATTGCCACAGCAGCATGTCCCCATCAGTTGGAAAGCTTCTAATTAACCTCTTCCCAGGAACCACAAGGAAACAATTTGAGGAAACTTTGATTACTCAATATGAACTGGATTTCCAGCTAGAGTGCCTGTTCTTGTGTTAAAGCAAGCAAGCATCTTAGAAGCCTGCATGATCAATGATGCTCTCTGCCCTATCAGCTGATCTTGCCACACATGGAACCTCATACACGCAGATCCCAGGTATGGTACTGTGCTAGTTTCTTGTCCTTAAACAAGTTCAGTTTGAAGTACCATGTTTGCAGAGTGTACTTCAGTTGGTGAGTTGAACTCCCCTCCAGGGAGCAGAGGAAAAAGTGTTCAAGTACTCAAAGTATAAAAGGCTTTTCAGAACATGTTTCTCCCTTTCTATTAAGTAAATTATCACACTGAGTAGTAGAGTGGGTGGAAGATAAAGCATATCTTTAAAACATAATGCTCTCTAGAATACATGCTCATGCCTAGAGAAGGAAGTGGAAGCCTCAGCTGATGCCTGCCTTGCAGCAAGCATGGTCACATCTGGGCAAGAGGTTTCCTGTGGGGATGGTGCAGTGTCTCAAGGCTTCCTCTCAAAATCAGGAATGTGCCTGTTCAGCAACTCTTCTGGTTTACTAAAGGCATACATAGATGTTTTTTCAAATATTTTAATTTGCTAAAAGTCCCAGTTCTAAAATGTTTGAGAAGCAGGAATGTTTCTCTAGACTTTATAATACCTGGCCCCTCTGACATCTACTGAAGTGCTCTAACATGTTTTTGGAGCAGTGAATTCAAGGTTTTTCCCAAAAATGTTCTGTCAGAAGTAAAATTGATACCAATTTCAAGGACAAGCAAAGGAATACTTGAGGTACTTGAAGAAAGAAGTGCAGAGTATTTCTACTAAAGCTTCTTGTCCATGGTATAGCTGCTTGAGACAATAGAAATTTACCTTAGGTTTGTCTGATGTCCTTCCTCTCAGTGAGCTAAAAGCATTTTCTGTTCAAGCCAACAAACAATAAAATGGGTTATTTCATCCAAAGTTGGACAAAGGCCTGCATGCAAATTCTGCTACCCAGAAAAGACCATATAAAAGCATATGCAAAAAGCACTTCAAAGTCTGTTTGCTAGGCATAATTTTCCAAGTATTCCTCTCTTGTACCAACAGCTTTGTCTGGTCTTGTCAGCTTATTCTTTTTCTAATTGCTGGCACAAAAGGCTCTTGAATAATGTTTTGACAGCTGAAATGTTACATCTTCATAAATAAAAAGAACTGTCAATAGAGCTGGTGCAGGAGCAAAGGAACCAGATGCAGTACTAAAAGTTGTGGGAGGGGACAATGATTCAAAAGTTGAGAAGAATCTGCTTATAGTTTGATAGCAGCTATCTGTCTAAATCCAACCTAGAAAATGAGATCCTGCTATATTTGGAGAGTAGAAAACATCCCTGGATGCACATACACACAAAAAACTGTTTAGAAATAATAGCATCAGATCAAGAGGGTATTCTCTCCATTTCTGTCCTTTTCACTGTAAAAAAAAAAAAAAAAACCAACAAAAAAACCCCACAACAATTTTCTGATGTCTGAAGGTCAAGCTAGCAAACTTGTGTTTGTCTTCCAAGCTTAGAACTTGCTAGAGTAAGACACAGTAGTTTTATTCTATATTTCTTTCACCTTTAGTCTGCACATAGGCCTTTAGGTTGAGCCCTTCTCCACTGAAATCGTGGCTTGAAAGGGTACACATAGGATCTGATTCTCTAAGCTTAGTTCTACCTTATCAGTGTTAAATTCATATTCAGATAACACAGACACAAACTGAGAATACTTTTTGAAACACAGGATGTGAAAAGTTTAAAAATAAACTGCACAGAAAGGCACAAACAGCTAGAGTATGTCAGTGTTAACAATAAAAGCTATTTGTAGGACAAACTGTGACCAGTACCTTATGGTATGAAATGGAACCAAGACACTGAGCTGCTTCTGGACCTGAAGACCAGGTATATTCCTCTCCAAGCAGAGGTGCCTAAGCGCAGGCCGAAGAGGAAGGGATCAGATCCTCCGGGGACCGAGGGCACCGAGCTACCTCACCTGCCCTCTGTAAGCTGTGCCCAGCCGGGGGGTTCCAGCTGCCCAGGGGCCGCCGCCTTCCTGCCCAGCCCCGCATCTCTGGAGCGATGGGGCCGGGGAAGCCGCGGCGGCCGCCGCCGCTCTGGGGGTTTTGGCCATAGTCTCTCACCGCCCCGATGGGGACAACCCCCGGCACCCCGCGCCTGACAGCGGCCCCCGCGGAGCATGGGCGGGCCCCAGCGCTACCGGGGCTACTTCCCCGTCCCCTCTTCCCGTCCAACGGGAGGAACGAACACACACACACACACACACACACACACACACACACACACACACACACACACACACACACACACACACACACACACACACACACACACACACACACACACACACACACACACACACACACACACACACACACACACACACTCCGCCACCGGAGAGGGAGGACGCCATTGGGAACAGCCCAGCCGGGGAGGCGTTTCCATGACAACCCCCTTCCCGCCTTGCACCCGCCCTCGCCACAGGGGGGCGACGAGTCCCGCAACCCCCTTCTCCCCCCCATCCCCAGCCCCTTCCTCCTTCCCGGCCGGGTCCCACCCGCCTGACAGCCCCCGTCGGAGGATACAGCTTGAAGCCCCGGAGGATCTCCTTGGCCCGCTCGTCCGTGGCCGACATGGTCCTGCCGCGCCGCGCCGCGGGCGGACGGGGCTGGGCCGGGCTGCGCGGGCCTGGGCGGGAGGGCAGCGGTGACAGCGGCGCCTCAGGACCCCCCCCTCCCCTCCCCCCTTACTCCCTCGCACCCGCCACTGGCCGGCGCAACCAACCCGAATGGCCTCGCCTCGCCCCGCCCCCTTACCCTCGGCTCTGGCCAATCACTCGCCGTCGCCACACCTTCGCCCCGCCTCCTGGTGCAGGAAGGACGGCGCGGCTGGCCAATCAGACGGCGTGACAGCTCGGCCCCTCCCCTCCCTCATTCAAGGGCGGCTGCGCAGGGGTCGTTAAGGCGGGCGCTGCGGCCGGGCCTGACGTCTCCGGGAAACGGGAGTCACTGCAGGACGGGGATGACCCGGCCGCTCCTCCCCCCGCCGCTGTGAGGCCGGGCCGCGGAGGGTGCGGGAGAGACCGGCGGAGAAGAGCAGGCGTCCCTGCAGGGGGCGGTAGGCCCGGGTGAAGGGAGCCCTTGGGGGCAGGGTGGACACCACAGGCCCGGTCAGCACACGTCCAACCGGAACAACCCCACCGGGGCTGTGCCGGGCTGCTGGAGCTGGGCTGGCGCGTCTCCTCACACAGTTCTGGCTGGGAATTTGACTGTCGGGGTGCTTGGCGGCTGCTCAGCCGAGCTCCAGCCATGAGTTTGGGTGGTACTGATGATGTCAGCTGAAACAAGTAAAATTTTGGGGAAAAAAATCATATAAAAGAAAACGGTGAGACACGTGGAATGAAAACAGACCTTACCTAGCACCGAAACAGTAAAAATTAGAGAAAACCCGTGTCCCTAGAAGTCTACAGCCTGTCCTTGAGGAGGCCTGCAAGACAGATGTGAGGGAGCACTCCTCACAACTTGGTTATAGCCTTGGGCACCAGGTAGAAAACAGTGGATAGTTGGATTTACCGTATTAATATCATAATATTAATGTGCTATTAGCACACTAAGATACCCACCCATAGGCTAGAGGGACCTCTCCTAACATAAAGCCCCTTACTCTTTGGGCATGTGTAATCAAATAAGCATTGTCACTTTAAATGGAAGTGGAGAACCAGCCAATCGTGTATACAAGTGATGGAGTATTATTAGAGAGAAAGCAATTGTACATGTTTTCTGAGTATAAAAGGAGCTTTGGTGTTTCAGGAAGCTCACACATCTAGCTCCCTTTTTCTGTGCAGAACTGGATACTAAAGGAAATATTTTGACTCTGTGGATCATCTTGCACATTGGGTGACAGACCCTGCTTATGGGACAACACTGGGGGCTTGCTGTATTCTGGACCAGAGTATCTCCTGCACACTGAGGTCAAACAGCACCAGTGTTAAGGATTTAAAAATACTTTCTTTTCCATGGAACAAAATAAGCCTTCTTTGTACTGGAGAAGTTTGGCCTTTGTGTAACAAAGCAGATGGTGGGGGAAAGTCTCTGGTTTGTTAGCACATCCCAGAAGACACGCTATTCTTTAATATGAGCACAACAAATTAACTCCTCTGCTAACAATCTGAGTGTAGCTAATACAAGGCATTAATAAATTATGAGTAAAATAAAGGCAGCAGTTGTAATTCTGGCTCAGAACAGGACCAGGGAACAACTGGTGCCATCAATACACTCATGGCTCCACTTGCCTCCAGATCAGTCACTGTACAGACTGGGAGAACATGAACATTAATAAAGGCTACGTTTAATGCATAAGGACAAGGCTGCTGCCTGTTTAAGCAATAAGAGATCTTAATAATAAAACCAGCATTTATTTCCTTGATGTATGTGATCCATGCTCAGTTGCACACCCAGTGTATGAACTGAGTGTGTGAAGAGATCAATCTGAATCCGGGCAGAGTGCCAGGGTTACGCTACGCTAATATGTATCCATCTTTCATTAGGAATTCTTCTTGGGTTTTAGATAGGCTGTGTAATTGCATGCTGTCCAAGGAAGAGGGACTAAAGATCACTGAGGAGAAAAGACTGACAGGGAGACAAGGCAAGCAAGATGAAAAGCAGACCTAAAGAAGGCAGAAACAAATGGCTGCGTGGGGGGAGAGCCTGCCAGGTGGAAGTATGACATGCCAATTTACACAAGACATAAGGAACTCAATCCTGCCTCTGTTCAGGCTCCTTAGAGATGAAAGAGCCAAAGACCAAATGGATCTCACACTGAGGAACTCCTGCAGCACTGGAAGGCTTCTTTAGCACAGGGGTAGGAGTTTTTCTAGGATTTCGGTTTGGGTTCTTTGTGTTTTCTGGCCAAATTGCAGAGTTCCAAATTCAACTTGCTGTGCAGGGGAGCACAGGCCTCTTATTTTTAAATTCCTGAAAATGTCGAAAGCTCATGGCTGAAGTGTGAAGGTCTTGTGACTGCTCCAGGCACAAGCAACAAAAACACATCATAACTCAGTGACAGAAACCCTGGGATTTCTCATCCTTTGGCTGCATTAACACAAGCAACACCCTTGAACATACTGGCTTTCCAATCCACTTGGAAGAAAGTTTCTGCAAGTCTCATTATACCTTGGTGCCACTTTATACTGAAAACTTCATCTTTGCTTTCACATCTCTGGCAGATGTGACAGTTTCTGTGATAACAAGAAGCCTCCAGTCTGCATTCTTCCCCAGAAGTTCTTCTCTCAAGGTGCAGATACAGGATCTGGTGTTTCTTCAGTGTAACTGGGACATGGCTTCATTAGCTGGGGCTAATGTGTATCTGCAGCCACCCAGATGCACACATTTCTCCTACCCTGGCCAAAGAGTGAGATGAGAGTCCAGGGAGCATCACAGTCTGGATCCTGGGAAATGCAGAGAGCTTGACAACTTTTTCAGCTGGAGGTGGGAGCTTCCATCACCTCGTGCTCTGGAAATGTGTGCTAGAAGTTGGTGGGGGCAGAAACCTGGAAGGAGAGAACAAGTGGATGGAGCATGGTGAAAGCACACACATACAAGGAATGAAACTGCATCCAGAACCCTGAGAGCATTTACACAGCCCAGCTTACCCCTAGAGCTACTGGCCCTTCAGTCATGTGTGGACGCACCTCCTCCTGCTCTAGATGGCTGTGGTGCCAGCATTTGATTTTAATTTGCTTTATATTGTTGGGAAGTAAAATTATGACAGACACTTTAGGAACTGGATCCTAATCCTAGTGACTAAATCTAAGCTTGTATATGATTTCTTAATCTTGTATATGATTTCTTAATATTCTTATGGATATTACCAACATAGGTAAGGTCCTACGTTGTCTTACCATACCTCTTTTCACAAGATCTTTTGATTCAAACCACCTTATTTATGAAAGGTGAGGGAAAAGATAAGAAACATAGAAGTACCTGCTTTCACTGTTGGCCCTCTCCTTGGTGAGGCTGAGTGGTAATTTTTTTGACAATGACACATCAAAATTATTGGGATGTTTGGAGGAGAAGAACCAGCTCCATGATCATGTCCCAGGGCACTGGGAGGTGCACACCTGGAAGGGGTGAAGGTGGAGCTGCTGGACTGGCAGGCAGGAGGCAGGCAGTGGCAGGATGAGCAGACAGAGACACAAGGTGCAGAAGAGCCTGAAGAACCAGACACAGAACTTGGTGTGATGGAAGTGGCAGGACAGAGAGGTGTCACTGTGTGTTAACCACACTCTTCTGTCCCTTACAGGTGACTTTACAGCCTCGTGCCTTGGCTTCTGACCAAGAGAAATAATGTTCTCAAAGCCTCTGTCTGGGGCTCCACAACCCCACTTCTTGGGGACATTACTCTTGATTTATGGTTTCTTTTCTCAGGTAATGCAGGGAAATAAGGTGAATTATCTCCTGCCTAAAAGGGACATGGATTGCAGAATCACAAGGTGAAGAGATGGGGTGAGTCAAGAGATAATGCCAACATTAAAAGATAAAATGGATTAACATCTTCCTGCACGCAGAAAGCTGCGTGGGTGGACCAAAGAGGTTGCAAAAGCAGTTTAAAAGGCAACGAGACAGATGGGCATCGCTGTATTTTTCTCTTTAAAAAACCCAAGAAATCCATCCTAAAACCTGAGCTTTGCTGACACTACAAAGTCCATGCCAGTCAGCCAGGCTGGCTGTTTGTAGTCAGGAGGCATCAGGACAGCCTGACTACTCACCTTCCTGCTGACCTACATGGTGCTAACAGCAAAAATGATCCATGGGAAATTGCTCACAATCATATATTTCCATTTCTATTTCAGCCTGGGATTTCAGCTCTAGCAACTCTTGAGGCAAATGAGGCCACACACTACTTGCCCAAGGCAGCTGCCCCAGCTTGTCTGGGGGATGACACGAACCATGGTGGAGGGCCCATTTAGGATGTGATTAAAGAGGTAATTCTCCTTCCCTGTGCAGATGAGATCTAAGCGTGGCTTAAGTAAATTATGGAGTGGCTTGTTATAGCCCTGGCTGAGTTCCCTCCCTGGGCAGGGCCTAGTTTTTTACATCCAATTTGCTGTGAATCCCAGACTGTCACTACAGCATCCCAACATGTGCATCTCTGTACTTGTCTGACACCCATTCTGTAGAAGATGTGACCCCAGGGACCCACTGCAAACAGCTCTGAGGTGTGGGATAAGCCCCATCAGTTTTCCTGATAGTTTTTGATGTTCATTCTCTGAAGGCTCCCTTGTCCTGGCAGTGCCCATCCGTGGTTTGATCACCAGGGACAGAAAGCCAGAGCACTTTTAACAGAAGCACACTTAAACTGCAGCGTGGCACAGACGAGTGTACAGACCTTGGGAGGGTTAACAACCACAAAACCCCTCTTGTTCCTGCCCCCTCAAGAGTCTTTGGCTCCTGATCTGTGTCCTGGTCAGGATCTCTACTCCTCCAGCTCTCTCCCTGCCCCTTTACATCACAGACTAAGCTCAGCCTTTAGGTTTGTCACTTTATGGGCCCTTTTTTAATGGAGTTAAAAATCATTTCTAGCAGCTCATGATCTTCCACCCCATCTCTGGGCATTTTTCTGGCATAAGGGGCTTGGTAGCCTCCATCTTCACACCCTGTGCAAGTGTTTGGTCTTTATTGCTCTTACTGGCCTCACTTGAGCTTCTCGGGCATTGCCGCGTTCTTTCCATAAACCGGAAGATTTAATCCCTTCGGAGCCTGTGGCATAAGCAAGGACTCGGAAGAGGAGTGGGATCTGTACCCGTGAAACAGACCCACGTGGCCGGCACAGGTATTCTGGAGTGCAAAAACCCCGTGACGCTTCCACAGCACCTGACAGAGAAGCAGAAACTTCTCTCGCTTGGAATTAAACTGCAGCTCCGGACGCCTGAGCCGGCGTTTGCTGCGGGGCTGCTGTGCCATAGCTCAGCGAAAGCCGCTGCCGGCACACCCAGCCCGCCGTCCACTGCTCCAGGGGACCCGTCCAGCCTCGCCCCCGCCGCGAAGGAGCCTGCACCGGTTGCCGGGGGATGGCGGGCGCGACGCGCGCTGCTGAGTCGCAGCGGCCGCCCGGGGGCGGAACGTTCCGGGCGCGGCCGCGCGTTCCGGGGGAAGGAGCTGCGCGAGGGACACCGGCGCCGCCATCATGGCGGCCTGAGGCGCGGCGGGCTCGGCGCCGGGAGCCGCAGGGCGGGAGACCGGAGGGAGAGGCCGTGAGCGGAGAGGTAATGCTGGGGGAGGGAGGAGCTGCCCGACCGCCCGTTCGCGCACCGACCCTTTCTCTTTCCCTTTCCGCGGTCCGGCGCTGCAGGGCGTGCGGCTCCCTGAGCGGCGAGCGGGGACCGAGGCGGCGGTGAGGGGCGAGAGGGCCCCGCGACGGGACCCCGGGTGAATCAACCCCTGCAGCGGGGCTCGGCCGGCCCGGTGGGGAATGACTGCCGGCCCCGGTGGGGCCCGAGGGCTGTGCTGGGGGTCTGCGGGGCCGGGAGGCTCCGTTCAAATGCTTTCCGTTTGTATTTCAGTCGCTTCTCACCAGGGTGAGGCGGTTGTAAGAGCAGCGAGGTGAGACGGCTGTGCTGACACACTCCAGTAGTAACGCAGGTGTCTTAATGGTAACTTGGAAAAGGGGAATGAATTGTCGTTCCTTTCCTGGCAGGGCATGGGTGCAGCCGGTCAGTCTCTTGTCTCTTTGGCTGCCTGTGAGGGAGGACGATGGCACGGATGGGAACCCTGAAACTTGGCTCTCATTCCCGGCTTCTCGGTCCTTGTATTCCCCTGAGAAAATCGTATGTCCTCTGTGTCTGTTCTTCACCGGAGAGTCACACTGGTGTGTCCCCAGGTGCAGAAGGAAGCCACATCGAGTGTTATACTGAAAGGATTTCTCAGTTGAAGCTGAGGTACCGTTCCTCAGCTGCAACAAGGGGTAGCAGTTTTACACTAGAACAGGGTTGATTTAGATTAAATATTAGGAAGAAATTCTTTACTGTGAGGGTGGTGAGGCACTGGATCAGGTTGCCCAGAGAAGCTCTGGATGCCTCATCCCTGAAATGTTCAAGGCAAGGTTGGATGGGGCTATGAGCAACCTGGTCTACTGGAAGGTATCCCTGCCCGTGATAGGGGATTTAGAACTAGATGATCTTTAATATCCCTTCCAACCCAAACCATTCAATGATTTTCTTCAGTCAGGCTGCATGTGTGCCTCTAGAGTCACAAAGAAACTTTTGCAGTCATAGCTGAGAAATCTTTTGTGTGGAGAGTACAAAAAATTGCCCACTCAGGTTGGGACCATTTGTACCTGCAGGTGTAATTGAATGGAGTAAAGTCTATTTTTAGAGGTTGACTAGTAGAGGAAGCAGGCTGTGTTGCCTTCACAAGTCTGAATTTGGTTAGGCATGGCAAAAGAGCACAAAAATCTGTGTGACTGTATTACCCCCACAAGGGCAGATGTGATCCCAGTGGTCACTCTGCGATAACTTCTCTGTAGTTTTTTTTCACCAGAGTAAAGATTATGCGCTGTACTTGATCATTATCTGTTACAAACACACACAAACCTTATCTGCAGCATTCTTTGTTTTGTGTTTGAATCAATATGCTTCAAAGTTTTTCCTAGTGGTTTGTAAACAACCAACTTATTTTGTTGAATTTGTTAGTAAATAGTGTTTACATTTCAAAAGCAACATCTGCTGGGAGACAGCATGCACACCAGAAATGTCAGGCAAGGCTGAAGACAAAGACCTCTCTTTATGAGGACTTAAATAGAGCCTTTGTACAAAGGGTATTTTTAACACTTAAGCCTTTCAGTTAGCCCAAAACACTTTAACTGCACAACCTAGACTGGTAAGCTACTTAGAGGCCACAGCTCTTTTTGCCTTTTGGGCTCAGAAAGCAATAGGAATGATGTCCACACACATATATATATATATATATATAGCTGATGTCAAAAGAAAAGGTGCCATGTGTGGCTTACAAAGTGGACCGGTTCTTCACAGAGAATAAATTAGTTGCTGTTTTGAAGCTGTGTAATGAGGAAGGTGGAAGTCTTGGCTCACCTTTAATAGACATAATAATAGACATCTTTGCAGTTGACATTATTTGGCAGCATCAATAGAAAGGAAAGTTTGAAAACAGCATGGTATCCAACCTCCTTTACTATTAGCAGGAATGGATTCTTTCATGGGACTGACCAGACAGTCTGTAGAAATTTTGCTCAGGTGCTGTGTGAATCGGTTTTGATCCCCAGATAAATCAGAGTTGAACCTGGACTGCCCTATGAATGCTGAAAATCTCTGCTGGCACCAAAATGTTGCTGTGCTGAGCATACCCTCTGATCCACTGCCAGCCAGAATTCTGCAGAGAAGAAAGGATGTATTTAATGTCATGTTCTTTTACTGACAGATTGAAAACCTAGAATGGCAGGAGAACAGAAGCCGTCCTGCAATCTTCTAGAGCAGTTTATTTTGCTAGCCAAAGGTACAAGTGGCTCAGCACTGACTGCTCTTATAAATCAAGTGCTGGAGGCTCCTGGAGTTTATGTCTTTGGAGAGCTGTTGGAGTTAACAAGTGTGCAAGAGGTAAGAGACTTCTATGCTGATTCCCCTTCTCCTCTCACATGCTGTCACAGTTTGTGAAATTTCTGTGCCAGGAAGGGCCTGGTGTGACTTGCCTCACTTCTGAGATGTCTGTGTATCAGATTGACGTTGCTCTTTCTTGTTTATATTAGATGTTAAAAAATAACTGTGTAAAGTTTTATTACCTTAATATGATTGCTAATACAGCAAAAATCTGGCAGCAACACAATATCAGTTCTAAGAAGGCACCTAGCCAGGCAACAACAACAAAATCCCTTTCTGTGCCTTCGTTATCCTGGAAAGCAGAACCTCAGTGCTCCCAAAGTCTTCATGAGCAAATGTCTAAAGTGTCAGGCCTGGGTACTCACCAAATCCCAAACATTTCAAACCAAGGTGGAAAGTAAGTTCCAGAGATTTTACTGAGAATACCTCACCAGCACCCTTCTCTAGTACAGTGAGGGAAACTAAGTTGAGTATCTCTGCAGCTGGGCTACACCAGGTTTGGTTTTCTGAACAGGCTCTTGAATCTGCTGAAAAATACCTCTGAGGTGATTCAGCGTCACATCCCAAGTACATTATTTTCCTGGATCTGTGTGTGGCAAATAGCATTAAAAATCCCCACTCAATAAAAATCACTGCTTGGTGCTGCCATTATTCCCATGAACTGTTTGTTTGTGAGGGGAGTGCTGTTACTTTCAAATGCAAGCAACTTAAAATGTTCTATCTTGCTTTGCTTTGATGTTTTTGTGGCTCTGCAGGTAAGCTGTTACTGCTTTCCCAGTAATAGCAAGAGTGCTTAACTAACTGACACCATTGCCTTCTTGCTTGTCACATGATGAGAAGAGCTGCCCCTGTAGGCTGCCTTTTTCTTTTGCTTCCTAAGGTGCCACACAAAGCAGTTGACAGTCCAAATTACAGTTAAGTTCTGGTGCATAGAAATGGCTGGATCATCCTTACTCTGAAACTGCTGAAATTTGCTGCAGCTCATGAGGCCTTAGAAAGGGTCCAGCTCTTTAAGATTAGGACATGAATGCTTTTCTGAGTACTTCTTGTCCTATGCAGATTTAAAAGATCCTCTGGAGAAGTTGCCTGCCTACCAGTGTTGTATTGGCTGTTACTGTGTCACATGGAATTTCTTTTGTTTACTTCCCACCCAGCTTGCTGAGGGGTCTAATGCTGCTTACTATCAGTTGCTGAACCTGTTTGCATATGGAACATACCCCGACTATGTAGGTAAGAGACTGCTGCCTGTTTGCAGAATTGCCCTTTAGAGCTGTCAGAGGAAGTTTGCTTTCTGCTGCACCTGGTGTAGTGTGGCTGAGTGAAACTGCCCAAGGACACAATTTCTTTGGGAGGAGAGTTTTTCATAGGGAGTCTCTTGGTCACATGTTCTTTTTAACTGCTAAAATGTGAAGGGACTATGCACTAGAGACTGTGGTGGCTTACTGGTTTGGATTGGACTGCAGCACTGGATTGAAGTGGTCTGTACCAGTATTCATTGACATTCACAGGCCACTTACTTCTGCAGAGTGTAGTTTCAGACATCTGTTTTGAAATTTAGATGTCACTGGGTATGGAAGCTGCAGAAGACTTGTACAAAATTGTTCTACGTTTTTTATAAAAACCTATATGGTTTATGGGATAACCTTTTATTCTGTGATGGCATTGCTGAAACAAAAGGGAGCATTACTTAGCTAGAATAAAGATTGAAATAACGACTTCTACACAGCTTCAGAAGGACTGTGTGTGAATCATCATAGTATCTGTCCGGATGTGCTTTTATCTCTGGTGCTTATGCTTCCATTCTGCTACAATTTAATACTTCATTTGTGGGTAGCAGCCTAATTCAGACCATTACAGAGTGTGACAAATAATTCTGTCATGGTGCTGGTTATCACTGTGGTGGATGAGCTATATAGTTCCTGTAAGGACAAGTGGCATCTGTAAGTGCATGGACTGGAAATTCCAGTGGCTGTGGAGCAACACGAGGCTCATGAATTCTGTGACTGATTAGGATGTGTTTGCTGTGCATGGATCTTGTGTCCCCGCATGTGACAGCACAGTTTGTTCTTCCTTTTCTAGTGAAGGAAGAGAATTGGGGACAAAGTAATCAAAATGTAGAGCAGTGAATGAAACGGGAGAATTTGAATGGCCCTGAAACACTAATTTCTATTAAAGCAGTTATTTTAAAGGGTTTCTTTGCTTTGGAAAGCTGCCACTTTTCTTTTTGGTTTTAAATATTCATGAGGCACATGAGTATAATACAATGACAATGAAGCCATGTAAGTATCTAGATTGATAATTTCTCCTCTCTTCCTCAGCCTAGTACTTTACACTTTCAGCCCTAAATTCTGCAGCTCTTCAGAGAAATAAAACCCACTGTATTTACAACCAGATCAGCAAAGGGGGGAGATTTTATTCTGCCACCTCTTTAATGAAATAACAATTATTTTGGTGGTAGAAACAAAACATTAACCAACTGTTTTGACCACTTGTGTAGATATGAATTACATTCTAATTCCAATACCAAGAGCTATTGGAAGGTGTGTTAATCTGTCATCATCATCATCATCATCTCTTCTTGCCCACTGGTGAAGGAGTTCAGCCTTTTGGGCTTTAGTGTAGTGTAACTAGACTGAAGTTTTGCAGCCTGGATTGGGTAATGCTTGAAGGGAAGTCCTGAATCTTGTCTTTTTAACATTAACAGCAAACAAAGATAACCTGCCTGAATTAACAGCGACTCAGAAAAACAAGCTGAAACACTTGACAATTGTAAGCCTGGCTTCCAGAATGAAGGTAAACTGTATTGATTGCAGTCCTCTTTTTGTTTGTTTTCTTTTGAAAATGGCATTGATTTCATTGCATTGGAGTTGTATTGGGCTGCACGAGTAGTCTCAAGAATCCAACAACTGGGAAAGTATCTGTAAGGCAGAGTATTCTGTCACGGTGCATTTGGAACATTAACTTAGTGAACTTCTGTGGATGAGATGTGAGGGTGTCTGAGCTGCCATGCAAATTGGTCAATAAGGGCTGGGAAGTTTTTATGGATTCCTTTGCTGCTGGGGAGAGAGAATCAGTCTGAAAACCACTGACTTTGTGTTCTGGAGAAAACTAATCACTTCTTTTGGTTTCTTCTACAATCCCATTACCTTTTTTCTCCAGAACATGCTATGTCAAAGCTTCAGGAATTACCAAAGCTGTGTCAGAATATTACACAGCAGCAGATGTGTGTTCTGTCATGTTCCATCACTGCTGTACCTCTAGGCTGAAGCGTGGGATACAATAAACGTTTGGACCTTGACCTCCTGAGACTTCGCTGTTCATTTTGGCTCTAGGACTGTTAACTTATTCTTGGACTTGCTGTTTTTAGTGCATTCCATATTCTGTGTTGCTGAAGGACCTGGATATGAGGAATCTGAGGGAGCTGGAAGATCTGATTATTGAAGCAGTTTATACAGATATTATCCAGGGGAAGCTGGATCAACGGAACCAGGTGCTAGAGGTGGATTTTTGTATCGGCAGAGACATTCAGAAGAAGGACATCAGTAATATTGTCAAAACACTCCAGGAATGGTGAGGCAGTCTCTCCACCTACCTCGTACATAGCTTGTTGTGTCTTTTTCTTATTCATCAAAGCTTCAAGCACTGGCTCAGTTTCACCATACCCCATTCATCAGGAGCCTTATGCTGTAAGTAGGCACTTGGAGGAGTAGGCTGCTAGACAGGTTTCTGAAGATCCCACATAGGAATCCTTTTGTATTGTGTATCAAGTCAGACTGTACTAGGTCTTGAGATTCTTCTCTGTCTGTTGATTTTACACGGGAGAACCCCAGTGAGGTGCCAAGGGTAAAACAGACAGGCCAAACTGGACTTGAGGTCTTATGGTGGAAACGATTCCTCTTTCAGCTGCTACACTTGATACAAACCCAGAAATGTTACTTTTCAGCCTTTCACTTTAATGAGACCTACATGGGCAAATTCTCAGTTCTTCAAAGGGGCTGTCTCTTTAAGTTTGAACTTTCAGATGCCTTTGCCTTCTTGTTCCTGCAAATGCAGGCTGCATGCAACTGTATTGGGACTGTGGTTCTATCTTTTTGTACCTTTACCAGGAAGTTGCTTCTTGTAGGATTCCCTTCCCACCCAGAGAAATTCCCCTGTAAACTGCGGAGCCTGTGTCAGGTTCAGAGCTGACTGGGATTTGCTTCCTAGTTGCTGTGGTAAAGTGTGCATGAAGAGTAATTAAACTGCTGGGCAAATATGATGTCCTGAGGTGGGGTTTTTTGCTTCTCTACTCCAACTCCCTCGATCCCATGTCATTGAGAGGGCTCTGGCAGCTTTGAGGACCTTAAAGGTTTGGAAGGTAACAATGAACCCGCTGCCAGTTCCCTTTCTGTCCTCTCCAGTTAGGGGTTCTATGTTGGAGGAGTGCTCTTGTCTTTTGGACACTTAACAGGCTCTCTGAATTTGACTATTTTTGTTTTATTTTAAAGTTTTACTTACCTTTGAAAAATGCATCCTGGCTTAAGCAGTAACACTGATTAAAAAGGATGTTGAAAGTGCATCAAACTCGTGCTTGCTTTTTGATGGTCAGGTAAGAGCTGGACTAGGTAAAGAATAATGTGAAATACATTGACCAAAGAGCAAAGCTTTTCCTTGCCAGCTTGTTTGAATTCCAATCTTTAGCAGGAAGTATAAATTTCACAATCTCCTAAACTGACAGGCAAGCATGAATCTTCAGATTGTCCAATTGAGCTGCTCCACAGAGAACTCAAACCTTGTTTGACATTGTTTGTGTCTTGCAGGTGCGATGGTTGTGAATCTGTTCTTTTAGGAATTGAGCAGCAAGTACTTAGAGCCAACCAATACAAAGAGAACCATCACAGAACACAACAGCAGGTAGAGATGGAGGTGGGTACAGAGTTACTGAAGACTGCTCTATGCTTTCTGCTGTTTGTTTACTGAAGAAAATAATCTGGTAACACCTGCTTAGCAGTCATGGCTTCTCTGGAGTAGGCCAGCAATCGTGCAAATCAGATGTTCTGGTTTGGAGTAGGAAGAAAACACATCTGCAGCCATGTGCTAGAAACACCACAAATATCAAGTTTTCCTACTCTGAGCAGGCTGGAACTTCCTTCTATAAATTCTTAGAAGTTAGGCTAGGTGGCTGTACTAGCTACAGTTTCCTGAGTTGATTGTTAGGACAAGATCTTGGATGCAGTTCTGTTCCTTTTGTACAAAACAGGCAGGAAGAAAAAAAATCCAACAATTAACTTCGTTTTAAACCCGAAAGTGTAGCTAACAAAAGTTTCTTGAATCTAATTGGTTTTGCAAGAAGTGCCGCCGGCAGCTTCCTTCGGGGTCTTTCTCTTGGGGAATCTTTTCTCTTCAAACTGAGCAGGGCTCTGGCACGACCTGGCAGCTTTCCTGCCTCTGTGTCGTTTGCAGCTCGGCAGTAGATGGCAGCACAGGCTCGCGATTTTGGCCCCTACTGCTGTGTGAGAACAAATCTTGGCTAATACAGCTGTAAAGGTGAAAATGGTCCTCCCGAGGCACTTGCTCAGGGTTTATTTCTTGCAGAGTGCTGCATCCCTGCAGGTTTATGCTTGCCTTCTGAAGCAGCATATGCTTGGTGGCTTGAGTAGCATCCATAGTGCATTTGGTTTGCCAGATGCTTTTATCCTGGAGTTGGCACACCTGATTCCCAAACTTATTTTGGCTTGTGTTTTCTGGGTTGTTTTTTTTTTTCATGTTTTGCTTTGCTTTACTTTAAGATCTGCTCATCATATTTCTGCTGAGCCCTATAGGGTTCCAGGTGACAGAATATGGTGCCTGGTTCTGTATCCCTCTTTTTCAGACAGAGCAGCAGAAGTGCTACTGCTGCCTCCCACTAAACCAGTTTCTGTTCTGCTTTTAGCAGATATCTGTGGCTCAGCCAGCCAGGTAGGCCAAGGGGCACTTTCCCTTTTCAAGTGCTGTCCTAAGTGTAAGTTTGCTTCTTTCACAGTCTCCTTTGTCCTTCCTGCTTCTGGCACCAAGGCAGTACTGGATCCCTCCAGCCAGCCAGAAAGGTGGTGCCATATTGTGCCTGATGTCTCTTTAGAAAAAAAAAAAGAAAAAATTCTCTAGCTATTCTGTATTGGATCCTGCCTGGAAATATTTACTCCTGGCTCTTAAGTGAGCATGAAACATTATCTTTAATAAGCTCAAGTGCAGAGCATGTTTCTGATGAGAGAGTTTGTTTTATAATCTATACTCCAGGGTTTTTTAAGTATGTTTATGAACAGAATTACTACTGCCAGGGGAGGAAGAAACGGGTGCTGATTCACTTTCTCTTCTTGGCCAGGTCACAAACATAAAGAAAACATTAAAAGCTACAGCCTCGTCGTCTGCACAGGAGATGGAACAGCAGCTGGTAGAGCGAGAGTGCCCTCCACACACAGAACAAAGGCAGCCCACAAAGAAGATGTCCAAAGTCAAAGGGCTGGTCTCCAGCCGTCACTAGAACATACCATCTAAATGTCATTCAGTTAGGAATGACAACAGGAGGAGCAAAAAAGGGCCTGTGTCTCCTTTTCCAGTGGGTTCTGGGCCAGTCCCTTCCAGGCTGACAAGTAAAAGCCCTGTTTGAATACAGCTCCCAGTTAGCAGCACCTGGCTAAGTTAAACTGTGCAGCCCCTATTAATTTCCTGGGTGTCCCTGTTCTGGTCCTGTAAAGGGGGATTTCTAAAGAGAGGGACTAACCTAGGGGGCAGGGGAAAAAAAGTATCTGTGGACAGTTTTGCTCCCTCCCAGCCAGTCTCATTGCTGCTTAACCTTGAGGAAGCTGCTGTATTAAATCAGATCTTGGAAGAATTTCTGTAGCAAGTGTCTGAATCCCAGGGTTGAAGTATGGCTACCAAAGCCAGGCTGGGAGTGAGGAAGCCACCAACACAGATTTTTTCATTCCCAAAGGGAGCATAGGAAGATTTCTAGGCCAGGAACAGCTTTACGTGGAAGTCTTCAGCCTTTCTGCTACCCCTGTCTATTTTAAACTGGGGTGAAAATCACACTACCTCGCTCTGTGAAGATGATGTCCAGTGCTGGGCTGTTTACTTAACTGTCTGTTTACTGCCCTTACCAAGCCCTTTAATCTTTCACAGATTTAAAGCACTGCTCTGCATCTCTGAGGCACTGATACAATTGAGGAGGAAGCGAGCTGCTCTTTCAAGCCTTCCTTCTTGCAGGTGGTTAGGGACATACTAGAAACCATTCCTTCTGAATGTAATGTGACCTCCCAGAGCTACCTGTGAGTTGTTTCCCCCATTGATACCTTCCAAGGGTAATGCATTCACTCTTTCTGTGGATGCTGTCGACAGAGGTCTGCATGGGAGAAGAGCTCCTTTAGCATCGTGATAGGCTGGTGGCCCAGGACCCACTGGCAGGGGTCACAGCAGCACCCCCTTGCTGAAGCAATGGACTTGACAAGTTTTTCTGAACTTTGAACACTTTCAGGTTGTATTTTCCTCCCTTTTTTTTTTTTTTTTTTTTTTGTATATTGTTGTGATTCTCAAGCATTTCAGCCTTTGTTTTGTCGTTTTTTTTATTATTTGTTACAGGCTAACTTCAGGTGATGTACACCTAGTTTGGCAAGGTGTGGGGTTTTTTTATGGGGGAGGGCAGGGTTGGCATTGAAACAACAATTCACAAAAAAAGCACATTTTAGAAAAAAATTAAAAATGCTGATTTAATTGCAGAGTCTGGAGTCTTGGCTTTGAGGCTGCTTTCAGCTTGTAGTCCAACAGCAGTTGTTTACTTGAGCATTTACTTGATTCTTGATGCTACATTATCAGTAGGTCTGACTAATCTCCCTGATGAATCAGGGAGGGGAGGTAGGGAAGTGCTCTTCCCATTTTGTTAGTGGTTCATCTTTTTCCACATTTGTGCAGAAGTTTCTGTGACAAAGCCAGTAGCTGAACCCAGTACCCTAAGCTTAAGCACTTTTGATGCCTGATTGTGGAAGGTTTGTAGTTGTGCTCTGTCTTACATCAGTCAATTCGTTCCTCTGAGTTTGGCAGAGTACTGCTTTTTAGTTTTATCCCTGCATGCTGTAAAGAGAAGGACTTTCCATGAGTGAGCAAGGGAGCTGTTTAAGCAGAGGACTGTGACAGTGCTTCAGTCCTGCAGCCAGCTGTCACCTGCACTTGCTTGTGCAGTGAATGTGCCTGCCTCTTACTGCTACCAGAATTCTTTGCTGTCTGCGTGTTTTAAGTCCTCAGTCACAGGACTAGTTGTACACTTATTAAGGTAAATTCCTCCCCTTTTCTTCTGCAGTGCAGGCACACTAGCTTTTCATTTTGAGAGATGGATCTAAATACCTCCCATTCAGCTGTCTCTGGGTCAAGTCCCTTGGCTTCTGATTCTTTGCCAGCTCTCTCTCCCCCTAGAAGTGCTAGCCAAAAAACTCCCAGGGAATGATGTTAAGTCAATAAGCACAGAGCACGAAGCCTTCCTCTGTATCTCCAGGGAAGTGTTTCCCAAGCAGCATCAGTACTGGTTTCTGCTCAAGCTTCTCCCAGGGTTTAGCTGACAACTTCTCAGGAAGTGTAGGTGGATTTTGTATACCTGTCTAATAGATCTGTGTGATGAAGGTGAACTGAGTCTCTTTCTGGCTTCCTGTGTGAGCAGCTGTGTTGTAGCTGTCCAGTTCCTCCCGAGATTTGACTAGTGAGAAGAGGTTCTGTGGTCCTCTCTAGCTGCCTCCTTTCCTTCCCGTTTTTAATATCAGTCCTGCAAAGAGGCAGGAGGAATACAAATGCCTTTGGAAACTGTTTTAACTCCTCAGCAAGCCAAAGTCTGCTGGGGAAATAGATGTGAGTTTGGCATCCTTGGTGTTTATTCCCTGCCAGTTACAGGAGTCACATTAGTTTGCTGAAGCTTCTTTAGTGTTTTGAGTTTGTTCTTATGTTTTTCCTGTTCTCAAAACAGGGCTGGGGGCGAAGATCTTATTTATGCTTCAGTACACATTGCTTTTGATCAGCAAAAAAGCAAAGGAGGAAATAGCACTCTGGATAAAGAACTGTCCCATGTTTGATGACAGTAGGGGACAAGAAGGGAATGGGGTACTGGGGGAAACTGAGCTGTTTGCATGTTTGGCTTTCCTGGTGTGCCAGCGACACGCTCGGTGCTGCAAAGGGAGGGGGGTGTCTGCAATCAGCCCAGTCTGAGATGAGTCATTAACAAATGACATGCACAGAGTACCTGGGGGAGGCAAACAGCTCTGCAGCAGCTGGTTAATGAATCTGGCTTGAAGGAAGGAGAAGCTATTCCAGGAACGAAGCAGAAGGCATAGATGTTAACAGGGTAGGATGCAGGAGGTGCTGTGCTGTTTTAGAAGGGCAACAGATAAAAACTACATTGACTCCCTATGACTACAGGGAGGGCAGAAACTTGGGAGTTTTTTAAATTAGGGGCTGATAGGGGCTGAATTATGGATAGTTTTGAGTAGGCAGTGCCTGGGGAGTTTAATTGTGCTATGGGGACAAGAGGGAGGAGGAAGCAGAGGTGGATTTGATGCAGACTCCCATATATTGCATATACCTGCTGGAGGCAGCTACCACAGCTTGTCTGAGCGCTGCTGGATGCTGCTGCCTGATGTGGGGAGGGCATCATGCCCTGCTTGGTTTTATGGCAGCAATGGGCTGCTCCAGCTGCAGCTCACTTTGAGATTACAGCAGGACAGAGTTTGAGCTGTTGAACTTGTGTTTGCCTCCTCCACCCGGAGGGAGCCAAAGTAATGGAGCTCCCTTCCCTCTGCTCTTCAGGGCTTTATTGTCTAGCTTCATGTTCTGCAACTCCACTTGTACTAGTGCTTGTTTAATATGGAATTGAGCACTGAGCTGGAAAATGGAAGAGAGGATCTCAGCTGATTGCAGTGCTGGTAGACTGCCCTAGCCCTAAAGCTGTGCCTCATGATAACAAATGGCCCTGGCACTCCTGCTGTGACTCAGTTGATACCAGCCAACATCAGGCAGTTCTGGAAAATGATAAAGCAATTCTAATGACAATTGTTTTAACAAAGAAAATGTTTGGGTTCAAAATTTGTTGTTTTTTACTTCCCTCTTCACTTTCTAAGAGAAGTTGAATGCCAGTGTAGTCATCTGTTGAGAAGAGAAAATCGATGCTGACTGATTCTTCTGTGTTCAATTGGAGACCCATCCTGCAGTCAGTCTTCTGAAGACTTCTGAAAGTCATAGGTGCTTCATGGAGCTGCACAGAGGCTCACAGGTCTCACTCCATGCATGAAGTACAGGAGTAGGACCTGCAGAGCTGCTCTCCTGAGTGAAGCTGGGAAAATGAAGCTTTTGTTGGATACAAGAGTGTTGTGGTGGGACGTAGCCATTCTCCTGTCAGCCCTGCTAAATGACTTTAGCTCAACAACTTTCTATTCCTGGAAGAACAGAATATGATACAGAACCCAGCGGGTGGTTTTGCTTTTGGTGTTCTGCTTATCCTGTGAGGGGAAAATGCATTGGTCCCCATGCTTAAAAAGGAATCTGGACTTACCCATTGAAGGGGAAGCAGAAGGGAGATTGCCATCAACTTTGATAGCTGTATTAGAACATAACAAAGTGGCTTTTCTTAAACTTTTGGTTCTGTGCAATTTTATGTGAGCATATCTAAGCTGTTTAGAGAGACCCCGGTTTTGGAAACCACATAAATCCTACCTGCTGCTGGGGTAAAACAGCCAATACTCATGCATTTGTAGGCCTGTTGGTGCTGCCGTTTGTCCCTTCAGTGTCTGAGCTGGTTGCAGACTTTGCAGTGGAGAGAAGCAACATTGTTCTTTGTTATTCTGAATAAAGGAGAAATTAAAGAACCTGCCTCACAGGTATATAGACCCAGTTAGCCAGATCTCTGGCAACTATTCCCATACCAAGTTTTCTGTTGGTCTCCTGCCCCACCCCTCTGCCAAATCCTCTGTAGCATCTGACCTAATGCAAGGGAACCAAAACCTAAATCTGTCTAAACCTAAATCTGATTGTTTTTGTGTAATCTTAGAGAGAGTAACCCAGGGGCATCAAGAAAGATCAAGTGTGTGTGTGTGATCTCAGTTCCTGCTTGTAATTTTGAGTGATCTCAGTTCCTACTTGTAACCTCAACCTTTTATTTTTATTACGGAATTTTAACCTGATGGTCTGATTGAATTTCTCAGCAGACTCTTTTAGAAATATGTCATTTTTTCACTCTGCTCCGTGGTGAAAGTTGGTGTCTCTCAGGGACTGTTGACATTTTGCTGATATTTCATCAAGTTTGGCTCTACCACAGAGTTACCAGAGGTATGATGCCAGAGACATGTACTGTAAAGACACAAATTATTTACCCTCTAGTATAGGCTGCACCCTGCTTCTTAGTGGCAGTTTGGTGGTACCCCAGTCTCTGATTAGTGAACCAGGCAAAGAATTAGGTAGAGCAGCACCTTGCTCCCTGTCTCCAAATATACAGAAACCCATTTCTTTTCCCCACAATGTGTAGAGCTCAAAAGATGCCGTGATGTGTTTGCTGCTGGGTGCAATTGCATGAGTGTGATAGCTGTGACCATACCTTTTCTTGCCTAGATGTCTCCACTGTAGTGAATAAGAAGATGATCAGAGGGCTGGAGCAACTCTCCTATGAAGATGGGCTGAGAGAGCTGGGGCTGTTCAGTATGGAAAGGACAAACCTCTGGGGAGGCCATATAGCAGCCTTCTAGTACCTGAAGGGGCTACAGGAAAGCTGGGGAGGGGCTTTTTGCAAGGGCATGTAGCAATAGGATGAGCAGTAATGTTTTCAAACTGAAAGGGGAGAGATTTGGGTTAGATACTAGGAAGAAGTTCTTCACTGTGAGGATGGTGAGACACTGGGTCAGGTTACCAAGAGAAGTTGGTCTCCCTGGAAGTGTTCAAGGCCAGGTTGGGGCTTTGAGCAACCTTGTCTAGTGTGAGGTGATCCTGCCAATGCAGGACAGCTGGAAGTAGGTGATCTTTAAGGTCCCTTCCAATCAAAACCGTTCTTTGGTTCTCTGAACATGCACACTGGAAATCCTAGGTTGTAACGAGATGCCATAAGGTCATTTAACAGTCCTGAAATGTGTGTAGCTATTGTAGAAGGTGGAATACCCACATCTGCAGGCCTCCCATAGAGGCTTGTGAATCTTGGTATCGTTGGGGCTTTTTTTTTAAATGCTCATGCACACACAATACCTCTGTGTTTCCAGAAGAGTGTTGCGTAAGTGAAGCCTCACTCCATCAGAGATCAGCCTTTTTGTGATTATTCTGGGCTTCTCTGACTGTAGGATTTTATTATCATGGGTATGAAGTTTGGAAGGAGTGTTGTATAGCCCTCTAGACTCTTCCTGAAGGAGCTGTTTATTTCACCAGCCCTAATGATTCAGTTGGTGTCTCATGATCAGCACAGTCCTGAGGCTGCCTTGCACTTACGCAATCACTAACGTGTTTCATTGTCACCTTCACAGCTGTGAAGGAGCATCAGTTCCTACAGGATCACCTGCCAGCTGTGATGCTGTTCCTTTTACATCATGCCTGTGAGATGACACCTCTCCTTGCTGGCAGACAAGCCAGGTGGGTAGGCATTGCTCCTCAAAGCTCTTCTGCATCTAGGGAGGTGCAGGCTGTTGCCCGGTTCAGTGTAATGGAAATCAAGGACAAAGTGTCATAAGTAAGGGCAACGTGAAGAGCTGTGTCCTGTTCCAGCTCTGCCACAGGTGCAGAAAGCAACCTTGGGCAAATTAGCTCCTCTGCAGCCTCTCTCTTATGTGCTGACTTTGTGACAGAGGTTTGCAAAGTGCTTTGGTCTCCTGGCAGAGCAGAGGTTCATTGCTGATGGAACTGGAGAAGATGCATGTGAATGGGAAGGGCTTGGGGAGGAACTTGGAGCTTTTTTTAAAGCTTTTCTAGAAGTCGTCTTCCTCCTGTGTACCATACCCTTCTTTTCCTCTGATGCAAATAGATTGTCCACTGTGGGAATATTGGCCTGGAGTATTATGGGTAGTATGTCAGGTTAATTATGGAGGGGGCAGGAAAAATAGCCTGAACCATTTTCAGCAATATCAAAGGGATGCTACCTAATGATTTTCTTATTAGTTCTTTCCCCAGCCTGCCAGAGTCACTGTAGAAGTGTCATTTACAAAGACAGTTTGCAACTCATTACCCTGGATTTTCAGTGTAGTTCTGCTCCAGAAACCATGGGCTTTTGCTGTGTGTCCCAACCTAATGAACTGCCTGATTGTGTTAGTGTTGCCATCCCTTCTGACAAAGTTAGTTGCTGACTGACAGGAAGGGGCCTGTATTCAATCCTCTTCTTATTTTTGACTCACGCTTGTGTCAAGCAGAGGCTCCCTCTGGAAGCTGCCCTGTGATCACTTCCCTTTGTTTTTCTGCATTCTGAGGGAAGCAGCCCGTGCTTGGAGAAGTCCAAGAGCAAGTGGCAGGGGCATGTGTGCTGCTGCCCTCCAGCTTGAATCCCTTTCCATCTGGAAAATTCCACTGCTCTCCTGCTCTGGGGCTTTGGGCTTTTATTTTTCCTCATTGGTTTGGGATTTGCTGTCACCTGAGCTGGGCTTTGCAGCCCTTCAGCCATAAATACCTTGGAAAAGCTGTGTATTAACAAGAAAAAAACAGGCAATGTGGGCTGGGAGAACAGAATGGGTTTCCTGTGTATTAGAAGGCAACTGTGTCCCTGTTGTGGGAGCTCCAAGGTCTGCTCCAGGCACTTGTACCTTCATCTGTGTGTATGCACCTCTGCTAAATGCCATTCTCTGACCACTGTTGAGACACTGGATGCCACCCCCTGAGGCTGCAGCTTGCATCCAGGACAGCTCTTGCTGCTCAGTTACGTTGTCTCGGGGCTGGGATGTGGCAAGGGCATTTTCCAGTGCTGGCCCTGCATCCATTAACTGGATGTCATGAGGATCTGACCTAGCTGGCCCTCAAGGGGGGCGGTGACGTGAGATCAATTTGTTTCTGCTGACCATGAGGCCTCCTCCCCTCTTAATTAGATTCCTGTGGCCCCTCTCTTTCCTGCTGGTCTTGTTTCCTACCAAGTCCCTGTTAGGGAGACCCAGTTGTGGCCTTTTCAAGTACTTGCTGTGCTGTAATGAGCCCAGTTTCCCATTCTGGCCTGTCCATCAAACCAAGGAAGGTGCTTGCTAGTGCTCTGAAAACTGACCTCTACTTGAAATGCCTCTCTCTGCCCCATCTGGCTGTGCTATGCGGGTGCCATGACTGAGTGGGACCTAAAGCTTTCCCAAGTGCTCTTTCATTCCCTCTGCTGCCTTTTCTCTTGCACATCAGCTCACATCCCCATGTGGACACGATGTTCCTGTCTGGCAGGTGGGAAGCCACAACGCTGAGGGACAAGGTGACTTACGCCTGGTCGGAGCAGAAGCAGCAAAGCGAGGAGCCAAGCTCTTATCTCCTCACTCTGCACAGGGAGCTCTTGCTCTGATCTCTTTCCAAACTAGTGTCCTTTTGCATTTCAGCTTTGCCCTTTTCCTTGGAAGCTTTGTGCTTTTCCAGGAAGCACAGTGGATGGAAGGGACCCAGGCTATGGCGCTGAGTTTTTCCCCTCAGACTGCACTGCTGAGGACGTGCACACTGCTGGGAATCCAGACCATATGCAATCCCAGGATGTGATCTCTGGGATCTCCTCCAGCCTGAGCTCAGGTTATGCCTCACATAGGTGATTGAATTTTTGGGACTGAGTGGATTCCTGAGACCTAATTCCCTCTGCTCTGTTGAGGAGAGGCCCTCTGTCACCAGGAGAATGTTTTCATTCCAACTCTGGTTTTGCAGCAAAAATCCAAAGCTGGAAGGGGAATTGGCTCCACTTTGTTCCTAGCCTGGACGTCTGTTGGTGATCACTGTTCTGGCTTCATGTTCAAGGATCAGGACCCTGAGGAGGATGTGCAGAGCCAGTAGAATGACCTTCCCAGGTCTTATATTACAGAGCCCTGACAGGGGGTTGTCATTGTTTGTGGGCATCTCTGGAGGGCTCTAGCTGACCGTGAGGTCATTGAATATCCATCTGCCCATCCAGGCTCCCTCTCTCCCAGACCAGCCTCCTAGGGTCTTGATTTTGTTCCCTATAGGCAACATCTTAATGTGATCCATCAGCTGCTGCTCCCCACCCAGCTGGAGTCTTTGGGCACTGTGAGGTGGGTACCTGTCTGACAGAACCTTTACTCACAAACGTCATGTGTGCATTCTTAATCTGGTGATGGAGCTCTCAGGTGTCTGGATGAATCCTTCTGTAAACCTGATGTTCTTTAATAGTTTGGGAGAGTCTGGCTGGTGGTTTCTATGGTATCCTGGTGGTTGCTAAGGAAAAAAGATCTGTCTGCCTCTAGGTCTTGGTGTCTCTCTTTTTGTCCTGTCCTAGGCACTGGAGCCCAGCAGAACATCATGCTTGTTGTTTCCCAGCCCACTACAATGGTCAGGGCATAATTTGTGACTCCTGTCACGGCTGGGCTGGGTGCCTGCCACTCTTTTTTTCAAAGGCTTCTTTGAAGAATGAGACCAAAGAGCCTTCATGCTGGAGTTTGTGTGTTTGCTGCACTCCCCACCCCCTCTCTTGCTGATTCCTTTACAGCTCTGAGTAATTTTAACAATTTATTTCATGCACTTTACATAGCAAGAAGCTGTGGCAGCAGCTGTGTCCATGGATCCTTACCACATATCCCCCAGTGTATTTTGCTCTGCTATGTATTGTCCCAGGCACATTTAAATAAATTTCTGCTGGAGGAAGGGACTTCACAGCTTAGCAGCAAAGGTTTGATGACTGGGAATATCAACAAGATACTTAAGGAGCTGCTGGGTCCTAGAATAGCAGCACCTCCAGCATAAAGCTCTGTTCCCCTGAGCACAGCTGGGGCCCAGGTTCAGTTCAGTCTCTTTGTTGCTGTTGACAGGGACTGCATCTCCATATGGTGCTTGGTGATACAGCTATAGGTACAGGGTGAAATTTGGCTCCAAACCTGCAGACTGGGAAGTGGTTAAAACACATCTAGGCCAAACTCTGCTCTTGACACTTTGCTGTCAGTCCAGGTCTGGGCTGTTGCACATCATGGGCCTATTTCCATGGGTGCCTTTCAGGATCTGGGCAAAGATCATAGATGAACTGCCCAAGGCCACGTGCTCTTGCAGGGGGCTCAGCTGGGTTCTGCAGAGGCTTGCAGCTGTGCACAGTGCTGGACAGGATTCAGTCTGTTGTAGCAACACAAGATTGGGTGCAAGTTTACTTTTGCATAAAGGAGTGTGCTGGTTTGGGCTAGGATTGAGTTAATTTTCTTCATAGTAGCTGGTATGGGATGAAGTTTTGGATATGTGCTGAGAACAGTGTTGTTAGTAGAGCAGTGTCTTGGTTATTGCTGGGCAGTGCTTACATAGTCAAAGCTTTTTCTGCCCTGCTAGCAAATAGGCTGGGGGTGCACAAAAAGTTGGGAGGGGACACATCTGGGACAGTTGACCCCAACTGACCAAAGGGATATTCTGTACCTTGACATCACACTCAGGATATAAAGCTGGAGGAACAAGATGGAGGCAGGGGACACATTTGGAGTGATAGTGCTCATCTTCCCAAATGACCATTATGCATGATGGAGCCCTAATTTCCTGCTGATGGGCAGGTTCCTATCGGCACACAGGTGTTCATCCATCTCCAGGAAGGCAAGGCGCCATCACTCCAAAAGTCCTGCCTTCCTTCTTCTTCCCCCAGCTTTATATTCTGAGCATGATGTCATATGGTGTGGAATACCCCTTGACCAGTGGGGGTCAGCTGTCCCAGCTGTGTCCCCTACCAACCCCTTGTGCACTGCTAGCCTTCTCCTGGCAGGGTGGTGTGAGGAGCAGAGAAAGCCTTGACTCTGTGTAAGAACTGCTCAGCAATAATTAAAACATCAATGTACTACCAACACTCTTCCCAGCACAAATCCAGAACTTCACTCTGTACCAGCTACTATGAAGAAAATCACCTCTATCCCAGATAAAACCAGCACAAGAATCAAAGCTTAAAATATCAGCTGGCCTTTCTCTCACTCATGACTTTTCTGAAACCTCTGAACAATTTCTTCTTTAACCCTGTTAAAATCAAGCAATCTGGTATTTAAATTGTATGTGAATTTGATAAATAAAGACAGATTACAAAATGTCACATGGAATGATTTCTTTTTTTTAAAATTTTTCAACTACTTAGGACAAAAAGTGTTACAATGCTTGACTTTTCATTTAGTTACATAAATAATTTTTTTATAAATATCTCTTTATAAACAATATATAAATAGCTTTACAACATAAATACATTTATGCATGACATGAATTTACAAACGGCAACGTTATACAGCTGGCTTCATCAGTCTCTTGGAAAAGCACTGTCCCTTGTCTTGGTGAGTGTTTGTATATATAATATATATAAGATAGAGAGCACTTTTTTTTAAAAAAAAATAACAAAACCAAAACAGCTGGTGCCATGACTCCTCGTACCAAAAAGAATAACACAGCCACATCTTTTGTCCATTCCAGGGGAGATCTCTGCTCTTCTAGGCGTTGCCTGGGGAATGGCCCTGCCTGGCCAGGGTGGGAGAAAATGGACTATGGATTCAAAGCCCTGCAAGGAACAGGAACAAAGTGTCTGTTAGTACTCACCATACAACACCTTGTACCCATCCCAAGCTGAAATCCCTGCCACAATAATCCTGCTGGGGGGCCAGGGGATGCTAAAGACAAGAGACGTTCTCATGCTAAAGCAAGGAAGCTCATGCTTTGCTTTCTGGCTTTTTGGTATTAATGGGAGAGGCTGAGGGAGGTGTTGCTGCTCCTCCTGGTCCTGAATCTGGCAGAAATCTTTTTTTTCCTGATGAGAGTTTAGCAAGAGAGCATGGGTACAAACTGGCTGCACAGTGTATGTGTGCTTTTTGGACCTCTGAGCTGGATGATTCCTTGGAAATACTGAGGAGCTGCTACACAAGGTAGCAGAGGTGCAGCACCCATCCCAATGGGCAGGGCTGTGGACCATCACTGGCTTGCTGTAGGCACCTGCTCTTCCCATAGCTCCGCAGAGTAGCAGAATGCCTGGAGCTGGTCCCCTCTGTGCTCAATGATGGGCCAGGGCCCATCCCTCTGGTTGCTGTAGTGCCATGCCATGGGAAGAAGAGTGAGTAGCCTGGGCTGCAGCAAGTAGGAGCTGCCCCAGATCCAAGATCACCTGTGTGTGTCTGCTGGCAGGAGTAGTGCCTCGTTTTCCCGCTCACCCTTGGGGCCAGCTGGCTGGAGCTGCTGTCCATCTCCCAGACTGGTCACTGTGGGGAAGTGATGCTTCTCTTGCCCATCAGTCCCTACACACAGTGGCCGTGTGGCTGTGGAGTGGGAAGAACTTCTCCCACCTTCCCATAACTTTCTTGGCTGCAAAGCCTGAGTTAGGAGGCACTACCCTTGGCTGCCACCACAACCAGTAGACACCTGGAAACTCGTGCATTGTTTTCCTTTAAATTAAGAGAACTGAAGCACAGGTGAGACAGGTGCCTCATGAGTCCTACTCTGCCCTCCTAATGCATGTCCACGGGTCACCTGTGCCCGTCAAGCAAAAGGAGCAACCGGGAAGGCTGTAGCAGAGCTCCTTCTGCATCCTGCCCGCTGCCCATGGGCTCCAGGGGGGATCCAGGCCGAGCTGCTGCGGGGGCAATGAACCACGGCCGGGGGCTCTGATCCCTCCCTAAAACAAGCAGGCAGTGGGCAGTGGGAGGGCTGTTGGAGGGGTGGGAGCGAAATTAAGGCCAACTTCGGGATCCTTCGCTTTACCTACCAACAACGCGTGGGTTCGCAGCCGGCACAGCGGGGGGACCGCTCCCCATCCTGCCCTCGGGCAGCGCACGGAGGGGCAGCACAGCATCCCCGCAACCCCCCACGGGCCCGTCCCGGCCGCTCACTCACCACCAGGGGTCCCTCAGCAGCCGAGGCCGCTCATGGCGCCGATGCGGTCCAGCTTGAGGCCGAAGCAGCCCTTGCCCAGGCCCTTCTTATGGAGGCCCTTGTGGCGGCGGCCCGGCGGGTCCTGCAGCAGCCTCGCCCAGCCTGCCCGCGGCCGGGACTCGGCCCGCGCCTCCCGGGCTTCCCGCGGGCCCGACCCGCCGCCGCTGCGCTCCTTCTCCCGCTCCTTCTCCCGTTCCTTCTCCCGTTCCTTCTCCCGCTCTGTTGCCGCCGCCGCCTCGGGCGGACCCGCTGCCGCTGCCGAGCCGCGGGAGCCCTGTGGAGCGGGAGAGAGAGGGTCAGAGAGCCGCCTTGCCCCAGAGACTCCCTCCCGCATCACGGTTGGGGACAGCATCCCTTAGGGACCCGCAGAGGGGTTCGGTTCCCGGGGTTCCTCCGGGAATACCCACCCGGGATCGGGGTCTGTGCACAGTCCAGTGCAGCCCATCATCCCGCGATTGAGCCCAGGGTATCCTCTCCCCTCCCCAAATCCGTGCAACCTGCTCTGGGGTCAGAGCATCCCCTTAGCTTCTCACCCACTGCCCCGGCACTGCCCTGGTCACTTTGTGACTCTCTGCCCCGTCAGGGTCCACTGCATCCCCCTAAAAAAGGAGTGGTGGTACCGCAGCCCCCAGCCGTGCTGCTGTTACTGCCCCTCAAACCTGACTCACTGGGGTCAGTGCCGTCCCCTGCCAGATTTCAGGCTCCTTCAGATTGTCTCTGTGTGTGTTGTGTTCCTGCCTCTCAGTCCTGCCCGCCCCCCCACACCTCCTCCAGGGGCTCATTCTACTCTGAGCAGCTCCCACCGCTGTCCTGGGGCACCCCTGACTCCGTCTCCGGGCAGTGCCACCCAGTGTCGGCAGCCTCCGGCGCATCCCTCCTCCTCAGCAGCGCAGGACACTCAGCTCCTTGGGACACCTCCATTTGGGGTCCCTCTTCCCCGGAGAGTGCCCCTGCCTTGCGTGTTTGGGCAGGGCTGCCTGGAGAGCTCTGGCCTCACAGCCTGCCTTCCGTGCACCTGCTGCCCACCCCGCTCCGATTTTGCTCCCCTTCCCCTGTGCCCAGCAGAGAGGGGAGCCCGAGGTGACTGGCGCCCTCCCTGTCCCCCATCCCGCAGAGTACCGGGCACAGAGCGTTCTCCTCCAGCTCCTGGTTTGGGGCTGACGTCCCCGGGATATGCACAGCTGGAACAGGCTGGAGAAGCACTCCGAGAACTCAAAAAGCCCACGAGAAAGGAGAACCTCGCTTTGCTCTGATTCTGGCATCCCAAAGTCACTCCTCGTCTCCCCCTGCACCCTTAGGACCCACGGCGGGATGTGAGGAGAGAAGAGAGAGCCTGGGAGCAGTTCCAGCCCTACCTTCTGTGGGAGCTGAGATGCCGGCTTCGCCTCCAGCCTGACGGAGAGCAAAACGAGTAAAAGTCCACCAGCCAGCAAGGGTGAGATCTGCATCCTGCGAGGCCGAACGAGAGGGGGGCCGGGGGGCGGGGGAGGGGAGGGGGGGGCAGCGGGGAGCCAAGGGGAGCCCCGGGGAGAGGCCGGGACCGACGGGAGTCAAAGTTCAGAGCGGAGCCCGAGGTCCCTCCCGCCGCCAGCGAAGTGCCGAGCTAGTGAACTTAGGCTTTCTGCTTCATTCATTTTATAACCCAACCTGCTCGGTGATGTCATCTAAACAACCAGGTCCAACCCGGCCTCCCACTCCACAATAGCAGGAATTTAAAAGGGGGGGTTGGGGGGTGTCCCCTCTCCCCTGGCAGGAATAAATGACACATCAGCCCAAGACAACTAGCTCGGGGAGTTGGAGAGTGGAGACAGAAATCAGGGGGCATTTGGCTCCATGCCCTTCTGGACCCCCCTACAAACTCTCTACCCTCCCCTTGCCCGGCTGCCTCACGGCCCCTCCGGTGCCCCCTCTCACTTCCCCAGTGACATCCCCTGAGGCAGAACACGGGTCAGCCTGGGGTGGCTGTCACAGGCTGGGGGCGGAGGTCCCAGCAGGGGGTTAAAACCAAAAGACTAGAAAAAGTGAAAAAAGCACTTTTAAGATAAATATTTTTACAACCATGATTAAATCGGAACCTGTTCATCCTCCAACTTCTTTGCCAGGTCTCTGCTTGGCAGAAAGGTGGATACTGCCCATCCTGCCATGAGACACTAGGGACACAGGGGCATGTGGGGTGCAGTGGCACCTTAGCAGGTCCCTGAGCTTGGAAGGGGTGACTTGCTCCTTTCACTCTACTGAGGGGGATTTATGATGTCCATTGCCCTGGAAATGGGGCTTTTCACACATTGCAGAGATGTCCTTTGCAGTCAGTGGCACAGGGTCCCTGCTGGAGACCGGACCTCAAGGGCTGACCCACAGCAGGGCTGTGCAGCCTGGCCTCCTCTGACCTGTTCCTGTAGCTGGAAGTGGGAGAAGGATTTGATCCTGGGATTAGCCTCAGCACATTGTGGGGGCTCTGGGAACATAGGATGGCTCCCCCTATTCCCCCTCCTTCCCCTTCAGCAACCCCTCCAGCAGGGCAGAATTTGTGCCTCTGCTACTGGTTTGCCTGGCACTGAGAAGCTCTGGGGCCGTGACTGTTTTCTTCAGATGGAGCTGGGCACCACCCCTGCAACCCCAACCAGGGAGGATGCTCTTACTGAGATCAGATCAGAGGAAAGATTCCCCTTTGCAGATGCATGCAGAGTTTGATTTCACCAGGCTGGGTTTTCATCCCAAATCCTTTCTGTGGACCAGGAAACACTCTTGGCTTTTTTTCCTCTCCCTGGGTCAGCTCCCGGCTCCTCTTACTAGATATTATGGGCTCTGCTGCTCCCCACATCCCTGGGAAGCTGCTAGAGCTCTTTGGGGATCCTTGGTTTCCCTGCTCCCCTGCAGGGAGATGCTTCCTCTTCCACAGCCCAGGCTACTGGGCATGGGACACTTCAAAGGAGATTGTCTTTTCAGTTCCATGAGAACGGGAGCTGGAAGGAGAAGGTCTCGGTGGTTTTTCCATCGTGCCTGCCAGGTGGAGACAACTTGGGCTTTTTGGAGTGCAAAGTTGTGTTTGGGCATTTGTCTGCGTGCAGGCTGAGAGAGGCGATGGAGCGGGGATTAGAGCCGACCCCTGGTGCCAGAGAGCCGTGGGTGCAGGAGAGGATCGGAGAGAGGCCCCTTCTCTCGGGGTCCAGCTCTTGTCCCCTGCAGCATGTGGCAGGGATGGGACATCCAGCATCTCCGGGGTGCAGGGAGCTGAGGGGCAGGCTACAGCAATAACCCTTTCAGCAGGGTTTGTGCAAAGGAAAGGGGAGCAGTGGGGAGCTGAGCCCTGGCTCTCCACATCCCGGCGCTGCCAGGTGTGCCCAAAGTCACCAGCAGTGTCCTGCTGTCCCACAATCCCACTTGTCCTGGCTGATGCTGCGGGCAGCCCTGCCCTGTGATTTCTCCCCGGGGGTACCCGGGATGGGGAAGGAGATGAGGCACACAGCTGGGGGGAAGTGTCACAGTGTGGGGCTGCCTTGCTTGCCACCAGACCCCTACAGCCTGCGGGATGTGGGGTTGGGAGCAGTATCGGAGTTTCTCCACCAGCCCCTCACCCTGGGGTATTTAGAGCATTGCCACAAATGGCACAATGCTGTCAGGTCTCAGCCAGAGCCTGCCCACAGGAGGCTCGTCCCTCACCCTCGGCTTCCACCAGCATGGTTTTCATTAGCGTGTTTTCTTTGTCACACTGTGCAGAGTCTTGAGTTTTTGGGGGGGCGAGGAGGGGGGCTGTGCTTTATAAATCCAATTAGTCTTGTTATTCAAATTACTCTGCCTTTCTGCTGAAAGTCGCTGGAGTCAGAGCCTTTCCCTTAACTCAAACCAGATCGAATCCGCTGGAGTGGCAAAAAACTCAGAGGGGGGAGAAGGGATGAGCAGAAAGGAGTTAAGAGCAGGAAAGCTTTTAACCCTTGAAGGGATGTCCCTACTCACCCAAGCTGAGAACTGTCAAACTCAGGGCACGTGTTGAAGGTGGAAGTTTGGTGTAGAGGGAGCTGCACTTGTTGAGGGCTTTCCTCAAACACTGGAGAGCAAAGGGGATTGTGCACAGTGGGACAAGGAGGGATGGAGACCTGTGGGGTGGGCTGTAGGGGGAGTCACTCCTCCTTATCACACTCAGGAGCCCAAAGAGAGCCGTGGGGAGAGAGGGGCTGCAGGGCTGGTCTGTTCCTGAGGAATACCAGAGTTGGATCAGGGGCTATGGGGAGATGGGATGTGCTGCATTTGGTGAGGGGTCTCTCGGGGTGACCTAAGGAAAGCGTGAAAATCTGTATTTCACTCCTTTTCATGTCACATAATGTCCCCAGCACCCTTCCCCATGTGACAACGGATGAAGGGCCATGCAAAGGAGTCCGTATGGTGGCAGTGGTGCTAGGTCCATCCAGCCTCTTGCCCCTTTGCATCCTGCTGGGCATCACCCAAATCCAGGACATATCCTGTCCTCTATCCTGCAAGGCCCTGATCCATTAGTGGGGTGGGAAGCTGTACCTGCTGGAAACTGCCCCAAAGCAGAAAATATCACTGCTGTGGGGCTGAAAATGCAGAGTCTTAGCTGAAGTCAGGAGCCAGGTTTCGGGCACCTCCCAGAGGAAAACCCAAGAAGATTTACAGGACAGTAATGTGGAACCCAGCCTGAAGGAAGCTGTGCCACATGCCACAGCAGAGAACAGACAGATATCTTTCCCCCTGTTTGTGGGTTGGGTTTTGGGTTTTTTTTCTGCTCACTTCATTTGGGAGCATGCTTCTATATTGATTTGGAGAAATTGCTGCCCAGACTTATGTCTCTTTCACTGCCATGGGCCCGGGAGCATTTCCTGATGGAAAGATGGATAACTGCAATGTGAAGATTTTCAGATGATGCCATCTCAGTGACTCGTGGCCAACCTGATGAGGCGCTGGTCAAGCACTGTCCCAAAGCCTCTTTGTGGCTTTGGAACAAGCCCCAAAACATTGCTGCTCTCTACTCATCCTGTTCACTTTGCTTGGTACCTTCCTGGGGCAGGATCAGGGCAGAGAAGCAGGTACAGGGATGGAGGAAGTACCAGGGTGGAGGAGGTAATTTTCCCTCAGTGCAACCATCAACTACCAGTCTACAGGTATGAGACACCCACTGGTGTTTGCCACTGAGGGTTTGAGGTGACACAACAGGAGCTTTTTAGAGTTTGTTTTTTTCTACAAGTTTTCTGGTATCACTTGGGGGTCTGGTGATAACAAGTTCAGCAAGAAGCAGCTTTTTGGGGGTATTCCAATTTTGGCTGCAGGGACTGGCACTGGCAGGCACTGGCACCCACAGTGGCAGGGGACTGTCTGGTCCCACCTCTGTGGCAGGACACAACAGGCAATGTGGCTTCCTGAGGATGCTCTGAAGCAAGATTTTCTGGTGAATAACCCTATAGCCCCTGAGAGCAGTAGCACCAGCTTAAGGCTCAGATGTGGTCACCAACAGACTCAAGGCCTGGGCAACCACAAGGCTGTGATGGGGACAGGGTGGCCCAGCACACAGGTGTGATGCTCCTGGGGCACTGCAGCAGTACCTCTGCCTGCTTTACCTCTGAGTCTCTGTGTTGGGAATGCTGATGGAACTTTTGGCCTGCTTGGACATCCCTGATGTTTATTTTGGATGGTGTTGCTGAATGAGGCATTACAGGAAACACTACAGGATTTTACTCTTTCCCCTGACTCCTTTGGGTCTGACCCATGATACACACAGGGCCAACATCTTCACTTCCCAGACTGTGACTGTGATGGGGAGAGTCTGCTGGGGATGGTGGGACAAGGCTGCAGGTGCAGGAAGGACATGGAGACTGAGGGGGCATCTACATCTCTTCCAGAATCTTCCAAGGCAGCAAGAGTGAGGAGATAAAAGTCCTAGGTAAAGACTCCCAGGTCTTTGCTAGTGAAGTCTTGGTGTCCTAACAGGCACGGTGTGTTTTTCCCCTGGCTGCTTGCTTTGTGGTTTGCCTGTTGGGCTTTGCCAATTTCCCTGGGCTCCCTGGGATGCCCCAGTCTCCTCCTGGTTTTCTGGGTGTTTCTTTTCCCTGGGGCTGTGGTATGGCCATGATCCAGGGCTGCGCTGCCTTGGTGGGCTGGCAGGAGTGGGAACATGACATGTCAGACTTTTGTTGAACATCAAGAAAATGAAGCAATTCTAATGCACAGGTGAGTCCACACCATGAGCCTCCCTCTGTGTCAGTCCTTGGAGGATGTAAATTGCGCTGTGCCCAGCTGCTGGCTGCTCAGCAGCTAATGTAGGGTCAAAATGTTGGGATTTTCCAATCAAAGCACCCAAGTCATCTTTGTCCTTCCTTTTTCATATGCCTTTCCCCCCAAAAATGGGGGTCTGGTATCACTTCACCCATAGCCTGGAGGTCCTAATGTTAGCCCGAGCTTGCTGCTTTTGCTGCTCAGCATCCCTTTCAGAAGACATATTGCTCAAAGAGGTAATAGCCCAGAAAGGTCAAAGGATGAGCTGTTGTCACATTTATTTTGGAGATCTGGCAGACCAGCTGGGTTGGCCTCCCAGCTTGTACCCATGGGGACCCTATCATGGTGCTGGAGTTGGATGCCACCACCACACCGCGTCACCTCAGGCAGCCCTGGGGAGGGTCTGTGCTGTAATGTGCTACGTGTGCATCCGGGCCAGGTGAGCAGGTCCTCACTAGCCCTGCGGCTCTGGCAGCAGTGCACACCCTGGCTTGGCAGGAGCCTCTTCCACCTGGATTGACTGGGCAAAACCTGTCACCCTGGAAAATGCTGTCAGCACCTCCCTTGGGGTCCCCTCCACCAACCCCAAATGGCCTCCAGCCCCTCTGAGCTGGTTTCCTGGGAACCCAGCACCAACCAGTGGGAAGTCCCTTTTGGCACTGGTTCTTCAGGGAAAAACCTTTGGGCTTCCTGAGCCTTTCCCTGGAGCATCTCAGATGCAGGAAAACCCAGGGCAGTTCTGGGATGCAAGGGAGTTGAATCCATGCTGATCTTGGGGATGCTGGTTGTCAAGCCCTTGAGCTCCTGCCAGGGATGTGATCCCACTGAAGCAAATTTGGGCCTTCTGCCCCTTTTTTCTTTTTGTTTTTAGGAGGGAGTCTGGCTGTGTCCCATGGGAGGGTTTGTGCCAGACACAGGGAGTCCAGAGCAAGGGGCTGGCGAGGAAAGGGGCAGATTTCAGTATTGAGGATGGAGGGATAGGTTTGCGGAGCAGATAACATCCCGGCCATGCCTCAGCCGTGCCTGGGAACATTCGAGGCCGTCATTCCCGTGTCCTGGAAGCGCTGCCGGCTGCGGAGCGTCGCGGTGGCCCGGCTGCCACCCCATGGGCAGCCGGTGTGGACGTGCGGGGCTCCACAGCCCTAACCTTTTGCTACCAGACAGAATAACAATGCCGACTCGCTGGGGTATTATGGCCGTTGTTTGCTTGAGATACAAAGGCACAGAGCTTTCTCATGAGGTAATACTGATAAGTTACTCTCTCAGTCACCACTCCGCCCGCAGCCCGCTCCCTGCACCGCTCCGCACCACTCCGCGGGGCCCGCAGAGGTCCCCATTTGCCTCCGCCGAGCTGCCAGGAGGTGCCCACCAGCCCCTGGGTCCTGCAGTCTGTGCTGGAGCGTGGTGCCCCCAGAGGGAAAGTTCAGACCCCCTCCCACGTGCGTGGGGTGGAGGACTGGGGGTGGGGGTGGGTGATGGGGACTTGTGAGGTGGATGCTTAACCCGGGGACGGCAGGGCAGTTTGTTAGTCCCTCCCCTGAGAGCACCTTTTCCACCTCCTTGGGGACATCAAACAGGGCTTGGACTCCCTGCCTCATGTGCCCTGTAAGTTCCTGTCTGGGCTTCCTGCTGGGACTCCTGGAGCTGTGTCACACTGCATTACCCCAGTGCTCTGAGACCTCAGAGCTTTATCATCCAAAACCACTTTGAGCACCTTTGGGAAGCTCAGTCTTGCCACTGGCCGGGCAGAAGGATGCAGAGAGACTGAGGGCATGGTTTTAAAAGAGATTTGACCATCTGTAGCTAGGGAGAAAGAGAATTGAAAGTATCCAGGAGACAAATCCAGGAGACCCCAGATATACCAGGAGCAAAGCACTGAACCTGTTACTTCAACATCCTACCTCAGCAGCCCACCTTTCTTCTGCTGCCCCTTTCACCTCTTTCTTAGCTGCTTGTCCCTCTCTGCTGGGGTCTGGTTCTCAGTCTCCTTTGCTGGATAAAAGGCCAAACCAGACCTTTCCCCTTACCTGGGGGGAGCTGCAGGCATTTCTCCAGGCACTTCTGCATCTGAAGAAGATGGGAACCCACCAGTCCTGATCTTGGGTGGCCTGTTTCCCAACCAGAGGTATGGAGGGCTCCAGAGAAGACTGGAGAAGGACAGGTGAAGCAAGACCATATATGTTGTGACACAGTTATCAGATGGGTATCTACTGTGGAAATAGATGTTTTTTACCTTATTTGTGGTAACAAATCTGTCTCCCTCCCACCTACTCCCCCCCCAAGCATGGTTTGTGTCCTCAGGTCAAATGCCCAGACAGCTCCTGGTGCCTGAGCAATGTCAAAGCGAGTGAGATTCTGGCCGAACTCTGGGTGTTGCTGCTGCAACAGAGACACTTCCAAGGGCACTCAGAGGCTCCAGAGGAAGCCTGTGTCCCCACTCTGCCTTCAAGGGTATCCTCATGCTGTGCAGGTCCAGCCTCTGGACAACAGCAGAGAGGCAGAACACCCTGCTGATCTCCATCACACTACCACGGCCTGCTACCCAAAATATTCAGTAGCAAAAGTTGGTGGCATTCAGGCTGACATGGGCAATTTTCCAGGGGCAGAATCAGTTCATGCCAGATTGGCTGTGGGAAGAGGATGGAGGCATCAGAGGAACCACTCTGCTCTCATCCAGGGTTCCCGTGTTGAGTCATCTTAGGGAAGCTCCAGCCCTTTGGCCAATGACTCCTGATTAACATTGATGTAAATGAGCACCAGGCGGGCCCTTCCTCCTCACTGAAACCACAAGCAGAGGAGCCAAAGCCTTCGTAAGTGGGGTGTTCCTGGCCAAGGAGCCACGCGGTGCTCTTGCCTTGGCCAAGGTGCCACAACACGTTCCAGCTTCAAGTTGGGGAGCAGCTACCAGTTACTGCCTGGGGGAAGATGGTGAGATAATCCTGCACTGTGGGAAAGCAAGCTGGGACACCAGGCTGGGCATGCTGCTACAGGACCCCAGGAAATGAGAGTACTGGGGAAAAGTTTGCCTGTGGACCTGCTCCCTTTCAGAAAGCCCATGGAGGGTCATGGGAACAGCAGCAAGGCAACTTCTTCTTTCCATTGGGCAGCCATGAGAATGGTGTGGATGGAAGATGGAGCCAAAAGTGAGACTGGAGCCATCCAGCCCTTCCCTGGGATGGATTGCATTTGATGAGATCCTGCACGAGGCTCTGCCTTGCTGCCACATTTGCATTTATCCTCTTTTGAAAGATGTGAAGGATGGGCATGCAGCTGGTCCCAGACACATGGGATCTACTGCTTGCTCATGGGACAACAGAAGGCTGACATGTAGTTGCTGTATTTCTTCTCTCTCTGTGCCAGCGAAGGGGCAGAGCACAAGGGGTACAAATGCTGGCTCTGCCCCGTGGACCAGACCAGATTTCCAGAAGGGAGGGCTGAGAAATGCTTTGACAGTCTGCTGGGGCTTAGGGCCCATCTGGAGGCAGGAGATGAAGATGATGGTGGTGTCCAGCCATGGAGCTGTGTCCCCCTCACCATACAATAACACTGAAACTGTGATGTCACTGAAATGTGAATGTGTGGGCCCTAACACTGTCACCAGTGCTAACACCAAATTGCCCCCACTCCCTCCCCCAGCTCCTGTGGAAGGACCAGGGCACGCTGAAGCTCCTGAAGCTGGTGGCACCACCTGGTGCAGGAGGAAGCCTGGCCATGTTCTGGGCTCTGCTTCGACTCAGCAGCATGGATAAGAATGCTGTTCCCACCTGGCCAGCAGATAGAGGGGGACAACGGGGTGACAGCTTCATGGGCTTGCCATGGCTTTATGGAGGCTCAGCAGCAATAGTTCGGAGCATGGTCATGGGGCTGCCTTGTGTATACGAGGGGCAGGCAGCTACAGGTGGTGCTGCACATTGAGCAGACACGGCCACGTGGTCTTTGGAAGTAACTGATGCCAGGCACTGTGGACACCAACCTGCAGGATGAGGAATAAGCACTGTGGGGCAATCATCTTCCCCATTCTAAGTGAAGGGGCTGCACGAACGGTCTGATCAGACCCACGTTCCTGCCAATTTGAAAACTAAGCAGAACCTTTCCCAACCAGAGCCCCACTTTAAGGCACCAGCTCAGGTCCTTTTGGATCCCTCATCCACCCCAAGGGGCTGCTCCAGGCAGACAGCTCAAACAGGGTGGATGGGGATAGCAAACTATGATGCTGGTTTACTGCTCTCAGTTTTTCTTCGGGCTAAAATTCTTTGGCAAACACAACCTGAGTTTGCAGGTGACACCAGTGTGTAACAAAACCACCTACTCCCAATCAGAGTGGATCTGATTCTGCTATGAAACCCCGTGGGAGATCTGCAGCCACTGAAGGAGCACAGAGTCAAAGTCCCAGCTCCTGACTCTGGTCTCATGCTTCAGCATCACCCTCTGCCATGAAGCCACTGACTTATCCTGCTGGAGATAAGGCCCCTGCCACTCAACACCATAAGTTGGTCAGTACTGGGGTGCTGTGGTATGGGTGGCCTAGAGGATCAACAGGTTGCCTGGTGCCAAACCTCTGGTGCTAGAGAAGCATGAAGAGCTGAGCCTCCTCTCCGCTGCAGTGCAAGGAAGGCCATGCAGGTCCTGAAGGAGGCTTCTCCACTGCTTTTGGAAATACAGGTGCCTGCAAAGCTCTGAGAGTTTCCACTGTGACAGTACCATTCTCAGCTCTTGACAGCATCGGATCAGCTAAATGATGCTGGGTTTTTTTTTCCCCTATGTGGATAGAAACTTTGGCTGAAGCAGGGGTGCTGGCAGTGAACTGGACCAAATCATCACAGAGGTCCCAGCTGGCCCTGGCTGGAAAGGCAGGTTCTGCAAACCCCAGGGACCAAGGTGTCCACAAACTTTAGAGGCTGGGGACAGCCTGGGTTGTGTCCCCGCTGTGGTGACACCACGTGCCTCCTCCCCTCTCCCTGCACACCCTGGCCCTGTGGGGACCCCCTGAGTTGATCGGCTCCACCTTCCAGCAGAAGCCCCAGCCTGGGCAGCCTCACACCATAACCAAGGGGGCGACCCAGGCTCAGCCCCAGCCCTTTCTGGAGGTTTCCCTTCTCCTGGCCACCTGTGGAGCCCCACAGACCCTGACAGATCCCTCCTCTGTCCCTCCGGGGACACCCTGCCCGCCCTACACACGCTGCCACCCTCACCAGACCCTTCCCGAGGTCCGTCCCCAGGCCCGGGCTGCGCCAAAGGGGACCCAACTGTCCCTCCCCTGTCCCTCGAGGCCCCCCGGGAGTGCCGCTCCGGTCCCGGTCCCGGGGGTGCGAGGGGACACGGGCCACGGCTGCCCTGGTAGGGAAAGGAGCAAGCACTTCGCGCGTGAGGTGTTCTGGGCCCTACCGTGACCCGTAGGCCGCCTCCGACCCGGAAGTGGACGGTGGGGGCGTTGGGACATTTAAACGGCGCGGAGCGGCGCGGCGGGGGGAGCGGCGGGGCCGGTGAGTGGTGGGACCGGGCCGGGGGAGCGCGGGGTCCGTCACTGGGGTCCTGGGCGGGGTAGACGCGAGAGGACCGGTCCCGGCGGCGCTCAGACCCTGTTATTCCTGCCGGGGGAGCGGGCCCGGGGCTCGTCCGGCGGTCGCGGCGCCGTTAGCTCTCGCTTGGGACCCCGCGGAAGGGCGGCGGTGGCCCGGGCTGCCTTCCCGGAGAGGGTGGTGGGCGCTCGGGGGGACAGTGGCGGTGTTGGCGCCTGACGGAAAAGGGCGGAAGGCGAGGGGTTGCCCTGGGGCTGCCCCCGGTCCCGGGGGTGCGGAAAGCGGCCCCGTCGCACCGGAGCGGAGGTGCCGGCCCTGCCTGCTGTGTGCGGGCTGCGGCGTTGGGACAACCCCAGAGCCCCGGGTTCAGCGAGGTGGCAGCGGGCGGCGGATCCAGGCCGGTGTCACCCTTCAAACACAACCCGGGGAGAGGAACCGCGGCGGATTTCACCCTGCGCCCGCCTCGGCGAGCACCGTCCCCGGTGCTGCCCGGGGTTTCGCTGCCCCGCGTCCCTCTCCCATCACCGCCTCCCCCCCGCTGCCTGCCCTCTGCTCACGGCTGCTGGGCAGGCATCCGGTGCTGGTTGCCGACAGGAAGACAAATTAATGGAACTGTAATTAATGTGTAGGGGCTTGTGAGTTCCTTTCTTGTGTGTCTGTGCTCCAGTTACTGACGTGGTGAAAACTGCAGAAATTACAGTGGAGGTGAGGTGCGAGTGTTTATTCTTTACTTGTAAATAAAGATGGCAAACTCCTGTATCCTGGAGCCCGTGTTTGGAGAGTACTCTCACTGGCTTTTGTTAATGTTATCTACTTCTATTCAGCTGGCAAGGGGAGAAGGTGATGTTAAAAGAAAGCTTGCTGCAGACCTACCTGTGTGAGAGTTTTGTAATAGTGCTGCAGCAGGTCAGGCTATTAGAAAAAAACAGCTATTGGCCAGTGCTAATGGAAAATCTTAGGAACGAGAATCACAAAGAACACAAAGATTTTTTTTTTTTTTCCCCCCTATTTATTCAGGGATTTTTAATTTTTGCTTTGTATTGTGAAGCCCGTTCACATCCGTGCTCAATTACTTAAGTAAATGTCTCTGGAACATGTGCTGTTTCTCCAAAAGGGCCAGAACGGGCACCCTGAGGAGGAGTCTGCTGCCATCCTTGGTCCCTGCTGGATGGCACCCTGTTCCCAGGCAGTGTGTGCATGGAAGACACTGTCTGGGTGCTTATCCTCTGCAACTGCAGCAAAAAGGGAGAACAGAGCTGGCTGAGGGTGAAAAAAAGTTCCAAGCATGGTGGGAGTAGGGAAGGGAATATAAATTTCTCTTCTGCTGAGCTCTGCATTCAGTCCTGCCAATACCCCTGTGTTTAGAGAAGTGTAGGGGTTTAATGGACACTATCCATTATTTTAGCTTCAAGCCCAGTGCTGCTCAGTTTTGGCATAGAAGGGGTGAGAATGAGCACTGAAGTTCTCAACATATTAGCTGGGGTGAGGTTCAGCTCTTCAGCTTCAAACATATCTTGAAGGAAAAAAGAGGCATTTTTATGAAAACTTGCAGAAGACAGCAGTTGCACTGGGCTCTGTTATATTTTTTGTTTCCTCTTTGATGTTAGATGTATAAAAAATCATTGCTATGCCCTGTCTATACCTATAATTTACCTTAACAGTAGCTGACAACAATTTGCTAGATTGTTTTGCTCCAAAAACTGAAAAGCCAGAGCAGCTGAAACAGGATTAAAAGGTGCTTGATCTACTTACATTCCACACTCATTTGGCACAGGTGGAGGCATAATAACATCCACAGAAACTGGCACAGGATGGGGAGGCAGCCAGGGTGTCTCAATCATGAGGAATTATGAGCTCTTGCAAGACATTTAGTTGTGCTAGGGCGTTGATTGTATGTCAGCCACACTGGGAGGAAGCTTATGGCTAGAAAGACAAACTGAAATGTCTAGCCCTGGTATTTGAAGCAGGTGTCCTATATAATCCAGCAGTGGCAGTCTTTGTGGGAGGGAGGGAACTGATAGTGTGCTTTTTTACTGCAATGTTGCAGTGCTTCAGGAGGGATGCAGTTAATTTTGAAGACTGCAGGTTGGACATGACCAGATTTTACCTCTGATAGCAGCTGAACTGGTAGTCTGATACAGTCTGTCAGGCATGGCCTTAAGTTGCTTTTCTTTTTCAAAGGCAAGGAAGAGTGGATTAAAGAAATCTCTTATGTCTGGGGTGTCAGCCTTGGAACAGAAATCCCATTTTGTGTGGTGTATGGGCAGCTATAGCTTACGGGCTGTGTTTGCTCCTGGGTCACTGGTGGGGATTCAGTGCAGTGCAGATGTTGAGTGCATTATGAAAGTCTTTCTTCCCCAGTGGAGTGACTTACCAGCCCACACCTCCTTGCAAGGTCAATACATTCTCTGTCGCTTTTAGTGCAATCAATTGTTTGTGGTTTGTTTCAAGAAAATAACCCTTTTTCCCCCTGTGTCTATTTGTAACTCCTTGAAGTCTGGGCCTTTTACTGACTGCACTATGGATCAGCCGGGCTATGTGAGAAGTACTGCTTCTGCTCAAGGTGCCAAAGAGAGTCTGAGCAAGCCTGCTGCTCCCCAGAAGAACGCTTACGCCAGGCTTGTGCAAAAGCACCACAGTGGCCGATTCCAGTCCTATTTGAATAATGTTGCCCAGAAGATGCAGCTAGAAGAGGGCAGCTCCAACGACCCCAGCTCAGATCTTGACCCGCCCCTGAGGAGAAGCCTGGTGAAGGATAATCCAGCCAGGAATGGGTTCAATGTGCACAGCTATTCACCAGTCAGAACATCTCACCTGGAACACACAATGCTTGGAGGATATGAGAACGATAAAACCCAAACCGCTCTGACCAGATGTCATCATAAAAAAAATGCCATTGTTAGCCCAGAAGGAGACCTGGAACTTGAAGAAGACTACTATGTACATCATCGTGGAGCTGCATCTGACCTGCGAAATATGAGTGATGGCCTGGGTGGGAGAGTATCAAACAGCCTGAGATACCGTGCAGCTCTGCAGAAGTCTTCTGGTTCTGACGAAAAGGACGAGGAGGACACGTGGAGGAAGAAACACAAGAAACGAGGCAGGTGTCCTGCCAACACAGATACAACATCTGGACACTTGCTGACCGAGCAGTTTAGTGAGGATGTGCTGGCAATAAATGCCAGGAAAACCAGTCACTTTTCTTCAGGTCAAGTCCAAGGTGAGTTCACGCTAATGAACTCTTTGGTCCATTTGCTATAATTATTGTGGAATTGAATGTGATGTTTTAGTCATGAGTGAGTTACTCTGAGCCAGTTCTACCTACTGTCCAGGTTAGTCAGCCCTTGGTTACCTGTTGGTGGCTTTGTCCTGATTTACAAGTAAGCCATCCAGCATGTGCAAATGGCTTCATGTAGAGGCAGCTTGGTGTGCTGGCAGGACCTAATCCCATGGTTTATGCCCTGTGAGTGTGGCTATGCTGCTTCCAGCATCTGCTCAAGACTAGGAGAGCCCAGTTTCTGTGGTGTGGAGTCCAAATTAATAAGACTGCTGGATCTCAGCCGGGCTGATCTCTCAGGGCAGAGTCACATTTTCCTCTGCATTGCCTCTTTGGATCTGGAGTGATGGTTTGCCTTTGCAGAGGGTCCAAGTCCATCTAACACTCAGGCTAAGATGCCTTTGTAATGTCTAATTCCTGATATGGAGTGTTGACTCTGGTCTGGTTGACTCCTGGTAATGAAGAGATCATGTCTTGCAGTAGTAAAGTAAATGGGTCTCTGAAATGTCAGGTTCAAGGCAAAAAGCTCACTTACGGAGAGAAAATCCTTTATTTAAAAAAAAAGCAACAAAACAAATCAAAGCCACAGCATCAACAGGCAACCAAACCCAGACACTTTAAATTTGATCTCATGGTGTAATTGGTTAAAACTTCCTCTGGATGATATTTATGGTGAGATACTTGGATAGCCTGATCTTACGAGCTATTAGAGTAGCTAGCATAAACGTCACCATATTAAATTCTATGTAACAAGTAGAAAAGTGATGCATTTCTCAGCTGGGTAAGATGGGCCTGAGGTGTATCACAGCTCTTGGATTGGAAATCAAGTGAATGTTTAACTAAATGAATCTTACAGAACTGTGTCCTGTCACTCAAGAGTGACAAATAATGTGCATTTTACAGAGTGTGTGGTATTTTTGAGGCTGAGACAGTAGATAATGTGTCGAAGTTAGTAAACTTTTATGAGGTTTTGCAAGACAGATCATAGAGGTTTAACACAAGCAGATTATGCTAAAATTCATTGATAGGATTGATTTTTGGGAGATTTTTTTTTTTTGCATGCCTTGTTGTACATGTAGACTGTTGTAATAGACTTTGCAACCTTTTCCTCCCCACAGCTTTTGGAAAGTAGGGAAGAGCAGTTAACAGAGATGGAGAGTCTATAAGGCCTACAGCTTGTAGCCATGGAAATGATAGGTGCCTATATGGATTTTAGTCTAAAATAAAAATACTCTGGCTTTCAAAACCAAGCACCTACAGTTCCCTTCCTGCTATAGTTGGAAGTGGGGTTTCACAAACCCTGTGAAAACTAGTTGTTTGTTTAGCGTGAAGACCTAGAGCAGAAAATTTTTCCATCATGTTTAACCACCCAGGTGGAAAACTCACTCTGTGGGGAAGATTATTGGAAAACTATTTGCTTAACAGTGACGCCCTTCTTCTTCTTCCCCTTGCATGCCTCCCCCCTGTGTAGCTGAGGCTAGTTACTCTCCAGAACACATACAGGGGCATGAAAACAGTATCTTGGGGGAGAAAGAAATAGAGAGGAAAAAAAAAAGGGTAATTTGATTCAGGGAAATGTCTTTTCTACTGTTCAGTTTGAGTTTATTTTAGCACTCTTGTTTAAGTGAAATGAAGGTTTTGCAGTACGCGAGCACTTAGGTATAAGAACTCGCACATCAGAGTCCCAGATTATTATTTTCTCACTTCAAAGCTTGTCTTTCCCTCTTTATGCTGATATAAGTCATATTATTTTGCATAGGCAGGTGTCTGGTTTGATCAGTTTAAATCAAGGCTTGTGAAACTGTGATGGCAAGAATTGCTTCTGTCATAGCAGTGGGGCATATCATCTTTTCAGTAGTGACATTTCCTCACAAATTAACTCTGTTCAGTCAGTTGTAGGCTTTCCAAAAGGCTCTTTCAGCTAATCTCAAAGCCGAGCATCTCTCTTTATGTTGCTTCTTTTCATTGTCCTCTTCTTAACAGCTCTTCAGCTCAGACTTAGCCATGGTCAGGTTTGCAGTGATCCTAAAACTGAAAGTGCTGAAACAGAAGGCAAACATGGAGGGTTGAGAAAACCCTTGGAGTGTGTGGGGAAGACTGTGGGTGGTGAGGGTCTGGCCCTTGTTCATGTCCTTCCAGTGGTACAGCAGTCTCTGTGGTCTGGGGGAGAACAGTGATTTGTGGAGCCCCAAGCATCACTGAGCCCTGGAGCTCACTGCTGCTGCTGTGTTGCTTATCTGTGAGAAGCACTGAGTGAGGATCACCTTTGTCATGCAGTACTGTAAGGCCCCTAGATGAAGTCTGGGGGGGATAGAAATAATTTCACAGCAGATAATTAGGAGCAGTCTCTTCTGGTGTTCCATACTGTGACTGCCTTTCCAAAGTACTGAATACTTCACAGTTGAGAGCTGTGTGTGAACAAAACTCTGTTTTTCCTTGGCTGAAACATGTGACAGTCATGAAATTGTGCATTGGATTCACTCAATGTTATCAGCATTCTGGGATTTGAGAAGCTGAAGCTTCAGATAGATACGTTTCACTGATTGTTGCTCCTTACGGTGCAGTTGTAACTTCTATGAGAATAATTGCCGTAAAGCCTCCTATCCTGAAGTTTCTTCTCAGAGAAATACCAATAAAACAGAAAATAATCCTAAAATGACACTTTTAATTTTGATGCTTATAGTTTTTCATCTCATACAATTTTCCTGCTTGCATTTTTTCCTAAACCTTCAATCCTCTAGGTTCTTTGGGTGCTGAAATTTGGTTAAACTTCCTTAACAGAACATTTTTTATGAAGCCCTCTGGGTTGTTTTCTCATTTTGATCAAAGGCACTAAAAGTTTTCACATTTCAATCCAGAGTTAGTAATAAAAATATCTTTTGAGACTGACTGATGTTCCTCTCATAAAAGGGCTTAAACCCCTCTTTTCCTTGAGGACAGAAGTTTTGACTCTTTCTTTGGCATCTGTCACATGCTAGTAGTTGAGATTTGCATGGGTGCTGACTAGAACTTCACCTTACTGATAAAGCAATGCAGCACAGATATTAGGTAGTCTAGACCAAACTGCATGTTTTATTTGGGACAGCAAGGTTGCTTTTTGGTTGCTTTTTGAGCACGTGCACTTCTCAGCCTGTTTTTGAGGGAACATTGCTGTCTGATAGCACATTCCTGAGTCTGCTGGAAAGTCTAAAAACCAGACATCTGCAGAAGAGAATTTTGGAGGATCTCGGGAGCTTAAGTACCAGAGAGTGAGGTGGCTTTATTGATGCTGAAAGCTTGGGCAGAACAGGATGCTTGTGAAGGCTATGAAATAGGTTCAGATTTTGCAAGGCTGGATATACAGTCTCAAGTCTGCCTGCCTGGGAAAGAACATCACCATCAGGCTTGCTGGGTAGCCTCCTGAGGCTCCTCTCACTGAAAGCTTCATGGGTTTATGATGTGATGGAGGTATCTTGCCCTTCTGTCAGGGTCAGCATGCCCCCTGGGTAGAAACAGACAATTCCTGGGTAACAGCATACCTCATCTGAAATGGAGTAAGATTTCATGGCTCTTTCTGATTTATCATCTGTCTGACGCTTGGCATTTATTTGCCCAGTCTGTGATACTTAACCAACTTGGGCAGCTTCCACAGAGGAGTGTTGCTGGCAAGCAGGCTGGTGTTTAGCATCACTGCTTTAAAAACAGTTATTGCTCTTGGATGGTGGTGGTGTGTTTGTGGCTGCAACCCTGACATTTAGGATCAGCACAGGTAATGTGCTGGAATGGCTTTTCTGCATGTTTGATGGGTGCAGCTGGTCAAGAAATACCAGCCTTAACAAGATGGCAAAATCATAGGGGTTTGGTCTTTTCATTGTACATAGTAGTAAATTTTGTTTTTGTCTTTGTTTCTCTGGGAGAACTGTGGAGGAAGAACCACAGCTTCTGCTTTTACCCTTCCTGTAAGGCAAATTTAAGATAATGCTGCTTTTTAGTGGCGAGTCTTACAGTTCTTGTGTGCTGAAATTCAGTTCTTAAGAATGCTGCTATCTCCCTATCTGGCACCAAGAAGTATGAGCCAGTGATCTAGTAAAGGGCACAGAGTCAGCTCAATAAATGGAGAATGCCAGCTGCTGTGGAAATCTCTAAAATGTAGCTAATCTTGCCAGGTCCAATGTAAAGTTCCTTAGATGACATAAAACATAGTAATAAGATATGGGAGAGGAGGGAAAATCAGATTACTGTATGGCCCCATCTGAGAAACACATGAAAAATAGTATGCTCCTCTCTCTAATGGTTTAGCAATGTCATCACAAACATAAATTTCTCTCTTGCTCTTCATAGACAAAAATGTTGCATTCCTAAATCTTGTGCAACTAATTTTTTTGGCTAACATCAGCTATAGTATGTGACTTAATATCTGATGTATCCTCTCTTGGGGGGATGAGATCCTGCCCTTGCAGGGACTGTGGTTTGTGTATGTGATCTAATAGTTGTCTTCCATGCCCTTCACTGGTGTCCTGAGCACTGGGACCGAGTTCTGTAGCAGGAGCCTTGCATTTGGCAGCAAAGCTCTAATCTCAGTGAAGTAGCTTCCTTCACCTATTAATGCTCATGTGAAAATGATGTGAAAATGGCCATCAGTGGAAACGCTTGTTGCTGTTAACCTGCCTTTTTTTTTTTTTTTTTTTCTTAAAACTCTTTTTTCTTTTTAGCTGGAATCTCTGAAGTTAGGCCCCTGTTATATAGTTGAAGTAACTATGCCTGGCAGTTACTTGGTACTAGGAAAATAGTAGGCTTATACAGAACTGAACTAATTTTTTATTAGTTTTAAATCTTTTCTTTAATGTGTCATTGATTTAAGCAACAAAAGCCCTGTTGAGCTTTTTCAGTGTCAGTTTCTTATGAGATTAGGAGTTTGCTGATAAATGTGTGGGTACTGATGCTTGTGTGTTAGCATAATAAAATCACAGTAATGGTTTAAAGCTGTTTAGCTGAACTAATAAATGAAGCAATAATTTGAGAATTGTTTTAAACAGGTGTGCCTGATTCCTGCAGTGTCATGTTTTGACCCTGTGCTGTTTAATACATTCTGTCAGTCATCAGGAAGAGCACACATAAATAGAATTGAAAGGTTTTGTTGGATGATTTGTATACCAGGAGAAATATTGAATAATGAAGGCAGTTACTGGCAGCAGTCTGGATCATTTGGTGGACTGAGAGCAGGCAAAACAAAATTCATTTATTGGGCTAGAGTAGAGCAGTGTAAGGAACCCAGTGTGGGAAATAACAGCTTGGAAAAAAGTTTTGATCTTTGGATGGATTAATCAGCTGAAACATCCCCCTCCTGTGAAATGTGGCCAAAAGGGTAACGTATGAGCACAGGAATTGGAAGACTGAGTATGGACTGCGTGTGTCTTTGGCACAGCAGCAGCTTCTGGAGTATCATATCCTGTGGTGGTGCCCTCTGTTCAGGGTGGATGGTGATGAATTGATGACTACTCAGAGGAGGGCCACAAGGAAGATTAAAACACTGGGATCATGAGTGAATGATTTGAGGAACCCAGCTTTACTTATCAAAGAGATGCTTGGGGGAAGGGAGCTTTCAGTAAATTGCCTACATGGGGAACAGATGTTCAATAATAAGCTACTCAGTTGAGCAGATTATGATATAACACATTTGAGGCTAAACAAATCCAGGCTTCAAATACAGCACAATTTAGCAGCGAGGGTGAATGACCATTGGAACAATTTTACCAAGGCTTGTGGTATGTGGGCTGTCACTGGAATGTTTAAAAGCCCTGATAACAAATTTTGCTGAAATGTGCTGTAGTTCAAACAAGAATGAATTTGAAAAAAAGCTCTCTAGTCTGTGATCCATGAGGTCAGCCAGCCCACAACCCAGTCAGGTCTGGCCCGTTGTTCAGATCATCTCTCAAGTGTCTCCTTCACTGTGGGTAGGACAGATGCCTTGCAGCTGGCTTCAGTGGCTAATTGCAATTCCTCTCCAGCCCATGGCTACTGCAGGGCTTTCACCACTGCCTTCCTCTCCAGCCTCTGCTTCTGCCTCTCTTGTCCTATCTGCTCATTCTGTGCTGGTGTGTCTCTTGCCCTCCCACCTCAAGCCCCCTGCTAATTAGCTACATGAGATGCTGTGGGCTGCATGTCCCTAACTCCCTCTTGTGGGGAAATCTGAGCTATGGAGAGCTGAAACTTGGCTGGGCCAGGATAGAAAACAAAATGTTGGGATCTATTACATAAAATAATGTCTTCTGTGACAAAAAGAAAAATAAAATTCCAGGGTGCTGAAGGAAAATGTCAACACCAGCAACTGCAGCCTACGGATGTATGGGGCATCTGTAACATTTGAGGATCTCTTACAAGTCTGTAGCCATAATGCATTTGTGATCAGTTTGTATGTTTTTAGCTATTTTACACCCACAGTAATAAGAGCTGTGAATTATGTACCAATTGCACTGAATAGGCAGTATGGGTGACAATTCATCAGCAATTTGTTTTACTCTGCAGCACAGTAGATAAGCTTGGGTTATGTATGAATCTGAATTCTTTCATTTCTTCAGCTCTTAGCATCTTCTAGTACACTAGCACCTCCTGTCAGGTATTTGCCTTTTCAAAGCCTGCCGACTTCCTCTGATCTTTGAGCAACTTGCTTCTCTCAAACTAAAGAAGCCCAGAGAAATCAAAGAGAGCACCTCTGCAATATTACGTTTTTAAAGTGTTTTTCTTGAAGTCTTGAATAAGCCTTTTCACAGCATAATTGCTGGATAGAACAAAGGGTAAAAAGAAGATGCTTTGGAAGGATGAGGGGGCAGTGGAAGCAGTCTTGACCCACATCCTGAGACAGGAATGGAAGCCTGGAGGAGTGCAGTCACCAGGCGGAGTAGGTAGTTAGGAGGTCACAAGCAGGGTGGAGCAGGTTCACAGAGAGTCCTGAAAACCAGAGGAGCTGTATCCCCTCCCTGACAACGCCACTGTGCTGCTGCACACAGCTGGAGCACAGTAACTATTTTGATAAACTTTTAGTCTATTGCTACTAAATGAGTTTCGTCACCAACCCTTAGTTCAGAGCCTGGAATGGTATCTTTGGCTCTTGCAGTCATGTAGTATTCCTACAACACAAGCCATGCTGAGGAACTGAATAAAACTGCAATTAATGTCTGAGTTACTGAATTCAGAATCATCCTCCAGGCATCAGGATGCTTGGAAGTGTTTGGTGTCATGGCCACATGGTCTTGGTGGTTGGGAGCAGTTTCCGCAGCATTGTTTTCCGCAGCAGAAAGAATCCATTGTGCATTCTTCTTCATCTCAGTTTTTCAAAGCATAGGCCCTTTCAGAAAGCCAAAGTCAGCAAGAATGCTTTCATTTTCCCTAATTCCATATTGAAATCAATGCACAAGGGTTTAGTATAAGTATGTGCAGCTTAAAGCAAAAGAGCTGTAGCAGCACATGCTTTCCACCATGTAAATGCTTCCTTATTTTCATGGGTCTGGAAATGAGCATCTCTGTTCCCAACTTTCTTGAGTATCCAGAGACGTGCCACTTCACTTTTTTGCTACCTCCATCCTAAATAGGAATGTTTCTTCCTCAACAGCCTGTAAGAATGCTGACTGAATCTCTTACAGCTGGCTACAGTGTAAGCAGCTCACAACTCTATGAACTCACAACTCCTGACAGCCCGCATTCCCCCATCTGGGAGCCACTGGCCAGAGGGTCAGGCTGTCTTTCTGCAGCCAGCTTGTCCCTCATGTGGTAAGGATTCCCTTTGTGCTTTTTTTTTTCTTTTTTTTTTTTTTCTTCTTATAGTGTTCAACTCTTCTATGCAGATTTTGGCGGACATTCTGCCAAAAATGTTTAGAGAATCACCTTCTCTGAAGAGGCAGAGCTCTCCAGATTTGTTCCCGGGTATGCAGGTGGCTGACAGCTGGGCTGTGTCCTCATGCACTGCCAGCTGCTGGCTGGCACCAGCAGAACTGTGTTATGTTGTACAGGGTTGGTGGTAACCAGTTGGGCTGTTGCTAGAGGGACTGGTTGATTTGAATCACTTCTGAAATCACAATTACAAGCTGTGTGGACAAGCCTTCACTTCAAGCACAATCTTCACATTTTATTTTGATTTTTCTTGATGGTGGAATGTTACAGCTCAGATTTATGTTGTGGCTGGGCCCTGGTGGCCCATCATAATGGGTCAATTAGTGGAGACTGGTGGGCATGGGGGCTGGTTCTGGCAGCTGGATTTCAATAGATCATCCACTCAGTTTAGGACATTTGCATAGAATTTACATTTTGGCTGGGCCCATGCATGCAAATGTAGGTCTGTATTGTTTCCCTTCTTTGAATGACTGTTTAATTAACTTTAAACCTAATTATGCAATCTGCCATCTGCCTAAATCCTTACAGTGCTGTCATATCACCGTCCTTTACCACTTCTCTCAAGATACTCCTTTTCCCGGAAGTTTGCCCTACTTTTCAATCGTGAAGATAATTTGAAATAATTCACATCTTTGGTCATTTTTGAGAAGGACTCACAGCAACTTTGTAGGAACTCCCTTAAGCCCTGTATTGAGGCTTGGACTGAGCACAGGAGACCCTCTGCTTATGTTTCTTTGAGTTTACATTTCATCAGAGAAGGATATTTTTTATTTGCTTGTGATAAAAATGCTCTCAGATTTTCTCTCAGACCCCAGATTAAGCATCCAAAATGCTGTCTATCAGGTTTATCTCCTGAAAGTCTCTTTGCTGCTGTGAAACCTCACTGAACTGATGACATATCTCAGTCTTGCCTTTCCACTCCTACATCGCTAATAAATTCTTCCCCATGAAACCCTCATTTCTCTCTATTTCTTTGCCTTTAATCTTTAGCCATCTACTTTATTTAACTTCTTTCCTTCAAGATACTGTAAAATGCATGGAGATGGTTCTGTTCCAAGGCTATCAGAGAACTCTGAATTCATTTAGTTCATGCTGAGAGCAGTGTTGAAGCACAGCTGTTCCTAGCACAGGCTGGAGCCGAGCAGAGCCCACAGGGAGCGTGGTGGCTGGGTTTTGGTCCTGTTTGTGTTATTTGGGCTCTATCGTAGAGTTTTGCTTGAGATATCTTCCAAGAAGTGTCTTTTTTTCTTCCTGGTACAGAACTCTTTCCTTGAGCAGCTATACCAACACCTGCCTTTGTGTATTTCCTTTTAAAAGAGAATAGAACAAAGAAGCACTTGGCTGTTACCATTAGAGGGACATTTAATCTCTTAAATCTCCAAAATATTTTGTAAAACACAAATAGCTAGTTACTTCTGGCCTCTCTACGGCCAGTGTTTTTGTTGACATAACTCACGTTTGAGATCACTTTAATGGTGTTTGTTGGTTTTGCCTGTTTTTGCCTGTGTGTGGTAATTTGATCCCGGATATTGTAGCAGCCATTCAAGTGCTTGGAGTTTTTGAGTTAGTCACTTATTTGAGACGGCATATACTGCTGTCACTTGTGTGTTAGAAATAAAAAGCAGTCTGGCAAAGGTGTCTTGGCTTTTAAAATTTGAGAGGAAATTATTTTTGAGACTCCTTTAAGCAGCAGAAAAATATCAAATAGCTTTTAAATTGCTTGTTTAAGCATATGAAAGGGAAAGCCATGGGGATCCTAGCAAAACCGCCCTGATGTTAATGCAGTTTGTACTGGCAAAGCACACTTTTGCTTGTAGGGTTGACTTTGGAGAACGAAACAGATAGTTGCCTGCTACAACAGTGTCAGTACTAGCTCTGTGCTTGTCTGGAGTTACCAGCCAGAAAGTGCGTGTCCTCCCAGCTCATCAGAGTTGGCAGAGTTAGAGTCACCGAAGGACCCGGGATGGTCTGCTCAGGGGTTTTGTAGGATGTGGAATTTTGGGGGATCCTAGGTATCTGCAAAACAAAGCTTTTGGAGGTATGGCAGCCTTGAGTAACCCTTCATTTGGTAGCTGCTTTGCCTTCTAGCACATGGGTGTATGCTTGCAGTGTTTTCTTGCAGTGTATGCTTAAGTGTGTAGCCAGGTTGCCTAGAAGAGATAAAAGGGAACCTTTTGGAAGATTTGAAGGAAATTGGTGTAAGTCATTGAAATGTGTCAGCACTGAAATGAAGCATTGTAGAAACATGGACACATATTTAGTGACTGTGTGTTGAGAGTGTCTCATTAACTGGTAACAAATTGTTCTGTTGCATGTTATCAGTTCTGAGGATATGCTTCTGTTTCTTCTCATGCTTATGCTAACTGTAAAGTGGGGGTATTTGAAAGATTCCTTTGCATATCTAAATCATGATCTAATGCTGGGAAGCAATGAAAAATAAATCCTGTTAGCAATAGCAGAGCTAGTGGAGAATACCAGTCGTGAACTGATAAAGGTGAGTAGTAGATGGAAATATTTTGTGTTGGAAAAGTTTGTAACAATATTGTTTCATCCAACATGTTCAACATAATTCCTTTTTTTTAAATGTAAAAGATACCATTATATGTTGAGATGGCTATAAGTGGGGTGAGAGTCCTAAACCTGTTGGAGGTGTTACCAGCACTATTGTGATGCTCTTGCAGTCCTGACCAGGGAGCAGGGTTAAATATAAATAATGTAGGTGGTAACAAAGCTGGAAGTTTAATTTGAAGTTAATAAAATTGTTACTTAGTGGCAATGCCTAGATGCCCTTTGGTAGGAAAGGGGAAAGCTGTACCAAGAGGTCCATATGGAATTCACTTAGATCTCTCAAGTAAAACTACTTCTTGACGGATCCTGGATGGGAGGTATCCAAGGAGTCATGGATGAGCTGATGAAAATTCAGTGAGGAATACTTTTCTTCTGTGTCTGGTGGTAATCAAATAGCTTGTCAGATGTTAAAGGCTGCTTGGAAATGTCCTATTTTTGGTAAATAAAATGGAAGGTCTTGGTTCTTTCTTGTATAAAGCAATATGCAGATTTTAATCTAAAATTAAAGATTTTCTGGCCTTGCTAACTTCATTTAGTTGAACATTTCAGTTGATTTAGTTGACCATCTAGTTGATCAACTGACTAATAGCTGTAAATTTAATTAAACGTAGTACTTTTCAAAACCCAAGCTATAAAGGGATTTTGTATAAATTATGTCAAAATATGCTGATTTAAAACATCTAACCTCCTCTCTTACTGTAAAGCAGATCAATTATTCTGGGAAGCTGCCTGCATGTATTCTTTTTTTTCCAAAATAAGAAAAGATTAATAGGTACTTAGGTTTAAAGACCAAAACGTGCCGTTGTGTGATGTCGTCACTGTTGTGACGAAGATGAAGTGGGATGGTTTGGATTCTATATTGAGCTTCAGTGCTGCCCTTCCAGCAGAGCTCAACCAGCCGCTGCTGCCTGCATGCCAGATGCTGGACTGGGCTCCTGGGTTGGAGCCAGCCCCCAACTCCATCCTTTCCACTCCTTTTTCAGATGCTTATGTTGAGAATAAAAGCGTGTTGCTGATTGTGGGCTGTTCTGAAAACCAACGAATGCTGCCCACTTTTCATAACTCTCTATCTGTGGAGGTTGGAGTCTTGTGTATCTGCTTCCCACAAGTGCTTCCCCTTGGCTAGTGTGAAGGGGATCCCTGCTCTGTGTGTTGAATTGCTGGTCCTGCTTAGGTGTCCCTCTGTGACCTTTGTAGGGAGCCTCCTTGCCTGATAAATGTCTTGGGGTTGAAACAGCCTGAGTCTCCCTCCAGTGGACTTAATGCAATCATCAGTCAACCACTGTTCCTCAGATTGTTACTCCTGTATTGTTTCCCACTGGAAACAGCAGAACATCTGTAAATCTCATCTACAGAGAGCAGCTCTACCTCATCTGAAGAGCCAGACAAACATACTCAAGCATGTTGCCTTTTCTGTGTGTTGTGTTTACATCTGTGTCTTGCACTGGAGTTGAGATGTGTTCAAGGTTGAGTGGTTCTGCCCATACAGGTGTATTTGGTGCATTGTGGTTGCTTCAACCCTCCCATCAGAAGGTATCTACCAGCCTCAGCTCTCAGTCATTGCACTTTAGTCTCCCTTCTACTGAAGTTATTTTTATTTTTTTATTACGTTCATTTACTTCCTAATTTATCTAGTAATTGATTATTTTAGTGCTTGGAATGTGTTATTACTTTGTGCAATGTATTACCTTGAAATATCGTGTTATATTTTATAAATCACACCATTTTAACACCACAGAAAATGTCAGACTTCTGACACCTGGTGCTGGAATAGATTTTAACTATGTGATAGCAGTTATTTCAGGAAAGATAGTCTCAACATATCCTATGTTATCTGTAGATTAATCAAGTTGAAGTTTGCTTTGTGGCATGATGTCCCTTTATCCTCAGAATATTAATGCTGGGCAATCTGGGACAGCAGGACAGCCCACTGTGAGAAGTATTTCTGACTTCAGTTTTAAGGGACAGATGCATTACAGAAGCAAATATTGGATCTGGTTGAAACAAAGGGCAACCTGTAGTTAGCTCTCTCTCTTTCAAAAGTTAAAATACAAGAAATTACAGTCATGCAGAATTCATTGTGTTCCAGTTGAATGCTAATTTTGACAGTTGTCTGTGGCTTTGTAAGAGTGGTGGTTTTGTTTAGCCACAGATATCACAGCTAATGGGGTCAAACACTTATCCCAAGTGGCTTTGTGTAAACTGGCTTGCAAGCCAGCTATGTCAAGGCAGACTTTGTTCATATGAGTAATTTTTTTTTCTTTGAGCTTGTGTCCGAGTCTTAAGTGGATGAAAAATCCCACTAGAGAGCAAGCCAAAGGCTTAAGTGTTAGAAACGTGCAAGTGCCTTTCTGCATGTCAACCTTTCAGCACAGAAAGGCTTTGCTGTGCACTTTGCTGTTGCTGTGCATTACTTTTGGCAGTAGTGGCCCCAAACCTGAACCGAAGGCCACAGTAAGTGCTGGGGCAGCTCTGCTCTGCCTAATTCTCTCTCAGCTTACTTCCTAACTTGCTAGATATTTTTCTCTTTTTCCCCCTGCATTTTAGTTTTCTCCTCTCTCTTTTTTCGGCCCCTTTTAGTTACACATTAAGATTTAGCCTCCTTTTTCTCCCAAGTTCTTTGATTCAAAATAGTATTTTCTGGGACTTGCTGTCATAGAAACGAGGGGTTTAGAGGACCTTACGAGCTCATGTAATCCATTTCACTACCTCAAGGAAAAAACTACTCTTTTTTGACCAACTCTGGCAGACATCTATCTCACCTATTTTTAAGAACCTCCAACAAAGCAGATTGCATGACCTTTCTGGATGATTGGTCTAGCGCCTTGCTGTTTTAATAGTGTTTGTAAGATCCTTCACCAAAATGTCTCTGAAGAGCCTCTCTAGGGCAAACCCTATTGCCAATTTAAAATCTGTTCTGCTCAGATCTCTCTAGTCCATACTTTTAGTTTCAGTGTCTGTTTTTGAACTTAATCTCTTGACCCTTAGGGTATTTGCAAATCAGTTTGGTTAGATGTTTGCAAATGAGTTAATTTTAGTTCCATCTCATCATGTGGCCCATACAGGTTGTGTTGCTTGGCTTGCATCCGTTGAACCTCAGTCTGCAGCTGCTCTCTTGCTGCATTACAGCTGCAACCTGCCTGGGACAGTCTTCTCCCTGAAAACGTGCAGAGGGTGAAAAGGTTGATCATGCAGAAAGAGGCCAAACTATGCTGCCCTTATCCTTATTGTCACTGAATGCAGAGGCTCCCTCTTTGCTTCAGAAATCCTGCTGGGGCATCATTTCACCTCTTCTTGGGCTGGTCTGAGCTGGCACTTTTGAGTTGTCCCTCTCTCTGTCTTGGTCTGTCCCCTCTTGAGTTAGGAGGATCCCTCTCTCCCCCTCTTGATTTGCCTGCTGTTATATGTGGAAGTTGATTTTTTTTCCCCTGTATCTAGGTAAAATAGCAATTTTATAGTACCATATTTTTTAGAGATCTCTGCTTAAGTACAACTTTTTTAAAAATTTTTTTGTTTTTTTTTCCCCCACTGCTTCAGTTTAATTCTATGAAGCAATCTGCAATTTCCCTTGCGAAGGATACCATACATAAAAAATTTGCCTTGTAACTTGGATAGCCCCATAGCACAAAAGTTGGCATTGCACATTTTCTGACTTGCAGGTACAAGCTTGGACCCAGGGAGCGTAGCCAGGAGGGGCTGGAAGGCAAAGCTGTGATGACATGTTCAGTATCCAGGTGGAGGGCCAAGAGGGCAGCTGCGCGGCGCTGGGTTGCATTCCAATGTGCTGATCCGTGGAACAGCGTTGGCATACGCTTTGGAAGCTGCTGCTTGCTCTCCTGGCTGTAGGGAAAGGGCTGAGGTGATGGCAGGGAAGGAAGGGGTGAGTCTTTGCAGATTATTTTCATATGATCATGGCCTATTCTGAGCAGCATGGACATCAGAGCCCTGGCATTTCTTTGTGATGTTGTTGGTAGCTCAGAAGTTAATTAATCCACTGAGGGTTTATCAGATTTTTTTTTTTCTTCTTGATTCCTGAACTACTTCATTAAGTGGTAGGGAAGTTATATTTTCTCACTATGTGGGGGCTTAATGGGGTGGAGGCTTTGGAAACAGTTTAACAATTTCACATTTTATATGCTCTAATGAATTTCCCAGGATTTTGGAAGGGTTGTATCCAACTTCAGTATCGTAATTTCCAGAGTTTTATTTATTCTAAAATAAGTTAGTGGTGGGATTAAGAGGCATAAAGAGCCAACAGATTACAAATGAACTAATGAAGACATTGTTTCTTTTGGATAGAGAGCATGACTCACAGTTAAGACTTGCACTGAAGTACTGCAGACCATGAATGTCATTAGGACCACAAGCTGGCCATGGGGGTTCCTCTTCCTTTCCCTGTTATTTGAAACCTATGTTTGATTTCAGGTGCAGAAAAGAGAGGGTTTGCAAGGACAAGAAACAACTCTGAATCTGCAAGAACTCCCCAGAACTTCAATAGGAAGAGGCAACTCTCTGAATCACAGACAGAAACAATGAACCATTCAGACAGCAGAATAAATCCTAGACAACTGGGAACTCCCAGAGGTATTAAAGCAGAGTGCGTACACGCTTCAGGAATAAGCTTCCTTGAAGCATGTGCTCAGCACTATTAAAAGATGGGATGGGATGAATGCTTTTGACTTTAAAATGAACTGTAAAAGACTGATGATTAATTGTAAAGTATAATTTTTCCAGGCTTTTTGGTATTCTGAAGTCAGGTGCCTGTATTTCTAGGCAAACTGTTCTTGGAAGTTCAACTCTGAATTCAAAGCCTCTGTACAGCTTCTGTTAAGATATACAGACAAGTTTGGTAGGCAAAATAATACTGATGAATTTTTTTTTTTTGCAGGAGGAGGAGCCTATGTTGCTGTCCCAACATCGGGTGATAAAAAGAATCGAAATAAACCCACTCGAGGGAGGAGGAAGGGTATATTTGAAGCCTACATGTCAAAAGAAGATGTCTCAGCAGGACTGAAAAGGGGAGAGCTAATTCAGGTGCCTGGAACACCCAGTCTCCATGCTCTTATGATAAGTCTGTGGAAATCACAGACAGTTGTTGGAAATCAATGTCAGTTGGTTGCATGACAGGACATTGCTGTGCCACTTGTAGGTGCTAGGGGAAGATTTTTTTTTCCCTTCTCAGAAGGTTCCAGAATTGGAATGAAATTTTTTACATTTAGTTGAAGTATAGTTTTTGCATGTTCTGTAAAATTCCTGATCCACACACATGATGAATCACAGAGTTCTGGTTGTATGATCTGCTAGCTATCATAGTCATAATTGTGGACACATTTGATTTTAAAAATGATGCTCAAAACCACAGAATGTGCTATATCTGTCTTTGTCACTGTAAGTAAAAATTAATGCCTTTAGTGAGATACTTCTTGCTGGAATTCCTTACAAATACTGTCATTAGTCCTTAGCTGTGAGGTTCAGATGCCTCTGCTTCCAGATGTACTCTTCTTTTTAAAATGTCAACTATTCTGGCTCCCTTCCACAAAAAAAAAAAAAAAAAAAAAAAGGGAGAGTGATGGTGCTGGCAATAATGTGGTCCCTGAGGTCTCATAGGGTTGTGCCTATGAGGGCATTGCAATAACTTGTTATAAACTATTATGCAAATGGCTAAATTAATATTAAATGGCCAGGCAGTGGTACCAGACTCTAAAGATCAAAGATTGGACTTTGTGATTCTGTTTAGAGCTGCATAACTGCAGCCACAATTAGGCAGCGGCTCTCTGAATATCTAGCAAAATGTGAGGGTGGATCTGCCATTTGTGTGGGGAGATGGATCTCAGAGTGTTGCATAAAGGCAGGCAGGGCTGAGGCTCACTGAGGAGCAAAAGAGGACTGTTCTAGAACCACTGCGGTCATACGCTCTGCCACATAGTGTGAAGTTCTTCAGAAAAACACCCATGTCCCAGTGAGACCAGAGTGGCTGGGGAAATAAAAGCAGGTGGAAGTTAATGAGGGCATGGCAGACACTCATTCTGAGGCATTACCCAATGCTTACCCAAACATGCACCAGTGCATTGCCATTTAATTACTGTAGTAATGCTGGTGAGGTTGTGATACTTCATCAATTACAGCATATTGCAAGACTTCATCATACTTTTTGTCTTATTTCTTGTTATAGTTGTATATCTGTTCTTGTATAATAATATAATGGCATTGTTTTTGGAGGTGTGATGAGGAATCCACATATAAGTTTGCCTGGTCACCTCCTGAAGACTGCTCACCTCTTAGCTTTAGTCTTAAAAAAGTGACCGTGCAGCATATCCCTGCTGATGATCACACTGGCTCACTGTGCTACCCAGGCTGTAAACTCTCATGGACATCCACACTGGGAAGAAATGATGAGGGAAGAAAGCTGTGACTTCTCCCTATGGCTGCAGAGGCACATGGCAGCAACGAAAGATTCTGCTGTACCTTCAGAAGTGTTTTTGGCACCTGTTTCCGATAGCACAGCCCAGTAGGGTTGAGTGCAGCATGTGTAGGCTGCCTATGAGGTCAAGTGCAGCTGCAGATGAGGCACGTCAGACTATGACTACTACCTGAGATCCCATCGAAATGCTGAGTCCCAGAGGACCTGTGATTGCATGTTCTCTGGCAAAAGAATACCTGATTCTTGTAAATGTGTAGTGTCTACTCCAGATCACGTGCTGCGTAACTGGAAGAGTCATACGTGCTTTCTTAGGCTGAATCTGTTTTCTTTTCATCCATTTCCACATCTCAGGGAAACAGTTGAGACAGTAGAAGCTGGATTTAATAATTTATGACTGAATGTCAGATCATGGGGATCCCAGCTCACTATACCTCATCTTCATGACAGATACTCATTCATCCTTATGCTCTCATTAGGGCCATTAATCACTGTGGCCTCAAACAGGACCGGCAAGATCCTGAAAGCAACTTTAGTGAATGGGCAGATATTCAGCACTGCTTTGTACAAACAGGAGACACAGTGAACAAATATGCATTAATCCTCAAAAGCAGGGTATTAATCTGGCATGGTAACCAGCAAAAATTTCTACAAGAGCCTGTAGAAGAATGAGAACAAACCTATTAGTCTGAATCTGATGATCCTGAGCACAGTTCAGTGCTAGCCACGCAGAAGAATGACTTTCTGAACAGAGGCCTTCCCTGGAACATCCTGGTAACACTGGATCTGCATATATTTATGTGGGAACATGAGAGATCTCTTAGAGAGAAAAGATCCTACCGTGCTCTGAGGATGTCACTGGTCCCTGGTAATGGAACTATGCAACTAAATGCTCCTGAAAGGCCAACCCATGGAAACTACTGGCAGACATGGAGATTGCTCAGATAAAACATGAGAGCCATGAAGATTAAGCAGTCCTAGATCAGGAAGGACAAAAGTACTATCTTTATGGGTGCTGACGTATGTCAATAATATTAGTCTCAATGGGTCTGGTACCATATCTGACATAATTCAATAAAATAAAAATCAAAACAATTCAAGGAGCATGGAGAATTGTGCCCTCTGGGATTCCTGTATTAATTTAATCGTGTGATGTGCGTGGAAGTGTCCTTCCACAAGAAAGGGGGTCTGGGCTCAAGCACTTAAGAGTGCATAGACTTCCCACTTCCCCACTTGTAAAACTGTCTGCAGGGAGCAAACACCAAATGTTATCAGATTGGTTGGAATCACATTGGATGGCCTGAAGGCAAACAAGATTGAATGACTTCTACATAGTTGCGTAAATGGCTGGTGTTGGCTACACACAACAGATGAAGTCAGGTTATGTATTAAGAAACATTGACCCAAAGGACTGTAATCATCCTGTGAAGCACCACGTCTGCTCCAAGCCTCCAGCATCTCTCAGCTCCTCCCTGCACGGCTGCTGGGGTCAGGTGGAGGAAGATGGGGCAGCATATGGAGGTGCAGAGCCTGATATGCCATTTGAGGGTGTTTTTCCTTGGGAAGCTATTCCTTATTGGGTATGAAGGCTGGGTTTCCCTGATTTTCTTGAGTTGTTTTTTCAAAGGTGGCCTTAGTAGGAAGCAGATGCTTGAACCCTGGCCTTTTTTGGTGTGTAGATACAAACCAATCTAGGCACATCTGTTATGATAGTGGTTTTAAATTCTGAGATGCTTGAAGTTTAGTCTGAGTGTTGCCTGCCCTGCTTCTAACAGAGCAACTTGAGAAATCATGACCCTTTTTGTATCTTGCTGGGAAAGCTCAGTGAGGTTAGAAAGTTTTTTGGCAAGTGTGTGTGTAACTGACTTGAATCATCAGAAAGTGTTTTAGAAACCTTCTTGCAAACCTTTTTCTTCCCTTTCAAAACAAAGGCCCTACTGACATAAAACCACTGATAAATATAGCAGCTATTATTTGCAAGCTATTGTAAAATAATACAACATATTAGTGTGACATCATGAGACTCTGCAGCCAGATCCTCACCCCCTAATACACATATGAGAACAGTTGTTCATTGCAGATGGGAAGAGCGACTGGTTCCAGATATGATATCACAGCGTGAAATGTACAACATTGTAAATAGGATTTTCATAGGCACAGATAATAGGGCCCATCTGCTTTCTAAGATAAATTTTGGGAGTTCCTTGCTTAAAGGAAAGAGCTGAAGTATTTTAATACTGCTTGATGTAAGAATTCTAATGCTGATTGTAATTAGGTACTACGTATAAAATGTAGAGAAGGCTGCTGCATGGTAAACATGGTAACACTTTGCTCCTGGGTGTGTTTGCTGGAGCTGAGCATCCATGTGGATGTAGCCACTCTGACGCCTTCTGGACCATGGACACAAAACCTGATTTTTCATGCGCATGATGGGCATTTGCACCTGGCTGATTGACAGCTGTCCCAAACTATTCAAGAGGGCTCTGCAGAGTAATACAGGATATCCCCTCATCTGCTTTGTGCTGGTGGGTAGATGTTGGTATGTGAATTATTTGACTCATTGTCAAGCAGAGCACCCGTCCCTTTTCTTTTTTTCCGTTTCATTCCTCTCCATAGTAGCTTGCTTTACTAACAGCTTACTGGTTTTGATGGCTGATTCTGGGAAGGGGGGAAGAAAAAGACCACTGAAGTTTTCCATCAGTGGGCACCAGTGCTAGTAAAGGCTGATGACAGAGAGTGTTAAATCTAATTTTGTCTGAGCATGAAGTATCCCTAGGGTTGCTCCCAATGGGTCATCTTTTGTTTTCGTGCTGTTGTCCTGGGTTGTGCCTGCCATGTGCCTAGTGTGCTCCTTAATATGAGTTACATAAGGCACAGAAAGGCATTGCTGCAAAGTACTAAAATAATGCCTCAAGAATATAGAATGTATGGTGCTGATATTTCCAAATTTGAGAAAATAAAAACAATGGAAAACCTTTGTAAATCTGCAAATTCTTCAAGGCAGCAAAACTTCCACATGTAATCAGCTTTATTTTTGTATCGTCTGAGAGTTTCCCAGAATACATAAGAAAATTATATGCTGCAGTAAATTTTTAAGGAAGCAATTCCTGTGAGAGGTTCCTGTGATTTCTTAATACAGAAGTGCAAACAGATGGAATCGGTTCATTTAACAAATTGGCCAGAGTTATTTCAAATACACAAGTGGAGAAAGTTTCAAAGCTTCAGCCCAAATTGGAAGTCTGTCTGAAGGCAGATACCTAGTTGTCTTTCCATAAGAATCTGAAGCTGTCAGTTTTAACTGCAGCCACCTGAATCATAGTTCCCAGGACCCTCTTGGGATGGGAATGGCACTGTTGTGTAGACTCTAAGTCCTTGGTTGGCTCTTTCTTTCCCTTGGATGGACCTGAGTGCAAGCAGCAAAACTGGTTGGTTTACTTTGGAGGGGTGATACGGATTTGTTGTAGGTGACTTGAGCTTTGAGTTGGCAGATGACAAAGCAGAAATAGACAGACCATGGAGTTTCAAATGTATTTAAGACAGTTTGACTTTAAACTTGTTTAAACAGAATTTAATCCTGTAGACTTTAAATGTTTGGGTTTGAAAAATCCTTTTGATTCTTCTTTGGAAGTGTTCTTTATCACAGAGTTACTGCTACTGTCTGTTTGCAGAAACAGCCTGAGCAGCCAAAGCTCCTTAGGGCTGATACCTGCTGCCATGCAAACTCAGCAGGTCAGTTTTTCCTATTTCCTCCTGTCCTCCAAAATAAGCAAAACGAACATTCTGCTTTTCCAAAACAGAGCAAAACAAATTGTTTCTATTGTCTGTTTGTTAATGAAGTTGGTGGATGCTTGCAGACAATGTGTGACGGGAACAAGAGGGCTTGGTTCCTCAGTTCACCCGGTAGCTGCAGCAACTAATGATTCAACATCCCTTTGATGACAGACTGCAGTAGATCAGTTTAAGCCTATCATGAAACTGCCTTTTGGCTTGAAATTGCTTGGATGCTAAGTTGTCAAGATTTGAAATGTATAATGGAAATTTAGGTGTATCTCTCATGTTTCACAGTAGATATATTACCCACAGCTCTCTAATTTAACTGCTGTTATATAAAATTAATAAGATTCAGGCATAATCTTTCTCCTTCTTCTCTTTTTTTTTAAGGGACCCTTGAGAATAAATCCTAAGAAGTACCATGAAGCCTTCATTCCATCTCCAGTAAGTGTAATTTTATAATGCTTTAAAGTTCATAAGTAAAGGTGCATTAAGGTAGGAGTTATGCTGTGCACAAAAGGTCACTCAGAGGTGAGTGAGTTGGAATACATTACCATGATCTGGATTTTCTTTTAAATCAAATATTCCCAAACAAACCCTGCTTTTTTCATACCTCAGAGAGCTACTTACTTAGCTTGCCCTGAAATCGGGCATATTGCTGGGTCCCACAGAAGCCAGCTGAAGTCAGGTTTGAAGACCACCAGACAGAGTAATGAAAACCCCTTGGTTTATGGTTGCAGTGGTTTTATACATTTTCCACTGATTTAAGTTAATCTTCCCTAAACAAATATGCACTCCATTTTCGATCCGCTGCATGAGCTAATTTGAAAAGTCATTCCAGAAATAATATGCGTGATTCCTTTTCATGTGCCCGCTTTTGCATGAACTGTTATCTTGGTTGGCTTGGAATGTGCTTTTGTCACATGGGACTGGCTTGCTCTTCTTCTCACTTCTTTCCTTATTTCGACAGAAAAGAAAGGTTCTTGCCATTTCAGGGGCTTCCAATAGGGAAAGTGACCTCACAGCTGGCTCAGCCAAGGCTTTTTATCTGGAACTGACTTGGTCAGAATGTTACTTGGTCAATGAGAGAAAGTTTCATACTGAAATGTTTTGTTGGTGTGGGGGAGAGCAGGCAGAGCCTGCCCTGGGACAGTCAAACACTGACTTCTGTTGTTGTCGCTGCTACTGGTATCACTACTGTTGGGACCTTGGTTGAAAACCTCGAAATTCATTGTGTTGTCAGTTCACATAGTTCCTTTGGGATAATATTTTGGAGCCCACTTCGTTACAGAGAGGGCTGTTACAGCAAGGTTGGAAGGAGGACAGGGATGCACAGTAGGTTAAGATTAACTTACAGGAAGGAGAACCAGACCAGCTCTCCGGTACATCAGTAGAGCAGCACTGTGTGTGTAAGTGAGAGGAATGGTGATCTTTACAGGCCTCCTAGTCAGTGTGGTAAGTGTAAACTGTTAAACATATTCTCTGAAATTGCAAAATATGAGGAGAAATCTGGCTACTTACATGAGTTTAATTGGATGTGAAGCTTTACCCCTAATCACCCCTGATGTTGGCTCTTGCCTTGTGCAGTTGATTGCTGCTCTTATGTGTGCAGGAATACATACGTTAAAGAAGATAACCTGAGGTTCATATCTCTGCTATCTTTCTACTTTTCTGCCCTTTGTGGACCTGAATACCTAAACCAGCCTTGTCCCTGATAGCAAGCAGAATCAACACCTGGATGAAGATAACTCTGGCTGGTGTGAACACAGTCCTCTCTTTTAGACTCACTTTAAGAATCATATAATTCTCATGACATTATTTTCCATAATGAAAGGTTTGCAGCCTTCATGTTCTTCAAGACTTGCCATCATTGCTAGATGCTGCAAGAGCTGCAGCTGTGAAAAATCACCCTTTCTTTCTTGCTGCTGGCTAGGGCACTTTACTGCTTTTTCTTCAGCTCTGATTTGGCCATGGCTTCATGGAGTTCAAAGGCAACATCTGTCTGCTTTTTAAAACCAGAAGTCCAAAGTGTTTCTTGCTGCAAGTGTGCTCTCTCTGTTTGTGTCACTGTTGCATGAAGTGTTGAGGGAAGGGAGTGGTGCCTGCTTTTCTCTTGAAACATACCCAGAAAATGCCCTTGAGCATTTAAATCATCTCTGCCTTGCATCTCATTCATCTCTACTTCCCTGCACACAGTAGTGTGATTTGAAATGGTGGCATTGTCATTGTGAAGAGTGATACTGCTGAGCATGAGTGATGGGGAGTGACTGTGGCTGTGCAGTGCAGGAAGACACTTCAGAGCAGATGAAGGCACTGCAGTTCTCCCTCATGTTAGAAAGGGATAGAGAGCACTGCTGGTGATATTCACAGTTAGCCAGAGACCCTGTGTTATCTGGAGGGAGCTGCAGAAGTCTTAAAGCTATTGCAGCCAATACATTATATGCACCCTGGGGGCAGCTGAGAATTTGCAAGTGATTGTGTTCTGTTGTGATTCAGCCATTTTTATTGCATTAGTAATCTGAAGTGCCAACTGTGCAGAGTAGCAGTTTCTAAAGGAAAAAGTGGGATGCACAACTCTTCCCTGTGTGAAATTTCACCCAACAGTCATGGGTTGGGAACTGCTTCTTTCTGGAGGCAAAAACCAAAACTCACAGCAATTTCCTAATTACAGCTTTGTTGTAGGTGTTGAAATCAACTGCTGTAAAGTAGGTGTGCATCCACATGGGGATACAACTTTAACTTGGTGTGACACATCAGACACCTTTGCAAGGATTGGGGGAAAGGATCTGTTTTGTGTTTTCTTGGACACTGGAGAGAAGGAAAAAAGTTTCTGACAAACAAATTGATGTGAATGTCAGTCTGCTTTGTGCAGCACAGAGCAGCGACAGGTACAGACAAAACCAAGCAGACACTTTCATTAAAATGCAACTTTGAACTTACCTTACTTTTACGTAATAGATTTTTATATGTGTGGTACAGTTGGGGCAGAAGAGAGAGAGTGGGCAGAAACAAGGAATATGACCATGTGTAAAAAATCTGGCTTTTTGAAAAGAACAGTTTCCAATTTGAATTATGTTGATCCAAGAAGCTTTGCAATTTTTCTGCATCTTGTCATGGGAGGCAGCTTCCACACAGCTGTTGAGCTGCTGCTGCTTTTCTTTCTAAGAGTAATTTGGTGTCTTGGAGGACAGCCTTAGTTTCACATCATGTCAGGGTTCTGCTGTTTTATTGTTTTGTATCTAAGCAGAGTAATATATTTATGTGATATTAGGGCTTAATGTTTTCAGGTTATAAAAGAAGTTTTTCTTGGAGACTGAGCACACTTGTTGTTCTGATTGGATTTACTCAAGCATATGAGACTCTCGGGAGTGTATATCTGAGAAGTGACTAAAGCTGTGATTAAGATTTTAATTCGTAGGAGGCTGTTTTTTTCATTGAAAGATAATGAAACACTAAAGAAAGTAATCCTCTTTTTTGTATGTCAAAACTATGCAAAGATATCTGTCTTTGGAAAAACTGTTGACTGCTTATGTTGCTACTAAATGCTTACATTGTTTACATGTTCATGGCACTGCAAACAGACACATAGATTTTTTTTTTATACTGAATTATAGGGAAACAGAAATGAAAGCAGTAAGAGCAGTGTCAATAATAAGGCAGAAAAAAGGACAAGGTTGGCAGACCTTTAAAAACTAGAACCTTTGTATCTTCAGGCATTTTCAGGAAACTTCATCTTTATTCACCCCATGAAGAAAATCTTCCAAACTAAATGTAGATTAGCTAAATGCCAGACAAGTCTGGGATGGGTAATCATACTGTGTACAATTAGTTGAGCTCTTGTGCAAAGAACTTAACCCAGAGTATTGAGAGATGGTGTCCTAACATGTCTGTTACATAAAAGATCTTTTGGCTTATAGTTGGCTTCTCTAGTCACCTTTTTTGGAATCTCTTCTAGCATTAGTTGTAGAGAATGTATGGTGTTAAGTCATAGAAAAAAAGAGACAGCATCCCCACAGCCTCTTTCCAGGCTACCTTCACAGACTGACCTGCTGATCCCAGAGCTGTGTGTTCCCATCTCAACAGAAGAGCAGTGGGCAGCTCTACATGAGGCACTTTGCAGAGACTGTTTTGTAAACGTGCTCTGAACAGTAGCTTGGAGTGCTCAAATTGGGCATGTGTGAAGAGTTGTGCTGCAGAAAACATTCTACCCTTTCCCAAGAGTAACTGTAGAGGAACTGAGCAGAGCTTGCAGACAATACATCTCAAGGGCTTGGCTCTGTCTTGAATAAATAGTGTGAAAGTACTGGGCTGGCACAGACAAACAAAGGAGCTTATTTGCTGAAAGATATTGCATGTTGAAGGGCATATGGTGAATCCATTTCATTTTTGTGCACAACTGCTGGATTTTTTTCTCACCAGGGTGTGTGTTTTTTTGATGACAGTGTTTTAAACCTCATGACTGTAATTTAATATGTTTTGGCCTGGCATTAATTTTTCTTCCTCTTTGACTAGGATGGGACTCGTGATATCTTTATTGATGGAGTGGTTGCTCGCAACAGAGCACTGAATGGTGACATCGTGGTAGTGAAGCTGCTTCCCAAGGAGCAATGGAAGGTCAGTTCAGTATATTTTTTCTGTGATTTGACATAAAGAACTTTTTGCTGCTTTCTTCATTAAAATTAGAGAATTTCCTACAAATTCCGATTCAGCTAATTTAGATTAGCTAAACTACAGTTTATGCTGCTGTAGGTGGACATTTTCCATTGCAGTGCTTGGACAAAGCAATACCTAAAGTGTTGAAACTTCACTCTTTCCTCAGAATGACCTTTGTCATTGTATGGAGAAGTCTGACAGCAAGACTGGTTAAAGCATGGTTGTCAGAGGTGACTGGGTATCTATTATTTTGCTGTCTTCATGCTATGGCATTACATAGCTCTGTGTAGGTGTTTGCAGTTGTTTATGTATTTGGCAAGTGCTGTTCACAATGCTTTCATAATGATCAACTCTCTCTAATTTGTGGGTCCTCAGTCCATGGAAAGCTTATCCTGTCACATCTCCAGATTTTATGGTAATACCCTTTTTTATCTCAATGAAGAATGTGTGAAGTGATTAGAGCACTGTTTTGGACAGTGTTTTTCATTTTCATGTCTGAGAATTCCACTAAGATCACACTCTCTGGGTTTTTTTTCCTTTGACAGATCAAGCTCAAAGTCCTTTCAAACATATGGATAATTTAATCATGTTTGTGGGTTTATCTTTTAACACCTCTGTACAAGGGAAGTTCTTATTCCTTTAGTTGCTGGGAGGTGTGAGCTACCTCTAGCAATTTTACCACATTTTCTACATGTAAGCACAATGAAACTATTACAAATTGTTTTCCAAACATTTTTTTTAATTCTGACAGAGAAATAAAAGACTATTGTACGCTTCTGTGACAAAAGTAATAATGAGGGTGATTCTAGCAGGGTGGGGACTGCTCTGAACTACCTTGGTCCTGGTGCTTTTTACTCATTCCAGCTGCCTTCTCTGCTTGTCTTTGTTTGAAGCTGTGATTTTAGTGTTGCAAATGCAGTAACTGCAATCTGATAATTTGCTGAACCTTGTGCCTTATCTGTTTAAGTCTAATAGTAATTGAAACGATGGTTTGAAAAATATTAGATGTTGTCTCTTCCTTCAAAATATGCATAAAATGAGTAAAAAACCAAAGTATTATTGGTTATAAGTGCAAAACTCCCTTATGCAAAGGCAATTGTAAGTGTGATCTAAGATACTACAGGTGTATCCATTTGCAAATACAGGAAGGAGGTCTGCTGAAATCTTTGTAACCTATAAAAAGCAATTTTGAGGATCAAAGCAAAAATTCTATTAAGGAGTCCAAATCAGAGTTGACTAAAGCTGTGATGGTTACTGGATGTCTAGATCACCAAATCTGTATGCATAAGTTATCTTTTGTATTAGACCATTTTCTACAGTTGGAAAAATGGAATAACTTGACCTCTTAGATGCTTTGCCAGGACCTCTCAGCACAAGGGCTTCTTTGTAAGGCTTGAAAGAGGTTGTCTGAGCTGGAAGCTTTGCAGTTTTCTACTTATATCTGGCTCTAAACAAAGATAAGCCTTTGTATCTCTCTTGTATGCTCTCATATCTTCTTGCCTTCATATGTTTAACAGTAATGTTCTTTTATGAACACAAGAGGAAAGGTTCAGAATATAATCCTGGTCCTGGGCAAATGCTGGCATAAGTAGAACTGGTGGAGAAGTGATGTCTGACTGCAAGGAGACAGTTTAGAAGAATTCATTGTTTTGCAGGATACTAATGATTCTTCCATGGCAAATTTAACCTTGCCAAATGAAGAAGCTGGAACATGCCAGACTTGTTTTTCAGCCACACAGGTGTTGCCCTATGTAGTCTCTTTTTTTTTTCACTTCTTGCCATCAGCAACTTAATCAGCAATGACATCCCTTTTTCCCCTGCTCCCTGACTCTCCTGCTATGCACTCGTGTTTGTATTAGTTTTTTGGGAAAGGTGCCACTAAGTTGCACCGAAAGATACTGCATTCTGCCAAGTAATTCATACTGATTAATGATAAACTGTCGCAACCTATTTTAGGTTTTTCCATTTGTTTAGTCTCATGCTGCTGCAAAGCTGCCACATAGGTGTCTTGAGGGTTTTCTCCTTCTCATTGTGCCTTTGGAATAAGCTGAACAACTTCAATTATTCCTTGAAAAATGTAAATCAGACGTATGGTATAACTGATGCTCCCAAAGGAGACATTACAGGCTCTGTAGATATAGGTTTGTTAGCACTGAGATGTGTGTGCTGATTGTTTTTATGGTTCACCATTCCCAGTCCATTAGTCTGTGCTCCACTGAGAACTGAGCTGGGTTTTTTGCTGGCAAACCAGCATCTTGCAAAAGATAAAGTTACTGTTAGAGCAGCCTGGCAGGTCTGTGCTGTCTGAGTTTCAAGCACCCTGGATGGCCTCTGGATGCTCTGGGGAAAGATCTTCCCATTCCTAGGGCACGATCCCTGTCATGGACCTCTTCTTGCAAAGTCACAGTGTAATGCTGCATTCCAGTAATGACAGGACTTGTCTATACCTGGAACCTTGGTTAAGTTTACGAGTCTAAGCGGAAGGAAGAGGGAAAACCTGTGACTGGCAAAACTATGGATTTTAGATAGGGAAATCTGTGCCTTTGCTCAAAGAGTTGAGAAAGTTAGAGTTATAGAATTGTTTTGGTTGAAAAAGACCTTTCAGATGATCAAGTCCAACTGTTAGGAGCTGCCATTTACCCAGTGAATCAGTCTCTGTGGGTCAGATGCCCATAGGAGAAAAACGCAGTCTGGAGGGCAGTTTTTCCAGGGTTATACTGTGTTCTGCTGAGCCTGTAATGGTGGTATCTTGCACACAGGTATAAATGCCACAGAGAAACATAAGGGGATGCTGAAATAGTCTAGATCTGTGGTTATACTTTATGTAATACCTTCTTGAGAGCGAAAGCAATATTTTCTTTCACCAGCCCGCCACTTCCTGGCTCAGTGATGGGAAATTTATCAGGCTTGAATTACTCAGCCTCATATCCTTCCCAGTGTGTACATCAAGTGCAAGCACTTGAGGATCATCCAAAGATGGTCCTCCCTGTGCTTATTCTGTCTGGTCTTAAAGCTCTGTTTGTTCATACATCTGGGAGAGCTGCTTGCTGTTCAGTGATGATCAGTTTGTCAGTTCATATTTCTATGCTTGCTATTAGTTCTTATCAAAAGCCAACAATCTCTGTGTGGCACCACTGGCCTGAGAGAGAGACTTTTTGTCCCTGAAATTTGTTACCTTACGTTCTTGAAGAAGGTGACCATCGGCTTCCTGGCAGGGTCTAGTGTCATGTCTTGCAGTGACTGCATTTGGAGGCTGTATTTCAGAAGTTCCTCTCTTGTCCTCTTGTGTTACATCTTGGGAATATTGAGGTGCTATGGTAACTTTCAAATATTTAGCTTTTGCGAAGTAAGGTATTTGACTTAGAATGTTTTTCCAGGTACTTAACCTACTCTTAGCAAATGAAGCCAGAGTATTGTTGCAGTCAGCTAGACTGTCCTTTTCTTAATTCAAGCTGTAGGGCTACCCTGCATCTGTGCCTTTATCTTCTGGAAGAATGTCATGATAAAAGATAGCCAGTGACACAGGATTTACCTCAGTACTTGTCAATTATTCTGATAAAGAAGAAAAATGGTGCTTTATTTCTTGACTGATTTTCACTACTTCAACTTCCACCCATGGGTTCTTATTATATTTTATGGAGCTATGCCTACATCAATTTCAGGAGCTTCAATTATATGGTGGCATAATTACTGGATGGCAAAAAAATGTTGATATGTTGGATGATTATAGCAATATTTCTCAGGCTCATCGAGGAGGGAAGCAGCATAGCAGTAGAAAGGATAAACCTAACCCATCTTTCCTCACAGCCTTTTTTTGCTCTTTTACCGTCTGTTTAATTGCCAGACAGAATTTGTTTAATTTCAGATATCTGATTTGGTTTTTCTTGCAAGATGTAATTTCTTTGGTGGAAGGAAATAGCATAATAAGTCATTTGATATCACTTGGGGCTTGGATTCCTGGCCCAATCTCTGGTGCTTTTAGAGTAGTAGTTTATAACGTGGAATGTTTTTCATGACAACCGTCTCACGCATTGCATGCTATGGCTGAAATTTTAGAGTCTTAGTCTGAAAATAGTACCCAGACAAGGACTTCTTGCTGCTCAAGACTGCCTGAGCAGAATTTTGGGGTCTAGCCCCGCATTGCTTGTTACAAGATGTAGGAGAGATCTCCAGTGCTGCATCTGCTTACAACAGTGGTGCAATGAAACAGTAACAACGTATGCTATAAATACATAATCTGTAATAATATAATATTATAAAAAATGTCAGATTAACCTGCCCATTTCTCAGAAATCAGTGCCTGCAGTCATATCTTTTGTTGTTTCTATTGTTTCATGAATCATTTCCTCCTCAGCTTAAAGTGCTCCTTTGCACTATTTCCAGCTGGTTCTTTTTTTGATCTTGTCAGAAGGTCACCAAGGATGTGGAACTGCTCATGTACATATAGCATGTGTGGCTGGATAATAGGATAAAATAGGTTCAGCATTTTAGTCATGAAGTGTCTGAAAGTAATTGAAACTAATTCTTTATAGTTCATGAAAGCACATGTTCTGTTCAGTGGTGAGGTGTCAGATACAATACAGCGCAGCAGGAAATTTTAGAGCTGCCTCTTTTAGAACTGTATATCAGAGATAAATATTTAAATGCTTTCTGTACAGAAGACAAACTACAATTCAATTTTCCCAGTTGTGACTGTTGGCGTGATTACAAATCAATGTAGAGAAGGAACAGTTTGATTCAAGCAGACGTCACAAGTATCACCATGTATAGTTTGAACAGAGCTACATATCTTGGCAAGTCACTGCCTTCAGCTGTTGGTGAAAACCTATGAACCATTACTTATCCAGAGGGGATGCTAGCTGTGTATTTGCCCTCATGAATAATGAGACATTTCAACCAAATTCTTCTGAGTCAGTTTCTTCTCAAAATCTCCCAACCAATGTAAGGATAACATTAACTCAGGAGGAGATGGGGTTCTTAGAGGGTTATCACAGCAATACGGTTTGACTCTAACAATCAAGAATGTTGTTTGGAAATACTACATTCATAATAATAATAAAAAAAGTTCTGGAGAAGTCATTATTGAAATACTAAGAGTTCTGGCATGCTGAAAGCAATTCAAGTGTAATTCATGACATCCAGGAGTAAAGTGGGAAGCCTAAGAAGCCAGCTAGGAAGGTGTCCAGAAAAGCAAATCTGAAAGGTTGATGAATGCTGTAAGAAGGAAGAGTAGTTGTGGGCCTTTTAAAATTTGTTTTGCTGCACACTTTACAGTGAAGGCTGTAAGCTGATGGTTGCATATGTGTGTGTACACCTCTCCCCATCTCAGAAAACCCCCAGACCACAAATTGGTGGAATCTGGAGAAGCTTCATTAAATGCTTGCTTTCTGCTTGTGTTATTCTGTGGGTGGCCACATGTTCCATGCTGTTGGTCCTGATGGACTTTACTGTGAGCTGGCATGGCCCTTTCCAGGCTTTGAAAGAGGTCTTTCCTCTTTTCCAGGAGCTGGAGTAACAATACAGTAGATTGATAGCAAAAAAGCTGAGAAAATAGGAAGTAGGTGTTTACTGGGACATGTGGCGATGAATTCGCTGTTCTTGCAGTTGTTGCTTTCACATTTTATTAGTCAAACACCACTTGCAGTGCACAACCTGACATCTTAAGAAACAGAGAGTGTCAATTGCAGGACTTGGCATTCTTCTTATTGTACATGATGGCAAAATGACTGTAATGATTGTGTGAGATTGCTGTGACCCAGTACTGTGTTCATCCCTTTCCTCCCCATGCATCTGTAAATCAAGGAGGCAGGAATACCAGTGTTTTGGATGTTGCAATCAACCTCTTACCTTCCTGAGAAGGACCTTTTCAATCAATACCTGCCTCTGTCTGTCTTATGGGAAAGTTGAAACAAGGATACCAGATAACGAAAATCACAAGACCAATACACAGAGGGTTTTGAACCATGTAAGGTCTGTTTTATTCTTCCACTCTCTGTGCTGGGTTAGAGTGATACTAGGAGGCAAATTGTTTAGTTTAGATGGTAAGGCAAACTTTTTTATTGACTGCCTGTATCCTGTCCTACCAGCACAGAATTATGTTGCAGATGTGGTTTGGCTGCACAGATGCAGAATAAGATAAAAATGTTACCCTTAGGTCAACAGTCAAGCATTAAATAATCATTCATCTTGCACATGGCCAGTTGTTATGTCCCTGGTAGAATAATGACAGATAAACCCCTCATGATCAGGGTGACTTCAGGCTGCGTGAGATACCACTAAATTTCAGTGTATGTTCCTGGAAGATCTTCATCTTGAATGGAAGGAAGTGCTCACGGGGGCATCTGATCTTACTTTAGAATAGGATCCAGGCCAACATTTAATACCTGATCTCTGTTCCTGCCTTCTTTTTTTTTTCTTGGTCAGATGAATATAATCCAGTACAGCAAATTGTTTCCTTTAACAACCAACTTTTCTTCAAGTGATTGTTTTAAACTCTGTTCTTCCAAGTCTTCTGTAAATATGCAGACATCACAGTAGATTAGTCTTAATCCAGTCTCTTATATAACCACTATCATTTCTGACTTTTCTTAGTTCTTGGTTCCTGTGGAATTACCATTTCTTAGAACTGTTCAGGTTTTGCCAGCTTGACTTACTTGATGTTATCACATGAGTATTTGGAGCCCACACCTTATTAGATAGAGTTGTGATACCTGTTGTTCTGATGGGACTGGGTTTTGGAATGTCACGTATGTTACGCTCACTCAACTTTTTATAAACTCTTTCTTGAAAGACTGTCCAGATTTTCAGTAGTCTGTGTTTGTTTCAGGTCTGTTTAATTAGAATAAGTTTAAATAACGTGTATTGATTATAAAAGTCCCATCTGGCTTAAAATTTGTGCAGTGAAGGTTATACTCTGCTTTGTGGTGTTTTGGGGCTTTTTTTTGGTTGTTTTTTTTTTCTTTAGAAAAAACTTGGTAGCTGGAAAAACAAAGAGTGACTAGGACACTGAAAAGCTGTTAATCTTTAAAGTTGCTGGGTCAGGTGGTTTTGGATCATATCCTAAGTTCTGAAGAAAAGAAGTGCTACATATCCATTTGCATGTTTGTTCCTGTTATCAGCTGGCAGAGAAACAACAATTGGCTGCAGTATTTACATGTGGTCAAAGCTCTTCAGCTTTGCTGCTTAACTTGTTCCCCTTATTTCCTTAACTCATGTTTATTTTTATTAAAGCTGTAAATCAGAGGGACAAGGAACTAGAATAGTGATTTAAGGAAATGTAGAGTTGCAGCAGCTGGATGAGTGACAGGTATTTTTCTATAACAGGTTCTTTGGGATGCATTTATAGCCACATGGTTCTGGGAGATATGGAGGATGTTTGTCATCAGGAATGGGATGCCTTAAGTTTGTTGTTGGCTCAAGGTAATTTGTAACTATCTAAGGTAGTTACCTGAAGTCTGATAGGTTTTGAATCGGTGTGCTGCTAGCCTCCAAGAGCTGGAGTGATTGTGCCTTGTCCCAGACACTGTTCCTGTGCCTTCCTCCAGACAAGTCAGAGTGCAGTCAGATTGAGGACTATCTCCTAACTCTGTGACATTATTTGCTATGGTGTGGGGGGGATTCCATTATTCTCTTTTTTTTGGAGCAATGCCCTAGCTGCTTGGCATATCACCAGAACTGGAAACAAGTCTATTATTGGTGCTCTGTCATGCAGCGGAAGGTGGATAAGGATTTAACCACAGAATCATTAAGGTTGGAGAAGACCTTGTAAGATCAAGTCCAACCATCAACCAAATACCACTATGCCAACTAAACCATGTTCTGGAGTGCCACATCATGTTTTTTGAACATCTCCTGGAGTGGTGACTCCACCGCTTCCCTGAGCACCAATATTAATGTGGATCAAAAGCAGTTTTCTTAACCTTGCTAACATAAGACTTGTTTACTACTTTTTATTGTCCTTCACACAAGTAATGTACAATATCAATGCCCTTGAACCTGTAACTGTCTTAGCATTTCTTTCTGCAACATCTTGAAGAATTGCAAGAGGTGCTTTCAATCAATTTTCTTTTTTAGGAGGTGCTGCCCAAAACATGGAAAGAAAAATTAAAATTCTTCCTGATAATGTTTTTCATCTTGCTTCTCACTACTTCAGTAGTTGTGTACTTGACAATTTCTCAGCATGTAAGTCATGATAAAACAAAGGGTGCACATTTTTGTAGGTCCTGGTTTCCATGTTTTTTTCCACAGCCTTAACTACTTTGAGATTTTTTTTGAAGTATTGGTAGTGACTCTAGGAAAATACTGCAGGACAGACTTCTGCTCTACTAGCTATGCCAAAAAAGGCAGTCACTCCTGTATGCTTGGTTGCTTTCTCACTGTTTCTATGGGTTTATTTTTGCTTTCTGTCTTCTGTCACATTAGGTAATAACTGTTTCATTAAAGTAGGTCTGTCTGTGTCTTACAGTTTTTTTAGATTTCCAGTATGGTAATGATTCATCCATCTTCAGCTGTACCATCTTCTAAGGTTGAAGTATTTCTCTTTTTTTAGCTTTATCTAAGTTCTTTTTTAAAAAGAAAGCAGTGCCAAAGCACATACTTTTAATTGAGCAGCTTTGGAAGTGTGAAAATAGAGACTTGGCATGATCTAATTAGCACTTGTGTATTTTGGTTGCAAAAAGTGACTGGCAAAGAATTCCCCAGACATTATTCAGTGTTCTGTCTGAAAAAAAAACCCTGCATAAAGGTGTATATCCTGCTTAGTTCTTGTTGGTGCTTGGAAGTCCTGACTAATGCATTTGCTAATTAGCTAGCTGACAGCTAGCTAGCTGTCCTTCTCTTCTTGTTCTCCTTGGTTTTAGCTTGTTTGCTGGAATGAGCATTTTCCACTTTTGTTTGTAAGCTCTACAGATATTGGCATTTCTTTTTCTGTTGTCTCTTTAAGTCTTGCATGGCATCCTGTTTTTCAGGTTGCTAGTGTCTGCAGGAAGTCCTAAGGTATGAGGTGGGAGGGTTATCTCAGCAGCTTCTCTTTCTTCCTGACGTAATGACTGTTCAGGGGAGTGGGGAGTTCTGGTAAAAGTCCTTAGTATAGTAGCCACTTAACTCACTTCTATGCTCTACTTGATTTTTTCCTGTAAAGTGAATTTTCCTCTGGGTTTTATCATCCCTTTTAATGTCAGATTGCTTTCCATTTTTACATTCTGTGCAGACCAGGTCTGCAGCCGTAGCCCCTTGTAGGAACTAGAGCTGTGTTGATGGTCTGGCTTAGGTTTGCACTTGTAGCTCTTCTCCCCTCAAGTAAGAGAATGAGAGGTGGTCTGGGGGCAAACATAGTCTCTAAAGGGTCCCTCAAACACAACAAGTCTGGGCAGAGCCCAGCTGCATTTGATGATGCTGCAGGATCCATGCCCTGCACAGACCAATGGCCTTGGGGATGGTTTGGTGTTCATTTCAGCACAGTCTCTTTCTAACTAAGTACCATCCCCTGACCTTCAGGCTCACAGTGTTGGCAAAGCAGCTGTGGAGCTTTGTTGAATACCTTCCCATTCAGCCATCATCTCGTAGCTGTCCCTTAAAATGTGTAACTGGCTACTGGTATTAGAGAGGCAGCGTGTGACCTCCCGGCTTATATCTTATTAGAGCCCTCCCCAGCAATACTTCACACTGACTGCACCTGGGTACCTCACCTGGCTGGGAGCAGAGCCTCCTGTAATGCAGAACTGCACAGCACTGCCACCTCTGCTGCCCCTTGGTGAGAGCAAATGGCTCACCTGCCCCCAGTTCATTTATCTAGCTGGGCAGGGATTCAAGTGCCATGGATGAGTGCTGTGTTGGCAAGGGCAAGCCATCTGGTGCTTGAGCCCACCTCTTCGGGTTAGTGTTGTACTGTATAGACGTACCCAAGGTTAATGGATGGCCATTAGTTTAATCTGATTTAGTTGGGTATCTATGCTTCATGCATAGTCAGAGCAGTGTTTTGACAGCATGGTATTACTTTATCTGCTCTTCCTGGGTTTTTTCCCCCACATTCCCCCACTTTCTCTAAAGCTGTTTATTCTTTTTTCTTCTCTGAACAGTTGTTGAACTGTGGATGTAATATGTTTATCAGCTCAGATTCCTGTCTTGGAAACTTAACTTACCTTTTTATGTAACTCTTTATCACTAATGCATGGTAATGCTTCCTGGCAGGATATGCATTGTTAAAATTCATTTGTAGGGAAAAAAAAAAAAAAAAAAAAAGGAATAGAAGCGGATGGCTCCCCTCTTGTAAGGTTCAAAAGTTTGAAAAGCAAAAAAGGAAAATGTTCTTCACAGTACCTGGCATCATTTCAATCCCACCATCCAACTTTCCCATGGGGTTACTCCTATCAGTGGCTAAGATATAATGGAGCCCAAGGACTAGGTGTGGTGGCAGCTGTCACTGTCAAGTAAAGGAAAGGCTGGGAGGGGAAGGCTGGCCTTGTCAGGGCAGTGTCTCTGTCTATACAGTAATTTCCTATGAGCTGACTGAGACCTTGGGCAGACTTTTGCTAACAAAGCCATTGCCACATGTCCAAATTGATTATTATTTTTTTTCTTTCCATTGTCTTTTTGTCACTGAAGGAGTCAGTGTTATCCAGTGGTCAATTATTCAGCTGTCCACCCTCCTGCTCCAGCAAAGCCACTTATGCAAGTCAACGATACCAGTTTCTTGGGGATAAGTAGCACATCACTGCAGCAGCCAACTTCAGTGACATGGGAATGGTCCTGGGGCCTGAGGGTTGTCTTTGAGCAATTAGTTGCTATGATCATAAATAAACTGCTAGACTGTGCTTCAGAGCTCCAGTTCCCAAGCACTGTTTTCTGTTAAGTGCTTTGTGAAAGGAAAATAATAATAATAAATAAATCTGCAGTTAAACTAATCTCCTCTAACAATGTATAACGAGTTCTGAGGACCAGTACTTGAGGGAAGGGCGTTGTACAAAATGACAGACAACAAAATATACATAAATCTTTGTGCAGGGCTTTTGTGGTATTTGGACACAGAGCTCCCAGTGCTGGCGTATCACCCTCTCTGAGTAAACACTGTGGTTTCACCAGCTAAGGATCGATTGCTTTGGAAAGCCCTAAGTATTTGTCAAATACTCATCTCTTGGGTATTTCACATCCAGATCCTTTTGTCTTCATCGACTTGCCTCAACACCTCTGTAGCTCAGAAGGATGGGCATGTTCCCTCCTACCCCTCCTCGGGGTCCGAATGCTGTGCCCTGCACCTTGTCTCAGTCTTAACTTTGTAGCTGGTGGCATAGGTTGATCCACATCCCTTGGGTGAGGTCAGGGACCAGGATGAAAGCAAACACCTCTAATGAGCAGTTCTATGCCAGTGTGTCTGTTAAAGAAAAGCTCTTCCCCTTTGCAGATGTGAGTAGATGCAGAACACAGTTCCTATGTCCTGTCTAGCAAGAAACTCAAGGAAATGCTCTTTGTTTAGACTGCCTCAACCAGTTTTACAATAAAGTGTTTTTCCAGCTGAGTCCATGGCTGCATGTACTGTTCATTACAGGATTATGATATAAAAAAGGGCAAGGTAAACCATCAACATTGTCTTTTCAAATTGCCCCAGGTGCTGCCTTATTAGTTGCTGCCACCTTTTAAAACTTTTCAAGTCTCATAGTACCAGATTAGTCAGAACAGCATCAGGATAAATATCCTCCTGCCTGTGTCACATCTCTTCAGCTCTGAAATGAAAAATAATGCGGGGTTAGCAAAGCCTCCACTCTTTCCCAAGATATACCAGGAGAAACTTCCTTGCTTTCTTTACAAGATATACATAACTTATTCATCACAGAAATAAAAAAATGTCCCCCCACCTCTGCATTATCATTGATACATGGTTGTGAAAGATTTTTTACCCAAAAGCTGTGAGATTTTTCCAGCAGTCTTCCCAGTATTCTCACTGTGCTGAAGTATGTACAGAATAAATGAACAACTTTAGAACAGGAGGGCCCAGATCATCTGTCTTTGATAAATGACAGTGACTACAGACAGACAGAGATGAGTTTTTAAAATTTTCACTGAAGAATGCTAAAATTGTGCCTTACTACATTACGCTACCAAATAGTTATACTTTATAGTGTGAAAACTATAGCTGAAATTTAGGTTAGCCAAACTTCCTGTGGTAAAAGCTCAGAGAATTTAGTACAACTCTACATTAAAGCTTGTTCTGGGCAGAAAACTGACCTTAAAAGTTTGTTTTGAAGCAAGTGTTTCATCAACAAATTTTGGTAAGTCTTTTTAGTGAATTTTCTCAAATTAAAGTAAAATTTTATGCAGCTGATGACCCCAGGATGAAAACTTGGCACGTGCTTCCTCCTTGGCTTGGAGGGGAAAAAAAGGAAAGCTCCAAAGTCCTTAGGATATGTTTAAGCTTCTAGTATTTTTTGGGGTTGCTTTGGAAAAGCTGCTCTCAATAGAAGTGAATACCTCAGGGATCAAGTAAATCATGCAAGTGCACGTGACAGTTTTGATATGATAGATGAGCACGTTAGGCCAATGATGGGGAAACTTCATTTAAGTGGTTGTTGGCACGTTAGACAGGAATGAGCCACTCCCTGTGGAGGTCAAGAGTACATTGGTATTTGTGTGGCAATTTTTGACTTTTCAAAAGGAACAAGAGTGGTTTAAATTCCCAAGTACTGCGTAATTGTATGGACTGTATTTAGCTTGCAAGGTTTCCACCTGATATGCTGGAGTCCTTATACTTAAGTTTTGTTTCATCATTAAAGAAAAATAAGGCATACTGCTTTTTATATGTGGTGGTGGGGGTATCGCATGCTTATTTCACTGTAATTCTGTTGTAATATCCCTGTTTTATATAGCTTGCTGTGAATAATTATACAGGTGAGAACACTGTCTATAATGTCACGAAAGACTGATTTGTGTATTAATTTCCTTTGACCTTTAATTTCAAAGCATCGCAGCAACTTTTGGTATTACTTTTAGGTCAGGTCTCAGTGCTTTTAGAGCTTGCTGATCTTTTTTTTATATTGTTGGTAGTTTTGAAGCTATTAAATGCTTAAGTTGCATCTTTCAGTTACAAATTCACATCTTTCTACAGTGACATTTGAAGTGGAATTTGGAGGTAGAAGCTCATAAAGTCCTGATGAGAGGATAAGAGGCATATATATATATATAATGGTGTGAGAGGTGAAACTGGTTTTCTTCCAAATTTTGAAGTATTAGCTTTAACTATTCTTAGTCTAGACTAAGAATTTGGTAAATTGAGGGTTGTATGTGACTGTGTTGGGCAAAGAAAGCATGTTGTGTTAAGAAATTATGAAAACCATTCGTATTGTAGACTTTGGGTAGAACATTTTAATTGTACTCATAGGACTGCACATAATGCAGTAAAATAACTTCTGGGATGTTTTAAGACATTTAACTTCTCAATGTGGTCGGATTAGAAAGATTATCATTTAAGAATTGAGTAACTTGCTTAGTTTTATTATGGAGACCTATTAAGATTTTACAAGGAAGCAGGTTTGAGCATGTACTTGGAGTCAGGTTTGCATTGCAGATAGCCTTTGCTCTTAGAAGCCTTTCTTGGTTGGTTTGAATATCCTCCTTAGAGGAAGGATGTCTTTGGTGACTGGCTGTGTCTGCTCATGTCAGGCAGCACAGGTGCATTATTGTGGAGCTGGAACCAGTCCCTCCCTGGAGCTGGAAGACATGGTGTGAACTGGTAAGGCAATCAATAGTCTTTGTATGTTTAACAAGACAAATCCTTCCGTTTAATTGTTTTACCTTGAACAAATGCTTATCACTGGATGTTTTTAGACTTGTATCCTTTTTAATTTGTTTTGGATCAGGGACTGTAAAAGCCATTTAATCATCTGCAAAGTGCAGCAAGAGCTTTGGAACTTCCGAGAAGGGCAGTGAAGGGGAGCTGGGGCTTCTGGGGGGTGCCAGTCCCAGCAGTGTGCTCTTGAAGCTGCTGGTGCCACCAAGCAGCATGCGGGTGTGGGGGATCTTGCAGGGTATGGAGCAAGTATTCTCTAGCTTGTTGTTAAGTGTTTCAGCAACAGTTGCAGTTCCTGCTAATTCTTCTCCCTGTGTCATTTCTTATGACTCGGGGGGCAGGAGCTATAATGTACTTTATTCAGTAATCTGGAGGTGAGAACAAGTACACTCATGTGGGAGAGTGTATGCATGCATCACTTCACATGGCTCATTTCTACCTGTACATCACCTTCTTCATATACCCTAGAATCATAGAACTGTAGAATAATTTGCATTGGAATGGACCTTTAAAGGTCATTTAGTCCGCCCTCCCTGCAATGAGCAGAAACATCTTCAAACTAGATCAGGTTGCTCAGAGCCCCATCCAACCTGACCTTGGCCTGACCTTTCAGGGGTGGGGTATCTACTACCTCTCTGGGCAACCTGTTCATTGTAAAAGATTTCTTCCTTAAGAAACCTCTCTCATCCTCCATCCCTCGATGCTAAGACCCAGCACAGTTTAAGTGGAGGTGGATGTGATAACTTTGGGTCTCATGGAGACCCAAATGGAGAAATGGGATTTGAATTTGGATTCTTTAGCAGACCAAGAACAGACTGCTGTGTGAAGTGTTTTTTCCTTCTGAGAACAGTATTATGACATAGACATAGCATGGCACATGGTAAGACAGCAGATTAGCTTAAAAGGTGAACAGACATTACAGAACAAGGTAGACAATTAGAAGAGGTATTTAGCAAAAAGGAAATGGAGGTCAGTGGCTTTTTTTGAGAGGATATTAACTTGCTTTTTGCATGAATCAACTCTACAGGCAACGTAGATGCTTTGGTTATGAATAGTCTTGGATGTGGCAGCAATCTTCTAGGAATAGAGCAGGAGCAATCAAGTTGGAAATTTTCCATGTCAAAGCCAACAAAACACTGGTTTTGCTGGTGAGAAAGCAAATGAAAGGAGTTTCCTAAAGCTGTGGGCTGCCTGGGTAGGATCTGAGAACTTGCCTGTCTTCCTTTTTTGTTTTATCAGCTCTAGATGAATGGCGATTCATTGTTAGCTGCATGGTGTGTTTCATTATTGGAGACCTGTCAGAAGAGTTGATTAATAATCCAGAGCATTTGGATTCAGTGTGATAAAACTAATCATAACAAAGTACTTCAGTGCCTAACTTGAAGCTGTGAAGAAAGTCCTGTTATCTTAAAAGTGTGTGTGTATATGAAAGGGCTAACTTTTTCTTTTTTTCTTGGGTTTTTTTTCTTTATTTTTTTTTTTCAATATAAACATAAGCTCAGCTGGTGAGTTGCAGAGCAGCAGTACTGTTTCCAGAGGCAGCTTTCCAAACCTCCCTGCCACAAATTGGAATTGAGATTTAGTCCTGTCACTTGTGGAGTTTCAAATGTAGACTTCTCAAGACCTGTGAAGTTACATGACAGAAGTTTTTTATAGGAACAGCTTAATTAAATGATACATAAATAATAGTAATGAACACACATTTGCTTTCTTCTTAGTTTTCTGGAAAGGCCTACTTTTCTCTGGGTGCAAATTTGCCTTTGTTGCTTAAACAATTTACCGTTAGCACATCTACTGTATTACAGTTTAGCTTTGTGTTACTGATACTATAGTAGTATCTGTTTCCAGGTAGGGAAAACTGTTAAATGTCATCCTCTACTGACTTTTACATAGAGGGGAAGATTGAGTGAATGAAGATTGCTTTGAGTTCAGCAGATCTGTGTGAAGCAGCTTTGGATGTACTGGGTTTGTTTAATGAGTGTATTGGAAGAGCAGTGTAGTTTCTGTACGCAATGCACTGCAAGGGAGAGTTGCTCCCTTCCTTTCCTTTCTGGTAAAAGGCCTAGCAATCTGTAATTTTTAGTAATGAGTGTTTGCAGGCAGCGCAGTCCAGACTTTGCATTTGAGCTGGCTACCTTGTGAAGCTTTGATTTGATTTCCTTGTTCTGTAATTTCCAGTGTTGAAGTGAGAGTTCTTGTTGGATGACTAACACATTTCAGCACTGGTTAAGGCACTTTTGGAGACCCAGTGTTCTTCATATATTAAATATTTTATTAATGACATAAGCAGGTGTCAAGGATAGTTCATAGTCACATGTTTTTGAGCTGTGCTTCTGAATTTTGCCATTCTCAGATTCATTTTGCAAGACTGTTGAATGGGGTTAACACATGACACCATGGTGTTTCCCCATGTGGCCTGTTAGCTCAGTATCTTGTAATGCAACCAAGTGGATATTTTTTCTGGTATTGCTGCTTTTCATTAATGTGTTTACTGCATATTTGTTAAGAGAATTAGAAATGTGTTCAGGAAGAGGAATATATTGCTACAGGTGGACACTGATTCTTTCTGTTTCAGGTACAGTTCTTCCAGGCAATGTCACAGGTAGTTCCTCACCACTTTTGCATAGCATCTAAGCTGGACAGATATAGTAGTGAGCTTCATCAGACTAAGCCAAGAGAGAAAATTGGAAAAACTTAATATGGATCAGTATATGAATAATTTCTGGGAATGGTCAAGCTATTAGGATTTTAAAGTGTGATTCAAAGATTTGCCAAGTCAGCCTGTGATGACCACTAGAAGAGCCTGCCCACTAGAAGAGAAGGAATGAGTTGTAAAGTAATTCAAGACTTTCTAAAAAAACCCTCTTGCACAATCAGATTTTAATGATCAAGCTGATATCTTTATGCTGCCATCATCAGCACTTAAATCCCTTAGTATTTTTTGTTTGCACCTGTTTTACTGGTCTCATAACTGGCCATTTTCACAGTGGAATTTGGTTGTGAGACCAGCTTTTCTTTTTTTTGATGGGATACAAACTACCTATGGCAATAATGTTTCTGTACTTGTGATTATGTGTCAATATTTCCATTATAAATTTTTTTAAAGGAGCTAAAAATTCAGTTGTAAAATTTTTTTATTGGCAGAAAACCTGTATACAAAATCTCAGCTTGAATAAAGCTTTTTAATGAATTTTGGGAGAGGCAAAGGAAATCTGGACTGCTTTGTAAGCTGAGCTTACAGAGTAGAAATATACATTGAAATCTCATGTTAATGGTTACCCAGGTTGCAGGGAAAGTAGTACAACAGAAATCCTCCTATGTTAGCCCCTTGCACTGCATTAAATTTTAAATTGAATTGTAACAATTGAGCTTAACTTTTGATTTATTATGTGGAGAAGTTTTTGATAAACAGCATTCATTGCCAGGCAGGAAAAACAGGCCAGAGGGTACCTGGCATCAAGAAGCAGGAACTCTGTGGTGTCCAGTCCTTCCCAGTCCTCACTGCAGGAAGGGGCTTTCCAAATTGCTGGTTGCAAAGGTGAGCTATACCTTGTTTATGGTAATAATAAATGTTAGTCTGAAGAAGTAAAAATATGACATTCCTATTTGCTACATTTTTCAGTGCAGTAGGAGATGCTCTTAGACCATGTTTAATCAATGTATATTTTCACTTGATTAAATCAACCTGAATATTGACGTCATGAAAATAAGCTGAGAAGTGTGGTGGAGGATGGTGATGCATTTTACTCTTCTAATAAACACTGCTGTGAAATTTAATGAAGCATACCATGTTGCTAAAGGTAAATGCAAGCAAACTCAGCTATACACATTTTGCTTAGGGTGCTTGCTTTTTAATAAGATTCGTCACTAAGTAATGTGAGCAGATCCATGTGACGCAAATGCCAGCGGTTGTTTCCCTGCCACCATTTCAAGAGGAAACCTGGTGGTCCTGATTGTTTTCACTGGATGGAGAGAAAACACTGCAGCAATACATGTCCTCAGCAAAATGCTGAGCATCACCCATCTGTTTCAAGAAATGTTTTTACTGTACCTTGAGCCCCTAGTTGTAAATGCAAACTCAAGTGGGTTTATTTGAATTTCCATTAAGATGGGCTTCTTTCTTTTCAAAGGTAATCTGTGTGTAACCTTCTTGTTCTCATTTATTCCCTCCTATTAATAAGTTTTGTCTTTAATAAAAACTTCCTAAAAATTCTGTTGAGCATTAATACTGTTGTATAGCTTTTGGTGCAGCACTCAGAATGGTGTGTCTCTGATTCTGACTGGGACAACTGAACACAGCTAGAAAACAGCCTTGGAAAGGATGCATTTTGTCAGAGATAATGGTGTGTAGAACCTGTTTTTGCCTTGCCTTTCAGCAGGAAAGGACAGACAAAAATTCCCTGGAGACAGGCCTGTTATCATGCTCTTATGCTCTTCTTTCTAAAATGTCTTCTGTTGTGGCAGGTTTGTGATTAACTTATAGAAATATTAGTTCTTTGGTACTGTTGGTATTACGTGTATCTGGGTGAAGCTACGTCACAAGAAAAAGTCACAACAGAAAGGTAATTATGGAGAGCTCCATGGTGAACTAGTTTTGCTGCTGGAGGTGAGTGCAGTGAGGAAGTTTTATTAAACTTGAGTTTTATGTTATTATAATAGACAATTACCTATATATTTCAGAATCACTAGTTGAAATTCAGTTTTTACATGTTTTGACCAAGGTATGAACTAATTTTGGATAGGCATGGATGAACAAATTGCCGAAAATCCCTGTTAGTAAGTGTCTGAAACTTCTGAAGAGATAGCTGTGCTGTGGTTAAAATCTAAAGTCATTCTTCGCTTCTGTTTTGCTGCTCTAATGATATTCCCAAGGTGCAATATAACTGAATGATGTCTCCGGTCATCTTTAAATAGGAATTCAATAATTGCTGTTTTTACCAACAAGCCTGTTAGCTTTGCACGTGGAGATTTTTCCCAATGACAAAAAAAGAAGTGGTGCTTCGTTTTTGGAACTGTGGGACATTTGTTTGTGCCCTGTCTTAATTTCAACCAGCAGCTGTAAATAAGTTAATGCTGCCCATCAGTTATGTGAGGTCTTGACTGTGAAAGTCTGATCTTCAGTTGTGGAACCCTGAACATGTTCTGTGGGGTTAAGCCTTAGGCCCTGTGTGGGAAGAAGGGAGACAGAAAGAAAGAGAGAATAGTTCAAAAAAAGCCAACTGGTGTGGTAGTGTTTCTGATAAGCCCCAGGAGTCAAATAACGTTTTCAACATAGGTAATGTATTTGAAAAACAGTAATCCTCACAACTGCATGTATCCTCAAATATCCTCATTTTCTGAGCAGAGAAATACTCCCCTTTCTGCTGGGTCACTTGCCTCCCCCAGCTGTCTTAATTTTTGTTTGACGTGCTCTTGCTTTGATACCCACGAAACAAAACAGCTCAAGAAATTTAATTAGTGAAAACTGTCAGGTATTTGTGTGTGTGGCTTTACAACCACTGCTTTGCTATTTGCAGCCTTCTTTTCACACTCCTACTCTCTCTCTCTAGGGGTGTGAAATTCAGCTGTCATGTCTTCAGGACAGAATAGGCAGCAGTGTCAAGTAGTGTAAACTGGGCAAGATGGTTTGAATGACTTACTGAAAGTCCTGAGTGATTGAAAGCAGGATTCTTTTCTTTATGCACTTTGTAAGAAACCTGTTGAAAGGTCCTAGATAGCTATGGAAGTCTGGGTTTCCTGCCCGTAACAGTGATTTAATATAAAGGCACTCACCTGCACTTTCCAACTGGGCACTCAAGGACCTCTCTGTGCATTTGAGCAAAGTGATCTCTAAGTCAGGATGCCCAAGTAAATGGATTTGTATCAGGTTTAGATGACAGGTCTAAAATCCCAGTGTGTATCGTTGCAGGAATCCTTGAGCAAGATGTGCTGCCGTCGTCTCCCTCCTCTCCTCCACAGGCACATAGTACTTTGTTGCAGTGAGATACTGGCCAGAGTCAGAATTTGCTGATACTAAGTGTGAAGGAGTACATTTGTCTCACAGCATGTCTTCTCTTCAGAAAGCTCTGAACAGTAGGGAAGTTGTTATCTTTTATCCCTAGTGAAGCATCTGATTTCCCCCCTCCCACCACCACTTTCTTGCAGCAGGGATTACCTCGTTCAGTTCCATTCCCCTGTGGGTGTTCCTTTTCAGCTGTTCTGCCACAGCTTCCCCTGAGCAGTCTTTTCAGTGCCTGTCCCTGGGTGATGGGGAAGGTACCGAATTCACAGTTGTCAGGGTGTTTATGTTGGGAAGTGGCAACAGTGCAGCATCCCAAAATACATTTAACCTAATGGTCAGCTAGTGTCTCAACCCATTTCTTAGAGGATGGAGCTGCTTGTAGTGAGAAACCACTCTGGCAGTTTATACTTGCTCGCTCCTGTATAGAAAATGTAGTGTTAAAGAGAGCATCCAGTCTTCTGCTGCTAAAGGTCTCCAAGTCCTCTGGGATGCATGTCCAGCACCTGTAATATAATTCCTTTACCTTCACACCAAAACATGAGTATCTGCAAAGGAAGCCCTGGCTGTTTGTGTGGTTTACTTGAGTAGTATCACGCTGTCATTGGAGGAAGCTGTTGTTCTTGATTGGAGCCATATTTTGGTACAACTGTAATCTGATCTAGGAATTAATGTGAGTGCTGGTTTCCCTAGTGTGACAGGATAGATACTAAAGAAGTAAGATCTAATTTGGTCAAGCTTAATTTTTGGGATTGAGACAGGGATCATGGGATGCACTCAGCCCATTGCAGATGCATTTTGCTTTTAGTGTCCTCAAAGGAGCAGTTGATCATAATATAAGTGCAGGGTTGTTCCTGCAGAAAACAAAATGAAATAAAGATTAGGGCAGCCTGGCTGTTGACTGTACAGGACTGCCCTGAGGGATGACTGGAAAGACTAAGGAGCTAAGAACTATTTGAAGCACTCCTAGAGAGGGAGTCTTGGTGACACTTCAGCAATGACTTTTTAAGGTTCCTGATGCTCTTCTCTTGTTGCCTGAATAATAAGCAGACCTGGGCTGATGGAACACACTGGTCAAAGGAAGTTCCCACTGGAGCATATATGCTCTGAAAACTTCCATAATTTTTTTTCTGTAATATGACAGTTTCCAATTATGAGTTTTCATATTAAGAGGCTTATTGGCAACCAGTAATGCAAGTTAACTGTGGAAATTTCTATTGCTTTTCTTGGCCCCTGTGCGCTTCCTGAACAGTGTGTGCTTTGTCCCAGGTGTACCATTCTGGGCTTTGAAAGTGTGTCAAAACATGTGCAGGGAGAGACCCTTGGGAATTGGCACTCGGAGCCAGATCAAAAGGAATAAAAACAAAAAGCGAGGGGCTTAAGGCATGAGCCCCAACGTGTTAATTCTTGGTTGATTTGTTTGTTTCCTGTCTTGATTAGAGTGCTGATCACAAGTAAGAGATTTTTGTAGACCTATGGGAAATAATTTTTACACAAAGCCTCAAACCTATATAGCCTTGGGAGGTATAGGTATGCAAATAACTTGGATAGTCCTTCCAGTACTTTTCGATTGGTTTGCATTGTCAGCCCACTTTCCTCTTACGGGCACGTGCGGGTACAGGCTTGTATGGTTTATGAAATGTTGAATAAGTCTTCAAAGAGTATCACTGTTTCCAGGAAATATGTTTTTCATACATACTTGTATTGCCTTAAAAAAAAAAAAAAAAGGCATTAATGGATAATACTTTGAGTTTGTGTGAGCCAACGGTGTGGATTTGTTTGGCATTGAAGCTTTCAAATGATACACACTCAGCACAGATTCTTTTCTGATTACATGCAAGCACTGTGTAATAATTACATCTTTTAAAATATGTATTGATTAATGGTATTGTCTTGAAGTTGCAAATAATCCAAAAGCCTTTCTGCGTCTTTAGATCAGGTTGTAGCTGGCTATCTTTCTGCAGTAGTTTGCTGGAAATGCAGTGATTTCAGAGTATCATACCTTTGGAGATGTAACCTTACATTGCTCTATTCCTCTAATCCACCCCTCTTGAGTGATTTATTCTAGGGACTGTGCATCATAGGTTTTGTCTTGGCACCCTGTCCACATTACCAGAAAAAGAAGGCTGGGAGGCAGTTTTAAACAAAAATATGTTGAACCAAAAAGAAAAGAACACACACACAAAGAAAAGAAAGCCAGTTCCAGTTAGTAGAGAGGGTTTTGCTGCCAGTATGGATGGGGCATAATTTGATTTAAATGACTTTTGAAAAACAGTTCTCAAAATTGTTCCATGCATTTTCTTCCTGGCTACTGTTGAAAATATGGAGCCGAATATTTTCTGTGATGTTTCAAACCAATATGTTCTGGCAACCTCATAGCTGGGCCCTGTGCATTACACTCTTGTTTCCAGTTCACTGTGGCCTGGAGTGCAATACACAGCTCATGAGATGCACCAAAGTGGGAGGTCTTGTGAGGAGCAGGCAATACAAAGACCCAAGGCACAAGGAACATTTCACTGGGGTCCAGCAGGGAGGCTGCCAGTTTTAAGGGCCTCTTTTATGAAAAGAATTTACTTGTGGAGGAAGTATGTGTGCCTCATCAGATTTTGTGAGTGTGTAGGAGACAGTTAATTCCTGGATGTTGTTAAAGGCTGGATGCTGTACTAGATCTTTTGCACTTCCCTGGGGTCCAACTTTTCTGATGAGGGAGATTTGCTTTACCGATGGACTATGGCTAAATATTCATCACTGTTTCAAGTGTGACAGCATACAGCTGCATAAAAGAGCAGCATGTTGGTTGGGAATCTGGGGCACGAGCTGTATCACTTCTGCTCCAGGAACTCCTTCCTCTGCTGTGGCGAATGTGTGTGGTAAGGTCAGTGCAATAGCAATAAGTACTCTGAAAACAGAGGCTGCTTTTTTAGCACCAAATCAAATCCCAAGAGTGGCAGCAGGAATGGAAAGTGTGGAACAAGTTTGTTGATCTGCCTGTAATTCACAGCACTTTGTGGTGCTTTTGGGAGTCCTTACCAGGTTGACCTGTCTGCAAAGGAGATAGTACAGTGTTCGCTGCAGGTGGGCTTGGGGATGCTACCTTTCTGCAGGTCTCCTTGGTATGTCTAAGTATCACAGAGCAGCTCTGAAGTGTGAATCTCCTCAAAGCAGAGAGATCTCTCTCGGATGTATTCCCAAGTAATCCCTGGGAAAAGCTGTCCAGACCTCCCAGGGGCCTATTATAAGCCTTTACCAGCTCTACTTGCAAAGCACTTTGGAGTAAGGGGTCCACTTTTAGTTCAAATAATTCCTTTGGCTGGCTACACGGTGACTTCTTTTTGGAGTGGTATGATCCATGCCACTCGTGCCATGGCGTGTGTCTTACCTGAACTGAGCAGGGAACAGCTGCTACTGACACCTTTTCCTTCCCCTGCTTCTTAGCAGCTGTTAGAATGTACAAAAGGCAGGAGCATACAGATGGAGCTGTTTAATTTATCCCGTTAGGATAACCAGATGAAATTAACCTGGGGGAAAGTGGTCCTGATCCAGACTTGAGAGAGTTTGAGCCAGACTTGAGAGAGATGGGCCCAGGGAGACTGCAGAGAAGTGGCAGAAAGGGGTTGAAGGCATGAGCAGACTTGGGGAGAGATGGGGCAGAGCCAACTGTCTCCTGCTCAGTGGTAATGAAGTGGTGATAAACATATTTGGAAGCAGACTGTAGGTGTGGGACAAGGGCCAGGGCAACTTGAGTAGGGAGCTTTCAGTGGCAAATGGTAGGTCAGAGGCTAGATAGAGGGAGTGGAGATATGTGGTTAGGAAACAGTTCTTGTTTTGATTCAGAAAGGAATTCAGAAAGGATTCAGAAAGGTCAGTTGAGAATTTTTCATATTGATCCTTTTCCACCTGTTATTCTGGTTATTTGTCCAAGGTGGAAGGAGAAGGACTTGAACTGGACTTGGAGAGGACACTGTAACCTGTGATGTTTTGGTACAGCCTGAAGCACAGAGACATCAATGTTCAGGAATTAGGTTTATTGATGTAAGCAGGACAAAGCAGTGAGAAAAAGTGGCTGTTTAGAGATACACTTGTGCTTTTTTTCCCAGCTGCTAATAGTTACTTGTGCAGCTGGTCAAGTAACCTGTCTGGACTAAATCTGGACACTCAGCCTGATTGCTTGAATTAACTTTGCAGTAAAAACTCACGTGTAGGTTAGTCTGGGCAGAGGGAATGCAGGATGCTGGTGAGAGTAGGAGAGATGGCTTTGAGTATTCAGGAGGTTTGATAGGCATATGACAGATCTGTCTCTATATTTTGTTTTGAAAACACATGTATTGGATTTCATTTGTTTCACTCCCACCTTTCAACTACTCTGTGGGAGTGAATAAGAGAAGAGCTCTGAAAGTCACTGTTTCCAAAAGCCTTTGAGTATTTGGATCATTTACCGCTCTGAATCCACAAGGAGGATGGCTTTGTAGTGACTGCTGTGACAAAAAAATGTGTGTGACATCTGGGGACAACAGAACCCACCGAGGAAGAGCAAAGTAGCCTTTTTCTAATCATGAGGGAGAGATTTTAATTTGGATGTTTGTATGATTATTGCATCCAATTTGATGCCTAGAATGTAAGCTATTATGTGCTGTCTAATGTAAAATAGCTGTCTTCTGGGCTGTTAACAAGTATTTCTAGTGATTTAGAGTTAAAAGATTGTTGAAAAAAAATACCCAACCCCAAACCACAATAAAAAACCCCACAATCTAACCTTATTTTAAAAGTAGTGCCAAAACTGCTCCTACTGAGACTACTTATCTTAACTAAATTGTCATCTGTGCCGGAGCTGTTTGTTGTATGTGTGATTATAAAGGGAATGAAGCAGGATTGTGTTTTTTCTCTTATTGGAAGTACTATCCTTTCTTTATCCAAGAAGGAACCAGAGTGAGCCAGCCTTTGTTTGGTTGCTCTTTTCAGAAAAGCAAAGCTTTCCCTTGCAGTATTTATGGTAGCTTGGCTCTAGCATGTATGTATGAGCAGTGACAGCATCCTCATGTTAGCCAGGCTCTGTTCCTGCTCCCTCGTGAGTGAACATTAGAACTGGCTTTTAAGTGAAGCCTGTTTAATATGGGAAAAGCTGGGAGACTAATAGGTGCAGGTGTTCACAGTATTGGTATAAAATGCGGTGTTTGTATTAGTGTTGTGGTAGCAACGGTTTTTTTAACAGTGAGATGGCAATTTGGTCCAAAGCCCCTGTTTTCATCTGTCTTCCTTTTGAAATAATGGCTTTGAACCTGTTTCTGTGTCTCTGACTTGTTGATTCACTGAGGCTCAGCTGCAGAGGTGACCAATGACTCTGACCTAAACTCTATCTTCTTATCCAGTATTGAACATAATAACATGTCTGTAGCTAAAGCAAATCTGGTGTTTGACCAAAATATTTTTTTTCAGAGAAAGGCAACTTATCTCAGTTCGCAAACCTCAGAAGGCTGGCCTGGGGCTGAAGACCTTATTTCCCTTATAGCTGTTCCCATATTTAGTCCTGCCTTTTTAATGTGAGCTCCCTGCCTACTATGAATGTCTTCAGCTTCCATTTGCTGCTGAAACTACTGCACTTTTCTGTAGCATTGTGAGGAACCTCTGTGCGTTGTTTTTCAGCCCTAGTGAAGAAAATTAGCATTAATGGCTTGTCACCTCTAAAATCTTTTGAATAAGTTACACATTTTGGGTTTGATTACTCATTATGAGGCATTTTGCTGGATTTTGACTGAACTTATAGAGAAGAGGTGCTGTGCTGTGTCATCTCCATTCTTGCCTAATATCCTTATTACAATATTCTTTTTAATACCAGCATTATGAGTGAGGTGAAGAATTCAATTTTTATTGAATCTGTGTCCAAAACAGCTGTGGTGAAGATGATCCTGCTTCCTTACTTACAAGATGCTTTGTGCAGAGACCTCCTTCACTGAAACTTCTTTTGAAAACGGTGACCCTGTGTGAAAAGTTTTTAGCTGTGCAAGGTACATCTGGCCAACTGTGTCTAGTCCAACAGTCATCTGTCTCTTCTTCAGAACTGTGAGGGTTCATGGATTGCTTTTAAGGGTCAGAGATGAATGAGTAAGACATATTACTGTCACACTTAAACACTCTGGGGGCTTGGTGTTACTGGAAAAAGTCTGGGGGCTAATAGCTCATGATTGAAAAGCATTGTCTGGTTCAGTAGTTTGAGATTATAGATGAATGTATGGGTTGCTAACTCTTGCTGTTGAGGAGGCAGCAATGAAAAACCCATGCCTTATCTGAGAGTTAACAGATTTGTCCATGTGTGGATGTGAGGCTTAGGTGAGAAGTCTGTGAAAAGGTTGGCACTAACAGGTCAGATATGAGATTGCTTCTGGCAGAGAAAGCAGTTTCTCCTGCAACTCAGGAGGAAACCCTTGTGCTTTCAGATGTGCGGATTCCTCGTTAGTTTTCTGTTGGAACAAACTCCTCCTGGGTAAGGACAATTGTTTATTTGATGGCTACTTCAAGACTGGGCTAGATGCAGTGAGGGTAATCACTGCTGTTCAGATGGTACCTATCTACGCAAGGATGTTCTTTTCTGCTAGCTGTATTTTATTGTATTTGTGGTTGAAATTTGGATTTTCATTCCAAAGCTTTGACTTTACTAACCAGTCACTGCGAGACAGAAATGTAATGCTTGTTCAGTGGTAGATGTTTGTTTAAAGTTGTGAGAAAACTTTAGCTACTATCTTAAGGACAAGACAGACAAATAATTGATTTAATCAAAATGCTTATTACATGTATTTTTAAATTATTATTGAAGAGCACATGAAAATAATGCAACCATAAGGTTGACATTTGAGTTCCCAGGTCAGGAAATTAAGGTCATTTAAGAGGCTTTAACCATGAATCCTGGCATGTTTCAGTGGTAGTAGGGTCATACATTTCATGCATATTCAGCAAGGGGGAATCCCCTCCTGGGACTGTTCAGAGTCAGCTGCATTGGCAGAGAGCAGTGCTTTGTACTGCACACATGACTACATGATCGACTTAGCCAATTGTGTGTTTGATTTATTCTGCATCTCTGATAAGTACAGATATGTTCTAGCTGCATGCATTATGTCATGTACAAGCTCCAATAGCATAATAAGAAAGAGGAGAGTGCAATATTATCAGTTTCTTGTTTCCGAGGTGCTGCATGTAAGAAATGCTTGTTCTGTCATGGTCAAATTTGCTGCTCTCATATACAGAAGGATTGTGCTCTTTGAGATCTGTGTGATGAGCTCATGTTGGCCAGCAGCTCTGATCATTTTAAATGGAGTAATTGTATCCACTGAGTTCCTGATTTTGTAAAATCTTATGCAGCTTTCCAGTCTTGTGATGTACAGCTTCCCTGAATTTTTAGTGTGATGTAAGAAATCTTGGGTGAAATTCCCTGCTCTGTTATGTATGAAGTCAGCCTAAATGATGTTTTGGCCTTAAAAAGAAAACAAATCCTATCACTCATGCTTGCCAGCATCTGGACATTTTGCTGCTGTATTCTGTGTGGAGGTTGTGATTTTGTGGACTCTGGAAAACTTTACTTAAAATCCATTTGCAAATCCCTAAGGAAATGTGTGACCGGGAGCTTAGGTAGTCACAGCTGGAGTATCATGCTAGCTAGCGACAGCAGTGAGTATCCTCTAGCTTGAGGGAAGCACAGTAAATTTAGCATACAAAATTTAAAAAGAAATCTGTGTCTGCAGGCTTCTTTAATGCAACATAAGCCCTTCAAGCATAAACTTTTCAGTGCTGCATCGTTAAAGAAGCACTTCCTATAATTCAAATACATTTGATGTTGTTTGCTGCATTATGTATAGAAAGCTTTGTAATTTAGCACCTGAAACACATCTCACACTCTGCAAAGAATGTCTTGGAGAGAAAGAAATTCAGGCAAAATATGAAGGGGTTGAAGAAAATGAACTCCTGCTGCAGTTGCACACTTGCACACATCTGGTGCAATTCAAATTTAAGAGCTGGATACATCCACATCTGACTGTGATAGGGTCCAAACATTAATGTTGACACTGGTTTTCTTTTTGGATAGGTACACTGGCAGTCACTAGCATGTGGAGCCTTGTCAGCTCTCTAATCTAATAGACTGTTCTTGCCCAGACCATTGTGTGTCAGTATTTTATGTACCAAATGTAGCCAGGTTTAATAATCAGCCATTTTCTTACCTTCTGCCAAGCCTTTTCCCTTTCTGTCACAATTCAGTGTTTGAGTAAAAATTTGCTATGGTAACAAATTATATACATATTAAAAATGAAAATAAAGATGGAAAGTAGAGTCACAAAAGGTAACAAGAGTTCAAAGTAATGTCATCTGAGATTTTTTTTTTTAAGACTTGTATTCAACCCCTTAAAAATTTATTTTATTTCTGTTACATATTGTGAAAAGATTAGGAAGAAATGGGTACTACTTGAAAGCATGACTCTAGATTTTTGTATGTAAAATTGTGAGAGTCTTCTCTATACAGATCTGATTTAATCTATTTGTTTTTTAGTTACTAAAGAATTCTTTTAGCTTTTTGGAGTGTGTTTTTCTTGCTTGGAATGTTTGTCTTCAGCTAGGACCTGTTGTTGAGGCTATTTATACCTATTTCTAGTGACTACATCTATTATTTGAAGTATGTTACCAGAAAGGCTGGGGTTTTTTCAATTGCACTTTTTAAAGTGTCCTTCACTTGCCTTCCTGGTGGCATGAGTTGCTACTGTCATGTACTGGGTTAGTAATGCTGAGTACTGGGGACTTGGAGGAGCATCTCCAAGTGAGTTTACCTGCCTAGCAAACACCAGCACCGTCTGGAATGGAGTGGTGGTGGCCATGAGGGCATTGGAATGGGGTTACCCGGTTTCTTTGTGATTTTAATGTTCAATAGGTTGTTTCTTATTCCATTTGTTTGAGTCTTGTGCTGAAGTACCACAGCTTGAGTGAAACATTAAAACCTGGATCTGGGTTCCAGGGCCAAGTAGGTGCTTGTGTGAAGGATGCTATTGAAAGCAAAATGTATTAATGATTTTGATCATTATATTCCAAGATGGAGCAGTTTATGCCTTTGTCACATGTAATGAAGGATAACATCCAGGTTTGGTGTCTTTATTTTGTTTTGACATGATTACACACATGCTCCTCCCCCTGTGCAATTGCTACACTAAAGTGTGGACAAATCTGCATTATCAGTTAGTTAATGCTTAAGTAATTTGTACCTTAATTGAGTTCATTCCTGTTGGTAATTTAATTAGGAGATTTGTATAAGTAACAGCAATAATTGAGTGCCTCTCACAAAAAGACTGGAGCATAAATATAGATGTAAAGCCTAGTGCCTTATCAAGCTGCCATGGTCCAGTTCCTCTGCAGGTTTCCAGGCTCAGTGTTCTCGTCAGTACTTTTTCAGTCTGTCCCTAATTGTATGCTGGGGAGCTCTTCTGGAGATGGGCTTTGACATGATCCCAGCATTCACTGGAACAGCTTGAATTTTGGGACTTCCTGGGATGATTAGTGTATCTCTGTTAACAGTGGTCTAAGCAACTCATTAAATTGTAGTGTATCCTCCCTCCCTCTCTGTGCTTACTCCCAGCTTCTGGAGGGCTGATTAGGGGCTTGGCAGGAACTGTGTGGTTATGCTCTAGATACGTTTTGGATACATTATTGTCACAGTTGAGGTACTGCAAAAGGCATGCCATTCCCATCTTTATCCTAGTGAGATACCGCTTTCGATTGTGGCTAATTACCCAGCAATTGCAGTGTGCCACCAGCCACCCACAATTCATTGTCAGCTCCTTGGGGATGCAGATGAAAAAGGAAAGATAATGTTTTCTTTCTTCAGTCCAGTGATTTAGCTTGCATCTTTTTTTTAAATCCCCTTCTCCTCCAGGTAATAAAGCCAGATGGTAGTGACAAAGAAACAGAAGCCACGCATGAATCAGATGTCCCTGAGGATATGTTGGGGACTTGCATTCCTCAAGAGACAGCGAAAGGCGATGATAAAAGTCCAGATGTCATTATAGAAGCTCAGTTTGATGATAATGATGCAGAGCATGGACAAGACCACTTGCAAGATACGTTGACTGATGATATTAAGAAACTTTCCCTGGATACCAGTGAAAAGGGTGAGTAGATCAGATTGTTGATTTAAACCTTTATTTGAGTAAACTGTTGAAGTATTACTTTGTTACCTTGCTTTGCTGCAAGACATAAAATGTAGGCATAAAAGCTTAATGCCTTATCACTTTTATCTCTCTCTGCTTAACTGCCTTCATAGTTTTGAATGGATATTAAGGACTAGGTTTTATGCAGTTTTGGTCGATGTGAAGTAAATCTGTGAAACAGAAGTCACACCTTTAGATCTGCAGTTCTCAGGGCTATCTGTGGGGACTGCTGGTCGCTGTTTAATTCAAGATGCTACTCTAGCAGTTTCCTTCATTGCAGCTTAGATGGCCAATCTGTGTTTCTCAGTTTGGAATAAGAATGTATTTCCTTGGGGACAGGTGAATTTGTTGCTGTTTTCAAACAGTTGAGTTATGAGCAAGTTAAAGATTTGGTCCATTTAAAAAGAAAATTGCACTAAAACCTAAAGCCGATTATGTAATCTGTTTTGAAGGCAAACCTATTTTATTCTGAATCAAAAATCCATCCAAACCATCAAGTGTTGCTCAGGGCAAAATCAAATAGGCTCCCCTGTCCCAAGCTGTGCTTATGCTGCTCTTTGCATGTCCTTTCTAATACTAAATCCCTTCCTTAATTGCCGCATGTTGAAAGGATTCTAACAATTGTCACATTTAACACGTTGAACTTCAGCTGGTGGTGAAAAGGTTGCCAGGAAGATACTCTAGTGTGTTCCTGATGCATACCCCAGTTGTCCAGAAAAGATGGCAGTAACTTAGGACATCTCTGACAAATGGTGGTGGTGGTTGTAAAGCTGTTCTATTTAAAGCCTCATATTTTCCCGAGAGATTGGTTTTGAAGATGTACAGAGCTCTTCCTATACTGTTGGTAGACTTCCATTTTTCAAATGGGAAATAACATTTGAGTGGAAGTGTTGTAGTTTTTAGGACAAAACATTGGTTTCGGCTCATGATGAATGGAGCTGCCACCTCACATGTTTGTGGTGCAATTTCCTTCTGAGTACTTCCACTGTCTTTGAGTTACTGCTGGGTTATGTGAACCAACTTCAGTCTTGTTCCATTACTGTCCAGCATAGGGCTTGAGTTGAGAGGTCTTGTCTGCAGATGTTTTACACAGCTAGTTATTAGCTCCATCTTTTTTTACAGTCTTGGACACTGCACACTGTCAAGCTGCCACTTTGACTTGACAGTTCTAAAACTCCTAAAATGGTCTTGAGTCATAGGTCATGTCTGGTGCATCTCTGTTGCTTCTGATAGCAGTGCCAGGTTAAAATTCAGAGAAATACATTCTACTTTGACATTAGCATCTAAAATAAATATAGACTTAAGCCAGTGTTTTACTTTACATATAGGATTTCACTTTAGTATAAAGGCTTGATGGGAGTTGCTTTTCTTGGTGCATCATAGTTGCTCAAGATGCTCGACTGACTTTTGTTAAAGCTCATCAACTCATCTCTTAAAATCTGTGACATATGAGTGTTTTTTGCCATTTAATTCTGTCTTTGGAGAATATTTGTAAGGTGAATGTTAGATCAGCTTATTGTCTACACAGTTGAAATCCAGCGTACTTTTCCATGGCAGTTGCCTAAGCCAACTGTTTTCTTTTGTTTTCGAGGACTTTCCATGTTCATCCTTAACAAGCCTTGTGGCTGATGTGAATGCCAGTTAGATTTCTGCTGAGTTTGTATTTTGCTATTGCCTCTTTTAATAGTTGCTTCAGCTTCTTTGGCCATATAGCCCATATGGATTTTTCTTTTATTTTTTTCTTGCTCTGCTTTTTAATGCCCTCCTTTTTTTTTTTTTTTTTTAATATACATATAAAGTTTACGATGCTGCTTTTTCTGAAGGTGTTTTTGAGCAGCTGATGATTGCTTTGGCTCTTTTTCTGTCTTTCATGCATTTTCTCATATCATCACTTACCCAGATTTTAAGTCTTGCCTGGAAAAAGCTATAGTTATTCTAGCATCAGTGATAATTGTCATGAGAAAAGAAAGATCCTGCCAAATCCAGCCATCACAGGTGTGGCTCAAGATGTTTTTTTAAAAGGACCAAAGATACACTTTTTCGAGGTAGAACTTTGTTTTAGAGGATAGTATCTGCTGAACATCCTAAGGCCATCCACTGGCACATGGGAGGCAGAGTGCTTTGCAGGATTTGACTGTAGTGAGTAGAACCATCCTTCCCTGTATAATGTGGGCCTCTCCCAGGAAGGTTGCTGGGCTGATCCTGCCTCTTGAACCTTCCTCTCTAGCTAACAGCATATGACCATTTTATGACAAAGTATTGCTCTTTTTTTATTATTTTATGACAAAGTATTGCTTTGTGGGGTTTATTACCCAGGCTCATTACATGGTCTTAAGCACAGGAGGGAGCAGGAGAAATAATTTGTGACCAATGCAACTCTTGAATGCTTGTAATGGGTTTTCTTTTTTCCCCTCTAACGCTGGGAAGTCTGAAGCAAAGATGCCATCAAAGGTATCATACTTAATAAAATAAAATCGAGGCATTTTATCATGATTTCATACTCACTTTATATATATATATATATATATGCACAAATGCATGTGTGCACATATATGTGTATATAAAGATCCATGTGTGTGTATAAATATAAAAGGGCTGAACAAAACCAAACTAAACAAAAAACCCACCTGATTTCTGCATGTGAAAAATATCCATAGCTATTCTAATAGAATCAAAAGTGAATTTTACTGATTCTGGGGCAAAGAACCTAAAGCCATGTTGAGGTGGGGCTCAAATCTTTTTGTGCATGTACATTGCTGCCTCTCGACTGCAAGATGACTTTTGTCCTTTCTGATGGTGGAGTTACACAATATCTGTTGCTGGCTCATTTGTTCTGCTGCTGATGGTCAGAATGAACCATGAAGAATAAAAGTAGACATTTCATTCAAATAAAAGCACTCTTGGTCACGCTGGAAGTGCAGGCTGTTTTGGTATCTTTTCTACCCTGGCCTGTGTCCCAGCCCTTGTTGTGGCTCTGTTCCTCTTCAGAGCACAGTCACTCCCCCTCCATCCCTTATGACATGCTGGGGCAGAGTCTGAGGTTGGCTCTTGCTGTGAGAAGCTCTAAAGCATGAAACATTGTGTACACTGATTGTGGTCCAGTTTTGAGTGGACTGAGTTTCACTGAAGTTTTTGTATGTTGGGTTTCCTATGTGTCTGTGGGGATTAAAAACAAAGTGGTAGAAATTGGTATGCCTGGGGCTGCAGGCTGAGACTCAGACATTGGGTCTGTCTTGACTAAGTGCTGCAGTTCTGAGAGCTGTGCTTTTTGTGCTTCTCTTCCTAAGGCCCCAGAAGGGATGGGATAAGCAAGAGGGAGGTCTACGGAAGTGAAGAGACCATCAAATTCAGCCTAGTTCTCAGCTGATGTACTGTCTGAAAGTTCTTGTGCTCATAAAAGTGCATCATTCTTGCTTTCCTCAAGGATATTTAAATAAAGTTCATAAGTGGTGTCACTCTGCCAGAAGCTGTCCTGGCCAAATGAGTTTTCTCTGCTTTTCTGAACTCTTCTTGCAGAGAAGTTTGGTTAAAGATTATCTTCAGAAAAGTCTCTGATCTAGGAAATGATGAGCCATTTTCCTCTCCAACATGCTTAGCAAAGTTGCTCTCTTTATTTTTTTTTTAAACAAAGACAGTAAGAATGAGCATCCTGGAGAAGGTTTCCCAACTCCTTTACTCATGTCCATCAAACCTGCTCTGGGGTTTCTGTGCCTTGAAATGCAGACAGAGAACAAGGCAATAGCATCCTGGCACTAATCTGAACAATATTGTGTATACAGAAGATTAATTCTCTGTGGTGCTTGGTATTGACATGCAAGTCCTGAGACCTCAACTTACTCTGTGTCACTGCTATCCAGCCAATTCACCTGACAGACGACCTGACCTTTTTCAGCTCTGTGATTCTTTTTCTTAATCCTCATTCACATAGACTACTGCAACAGAGGTAATGTAACTTATTTTATCACTTAGTACTGATATAAAATACATTATTTCTGTGACTTGTCATTGCAGTAGAAGGGTTTTCCTTATACTCTATTTCAATATGTAATAAAAAAATTGAAATTTCTCCCAAGCAGAATAAGTGCAAAATGTTCTGTTCAGAATACTTTATGATGTTGTATCCCTACACAGGCTTGGGTATCACACGAGTTTTAAAAAAATGTGAGCTGTCTCAGGTTAGATATTTTAATCAGATTACCCTGATAAAGAAACATTAGCAATTGAACAGTAGCAGCTACTTGTACTCTTACAAATTGCAGCTGTGCTCATAAAAGTGCCTCAGCCTTGCTTAGCAAAAGGATATTAAAATAAAAGTTTGTAAAACTGTGTCACTGTGCCAAAAGCTATGCTTGTCAAACGAGTTTTCTCAGCTTTCAACTCTTCTCACGAGAGGTCTTACTTTACCAGATCCACAGAATATTCTGCTTCCCACAGGGCAGCTCACACAAGTCACTGAGTTGGTGGACTGGCTGCCCTGGCAGCAATCAGATTGCTGTGCTTGTTTGTTCAGGATTTCCACTTACACCTACATTCTGCAAATCGGAGTTTGAGTATGCGGATGTCCAAGGCTTGTTCACTGCTTTGTTGTAATGAATTTTGAATAGAAATTGCTCATTTACAAGCAGGGTAAACTGACAACTAACTAAGCCAACTGGAGGATTGAAATCGAAGAGCTGATGATTAATAGGTAGAGTCAACAGAATTTGGGTTGGAACTGCTGCAGAACTTGCTCCTGTCTCCTAGTTTCTTCAGCATTGGCCAAATGGACACTGGCTGATATTTTTTCAAGTCAAATGTGACTGTCGGTCTCTAGTCACCTGGGTAAAACCAGGAATTATAACCTAGAATTGCTTGGTGTCTACTTTGCTACTAACTGGAGTCTGTTATTGAGTATTTTGGAATCAACAGAAGTGGTGGCATTTGTTAACTTCATCATATGGTTGTGTGATAATGCATCAAGCCATTCCATTCTCAAGATGATGCTCTCGAATCAGTGCTTAGAAAGGTTTTTGAATCCTTTTAGCAAAGGAGAAAAATGTATTTATAATCTTGAGTTTTATCTTGTTTGCACTTATGCAGCTTCTTGTACACGTCCATGTCCTTCCTTGTGTTTGTGTGTACTTTGTATTTTTAAGCTTGTCAAGGTACCTACCTGCCTTTTGTGTCTTTCTCTGGCACCTGGAGTCCTTCTGCGGTAAGCAGTGTCTTATATTGGCATAAGCAGAGTTCAGCGAGATACTCCTATTCCTCTCTTTAGCCAAGGCTGGTAGGGAAAGGATGATGGTGACAAGATTCTGGACTGCATGCTGTCCCTCTCCTCTGCTCAGATTCCTCCTTTGAGTTTAACTGCCGTGAAATGTCTGACAAATTTGGAGCCCATCAATGTCACTGGCTGCTGGAAGGAATAAATGTTCTCTCTCCTCCTCAGAGGCTCCCACTTACTCTGAGTGCTTTTAAGGAGTCTTCGTGCTACTTTCCTAGCCTGCAGCCTTCTGGAGATGGATTGTCTCCACTGCATAGCTCTTAATATTTCTAGGCCACAGCAGAGCAAAAGCTCACCAGGAAATCATCTCAGTTACACGGCTTTTAATAGAAATCCTTGAGGTGGAACTGTCAAAATCAGATCAGTTTCACTCTGCTGAAGCTTGGAAAACCAGCAGAGAAGCTGGAGCTGTTTCAGCTGCTTGAGACAGCTCTGTATTAGCTTATCCTAAGTTCATGTTTGTGAGTCTCTGGATCTAACTCTTTTGGTTGTTGATACAACTTTTCTTAAATGAGAGCAGAGATTTCGTGAAGAAAAAAGGGTATAGCAACTTAAGAGAAGTATTCCACTGGTATTGAACAAATTGGGCTTTAGAGTTGCATTGATTAAATGCTACAGGCTGAATAAGCTCCAATTCTTCTTCTGTTGCACAGCTCAAGCCTGCAATGGAAGTTAATGTTGGGAAAGCTTCTCACGCTGTACTTTCCTAGTAAATTATCTTGACCCCCAAATGACTTCTTAAGTAAGGAAAAAAATTCAAAAAACTTACGCAGTTAGGTAACAGGAATTAGATTAAGTTCAACATGTTACCATATGTTCCTGAATTCACCTGTGGTTCTCCTTTGAGTTACAAGTTTAGGTCAAGTAAATGAGAGGGCATGATCCTGAGAATGAATGGTGGGTGTGAAGATAAACATATTAGAGTATGGTCATTGTTAGCAGCAAGGTTTCCAGGATGAATCAGATTAGGATTCATTCAGCTAACATATTTTCCATGCAATAGTAAAATTGGACACACAACGCTGTAGGAACAGAGACACACACAGGAAGGAAGAACACTAAGTAGATAGGCAAAGTACTCAATGGAAACGGTTTTGTAACATTTTAATTTTACTTGCTGTTAATATAGTAAAACTGTATTTACGTAGACTGCAACCCTATCTGATTTTTTTGAGACTTAATTCTGTTGCAATAAAGCTTCCAGCTCCCCTGTTGACTGGCAGCGTCTCAAGGATATGAGGGCTGGGAGGCCTGAGGACCAATGCTGTGGTTGTAGTACTGTTCTGTGGCTACTCTTGACAGTTACAATTTGATCTCTTGGGCTAGCTGGCAGCTTCCCAAAATGATGTGGGCTTGGAGGGTTGTAAAGAAAACTCCTGTCTCATCATTGTACCATCTCCTCCATCCTTTCTTCCTCATGTAGGTGGCTAAATATAAGCAGATGATTACATGCTTGGCTGCATTGCCTGTGTAGGGAAGCCAGCTATACTCACCTCTTCCTGTTGACTTTTCTCTGTGTTATTGCAGATGCATCTATGTCTGCTTCAGGCATCTGTTACTCTGCCTTTTCTCACTCCCTCTGAGGGTCTCCTCCCTCCCATGCATCTTCAAAAATCTTTTTGCTAAACATCTTGAGTCTCCCAGTCCCTGTCTTCAGTATATCTGGGCATGCAGGTGTGTGTATTCAGGTGTTTAGACATGAGCAGCTGTGGCAGGGTTTGTCTGCTTAAGTGAGTATTTAAAATAAACATCTCTAAGGAAGTTAGTGCTGTTCATTAGACACATGGCTCTGTGATGAGACAGCTCAGTACTGCTACATAGTTTGGAGCAGCTTTGCCTCTTACCTGCAGAGCCCTCTCGCATGGCACATGGGAGCTGTTCAGCTGATTTTGGACAGGCTGCATGTGTTAAATTGCAAAGCTGTTGGCTTAACAGTCTCATCACAGTGGACTACCCATCTGCCCTCCATCACAGGTGGAAAGCTCAGTGTGTGGCGATACAAATACTCAAAAAGTACTGCATCCTGCATGGTATTTTCCTAAACAAGACTTCTTATAGCCTGTTTAAAATACTAGTTATGGATAAGACCTGGTACCAAAGGAAACGGCACTTTCCTTCCTCCTTACCTTTTGGGTATATATATATATATATATATATACATACACATACACACATACCTTTGGGTAAATATATAAAAAGCCTTCTGATGAGATTCCTAGATATGCCCATGTAGAATAAGCCAACTAACTTTTCAAGCAGGACTTTCTGGTGGTTTTTTTCTAGCTGAAGTAGCAAACATTGAACTATTTTGTAAAATTGTTTCTTTCCATCCAAGCAGAGAGACTTTTTTTCCCAGCGAATTGTTTTTGAGATCTGAAACAGGGATATATTTTCATTTGCAAGTGGATATTGCAACTTTAATTGTATTCTTTTTGGACAGAATTGCAAATTTCCACAGTGACCAATGCAAACCTAGCGAAAATAATTTTGGATCTGTCACAAGTAATCAGAATTGTAGTCTGATGACTTTTGGTCCACTTTGGCCACCTTTTAATGTCATGGTAATTTAATTGTAAGAGGAAATTTGGGGGCCTTTAAAAAAAATAATGTTTGGCCTAGGAATGCCTGTCAGGCAAATCTAAGTGTGTATTGAAGCTGCCTAAACTGATCACTTACAGAAGAAGGCAAATACCAAATGTCCTGGATCTGCTTTGTTGGTAATAACATAACTAATTTGACTTGCTTTTTGTATCTAGTGCCTAATTCTTTTCTTTAAGTAAGACTATTACAGTTTTGGTTTGTCAGATAATTGCTGAAAGGAAAACACTGAGATTATAATGCAGTTTCACTGGATCCTAGTTGCTGAAGTGTGTTTTCACTGTAAGATAAGCTTGTGAAGTATTGCCCAAGCTAACACAGTAAATCTTTCTCAGAAAACATGTCTTTGCCCAGGGTGGAAATATTGAATGGTCATTGGATAACCACTACATTAAAGGGGTCAGAATAATTAATTTTTAGTTTGGCATAATGCAAGGAGTTTCTTCCCACCTCCTGTGCTCAGAATCCTGCTCCTCTGACAAGTTAACTTTTCCTTTAGGATTGCCTCCGTGGCTCTGCCCTGTTGTGGGACGTGTTTGTGTCTCCCAGCTCATATCTTCTAGGCCACCAGATTCTGGTGAGGTCCTGGTACCTCTCCTCTCCACCTGCCCACCCACCAAGTTCTAGTTTCACTGGAGGGAAGGGAAATGGGCAACAAAGGGCAGGGAGGGACTGTGTGAAGTTGTTTTAGGGGACAAGACTTCAGTTGAGACTGAGGTTTCTGTGCCACCTGGCTTGTGGCAGGTGTACCTGAGCATGGAAGGCTACTAGCTTCCCCTTGCCCTCTGTTCCTGCCAATGTTTATTTGTCTGACTGTCCTGTTCTTTGTCCTAGCTGTCTTCATGCTGGCACACCATAAACCCATGACTATTAACCAATGACCTGCAAATTTTAAGACAATAAAACTGGTCCTTGAGTTGGGTGTCCCCATTTATATGAGAAATTTTTTTCCCCTCATCTTGTTTGTCACCATGAAACTCTGAGTGATTTTATCCCATAGTAACTCTGGCTGTGGCACATCTGAGTCCATTTCAGTCAAAGTAAAAGAGAAAGGGGCTTGCTGCAGCTGTTGTTGCTGCTTTTAAATTTTTGTTTGTTTAAACCCCTGAATATCTATCCCTTCTCCTCTCAGGCTTGCTAGCAGGTCAGTAAAGAAAAAACAAAAAGTTGAAGTCACTTAGATTATTCTGAAAAAGGTAATCTCTGGGGGAGAGGCAAAGTCTGAAGAGCCTGCAAAGCTGGTGATAATTAGCAGCATATGAGAACTAGAGTTTGTCATTAGAGTGATAGCCCTCATTGTCAAACAACTGCTGGGGTAATGTTGCCCAAAGGCAACCCAGGCTGTCTGCAGTGGCAGGACCATCTGTGCCCATGCCCTGGTGATGCTGGTGCACAGCCATTCCCCCTGGGCCAGCTGCTGTCCCCCCACCCCGGCTTCCCTGGAGCATTGGTCCCCAGCACTGCTGGCAGCTGTGGCCTCTCCTTCCAGAGCCCAGCCCCCTTCATCCATCATGCCACCAGCAACCTCCAATGAAGGTCCCTGTGGGACAGATGGGTGTCATATGGGGGACATGAGGGTCTCTGTGTCGCTGCTGCTCTCCTTGAGGCTTTTTGGTGTGCCTGAGCGCCGGTGGCCTGCTGGAGCACAGTCTTCAGCAAAACGTTGCTTTATCTGATGTCTCCTAAGGGAAACAATGACAGCTGTGTCCCTTGAAACCTGCAGTCAGTGCAGGTTCTGCTATCTTTAAGATAGCAGAACTTCTTTTGAACACTAAGGGCCTGATTTTAGCACCTGTGCTTGAGGTGGATGTGGTTGCCATGCAAGTGGAAAAAGGCAGCCATCTTCCACAAGTCCTCCGGAGAAGAGAACACAGATGTTTCCATCCGAAAAACAGCTCAAGAAGGTGCTGGTCCAAGCCTTTTCCATGGCAAAGGTCACTTTGGATGTTTGTGGACACTAAATATATTGTCAGTGTGTCAGATACTCCCAAACTCACATATTTGAAAACTGCAAACTAGAAATTAGTTGAGAGTTGACTTAAATATCCTTGGTGTCTGATAAAGAGATCTGAGAAGGAATGGGAGCTACTTGCCATGTATAGCGGTGGTTTTCAGAATACTCTTTTCATAATCCTGATCTATACCTGAAGAGGGTCAACCTAGTGGATATGGTTTCAGTTTTAATGATAAACATAACATTTTATAACCTTGCATAACATTTAAAAAATAAATTAATGTATTTTGTGATGGAAATGTGCTACAATAACTATTGTGTCTTTCTTGTTTGATGCAGTGAAGGCTGTTGGGATTGGTGGTATATACAAAACAAAGCAAGATGATGGACCCAAGCTGAATGATCCCAGGCTCCTCCCAGATACATCTCTTCAAAGGACAGCCAAGGTAACTCCATGGAGAGTGACAAGCAAGCACATGTGCTCTCTGAAAGGCTGAAGAAGACCAGCCCTGGCCTCCCTGTAGTCTCCATCTGTTGGTTTTTGAATCTCATTGCTCATTTCAAAGAGAGTAATTTTCTGATCTGATAAAAATTGAGTGTCTTATTACTTTTACCATTTAGTCTAGCTTAAATTCCCTTTGTTTATTCCACAAAATTACTTGGCAAGATTCAGAAAAAAGATTGGATACTAATATGAATGTCAGGAGATCCAAAGTTGTCTGAATTAATTCTTGCAGACTTTGGAAAGTCTGTTAGTGCTGTTGATTTGAGTCAATCTCTGCATGTTAAAAGACCAGAAAAGGATGTTTAGGTCAGGTGTCTTCCATGTTTTGTGCTTTCCCTTGCAGTCTCTGGTTGTGGTCCCTGCTGTGTGGTGGGCTGCCCTCTGGTCTTATCCAGCGTGGCAATTCCAGTGCTCAGAATCATAGAGGTGCAGCTCCTGAAACCTTCTGGAAGGACTCTTCTGTATAAGCTTAGGAAATCGGCTATAATATTTCTGTTATCCAGTGATTTATTATGGTCTACAAAAATATAGCCTGGATGAACACCTCTCTGGAACAATTATTTAATGATATTGTAATTTATTATTCTTTTCAAAGCCATCTTGTATAAAGGTAAAATAACCCCTAACTTCAGAAAGTACAGAGAGAAGGAGAGAACTGCCAAATTCCCCACAACACATCCTTTCCTGTGGTTAGTATTGGATCCGCCAGCGGCACCGTTTCTGGACTGGCCTGTTCTGTGCTGAATGTCAAAATCACAGGCTGAGGATACAAATGAAAGATTTTACAGGAGTTGCTTGTATGTTGTGGCTTACTCCCTGCATTTGGAAGCATCTGCTTCTTGTCTGGTTTTGTTCTGTAATCAAGAAAATTGCTGTAGAGAGCTAGCACTTGGAAGACACTTAGCTCTTCTATAGCCATGAGCAAGATGGCAAGGAAAATACATTGTAAATAGGTACTCAGTTAAAAAATACACATACACATCAGCACACCCAGGGAAAATGATATAGACCTTTCAATTTTTCCAGAAATTCTGCTACGTCTCTGTGTATCCATGTTCTGTTAAAGAAAATAAGTTTCTCTGAAGTATTAACTGTAGAAAACTTTGCCCCTTCCAGGTGGTCTATATTTTGGAAAAGAAGCATTCCCGAGCAGCTACAGGTTTCATCAAGCTTCTGGCAGACAAGAACAGTGAACTCTTCAAGAGGTGTGCCATGTTTTCACCTGTGGACCACAGGGTGCCCAGGGTCTACGTGTCTTTGGCTGATTGCCCTCCGGACTTTGTGACCAGGCCTGAGGACTATTCAAATATGCTCTTCATCTGTCGCATAGTGGACTGGAAAGAAGACAGCAACTTTGCAACAGGGTATGTGGCTGCCACAAGCAGAGATGACTGAGTCAGAGTTTTTGGTTTCATTTAATTTGACAAATGCAATAGGGACAGGAATCTGTTAACAAGTTACTTGTCTTGTATCCCTGTAGTATTTGGTGGATAAGCTGTGATGAGGCTAAGGATAGCTCATTGCTGGTTAATCTCATGCCAACATAATGTTAGTTTCTTTTGGTGCTTGCTTCACACTGAAGCATTAATGAGCATATGGCCTTTGCTCCAGAAGAGCTTGCACTACATATAGGTACTTAGCCTGACCAACACAAGCGCCATGGGGTACTGACAGCCTTTGAATTTTTCCCCCCTTTGTGTAAGAATAGCACACAGTGTGTAGGTGTTTCACTTCTGCCAGAGGAAGATGATCAGTAGATGTGAGGGTGTTCCTTGGTTTTTAAGGCTTCACTGATAAAAAGTAGAGAGAAGGCACAGATTATAGTGGCTTTAAATTTTCATTGCTTCAAGGAAAGATACTAGGAATCTAGATAATATTCATTCACTCCTGAAGCAGAAGAGAAAGGTTTTGTACTCTGCTCTTTTCAGGAGGCACTGCAAAACCACTGCTGTACAGAGTTCAAATTGAATGCACTGCTGTGAAGAGGGAAATTCTAAGCCAGAGCTACTCAAATAGCCTGTGCTGGGCTGGATCTAGATTGCAAGTTTGTTTTGCCTCTCCTTGAGGAAGACTCAAGTTTTCAGCCTTTTCCCTCTTTCTTGGGGATTGTGCAGTGTGCCAAGCACCCACTCAGAGTGGCCATGCTCAGAGTGGGGCTCAATAAGGAACAGTGGACATTGGTAAATCTATTGTTATTTTCGGAAAAACTGAGTACCCCAGTTTAGCTGGTGATCCAGCTAGGTAGGTAGCTCTTAGATATGGCAGTGCTGTGGTCAAATTTTACAGGTGATGAGGATCTGGATGTAATCTGGAGCATGTGGAGTAGTGAGAGTTGGGCGTGAAGCCCAGCTTTTCTCTTCCCCTTGTAAAGTTGTTCTGATGGGGTAGCACAGCTGATGTACAATGTGTTTTGTACACAAAAAAAAAAACCCCATGTGTTTTGGGGTCCACTGCTCAAACTCCTGGTAAAGCTTGAAACTTACATAAAACTTTTTTTTTAAAGTGTAAGTATGATGGCACAGATCTATCCAGTCCTAGAACTAAAAGTGAACCAAACTGAAGTCCCCATTTCCCTGAGTTTAAGTTCATTATCAGTTGTGGCTGCTTCATGTGCCCAGAAATAGCAAGTTTCACGTGTACTCCATGAGAGCCACATGAGCCATTAAGCCAGTCAGTGTTTCCTAGCTAAACTGCAGTGCATGAACTGAAGTGGCCTCCCTTTGAGCCCCTCTTAACTAGGGGCTGGCTGTGCTGTGAACTTCACTATGACTAAGCTTCTTGTTGGCAGAGATTCTCTATGTCTTCTTTGACTCCAACAGAGAAAAGATTGGAGAGTGATTGTACTGCTTGGCTTCTTGTAATGAACAGCCCCCCTTTTCAGCAGAAATGGGGGGAAATTAGGAGAATGGGCTGATGTCTTTTTTCATTGGCTACTGTGTGTCATTAATCTGTGCTTCTGACAACAATATATATTCTCATCTGACTGTTTTGGTAGTTTCCAAGATGTAAAGGGTGTTGTCAGGAAAAAAAATGTCACAATGTACATAGCCATTTCCTCTGGGACTTGGTTGTACTTAACTAAGTGCCTTGTGGAGATGGTAGCATAAAACCTTGGTGACTTGTTTTGTTTTTAACTATAAGTACATGCTTGTTTAAACATTGAAAGACAACCTCTTAGGAGTCCCAAAAGTTTCTGTTTGCTTTTGAGTTGGTTTATAGGCTTGTTTATAAGTCCACTTGCTAGTTGTGGCCCACCTGAAGGAGAGAAAAGCAGATGATCTGCAACTCATTGTGTGGTTGGTATTTTTGAACTTCCTTCTGCACCCCTTAGTTCTACCCACAGACTTCATGATACCATTTTGGCAGCACCACTGTTGTTTGCAAGGTGTCTGGACTAAAGAGCCTGTAGGTCATCACTCTGCACCATCTAAACCTGCAGAAAATAAAACAAGGGAAAGTCCCTCCATAACTGGAAGTCATTTTCAATGGATGGCTTGGGTGTTTCCAGGGTACCCTCCATCCTGCAGCTGAACTCCCCTAGCCTCGTGGTGCACCTTCCTCAGGTTTCCTTTTCTCTAGGGAAGTCCAGTGTCAGGTTTCCAAGCACAGTTCACAGCATAACCTGATCTTCACAGTGGCTGAGTGGCTGAAGCAGTGTGTTGCCCGTACCAAGAGTTTGGTAGTGGCATTGGCCACCCAGGGTGGTTCACCTGTACAGGGGCAACCAGACAGTCCCTGGAGGTCCCTTTGGGGTGGGGGGGTGCGTTTCTGTGTCGTGATTGCCACCTGGTGGTGACCAGTGAGACACTGTCCCTTCTGAAGGCCACCCTGTCACCCCAACTGGGCTGGGAAGGAGCAGAGAGGAGCTAATGTCTCCATCTCTGGCTGGTGATGGCCCCAGTGTGTGCTGCAGTTCTCCCTCATGCATGTGATTTCATGTGTCACTGAAACACCATTTAACTGTACCAGCCTCAGGTAGTAGGTAAAGTAAAATAGCTCCAAAATTCTCTAATTTTACAAATAAACAAGTACTGTCATGTACAGTATATTCTGAGGACCTTTTTTCAGTGTTGGGAGTTCAACGCTGTTTAGAGAATTAGTCCAGATGTCTCTACACTTTTGGAGGATTTTTTTTTTATGTGTCCGCTACATATGATGATGGATGGGACTGTTAAAAAACCCCAACAAACAAGGAGTACAAAGTCAAATAACTGATTCCCTCTGTGTCACATGGGACTTGTGGCTATTCTAGGTCAGGGGCTTAGATACTGCTCTGTCAAGGTGACAAGATTTGTAATGGCATTTGCAAGAGAATGAAATGTTGCATGTTCTTGATGCTCCTTCCAGAGCCATTCTAGTGTCTTGAATGTCTTCAGGCGCTGGCGTTTTATTCTGTGTTTTGGTTTTTTTGTAGTTTAAAAATACATTTGGTGTGAGGGGAAATGATTGTGCTCTCAGGTGCTGCAGGCTCCTGTGACAAATCTTTCTGTCTCTGATACTCAGCCCTGAAGGCATCTCACCATCTCTTAGGGCTTTATCCAACCTGTGCAGCTCTGCCTGCGAGCTCTGCGCCCTAAGCAGTAGGAACATCTGGGTGGCCTTCCTTGCTGTCTCCCCTCCTGCTCCTGTAGAAGCTTCCCTTAGGAGTGGTGGATTATTGATGTGTAGGATGTTCTCCTGCTTCTGAAAGAAACTCCCTGTGTAGGATAACTGTGGACAAATCTGATCCAGGGGAAACTGAGTAAGGTTGTTAAATCCCCATAGAAGTTATTCACTCCTGTCTGGGAGCCTGCCTGGCTTTCCAGAGGAAATAAGCCTTATGTAATTTTGCTTTGCCTTTTTTGAGAGTTCTTATCATATAATGTTTGAACACACTGGCCAGTTTCAGCTGAGTCTGAGAAGTGGAAAGGGGCCAAATGTTTGTAGAAATGGGTGGCTAAATAGGTGTGATCAGTGTCAGCATGAAAGGGGAGGTGACAGCATGAGTCTGGCTCTTCCCCAGGTGCACGTCCATGGGAGGTCAAGCTCTGGTGAGCTGACAGTTCAGTGATGTTGCAGTTATGGCTGTTTTAGGGGAATACCCTGTGCTGCCCAATGCCCTGGCCATGGCACGTTGCCGTCAGTGCATGCTGCCACTGGCTCTGACATCAGTCTGAGGGTATTCAAAGATCCCTCCAGCATGCCCTAATGCTCCCTCATCCACGTCACAGAAAATAAACACTTACGTCTGTAACAGTTGTATTTTTTTTTACCTTCTGGCATTTTTAAAAGGAGACACGCAAGCCTGGGGTGTCACAGACACTGTGACTCCCAGGGAGTGAACGTCTGACTGCTGCTGGGCCCTGTGCCTGTTGTTGTTTATAAGCCTCTTGAACTATTCTTGCTACCCTTGGTGGCCGCAGAGCCCCATGAGTGATTTCACAGCCTGGCTGCTACTCCGGGGCCATCGATGATCCTATACATGTTACCTTTGATCACATGCTGTCCTGTCAGATTTCACTCCGATGCAAGTCATCACATCTGCGTGACTGTAACATGGCCCCAATTAAAGTCAGTTGTACACTTTTTATTTCAAGGTACTTGGGAAATGTTCCCTGGAACACTGTAAATCAAATGTTAATTACTATTAAAAAAATATTAGTCCTATATCAGACCTCTGGGTAAACCCCTTAAGGTTTGTAATCTAATTTCAGTAAACGGATCAAGAGAACATGGGTTTCAAGACTGAGCTGGAAAGCACTCTGGCATTCAGAGGTGCTTTCCATTACTTGTCATGCAGACGTCCAGCTGCCCTCTTTGTGCACTTCCCAGCTCTGCCCTTCCAATGGAATGGGCACCTTAGACTCAAGCCCTTGCCGTTTGTTTCTGGTAGGACAACATATCCTCTCCTTTCTTTTTTTTTCCTTTCCTCATCAATCCATCCTTGGTGGTTCTGGTGGGCCTTGCGGATCTGTGGGCTCATCCTTGCTCAGCCTCCCAGCTCTGCATTAGATGTTGGAAATGAAGTGGCAGTTTCTCTGGTTTATGGGTACTGCTGAGAGAAAGGGAGATAAAACTGATGCCTCATTTATTTACATTAAAATAAGGATCAGTCTGGGACCAAGCTGCAGGAACAGAGAACTCGGCCTCCATGCCAAATGCGCACGTATTTCTGCCACACAGTTTGTACATAAAACTGAAACAATGGAGGGAAATATCTTTTATCCTTGTTTTCATTTTTATTTTAAAGCCAGGCAATGTGAACTCTACAATGTACCACACCATGAAGCGCACAATCCTTTCCAGCATATTACACAATGTGACAGGTTTATTACGCAGCCCTTCCCGTGGTGAGGAGAAAGAGCTGAGCTCCCATAAAGAAGATGGGCATGCTTTGCTGCATGGATGGGGTTTGTTCTGTGGGTTTATGGCACATTTGAAGCCCCAAGAGCATCTTGCTCATCCAAATGACAAGTGCTCTGTTTTGGCCCCAATTTCAGAAAGTAATTAGTGCCTGTTCTCACTCATTGGAATTAAAGCAGAAGGATCAATATAATGATTGTGTATTTTATGCAGTGGAAAAACACTTTATTAGAGTGGCTGGTTTTGCACTGTGTTATTACGCCTCTCTTCTGTGTCATATTTTGATGGATTTGCCTTAATTTCAGCAGTAATTTTCTTGCATCAGGAGCATTTTCTCTGTTGGCTGTAATGTCCCATTCACCCTAATGGCAGTATAGTAAAAAAAAAAAAAATTAGCTCTGTACTGCAGAGCAATCTGGGGGTGAACAAGGGGAGTCACTGTGGGCCATAGGATCTCATGTAGCATTTGTTAACTGGGCAGGGAGAGAACAAATCTCCCATTCCTTTGGAGTCCCAGTTTGCATGCTGTGTCCAGAGCTGGATGCTTGTTTGACACCAAAGTGCTCAGGCAAACCCAGGCTGAGGTTTGTGCTGGAGCAGATGGAAACTTTTTCTAAGTACAATAGAGCAGCAGCCTCATCCACACATGTGCAGGATGCTTCATCAAAGACTATTATCATATGGGGAACAGTTTCCCCCAGTTATGACTTGATTCTAGATTGTTAGCACCTCCCCAGTGGTCTTCTGGTTCAGGTGCTTCTGCTTAACTAGGAGAGGAGGGAAAAATTAATAGAAGCATTCAAGTCCTGAAAAGAGTCTGGAGAGTGGCTGATTATTTGTGGGCATGTCTTGTGTGTGCAACTTTTGTCAGGAAGGCAGTTCTTGACACCTGTTTTAGCATTGTAGCATTGTAGAATGGTTTGGGTTGGAAGGGACATTAAAGATCACCTAGTTCCAACTCCCTACCATAGGCAGGGACACCTCCCATTGTTTGAGGCTGTTCAGTGTCCTGTCCAACCTGTCCCTGAATGTTTCCAGTGATGGGGCATCCACAGCTTCCCTGGGCAATCTGTGCCAATGTCTCACCAGCCTCATAGTGAAGAATTTCTTACTAATGTCTAACCCAAATCTGCCCTCTTCCAGTTTAAAGCCATTACCTCCTCTCTTAACCCTACATGTTCTTATAAAAAGTCCTTCCCAGCTTTCTTGTAGTCCCCTTCAGGTACTGGAAGGCTGCTGTAAGTTTTCCCTTGAGTCTCCCCTTCTCCAGGCTGAATATTCATCCCCAATTTTCTCAGCCTGTAGGAGCCAGTTTGCCCAGGCAGAGATGTGTATCCTTTGGGATGGAGAGCAGTGTGCTGAGCTCCCTGGGAGCTGTCTTCTGCAGAGGTGTTTGGGGTATGATGGGACCTTTTCCCTTTCGGGTAGGCAGGCTTAGCAACCTTTTTCAGTGGTGAGGAAAAAAAGGAGGATTTCACGGGAACCAGCCATGGGTAAAGCTGGAGCCTGTGCTGTGCTTTTTTTTTCGTCTGTGTTGGTTATATTTTTTTTTTCTACAGTTTTGACACTTTCTTACCTCTGCAAAAGCCTAATAATATAAATGTCTCCTTATGATGAGATACATGAAACAACCCAGGGTACTGTCTGGCTCTTGTTTTGCATCTCCAAGAGACAGAAGTCATGGCATGGTCTGAATTCTTGCTAAATCTTCTGCCAGAACTCCAGGAGAAGTGAATGGGTGAAAGAGTATGTTTGAGGGCTCAGCAGCTTCTCTAGTGGGACAGTAACAACGTGACAGTAGTAATAATACACTTTAAAAAAGCATCACTTTCTTTCTTTCTGCAGGCAGTTGGCCAAAAGTCTTGGTCAGGCTGGGGAGATTGAGCCGGAAACAGAAGGGATCCTGATGGAGTACGGTGTGGATTTCTCTGACTTTCCCCCTGGAGCCCTGGAATGTCTTCCCCAGAATCTGCCCTGGGTTATCTCGCAGGAAGAGATGGCCAGAAGAAGAGATTTAAGGTAATAACAAAAAAGCACAGTCTGACACTCCTTCTTGGGTTGCTGTAGGGTTGTTTCATTTTGCTTTCAGCGCACTTTGAAAAGGCACTGACTTTATTACATGTACACATTACCTGTGCTAGCATGGAAAGAAACTGCCTTTGAAAGTACCTACAAACCCAGACGATAGGTTATTTGGAGAAGTATTTTGTGAGATGAAGAGGCTTTTTCTCAAAAGAGCCTATTGCAAACTGAAAATTTGGTGTTTGGCTCCTAATCTGAAAGCTTTATGTTTTTGTCTGGAATGTATTACGTATTTTAGTGGTAGTTTTATAGCAGAGATTTTCTGAATGCCTAGCAGATCAAATGATCTTGGACATTGTTACTTTGAAACTTAAGTACAGGTAGGAACTGTCCTGTGTTTTCCTGTCTAGTCTCAACATTTTTCTCTGTTTTGAAGAATGAGTGTCATGTGGAGTTTATGATGGCTTTTGATCAGGTTAGCAGCTGGCAAATGCAGTCCCTTCCTGCAGCCCGGGAATGTTGGGCAGTCCATATACCTCACATTACCCATCTCTGTAATTTAGTGATGTTCCCACCAACTTTTCAGAATTCCTTGTTCTCTTGGGTGGTAGACACCAAAACTGGTCTACCCAAAACTAGTGGATTTGCTCTCCTTCAAAGAGTCATATTTCAGAGATACCTTTACTGGAAAAGATTTAAGGACAAATGACAAAAGTAATTTGTTTAGAATCTTACTTTGCAGTGAATGAAGGTGCAAGAAATGAAAACAATAAATGCATTACTAAGATGATACTATGTGTTCCACTCCCAACCTTGTTTGTGTTAGAGCATCCTGTCTCAGGTGGCAGATTCATTGCTCTCTTGCATGTTGCTGAGGTGAAACAGCCCCATGGGCCTGATTCCTCAAGACATTGCACTGCTACAGGCACCTGAATGTATGTAACAAGATCATCTCCCTCTTTGTTTGTCTGTGCTATCAGCATGGATGTTAGCAATTTGAGTGTATAAGCTGATAAACTGCAGCCATTTGTATCTGTACTTGAAATCCAGGTGTTACTTTGGACTTAATCCTGCACTGTAGCCTGTAACCTCCTTACTGTTTTGGATTTACTGATTTTCATTGCCATGTAATGGAATAATTCAAGGGAGAATGACACTCCTAATTGATTAGTGTTAACACTTAGATAAAATACCCAGAATAGAGGCTTCAAATAGCTTTTTTTTTTAAAAAAAAAAAAGGTACTGAAAGCTGCAGTTCAGAAGTCACTGGAAAGTGTTTATTTTTATATTCTTGATTACATTTCAGTAGCATTTTCTTAATTCTTCTGACCAAGTTCTTTCAAGCAAATAAAGAGCTTGACTTGTCTCCAGCCAGACAATCAGTTTTGGAAACAAATTCCAAGTGCATTTCTTGCTTTTATTGCTGAATTTTTACACTGGGACATATCAAGGTGATAACAGTTTTGCAGTTAAGCCATTTAAATCCCTCTCTGCCCCTTCCCAACCACAGCGCACACTACAAAGTAGATTTCTTTTTGATCCTCTCCAATATAAACATTTAGCAGTCAAGGTTTTTAAGACAATTATTTGAGCTTAATTTACTAATCCTTTTAATGTCAGCTGCCACACTGCTGACTAACAAGCCTGTGGTCTAAACACATACGGAGATAAAATGAGACTTCTAGTTATGGAAAGTAAAATACAGGTGAATTTGTTGTTATATTTTGTTTCCTCACAGTGAAAACTTTGTCTTCCCTGAAAAATATGAGTTTTATTAGTAAACGTAGCACAGACTGTTGCTGAGCAGAGTCCTATGGTTGGAGACCAGGCCACTATTTCTTCTGTTCTCACCCACTGGACCTTAAGAGACTGTTCTTGACAAGTCCCAGGGTGGCTCAGCTTTAACGTGGTATTAAATGCTTTTATATTGTCAACAATAAGTGTGTTGTGATGTGCAGCCTGGCCCAGGCTGGCACTCAGAAGAAGACACATGAACCTGGGTGTCTGATCTGGATGCACACAGGAGTTTTGCCTTGTTTTCCATGGGACCTCACACCATGTTCAGTGGCACCTGCTTCTGTGAGTGCTTATCTTAGCTGTGCTTTGTGCATGTTGATCTGCCAGGCTCCCCAGGTACAGTACAGTACTCAGAGTACAGTGTAACGTAAATTATGGTGAAATAAAGACTAATCTTTTCTTCCAAAATATCTTTGTTAACACCTTTTAAATAGGTCATTCTAATTCAGTTTACACATCATTCATCTGACCAGAGTAAACATTTTAGAGTTTGGATTACTAGAACTTTAATTGGTAGTAAACTTAACTTTCACTTGGCATACTTAACTTTCATTGGTAGTAAATCCTCCCCAGCTCTGTAACACAGTCCTGTAAATTTTCTACTGTTAAACATTAAACTTTTGGGATTTGGAACTGAGGCCTGTGCAAGTCTTGGGTTTTCTGGTGTTTCCTCTTCCTGAGATAACATTTCCTTGTTTCCTTTCACTATGACCCTTTCCTCCTCAGAAGTTAACAGTTGCCCTACTGTGGTCAGGTTTGTTTGTGAGTCAGTGTATAGAGGTAGAGATTCTGCACTGGAAGCACTTGTGAGTATGGTTTTAGAGGAGAGTGAGACAATGTATTTCACCAACCTGGTGAGGCTGGGTAAGAGGAGGGATGAATATTTTATTCGTGTCATTTTGTAAATAACTTCCTTGATCTTCCTGCGTTCTTGCCACACATATTCCATTTGGATAGCAAGTATGGTCTCACATGGCCTCTGTACAATCGCTTCCAAGGGAGTTTTTAAAATTTATTTATTTCTCCTGTAATGGCTCACAAAGAAAGCTTTACATAATATTTTAGTATTATTTAGGGCATAAAAGATCCAAACCGTGTGGATAGCTTTAGAGTCTTTTAACTAATTTAACTCCAGTCTGCCACTAGTGCTCAGTTTTGCCATGGGTAGCTGCTTTTTACCTGCATAGGTTTATCTATTTGTAAAATTAGGCAAGTGTTTCACAGGCTCTCCCAGCTTCCTTGTTTGTGAAGAGCACCAAAAACTTCTAATGAGAAGCACTTGGTAAGTGTGAGCTGTTGGCATTGCATAATGCAGTTGTATTTTATAGAAAGTATGAAGGTTCATAAGGTACCAGAATAGATTGCTTGAGGAAACTTCCCTTCCACAGACATTACATATGAATAACACAGATAGGACCAGAGTTCTCATTTTATTATTCAGGCTGACTGGAATTGGCATTTTTTTCATTAGAACTTTGAGAAGTACTTGGTTTCTGCTTTTAGAGAAACACTGGAGGATTGGTGTCACAGAGACAAATTTTGATGGATGCAAAGTTTCAGCCATGTTCAGGTCTTTTCCCGTGTTACAAGATGTAATTTTCATTTCCTTATTTGCTTTGCTTTGCACATAGTATTTCAATGGTGTGGGTAAAAATACAGCTTCTAAACAGAAGCAGGGTCAGGAAAAAGGAGGAAATGCAAATTTCAGAGGTGGGTGCAGGAGAGCAGGCTGGAGGAGGAGGAAGCCATTTGAAGAGGTGTAGTCAGGAATTCTAAGAAACCCAAAAGCTATTGTAAGACTCATTCCAAATGTTTCTAATTTCATTCATATCTTTTTGTTTCCTTTACTGTTTAACTGGGACAAGGAACTAAAGCCAGGAAAGTCCGATCATAGTGGGAAACAAAAACCTAAATATTGGAGAGAGAAAAAAGACCGTTCTTTGCAAAGCATTTCTGCCTCTTGCTTGTCTTCCATTGTTGGTGTTACAGTGGAAAATGTATAACATCACTCTCCTGGAAAGTGCTAGAGCCTGTTCAAGTAGAGAGGGTTTATATACTTGAACATGGAAGAACTTGAGGGTATCTATTTCTTTACCATTTGCCTAATAATAAGTGAGCCTGTTGACCTCCGCTGGACTATTACAAATGTGAAACTTGGCACTCAAAATTGCTTGCTCTAAATTTTCCAGTTGCTTTCTCTTTTTCCATTTGATGTCATCCTGCCAACTAGTGATTTTATTATTATAAACAGGACATTGTATTCACTTTTAAGAAGAAATATGAAGCTGAAGGTAAAATTACAAACTGCAGTTTCTCAGCTGGCAAAATACAAAACAATGAGCTAAAAATACTGAGCAGAGAAAGGGTGCTGTGGCAAGAAACTGAAATATGCACAAGATGGATGTGGGCTGAGAAGCAGAAACTTACTGCCTTCAACTTACCAGCTCTGAACTCCTGCTAATCACCAAATGGTTGAGGTTGGAAGGCACCTCTGGAGATCAACTACTCTACCGTCCTTGCTCATAGCAGGATCAAATAGAACAGGCTGCTTAGGGCTGTATGGTGTTGGGTTCTGGATATCTCCAAAGATGGAGATTTTATAGCTTCTCTAAGCAATGTATCCTGGGGCTCAGTTGCACAACTGTCCATGCCTTCCATGAGGGGCAAGAGTCTTACTTGTGACTGTGAAAGGCCTGAAGAGCATCAGATGGTGGAACAGCAAGGATCCACTGCATTGGCAGGAGACAATTAACGCTTACTTGCTTTTCATTCAGGGCAGAGTTAATGAGCTCATGAACTTTGCTTTTGTGGGCCAAGAGCTCTAAGTGCAATGAAGGTTTCAGCTAGAGTTTGCATCTTGGTATTTCAAGATGTGACCTCAATTGCAAATGGCATAAAGCTATCCAGGTTATTGAAGGCGAAATTGTCATTTGGCCACCTGTTCAGAAATGTAACATCCTCACTTTGCTTGGTAAGAGAGGAAGAGTGGAGGTGCTCAGCTGTGTCTGTGTCCAGCTGTGTCTGATCTTAGCACTGTTTGTAACTGAAAAACACTGGCAGCAGGACCTATTGTTTATTTCTTTCTTGAGGAGAATCACAGCTGCTAGCAGGGATTAGCAGTGCTTACAGTAAAAGGTTGTCAGCATGCTCTTTGCTATAGATGCCCAGGGAGATTATTGGCTGGTAAAATTAGAGGTGATGGTAAAAATGGCAGCCTTGAGTTGTGCAAGGGGTGTTGGAGGGAAGGAGTCAGCCTCTGAAACAGATGTCTTTTCAAGGCAGGTGGACAACTTTAGTTAGAAATGAGTGCAAGTCAGATAAAACATGATTATGCAGCTTGTTTCCTGGAGATTTTCCACTACAAAAACCTAGTGTTAAGTAGAGCAAGACTTACTCAGCTATAATAGGATATTTAAAAAGCTTTGGTTTCTGATGGAAACTGAGAAATGACTTGTTTAGCAAATGTATAAGCAGCATTGCTACAGATCTGACTGTTATCTTGGCGTGGAATGGAGACACAAACAGGGCCAGATTGTGATCTCTGCCCTCTCACTGAGCTGTTCTGTAACTAATTTAATGTTCTCCATAGAGAGATACAAGTCATACAAAGGATTACTCGGTGTCTAAGGATAACTGATCCAGTCCCTCTCTAACAGCATTGATTCCAGGAGATGGTGATACTGGTTGTACCTGCTTCGGGTACTTCTGTCCAGACAATCTGGGGAACTGTACCCACCGGTGAGGAGAGCTCATGTTAGCTCTGTCCTGACCCATTAGCTGTGTAAGTAAAACTCAGAATAAATACTGTGCTCCTGTCAGAGTGATGTGATTCAGTGCTGTGCTTCTGGTTGGCTTCCTCAGGTCCTCCTCTCTGTTTTCATAACATTTTTACTACAGTATGGCTACAGCAGTTGTGGTGACACTGTTTTGTCCAAAATTATGCATGGTCTGTGCTCTCAGATGTTGCTCTTACCAGTGGCTGGTGTAGATAGGCACACTGGCATCTTCACTGGTGTTTTTCCTTACAGGAAGGCATGTGTGGTCATTGAAAGTGCAGTTTCAAGCAGAATTGATGGTGTGCAGTTGGACACGATTATTGCGTTCAGAACTTGTAGGCCATCAAAACTAAGCTTGCTTAGTTGAGAATCTGTTTAGTTGTGGAATACAGTAATAACTTTTGTAACTAAATTGTTAGACCCTACAGTCTTCTTCCTGCCTGGCTGTTTAATATGAGGAGAGTAGAGAGAATAAGAGGGAGATGAGGATAAAATCTTAAGCCAATTTGAGAACATGTCCTTTTCTTACTGAATTTCCCTGAATCACAAGGTGGGCTTTTGATGAGCAGAAGAAGGTGATCTGTCCTCTCATGTTTATGTATGTTAAGTGGACTGGTTCAGGTGTGCCAAACACTGCCACTTTCTTTGATATTAGAGTGTTTTGGTGGTGCCCTTTTCCAGTTACAGGTCAGACCACATGGATGTGTCAACCCAGGTATCAATCTCTGTGCTGCAGGTGAAGAAACTCAGGACTTTGTCAGTATATGAGGCAATGTATCCCTGTTGTGATATTTCAGGGCTGGTCATTGATAACTAGGACAGGCTGGTTGTTACAAGGAACATTTTCCTCCTGACACCATTCTGATGGAGTGGTCTGAAGCATACTTTGATCTGTATATTTGCCTGTATATTTATCTGGGTGATTTGATTCTTGTTCCCAGGTTATTCTCAGAGCCTCACTTAAAAAAAAAAAAGAAAAAAAGAAAAAAGAAAAAATTATACAATATAGATGGCACATATGCAGGTGTATGAGGCAGGGTTTTACAGGGTTAGGTTTTACTGGAAGTATCACAACATGGATTAGAAGTGGGGTAGTCTGGAAAAGCCTAACAAAAGTATTCTGGAAGATGAGGGTTTTGATTTACAAGAAGGGATTAACTGTTCAATGCGTATTTGCCAACACTGAAACTAAAAGTTTGTGAAAGATATGGTAGTTGATAATTAAAATATATGGACCAAAATGGAAAAAATGAATCATTTAAGGTGGTGGGAGGGTCGGAAGAGATGTTATGAGGACAAGTAAGGTAAACCAAATAGAAACCTTTTCTGTCCAACCTAAAATAGACAGTAACTTAGACTGCTAAAGAAAGTATTGGAAACTCCATCTCTAGAGATTCTTAATACTATACTGGAAAAAGTCCCTGCAAATGTATTGTCATGAGTTTTTTGGCTCTGACCTATGGGGCTTGGATGACCTAATGTCTCTTCCATTTCTAGCTCTGTGCATCTGTGATTAAAGTAGTTTATATAATGCAAGTGCATTTTCAATTACACTCCACCTTCTTGCGTGGGATAGTGGTGGTACAGAGACCTCATTATATTTGTAGCACAATTACAGCATGACTTGTAAGAAATACTGCTGGTACTTGGTCTCTCAGAGACTTTGCTGTTTTTTTATGCATATTTAGGTATGTTACAAGACTTCAGTGCAATTTTTTCCATTGTCCTCCTTACTTGGAGGCCATAGATATATAGAAGGAATAATTGATTCTGATTTGGCAATCCAGTAAGCAGTCCTTGGTGAAAAAGTGAATGTTTATTGTTGTAGATGTGTAAATATATCAGAGTTGATTGTCAGCTGCTCTCTTGACCAAATTTTTCTGAACCACAACAGGACATTAGATAAACATAAACAAAGAGAAGTTAAAAAGAACAGTACTGGCTTCATGTAGAAAGTTGGGCTTTCAGTGCAATTTATGCTGTGATGGATTTTTGTGAGGCTTATAAACATTAGTGTTTGGAGGGGGCAGTTTTGCTTCCAATTATTTTCTAATTTAATTTAATTTTGAATTTTATGCACTACACAAAAAGAAGTTTGTGATATGCCAAGTATTTCTGTTGGTGTGTTACCTTCACTCTGAGTGAAGGCACTCAGAGTGCCTTCAGAGGTTTGTCAGGGTGCTTCTTATTGCATGCATATTTTTAATATATTCCTTTTAAGATTTTGTCTGGGAAGGAGCCACTCCAGGGTTTCAACTAAACTCTCCTCCATCAAGTGTGACAAATGTGTTAGACACTGCATGTAATAGATGTCCTTAGAAGTGGGTTGTTGAAGTCTCTAAAGTGTTCAAGTACTGTTTGTTCTCTAAAATTTCTCCCTGAGAAAGAGTACTTAATTCCCATTTGAGTGATGAGCATCAGCAGAATTGGACCCATACTTACTGGCACTTTCAAAGAAACCAACAGCAGACTTTGTGTTCGAGCTGGGTTTACTCATGACTGAAGATTGAGATTGATTTTTGTGGTTGCCATAACAATTGAATTGTTGTGTGAAAAAATGTTAGTAGCTCTCAGTGGAGTGAGTTGACAGCTCTAGGATGCCTGTTCCCAAATTAAAACAACTGTCTTCAGCTCTGAGAAATTATGTCTGGTTAACTTCAGCAAGATGGAGATCAGCAGTGTCTTAGAAATGACCTGAAGAGCTTAAATATTCTAAAAGTGCCTTTAATGTGTGTAATTTTAAAATGCCAGCTTTGAGATGGAGTTAATAAGGGTAAACCAGGAGGCTGAGTTTTCACTCCCACCAGGCAATTGTATCAACTCACAAAGTGGAGAGAACAGGACAATCTAAGGAGTCCCTAGAAGAATGTAAATGCATTGCAAGTGTCTAGACATGCAGTCACTTGTACTGTAAATGTCTTAGCACTGACATGCTCAGGTTTAATGGAGGCTTGCTCTGCCTAAACTTTAATTTAAAAAGTGATGGTCATTACTGTCTCACCTCTGGCTGTAGCAGTCTGGTCTTTGGAAACAGGCTAGCACTTGTGCAGAAGATGTAGCTTGGTGCTTCTGGAGCTGTTGGATGACCAGAGCCATTGTGGGCTGTGAGCACCAAGCCTGGGGCAGGGCAGGATGGTCAGTGTGTGGGTAACCACTGAGCTGCTAGATTTTTCAGTCATGCAGTGTTTGTGTGCCGGGAATTCACAGGCAAGTGCCTTTCAGCCCCTTCTCCATGCTAATGGGTGCTGTGTGTGTTCTTCTCTTCTGGAATTGTTTCAGATGTGTTGGTTTTCATAAATGACCACTAAACATTGCAGGAGACTGCCTCGGTCTGAAAGTTGGTGTTGGGAGAGAGTCAGGATGGGGTGGTAGGTGAGGTAATTAAGTTGAGGCACCTTAATTCTACCCAAGCCCCTTTACCTGGTCTCCTCCACGACCTCAGCCCTGAGCAGTCCAGCTTCATGCAAATGGTAAAGTAGGGGCTTCAGTTGAAGTGACTTCAGCTGGTAATGGTGGCAGCCAGGAGGGCTGGTGATCTGCAGCATGCAGGAGTACGGATGTGGTTGGGTTGCCCAGCTGACTTGTGCTCATGGTGCCTGGGATTGTCCTTCCTTCATCTCAGCTTCCCCTGGTTCCTGAATAGCTGGCTTGTGCTTGCTTCTTTAGGACTCTGCCTCCTATGAATGGTCACCTCAGCTGGTAAGGACAACATGTTGCTTCACCAAGGGTTTTCTGATGCTCTGGTGGGTACATGCAGTTCTCTGAATGGTTATTTCACGGTTGTTGGTGTTTGTTAGAGTGGTGAAAATCTGGACTCCGTGTCCACTGGTGGGTTGACTCATCTCCATGCTGCTGGCTGGAAGGCTGTCCAGTTGTGTTAGGAGGATCTGCATGGCTGGAGGGTGCTGCTTTGTTTACTGTGTACAGACTGACACTTTTCTCTATTAGCAACACCAAGATACCTTACAGAAAATCACACTGGTAGCACCCAAACTTTGCCCAGTATTTGGCCATGCCAGAAACCTTGCCTCTAATACAGCCTGAGCCCATGGCTTAAAAATACAATGCTTCATCTTGATCCAAGTAGCCTTCCACTTGAATAAAAATGGAGCCCTGCCAAATCTCCTTGTGTCATAGGTGTTTATATTTTATAGCTAACTGTGATAATGTTGAATTCTGAGCAGTTTAGCTGGCAAGAACTGAAATATTGTACCAAACCTTGTACAATATTTTCTCTGCTGATTCTTGCAAATACCTTTGCATAGATGTACGTATTTGCACAAAGAAAAACAAACTGCTTTTCCAGTCCTGTGATCTGTGAATGTTTTAATTGCCATGATGGTAATTCCAGCTCACCAACAGGCTACTTATCTTACCTCTACTGCTGCACTAGCCATTTATTTTAAGTCCTGCTAAAGGTAAGAAGACTAACTGCTCTGCAGATATGCTTGTCCACTTCAATTAGGCTTTCTTAAGCTGTGCAGAGAGAGACTGCTCTCAATTAGCTTTCCTTAAATTAGGATTGATATCCTAGCCTGTAAATGTGCATGCTCTTCTTACTGTCTAATAAACTAAGTGCTCTATTCTGCAATTTTTTTCCCAGATGGTTGATTTGCAAGATTGCAGACAGAGCCAGCATGTGAGCTTTGGCTTCAGCAGTGCTCTTGTCACTGCCCTGGGTCTAGAGGTGGCTGGGCCAGTGTTTCTGAGCACTGCATGGGGCTGGCAGGGTTTGGGCAGGGTATGTGGCACATCCTTTCTTGGCTCCTGCTTGCAGGTCCAGCATGCTCAGTGCAAGCTGTTCCCCTGATTCTCCAGAACTCTCCTGAGCATTTTCTCATGCACAAAGCCTCTGACCATGAGGAATAGGGAGAGAGAATTTTATTCTTCCATCGACAAAAACTCTGTGCCAGAGCAGGCCCACTTCTGCAAACCTGTACTAAGCGTATATTTTAAACAAAGAGGCTTCTGTAAAAAGTGGAAGTATCCATACCAGAATGTTTGGTTTTGATCAGTGTGAGGATGATGGTCTTAAAGGGAAGTGTTTATCTCTAGTCCTTTCTGTCCTGAGGACCAGATAATCTTCTGAGTGTGTCTCTATCTCCTAAACTGGTTTCTTTTAACTAACCAAGTTGTGTGTATATTGGAACAAATGAACTTGGAACATCTCATTACTTCTACAAAGTATGTTTTGACAATTTTAAATGAATTAAACAGATTTTTATTAGGTGTCAGAACAATGAGAGATGGCTCCTTCAGGGCTTTTAAAGAAGGGGGAGAGAGGGATGATCAAGCTTCTTAACCCACAAGGTCATCTTGGTGACCCTCCCAGAGCTGGAGACAGCTGACAATTTGTATTTACCTGTGGTCAATGCAAATGTCCATGCATGTAGTTGGGCTGTTTGCTTGTGGTTATGCAATGTCTTTGTTAGCAGGTGCATAACAAGTGCTGTTGCCTTGAGGTTTAGTTTACAACTCACTGAAGGTAGGTTTTGTAACTGGTTATGGTCAGAAGTGTGGTCAGGTCCCTCTGAGAACCTCTTTGCCACAGCCTTTGGGGTATTGTACAGCCAGACAGTATGGTCAGGGGAGGAATTTGAACAGCTCTTTAATCTTCGCAGAGTGAACTTGCCACAGAGCTGGGAGCAATGTTATTTCTTCAGATGTTTTTTGTCAGCTGCCCCCAGGGTCTTCCTTGGGGGTTTGCACAGAAGTGGCTGGCACTGGTGCCAAGGAAGGGAACAGCTTGCAGAGCAGTGGGCATGTTGGGCTACCCACACCCAGCCTTTCTTTGCCTTGTTTTTCTCTGCCTTGTCCCAATTCTCTCCGAGATGAGAGGCATCTCTCTTCAGTGAGCTGGAGATAAAAGGTGATACCAGTATGGCTGGAGGAAAAGGAGGAGATAGCTAAGAACATGCCTTCTGTGGAGACCTTGCCCTTGAGGAGCAAGGCAAGGATCATGTGCAGGGTGCTGCCTGTGGGCTTAGAGCTGTAGTCCCATCACTTGGTGGATTGTTTTCTTTCCCACCTGCCAGGCCTGGTTCCTGTAGCCATCTGAAACTTCTCTAGTAATAAAAACTGAAAACCAGAAATATAATTCATCACACTTAATAATGCAATTACTGGTGAGAGGAATTCACTTAGAAAACTTGAGCTAGGTGTGCTGGGGTGTGCCAGCTGCCAGCATTAGCTCACTCCTATGAGCCTTGATCTCCTCTTGTCCCATTGACGACCAGGCCCTCAGCTCTGCAACACTTCTGCTGAGTCCTTATGCCAGGGAGTATCATTCTTTGTATTACATGCCCAGGGACTTTCTTACGTCACCTTGCAGTCTGTGCCCAGAGTAAACAGCCTGTGACAAGCTACAAGTCCAAGTCCCTTGAGTAGTTTTAGAGGAGAAGTGGATCTGAACCTGGTGGTTAAACATAACCCAGCTGTGCTGCACATAGAAATTCTGGTGGGAAATACTAAATCAGTATTTTTCTGGACCTCTTTTCAGCTTTCCATCTTTAAGTTTAAGTATCTCAGATGGTGAGCTGTGTCTGCCTGCAGTTTGCATCCTAAGTGCTCAACCATCCAGCACATCCTGAGGGGCAGTGGCTTTGCCCCAGGGGGACTGGGGGCTGCCCGCCAGCCCTGCAGGTTTGGGCTCTCTGAACTGGGGCCACTGCTGACCTCTGTGGTAGATTTGACTGGCCAAATACATCTTAGCAAAGCAGCCTGGTGGTTGCTACCATTGTATAAATGTGCTCAGAATTTGGCATCTGTGTATTTATGCTCGCTTCTTTCCAAGGCAGGCTGCAAATATGCACTTCGTTGAAACCAATCTGCTAATTTTTAAGCTGCCTGGAGCTATGATTCACAATGGGTGGCAGATGCTTGTGGTTGCAGGCCCTGAACATCTGGAATAAGCTATCTGTTCCCCTGACACAGGAACCCGCATTCTCTTTGAAGAAGCTCTTGCACCTTTTCCTTGCTCACTTGTCAGATAAAGCAACCCATTAGTGTCCTCTCGGCAGCATTTGCTCTTTTAAATTAAGTAATTTAAAGGGATATTTACTAGACATGGCTGGGGTAGCAGTCACAGTGCCAGGATGCTGTTGCCTTTATACCTTATGAGGTACTGAGATCTGATGTATCAATACATGCAGGCTGGCACCCATACATGCCTTCATACCTCTTGTAGTATAGGTGCCTTTGTCTTTGCATGTGCACGGCTCCCTGAAGAAAGTTGCACAGTGCTTTGGAGTGGACATATCCCGAAATTCCATCCTTAGGTGGAAATTAAGGAAAATATATTTATGGAAATAATGTTGTTTGCAAGCCTTTAAAATTGGTTGATTCCCAGTGCTGGATAGCTAGGCAGCAACAGATCAAAGTCCCTGTGTAGTTGAAAGAATTTTATATCTATCAGTGTCACGATCTCTAATTTGTTTAGGTGCATGTGAAGGATCAGAAACTAACCTGCATCTGGGGATGAAGGCAGCTCTGCTCTCCATGCAGAAAGCTAGGAAATTCTAAAAGATTTTCAAAGTCTCAGAAGGCAGTGAAGTGCTTTACTGATTTTTATGTCTTTAAAATCTCTATTTAATGTGCCTGGTGGAGTTATATAAATACACGCAGCCAGCTGTTTGATACTGACAGATACTACCCAGAGCATTTAAGTGCCAAAGTGATAGGCTTGCAAAGATACAGACATTGCTCTCACTGCACAAGCACCCGTGCAAAAAGAGTAAGACTTGCTAATTCCACGTGACACTTGCTCCTTTAAAAGTTCGCTGTAATTTTTCCCCTCCCACCTCTCCTGTCCCAGGAGTGTATCAGTGGTTAAGCTGTAAAAAAAAAAGTAATATGTGTTTTCATTACAGATATGTAGAAGGGAGCTACCATCATGACTGGAGTTTTTCTGCAGCAAGAAGAAAAGCAGCAGTCTGTTTTCTTCCTTGGCATCCTCAGCTTATACCATTATGCTTGGGGATCTTTTCACTAGGAGGGGCTGAACTTACTCTGAAGGTTAAAAGCAAAATAAGCCAGCAGACCCATTCCTTTACTGTTTTCAGAGCTCTTCAGCTCCAGTCCTCTGTTACAAACGTTACTTGGGTCAACCCTGCTGTAGCCCAGAGGCCCAGGCAAGAAGTTGCTGTAGGGCAGTGCAGGATGAAGGGAGGCCCTGAAGCAGCACTTTAGAAAGTTATATTTGTTAAGTGCTTCAGGTTTTGAGTCTTGGGTAGTGCTAGACTCTGCTCTATTAACATGATGATCTCAAAGTCATATGCTCCATTTTGTTTCATCTGTATGGCTCTGGACCCTATTTATGGCCCATCTTGGTATTTTCCTGGTGTTCCTGCTTTGGGACATGCATGTAAGCCTTCCAGGGCAAGGCTGCATATTCCAGGTACTGCCAAGTGGAGGGGCATTCAGCTTTTCCTAAGCACCAAGTTGATGAGCTAGATCTAATTAGCTTATTTGCAGCTCACTCTTAACTTTCATAGTGTTTCTTACTGAACCTGCTCTTCCCTTTGGTGTACAATAGGCAATGTGGATGTTACAAAGAACTGCACCCCTTGGGTGTCTTTACTGATACTAAAACTCTCCATTTTGTGATCATTCAGATTGGTTTGTAAATGTTTCACTGCCTCTGCTCCATGCAAGTTGTGCTTATGAACTTTCAGATGCTAAGGTATCTGTTCTTATGCATGGGGATGAGGGTTGTATGTCTTCCGTTTAGCTTTGCAATTAGGAACAATCTATTTTGACTCTAGCTGCAAGGCATCAAGATTTTTTTCCTGCTTCCTTCTTTAGAGTGAACTCAATGGGCTAACTTGTTTAGGTTTTGTGGAGGAAAATCAGTAATGAGATGAAAATTGGTAAAAGCAAGCAGTTAAAACAAAAGGAAAAATAAAAAACCCAAGGAGATTCACTTGTAATTTTTTTATTTTTTTATTTTCAGTTTAGATTTAGACTTTCAGGTTAGATTGGAAGATGTTTCAACAGACAGAGTCTTCTGAAAACATGGTTGTTGTTGTCTGGATGTCTCTGATGATCTCTGTGTTTTGATACTTTCTCCATGACTGGAAGATAAATTTTTCTTTTCTTCATTTTTCCTTGGATAGGAAAGAATGCATTTTCACCATCGACCCATCAACTGCCAAGGATCTTGATGATGCTTTGTCCTGTAAACAACTCCCTGATGGTATGAGATATATTTTACAAAATAATTCTTAGTGTTTATATTAAGCTGTTGACATATTTGTATATATAATTTGTCATGAAGCATTCTTTACCAAATGTGAGTAGTAATAAACTAGGTTTTTCTTGTTGTTTTAATTGCCTGCTTTCAGAAATCTTAAAGCAGATATCTTCAAGCTGCATTCTGAAGTTGTCTTGGTGTCAGGAAATGCAGTGTTTTGCATAATCAGAGCTGCAATTTTATTTGAGCAGGTCTCAGCTGCCTCCTGTCATTATAGGAATTACAGCTGAATAACTAATATGCCACTCTGGCATACTGAAGTCTGGTGAAACTTTGACCTTGAATATGCAGTCTCTGGATAAAGGAATCCAGTTTTTTGAAGGTCACTGGCTGAACTGCTCTTTGGTGTTTATAAGATGCTGGGAATTGTCAGATGAGCAGAGTGTGCCTTATAAGTTGTTATTCTTCTCATTGCCTTTTAAGCTTTCTGTCCTACCTTATTTGTACTTTTACTATGCTGTAGGCCAGCAGAACAGAAAGTAAAGCTCCAGAAGCCAAATCTTGATGATTCTGACTTAAATAACTTCCCTCTTGTAAGCTAACTTTGCCATCCAAGTTCTCCTTACTTAATTTGATGAGATCCAGTAACAGGCTTGGTTAGAAATGTTGCACTACTAATAAAGAAGATAGTGATTTTTTTTTTTGTGTGTGTGTGTTTAGTTTTTCTTGCTCTTGTTAATCTTGTTAATGGGATGATATCAAAGACATCATTCCCTGTTTTTTGGGTTTATTTCATTCTGTGCAGTGTGGCCGATGAATGGTCATGTCATTTAGACACAGGTACAGAATGGTATTACAGGGCTATAAGACTGATTAAAAAAATCTGACATGGAAGAAAATTTGAGGCTAAAACTTTCTTCTAATTATAGTGTACAATAGTAGTTTTGAGGCAAGATTAAGGGGAAATTGCTCTTGTATTTCTCAGAAAATTGAGACAGTCTTCTTGAGAGATCCTAAGCTGAACTGTGTTCAAAGTAAATTCACAAAGTAAATTTGAACTGTGTTCAAAGTAACATTGATCAGACTACAAGGTCATTCTGCATAGAAAAGATTTGCAAAGTTCAGTTTTTCAAATATTTCTTCTCTTCCATGCCCCAAAATAAACTTCACCAGTGTGTTTTAGAAGAGACATGAAGAAACCAGGAAAGAATAGAGGACAGGGCTCAGCTCTTTTCCTGAGAGTAAAAGTAAAGATTTGTTCAGTTTGTATCCAAAAGTCATAGGATGGGAAATCCACTGTTTATTTAGTGCTTTTGAAGTTTTGCATCCTTCTCAGGATCATTGTGCACACTCCCCTTTTCTTCAGGTGCCCCTTTTTCTCAGAATAGAAAATCCAAGAGGCAAATGGGTGTGAATGCACCTGCTGGTGATTGTTCCAGCATGAAGGCCTTTGCTCACCCTCAGGTATCGTTTTGCATGGACCATTAAGTGGGAGCCTGCTCACATCAGCCCTTTGTGTGCCAGATGTCTTCCTGTTGACTGGAGCTGTGCATCTTCCAGTCTTCCATCTTGTTCCACCCTGGACTCCTCTTCAGCGAGAAGTGCTCTGAACCGGAGCCTTCTTCCAAGAGTGCTTTTATCTGTGCCCATCCTGGGCATTGTGTGCTCTGACCCTCAGCCTCCAAGCTGCTGTGAGTGGTGCCCATGCTCCATCAAAGCACTGCCTCAGCCTTAGGCCAGGGTAAGTTGCTCCCTGGAAAAGCCAGCATTGGTGCTGATGAATATGCTAGGGGACCAGACTTTAAATCAGCATGAAAAGAGCTGCTGTGGAAATTCTGCAGTCCTTATTTTGCATCCTGATACAGAATTAGCATTTAGAGCCAGTTCACCACCATCAACCTGTTCCTAGGTGGGACTGGGCTCTACCCAGCTGGGGAGACTTTTTGGCTTCCAGCACTGGGGACTTCAGCCCTCAGACCTGGCAGGACACATCTGGATCCATGTTGTGCCACAAGTTCCTGAGACATTTTCTTCCATGCAAATTGAATCTCTGTGAATTCGTGGCTTTTTTGGCCCACTGTGAGTTGATAGTGAATTTCAGCCTGTGGCCTGCTGACTGCTGTAGCACTATGTAGGCCCATGAAATGTGGCTGGCAAAAGCATGGGCATATATGAATTTTTTTTAAGAGATCTGTACTTTGACTTAAATTTTTGCAAATTTAGAAAAGTCCAAAATCAGTGCTGGGAGTCCTTTTGGTTCACATCTTTGTGCTCACATGCTTGCAAAGCTATGGCCATTCTCAGCGATTTGGTGTTGAAGACAGCCCTTATGGGAACCTCAATCTTGTGCTTAGTAGAGCCTCTTTATATGTTTTGGAGGTACCCTGAGGATTTTTGGCTTTAAAAGTTGCTATGCTAGCTGCAATTATTATGACAAAGAGTTGTTTTAGAAGTTAAGAGCTTATCCAGGCCTGGCAAGACTGCATCTCTCATGAAGGCAAAGTTGTGTTAAGAGTTAACACAGCTTTTATTCCAAATGTAAATGTGGTTACAAGAAAATATTATTTTTTCCATCTTTTTTGTCCATATGTAAAACACTTTAAAAAAAAACCCAAAACACAACACCAAAAAAAAAACCCCAGCATGAGCAAACCACATATCTGGCATCCTCATGATGTCAGGAGATCTCAAAAAATCAACAGAGATTGCAGAGCCCAGTTCATAAAATGTCTCTCTGTTAGTATATAGCACCCATAATAACTACAAGAAAAAAGAAACATCTCATGACCACACTTCTACCAGACAGCTTCATCAGTGCATTTCAGATTTTGAAGAATGCAGTTGTCTTTGTCCTTAAGCATTTGTTGCTAGTTTATTCATGACTGAGGCATTTTCTTCATCTGGAAGGATCTTTGGCAGCAAGCAGAGAGATAAGGAACTGTTTTTGCACCTTCACTTAGTTTTAGAACTTCCTAGAGCAACCCTTATCAGTTGCAGTCACTGGAGGGGAGACTCACCCATGCTATGTCCTCAGTAAGAGGTGGAAAGAATTTTTGGCAGAAGTAATCCACAAAAATATCATAAAGAACTATCCCCTAGCAGAGTGTCACTAGCAAGGGATCATGGGATGGTTGTGGAAATAGCTTTTAATGGAGCTTGCAGTAGGATGTTGCAGCAGTTGGACACTTTTCAGGGATATGTGTCTGAAGTGGGCCAGTCTGATTCTGAGAGGATTTTATATTGGAGTCTGCTTTTGATTAACAGTCGTGCTCCTCATTGTTGTTTAATGATAGAAGTAGGGAGGTAAGCTTGCTGTTCACATTTGCGAGTGTATATTTTAAGAGAGATCAGCTCCAGTAAAGAAGGAAAAATAGGGTTATTTATGTGTAAAAGCTTCACAAATTTGAACGAACTGTACTCCGTTTAGATGAATCAGCATAACCTCGGAGTAAAAGATTGATCTGGACTCTGCCTAGTTTCTACAGGCTTTTTTAGAGCTTTTTCAGGGTAGCTGGAGGTTTTAAGAAAGTTCATTTCAGTCTATGCTCTTCTGTGATCCTTTCTGCACATCTTCTACTGAGTAACTGCAGCCAGGAGCAGTTCTCTGTATGGATGTTGCAAAGGATTCACTGAAAATAGCAGGGCTGTGTTAAGCCTGAGTGTATTCATCCAGGGTGCAGACATGTAAAGATTTATTCTGATCTTATCATGTAGGAGCACACCGGGTGACCTGTGTGTCCCAGTGGCATCAGGCAAGTTTCCCACCCTTGCAAAATCTCTTCTGGGAATTATCTGCAAGTGGTGTGTGCATTTCTGGTAATGCACATAACTGTTGACGTGTTTGAAGACTGCTTACTGGTAGAAACAGAACTGAAATTTGACAAATTTGAAGGCAAACAATTCCATCTAGTGACATGTCAGGCTGTTATGGAAAAGAATGCAGCAGAAACAGTTGAGGTACATTTCTGAGGAGATGTCTAACCAATGTGCAGATCTTTCAATGCTGATTTCAAAGCTATACCTTTGTCCATACTGAGAGTTTCTGTACATTCTTTTATGTGATAATTGATAATGAAAATGGTTCTCGTTGTTCTTTCATTGTGGTGTCCCTGCAATCTTTCACAAAGTAATTCAGGTGCAAGTAATTTAAATTGTATTCTAGGACAAGTTGTACTGCAGAGTGGAAATATATTCTATGGGCTGTTTATCCTACTGATTTTCTGTCCCTACTGACATTGGTTTTCTGCATTTTGGGGCAAGGTTGTATATAGATACATTAATTGAATCTTCCCAGTATTACATGATGACCTAAGCAAATGAGATTTCTGCAGTGTGCTGCTCCCTGTTTTTTTCCTTCCCTTTAAATCCGTTCAACTTTTTGGTGAATCTAAATCAAATATACCTAGGGGGAATAGGATAAAAACTTCAAACACATTGTGTTTCTGTAAGTGTCATGAAAATGGTGTGCAAGCAAAGAGGAGAGTTTCTCTTAGTGACCCAAATCTGGTAAGACTGCAGCATGACCTTTCTCTTAAGCAGACATTGGTGAATCCACTCTGGGCTGCAGTTTTTGGAAACAGATCTGCAGAGAGCAACGACTTACATCTCTGTTCAAGGTGCCTATTTCATACATTTTGGGTTAGCCAACTGGTGTTTTGCCAAATGCTGGTAAAATTATCCTCTGTCTGCTGCAGGCCTGTGGACACCGGAGCTGCTTTTCTTAGACCTTGTGGAGACCTTAGTAAATATCCCCTAGTGTGCATGAGCTCCAGCATCTTCCTCCCTATCTGCCTCTCCTTCCATACTTGTTCTTTCCTAATGCAGGTTGCAAACACCTGGATTGTTTTAATTTTGCAAAGTTCTGTGCATTTATTCTGCATTTTAATACATATAGATTGTCTCTTATATTCAGCTTTGTCTCTCTGGCCACTTAAGGACTGTCAGGCAAAATTTGCTCTGGCAACGCATGGTACAGGACCTTTTAGCTAAACTGTTTGGTTCCTGCAACACAGAATATGGGAAGAGTTTGTAATTGAAGTCCTGTGTTGGCCTGGCTTGAGATAAACACTTAAGAATGGGCTAGTGTTCAATTAAAAGTTAGGGTATGAAATTACTATGCTTCCTTCTTTGTAAGGTTTTAAGGTGAACAGATACCAGGCTCAGTTTAGAGATAACATGACAGAACCCCCACATTGGCATATGAGTCAAATGGAAAATTACCATAAGCGGCAATTTACTTAAATTTATTGCAGGAGTTAAATATGGGAAAAGTAAAAAGACCTACAAGGAGTAGGACTGTGCATATAGTTTGGTTAGTTTTTCCTTTAGTATCGGATGTAATTAGCTCGGCTCTCCTGTTACCTGTTGGTTAGTCTGGTAGGTTTCTGTTCCAGATCTATGCTGTGTCACTGGTGAAGTGAAAAAGACATATTGCTGTAATTAGAAACAGGTACTTTTCCTTTCTTTCGATCAAGGGCTTGTGGTTGCAGATTCTTTGAAATATGCAAACTACACTCAGGTCTGTGCCAAATCCAGATCCCTGCTGTGTCCCACAGCGTGCTCCCGTGTAATGCTGGGGGAACTGCAGCATGTACTGTGTATTTTGCCTCTTCTTTTAAAGTAAGACTAGGTTTGTCTGTGGAAACACACATCACTTCCAATTTCCAAGTGCAGGTTTGAATGGAATCAGAGAGCATCCTTCCTCCACCAAACATCTGTTTAAAAATCAGTGAAACAACTTGACAGCTTTAGTAGAAGCAGGGTGGCATACTCCAGACACTATGATGTTAAAAAGGGAAATAGGCTGAGTCTAATGCCTAGACAAGTGCATTAAACTGGATGATAATGTATTGTAGTGGAGATTAAGAAAGTTTGGATTTGGTTGGAACATTGATTGCTGGAACACAATTTGTTAAAGCATGTTGCTTGTGAGAAGGTTGGTTAAAAGCTTGATTAAGCAAAAATGGGCAGGATTTGTTATGGCTAGTTCATATTTATTGAATGAGATTTTTGTGTAGATATTTTACAAATATTCCATCCCTATCCCAAAAGTTTTGTGTATTTTTGACAGTACACAAAGAAAGCTGTGGCAGAAAAAGACATAGGATTGAAATAATATAACAGGTAGATCTGTGAAGGACTAACGAAGACCATGGCTGCAGAACCATGCAAACAGATGTGCAAATACCAGTAGAATTACTCATAGGGGAATTGATTTCCTTGAAGGGAGGAGAGAAGCTCTGGGCAAAGTTTCCTTTTGGATCATTTTAGTTCATAAATTCAGGACCTGGGACAATTCCCCAAAGATTCAGAGGTTCTGGATTGTGTGTCCTGGTGGATATCACTGATACTTTTGGATTTGGACTTAAAAACAATAGTGTCCCATGGTATATTGAAGAAAAAGCGAAAACAAACCCAAAAGCCTTAAGGGAGCTAGGTAATGGGAAAAGGATCCAGAAATTCCTGTACAAACATATCTAGAAGTATTTTGCCTAGGATTTCCATTCACGAAAAAGAACCTCAAAGATTAGAAGAATCTTTAGAGAAGAACTGCAAGTGATAGGGGGTGACCAGATAGAGCTAGAGAAAACAGGATTTTTGAGTAAATTTGGCAGATAATAATGAGAAGATATATGAGGAAGATAAACTTTAAATGGGTACAAATAGCTAGGAATAAATTTTCACATGGTTAACTTCAGTCACATGTTCTGTTGCATGCAGGCAACAAAGAAATTAGTGTCATATATTTTCTTTCTTAGCAACTTTCTTAAATATCAGGATTCCTCAGAATCATTGGACTTGTGTTATGACTTTCGTTGCAATGCAATGGTTTCTGAACTCAGCTGAATAGGAATAACATCTTCTTACAGTGCAAGTCACTACAGTATTTTTTGATTGTTGACTAGTATGCTAATCACACAGAAAGAGTAAAACCAGGTGCAGGTGGAGTTATTTTAAAAATTCTTTCTAAAAATAAACAAAAAGTTGGAAGGCTAAACCCAAAATCTGAGCAGCTGTCTTTGTTCTCAAAGAAGTTAAAATGTCAAGGCCAGACACTGGAAGTACCTTGTATGTCTTTGGCCTAGCACTAAATCCCAAGGTCTCTTTGAATGCCTGGGAGTAGAGATATCACAGAAGGGACTGACCTAGCAGTAGAGAGAGGGAGGTCACTCTGTACTCCAAACCTTCATTGCAGGAACAGGATGACATCCTACACCCAAAATGATTGTATTTCATTTTGAAAGCTGCTGGGTGCCACTTCCCATCTCTTTAAATTCAAAGACTACAGATTTCCTGATAGTTTGCCTCTTCAATGGGTCTTGGAATAGTGATAAAAATAATTCATAGCAGGAATACCAGAAATTGTCCTTTTACTTTCAAGTTGGCTGGAAATCTCGCTGTTAAGAGACTGCTAGGAGTCTCCCTTAGTAACTTTTCCCTTCCAGGAAGGAGTGCTTTCTGAGCTGGGAATCTGAGTTCACAGCAGCATGGTTGTCACTTTCGTGCCCTGCTTGACATCTTGTCTTGATGAAGGGCTGAAGATCCATGTCCCAAGGGTCTGGAATAGACTCCAAGTAGCTAAGATTCATGTTGGGTCTTAGTAACAAGCATTCATCTAGAGGTTCTCCCAGAGATGACCAAATAGCAAGTACTGGCATTCAGGGGATAAATCTGATGTAGTTTGTAGTCCCTGTTTCTTAATTCTGCTCACTATGCTTGAATCTTACAAAGAAATCAATAAAATTTATAGAACCCTGAAGTGGAACTTTCTATTTTGGCACCTCACAAAGTCTGCTAGGCATTTGTGTGGGCACAGAAAAACCCCAGCTTACCCATGACCATCTGCATTGTAAACAGGTACGAGCAAAGGAATGGGGAGAAAACATGGATGGGCAGAGCTGGAATGTGGGCATCTCTACCTAAAGAACTGTTGTGTCTGGTCTCGCCAGTGACAATGCCGGACACGTTTGGTGACACATTCTGGAACATTTTAAAGAATGGCTGGTGGCTCAGAGAAAATTCTGGGAAATACTCTGCTTGGGAAGGGTTCCTTTCCTGGTGTGTTTCCATCTTCTAGCTTTTTGTCTTTGCTTACCCTTCATTGCACTTAATGAACACATTAATTTTGTTTTGTACCCTACCTGGAGTCAATCCCAAATTGTTTTGTAAAATCATACTCACATCTATCACATTCAGTTGATGCCAAAGGTCAGGGTAGTTGAGACCTGAGCAAAAACAGTGCTTTAAATGTCACTACAAAGCAGGTACGAGTTAATCTGGATTTTAGACTCATTTATATCTGACAGAGACCTTTTAACTTTTGGGGGGGAAAAATTCGCAAAAACCATATGAAAACCTTATGATTTATTGTTATTAAATACCCTGAATTATTTTCTTGTTCTTCTGGGACTCCTGAAAGCAAGGACTTTGCAACATTACCATTCCTATCAGAGGTTTCTTGGATATTTCCAGACATCCAGGAGGTGCCAAGATTTTCAATATGAGAAGAGTTAAATATTTACTTTATTTTATTTTGCCTTCCCCTGTGATCTCATCCAGTTTCTCACTTTGGAAGAGCTGGGGCCAGTCTTGATTCTGCTACCTTTGAGGCTTCATCCCTCTTGCAGCTCCTGAGTTTGTGCAGTTAAGTGAGAAATGTCACAGCTGTTTCTGTCTTTACATCAGCCCAGGTCCTGATAAAAAAGGATGTAAATGTGATCTGTGAAGGCTAAGAGTTAAATGGCTGAAAGGAGACACTGATTTAAGAAGGAAAGCAAAAACCCAGACCACCCACCCTCCCCAAGCCTTTTCTCTAGTTGCTGCAGGCCCTTGGAGCAGCCACACTGACGTGTTGCATGTGCTGCTGCTCCCTCTGTCTCTGCCCTGTGGAAGTTGGGGACCTGATCTTGGCCACCTCTCCAGGTTCTACAGACCCAGAGAAAAGTGACTAAACATAGTTCAAAGAAGAATTCAGATATCCTGAAACCTTGGCCAGACTGTTCCTGATGGTCTCAAAGTCTCTGTAGCTGGGGGGGTGAAGGAAGCTGTTGATGGGGGACATTTCCCATGCGAACCAGTGACAGGGGGTTTTGTATGGGGACATCTCCTAGAGGCAGTGCATGGTAATATGTAGTATTTTGTGGATCATTACCCTTTAGAGATGCTTAATGTTGGGCAGACAGTTTTTCCTCTTTGAAATTGTTGCAACATTTACTAAAGTAATATTTATACTTGGTTGGAAAAGTTGCTTTGCTGTGCCGTGGGGACTTGTGCTGCTCTCTTGAGATGTAGAAATCTGCCTCCTTTTGTTGGAGCCTTTTTATAAAGTTATGTCCAAGAAGTGACTTTTTGAAAAGGAAAAAACCTGTTAAATGCATTTTGAAAAAGGTGTAATTATTTGCATCTCAGTTGGATAAAGGACCATCATGATAATTTTAAAAATTCGGTTTCCTGGCAAACAAGTTCAGGGATTTATGCTCCGTTGCATTACACTTTCAAAAAACAAAATGGCCCTAGGGCACACAAGTAAAATTTAAGTGCTTTCATTGTTATTTTAAAATAACTAAAACAAAACATAGTGTCTGATTTTTTTGAACAATAGTTTGGCTTCCTAGGGTGGAAAAGTAACCTCAGCTGAGAATTACAGCCACCCACCTTTGTCTTTAGACTCCAGAACAGACAAATAACTTGCTCTTTCCTTAGATCCACTTTTATTTTTGTATTAAATTCTTGTTCTCTTCCCATCTTGCTCTTTTTTTGCTTTCCCACTTGCTCTTTTTTCCTACTCATGCTATCATTCTCTTGCCTCTCTCTTTTTCCTCTTCCCTCTATCCCAAGAGGGCCACTTCTGGAACCATTGAGCTGTGGCTGCACATACACGTGCCAAGGGAAACAAGAATGTTTGGGCTTGGATCAGGTCCTTCACTTAATGGCACATTTTAAAGACCTGTGATTGTCCTTAGCTACTTCCAGGAGCTTCCCCAGGTCTAAGTGCCATTTTCTGCCTCTGTGCAGCTTGTATTTTTATGAGTCCACCCTTCTTGCTATCTGCAGCCCCTCTTGGCTGTCCCTTCTCTGAGACCCTCTGCTCTGGAGACTGTCCTCACCCATTTACCCACAATCCTATCTGAGAGCCCCAGCCTTGATGAAGACCCACGCTTCACTGTAGCACTGATAATAGTAACAAAATGTGCACATGGATTTAAGGCCTTGTTTGTCTTTCTTTATGCAAGTTTTCATACTTTTGCAAGGCAACCAATATTGCTTTGCAGATAAGAGCAGCAGCATGGTAACCTCAGGGCAGGGGAATGGGAAAGAGCTGTAATTATTTGCTGCAAGAGTTTGGTCATGACAGGGAACAGCCAAATACCTCAAATACCTTTAATTGCTGGCAGCAGGTAGGTACTCATCTGTAGAGAAAATACTGCTCACACTGCTTTGAACTCTTCTGTATCTTGCTAAAAGAGGGGTGAAGACAGTATGAGAAATAGTAGTTAATATAAAAAACTCAGTATTACATTTTAAGCTGACTTAATACTTTGTCTTCTCTCCTGAGAATGGTGATGGTTGAAGGTGAGATGGAAATAAAGGGGAGTGTGTATGCTAAGGAATTACTTTCTGCTGCCTTATGCTTGAAGAGCTGCGTTTTTAAGTTGCATGGCCCTAAAATTCACATATGCTAAGGTACAGAGTGAATTTGCTTGATCTGTTTTTCTGCATTTGTGCTAGGACTGACAAGGATCATTGAAGACAGAGGGGTTTGCTGCCAGGGTGTTTGCTTGTGTACTGTGCAAATACATTCAAGTGAACTTTCTGATTCTTGGGGCAAATACTTCATATGACTTGCTGGGCTGGCAGCTTTTGTGGAGCATTTACAGGCTGAAAGGCATTTTCCTTCTCTTACAGCTTTCTCTTGCTAATCCTTTTTTGTTTTTAATTTTCCTCAATAAAGAAGGAGAAAAGTTCTTTGAACTGTTTTGTCGTAGAGAATGAGATCATCAGTGAATGAACATCACATCAGTGAAAAAATAGTAAAAAAGAGAACAGGTTGTTCTTTGTTCTTCTGCAAGGTGCCACCAATTCTGCTTTGATTTTAGCATCATATTGGTGTTATCCACAGAAGGTTTTGCAGTGGTTTCAAACCAGATTCTCAAATCAAGGAGCCAAACCTTCCCTAAAACTGCTGCGTGCCTAGTGCAGCATCATGCTCGGGGAGACCTGCCTGTCATAGCTCTATCACTTGAGCTTTGAGAGGGGATCCACACTTCTAGAAAGATGGAGAAATACAGGAGCATTGACTTCTGTCATTCTAGCTGCCTACATGATGGTAAAGAAAAAGGGAAATTGTGTACTCTGTGTTCAGTGCCACAAGGGTATTTTAGAACTGTGTTGTTTGCAGTGAGGTGGCAACAGATCCTGTCCCTCTTGCACAGAGCATTGCCCCAGGAGGAGCGTTGGTAGCTGAGTGCCCATCTCTTTCTCTATTTCTACTTGCAGACCTCTGCATGAGAGCTTCCCTTTGCAAAGGGCTTGTTATTGGGTTTTTCAATTCCATGGTGTAATTTTATACAATACTCCTGTCTCCCATCCATCTCTGTTGCAGCATCTCTGTATTTGTGGAAAGGGTCTAATAGGGTTCAGCTGGTTAATAAAACATGTATTGCTTGAGTCTAAATGTCATTCTCTGTTGTTAAATGTCTGCCACATAGCAGCTTTGTGGTGCTATGAGTGTGTTGGAGTTCAAATGGGATGACTATTTTGCACCCACTTTCAGATGGAATGATTTTAAGTGAAAAAAATCCCAGAGATCCTAAGTAAAAGAAGCCATTCAAGTGCCTTCAGCATTTTTCATTGCAGTACATGCTCTTGCTTCAGCTCTTGCTTTGATGACAGCATATAAGTGTCTGGCTTAATCTCTTGTGCATTCTTATGTAAATTTCTTTTTTAAAAAAATAATCCTTAAACTGGTACTGTATACCAAGCTTATGGGATTGTTGGGCACCTTTAACTTCACTGCTGGGGAATTTTAAATTTGAGATGGAACAAGCCAGTGGTTTGTAAAGTACTCATTTCTGTAAGAAATTTAGCCTATAAAGTCTATCACAATGGAGACCTACATGCCAAGACTTGAAGCCTCTGTTTGCTAAAAAAGTAGATTTCTTCATCAAAATGGAGGTGGAGTAGACCACGTGTAGCAGCCTGGGGTGTGTGGTCCATGTGGTGTCCACCCTTTCCCTCTTTGCTCTCCGATAAGACTTTTTCAGTAAACTAGTGGTGGTCTAACTGTTTTCCTTTCATTCAGGTCACATTTTCTTCTTTTCCTTGGGAAATAACGCAAGACTTAGAACATGAAATGCTCCTTTTCTGATTGTCATAAAAATTAATGAGACTAGAAAAACTGTTTGTGGACATGGAAGAAAATCCTAGTGAATGGTATTTCTCTATCCACAAAGCTCTTTCATTTTAATTAGCAAATAAACCAGGGCAGAGCAGCAGGCAGGTATTTCTGTGCAGGCTTAAGCTGGTATTTTGTCTAACGCATTCAAAGGCAGTGACATGAGAGGAATCTGATTGGTTGATCCTTCTGTTACATTGTCAAGTTCTCTTGGTCTGAATTTTTGGGGGGTGAGGGAGATGGGGTGATTCATACTTGAGCAAGACAAACCCAAGACCTGCCAGTTTGCATTATGTCAATGTGTGTAAGAAAATATTTAGATAGAATTTTGATTACAAGTTCAAAAGCAGGGGGCTCACACCGACCCCAGCTTTTAGAAGCTCTGGTGGGAAACCTGAATGAAACTTAACTCTACTCAATGTGTTTTCATTGGCTAACTCCATGTTTTATTATCTCATGCACTGAGATCTTTCTTGGTTTGTCAATTTTCTACCAAGGAGAAAAAATTCATGTATGTAACAGTGCATATATTGAATTAAAGTGCGATTAAAGGCATGATGTAATGACCTCCTCTCCTTTTCCTTTCACCAATATTTGCCTGCAGGGTCAATACATTACAATATTGACTTCAAAGTATTCAATATTTTTTTACCTTCTGAGTGTGTTGGCTTCAAGTCTGTGTAATACTAAACTTGTTGGTTGAACTGTTGGTCTAAGACTTACCATCTAAGTAGTTTCAGGCTTGGATGCCTAATCCATGTAGAGCAGCTTTCAGGGCATGTGATAATATCACAACACAGCTGTAGGCAGCTTTCTGAGGTGAACCATTTAATCTGCAGTCTTTTCTCCCAGCTTCCTAACAAGGGGTGGAATTTGTCCCTTGGTGTGCAATGGGATTATTGCCCTCTCCTCCTGCTGCCATCATATTTACTCTCTGCAGGACCTTCCAATGACTGTAGGTTATGTGGACAAATCTAACCCCCCGACTCTCCTGTCTTCCATGTATGTTTCTGCTGCCTTTACATCTGTGCTCTGTTGAGTGTACAAAAGCAGCACTAAACCCAAGATGATACTTGATGTACTCAAAGTGCTGTGCAAGCATGGCTTGATAAAGTTAAGCTGAAATTGCTGAGAATTCAGTCTCACAGGACAGGTTGGTGCTCACTTATCTGAACTCCCAGCTGGGGGCACACTGGGCTGGGTGGCTCTATGAATACCAGCTTGAACCTTCTCACGCTTCTTCCTTTGCATGTATGCATTTGTATTCTCACCCTGTAAATCTAGCACTGGTACCTGTCAGAAGGGCACACTGGCAGATGTTCTGCGTGATCACAGCAGCTATTAAGAATTTAGGCTTCAAAAACGTGACACTCTAGAGAGAGGCTTTGATAATATTCTTTGGAAGGCATATAAACAAACAGGATTGTCACCAGCACGGTATCTTATTACGTTGTCTTTTTTCAGAAGTTAGGGGAAGAAAAAAATATTTATAGATACCAAGAAGTTAGTGAATTCCTCTAAAGAACTTAATGTTATAATTAGGAACCTGCTGCACTTGAAACTATTCCACAAATAAGCACCTCAAATCCAGCCTAGTCCTTCCAGAGAAAACAAAGGCCAATAGGCTTCTTTGGGGATTAGTAAACTAGAATTTCTTGGACCAAGGCACTAATTACTTCCAAAGCTGAGGATGATCACTATTTCTAAATCCAAAGTATTGCCTAAACCTTTTCTCTAGGTACTTCTCTCTAGCATAACTTTTGAATGAAGGTATTTGTAGACTGGACTTTAAGCATTAAAAGCCCAATCTGAAGTGAAGGCAGGATAACAGAGTATTTTGTTTGTAGAAAGCTGTGCTTCTGCTAAATCAGTGAAGACTTTCCAGGCCCCCAGCAGCAATTTGGACTCAACCAGGGTGTAGTGGAAATGAGTGTAGTTCTGAGAACACCAAAACATGTGTGAACTGCTGCTCCATATGTGGGCAATGCTGCTCTGCACTGCCTGTATGGTTGTAAGGTGGGCTCCTATATTTCTTTCTTTTTTCTGTCAGCAAAGGGATAAGAATTGGTTGGGCTCACTGTTAAAATCTTCATACTTGGAAACACTTGGTTTTTAAAGAGTTTTTATGTATCAACCTCTGTGCTTGAGGATTCACTTGTGTGAGTATCCACTCATATGTTGTAGCCACAGTGGCTGTGAATTCATCAGTGTCCTGAGAGTCCACAGCTTTGCTTTTAGGTGGAAGAACTGGAAAAAAGTATAATTTTTGTGAGGCCTAGGCCTAAGGCAAGAGGGTTGTGGTAGCACTGGGAGAGGAGGAAGAGGGTTCAGAGTTTAACAGATCAGCATTTTGTTTCTACCTGCAGCCTTCTGACTTCCTTGTGCAATTTTAGGGAACTTCGAAGTGGGTGTTCACATCGCGGACGTAAGCTTCTTTGTACTGGAAGAAACGGAACTGGATAAAGTAGCAAGTGAAAGAGCAACTAGTGTCTATCTAGTTCAAAAGGTAAGGGCAACTCTTCTTTATCTCACCTGACAACTGTGTCTTCCATTTACCATAAATTAATTTTAAAGGTTCATTTTCAAATTCTTGCAATCAAAACTTGGTTATTACTGCAGCAAACAAACAAACATGAGTAAATTGATGGAAATAAAAGAGCTAAAATAGCTGCTGACTGTCTTGGTGCCTACAGAGAGAGCACAGGATGAAGCTGTAAGCTTCTGCCCACAATGTCTGTGGGCAGAAACCTTGGTGTCCCTGTGCGTGTCAGCTCAGGAGCAACTTCATGTGAATGGGACACTGCTCATCTGGAGCTAGTTCAGGGCCCATTGCTGCATAGCTACATTTGCACTGAGCTGAGCATGAGATAAGTCTGACAGAGCCAACTTGGCTGCTCCAGTTTGCTGTTGCAGTATTGAAATTTGGTGGAAGTTTTTGTATTTGCCTTCAGTGCAGTAGTACTAGCTAATCCCTCCCAGAAGTGGATGCACAGCAGACCAGGGTGTAAAACACTCTGCAACCTCACATCTTGAGGTATAACAGTATGTCACTGTTATACAACTCTTCTGTATCCTAAGCACTGGAAAAAATTGTTCTTTCATCATACAGTGAAAAGATACTTGAAACTGTACAGATTTTAGTGTAACTGAATCAAACATTAAACCCAAATTTAAAGTTCACTTCTAAACTTCAAAAACGAACAGTTTTAAGTTCAATATCAAGTTCAAGTTAAGTTCAAAACATCCAGGTTTTGTCTGTGCTTGTCTCCTTTTTAGTTCAATGTGCAGAAACCCTTCCTAACTTATTAGATACAACTGCTGTGCTTGCAGGGAAGCTGGGAGCCTGGCTGTTAGTGTCCAGGATCAGCTTGAAGTATCAACTACATGAAGAGGAGTGTGGAGACAGCCTCATAAAAGCAGATTATTCTGCCTCTTCACTCATTCCCATTCAATCAAACCGAAGTCCTTGTCTCTGCAGCCCTTTCTGGGGTGACAGGACATATTTTATATAATAAATGAACTTGCTAGTTAGGTTTACGGTTGATTCTTCCCCTCCCTTCCTGTATGTTCCCAAAGTTGCTGTCTGGGGAGGTTATTGAAATGATGCTTATTCCAGTAGCTTACTGTGTCCTCTCCACACTTTCCAGATGATGAAATGATTTATTTTCTGCTGAAATAAAATTAGGGATTTGATATCAAGCTGCTAACCTTTAATAGCTGTTCTCTAACTTTACTTGTGTAGAAATAGCAAGGCACAGCTCCAGGGGAGCCCAGGGAATCTCTGGATTTTACATCTGTGTGGGTTGCACGGAACAGTCATGATAGCAATGCAGGAGTGCCCAAGCTGGGGTGGTGGCTGTGAGGCCAACTGCAAACTGGTGCTGCAGTGTGGGACCAAGGAATGGCCACACTGGAAAGCCCCAGTTACCAGGGACTTGCTGTTCTCCAGGAGCAGGAAACGGTGCATATGTCATGGGAACAGCAGTTGTGGCACCAGAGTCTCCCTAGTCTTACAGCCTCTCCAGTGATTAGCCCCTGGCTTCTGCTGTGCTCTGCTTCCCCCTCTGACGGATGGCTCAAAGGCTGTAGTTCACTACAGGAGATATGTGTCGGCCCAGTGGGGATGTCACTGGTAGGCAGCAAACCTGTCACCCAAGAAGATGTGTCACTTTTTAAGTCAAAATACTGTGGTTTGAAGGCATGTATTTATGTTTTTTTAAGGAGAGAAAGAACTTTTTATATAAAATGAGTCATTCTTCATGAAAATCTGGTTGAATTCAAAAGCTAATTGAGTTTTCTTTCAAAGTGCTTTCCCCCTCCCAGCACCAGTCCCATGTGCGATGCCAACCTAGGTTGCCTAATGTCCATAATCTTTAGTTGTTTTTCAGCTACCTTGGCCCAATGGTCAGGAGTAGTGTTTTACCCATACTTCTACCCTGCAGAAAATACCTTTTAAGAGTGCAAACTAAGTTGGATTATAAAATGGTCAATAATTTAATTGCAAGAGATGAAAAGGAGAGAGGGATGGGCAAAGGAAAGCAGCCAGGCTGTCTGAAACAAGATGGTAGCATGACTTTTGTAGAAAATATGCTTTGCTTTGGTGGAACTGTTTCCTAAGACATCTGTGATTCTGCTAGAGGTTAACACTGTATTAATCCTCCCAAAGAAATTAAATAAAGACACATATTTAGCTTTCCTGAGCCATGGATCCAGAAGGGGAGTTATTTTGTAATTTCTAGCAGTCTATTTAATAACAGTCAAAAGTTTTGAAATAAGAGTGTATCAGGTTTTAAGAAACAAGAAAACCTAAACAATTTCCTCTTTTTTTGGCACATCTTACAATGTTATTTTAGGTGTGAAGCAGCTCGAGTGAGAGGTCAGCCATAAATCCCTATAATATTTTATTGGTCCTATTTTATACTGGAGATCAAAGATTGGAACTGTAAGCCTATCTTCACATTAAGTCCTGGGACTTTGAAACATTCACTTTTGACACCAGCAGGCTGTCAGGGTGTTGATATTTTGATAATCTCAGGCTGAGCAACAAAGAGTTGCTCGAAATCTGAATTCATGGAAGTGTTGATACAACTCTTGAGCAGAAATCTTGGCTCATAAACAAATTGCCTATTTCCTCTGAGTATCTTTTAGTGTGTAAGCAAGAGGTTTGCTCAGCCCACCCCACTGTTGGACCTCAGTGTCCTCCTCCCAGCTCTGGGGAGAGCAACTGATGGAAACTCAGTTAATATAGTCCCTCCCCATCAGACTGGTGGTGGGAGAAGAGCTCACCCCAGAAGTCAGTGGTGGTAATAACCAACCTGAACCAAGCCTTAGCAGGCAGTCAAAACAGGATGCCAGCAGAGTGGCCTTGACTGACAGGAGCAAAAATGCTCATGTGACAATGCAAAATAAGAGGTTATTCTTAACCAGACTTTGTTCCCTTTTCCCTTTGGTTCACTGATCAGTTTTCCCCTCTGTTTCTTGAAAAGATGCTACAGTGAGTCCATTGATGAGAGCCATCCTGGCTAACATGTTCTGAGCCTGGCCAGTGGGTCAGTCCTGGCAGCAGCAGATGTTTCTGATTTTAAGGGGGATAGGGAGTTTTGTTATCCCAGTATGTGTGCACTCCCTCCCACTGCTCAGCTCCCTAGGAATGAGTCTGAGGCTGGAAACTTGTTTCTGGAAGCACTTTATTAGCCAAAGGAGCAAAACAAAACAAAAAATAAAACAATGGGCTCTCATAAGCAAGAGGTCTTCCCATGTCCAAAGTGAATCCACTATGCAGAGGAGTCAGCTGTTAAGCAGTTTGGCCAGCCATGGTAGCAGGTCCATGTGTTGTTGTCAAACCCCAGGACAATGATGTGTGGGAAACCTCCCAGCCCTGGTAGTCACTTCTCTTACTTTGATTTTCCCTTGATGCCCACCGGGATGTTTGGCTGCCTGTGGGAAGAGCTGACTGTGGAGGGGGAGCTGTTGGACAGCACTGGAGCACAAAATCTCAAGTTGTGTTTGGTTGTGCTGGAAATTTTGCATGTAGGACTTGGAAATAAAGAGCAAGAAATCCTCTGTCTGTGATTTGATTTGAATTGCAGACCCGCAGCTGTGTGTGTTGTGTGTATCAGCCTTTTACTCAAGTGTCCTTTCCAGGATCTCTTTGGCCGTGCTAGGCTTGTGGGGAATGGTGTTGTCTTTTATTACTCTGACTGGTAGAGAGGGATGAAAACCAGAAAAGTTTTCACCACCCAAGCCTTTCTTCAGCCCTGATTTCTACGATACATTCATTAGAAAGATTTCCTGGGGACTGTAGATCTGTTCTTTCACCAGGAAAGTTTTTTCCCTAGCCCTGCTGGATCTGTCCAACTGCACTTCTAGATTTGACTACATTTATACATCCATCTGTTCCAACTTTATGAGCCCTGTATAAACCCAGGTAACTTTATTTCCACCTGCAGTAAACCGAAGCTGAGTTATGTGATCCACAACATAGGCAGATCCTTGGCAATTTGCTAAGGAAACCACTTTGCACTGGAGGTGGTACCCTCGGCAGTGGTTCAGCTAGCTGGATTTCTGCATGCCGTGGCACTCTGCAGGGCAGCTGGCAGACACAGCTGTCTTTTGGCAGACAGTCATGGGAAGGGCAAAGCATTTAAAAGCATTTAAAATATGCTGGGCAGTGTCTGGATTATACGAGGCGATGCTACGCAACCCTGATATTTTGCAAATCTGGGCATTAAAGACTTACTTAGGGAAATCTCCTCTCATCCTGCGTCTCCTTCAAAAAGAAATGAAGATAATCCTATTGCAAAAGTTCCTTTGGGCAGCCCCTGGGACAACTCCTAAAGCATCTGGCTCTCCAAGTGTGATGCAATTGTGACATCTTTGTACGTTAAATGCTGGACTTGCAACTACTAAGAATCCTTTCAGCCTGTAACCGTATCATGCTAAGGGAAAAGGAAATGTGTATTTGTAACAAACTTCTGTGCTTTGCACCAGCTGGTTTATTCTCCGAGTAGAGTGTGAAGAGGAACCATGATGTTAAAGCAGGAGGAAGCAGTTAGCCAAGACTGTCATGATGTTGCAAACAGGTTTCTTCTGCTAATTCTATAAGGTAGACAAAATTCAAATACCTTCAACACAAGGCCACATTGTCATGTTATGTATGTATTTGCTGATCCCAGGAAAAGGTTGATTGAATTCTCCATCTCCTTTGTGGCTTCTTCCATGACTTGGGCTAAGTTACTTCTAAAGTTTTCCTCCTGTAAAACAAGGGTAATGCAGATTGAAGCTTCCCTATTTAACAGTAGATTTGTTACAGCTAATTGCATGGTGATTAGTGCTGTAATTATGAGCCAAGTTAAAGCTTTGCTTGTGTTTCACATCGTTGAAAGCCCTTCCATAGAATTATAGCCTCTTGAATCAGATATTAATCCTGTGCAAGTACACTTAAAACAAGCATCCTGTCGTTTCATTTGGGCTATTCTTCCTGGATGGGTTTTCATGTTTCACGTAGACATTTTTTTAGCAGACTGTTATTGCTTTGGGAGATGTCAAGGGAAAGAGGATTTGCTAAGGCACAGAAATATTCAATAAGTGCAGAACATTATCAGATTATCAATCACAGAACAGGGGAGAGAGGAAAGCCAGTAACTGCAGCTTTTAATTTGTGTGGAAAAGGGCATATAAGAGCTTTTATTAAATTACTGCACTTTGTTCACTGTGACCTGAACTTCAGGGTCTCACGGTGGTCATGGGTGATCTTAGGCAGGCAGGGGTTTCCGATAGCCTATAAATCTATTTTCTCTTCTTTCTGCTATGGTCATGCTAAATTTATAACCTTGTGGTGAGTGGGTCCTTCCAGGCAGCATGGCAGAGCTCACGTACTGATCTGTGAGTTATTAATGTCCCGGTATTGTTAACTTACTTTTCACAACTGGAATAACACAGTTGACGGCCTTTGTGTTGCGGGAAGCAGCTTATCATAATCTGTGCCCTTGTGACCTTCCAGCTGAACCAGTCCTGCTGATTCATGTTGCAAGTGACTCCTTGACAGCCACAGACTGTACAGTTAACCTTTTGGCATTAATATGCACTGGAATTAGAATGGATTTATAGCCATCGTCTGGTGCCAGACCACAAATGTGATTAAATATTTAAAAAGTATTTCCTTCAAAGGTAAATACAAAGTGTGTGCACTTGAGGAGCAAATGGATATCTGAGACTTTTTCCTACTGTTTTGAAGAACAGTTGTTGTTCCCTTGGCATCTAGGTAGAAAAAGCTGTATCTGAAATCACCAAGTTTGTGTCCCAGAGTTGGGAAGAGCTGGGGTTTGCATGCCAGTCAGCTTCCTGCAGGTCCTGTATTTACAGGGTGTCACTCAGAGCAATCAAAATAGAAACTAAAGTAGCTAAAGTATTTTTTGGCAACTAAGTAGAGCCTTTCTCTCTGTGTTTCTCTGGAATGCTCCAGCTTACACTGCCACTCAAAGTAAACAAGAGGCATAACCTGGTTCCTTTTTGAGGGCAATACCCAAAGGTAAGTAATGAGAAGAGAAATAAGAATGTGAACCTCTAATAATTAGGTTTGCTTCTTTAAGCAGCTGTTAAATGTTGTATTTACTGCAGATTTCTCTTGGGAAATAAGTCAGGACTGTTTAAAGACTTGGAGCTGCTCAGGTTTACGCTAGTGTGAATATACTCTGAAGCTTTTGTTTTGTTGCTGTAGTCAGGTGAGTAATTCATTATTTGGTAAGTCAGTGTTCAGCAGCAGCAATATTGATTAGTTGTAAGGAATTAGGGCACAGGCTGAAAAATCCTTGCCAGGAATTTCTCTTTACAGACATTTTGTTCAGACAAAGTTGAGTATAGTAAAACCATAATTATTCTCCCTGTTTGCAAACACTATGTTCAGTAGCCATAAAACAGGTGCATGGTTCTGTCTCTGCGATGAAGCTTGGCTCAGTTGTTATTAAAGCCACACACTGTTCCCACAGTTCTTGGGAGAAGCTTCATCTGTGCTTTGCAGAGAGTGGGCTTGCATTACTTGCCTGGTTACACAGACTTCAGCAGCAAAGCAAGAAACACAGTTCCCAAATCCAAGCACTTTAGCTCCTGACTTCCAGCACCATGTTTCTTCAACATCAAGTTTCCTGCTGTGCTGAGCCTTCCTTATTCTTTCCAGTATCAAAACATGAAAAAAAGTGGAAAACAGAGCAAATGTTGTGACCTTACTGCGGAGTGAAGTGTTTGGGGATGCAGGGTGCTCCAGGGGGCTTAATCTGTACCTCAGAGTGGAGTGCTGAGAATGGTTCACAGGTGGGAGACTGACAGCTCCCTCTGGTCTCACTGCAGGACAGGGCTGATATGAGCGTTGGTGACCTCAGCAGTATCTGACTTTCCCTCCTTTCAGAGGATTTGCATTACTTACTCATCCAGTGCAGTATGCTGTTCACCATGCAACGTAGCTCTGGCGTGGGTGATGCATCCCAGAACTACAACACAACATCTACCACAAAGAATGTGTTTTCTCCCTTTATGCATTGTTGACCCTCTTTTTTACCTGCTGGTCATGGAAGCTTAGCCACAGACAGGCCTCTACAAGAAGCCCGTATCTTACCAAGGTGTTCTTCTCTTCCAGGTGATCCCGATGCTTCCCAAGCTGCTCTGTGAGGAATTATGCAGTCTCAATCCCATGCGAGATAGGCTGACGTTCTCTGTGATATGGAAGATGACTCCAGAAGGCAAGGTACCTCATGTAGTGGGCTGTCATCCTGCTAATCAGTCCTCTTTTGGTGGTAATCAGACCCCACTTTTGCAAAGAGAGTGGTAAAAATGCCATCCCTTAACACTGAGGAGCAAAGAAAGAACTTCTTTGTGAACAGTACTGGAGGACTCTTCCTGTATCTTGTTTTACCAATGAGATACCATGGATCTTCCAACTGGAATAAACTCACAGCATGGTGGGGAAGTGAAGAGAATTTTTATGAATCTCAGGAACAGAGCATTTCCTGCTCCTTCCCAGATCACCCACCCACCTAATGTCTTGCCTCCAGCAGAGGCTCATGGCTAATGCTTTGGGAGGGACAAGATGTTCCCCCCCTACTCCAGGCCTGCCTTGTGCTTCTGGATGGTTGTGCAATGCAGTGGATGAAGGCGGTAACCCTCTGTGGCCTCTCTGGTAAACAGACTATTTCATTCTTCTTCAGAGTTGCAAATTAAATCGATCCAAATAAAATATGGTAGTCTTCAGCAGAGACAGAGCTCCATCCTCTGCATGTGTTATTCCCAAGGAGCAGGTGGGGAGGCTGTCTATTAGTACAGCAAGCTTCCTTCAGTTGTCTGTTAGCTCTTCCCAGGTCTTTGTTTCTCCACATTTCTCTCCTGTACCCTTTGTGGTGCCCTAGCAATATCCTCTTCATTGGTCACAGAGTCCCCTCAATAATCAAGGAGGTCTGAGGACTGCTGCTGCCACAGGACTCTCTGATCTATGCAAAGTACACTTTGTACTTAAAATTGTTTTTCATTAACCAGTGTTGTGTTCATGCACAGCTCTGTGGAGAATATTTCTTGTGCTAATTTGGTAGTTTTTCACAAATATTAGCTTTACTTCCTTCTTACTGTCCATACGACTCGAGACGATGCTGAATCTTGTTTTTTGCTTTAGCAAAATACGTTTCCAGTCTTGTATCTGTGTTTCTCCAGTGGGTCCCTGCTCTGGCACTAAGAGGATTTTTGTTTGTTTGCTGTGGCAAGCAGCTCACTTCTTATAGCAACAGCATGATTACTCATGGGACCTTCTAGTAGCAGTTAGTTGGTTGGCCTTTTATTGACTCTGAGTGGTCTTTGAACAGCTAATAGTCAATTCTTAATTAAAATAAGCTTTTAATTAAATCTTGTCTCTTGTGCTCTGCAATATATACGTTATTTGCTTTTCAAACAGTGTTCAGACCAACCCTGTCAGGCCAGTGGGAAAACAGAGGAGCTGCAGCATCTGTCTCAGGCCTGCTCAGGAGCAGTGCAGGAGCGGTGGTCTAGGCCATGACCACACTGCCCCTTGGGAAGCAGACTGCCTACAGCCATCTCAGCAAACTGGTTTCTCCTCAGAGGCCTTCCAGGACTGCAGTCTTAATCGAGGTCACTTGATTTGAATATCAGGAGAAGTCTAGAGAAGAATTTACTCCTTATAAGAGGAAAAGTGGTTGCAGGCCTTTTGCCCATGTGGGCATTCTTTCAAGAGCTTATCTGTGAGCTGAGACAGAGCATGTCTCCTGTCTTTCTAGGTGTTACTGCAGCCTCATCTCAGTGTGAATACTATCACATGCTTTCCTATGCTGGGTGAAAGGGAGGTGAGTGAAAGGCCTTTGAACTTCAGCTGGTGGTGAAGAGCCACAAGAACACAGACACTGAGGAGAGGGCATTACTTAGTGAGGGACAGGTAAAGCCAAAGAATACTTTTTGCACCATGTGTACACAGCAGGGTTGTAACTTTGAGCTGGTAAAGCAGAGCCTGACTGCACTACTAGAAGTGGTAGCTGATCTGAGCTCCCACTGTTACTGCTTCAGAGCAAATAAACCGGAAGTGAATGCATCTCCCATGGAAAAGCCACCGAGATTTTTGTCACCTGAATGTTGCTATTGATAAGTTGCTGGGGTTTCTAATTCTTGTTTCTTTTAGAAAAATAATGCCAGACTCAGCTGTTTCTGGGATAGAGACTCTTTCTTTTTTCTGTTGCTTTTGGGTTCTGGAGTTTCTGCCTTTTAGTTTTCCATGACTGTAACAAAATGCTGTCTGAGCAGCACTGCACATATCTCAATGGACTCCAGTGGGACAGGGTGACATGATGTATCTGAGATGATTTTCCAAGGGCAGAGGCGTTAACCATATTGTTGCATCTGTGCTGTTCTTCAGAAGCAGATCTGGGCGTTTATAGGAACAACGTAGCATGTTCTTGTTTGGATGCAGTCAACAGAAAGATATTTGAAAACAAACGATGCAACTCTCCTTTTTAAGTTATTGCCTGCTGATGTTTGAAGAACAGCCCTGCGGGTTCCTTCTACCAGTGAAGAAGAGAAATTATTTCACTCTGAAACAACCTATACAGGCTCAAAACTGTTGTCATCAGCCAAGATACGATGAAGGCACTGCCTTGTGTGGGGAAAGTCCTCAGCCTCTTGCACAGCTGCATCACAACCTCAAAGAGACTTACACCACCAGAGATTGTGCTAATGGGAAGGTTTCATGTGAAATGGAGTATTTTAGGGACAGCCCCTGGTTGCTCGACCACATGTTGAAGAGGTGGAATGTGATCTGCTGTGGTTTAGATGGTTCTTTGCATGTGTGTTTCTGCATAATGCCACCCCTGCACTCAGTAACCTTTGAATCAGCCAGCTACAGCTGGGCTGCAGCTCTCATGAGCTCTATGGAAGATGGAAACCAGGTAGAGGAGAGGGGTCCAAGCAGTTTCTATGTGATGGAACACATTATTAGACACTAGAGAACCTGTATGGGCAAATGGCCTTCTGATGGCCTCAGTATGAGAAGCTGTTCACTTAAAGTTGAGTCAGTGATGAGGTCTGCTGTCATTCCTTCCAGTGTTCATACAACTTCCCAAACTTTTGTACACTGAAAGAATAAGTCATCAAATCTGTTTACACTTTCCAATTTTGCAGATCCTTGATGAATGGTTTGGGCGGACGGTCATCTGCTCCTGTGTGAAGCTAAGCTATGACCATGCACAGAGTATGATTGAAAGCCCCGGGAAGGTGTTCTCACCTGAAGAACTTCCTCCTGTCTCCCCTCAACACTCAATAGCTGAGATCCAGCAAGCTGTGCTGAACCTGCATCGGATTGCCCAGCACCTTCGCAAGCAGCGCTTCATTGGTGGTGCTCTCCGCTTAGACCAGGTGAGTGAATCCAGTGAAGCAATTTCATGTTATGCTCCCTAGGGTTTTCTTGATCAGTCTAAAAACTGAGGAATAGAAAATAATAGAAAGGCAGGTTTGTGTGCCAGTGTCTTCTTAAAAGTAGCATCAAAGTATGTACCAAAAGCACTATGTAAAGTAGGATGGAAAGAAAAGACTTTCTGTTTTTCAAGGAGTGATCCATCTTCCAACATTTCTCAAGGTCTTAAAACCCTGGTGGAGTGAGTAAGTAACACAGTGAAACACATCACGACAGTGTAATTCATTATCGTGCAGTTCAGATTATCCTTCGTGTACATTTCACTGGGAAAGGCTCATTCTTGACATTTATTTCTGTGCTTGCAATACTCATGTTTTCCACAGCTTTCATAGCAGTTCTCAGGGCAGGGAAAATGACTAAATGTTATCTAAGCTAATACTTATAAGTGTTGGGTGTGTTTCAAAGAGTGAAATGTTAGTGAGGAGGTTTTCTGTCTGGGGTGATTTAAATAATCTTATATCAGTTATGTGTCATTTCTATTTTACAAGTAGATCCAGATAGTTTAGACTATCACAGCAAAAATACTTTTATGTTTGAGGTTCAGCTACTCTGAAGTGGCTTCTGACAGCTTTTGTGGATAGGTGGTTCCAGTAATTGATAGAACCCAGTGGCCTTCCTGAGCAGGAGATGAAATAATCTCTTAATGTAAGGAAGCTCTATTGTTTCATTCTGCAAAATGAGCATGAGTCAACATAAGGATATTGGTGAGAAAGAAGCTGGTGTACTGAGATGTGTAAACAGAACTATTGTATGTAAAAGGTGTGTTGTAACCCTTCCATTTTACTCAGCATTGTGGTGCTGTCTACAGTTCCAGGGAAGTCTAATTTTAGAGAAATCATTGCAGAGCAAAAGATCAATGAGTCTTAGTGATCTGTGGCCTTCCCCAGCAGAACACATGGCTTAGCCTGGCAAAAGGGCAAAGAAGAGGCAATATGCTGTTCCCTAGGTCTCAGATGGACAGGAACAGGAATAACAGTCCACAGTGACTCAGAGCTGTGGCCCAGAAAGGTCACCAGGTGCATTACACAGGCCACACTGTCAGTGTAGTACTGAGCAGTCACTGTATGTGCATGAATTGGGTACCTGTTATCAAACTGATTTCAAGATAAGCATGCTTTAAAACAGTTGTGACATTTACAATGGGAGGATTTGGACAGGGAAGCATCCTGTTCCAGTGATAACTTGTAAAAGATTAGTGGTGTTTGGTTTTGATCTGTGCTGTTGCAGAGAACATATTGGAGCATCGCTTGTGAGGCCAGAATTAAAAGCCACTGCTAAGACTGCCAGAGATCTCTGCACAGCCTTGTTCCTAACCAAAGTGGTAACTGGATTATATCTCACAAGTGGCGCTTTATGCTGTGCAGAATATCTCTTCCCTGTCAAGAGTGTCAGAGCAAAATTAATGATCTTGGCAAAAGAAATGTATTTTAGTTCAAGGGACACTTTCACCATACTTACTTTTTCCAAGTACTGCCTTGCTGTCTGCATTTTCATAAACAACACCCTGCCCAGCACACGGAGAAAGCACTTAGTGTATGGCCTGAGTACAAACACTATGTGAAGGAAAAGGTGTGTGGACATGGCCAGTGGCATATGACTAGACAAAGCAATCTGTAGCTTTTCATAGGAGATGAGTTCTCTGCCTTTGCTTTCCCACTTTCCTGAGTTCACACGGATGCAGTTGTGTGCTAGGTCCAACTTCCAGCCCTGTGCAAGCAAGCAAGGGTGTTTCCAAATGGGAAACACACCTTTCTAATCACTGGACCTCTCACTGATTTCCTGTTGAGTAATGTAAATCCTGAACAATGAAAGACAAACTACATCAGGAAACTAGGGCAATGAATTATCAGATTCCAAATAAATAAGTGAGCGAAGGAAATGATCATCCCACAGTCATAAGGGAGGGGATGGCTGGGCATGAATGACTCCAGTGCTTTTTTTTCCAGGGGATGTGAGCCCTCTTCCTATACATTGCATTACGTTTCGGGTCACTCCTGATGGAGCAGCAATGGCTTGCTTCCACTCTGCCATTTTAGATCGTGACTTCCTATTGGTATTAAAAAAAAAATGACTGGGAGAAGAATCTGTCCTGTTTTGCCGCTGATCATGGTGGCCTGGAGCTGGTGGTCCCCCACATTTTTCCCTTTGAAATAGTATCAGTCCTCCCCCATAGCACCCCTATAATTTAGGATTTGTTCCCCAAAACTAAGAACATTTCTCAAATGAAGCCAGTCGTGTGTGCATCTCTGTAATAACAGAAACACTGATTGGCCAGGGAACCTCTTACACATGACACAGGATGGCTCCACTGAGGTCCCACAGTATCAGGCTGTCTGTGCTCTGGTGAGGCGAATGTTTCCTGTTTGAATGGCACTGCTGAATTTTTATGACCTAGTGTGATTTTATATTTTAGCAGTAACATTAGAAGCAGAAATATCTAGCTCAATGAATGAAGAGTATATTTTATTCTTTTTAGTAACTTGGGAATTATATATCTGTGTCACACAGAAGACCTTGAAACAAATTCCAGAGGTCTTGAAATCTGGGGATTTGTGGATTCAGTGTGTATGTGTCTCTTTGGGGTTGTGTAATTTTGAATTCCTGCCTCGGTTCAGTCTTGGTCATGTCACTCTTTTAGCCCCAGTTCCATTCATGCCTCTGCAGTGGTCTGTAGGGGAATCCTGTTGCATTGGACCTTGAGTCTAGGGACGCATCAGTCACTCTGTAAGCTCTTGCTGTCCCCATAGGCCCCTTCTGGGGCTTTTCCCCTACAATATGATTTCCTGTGCTGCCTGCCAGCTTTCTAGCTCCAAAAGGCAGCTGAATAGTTAGCTTTAAAGGTTTAAATCTTTGCACCTTCAGTGGCAAAGGAGCTTATGAAACTTTGTTCACACAGACAGAGATTAATGTATTGCTTTTAGTTCTCATTTGGAGCTGCAGCTTTTAGATGTAAAGGCAAGAAGTGCCTTATACTGTGGCTTTGAGAAAAAGTGTTCAGATATTTACAATTTTGTCTTTCCCCACCCCTAGCCTCCTTCCTGCCATGGACCATGAAATGCCATCCCTGTGCTGTCCTCTCACAGCTCTCGGTGGCTGCACCCACACTGTAAATTGGAGCAAGGATCTGACCTGGTTTAAACACTAAAGTGAGCACAACCCACAACTTTCCTTTTTTTTTTTTTTTCCTGGCCAGGTTACTTTAAAGCTGGATCACTTCTCCAAACCACAGCTTTTAGAAACACTAGCCAGAGAATCAGATAGAAACTTGCTTTCAACAAAAAATATCAGGTTTGCAGAAAAGCTCTTTAGCTCAAGCCTGCCTAGAGGAGACCCGCTGATTAATGGTTCTCTTTTTGGCCTCAGCAGTTTATAAATTAATCACGAGGACAGATGCCTACAAGAAGACAGGTTAAAAAGGATTTTTGTGCGTATTTAAAATGAGAATACCCCAGGATGCTGATCTGTCTCTATGACAACTGTCTGTGAGCTGAGCGGTGGCTTTTGTTGTGCCCATGATTCTGCCTTTGCCAGCACACTTACACCTGGGTGCTCAAAGTGTTGGCATTGACCAAAGCTGATTGTGAGAACAACCCGAAGTACATTTATGTTAGACCAGCTAATGGCATTGAATTGTTTGCTAGAATAGCTTTTCTCCTTGTTTTCTGTGCAGCAGACATTCAGCTTTGCAGGTGTGTGCAAAAAGGGAATAAGAAAAGGATTAAAATGGCAAAGATGAGAATGTTACATAAATGGAAGGGTTGAATTGCAAGTGAAATATTCTCACTTCTGCTTGTTCCCAGCCTGTGTGCTGTGCTGCTGTCTCATCGTCAGACCAAGGGTTGCTTTTCCCTGTGGATCTCTATTGTTTTGAATAACTTAAGAATAAAATTTATCTTTAAGCATAGCTTTGTTTAATTCAGATTGGTTAGACTCCTGAAGTAATGGACCATTGCTGCAGCGGGAAACATAGGGAAACAAGCACAAAGACTCCAAACACCAGAACACCTGCAGAACACCAGCTCCAAAACACACGGGTATCTGGCATTACTGGGTGTACTAGCCAGCTCTGTGTAGTTTTTGAAGCTCTCATAAATTACTCTGTCTGCTTGATGCAAACAGCTCTTAGAAGTTGACTCGAGCCATCCTCACACAGAAAACAAGGAAGAAGAAGGACATCATATCTGCAGGATGTGCCACTGTATGTTGGGAAGTTTTGTATTTAATTGTGGCTAATGGAATAGGACAGAGACACATATTTTTAGACAGTAGCTCCTGCTAATGCCCTTTAATTGGAAATCTCAAGAGCTAGAGATTAGTTACTATCACCACTAAAGTTTTCCAATATGAATGACTGTTGAAAATAATTATGGGAAATGTCATGTTTCCTGACTCACAGTTGTATAGTAAGCATTCAAGACTTCTTCTCTTGCTATGTGGAGGTAATAAATGCCGCTGCCCTGGTTCAACAGTCAGCATGTGCAAAATACAGTATATTTGTATATGAATGGAAGGCATTTGAGGTTGGAAGAACTGTTTAAATGAGGCAGCAAAGGGCTATAGTATTGTATAGACCTCAGTTAACTGAATGTGCCTATGTTTTCCTTATAGTGTGATCTGAATTTGTCTTAAATGCTGTTGGGGCATCCTGGCTTGAGCAGTCTGTGGTGTCATGTTTAGGTTTTCTAGCCATGGGTGCTGTATGTGCTACCCCTGCACATTCTGAATGCACACAGCTTTCTGAGGAGGAGGAGCAAATGATTTTGCTCCAACCTCTGATTCTTGGATGAATTTCTCCAGAGAGCACTGTGTTGTTGAGTTTTTTTGTTGTTGTTTTTGTTGTTGTTTTTTAGCCACTCTCAAAGAGAAAGTGGTGGTGCTCATCACCTATAACACTGGTACCAAATTAATCTCAGATTTGGTTTCCCTCAGGATAGGTTGAGGTGTGTACCTGCTTTTGGTCCAAGAGAAAACCCAAAAGAACCATTTATAAAATCCTAAAAACTGCTATGATATCTCCTCAAAGGGAGCAACAGCAACAATGCATGAACGAGGCCAGGCAGGCTGTATGTATGGTAAAATAAATGGAAATGCAGACTGACAAGGAGCTTTCACTATTCACTTCCTATCACAATTCCACCATTGTCTGCTCCTTCTCTTTGATGTCTGGTTAAAGAGACATCACTGATACCCAGAATGGGGACAGCAGGTGCTATACAATCATTCTGGACAGTTGCTTATACTCTGTGGTACATAAGGCAGCTGGGGGGATGCTGGATGTACTTGGAGATTAATTTTCTTTAGGGATTTTGTGTCTTTTGCATAGCCCCAGTTAATACATCAAAATGAGCATCCAAGGCCACAGTTTTCTACTGGGGAATAGTACTGTTTCCCAGGGGAGTAATCAAAATGCATTTGTAAAGGTGTGTTAGCAATGTAGTACTGATTTCAAAATTTTCAACTTTCCTACACTACAACAGTGGAATGTGGTTCTTTGCAAATATGAAATGGCATCATTGTCATCAGGAGCAGCCAATGGCTCGGGTCAGGCAGTTTGGCATGCATTGAAGATGCACACAGGAAGGAGGTGTTTGGGATCGTGTAATGGAGGAAGTCTGTGTTAGCTGAGCATCTTTCTGCTTGCACGGAGCTGTTTGCATTTCCAGTAAGCTTTAAAACATTTTGATTAAATTAGGATTTTAAGTGGAAAGCCCTCAGAATCCAATCTTTTGCCTTGGGATTTTAATGAAGTCCTCCCAGGGGTCTATGTAGGATTGATGTCCTCATACATGTCCCGCTGTTCCCCAGTTGTTCTTTTAGAGCTGAGCAGCTGTGTCCCAGCAGGAGCAGGTGGTGAAGTGGTCAAGCTGGCTTCGGCAGTGGGGGGCAGTTGGATGCTGGAGCACAGGGCTCGGCTGTAGAGCATCGTGCTGGGAGCCACTGCAGCCAGATGTCTGGGCACACTCAGCCAGGAAGGAGCTCCCCACACAGTGGTGCTCTGGCATTAATTTGCCATCAGTAATGCAAGAGCGGGTTATGACTTTATTCTTCCTGGAGTAAGTATTCCAGCCGCTAGCTCAGATACTCAATTTTCCAGTCATGTACAAGCATTTTTCTTCTGAACAAACACAGCTTAACCTTTGAGTTTTATTAAATCTACCACAGATCTGCAAACTCAGAAACCCCTCTGAAAAGAAGCTATCTTACACTCTAATTCTGAGATGCTGTCTCTCATGGCAATAATTTATTTCATCTGCCAGCCTCAGAGAAGCTATCAGAGCAGAGGCCCACTCCATCCTTCCAGCATTGGGAATGGCGTGAAGAGGTGAAGCAGATGCTTGAACTCACATGGTGAGTCAGTGAGAGCTGGCAGGACACTCTTTTCCCAATTCCCAGGCCAAATCCAGAATCTTAAGCCAGTGCTGACCATTCTCTTCCTCTTGTGTTTGTTACCAAAAGCTACTGGATAAGAACTTTTTTGTTTCTGCTGTTTATTGCTGGCCCAGTTAAGGTTAAGTTTTTTCATTCCTGTTCCCCAGCAGGTACTTTCCCAGTGCAGAGCAGAAAAACAAGCAGAGTCAACATGAGGGGCTGAATTGTTGCCAGTACATTTCTGCAATACAGAAGCAATCAGTGTGTATCATAAGTGGTCTCTCTCCCCGGGCCTTTCGGTTCTCAGGCTTTGCTTACATGTGCCAGGACCAAGCCTGTGTACTTGTGTCCCATAGAAGGTCTCTCTTGCTTGAACAGGATAGAGTTTGCAGGTACTCCAAATTCGCTCTTGGTTTCCTGGACTGGCTGGACACAGATGGGTCTTTCCCATGCCCATGTGATTGTGGGGTCACTGGCTCATAGAGACCTCAGACAGTGCTGAATAGCATCACCAGGGAAAAGAGAGGGCATCTGTGGCACTTGATGGCTTTATGTGTTGGAATGTGTCCCAAACATGAAGTGGATTGCTAAGGTGAACAGAATTCAGTGCTTGATATAGCTGAGCAGGCCACTCACTGGTATTTTTGAGGTTGGTAACGAGAGAAATAGTGGCTGTTGACTGTTATATTGAAAAAGGTTCAGAATAGAAAAACTGGTTTTCAGTGAAGCAGAAATAAACTGGTTCTTCAGTGTGTCTGGTGGCAAGACAGATAAAACCCAAGAGAACATGTGTTTGTCTAAAGGTGCTTGTGGGGTGAGTGCTGGGAGGAAAATCTTATTTTATGTTTTCTACTGAGGAAACAATCCTTGCTCTGAGAGTCTTGCCCTCCAGTTGATGGTGTTTTTCTTCCCTGGCGATGAACAGACGTCATCAAAAAGTTTTCTTCTTTTTTCAGATTACGTTTACCACGTATTTGAACAGAGATTTGACAAGGTTTTTTTCAGGTATTAATTATAGCTGACTGCATGCCTAATCCATCATTCTCTTTAGATGGAGTCACTGGGTGTTGAGTGATGGAACTTCAAATGTGATCAGTCTGCCATAGCTGGAGATGTAGCAACTCTTTGTCAGAGCCAGTTCTGTCTCACCTAACAGTAAGTGGAAGAAAGGCTAATTGTGTAATGACAAAAGACAACGTTTGGAAGGGGATGAAAGATTCAGACGTTGCAGTTCTGTGATTTCTCATTTCAATTCCAAAATGAGAGCAGGGGAAAAATTCTTACTTTCTGTGACCATAACTCATTTTATCAGGTGTCTCTGGGCATTATCATTGCTTCTGAGTCCTGGGATGTTTTATCTTTTCTCATTCATATCATACAGACTCTGAAGTACAAAGAAGCTCAGAGAGCACCTGTGGTTTCCACAGTCCTCTGAAATGAGGCTACAAGAGTTTTAGCCAAGATCCCAGTTGCTGAGCTGGGGGCAGAGCTGGTCTTGCCCCATCTGAGGAAGCCAGTGCTTGCTGAAGTCTACGTTTGGGTTTATCTTTAAACATTCCAAGTCCAAACCCACGTCTCCTGAAATTATATGCCCTGTTAAAATTTGGAGTGACTCATTGGAAGTACATTTTGTTAAGCAACCTCTTGGTTTTGTTTTGGAAGCAAATGGCTTTGAATCTGTCTTCTAGATCATTTATCTTGCCCTTCTTTTCATCTTCATATGGTAATAAGGAAGTTGTTCAAGAACATGAGCATAATGCAGAGTGTAGATTTCCCCTGAATACGTAATTGTGTAAAACAGGAGCATGAAGCATGTCATCCCAGATAAGGTTGTTGGTCCATGTTACACTTTGTTTCTCAGAGATTCGTCTGTATTCGAGATTTGAGACTTTGTGCAGTGCAGTGTTCAGTTGTGAGAGCTGCTGTGATTCCCTCTTGCTTTCTGCTCCCATCCTGAGGCACACATACCCATCTCTCCCCAAAGATACATATTCATAAGTGGTCAGCACTTTAAAACCTGACAGTAGTATTAAACTTTTCCCACTGAAAAGGGAAAAGGGAATGCATTCTCCATTTTGTATCTAGACTGGCAGCAGATATTTTGTACTTGTGCTAATTATGTACCAACAAAGCTGCTGACAGCCTGTTGCCCATCTGTGATGGGCTGCCATCAAATTGATGGTCACTTGAAAAGTAAGCAAGAGGCAGTGAGAAAAGTAGCCTCAAGAGTTTGTTAGACTTGAGACAGTTCAGACATTTGGAAGAAACCAGCCATGCAAAATCACTGTGAAGGGGGGGTTCGTGGGTATCTCCTTTAACTGGACTTGCAAAACTTGTTTCTGTCACAGAAATAGAGTAACCAAGCAGTCGCTATTGTTTGTTTTTTTTAAAAAAAACAATCTGGCCTGAATAAAGCAAAATTTAATTTGTGCCTTCCTTGACAATTGAAGTAAACTGGCCACACCATGGATTTGATCCCTCTGATCCTGCTTGCCTTAGGGGCCTGCAGAGCTGTAGCTTATTGGGTGTCTCATGGCAATGCTGAGATCAGCCTCCGACTGAGAAATTCTCACTCCCATGAATCAACAGGAGGTTTTGTATTAGCTTTCAGGCTACAGTTTCACCTCAATTTCAAGGTCTCTGTTTTAATCTCAAGTCTCTCCTTGTTCTTCTGAGAAGAAACCCTATTGATTCAGCTAGCACTTTGCTTGTGATTTGCATGTCAGAGTACAACCTGACCCACAATACTAGGAAATAAAATGCTTAAATAGCTAAAATGGGATGTTTAAAAAAAAATGCAATTTATTAGATTATTTCTCTGTCAGTGATGGGTTTAGCAGGTACAGAAGACAGAATGAACTAAAACAGGCTTTGGCATTTCAGAAAGTGAGTCATTTTTTCTGTTGCATCGTGTATAAACTTTTCCCTTCTCATGTATGGATGGACAAGATTACTTTGAGGTTTTGAATTTTCACTTCAGCTCTGTTTTTTATTATTTTCAAACATTACTGAAAGTGATGCTTAGTATTCTTTACTACTGTGCTCAGATTGCCTTGCTCTTCAGTTTTTTGGGTTTTTTGTTTTTGTTTTTTTTAATGAGCCAACGGGCTTGTTTAAGTGAGCTGAAGAGTTGCTGGTTTCTCATGTTTAGGTAGAAGTAAGAAGTTGGTTTGTTGATGAATCCTAACATGGTGCCAAGGGATGCTGCTGTCAAATAGCCTTTACACAGGGGACCAGCCTTGAAATCTTTGTGCAGTATGGTCATCTCTTCAAATTGTCAAGCATGAGTGCAGGTTCCTTGAAATCCATTTAAAGACCATGAACATGGTGCCATTGCAACCAGCTGTAATAGCAGTCAGGTTTGCCTTTTGTTAGAAGAGTGCAAAAGAGTATTAAAGCGCTGTGGGATGAACATCTCACTTGTAGGAGGTTCTTGCTCTTGAGTGTGTTTAGTCCTCCTTGCACCTGAGGTCTAAGATTTTCCATGCTGGAGGGATGCTATTGATCAGTGTCCTGGGATTTTTAAATTAAAGTGTAGAGCAGACAGTGAATACTGAGAGTAGTGGTCTATGTTCATTTTTGCCTTGTCACAGCTTTTAGAGGTGCCTGGGACCTGTGTAGCCAGAGTGAGTTCCTTCTGATGCTGTTTCTATGACTTTCATCTGCTGTGCAGATAGAAACCATATACAAGAAGTTTGCTGTTGGGCTCATCCCTCACATGTTTCTGCTTAATCATTGCTCAGAGTCTGAAACACTGAAGGTCTGCAGAAACCTTGCAAGGAGCTTGGCCAAGTGTGCCAAGGTCCCTGGGGGTAGAGTTCGGCAGGCTGAAGGCTCACCTGTTAACAGTAAGGAAGTCTTGCAAATTGACTCAGATGAGATAATCTTTAATGTCATCGAGTGCTTCTTCTCATTACAGTTGACAAGACAACCTGCTGGCTGCTGTTGTAAAGAGGTTTTACTTGGTGTGGCTGCTGAGAAATGCTGGGGTGTGAGATGCCCTCTATGGCAGCCTGGGCAGTATAGATGGGTGCTCCTATGGTTGGTGGCATCACTGCCACACCAGGTTTGAGTGACATGGCTGGGCAATAACTAAGAGGGGCAAAGCCTAGCAGGGACCTTTGCTCTTCATCTTTAAGTGAGGCTTTCAGCCTTAGGTTGGGTTTATGGAAAGCAGAGTGAGGTTTGGTTTAGGGGAGAGAAAAAAAAGTTCTTTTGAAAAGCAATTTGCTTCTGCTTTCTGTGAGCAAGGCTTCCAAACGGACTCGGTCAGTTCTGCAGTGCAATCAACAGGATTGGAAAAAAATACCAAGTGAATTAACACAGTGGCTGTGGTAAACATGAACTGAGGCCCTGGAAGTAGCTAATGGCATACCACAAAAGTCTCCTTTCACCCACCACAGGCTGTGCCAGCAGCAAACACTGCCAGCCCTGGCGTTGAGCAGAGGAAAGCATCATTTGGCTCCCTTTTGGATTTCATTACTCTTCCTGCACTCCCTCCTGCTCACAGCAAAAGCCTTTCCAGTTGTAAAGAAGTGAATTAACTCCCTTCGTGTCAGTGATGGATGAGGCTCTTTCTCCCCCTTCAAAGAGGTGAGCCATGCCGGTGAATGCAGGCCAGCAGAGTTGAAAAGTCCAAGCGGAACAGGAGAGCCCATGGGGTGACCCAGCTGTCGTCCAGGACACCCGGGGGACAGCTCCTGCTGGTGCCCTGTGAGCAGGGAACAAAAGCCACTCTCAGCGCTCTCACCCGGTCTCGAGGCGCATATTTTTTTTGTCCCCCTTTCAATGGACGTGGGCACATCCCTAAACACACAGCAGCCATTTGTGCAGGGCTCACGGAACCTCGAAGGGTGCTTATGCACCCAGCACAAAGGAGGGTTAGCATGCCAGTACTTGGGAGATCTCTTTTGAGGCCTCCATGGCTAATCATATTAAAGGTGACCTCGTGGGCAGCGCTTTCCATTGTTGCCATATGTTTTGTCCAGTGCTTGAGTGATGTTGTGCATTGGAATGCATTCATGCATCCTCTAATTTAATCACCAGGCTTAATCCCCTCTCCTGTTCTACAGCCTTAGAATTTAATGGCTCCTTTCTAGCCTCTCATGCATTGTCTGTATCTCCTTCGCAACCTAATACTGATGCCTGGAGATATTTTTATTTATTTATTTACTTTCAAAGTATATTTAAAAAAATTAACCTCAAGAACAAACCCAGCAACCCCCCCCAAGGATAAGTGAGTGCAGTGGATGATCTGGGAGACTGATCCTTAGTCTCTGTGATCTTTTTCTTCCAGCTTTTCCATTGAGAAATTAAGGATTGGGCTCATGGGTTTAAAAAAACAAAACAAAATACTACGAATGGAAAAATGACTGAAAAAGCAGTGTGCCTCCTTTTAATATTGTTGGAATAAATAACTAATTTTAAGAACTTTACTGTCTTTGTAAAATATGGTGTTGGTTTCTGTCTTTAAAACTTACCGCTTTGGTATGGACAACTCCAATTTCAATTCAAATTTACCCAACAAAGCCCCAAGTCCATTAAGCTGGGAAACTGGAAAGGCTGATTTATGCAAAACTACTGCAAAAAACAGAGAGCTCTGCAAGAGCTGCCATGCTCTACAGAAGCCAGGCATTTCTAGGGAGACTGTCTTTGAAGGATGATTTGTAAAGATTTTTCTAAGACTTCCCTACCCCAGTTGACTCTGCTGTGTGGAGGGGTATGTTAAAAATGGGAATCAGGGACTCAATTGTGTTGTGACTTGGTTTGGGAGTGGGTGGAGTCAGTTCTGGCAAGGGCAGGCAGTGATGAGATTTTAGGGTGATGCACTATTAGGTTGCTCATATACTGAACTCCCAGGGGCAGGAAGCCTTTTAATTTCCTTGCACTTGCGGGAGCAGATTGTTAAATAAATACCTTGTGCTTTTGTTCAGCTCTTAGATTCTCTTTCTCCATGTATGGGGTACCGGTACCCACAACTCTAAACAGTGGACTACATCCTGGACGTCCTTGAATCTTTAAACATAGCTTGTAGCAGTTTTAACTGAATTAAAGCTTTGAGTTTCCCTCTGTGAGCCTGTGTGCACACGAGTTTCTTGTAGCTGGTTTCTCACATGTGAGCTTTGCTGATCTTCTGTGACTGTGTGTTATGGTTTGGGTTTGATAGGAGAAAGGAGAGGTGATGTGAAAGATTGCAGATTTGTGACTGGTTTTAAAAATAGTTTTAAAATACTACGTATCTTCATTTTGAAGAAATGCCATACTGCTTGGAAACCACAACTGCCGAACATAAACCATGTTGAACCCCTTACATATGGTAAATAACAAGCAGAATGAAGGGTTATAAACAGCCTGCTGTGCCCTAATGCTGGACGAAGACACTGACCCTACCTCCCACACTCCAACCTAGGGAGGGGATCAGCAGCCATGTTGATCAACAGCAACTTGGCCCTACAAAAATACTTCACGTTACTCTGCACTTTTTTGGAGTGAATCTTGCCAGAGCCCTTTCTGAAGCACCTACATGCCAGAGTCACTTCCCTGCGGAAGTGCAGCCCGATTGGGAGCCTGAGGAAGATGGCTGGCTGGGGCCTAGCTGGGGGACAGGGTGCCCATCCCTCTACCAGCATCTTGGAAAGCTTTGGATTGCCTGCTCATGCACCAAGCAACTGTGTTTAAGCATCTGTTAAGTAAGGGAGAGGAGGTCATGGCACACAGCCTGCCTCTGGCTAGGGAAGAGGGAGCCCGTGGAGCCATGGCAGGATGCTGGGTGGCATTTCATGGCATGCAGTGTGTGGAGAAGATGCTCTCTGGAAATCAGTGGGCTTAGTGTGTATGGCAGGAGATACCTTCCAATCCTCTGCTACTAACAGTGTCTGGGAAAGAAGATTTGGCCAAGGACACAGCACAGGTTGTAACAAGCTGCAGGAGAGTCCACGTTGTCCCCAGAGAACAAGCAAAGCTTGGGTCAGCAGTGCTAGGGCTGGACTCCAGGACTGCCAGGTGTTTCCCAGCAGCACCCCAAAGAATGGGGGAGAACAGCAAGGCTGTCAAACTGAGATCAGCATGGTGTGATCAGAGTATTCTGCATCTTCATAGTCCCAGCTGTAGTTTAATGGCTTGCAGATATAACTAAATTTAGACCTACTGTTGTGATCTCTCTTGTTACCTGGCAGAGCTCTTATGTCAGCACAGGGGATGTTCATATTTTAATGGGTTTATCTCTTGTATGGAGGGTATTACAAGCTCTCATCTGTCTTCCAGTGCAGCTCCACGGAAATCCCTCCAGGCATGAGGACGTACCTGGACACTGAATTAATCTGTGCTCCTGGGCACACAACTCCATTAATGTCTCAGCACGGGAAGCAGTTAGCATTAACAAACTTAAGAAAATAGGATTTGCTGTGTCAAACCTGCCCTCAGCTTCTTGTGTCCTCCCAAAAGCAATGACAAAGACTGGGCATATTACAGGAAAACACAAAACAGTCCTAGGGAAGACACAAAATAGGCTGATCTGTACAGTGTCTGTCAGAATCCTCCAAGGCTCTTGGGGATGGTGGGAAAGTTGTGCTATAGTCAGGTGCAATAAAAGGCACTAAACTGTCTCTCCTCCTGCCACATGCACAGACACATCTGCACCCACAGCTCTTGCCTTGCCTTTCCTTAAGACTTGTGCCTTTTGAAGGCAGTGCTGTGTCCATCCTCCTTCAGGCAGCCACTGCCTCATGCTGTTGCTGGCATGAGGCTGGGGCAGATCTCAGAAACCATCCAGCACTTCATGAAAGGCTAATTGTCCCCTTGCTTATCATCAAATGAACCTTTACTGTTGCTGATGTTCTGTTTTCCATTCAAGAAACAGCTGTGTTTCCCTTGTGGTGCAGTGTTCCTTAGCAGAACTGTACACCCATCAGTGGCTGGGTCTGCCCTCTCTTTGGGAGCTGCAACATTGTTCTCTACTGACTGTGGTCTCTCTCAAAACAGCAGAGCCAAGCGAGAGCTAAATTTCAGGCTGCTTAGACCTAGGGTCAGGAAGTTGAGATCTGTTTTCAGACATGACTGTCAGGTGTCTGAAATAACAGGATTTGGGGACGATGACCTGTTACCTGCAGTACTCTCTAGTAACAATATACCAAGCAGCAAGTTTAGAGAGGGTTTCCACTTGATTGTATCACTTCTCATCTAAAGCCAATGTGGAACACTCTGATTGCTTTTCTTAAGTCCTTCAGACTCTTGTGTACAGTTTTGGGACATATCCCTTTCTGATCAGGCCTTGCTTTTCTTCATCAACTCAAGCTGGCATATACATGGATTTCCATACCACCCACCCTGTGAAAAAGCTGGTGTTGGTCCTGTAGACCCCTGCAGGTCCCACGTAGGACCTACCAGCAGGCTGCAGGTGCCACGGCTGCACAAAAATGGCTGCCTGTTCAGCTGCTGGCACTTGTCAGCTTAGGAGAAATTTTAAAGTTTCTCCTCTTGTTAATAGTGAAAAGTATTTCCTTTTTTTTTTTTTTTTCATTGTTACTTTAATTTGCTTGGTTGGTCTGTTTGCACCAGGATATTCAAAGTGGTGAATATACTTGCTGTTCTGCCAGCCCCTGTTATACAGTGAGCTTTTTGATGAGCTGGGGGGGATTATGATGCCCAGGGTGTCTCTCATTGTTGGGTGTCAGTGATGGGTGCTGCTGGTGTCATGCTCCCCTTCTCCAGTGAGATGTCAGTGTCTGCACTTCCTATCTCTTTTCTCATCCAGCAGGTCCTGATCTTGCCTGTTGTCATTGACACTAGTTACAGGTCCCCCTGCTGCTCACCTGGCCTCTGGCTGTTCGCCTCTGGTCTCTCCTGGGTAATTTTAATTCTCTGATAAGGTGAGTGATGTCCAAGTGCTGCCCTCCAGCTACCAGCTTCTTCATGTACAAAGAGATTTGACTTACCAGCAACTCTAATGGCTTTGAGAAGGGTCAGTCCTGCCTCCCCTGGAATTTCTGAGGTTGTTTCCAATTCCTGATTGCAATCTATGTTCATAGAGTCTTGATCATCCTCCTCTCCCAAATTCCTGCTTTCCCAAGTGAGTTTCCATATCTCCCAGCTGAAAACACCATTGGGACAGGGCAGGACCTAACTATTCCCCCACATCCCCATAAAGTCTGTTAGTCATCATCAGTCTTCAAAATTTAATAAATTTCTGTGGCCTAAAACTTCTGGTCTCTATTGAGGCTGGTACAGCCTGGCTTGTGAAGGCTTTGTTATTGCACAAGATTAAATCAGTGAAATTCTTTTGTCAGAGCACCAGCGGGGCTGGGAGAAGCACAAGAGCCTGAAGTGCTTTAAAGAGAAGCTAGGAGACAGGCTCTGAGTAACATAAAACGGCCAAGCAGTGAAATTTGGCATGTATCTTGTTAGTGTCACAGTTTTTTATGTGGCATTTCCTAGGGATGTTTTGCTTTTATTTTAAAATTGATGTATGTGTAGCAAATATTTTTAACTTCATTGACGGGTCCCTAGTGGTCTAGAGCATGCGGTGTGGTGTCACAATTCGTTAGCTTCTGAAGAAGATATTTTTAATCCACCAACGCAAACCCTTCGCAATTGTATAATCTGTATTTCAGTCCTGTGGTTTCCTAATCATGCATCTGAGAATGAGCTCATTCAGTTTATAAATTATGAAGTGAACGGAAGTATTCAGCTCCTCTTTCTAAATAAATCTGGATCCATTTCTTCATGGATTGCATACTGTGTTTGAAACCTCTGATGAAGGCAAGTGTGAATGTTTTAAAATAGACTCATTTGCAGTTAATATTGTTGCCAAGTGGTAAAAGTTGTCTCCTACCCTGCCTTTCCAGAAAGGCTCTTCAGCCTTGACTTGCAGCTGTGAAATAAAAGCCAAGGGTATGATGCCAGCTTGCCATTTCGATGACAGCATCCACGTGTCTTTGCAAAGGATCTAGTATACTTCTTTCTGGTTTTGCTGTACTGCTTGACCACCTGTAGTGGAGATTTAAGGGGCCATTGGACAACAACAGAGCAGCCCTCATATGTGCTAGAGAACACACACTGGTGACTTTACTGCCATGATGGGAAGACCCCAGGGTCCTCAGTGCATCGTAGAGCAAAATCTGCTGCAGCCTGTGGAGTAATTTAGTAATAGCTTATTGTGACTTTGGGTCTCAAGCTGGGAACCTCTTGCCTGTGAGGTTAGCTTAAGAAGGGGAGAAAGCTGTCTGCTGTCTTCCATCTTCCCATGTCTTGGATTCACTGGCTTTGTATGTATTTTATGCAGCTGTGGGTTGCAGGCAGCAACAGAGGAGAGAAATAACATTTGAGTAAACTATGAGACTGTAAAACAGAAAAGCAACAGCAGTCCCATAACCAGGTACTGAGATTGGCCAAACATCTGCTTTCTGCAAAGCCCAAACCAAATGCACCAGGTAACTAGTTGAGCTGGTATTGAGTTTCTTTGTCTTTTTACTTTTTCCACTGTTGGACTTTTGGTCTTTCTTTTATTACCCCTGTCCTGTCCTTACCACATGTTCTTCAGCTTTTACCCAGGGTCTCTCTCCAGCAATTTTGAACTGTAGCACAAATAGAAAAGCTTGTGGAAGAAGTGCTTTGGTCTCAAGAGCAGCTTCTTTAAGTGAAAACACAGCTGTGAGGTTTGCAGCCTGCACTTCTATAAGGGCTTGTCCAGACGGCACAGCCAGCACCACTGCAGTCCTTCCAGCACACAGGAATTGGGAAATCCATTGTGAACAAGATTGAGTTTGATGGCCTGTGTGAAGGCAGATGGATGTATTTTTAAGGGACAAGATGCCAGAAAATTCTGTGATTACGTTACTGGAGCACAGCTCGTTTTTTGTGGTTTTAAAAGTGAGTGTCAGGACTCAGGGCTGGTTTTTTTTTGGGTCAAAACTGAAATTTAGGCGGGGCATAAAAACCTGCTTGATGACTAAGTTTATTCTTAAAAAGCTTTCTAGAGCTTGCTTGAGGCGGTAATCCTTATTCCAAGAGGGACCTGATACTGGTCTTTTTGGACTTCCATGCACATGGGGTTAAAACTGAAAGAGTGCCAAGCACAGAAAAGAACCCCTGCCTTTCAGGAGACTTTTCTCTGTGTAATCATGAGATCCAGATCCCTGAATTTTGCCTTGGAGGCTGTGTTCCGTCTTTCGTCCTTGACCTGGATGAACTCTTTCTGCCTGAATACCCCACCACATTAGTGGAATTACCTTGAACAGTTATAACCAAGGCTGGCCGAAGCATGCCCTTACATTGCCCTAGAAATGGGACATCTGAAATCTTTGACCTGGTTACTCAGCTGAATCGATAATACCTCTGTGAAACACTGCATGCGTAGAGAAAACTTTGCGTCTAATGATGGAGGTTTGCTGCTTGGAGCCAAGGCTGGGAACACGGGGATCCAAGCCAAACCATTTACTCAAGGGACATGCAGAATTTGCCCAGTCAAGTCAATAGAGGTCCTGGCAGCATTTCAGCAGCCAGAAGGCTGCTCCTCACTCTCTCTCCTTGTTGGAGCTACCAGGCTTTATCGCATGACTGGACCCCTAATTGCTGCAGATCTAAAACTTTCTTTAAAACGAGGACAGCTGCTGGCCATGCTGAAGCTCAGGCATGCCTGGAAGTCCATGACAGTGTTAAGCACTGCTCCCTGTTTCTGAAAAGCCTTTTTCTGACCTTGACTGAGGAAGCCCCATGATGTAGGCAGCCTCCTCTATACCAGTGTGGGGCTTTGGGTCCTCACAGGGATCAGGAAGCACAGAGCTGTTGGTGCAGTGAAGGGCACTTATGCTTTGGCTGGTGTCTCCTGCCTGTGTGCTGGTTTGTTGTCTGCTCATCACTGTCAACGCAGTATGTGGGAACCCTTGGGGGCAGATGAGGCATGTTGGTATCTGATGGGTGGAGGAGCAAGGAGGTAGCCTCCTGTCAGCCAGCTACACCCTCTGCTGGATTTAAAGATATAGGAATACAGATGGCGATGATGTTAGCTACCTAGAGAGTGGAGCCATGGCACAAACAAGTGTTACATGCACACATCCCTCCTGTGCCCAGTAACTACTTAGGGCAGGAGATGACTTTCCTTGAGGAAATGGCATTACCATCACTGTAAGCCTACAATATGTGCCTCCAAACATTACCAGGTATAGTCCACTTGCATTCTCTTGCTTTTTCCACCAGTCTCCAGTCAGTGTGCCCACACCTGCTTGGTACCTTGGATGACATGTTCTCCTCCATGGAGGAAATGTGTCCTGCCCATCGGCTTTCCTCAGCCCCTTTGAATTTCATCGCTCTGCTCCTCTTCTTGTTTGGGTGTATTGCAGTAGTGTCTGGTGGTGAGCAAGCCTATCCATCACTGTATCCACACAGATCCCAATTACTCCTTTTGACAGCTCTTATTCACAAACCTCCCTGTGCCTCTGACATCTCAATTATTGATGGGGCTTGCCTGGTAGGCAGCACTCTGTTCTCAGCATGGCTACGTTCCAGCTCCCTTTCCCATTGAGTTCACACACGCACCATGCTGAGCATTTCTTTATGTGCAAAGCTATTGAAGTGGAAAGGGATCTTTATTAGCATGTGAGCTCCAGGGTTGCACTACCAAAGAGGGCAGTGCAAGCCAAATTGCACCATAGTGCAGGGATGGGAAATTTCCTCTCCCTCTCCTCTCCTGCTGAAGCCCAGCAGTGTCTTGTAAAATGAAATTATTTCTTCTGTTTAATGCTGAAGATACCTTGATCTGATGAGCCATCCTTGTGATGGGGTCACCCCGGCAATTGCATTTCCCAAAAGAACCTCAGTCCCCCATTATCCTTACAGGCATAAAATCTGGTATTTTGAAGAGCGATGCCCTTCCCTTTGTCTTGGTATTAGTTTGTTTGCTGGCTTTACAGCAAGCCTTTGCAAGTCTAACAAAGAGCACTGACACAGAAATGGAGCTTCAAAGCAGTGCATGGTGTTGGCGCAGCGTTGTCAAATTGTTTAAGAGCTAAAGCTGTGCCAGAGGGAGGATTGCAAAAGCTTGGGTGTTTTGTAGGGCTTTGTGTATCTGAGGGGCTCTGGATGTCTCATGACATTGCTGTATCACAAGTCAGATAGGAAGAATGATAAAGTGGTCAATCAGCTCCTGACAACCTCCTGCCCCTAGCTTTGCCCTGCAACCTTCTTTAACTCATCTATAACCTGAGGTTTTGTGCTTCACAAAGGAAAGAGAAGATAGGACCAGAGAGAAGCAGCAGTGTAGGGTGTACGGAGAGCTGGGAAAGGTTACTTGATTTGGTCAGGGAGATTTGTGGTGGCAGGCACCTCACAGGTAAGCTTTAGCATTAGAGGAAGGATCTGTGGAGAAAACCTTCCAAAGTACTGAGGTGCTGGGAAGCATATGTGACTTTAAAGCTGAGCATGACTGTGTAGAAGTGAGCACATGTCTGAGGGTGGTCAGTGGTCAGAGAGAACCCAGCTTTGAGATATCCAGTGTATGTGGACAACTTTTCTCAAGCTCAGTAGGAAGCTTACAGTCTCTGCATGCCATTTTGCCTCCTGGCAGTATTCACCTGGCCCTTCTTTACCTCTTAACCTGCCTTAGTAGAGGTGATGTGTTTTGCCTGGGAGCTCTGTGCTCTTTGCAGAGACAAATGCCATCAGATGAGCAAAGTCAGCTGAAGAGCTGGTGTTGGCCATACAGCCAGAGCTTGGCTGTTCCTTCCGGGTCTGTAAGGCCTCCTGGCTTGAGTGAGAATCAGAGGTCCCCTCTTTCCCCTCCTGGCTGGCCATGACCATGCATCAGCAGGAGAGATCTGCTGATGAGAAGAGTTTTGTGCATCAGCAACAGCATGGCCTCCTTGAGCTATGGTTGCAGGGACAGACCTTTAGTTACATGTCTCCCTGTGTGACAGCCTGACTCTGACATTTCTGTGAGTGTGGTCTCCAGGTCACTGCAGGTAACAGCAGCATCCTCTTGCCTGACAGTATTGCCCCAAATGGTCAAGCCATGCAGAGTCCCCTTTACACAGGCATTGCTGGCACTTAGTTGGTAGCAGAGACAGCTAAGCCTGCCAAACAGGATGTGTTTTATTTTTCTGGAATACCAGGAGCAGACAAAGAAGGGTTAAAATAACAAAGTTGAAAAACTGTTATCTCTGGGAACTGTGATCTGTCCTTTTTGGGTAGGCGGGTTCCATGGGACCCCATCCCCCCAGATAGTGGAAAGGTCACCCTCCCATACCTGATTGCCCCACAGCTTTCCCTGGCAGCCTGTCCAAACAAGGCTGATTTCCTTCCCAGCCCTTTTCCTTCCTTTCCTTCCCCTGGACTTGTCTCCTCAGTCAGCTGGCTCCAGCCCTGGGTGGTCTCAGGGGTCCAGACCCCAGGTGAGCTATAAACAGGGATGTAATCCCAAAGTCTGCTTAGCTGATAGCTGCAAATCAGAGGCCCAGACATTCCTGAGTTTGTCCTGAAATATTATTGAAAGTGGTGAAAGCCACACTTTTGCCCAATTTTCCATTTTCTTTTGTTTTTCTTCTCTAGTGACTCTGCAATGCAGTGCCCATTCCTCAAAGCGCAGAACCAGGTGGAGCTCTGCCTGAGGTAATCACTACCTCTTCTGCCTCAGAGGTGCTTCCTGATATTCTAACAGGAAGGCTTTGGAAAAACTGGCCCGTAAAAATGGCTTTGAGTAGTTCCCAGTTTCTCCTTCAGTTCCTCAAACCAGGGCAACTCACTTGGGGAGCTCTGGTTGCAGACAAGTGATTTCTGCCTGTGCCACAACAAGGTGATTATTTGTCTCTCTTGGGGAGGTTGCTTGTTTCTTTCTGACCTCCTGCCCCCATGGGGTAGCTGCCATGTGCCATGACAGTATCTGTTTTCAGAATGGCTTACAGAGTTAGGGGAATAGAAGTTAAGGAAGATCAGCTGGATTAAGCCTCAGTCTGGTACTCAGTTCTTAACTCACTATCCAAGATGGTGATTTTTTTTATGATTTCATGGTATGCGGTTTTATTTGGGTCAGTGGAAGCACAGCATATGACTTTGCTACCCCTTAGGGAAGGAAAAATCAGTGCACCATCTAATGACTCAGCACACGAAGTTTCTTAGCAGCCCTACAGGAGGAAGATGTTTTAATTCTGTGTTCATTCCTGAATAAACTGTTAATTTGAGTTAACAGTTTCTTTGGAGCCCAGCAAAGAGGAATCTGTGATCAGATGGAGTGGCTCAACACTGCTCTTCTTTCCCTGTTTGAAACAGATGGGCTTATCATAACAAACCTGCTTTGTCTTTTAGCCCTTTCTATGGTCTTTCCAGTCTGTTTCAAGAGTTCTGCACAATCCAGTAGTGCTGACAGCCCTGATGTTAATAATCTTTGTGGCCCTAAAAAAGCCAAAGTTTTCAGTGCATGAAGACTGCAGCCACCTCCTCTGAAGCATGCTGCCCCTCTTACCCAGCCAGCTGGAGGCTGGTCAGGATCTGCAGCCCTTTTGCAGAGCCCAGGGACTGCACCTCATGGCTGCAGGAGCTGGTGGGACAATGGTTTGTTTGGGGCCCAGCAGCTTTTCCTTGGAGAAAGAGGGTCTGCTCAGATGTTTTCCCTGTGGCAGGGCTCAGCCCCGTGCTGTTTTCTAGGCAGTGTAAGCATTTAAAACCCCTGGCTACATTTTCAGCAAAATGTCTCTTTGCAGAACCATTCCATTGCTTGTTGAAAGAGGATTAATTTTTCCCCCTTAAATAATGTGAGCCTTGTTTGAAATCTGAAGGCCCTTGCCGAGTGCCTTCTTGGAGCTGCAAAGAAAGCAGCTTCCAGGTCATTTCATAGCCTCCTGCCGGACACGGATCCAAACTGCAAACCCTTCTAACAGCTCTTTAATAACTCTGCACAGAAGGAAAAATCTGTCACCTTTCCCTCTGTGGTTTCTCTTCTCTTCTAATGCACTGGAGGAACGAGAAGGGGCCGGGAAAGTTTTCAGAGAAAGGCTCGTGGGAACTGCAGCTGCTGATGGAGAAGAGTCATTTCTTTAGTGTCTGAGGGGAACCGCAGTCGCTTTGGTGAAGGGTGGTGTGTGTGGGTGGGTTTGGAGGGGTGAACTGTTATGACCCATGCATTTCAGAAGAACCACAAACACTTTATAGTAACAAAGGGTGGAAAAAACGAGAGGTTTCTGCAATGCATGTGACTTTTCTCTGAGGTTTGGAACCCTGTGGTATGTTCCAGGCCATGGTGTTTGCGTGTCAGTCTTGGTGAGTTAAGCTTTCTCCCACAAGCCTCACTTGAAGCTGCTGTGATGACTGAGAGCCTAAATTGTTGTTTTTTTTTTTTCCCCCCTCCCCCTCTCTCTCTCTCTCTTTTCATTCTCCCCTACCCCCTCTCTTTTCTGCAGCTGAAGCTGTCATTCACCTTGGACCAGGAGAGCGGGATGCCTCAAGGCTGTTATATCTATCAGTACCGGGACAGCAACAAGTAAGTCCCGGGGAAGATTGCATGCAGCAGATAGAGGAAGGTGCACTAAAAGGAAACTGCCCTGCCTTCTGGCAGAGGGATAACAACTTCTTGTACCACTTAAAAGTAGATTAATGCAGGCTTCAGGCTTGACCTGAAACTGGGAGCAGCTCATGTAAAGGCTGGATCCTTTAAAATGCACAAGGCCTTGCAGCCCCCTTTCTTCTGCAACCTTTAAAAGCTGCTTTTGTTTGGCTAAAAGGCTGGCTCTTGTGTAAAATGGTCCCTGGCAGAACTCAGCCAGGCTTTGCCCAGGGATGTTTGCAGTTCTAACACTGAACTATTTTGTGCTGGGGTGGCTCTGGGAAGGTGAGCAATGGGGAAAAGCATCCAAGGCTGCACAAGCCCAAAAGAGGGCAGCCCTTGCTTCTACTCAATTACAGAGAGGTGCAGCATCCTCTTCTATCTGCTCAAGCTCACATGGGTTCATGGAGTAGCCTTTTGTTTGTGGTATTGCAGCCCCAGTGCAGCCACGCACTCTGTTTTTATAAGGTACTGTATGATATTCAAGCTTTGGATATGTTTGGAGCACAGAGTCCTCAGTTTCTAGGTATTCTGCCTATTTTTACTAGCTGCCGTAGTGAATTGGCACCCAAGATGTTTTTATTTCAGATCACATTCTCATTATCAAATTGACGGCAGCAGCACAGTTCAGGATATTTCTGTGTTCGCGCTGCATTACTTTGCCTGAATACCAGCATGTCATAAATCCACAGCCTGTTGCCTCCACCCATATAGTTCTGCTTCTTGCCAGTTATTGAAGTTTAACCTAAAAAAAAGGAGTGTATATGAAATTATAAATGAACAGAACAGCCTGTAATTAGATCTGCTCTGAAATGCTGAAGAGAATGCTCCCAACAAGGAAGAGGGGCATCCACAGCAGCACCTGCTCCTTTTTAAGCTGAGAGATCTCAGTGTTTAGACAAGAAGATAGTTTCTGAGAGAATCTTTCCCACCTGTGGATGGGAGATTAGCACATGATACCTGGTCCCATCTGAGCTGTCCTAGGCCCAGAGGCACAGATGAGAAGAACTGATACCTCAACCACTGAGCTAAAAGTGTCCTTAGGTGCAAAAGCATAAAATTAACAAGGGAAGAGTGTTTGTTTTTGAGCTTTTAAAAGGTGACAACATACTATGAACTGGGAAGAAAAGAAACCCCCTAGAGCTGCTAGGGGTTTGTTAAGGAAGTCTATAGATGCAGTGTTTCTAATTGTGTGGTGTATATCTAAAAAAATCAGCAGCCGTGGCTTTTTCTGCTGCAGACCCTTGTCTCCCTGGGCTCCAGTGGGTGTTTTGTGCCATTGTTTGAGGAAACTCTGGGGACAGGAGTGGAACTGTTTTGTTTAAATACTAAGGCCAATAGCAATTCCACTTGGAAACCTTGCTTTTAGTGGTGAGTGATCCAGCATGTGACAAAGTAGCTGTGGCATGTTGGCAGCTGTTGATTTAGAGATGTATGGCTGTGACCTGCATTTCTGGCAAGCGTGGGAGCCGAGCCACCCTGAGCCATGCCAGCCAGGATCATGGGTTGGAAAAATACGATGCAGGCACGATGAGTGGGATTGCAAGCAAACACAGACTTTGTGTGTGCCTGACGAATCCAAATTGCAATTACACCTCCCTGTGGAGCCCCGTGCTTTCTATTTTATAGCTTGCTGGACCAACCTGGGGTGAGCAGGATCCCATTTCCCAGGGAGAGGCTTCCTAAGTTTGTGCACACACTTATCCCCCTAAGCCCTGTGCATGCAGCCCAGGGCCTCCAACAATCCTTGGCCGGTGAACTGAAGCGTGAAGGTCTGTGTTACAGCCAACATATTCTTGAAGGTAAAGTGCTCTCGAGCCAAACATGTGTTCAGTTCTGGTTTTACCCTAGGTGAATTTGGAGGAGCTTGTGTGCTGCAGCTTTATTTGCAACAGAGCATTACATTTGAATAGTGCAGTGGAACACTGGATGCAGCTCCTCCTCAGCCAAGCAGAGTCCAGATTTGTGAAGTGCTGGGCCTTTCAACAGGTTACTTGGTTATCTGTACAGTAGTGTGGCAGTTGCGATAATTTTTCGTTAGCAATTTCCCTGGGTAAATTGCAGGCCTTGTGTTCTCCCAAGCCTAGTCAGGCTTCGATGGTGCTCAGCTGGACCTAAGGAGATAACAGACCTTCTGCATCCATCTAAAGATGTATCTAGAAGTTAAACTGATTTCACATTTGTGTCTGCACCATGTTTTGGAGCTGTTCACAGCCCAGAGAAGAAACACAAACAATACACGGCAAGCTGATGCATGGGAAAAACTGGAAGTGTGCACCCTGGAGCGCAGTTTCAGGGAAAAAATTACAGCAGGAGAAGTTCTTGAGCAGCAGCTTTAACAGAAGGAAGTGGAGGTGATCCCAGTCAACAGTAAAGCACATGTATTCTGGCCTGGGCAGTGTGCCTGGTGCACCAGAGGTCAGTGTGAGCAGGGATGTGCAAGGCAAGGCTCAGTGCCACCCTGATCACTGGAGGAGTGTCCCTTCCCCTCCAAGTGGCAAATGCTGTTCCAGGCTGCAGCCAGACGGGGCCACCGGAGAACAGCGGATATTGGCCTCCTCCTCAGAACAAAGGGCCACAGCATTGCTGAAAGTGTAATTACCAAAGCAATTAAAATTTCTATTGCTTAGGCTAGAAGTGCAAGTAGCGTGCAGGTTCTTACAAGGGCAATCAATTGGAATTTGTTCCCTTTAAAATGATAAAACCCTGCCAAGGAGTTTTTGACCACCCTGGCAGCTTCCCGTTGCCTGCCTGCAGCAGCCTTGATGGGCACAATGCTTGCCAGGCACCCACTCCACTGTGGGCTGGGCACTTTGGGGAGACCAGGCTCAGGGGAGCCTTGGATTGAGACCAGAGGAGGTGCTGGGCAAGCAGCTGCTTGCCCCTCCACCCCCAGCCACAATATGTTGATATCTGATGGCACTTGATGGTTCCAGTAGCAATCCAAGTGCTGTGTTTGGAGCTGAATGGAGAAGAGAGGCTGTCACGGCTCCTGCGGTCACAGGGGGTGAGAGCAGAGAACATCACTTCTCCCCTTCTTTCCTGCTCAGACCCAGACACTTTCCTCCCCTTGACTGCCAGTCCTTCCTGGCCCCAGAGGAGATGACTTGACCTCACACAAAAGCCTGTCAGCTGCTTTCTCATCTTCCAGCCATGTTACTCATATTGTCCCGGATGGGGGTCAGTGTAGTCAGCAGAGCACCATGGGAAGGTGCTGTGGGAAGGCTGTCCTGCAGTGGGAGGTTGATGTGACATGCCACGAGGACAGCCAGAGGCGTGTGCTGGGTGTCATTTGGAACAGGAGCATGTTGTCAGCCTTCACATGGGCCCAGAGCAGTCACACCCAGGAGGGGACAACCCTGCCAGCCATCCTAGGGTGTGACCAAAGCACCAGTTTGGTGTTCAAGGTGAGTCTGGTTTTCTGCCTTTGCCCATGCAGGGGATCAGATTGCAATACCCAGCCAGGCAGTAGAAGACAATCAGGAAGGGCCATTTGCATCCACCATGGCTCATGAATCCTCTTTTATAACACGCACTTGCAGGTCTCCATCTAGGATTATGATACTGGCTGTGCTGAGTAAGCACCAGCATCCTGCTCTGAAGCCTGCCTGCCCAGACCAGCTGGTCCTGAACTGGTGGGCTGCCAGGCAGTGGAGGGATGAGATCAAGACAGGTTACAGGTGGTCATGAGACTTCTTCCAGCTTGTGTGCAGGGAGAGCCAAAGCCAACTTGAGATCCCTCTGGAAGAAATTAATTGTGAGAAGTTTAGTGTCCTTTGGCTGTGTCCAAGGAATAGGAGATTCAGTCTGTTTTCTGTGTTCACTGTCACTATCCAGACACTTCTCTGGAGACTTCCTAGGCTCTGCTCACCTTCCTACCTTAAGTTTGACCCTTCAAATGCCCTTGTCTTCCTTCCAGTACTCTGATTACTGCCCTCTTTCTCAGATCAAAGTCCCTGCCTCCCCAGACCCACCAAGAAGATGTAACTCCCTGTCAAAATTCATCCTGTTATGTGGGCCATATTTGCAGGGCAATGTGACACTTCCTTGTCCCCAACTGGTTCTTCTCTAACATGGTCTTTCTGATCCTTTAGCCTCCAGGTATTGGTCTCTTTTGTAGGTCCCTTCTACAAATCACAGATGCTCTATTTGCCCATAGACCAGCTTACAGCTCGCCGGGGAATTTCATTTTAATTCCTTACTGCAGCTGGGGTTTGTGTTAGGGTTATGAATTTGCACTGGGCGATTTCATGCTCTCTACAGAGTAATTTCTAAGCCCAGAGGAGCAGCACCTCACAGGGAAGCACTTAGACACCTCTTACAAAAGCAGCATTGGAGTATTGATCATTTTTTTCTCTCTGGGGACCTGGAGTGCTACAGATCAAGCTGCTGTGCAGTATAGCCACTTGCGGGCAGCACCACACAACTCTTCAGGATGAGAAATGAAAACTAGCTCCAGTTGAAAGGAAAAGTGGTGCCCCCTTTTATATAAAGATCAGTGATGCCTGGTACATTGGATTATCACTTTAAACACCAGGACTTCAAATGCCAGGGTGCATGCACGCCTGATGCTGACAGGCTAGTGGTATATAATGCTGTTTGGGTTACCAACTGAGCTCTTGTCTGCAATCTTTTCATAAGGTGAATGTAATAATCTGCAGTGTTGTACCCAACATTACATCAGAGAGCCAGCCTATAATTATGCTCGTGTTGTTTGAATGGGTTATTTGTCACCAACACATTAGTTCACTCCATTTGTTGCTACTGTTCAGGGCTGCAGCAGGTTTGGTGTAAACAGAGCTTGGGGTGAAGGTTTGGGGGCTTTATTTTTCTGAGCAGCGCAAAGCAGAATTGTTTGGGATTTATTCTATTTTGCTAGGAGAGCTGTTGACTGGGAGTGCTTGGAACAAAATATGTAAAGCAGCTGACACAGCGTAACTGATTTGTTTTCAGAAGTGCTTCCCAGGTGTACAGCTCATGTGTTGGACTTTAGCATGGACCTGGTTGCTTTGCAATGAGCTGGCAGGTTTACCGTAGTGTGTTTTGTTCCTTATGAGAAATCGAGGTTTGCAGAGTGGGTTGTTTGTGCAAGGAGCTGCTGCACAGCTCACACAATCACTGGGTGCCTGACTTGCCTTATAACGTGGTTGTTTCATGTCATGCATCGCGGCAAAGCAGCGCTGCTTGTCTTGGTATAAAGGGAGTGGTCATCTCCCCTAATGGCGTCTGATTTTCTGCTTAGTGATCAGCAAATACGTGCTCAGCCCTACTCTGACCTGCATTGCCAGGGGAGTCTCTGAAGCTGGCATCTCCTGTTGTTTGACTGGTCTGGCAGACTGGGATTTCATGGGAGAAATCCATATACATATCATCCTTTGACATCTCAGGCTTGTATTTATGCTGGCTAGTATCAGTTATTCACCTGAAGCTTATGAAGTGTCTTGTTTAGATTTCTGATCAAAATAAAATTAATTCAATTTCAGAAATGGATCTGCCAGTCAGTGCCAAATTCTCCAGGGTGGGATTTTCACTTTAGGGTGTCCCACTGGACAAGGTGGCTTAGCTGGGAGGAGTCGTGTCCCACTGCACCACAGTTCTGTGTGATCACCGCTGTGGATCACTACATTTCTGCATTTTCCCAAGTCTTCCTGGATTGCAGGTAGCCGAGCTGCCCCATGATTCTTTCCTGGTGAGTTGTGGGAGTACCTAGCTGTCTTTGGAGGCCACAGAAAATCTTCAGAGGCAAGCGTGGTAAGCAAGCCTGTGTTTTTGTTGCTGAGAAAGAATACCACCACTTTGATTGGAGCTACCTCCTGGGTTTAAGACTAAGCCAGCCTTTCCTGGGCTTAACACACTAGCAGGCTCTGGTAGAAGTGGTATCTGTGTGAATGAGAATAGGATTAGAAGCAAAATGCAAGCCAAGACATGAGTTAGCACTCAGAGAAGATATATTCTGCAAAAGAGAAGACTAAGCAGGTTGGAGTTTTTCTTATGATACTGTATCTCATTTTTTGTTTGCCTTATTGGCACTAAACTTTACCAAAGTCATCAGGTGATATGTATCCTTCACCTGCCAAAGGGTAAGCATTGGAGTTGGCCAGGCAACGCTGGTGGATTATTCTTTCCCTGTACACAGAGATAAACCAGTCCTCCTAGTTCTGGCATTCGTTCAGTGTAGGGTAAATAATTCAGGAGAATAAGCCTGGAGGTTGACCTTTAAAACTTCAGATGCGTAATCCTTCCTGCCTAAGGTATGAGCTTGGTTTTTCACAACCAAAGACTCCTGGGACATAGGCTGCAAAATAGTCTTTGGCACCTGAGACTTTAAGGAGCAGGGAGTTGTTCTTTCCTTGCAGAAGGGACCCTATGACCATTTCTAGATGAGGAAGAAGGGTTCTTGCTAAAGGCTCTTGCCCACATGCTACTTAGCTGCTTTTCTTGACACAAACCTGCCTCCTCCTGCCACCCTGGTGCTTAATAACAGGTTTCCAATCTGTCAGTGCTGCAGAAATAGTAACTGCCAAATCCTTGGAGTGTCGGTGTGATGTGGGGGCTGCAAATGGAAAGGGTGATCAAGGAAACTGCCTTTTCCCTGACCAAGCAGATGGGATTTAAAGATGACCTTCCCTCTTCCAAATGAACATTTGAGGCTTTGTTTGGTGGCCCACACAATATTCCACCTCAACCAGCTGATCTTTCTCTTAAATCCTCAAAGGCTTACCAGAGCATTCAGTGTCTGCTCCCATTGTCAAGGGGGACGAAAGACTGGGCTCTTCAGTGCATGTGAGTGTGTGACCTCCTGCTCTCCCTGGCTTGAATCAGGGGAGTTTTGTATTCTTATCTTTTTCACAGTGTTCACTTGGAGAAGAGCTGTAAAACCTTGTGTCAGTGTTTGATGTCTGGATATTCAGTGGCAGTCAATTAGGTGAGAAAATCAACTGCAATTGTAATTAAGTCAGAGATGCAGTGTCCATGTATCATCCCCAGAGATCTGTTTACCTGTCCATTTGCTTAACACTATGTTTGGAAGTCCTCAGAAGCATTTCAGCACCAGTTCCCTGGCCTATATATGTCTGAGTAATGCCCAAGGCAGTGAGCTATATCTGGACTAAAATTACTAACTTATGGATCTGGGTTTTCTTGGTAGCCATGAATCAGATGAATCTCTAAATAGCCCTTAGGTGGAAAGGAGAGAACAGGTCTGACATGGGAAAGAGTGAATAATCTTCTTCCCACAAGGAGCATCTCTGAATTTCACCATCAGCTCAATTCACTGGAGAGACTTTTTTGTCCAGGAAGGCTCTCTCTTGAGCTGAGATGTGGCTAGAGAAATCTCCAGACACCCTAACCATCCCTTCTCCCAGCAGGATTGCTAGGCATCCTTTTTTGTAACAAATAGGGAAAAATATATAAGCCAAAGTCTCTGCGTCCTTGAATGTACAGTCATGGGGCAGAGCAGCTTCCCTGCCAGGTATCACTTTTGCTGTCCACTCCGTGATGTTACAAATAGGGAGCACTGGCATCAGCAGACAAGTGCATGTGCCACCTTCCCTAAAGTAGTAATGATGGAAAGCTTCATGTGGTGTCAGGAAGTGGAGTGAAACCAACAGTGATGAAGGGGGTGCTGAGTACTTGGAGCATGTGTTGTGCTGGCAGTGATGAAGGATGCTATGCCTGAAGGTAAACCTCCCAGTCCTGCTTGCCAGCCTGCTGTGGGATCTGCACTTGCTGCCTGGAGAGAACAAGGGCTTTCAGTTTTGCTTTCAGGACCTCTAAGGTCGATTCAGCACTAAGTACCTTCATTCCCCAAGGAACTGGCAATGTAAGCTGGAGTAACCAGGTGGATTGTCAGCCAGCTGGGATTGCTCTCTCCTAAAAAGCTACTGGTGGAAAGCTGAAGCATTCAGACTAGAAATCAAACATGCATTTGAGAGGCAAGAAAGATTAGCCTTGGCAAAATGTCCTGAGAGAAGACCAGGGAATTGTCCTTGAAAGAATGAGAAGTGCACTTCTGGGAAGTGTTTTAGACCCTACAAATCAGTGAATTTAACAGAGCAGTAGCCACCTGAAGCCTCTGGGCAGAGGAGGTCAGCTGCTGGAATAATCCTACCATACTTAAAATCCTGAGACACTTGTCTGTGTTAATGTGAAGGATCAGCTTTGCACAGACACCGCTCGATTCTTTGCAGAGCTGGGTTTTGCCAGCTGCTGTGCCTAGAAGAACAGGGCATTTGCCTTGAGTCTTTCCATGTACTTTGCTGAGCTGGGCATTCAGTGTACCTTATTGCTTGAAATTATGTCCTTGTGAAACAGTGTGACATGGAAGCATCTCTCCTTACCCCTTCCTGAGCAGCAAGGGTGAGTTCTACTTTTCCAGCTACTGCCATGCTTTGCTCTGAGTCTTGCTGCTTTTTCAGCTGTTTTTTTTCACAGTTCAGAGGCTCTGGGCTCTGGTCCCTCCACATCTCTGTCTTCTCTGTTGAAAAAAGAAGCTTCAAATCACAATCATGTTTTGTGTGCTCAGCTCCTCTCTGTGTCAAGGTCACCCTGAGTGGGGTTCCTGTTACAGCTTAGCACTTTCACCTCTTTCATTTTCCCATGCATTAGTCAATCTGGAGCCTAATGGATTTGCAACCTGGCTTTGCCTGTATCATCTGAGACACTCCCAGCAATGTAAGAGGATTTGGGCTCAACTTCCTTTCAAGTTAATGGAAAGATCTTGCTTGGAAAGAACCTGCTTGAGGATCTGAGTATATTTTGCATTAATGTTTCCATTAATTTTAATGGGAGATCCCTCAGATCAGCTTTGAACATCTTAAATTCTGTGTCCTTCACCTGTCTCATCTAAAATGGGACTGATGAGAAGAAGCACCCTTAAATGAGCCAACAATGAGCTTGTTGGTGAAGATGTCCTTCGAGTTTTTCTACCTCTGTTGATTACTCTGGAAATTTACCGAGTCATCACATGTAGGGCATGAGGTCCAAGGTCAGGTCCCAACTCTAAAGCAGTCTAACTCTAACTCTGACCAGTCAAGTCATCCGTCTCTGCTCCACTGCTGTCTGTAAAGCAGAAAAGAGCAAGAGTCCTCTGAGACTTATTTTATTAGCATTTATAAAGCACTTTGAAATTGTCAAACAGGAGGGAATAAAGGAAAGTGAACTTTTATCTTTGCCAGTCAAGTCTCAGTTACTACAAAGAGAAGGTGGTTCAGCTCTGCTGCCTTGGGCATGAGACCTGCTCCTCTTTGTCTGGCTGGTAGGGGCAGGTCTGCCTGCCCACAGGCAGTGCAGAGCCCAGCCTGGGGAAGGTTTTGTGGGGCTTTGCTGCTTCTGTGGGGCTTTGTTGCTTCTGTGGAAGCTGTGCATAGGTCTGGCATAGGTCTCGTGAAGTGAGCAATTCAGTATCCCCCCACTTCGCCTCCCTCCCTCACTCCTCTCTGCCCTCCTGCTCCTCCATTAACTTGATGCTTGAACACAGCAGTGATTAACTGTTACTGAGCATCTCTCACTGATTGGATTGCTGCTCACTCCCGCCTCATTCAGCAGAGCTCTTGCCTCCTTCTGGACTGCTGGTAGTGGTTTCTTTCTGTCTTCAACTGAGCTGAGCAGAGATGGACATCTCGACTGCTCATTGCAGACCCCCCCAGTGAAAGGCAGCCCTGCCAGAGCTCTTCTACATGTTGTGTCTCTAGCATAACCTCTATTTTCTCAGACAGTGCAAGCTGAACAGCCTGATTTAGTACAGGGTTTGATGCAAACCCACTCATCACAGCATAATCAGGTTAGGAAGCAGCTACATGTGCAGTTATCCTGTCAGATAAGGGCCACACTGGCCCGATTCCACTGGAAGTGCCCCTGGGAAGGACTTTGTGGTCACATAGGACTTAGAGGTGGGGAGGCAGCTCTGTGGCAGTAAAACTGAGCACCTGTTGGAGAAATCATCTTATTAATGAGGTATTCATGCTTTATTTATGCTCCGTGTTTATTTGCAATCTCGCTGCCAGACAGGGACTGTGTGGTGCAGAGCCACTTGCCTGGCAACATGGTGCTAGGCACAAGTGTCCAAGTTACAGGGTGCAGGCAGGGTCAACCATGGTGTGACTTGTTTGAGTTTGTGAGCTCTGAGTGGGTTGCCTGCACCCCTCATTCTCAGTTGGGCCAGCCCAAGGTCCATTCCAGCCCCCAACAATTAGCAAGAGGAACTGAATCTAGATTGATCTGTTTTCACAGTGAGCCGATTCCAGCAAGAAATTCTCCTTTCCCTCTATCTCCATGTTAAAAGGAAGGAGAGCTTGTCAGATTTCTGAATAAACGGGGAAGTACAGGGCAAGGTAAAAATTAATGTGCTAATGCGTAGGAAGAATCATTAGAACAGAAAGACATCATCGATGTGGCCAGGCTGCAGCTGATGTGCATCACTGTGTTGAATCTGTGCCTTGTGGTATGGCTACTGCAAAAGGCAGAATCCATCAAGGTCTCTGCTATTTGTTGTGTGTTTGCAGCATGGTGCAGGGGAGTGTGGAGAGGCAGTCTGATTCAGAGTGAGAGTTTTGGTACTGACAGCAACCTGGACTAACGCAGTGTGTTTGCTCTAGGGAATTCACAAGCATTGCCTCCTGATGCAGTTATTTAAAAGATGTACTGGGATCACTCAGATCTTTGCAGTCACTGTCCCCATGGAGAGAAAACTGAGATAATGGGAAAATGGAGGAAAAGGGACATCTCGCTTCAGTGAATGTACAGGAGCAGCAGTACGGTGCTGAGCAAAGCAAGATCTTATGGGTCTCTTTGGGGATGAGTTTTTGGGAGGATGATGATGGTACAGTGAGGAGCAGAGGATCAGTTCCTGGTAGAAGCCAGTAGAGCAAGATCAAGCATCTGCCTCATGCTATGTGTCACATCAGCCATCCCCAGGTTGCACAGCCAATATATGACAACACCAATGGTAACACTTAGCTAAATGACTGCTGGCCTGTCCTCTCTCACAGCCACATCATGGTGCTGTGTTGTACAGCAGAGGCATCAGAAAACTGGTCAGGAGGAGGAGAAAATTCAGAGAGGGCAGTCAGCCCTGAAGGGCTCACAGCTCCGCATTGCTGCTCTGCCCACCAGCCAAGGGGGGACCTTTGCAATGAAGGGCTCTCTCTGCTGCACCCAGAGCACTCCATTTTTCAAGGACACCATAGAAGGCAGCCTGAGAAGTAAGACAGATTGTAATAGCCAAACCAGTTTGGCTTTGAACCACTGCAGAGCACTGCATGCAGGCCTGGGGAAACCAACCTGCAAGCTGCCTGTCTGCTCGAGGAAGAAGAGACAAAGGATGCTTGTCCTGATCTGTGGTGGGTGCAGCCATCCCCAAGCTCCCAGAAATGTGATGGGATCCTCTCTTAGCTGGCAGGGCAGTGTAGCTTTGTGCATGTTTATCCAGGGCTTTCGCCTTCATAGTGCCAGCACAAGAGCTGCTTGTACTTGACAGCTCGGCTATTGTTGCAAAGTGTGATTTAATAGCAAGACTTGATTACAACATGCAAATGTAGCTGCTGGGGGACTATCTTGGAGGTTTGTGGAGATTAGCTGTTAAATTGGCCAATGCAAAAACATTATTAAGCAGAGAACATAATTACTCATCTTGTGCTTCTGTAGTGTGTAGAAAAGACAGATTTGTTTAAAAACCAGCAAATCTTATACTGAGAAACGACTTGTGTAAATGCCACATCATGTACTACTGTATGTTGCAGCATATTTTATTAGATAAGCAATAGTTAATAACAACATTTGGGAACTTGTGGAAGAAATGCATTATATTATTCTGCATCATAAAAGCAAACCTAATGCCTGGGCTGCATGAAGGCTATGCAGATATTGAAACATCTCCTTTCAGTGGTGGTTGATTGCTTTTATGGAGATTGTATCATATGGATATAAACAAATCCAGCACCTGATGTGAAATCTGGAAGTAGAGTTTTAGATTCAGGCATCTATCTTCTATCCATGCACGTTCCTTCTGAAATGCATCAAGGTTCCCATTAACACCTTAAACGTGGAAAGTAGGATTAAAGTGAGACTGTCAGCACATACAAAATTAACATCAATGCATGCAACTGCTGTTAAGTTTTCCCTTTCAGTCCTTGGGTAGCCTATGGGGCTGCTAGAACAAAAAGCTTGTGTGTCCACAAGGGTGCTGGGGGAAGGATCGAGGTTTGGGAGAGCTTGTTAGTGCTGCAGAGTTGGTTTTCAGGGCTGGTTGGGGTTCAGGGGTTTCCTCCTGCCCTGTGACTCTCAGTAGCACAGGCTGGGCTTGTAGGGAACAGTGCTGAAGTCAGATTTAAAAATGCATTTGGCTAGTCGAAGCTCCAGACAATTTAGGGGAAATTTTCTTTAACAGAGGAGTCAGGAGGGCTGAATTAGAGGAACAGTTTGTTTGTAATGGAGCGAGGTTCCTGCAGTCACCAGTGCTGGCAGGGCAAGGCTGCTGTGCTGCAGTGGCTGCTGCTCACCCCTGATTCACGTCACTGGACACTTCTCCTCCCTCCAGCATCTCAGCCTCCCTGACAGATGCTCTGCTGAGCCTTCGCTTGTTTAAGCAGGAGAAAGTATCCTCCCAAGCCTCAGTGGGGGAGAGAAAGTTTTCAAGGGTTTTTTGATGGGAAGCTCTTCTCTGTCTTTCTGTCGCAGCTCAAGAGCATTTGTACATCAGTAATTGCTCCCCAGGTTGGTTCCTCTGTGACTCAGAGCTGAATGTGGAGCTGCCGATGGCTGCTGCTGTGTGAACCTCAGCATTCTGGCACAGTATGTCCCAATCACTCTAAATATGAATTTGCAGCCAGTCCTCCTTCTTCCTTTACAATGTGTCTGTGCAGACACAGGCCTTGCTTCTTACCTGCTCTATACTGGTAAATTTGCCACGGTTGGAGCCATCAACTATTCCTGGCAGTGAAGAGGGAAGTGTCTGCCTTGATTGTGGCTGGGCTTGTTTTCAGCTCAGACCCATGAAGCACCTGAACCCTGAGACAGCTGCTCACCAGCATCTCTTGGTGTGACTGCAGGGTGGACATGGATTGCTCTGACAACATCCAGCTGCAACATTTCCCTGCTTTTGTTACTCAGTACCAAAGGGTAATCCTGAAAATACCTGTGAGTGACTTGCAAGCCACGAGTGTCAGAGGGGGCAGCTCTGCAAAGGTTTTGTGTCACTGGAGAAGGGAGAATGATGCAGCTCATCATCACTGAGCCTGAAGGGATTGTACCTGCAGCTGGGCTTTAGGAGAGAGTGGGAGCAAGGGCCAAGTCTCAGCAGAGGAGACCACCTGAGGATGGATCAACCCCATTGGCAACAGAGGAGCGGGGAGGGACATAGGCAGGGACATACTGAGTTAGGGCATGCTTAGTCCCTGCACAGGCACATCTCAGTTGTGGCTGTTCTTCTTAATGATCTTTAATAGTTAGTAATGTAGCCAAACAGTGGGAGAAACCACATAGCAATGTTTCATAATAATTTTGTCCCAGTTATATGAGGGCTGTATGTATGCAAGCTGCCAGTGACTCCCTGAATACCACATACGCACTTTCAGGCTGCATGTCCAGTGATCAGTACTGATAAATGCAATGAACTTCATGAGGAGGTAGAGTTACAGCTGGAGTCTCCAATGGCCAGAGAAGAGGCAGAAGTGATTTATTCCTCTCCTAAGCTCCTTTTTGTATGTGTGCATGGCTTGGTTGTACAACCTGTTTGTTAAATGACTGATAACCTGTTCTCATAGTCTGGGGTGCAAGATATTGTTCATATGATCTTCTCAGGCAGTAGTGGTGCTGCCTATGGAAGATGCCCTTAGCTGCAAACTAAGCTTCTGTGGGAAGAGTTGCAGCAGCTCTTCCTTCCATGAATGGCAGTACTGCACTGAGCTGAACAGCACTGTTTGAGGCAGGACTTGCTCCTAACTGGTCGCAAGAATTTGCCACTGCTGCTCTGTGAAACCCTGGGCTGGAATAAGGCTGTGATAATTAATGGAGGTTAAAGTGCTCCTTCTGCCTGTGAGCTGGTTGGAAATGGAAAAGAAGAACCTGTCACAACTGTGACTGGCTCTAAACTGCTGTCAGGCTCTCCTCCTTCTCTTCCCCTGCCCCAAGTGGAAAATTGTATTGGAAAGCAGCAGTTAAAGCACTTAAATCTTTCCACAGTTCATTTCAAGCTCCCTTTCTTCTTCCCAGCCATTCCCAGGCCAGTTCGGGGCGCGGATGGGAGACTGCATTTCTGGCTGAAATTTGCAGGATGTTAAATAACAATGGGAGAGTGGCTTTCAAAGAGGGTAAAATGTGCCTGGATTGCACGTACTGTATTCCGTATTTCCCATGCTTTGACATTCAGCCCATCTGTGCATCGGCCCTGAACTGTTTCCTTTCCGTATGGGATCTCTCTCAGTGTGTTATGGGGTGAGCTCAGGCTGAAATGGGGCTGGTACCACTCTTGCTGTGGAGGGAAACACTCCCATGGGCATTCACAGAAGTTGCCGCTGTCTGTCTTGTCCAGACAACAGTAAATGTGGGTAGTATCAGGAGCAGTTGTATCCCCTGCAGTGGGCAACTAAGTTCATGTAATCCCTGCCCTCTCCTGGGAACTTGGATTGTCTGTTTTAACTGGCGTGTGTGTCCCGTTTCTGCCAACACCTCTTGGCACAGTCAGTTGCTGCTGTGGGATGTGGGTCTGAGTGTTTTTGTCCCTTGCTGAAAGTGGTCAGTAAAGTGCATCTAATAGAGCTTCCCTGGCCTTCTCCCTGTCTGTCCACATTTAAGAGGTTGGTCAGCTGGAGGAATATCCCAAAGCTTTTACTCCAATGTTATTGAATAACTCTTGGTAGAGAGCCAGTTTTCATGTCAGACTGCAGGAAAGACATGACATTGCATTTGCCTTCTCCAAGTGACCTTGATGTGTGACCAGAGCATCAGGGACCTAGTGAGAGGCAGCAGTCATCATAGCAGCTTGTTAATCTCCCTTCCCACAGTATTTTGAGAACTTGGGAAGGAGAAGAAACCTCTCTCTGCTCTGTCTGAGCTTGGAGGTTCAGTGTATCTCAGGCACATGAGTGTTTCATGCACACACTCAGATTTGCAAATGGTTGGCTCAGCATGTAGGTCTGGTGGCTGAACAGAAGTCTAGAACCCACGTCATTCACATTTGGTTGCTGAATATGAAGGCATGACAAAGTGGATTGCCTAGATAGAATATGACTGGTGGGCAACCAACCACCTTAAGAAATCCAGCCACTGAGGTCCTTTTGTGCCAAGGCTGGAGCCACTGTTGCACTTCCAAGAGCAGAGTCCTCACAGGCGGTGACTTGCCCTTGTGATTCCTAATGTGGACTGACAGGTTTGGGCACAGGGAACATGGGAAGCATTGCCATCCAATCCAGGATGGTAATTTACAAACAAAAGGCAGATCTAATGTTGTGCTTCCTTTTTCTGAATATACAGAGCTACCATGTTCATTCAAGGGTTAAGCAGTCTGAGAGATGCAGCACCCAGAGCCAGGTATCTGTCAGGCCTGTCCTGGAGGCCCACCAATACTTGAGGATATATGGTTTTATTTCTGTTTGGTCACTTGGAGATTATTACTTTATGTCTGTAGGAGAAGAAAACTCAGGGGCATCTTAGGATATGCCTCATACTCCAAGGGAAGTTGCTATTCTGGTTTTGCAACACTCATATGCAGAGGCAAGAACTGATGCCTGAGATGCTCCTTTTCCAAGTATTCCAAGGCTTTTCCAGAGCCTGCCAAGGCTCTGCAGGATGACAGTGTTGCAAATCTTATCATGATCCAGTGATCAGCGTTGGTTTCAGCAGCGGAAATGCGCTGAAAGATGTGTGTCTGCTCTTTGCTGATGGCAGATTTTTTCCTGAAGGTTGTTCTGTGCTGCTGGGGTTTCAGGGTATCATGGTGGATTTGGATTTGGTTCCTCCGCTCTTAGATGTAGCTGAGGAATCCATAAAAATCATTGGAGGACCTAGCAGGAGAAACCCCAAGCAGGTTAGCTTGGGGGTGGTGGTAACTAGTGACTGCGACGTTTTCTGCCTTAACTCAGCAGCATCTGAGGTTTTGCAGACCTCAATGTGAACAAAGCTCTTTCTTCTGTATGGCCTCAGCAGAGGGACTAAGGTATGAAATTAATTCCTAATCCAGCTCAGGAGCTTTGTCGTATCTTTCTCTGGGCTTTGAGGATATGATTCTTCCTTGCTTACAGCAATGGGTCCCATGCCACCCATCCTTACCTGTTATGGTCTCATTGAAACTACCTCATCTCTCCTCATCTGCTGTCTGTAAGTAGCTCCAGCTGGAGACAAGCAGCCCTCTGTCACCACAGCCAGGTGCCCTCCTCTCTGACAGCAAGCATGCTGTTTGACACCCACTTCCATGCTGCTTGGCTTTCTCCATTGTGTGCCTAGCTCCACTAGGATGTTAAGCCATTTCTCCTCAGTCTCATTGCGTAAATGAGGCTAATTTCAACCTGCCCTGATGTGTGGGCTCTCTGGAACGTGACTATAAATCCAGACCTGTAATGGATGGGGTGGTGAAATTGCATTGCTGCCTTTAACCTCAGGCTGTCCTTAGACTAAGCCAGGCTCTTCACAACCCCCATGCCAGTAAATCAAATCGCTTTTGAATCGATGCACATAAAAGTCAAGAGGGAGAAGTTACAGATGGACCTATTGTACCTTAAGTCTGTCCTGCTGCAGAGGGGGTAAGGCTCTCTCCAGAATTTACAGCGTAGCTCCAAGCCTGCCCACTGAGGCCAGGCAGGGTGAGAGATGTGCCTGGGGGAAACATGGGGTGGGGAGAGATTGCCTAGGTTTCCTGCAGCTTTTCCACCCTGCTCATCTCTTTACATTTCATTCCCTTGGCTTTATTTTTGGGAAAGAAAGCTGTTGTTGATTGTATATTCAACAAACCCGATACATTCGTTCTCCTGCACAGTGTTTTTCACTCCAGGCTGTGCCTGACTTTGCTTTAGAAGCATGTTTTTCTCACCTAATATTTAGTTAAAGATTGTAGGAGCTGGATATAAAACCTTCTGGGATGTTTTAATCTGCCAAGAGGCTGCCTGAAAACATAAGTTATCCAGAGTATTTCAGTAATCCTTATTTAGAAAACAGCACCCCCAAATCCTGTGTTGCCCATTTCACTTTTATCCCCTTGCCAACTTTTATTAGTTGTTTTAACCCTGATCTGCTGTTGCTGTCTCTCATACCTTGCTCCCCTCCCCCTGGGGTTTCCATGTCTTTGAAAGTCCTGGTAAGTAGAAGGTTCATGTGTTGTGCTTCGCCATCATTTCAGACCAAGAATAATATAGCCAGAGCCAGTTGGATCCCTCACTCTGTGTTGATAGAACTATTCTCCTTAACCTGCCCACACTCCGTGCTACAACTGCAAATCTGAGGTTGAACTGGGGCAGTGGTGGGCAGTGCTGTGAGCCTTGCTCCACAGCCACGGCCACAGCCCTGCCTGGAAAGCAGCAGCCTCAGTAGAGTGTCCCACTGCCAGAGTGCAGCAGCCCTCAGGTGTTACCTCCTGGGGACCTCTCTAAGTTGGTGTTTTTCTGACACTGATCAGTGATCCTGGTGGTTGCTCTAAATCCCTTGTTCTGGAGACAGTTTCTTCTGAGCAATCCTCCTCTGGCAAGGCCCTTGCTAAAGGCTGGCCAGTTTGGGTGATTGCTTCTCCTCGAGGTCTCTTCTTATGAGCTCAAACAATGCTTTTGAGCATGGTTCAGGTCTGGAACAGGGACCCAAAGGAGCTGTGAGGTACTTGACATTAGAGATTGTTAGAACTCAAATGGAAAAGGCCAACTAGATCCAACTTTGAAGTTATCCTGCATTGACCAGGAGGCTGGACCAGAGACCTGCAGCAAAAGAGATCATTAGGAAGTCACTGCTTGGTTTTCACTTCATGAACATCAGGGGGTGCATGTTGGGTGGTTGTGCCACTACTGTCTTTGCCAGATCATTTAGATTACTTTCCATGGTTTTGGTCGTGTAAACTTCTTTGGCTAGCTTTTGTTGTTCATCTCTTACTAAGCTTCTGCAGACTTCTGATTATTTGTCCCTGGGTCACATGCTGGCTGGCAGATGGATACTCTGCCCAGCTGGTGGTCATCTCAGAATAAACTTCCAGTCTGGGATGTTAATCCTTTCTTTTATCTCCCCCTTGTCCATCAGTTTGCTTCTGCTTTGGGAGTAATCAACTCTTCAATGCCAGATAAAGTAGGAAAAAAGCAAAGCCAAAGACTGAAGGGAGAAATGCACACAGGGTGCGAATATCTCATCAGCAGGAATGTCTGGGAGAGCATTAGCAGTGGAGAACATGGTACAGATGGGCTGGTTCTAGCAGCTGTGACTCCCTACGGCACTATCAGTTCTCCAAGTGATTAACTGTTTGTTTTTCCCTTACTGAAAACTTGTCTCAGCTTAAACCACCATAATAGAAAGCTAGGTTCTGGAGTGATCCCAAGTGTAGGTTAATATTTACAAGCTATCAGCTTCAGGTTTTATCTCTATCCCTTGCTATCACAGAGATGAAATCCTTTTAAAAATCCCTTTAGATCTTTCTGGTTCATGACATGGCTTTAATAAGACACATTGCATATGAAGCTGGAAAATATCTTAATGGAAATGTAAGTTTTTCTCATCCTTTCAGGACTAGTAACAGAGGAGGAGTCTCCTATGCACAAGGGGCCATGGGTTTGTAATGGATCAGAAGTGATGGACACAGTATCTCTGCAGGATACTCGTGCTAGGAAATGTCAGAATGTTATTTCTGCCTCAGTGGCTTAAGATCATCTGTTTACCTAATGGACTTACATTTGCATTTTGCAGGTGTTGTGTTAATATTAATGTGTTGTCTGAATTGTTAATATTCCTTCACTTCAATGTTACATTAATGAAGGCTGCAGGGGATGGGAAAAAAATACCTAGCTAATTAATTAAATGGGCAAAAAGCATCTTTAACTTTCCATCATGCTGCCCTTTGCTTCCACCTAATGGGTCTTGGCATTTCTGGTCAGCAGCCATGTAACACATGCTGCTCTATGGAGCACTCAGGGATGGACTCACTAATTTTTCTGACCCATAAATCACTTGTGTAAACTTTTAACAGTGAGGAAAAAGTGCCTTTCATTCTGCTTCCTCCTTTCAGTGGGTAATGCAGCCTGATAACAGGCAGTGCTGGCCTGATGTGTAAGGCTGCAGACTTTCCCATCAGGAGCAGGGCTTTCTGCATTTCTTCAGGAATTCTTTCCATTCTCCTCTTAGCCGGACTCTGGATGACATCAGTATTATGGGTCCATTAGAGTATTCTTGTCATAAGAGCTCGTTCAGAGGCAATGGCAGATCAGGCTCTACATCTCAGGAATATGGACTACCAGTTTTGACTTGGGTTCTAGTTGTGGGGTATCTGCCCTCTCCTCAGCACCATCCCATATCCAGCTTGGCTCTGGGCTTTTCTGCCCCCTGTCAGTTCCCACAGGCTGGAGAAAAGAAAACTGTCTTGGGTCCCTGCTCTTGACCTGGGCAGTACCTGAAAGCAAAGCTTGCAAGCCCCATTTGCTGAACACAGCACTGAGTTGTGTGCCTCAGTGATGACTGTGTATCCCTCCCCTGTAGTTCTGTGGAGAGGGACCAGGGCCCTGGCCATCATAGGTGCCTCTGAGATAAGATTTCCATGAGCTGGTGGCTTTATGGAAGTACAAAACAGATCTGATACAGGTCCATGGGGAGGTCGGAGGTCTGTACAGCAGCACCAGGCAGCCCCAATGCTGGAAGCATTTCTAGGGGAAATGGGAATATGGGGATGTGCCCATGCTGAGCAAATGGCACTCTGTGGCCTTCTCTGAAACCTGTGAAAAAAGTGTTTTCTCGATCCAGGAAGGCCATTCCTAGAGGGAGATCCTCCTTGCTTAGAGTGAATCCTCTGTCCTTGGCTCAAAAATGTGGTAGTTGTGAGGAAACTGTGGAGAATGCTGGGGCTAAGACCAAAGGAGCCTGCTGAAGTTGTGCTTGCCTGGCCCAGCAGTTGGGTGCAGGTCTAAGTTTTCATTGCTGGCCCACAGCAGCTGTTTAGGCACAGAGGGGCACTTCAGCTTCATGCAAGGAGTCTGAAGGTTGTTGCCAATATGCATGAAAAGGTGCAGACTGCAGTCCTATTAATACTTAATGAAGAGGCACAGCCCACAGAGACTGTGTCCTCTGCAGCACTTGCTCTTCAGTTCAATGAAGTTTTCTTTTACACTTATATCAAGATGGGACTGGGGCAGTGGGGCAGATGGGCATTGACTCTTTCCCCTCCATACAAGCTACAGATGAGGTTGAATAGCTCCAGGCAAGGTGTGGGGAGCATTTGCCATCCATGTGGCCAAGCACCAGGAGATGCTGGAGGCTCCATGGTCACCTGTGCCATCTTCAGTGCCCTGAGTTCTGGCCTGATGTCATGCTCCCAGATTAAGTCAGCTCTTCTATGCAACAGGACTGCAACGTGATGTCCATAATGTCAAAGGAGTGAGGTGAATGGTTGAGGTTTTTCTAGTGGTCTAAATCCCTGTGTACAAACCCAGTACATCAGGTTTTAAGCAATTAATTCCTAATCATGCTGAATGCCTTCAGTAGCCCAGCTTTAGAAATTGCAATCTTAAAATGGTTTTCCACTGTATAGCAGTTAATTTGGATAAAGCAGAGAGTGATCTCACAGCATTTCCAGCCTCAAGGTGTGAGAGTGGCCACTAAGAGACATTTGTATTCAGAAAACCCTCCCATGCATTTGTGTGGTAGGCATCTATTACTGGGAAGGCACCCTGGCTAATAAAAAGGGCATTCATTATACCCCAGAAAGGGAGTTCATTAGAGGGAAAAGCCATTCTAGCTTAGTAAGAAATGAATCTAAAACTGCCTCAGAGCTGCTATTCTCATCAAGTTTCAATGTTAACAGTTTTAACCAAGAGCTAATTGAGCAATCTCAGAAAGTGGAGTAATTCCATTATTCAGCTCTGCTTTGTTCAAGGCTACCGCTAGCTGCGAAAGGAGCACAAATTACTTTCATCAAGCCAGGAACTGCCAGTGTTCTTGCCTTTTACGACTTTTTCTTTCAAAAAAAGTAGGGCTTTTGGGCTTTTGGCAACAGTCATTGGCAAAGGAAGCTCCATACCAGCATTGTAAGGCTCATGTATAACACAGCGATCCAATTTTTCGGATAACAGGGGATTTGATTTTCATAACTTTTCAAGCAGCAGTGCTGTTCTGGAGTGTGTGGCTGAAGATGCTTCTGTTTGCTGGATAGGCAGAGTGACACCAGGAAGACAGTACACTCTTCTTGCAGGGTTTTACATGGAAAAGAGCCATCGCAAGCGCCGGTCCAGCTGCTCGCCAAAGAGCATGATTCTGTCATTGGCTGCGCTCTCAGGAGATGCAGGATTAGCTAATGTTGCTTTTAGAAGGGCTTTTATAGAAACCTCTCAAGTTCCTTCGCTTCATGGAAGAGCTGTAATCAAAAATAAACGTACATGATTTAAAGAAAAGAAGAAAAAGTCATACTGCATCCAGCGTCTTTGGACTTAATGCTTTGGAGAGTCTGTTGGTTGAGTTGTGGTGCTGTTTCTTTACTGTTTTCCTTCAGCTGATACTACTGCTGCTGTTGGATGTGCACAAGACTGTTTGCAGCCTTTTGTGGAAGGTGACTTTCTCGTGGTGAATGCAGCAGGATTTAGAGTCATGTTCCCAAGAGGCAGACGTAGGTCTTGTTTGTTATGAGATTGTGCTGCAGCAATAATCCCCTTCAAGTAAGCAGAGCGAGGGCTCTCAACAATGTTACATCCTTAGCAAGGGGACATATATCCATCAATGTCTTAAGAGCCTTCGTAGACATACAGAAAGACCAGGGCTTCCTTTTCTCATCAATAGCCTCCCATGGCACTGCTTGGTTCAAACACAAATGGAATGTAATGCTTTCAAAGCTCTACTGTCGTAGCCCTATTTGAACCCAGCATGGAGCTGGACACCTGAGGCAGACACATAGCTATGGGTTGTGAAACAAGAAGCCCTGACTGCTGGTCAGAGCATAGATCTTAAACCCATATGGAAATGGGAAGGAGCTGCAAAAGCCTTAGGGAGGGAGGAGGGAGCAAGTGCTGTGAAGGGAATACAAGATGGAGAGGAGCACTTTGGATTTTGTAATGGAATTGGGAAAATAAATTTGGTAACATTTGCAGAAATTATTTGGTCATATTTGGCTCAAGTCTGAGATGCTGGTGGCAGCTTACCCAGCCAGAGGGACAGCACTGGAAGAGGATCTCAGACTCCAGCTCAGGACAGTCCAGCTCTATCCCTTTGGGAACAGGTTTCCACAATGAGCTAGTGGTGAAGAAAAGACCAACTCCTCTGCTCTGTATACAGCAAGGAAAAAAAATTGCCATGGGAGAGCTACATGGTGTTTCTGGTTTATCTCTGAGTCTATACCTCAGCTATGAGAACACTTCCAATACCTGGGTACATCCAACAGTTACATCTTGCAGGAGTGGATGGAGGTGAAGAAGGTGGTGTTGGAGAAGAGCCGTGCTTCTCTCTTCAGCCCTACCTTTCTGCCATTTGCTCTGAAGCCTGCAAGTCTCTTATGCTGGTGGAACAGCAGCTGTTTTAATGTCGCTTCACTTCAACAAAGCTGCCTGCCTACTCCCTGCACTTACTGGATTGCAAACAAAGTGCTCCTTGTCTGTCTCTGCAGCAAACCTTGCTTGGCTGATGTAATTTGTCAAGTTAATCAGGGAGAGTGAGCACTTGTATGGCTGCTGTATAGCCTACCTGCATCGCTATAGAGACAAGCACCCAAGCAGGCATTTTACTTGCCCCACTTCCGTCTGCATGAGAAACCAATATTTTGTTTACTGTCATACAACCAACTTGCTGAGAATGTGAGTAGCTTTTCAGGGTTGCTATCAAGAGATTGGGAAGGATCAAGCTAACATTTTACAGAGCAAATAGTAATGCTGCTGCTAAAGCATTTCCAGGATCTGAATGTGCAGGTCCTCTTCCCGCATCCATGGATGTTTGGCTCTGGTAGGAGCTGTGCGAGAGGAGTTACAGCCCAGTAGCTTGGGTTCAGGGCTGCCATCAAGGTGTCATCATCCCTCTTCAGCCAGATGGTTTCATAAGTGGTTATTAGCTTACAGGTTTTGTGGCCATCGTTTAACATACTTTGAAAAGCACCAAGTCCTGCATCTAAGAACATCTCAGGAGCCTGAAATCTCCCCAGCAGTAAGTGGGATTTAGGAGCCTGTGTGCCTCAATCATGTTTGAAACTCAGAGGCAAATACTTTTGAAAACCATACACTCAGGCTGACCTCTTGCATGAGGCAGGCTGTGGAGTTTCACCCCTAACTCCTGCACCAATTGCATAACTCATAAGCAGAATCTGGGTATTGAAAGAGCCAGCAGAAGATGCTTACATGTTACAGAGCTTGCAAGTCATCTTGTCCCTCCCTTCCCTCTCTCTCACTTGTGCACATGTTAAATGATGCATTGAACAGGTTTGGAAATGCTTCCTCCTGCAGCCCCAGCAAGCAGGACAGCAGGCACCCACGGGAGGGACAGCCACCTGCTAACCCCCAGCCCTCTCCACAGGGCAGTGGAGGAAACCTTGCGTCAGCACAGAAAGGGCAAAAGTTCAGATCAGATTGTTTATGGGATTTTATGGAGCTGGGAGCCAAGGATAGCTCAGCTAATCCAGAGGAAACTGTAGCGATGGCATTAGAATGCATTTCACATGGGATTCATTCAGTGTGCGTTCAGATGGACCAGTCTTTCTGTCTCCATTTTTTTAGCCATGAAATATTTTTCTTTACAGTCCCGTCTGCCAGCTACACTGAGCCAAACTCCAAGCTAGGCTGTTTTAAGAAAAAAGAAAAAAACAAAAAACCCTCTTGCTGTTTGACCTGCTGACAAGTTAGCAGGGCTTCAGTGCTGCTCCTCAGCACCTAAAGCCATGGTGGCTTCATGGGCTGTCCCAGCCCTGGCTTATCTTCTTGAGTCTCCAATATCCCATGCAGTCTCAGTGTGAGCCCCTCTTCAGAATATGGTTTTCCTTTTAGGGGAAGTGAGACTACCATTTTCAGCTGTTTGTTGCAGATCTTGGCTCCCTCCTCACGTCCTGAGCCACATTCCTCTGCAGAAGTGACCTGGCTTAACACCGGGCACAGGTACCAGTTCCTTTGCTGTCCCCAGCCCATTCCCTTCTACTACCCTGTCAGGTTCTTAATGCTCTGGATTAGCCCAGCTGTGACCTGTTCCTTCTGAAAGCTGACATTTAAAAACCTGTCTAGGAGTTAGCATGGAGCAGCCCCACACTCTTCATCCCTTTCATACTTGCAGGGCTGCTCCACTGAGGTGTCTGTGGGGAGCAGCTCTGTGACTCCCAGGTGATCCAGAGCTGGCAAGGACACTCCATTCCTGCGGGATGTTTTGGCATCAGCCCATAGAGCAATAAGCCATCCTGGGTCACCTTGGTTTGTTAACCTTGGCTGACATGGACCAACCCATCAGGTCCTGGGGCTTCTCCTCCCCCTGGATACAGGACAGTGTCCAACCTGGTTTATGTTATCTGTTCCTTGGAAGCACAAATGGCAGCTGTGTCTCGCAAAGTCAACCCCAGCCTTTGGGTGATGGAGCAAGGTGGAGCTTTTGAATTCTGAGTGTCTGCAGTCATGTCCTGTGCACACTGTCATGGGTGCAAAGCTCTTGGATGCTTCCTGGTAAGATTTCCACAACCATGAAGTCAATTCAGTCATGTGCCTTTTCTTGTTGAGTGGCTGTCTTGGATGCTGCCTAATGGCTGGTCCAGGTGTTGATTGATTTGTCTTTAAAAATGGGTTTACACCTCACTCCATAGAGGCCCCATTTCAAGGCACAGAAGCTGCATGGCCAGCCTTTGCCCACATGTGCAGCTGTGTAGTTGGGGATGGCTCTGGAAAGGTCTCTCTTTTTCTTTGTGCCAAAGCCCGCAGGAAGGAGAGGCATCACCTTTTGCAGCCCTCACTCTTTGCTGTGCCTAGCTGTGAGCTGGCTTGGACAAAGATCTTCCCAGGTATGAGCATGGGCAGTCACAACTATTCATGTGTCCTCAGGCCACTGCTCCCCACGTGTTGTCTGCAAGCGTGGCAGCTGGGGGAGTAGTGGTAGGTCCACCCAAACCCAGGAGATAGGGTGGCTGTGCCATACCCCATAGGGTGCTGCTCCCACCCTGGGTCTTGCAGAGGCAGGGTCCCCAGCACCCTTGGGTCATGCTGTCCCAGAGCCCCCCAGTGCCGGTGGCCATAGAGGGACCGATGTTGCCATCTGCTGGCTCAGCTGCACAGGAGCAGCAAGAGCTTGGCTCAACCCTCTTGGAAGACACCCATTAGGAGCATGTAGGAATTCTGCTCCCACGCAAGGCTGCGGGTGTGTTGCCCACCCACTGACCCAGCCATAGGCCTTCTGGTAGCATCTACCCTTCAGCGGGTGTTTCAAGGAATAGGATGGGTGGCCCGTTCCCTTTCAGGCTGTGCTGCTCACCTCTTTCCACGTTGCCCATACAAGGGGCTATCCCTCCTGCACTCATTGTTCTGAAGTATTGGCCTCCGGCAAAAGATGTTCTGGGAGAGACCACAAGGCTCTTAAAGGAGCTCCTTTCCTTTAAAGATAAGCATTTCCACTGCTGATTATCAATGTCAGGTGCTTATTCCTCCTCTGAGCTTGTCTTTGTTTCTTTTCTCTTTCAAGTTCCTGGCAAGTAACCCCAGGCTGGGAACACATAGCTGCTGTAGTAATAACCCCAGGAGCACAGCACCCTGTACATCTCCGCTGGGCAGTCCCCCAGCGATGCAAAGGGCTGGGACTTGCAGGACCACCAGCTCCAGCCTGGGTCCCCGAGCCAGCCCTGCAAAATCCCTGCTTTGCCTGCAGGAGCAACGAGGCTGAGCCGGCATAATCAGTGACAGCTCACTCAGGAATTGCTGGGAGGATGAGGTTCTTTCTGTAAATCCATTATCTTTTTTGGCAATTAGCACCAGTTAAGAGCCCTGGGAATACATGCAGCAAATAGCAGGAAGCCCAGTTAAGCACATCTCTCTGCTTATCTAAGGCCAGTTAAACAAGTCTCCTGAGGCACAGCCCTGCAGCTGGTAGCACAGCTCATAAATGCTCCAAAGATGATTTCTAGTGCCATGATTGCTTTTCTTTGCAGCGTGTAGCCCTGAAGGTTTCCATTCAATGTCTGCACATTCAACAGTGGAAGATGGGGATATCAAAACTGGGGTACCCCCAGAAGTCTGCAGGTCAAAGGGAGGAACCCTTGGAGTTCTGGGATCACCTGGATGCTGGAGGCAGCCCTGCAGCGAGCTGTGCTGGTGGCTTGCCCTGCCTGGGGGCCATGCTACATCTTGCTCTGGGTGGGAGCTCGAAGCTAAGGCAGGGGCTTGGTGGCTGAGCTTGACCACACATGTCGAGCTTGGGATGGGGGAGCAAGTGAGATACTGTTTTCTCTGGCCCTGGAAGACAGGGACGTGTGTTTGTTTTCTGTGCTATCTCTTGCACAGCGTTTGTTTTGTTTTTTGAGCATTTCAGGAGATAAAATGACCTAAAGGGAGATTATTTTATCCTAATTTAAACTGTCAATTTATCACTGACTTCTGCTTGTCTGCGCCAGCAGGATGGCTTTTTCTGAGTCCCTGGAGAAACCTCTGCTAGAAAGTGAGAATTTAGGGGGGGATTTGCTGCAGTCTCACATCTAATCTTTACTTATAGCAGCAACTACAAGCTGCTCCCCTGTCCCCCTGTGTCATATTAATTCCCTTCACTATGGACTAGCTTGGCTTCCCAGGGGACTCCCCTTTCTAACTGGGGCCTGGGGTTGTTTTCCTCATTTTGCAGGCTGGTGGAAGAGTTCATGCTGCTCGCAAACATGGCTGTGGCCCATCAGATCTACCGCTCCTTCCCCAAGCAGGCCCTGCTCCGCCGCCACCCTCCACCCCAAACCAAGCTGCTGAAAGACCTGATGGAGTTTTGCAACCAAGTTGGCCTCGACATCGACTTCAGCAGCGCGGGAACCCTGCATGTGAGTATGAGGGCCTGGCAGGGAGAGGGGCCATGGGGGCAAAGGATGGGCAGCTATGTGATGATGTCTTTGCAGAAGCAGAATGTGGTTTATTTCTTGTCCCCTTCTGCCCAAACGGACCTGACAAATGTCCTGTGGCAAACAAAACAAAACACCTCCCTCACTCTTTCTTTACCCCACCATCATTTGGCAAGGGTGGCCCAGCCTGTCCTGGTCAGCCAGTGTTGTACACAGAGCTTAGAGAAAGTTGAGGGTGACCTTGCAGGTGCTGCCCTCTCTGCAGTGGAAAGGATATCTCAATGCAGGGGCAGTCGCTGGGACACCCACATTTCCTTTCTCTGCCTTCTTAGCAAGTCCTGGACAGGGCATTTGCTCTCTGTACTGTTGGAAAAGTAGCTCTGCAAGGGGGTGTTTCTGTCTGGGCTGCTGGTCTCAGGGAGGGCTGGGTGCAGAGTGGGGACTGGGAAGGACTGAAGAGCAGTGCTGGGAAAGGTCGGATGCAGCCAGCACGGGAGGTATCTGACCCATCCTCTGCTGAGTGTGTCCTGGGGCTGAACTCCAGCTGAACAGCACAGGTTCCAGGATTTTCTTTACTCGCTGCAACTGGACTGTGGATAATCCTCTGTTAATCCCATCCCCGCTGGCCTCCCACATGGCCCCTCCATGGGCTGGGACTGCTTTCCCTGCGCACCGGCTGCAGCAAGGCTATGACAACAGACATGGGGCTGCACACTCAGCTCCTCTCCTGTACTTTGAACCCTACCTCACTACTAGCCTCAGGCAGTGGCCTCCTTTATCCATGTCTCCCCAGAGTCCCATTAGTCCATGAACTGAAGCTCTCACTAAAGCTGGTTGGCAGCCAGGCACAGGTCAGGAGAAGGGGCCTGACATGCTGTGTGTCTGGAGATGGAGCCAGCGGTCTCCTACCCCGTCAAGGCTGCTAGAACCAGAGCAAAACCCAATCTCACATGAACTTCTTGGTTTGTGAGAAGATTGCAGGGAAAGGAGGAATCTGGCTCTGATGGGCTGCTGTTTGCCCCAATAAGGTCTGTCTGGGTCCTCCCCCTACTACTAGGGCTTGCCAACACTGAATATTCTCTCTTTTCTCCTCCAGAAAAGCTTAAATGAAATACTTGGTCCTGACAAATATTCCGAAGCCAGGAAAGAAGTGCTGACCAACATGTTCTCCAGGCCCATGAAGGTGAGAACAGCTCTGTGCTGTCAGACACATCTGGCTGTTGCTGTCTGCTGTGGCTCCATCTTCAACCCTTGCCCCTTCTGTATTACCATAGCTGGTTACCACATAGATGGAGAGTAGATGGACACTGAACATGGTGCTTCCAGGGCTGCTGGTATCTTCCCTCAGTGCCTCCAGCATCTTCCTTTCTACATTTGCAGCAGCAAAGAGGCATAGCACAGCCTCTTCTGAGGGCAGTCCTACCCTGCAGGGAGAAGGGGCATAGTCCTGAAATGTTTTCTCTGTTGTGGCCTGCTTATCGCTGCAGGAATGAATCATCTTCCCAACATCACTCATTTGACTATCACTCTTCTAATTAGCTTATTTGCTCCATTTACTCATTAGCAGTTGCCTGAAGTCCTGCTGTCCTTAGTGGCTTAATGCTTGCTTGCAAGTGGGATTGGAGACTGGAGCCATCAGTAAATCATCCCCTCATGTGTGTGCCCAGCTCAGGATTGTTGCTTTGTAAAGTGCAGGGAGTGTCCACTGAAGGTGGATTTATTGTCCCAGATACTGTGTTCTGCTTTGACTTGTTCTGAACCCTTCTATCACGTCTTCCTTTTCTACTGGAAGGTGCTAACAGGTGAATACACTGGTGACATGTGTTTCCTGGGATCCCTTTCTGCTCCTGCTGACTGTAGTGCAAGCCTGGGCTTTGTCAGCAGCATCACCTGGAGAAAGTCTGGCTGTGGGCAAGGAGAGGGCAACTTGGATCTGCCCTGGCACCAAAGAGGAGATGAGGTTTTTGGAACCCACTGACTTTCTGAAATTTTTAATTTTTTTTAAATTTTGGGTTTCATGACCCAGGATCTGCTTGCAATGATGGATCTGTGTGACCTCCAGGGTGTAAGGAAGGATCATGACACTGCAAGGGCAAGAGACATGAGTGTTGTTCTCTGTGGTCTCTGGTCCCTCACTGCATTTGCTACAGTGTGGACTGACAGCTCCCCAAAATCCTGAGCAGCTCTGATTCCCACCATTGTTCCTTCTGCTAAATGCAAGGAATGTGTAATGCAAAGCCTTTTCAGTGCCCCTCAGAAAGGGCATACAGCTACTGAGTGGAAGGAGCTTTCCCTGAGAGGAAGATTTTTTGCTGTCTGCCATCAATATAAGAACAGATGGAAGAATCGGCCCCATCCTGCCCATATCACTGAGTGTCACAGACTCCCGTGGGGGTGAGGACAGATCTGCGTGTTGGCAGATGTTGAGCACAGCCATGCAGGGGCCCATGCTGGCCCAGGGCTGGGCCATCACTCTGACAGGTGGTGTGCCAAGACTGTCTGGTCAGGGCACTGAGGAGTCACCTGTATCCCTGTGCACATCTCAGCTCCCAGTGATAAAGATGATGTTTCAGGGACAAGGTTGCAGTTAAATCAGCCAAAACAAGCTGCCAACAGGTTTAACAGATCTTTGCTGCATGCTGGTGATTACAGCATCATCCTCTAGGAGGAGGAGGGAGATGGGAAGCAACTGGTAATGTGTGTGTCTGGGGAAGTGCCTGGATTGCCATGCCAGGAGCCTTGTAACAGATGAAGGAGCAGTGACATACCATTTTTCAGGGACTCAGTCGCTTGGGGATTCAATCTGTCCATGAGAGCAAAGCCTCCCCTGGTTGGCTGGGGCTGATTTATTTCCAGGCTCCCCACAGTTCTCCAGGGATTGCAGCAAACTCTGGAGATTTGAGAACACTTGTGAGTCAAATCTGTTAACAAGAAAACTTCTGCTTTATGTCAGGCTGATGGTTAGCACTGTCATGGTGGTGATGACAGGTATCCGGTGGGTGCTGGACTGCTCCCTGCAGTGTTACTCCTACCACAGCCCAGAGAAGTATTTTTGTTGTGATACCTAAGCTGATGCCACCCTCAGTGAGGGTCATCAGCTGCCAACCAAGAGTCAAAACTGGTTCTGGACACAGCAGTGTCTGGGTGACCAGCCCATCCATCAGGAAGAAGTGCCTCAGCCAACAGCAAGCAGTGTGGGACCTTCACGCAGGACCTTTAGCATTGTTTCTAACAAAAGTTGTCAGGGGTTGTTCTGCACTGCTGGGCATAGGGAAGGGATGAGCCCTTCCTGGTGACTTTCTTGTAGCAAGGATTTAGCCTTGTGCCATGAAATGGGTATGCTCTGCTCTCTACCTAGTTGAAGGGACCTTCCCTGCTTCTGCCTGGGAGCTGGCATAGATGCAGTAAACCCCCTGTAATTTCATGCTGTCTATCTGCACAAGGGCACTCATCTTCTGCTGCAGCAACCTCCAGTGCTCAGCATGTCTCCCTGCCTGACCGCTCAGAGCCTTGTTTGGTGGGAGCTGAGCTAATTGAGTGGAGACTGTACTTTGTGGAGTCCATCAGAAACAATTTAATTTTGGGTTGTGGAAATTGGCAGCCGCCACAGCTCCTATCCCAGCTCTTGGGTCTCATAATAAGGCCAGCACTGATGCTGCTTTTTTTAACCTGCTCTATTTACTTGCCCGGATCAGTGTGTTGCTGCTCAGCAGGAGCTGGCTGTGCTGCTGGGCTGGAGAGTGAAGGATACAGCTGCCCAAACTGTGGATCCCAGGACGGCTCTGTAATCAGAGCTGGATACTCCTGTTTTTTTTAAATCACTTGCTCTTATTTTTAAACAAGTTCATTCAATCGCCACTGTGCCGTGACCCTGCTGCAACCCCCCTGACCCACACAGCCTCCCCTCCCCGCCTGGGCTCGGCCCCCATTGTTTTCCCAGCCCTGAGGGCTGGTGTTTCACAGATGTAAAAATAAAAGCTGTAACATGTGGGATAACAGGGGTGGCTCAGCCGGGAGAGTTTCCCGCTGAAGAGGCTGCTGGGCCTGGTGTTGGTTTAGCCGGGTGGTCCAGCCACTCAGCTTCCCAGCTGTCATTGTGGAATGGAGCAGTGGGGACGGCAGCAGGACTGTCTCCTCCTCCTCCGTGGTGAACAGGACAGCCACTCATCCCAGCAGTTGGTGCTCTCCAAGCAGGGGTGATGGGTGTGTGGAGCCTGCAGCCAGACACAGAGTATCCATGGTGGGTACAGGGCATGCTGGAAGATGAGGGGTTGGCAAATGAGCCTGAAGACCTGAGCAGAAGGAGGAGGCTGCTTAAAACTCTTTGAAAGTTTGTGCAATTCAGTGTTAGCTGGCAGGCAGCAGGTCCCCACAGTGCCTCTGCCCCCTTTGCTCTGTGCTCAGTTCCTGCAGCACCCTCCACTTTCTTCAACCAGCAGGTGAAGGACCATGAGCAGCTGGAGCTCTGTCAGACATGCAGAGACCCCTTTATTCTCATGCAGGGTCCTTCCTCACCCCTTTCCCTGGCTTCTCATCCTTTTCAGATGGCTCTCTACTTCTGCACCGGTGTCCTGGAAAACGAGACCCTCTTTCGCCACTACGCCCTGAACGTGCCCTTCTACACACACTTCACCTCCCCCATCCGCCGCTACGCAGACGTCATCGTGCACCGTCTCCTCTCCGCCTCGCTTGGTGGGTGCCTGGATGCTTGTGGAGCAGCCATGGGTGCTGCCAGGGGAAGGGGTGGCTGTACCCAGCACAGGCAGGACTCCTGGGTTCCTGCCTTGCCTGCCACCAGTCCTGGGTGCCTGGAGTCTGCATCCCACGGGGCAGCTCCCTGGCATGTTGGTACCCTTGACACAGGGGCAAGCTGGGCATCTGCATCCTGGCTGCCATGGGATGGCTCCAAGCCAGGAGTGAACAAGGCCATGTCATTGTCATTTGTCCACTTGTCAGGTACCAGCTCGCCCATCAAGATGGAGAAAGAGGCCATCCAGAAACAGGCAGACCACTGCAACGACCGGAAGATGGCTTCCAAGAGGGTGCAGGAGCTCAGCGCTGACCTCTTCTTCTCCATCTTCGTGAGGGTAAGAGTCAAGGCTATCTTCCCCCAAGGCATTTCTGGATGTCTCCGTGATGGCTCAGCCTAGGTGCCACCAAGCAGAGGGGAAGGCAAAAAGTGAGGGAATGGGTGAGTGACCACTATCACCTACAGCTACAGGATCTGGAGACACTGGCTCCCCTTGGGGATGGCTGGATGGGGGCTGCTGGTGTAGTGACAGCCCTGTCTCTTTGCAGGAGTGTGGTCCTCTGGAGTCAGAAGCCATGGTGATGGGTGTATTGAACGAGGCCTTTGATGTCCTTGTACTGAAGTTTGGAGTCCAGAAGCGCATCTACTGCAATGTAAGTACCTCACCAGTGTGAGACAGTGCCAACACTGCCTCACCAGAGAGGGCTGCAGCATCCAGGCATCACCGGAGGCAGTTGCTGTCCCGGTGCCCTTCTGTGCCAACCCTACAGCTGGCAGGGCTGTGCCCAAGCAAGGCTAGCTGGAGAGGAGGGAACCTGCATGGGGTTTCCCATGGGACCTCCATCCCATGGCACAAGGGGCTGAGAATACATAGAGCAACCCAGTCTCTGAGGACCAGTTTCTTCCTGCTGTGTGCTCTGGGTGATCTGGTCTAGGTAAAAGGGAATAAAGACAGATTCAGGGGACAGAGATCAACACAGAGCTGAAGACAGGCAAGAAAGAGAGGCTGGTTTTAATCTCAGATATCTATCTGGGGCTGTGACAGCTCCACTGTAGGCCAGCACCTGCAGTTAGTGACAGCATCTTCTCTTAATAACCTGGTTATATGGCTGGCAATGGCATCTTTAAACAGGACATATAGTGTGATATATGGGCTGTTTGTGTATCACAGCAGCCACTGATTTACGTGCTAGGCTCAGGCTCAGGAGCTGCTGCATCCCGGTTGTTAAAGAGCTGCAGAGGCAGTGTGCCGGGTGAAAGCAGCAACATTCCCATCCACAGGTGAGGTGGAGGGTGAGAGCTGAGTGGGAAATGTGGTCAGGGCTGTTTCCAATGTATTCCCTGCCCACAGGCACTGCCCTTGGTGGGCTTCCATTTCCAGAAGGTGGGAAGAAAGCCAGAGCTGACTCTTATGTGGGAACCAGAGAAGCTGGAGCAGGAATCTGTGCCCCAGGTAAGACACCCCAGTGTGGGATGGGCTCACAACATCATGGGACCGGTGTGGAGGCTGTGTGCAACAGGGAAATCCCACAGTTCTGCAGGGACAGGTCCAGAAGGCAGGACTTCCTCACAGGCTATCAGGTTCTGCTGTTCTTCTGTGTCCCCTCCCTAGGAAGCCCAACCTCAACCTTCTCTGCCATTCAGCCCTGCTCTGTCCCATCACTGCCCCTGCATCTGACCCTTCCATGGCCTTCAGACTCTGCCCTGCCTGCTGTGTGTCTTGACTCACAATTCAGTTTACTCCAGAAATTGAATTAGCATGCTGTTTGCTTCCTTCTTCCAGATTATCAATTAAGATGTTAAGTAAATTCAGGCCTAAGGCAACGCCTGTCTAGATCCTTCCCCCCATCCTGGCATTCCTTGTTCTTCGATGTCACAGCTCTTCCACTGGGTTTCCAGCCCCATGACAGGGTTGAGACCCAATTAGGAGGAATTCTTAAAGTCTGACTGCCTGAAATGCAGTGTCAAATGGTTTAACAGCATCTAGAAATCTCTCTCTTGTGTCTCTGTCATGTATTAACTTAGTAACTCAATCAAAGGAAGCAATCGCATTTGTCTGGCTTGATTAAGTGGTGCTGCTTTGCCAACTTCTGCCTGGCATTGCTATAAAATCACAGCTGTGCTGACTGCTATGATCCCTGCCTGCTGCCTGGGTGGGCAAGGGAGGGCTGAATCCCCCGCCTCTCCCTACACCATTCTGGGGGCTCTGTGCTTGAACCCCATTTCCAATCAAGCTCAGCACAGCCTCTCCTTGCCTACCTAGGGCTGGATGAAAAGCACTCCTCATACAGGGCCAGGTTGGCTGTCTCAGCTGGTGTGATGCATGTTCTGGGAAGCCCTTTCCTTCCTAGGGGGTCAGAGCCAGCCCAGCTCCCTGGCTGCTGCAAGGGGTTCTGCAGGTCTCCCTCCCTTTGAAGATGAGCTTTGCTTTGTCAGCTTGCTGACACAGGCCCAAAGTGGCCTCTGTTGCTCCTTTCCTGCGGGAGTGTGTATCACACCCTAGCAGGGACCCGCATGAAAAATGATGCTCCAGCATGAGCAGGGCCCATTTTAGTTAAGCAAACACTGGGCAATACTGGAAACTCCTCCACAAACCTTCCACACCTCCTGAGAAAATACTGGAGCCCTCCCCTGGGAGCAGGCTCTGAGCTGTCCTCTGAGCCAGTGAATCACTGGAGTGTGTAAATCCCCATCCCCAGGATAAGCCGGATCCCCTGGGAGCCGTGCTTAACCACGGATGATGTCACCCAGACAACCTGTGGCACCAAGCACCTCCTGGTCCCTGCCTGACCCTGGTGCTTGACCTCAGCTTCCCCATTTGGCTCACTCCAGCCACACAGCAGGAACATCAAGGAAAGCTGTTTGCTGGGAGCTGTTCAGGGTTCTTGTCTGACTGGTCCTGCTGTGGAGGGGAGGTGTTGCCTCCATCTCTTCCTGAGCTCCAGGAGATGGACAGAACTTCAGTGGGCAAATACTTAGGGCTTGAATATGAAGTGGATCTAGGAATTGAGGAATTTAATGTGAAATCATGCTGTTCCTTGGCTGTTCAGCAAAGGGATGGGGCAGGATTGCAAGGGAGAGCCCTGATAATTCTCCTTTGACCTGCCAGATATGGGGGGATGCCCCATGCTCCTGCCAGATGAGGTGAGCAGGGTCTGGTAGCTAAATCACTGGCAGCTAATCCTGCAAAAGGATTTCCCTGTGCTTTGGTTCTTGCTGGCCACTTTGCTGCATTTAAGTCTCAATGAGATTTTCCTGTTCTGAATGATTAATCTGGAGCGGCTGGCGCTGGATGAGCTGGGAAGGTTTGACAAGGTTACACCAGCTGGTGGCTCCATGCCTGCTCCTCCTGTGGGCCAGCCCTGAGCAGATGCCCCTGTCAAGCCCTGCTGCAGCGTCGGGCTTGGGGACAGGCTCCAGGGAGTGAAGCACCCAAATGCCTGGCCATGACCCCAGGCAGCACCTTCCCAGTGTCCCAGGCAGCCTTTCAATCGACCCTTGTGGATAAGAGCTGGTTAGAAACATGCTTTATGTTTCTAATCCACGCGATAGCACAAAGAGATGGAGTCAGAAGACCAGGGAGGTGGCAGCAGGCGGCAGCATGTTCCTGAGCAGGAGGGATTGATTTTCTGGAGTCTTCATTCCCTTCAGTCTGTCTCATCCATATTACTCCCTCCCCAGGTCTCCTCTCACTGTGGGGAACATAGAGGAGTCATTCCCTCTGTCACTGCTTAGCAGTTTGGACAGACTGAAAACCAAAGGAAAGAATTATTCTCTATAGCCCCCCTTCATCCAAAAGGAAGATAAAAGGGGAATAAAGATGAGAGACTTGAAGTTGGAAATTAAAAAAATTGGAAACAAATTTACTAGAACAGGGGAAAGGTAATAACATAAGGGATAAAGAACAAAAATACAAATATATACAAATATATATATATATAACCCAGTCTCCGTGCTGGCTGGGATAGGTGCCTGAGGGCCCTTGTGACAGGGCCAACTCAGGAGAGGGCTCCACAGCTCTTCCCAACACCCGGTGGATGTGGATTCTGAAGAGCATGTGGTGACCTGGTGGTAAAGGAGTGTAGGGGAACAGTGCCAAAGCAAGGAGCAGGTGAGAGAGAGCTTCTGGACCTTATATAGTATGGGCAGGAAATGGAAGGGAATAGAGCCCTCTGTGTTACACCCCTCTCAGGGTCTGAAAGCCCTCCTTTAGTTCCTCATACTTAAAACTGTAACACCCTCCTTGCAGGATGTTGAGAATATGCTCAGCACTATGTAGAAAACCCTTCTTATGGCAGCTCGCTGTTGGTGCTTGGCCAGGTTGTTATGTTAAGGGCTGTTGTGTGTTCTCCAGCTGGAGAAGAAAGACACAGGCAGGTTTTAGAGGTGGTTGGGCCCCAAATCACCTGTGCTCCTTTCAGGGCTGTGCAAAGAACAAGACTGAGGCCCAAAAAATCTGGAGTAAAATGAATATGTTTTCAGAAACTCATTTAGGTCAGTTTGGGTTCCCTGCTGGCTTTGCAGCCCACTGATGTTGCCCTTGTAGATGCTGCATCCAGTCCCAGCCCCAGGAGCATGCTAGACCCCAGCCGAGCAATTGAAGCCATCATACCCTATTCCCTGGTTCCCAGTGTGTGCTGCAGCAGAAGCAGACAGGGCTGCTCTGTGCAAACCCTGGTGTGATGCCAAGCCACCTGAAAAACCCTTTTCTCTCCATCTTTCTCTCCCTCACTGAAGGTGATCACCATTTTCACGCTGGTGGAGGTTGTGCTGACGTCAGATGGTGTCCCACTCAAGTACAGCGCCCTGCTCAAGAGACCAAGCTCAGAGAAATGAGCACCCCGCGTGGTGTGTGCTCCCCCACTGCTGACTGCTCAGCTCCCAGGCTCCGTACCAGCACCCACAAGGAGTCTGGGGTTTTGAGTTTTAAAACTGATGGCATTTTAGTTCAGGTTTGGATTTTAACTCTAGCTGGGAATGGGGCTCTGAGTTTGAGCCTGCTCCAGGCAGTGTTTCTTCTCTTGGATATTTTTAGCTTGCTGCTTTATTTTTGGTTGTTGTTTTGGGGGTGTTTTTTGTTTTTTAAGACAGCAGTGTCTGTCCCCAGCCACCTTGGGTGCCTGTGGTGAGGGACAAGTGGGGATGTGTGTCTGTGGGAGTGGAAGGGAGCTGGCTCCACCATCCTGGGTAGGATGCCATGGGATGTGGCCATATAGGAGGGTCTCTTGCAGGGTTGTGTATCATGTAATAAAAGCCAGGTCAGCAGATGTTTGAGGAGCTCGTGCAGGTTTTATTTTGTCTCCACTGCATTCCCCTGGCCAGGGATCCCAGCAATAACTTATTTCCCAGGCAGCCCAGTGCCTTGCCCTGCCTGTCACTTCCCAGGCATTGTGAAATCCAAGCAGTCCCAGGATGTGCTAGGCTGAAGAGTGTGGGGGACTGGGTGGATGAGTGCTCCTGGCTCCATCTCCAGTGTCTAATCCCTCAGTCTGAGTCTTCACCAGCTGTCCCTGGATGTTCTCTCCAGTCCCTCACACTCTGGCCTCCAGCCTCACCCTGCTCCCCTGAGTACCCTGCAGCACCATGTCCTCACTGCTCCCTGCCACTTGAGAGAGAAAGCATCCAGCCCTTCATGGACAGACCAACCCCTCTGTAGTCTCCAGGCAGCATGGCAACATGAGGACAGCTTCATCACCTCTGTGGGACGGGCAGCCTCAAGTGGTGGCTGGTGGAGGAATTGTCTTGTGAGGATTTTGCTAGGCAGGGAGTGGACCCTGCTTCACTTTGCCTCACGTGTGGTGGCAAATGTGGCCTCGGCATGGACAATCTGCCATTGCAGGAGGCAGGAGATGGGGCAAACCTGGGCTGCTTGGCTCAGGACTGGGGATCAGGCCCTGGGTTGGGTTAAGGCTGGGTACAACACTGCTACCCTGGAGCTGGCAAGTTGTAAAAGCCATCCGAGTCATCTACAGTCCATAGAGTTTGCCCTCCTGGCAGCACCCTTCCAGGTGGCATGGTATAACCACAGGTGGACATGGCATTCAGCTGTAGGAGCAGGTGGGACAAGCCTGTTCCTCCTTGGCTCTCCATTTTCTTACTGTGCAGGTGGGCTGGCACTGGCTGCCCCTGGGCTTGATGGGACACATGTGACCCTGTCCCTGGAAAGAGAGGGCCTGAGGACACAAACGCCAAAGGCAAGATGTCTTCCCCATACTTCTCAACACAGTGTTCCCCTGCTTGGGTTTGTCTCAGGGGAAACAAGGCCAATCCAGCTCAGCCCGGCTCAGCCTGTCTGCAGACACAGCCCTTTGCCCTGCACCCTCCCTGCCGCTCCCTGGGGTCCCGCAGGCAGCTGCCACTGTAGAAGCTGGGGGGCCCCTGAGGCATCCTGGTCCCCAGGCAGGGGCTGGAGACCCCCAAATAGGGTTTGGAGGTCCCCAGGGAGGGGCTGGAGGTCCTGCCTCACTGGTGAGGGGGAGGGATGTCCTCAGGGAGTGCTGGGGGCACTGGGAGGGCCCTGGGCAGGGCTGTGAGATAGTCCCTGAATGTTATCAGCCCATCGTCTCAACTGTGGTGGGGCTCAGCCCTCCGGCGGGACAGGGAAGGGCCATAAAGGGTTGTCCCTCTGCCCTGGACAAAAGCAGCATTTGGGGAGGGAGCCTGGGTGGGCAGCATGGGACAGCCGCTCTCCCCTGGAACCTGCTTTCTTCTCTGCCTCCTTGCCCGGCTCTCCGCTGCAGCCTCAGGTGACAGGGGACATGTGGGACAGGGAGGGTGGGAACCCTTGGTGGGGGGTGCTGGGGCTGATACCACTTTCCTGGGGATCTCTGGGGACCCTGTCACCTCTCCATGGGATATCAGCAAAGACAAATCTTCCTGGCCACCTCAGGGTGGTTTGAGACCCAACCTCTGAATGGGTTTGTCTCAACCCCCCCACAGCCAGCCCTCTCCCAGACCCTTCCAGCCCTCCTGTTCTCCCACCCTCTTGCAGTGGCTTTGGATCAAGTGGCTTGGTAGACACAGCTTGCTGGTTTTGCCTGGACATGGCACACTCACTGGGGGGGGCACCTCATCCCCTCTGCCAAGAGGCATGAGGAACCTCCCTGCCAAACTGTGCCTCAGTTTTCCCCTCTGCAGATGGGCTCTGGGCAATGCTGCAGTTGCCAAAGACTGAACTGCTCCCCAAGGGACTTTTGGCCCCGTAGGAAGGGAACTCAAAGCAGCTGAATTTGCCTTGGTTGGAGCTGACCACTGTGGTCCTGGGCGAGGATGTCCCCGGGGACCCTCGGGTGCACATGTCGCAACATGCCCCCAGCTCTGCTCTTGCCTCCAGATGCTGAAAAGACCCCAGACTATTGGAATGAAGGGGCCAGGAAGAGGTTGGAGTCAGTCCTGGCCTTGCAGCTGGCAGCACAACGGGCCAAAAACATGATCCTCTTCATGGGTGACGGTGAGTCCCCCAGGGTCCTGGCCAAACCTCATGGGTCCATGGCTTTGGGGCAGCTGAAGGACATGGTTGGCAAGAGAGAGGATGATGCCAGTGCAGGTCACCTCCTCCCAGCCTGGCCCTGGAGAGTGGCCTGGGAAGGCAGGACTGCTCCTGGTTCTGGCCCATTTCCACCCAGCACGTCCGCCCACAGGCATGGGGCTGTCCACCATATCAGCAGCTCGGATCTACAAGGGGCAGCTGGCCGGCAGCTCGGGTGAAGAGAGTGTCTTGGCAATGGAGACCTTTCCCCATGTGGCCCTGGCCAAGGTGAGTGGGTCAGCACTGGAGGGCAGCTACCCTGTCCCGGCCCAAAGCCCCAATGGCCCCCACTTTCTTTCAGACCTACACCATCGACAGGCAGGTGCCCGACAGCGCTGGCACGGGCACTGCCTACCTGTGCGGGGTGAAGACCAACGCCAAGACACTGGGGCTGAGCGGGGCAGCCGTCTATGGCAAATGCCGCACCACCTTTGGCAACGAGGTGGACTCCATCCTCCACCGGGCCAGGCTGTCAGGTATAGGGCAGTGGGCAACCCTGTCAGAAGGCCTGGCAGGGTGGACAGGCTCCATGTTAAACCAGTGTCTGTGCTGCAGGCAAGTCGGTGGGCATTGTGACAACCACACGGGTGCAGCACGCGTCCCCTGGTGCAGCCTATGCCCACTCAGCCAGCCGGAGCTGGTACGCTGACGCCAACATGCCCAAGGAGGCACTGCGGGATGGCTGTAAGGACATTGCCTACCAGCTGGTGCACAACACAGACATAAATGTGAGCCAGGGAGTGGGCATGGGACAGAGGGGACACTGGGGACGTTGGTAAGGCCTGCTGAGCTGCAGGGATGCGGCAGTGCTGGTGGCATCTCCCTGCTCCCTGGCAGGTGATCCTGGGTGGTGGGCGGATGTACATGACCCCTAGGCAGACCCCAGACCCTGAGTACCCGGAGGACTCAGCTCAAAATGGCACCAGGAAGGACGGCCTGAACTTGATAGCCAAATGGCTGAGTTCCAAGCAGGTACTGTGTCAGGGCAGAGGGGATGTGATGCTGGGCATGAGGCACATGTGGATGGCACTGGCTTTGTTTTTGCTGGCAGGGTGCCCGCTATGTCTGGGACAAGAAAGGCCTGGATGCGGTTGAGGCTGACTCTGTGAGCCACCTCATGGGTAAGAACATCATTGACTACCACTGGCAACACCTCCTCGCCATTTGGGGTTGCTGGTCCAGGGCACAAAGTAGCTTGGTGTGGACTCCCCTGCCCAACTCCCCCAGGACTTTTTGAACCCAAGGACATGAAGTACGAGCTGAACCGCAATACCTCCACGGATCCCTCCATTGTGGAGATGACAGAAAAGGCCATTCGCATCCTGCGCAGGAATCCCAATGGCTTCTTCCTCTTCGTGGAAGATGAGTAGCCCCAGGAGGGCAGTGTGGCTGGGACTGGGGTGGGAAGCAGGTCCTGGGGTAAGGTGCATGTCCCAGGGGGCCAGGGAGGGAGTGACAGCCTCATTCCCTGTGCAGGTGGCAGGATTGACCATGGCCACCACAATGGCCGGGCAAAGCAGGCGCTGATGGAGGCTGTCATGCTGGACCGGGCAGTGGCACGGGCAGGTGAACTCACCTCCCCATCCGACACCTTGACTGTGGTGACAGCTGATCACTCCCATGTCTTCACTTTTGGAGGCAACACATTGCGTGGCACCTCCATCTTTGGTGGGTCTTCTGGAGGGGCGATGACCATTCCTGTTTCCACCCCTCCCTTTTACTTCCACAAGGTGGGGACAGGGGGTAACAATGTCTTTCCCTGTACCAGGGTTGGCTCCCAAGAAAGCCAAGGACAAGCGAGCCTACACCAGCATCCTCTATGGCAATGGTCCTGGCTACAGCATCCATGATGGGGGCCGCCCAGCTGCCAGTCTCCCCGCTGCAGGTAGGAGTCTGCTGGGGGGCACAGGGAGGCAGGGGGCAGCAGCCCATGGGGTCCCAGTGCCACCCTGTGGCTCAGGAATTGCCCTGACACCAGGGTGATGGGACCTGTGCCCCCATCCCTGTGATGGGTAGGGCAGTCTGCTGCCTCCAGACCCATTTCTCCTGTCCCCTCTACAGAGGACAAGGACTACAGACAGCAGGCAGCTGTGCCCCTGGAGACAGAGACCCACAGCGGGGAGGATGTGGTGGTGCTGGCCCGGGGCCCCATGGCCCACCTCTTCCATGGGGTGCAGGAGCAGCACTACATCGCCCATGCCATGGCCTATGCTGCCTGCCTCGAGCCCTATGCCGCTGAGCCCGGGTGCAGGGCAGCCCGCAGGGCCTCCTCTGGCACACAGTGCTTCCCACAACCCCTGCTCACCCTCCTAGCTCTTTGTGTGGCTGCCTACATGGTGGGAGGCTGAGAGCCTCCACCTGAACCCCACTTCAACCTGGGCTGCCCGGCTCACTTCTGAATCCAGCTCTCCTCACTGATGGTCTTGGCAGTGGGACCCAAATGTGGCCAGGATCAAGGGATGCAATAAAACATGAGGTGTTTGTCTCCATTTGCCATACGAGGGTTTGCAGCAGTGGTCGCCACCTAAGGCACTGTCCCATGCATCAGTTTCCCCAGGTGGTCATGGCTCCTAGTCATGTACTGGAACCATCACTGGAGACAACAAGGTGAAGGAGGTGATGGATGGGGCCAGCAGACACCATGTGCCCCTGAGCTTTTTCTGACTGGGGGACAGTACACAGGGTTGGTACTTTCCCATCAACGGCTGAGCAAGGAGCAGTGTTCTAGACCAGATCAGTGGATTTATTGCTCAAGAATCAGTCCGGCAGAGAGTAGAGCTGCTCAGTGCCTGAGTGACCCCAGATGCTCCCAGTACTGCCCTCAAAAGTTCCCGGTACCTTTGCTGCCCCAGATCTGATGGTCAGCACTGCCTGTGCTCACCTGGCACTGCAGTTGGAGTGCGAATGATGCCTGCCAGGCACTGCCCATCCCCTCACTTCTGTATCTGTGCCCCAAGCAGCAGTAAGATGGTGTGCCAAGGAGATGTCTGCAGCCCAGCCCTCTGGCCTTTGCGCTGGCTGCCTGGAAGGATGCCAGGCTATTGGGAACATGCTGAACCCCTCAACACACCCCACAAGGGCTGGTCCTGGTCCAAAGTCCCTCCCCAGTTCTGCTAGAGTTGCAGACACTGCCAGTCATGTTGGGCTACCAGCATCTCACGATGAAGCTCCTGGCACCCCTCACCCTCTGCCTGGGTCTCTGGGCAGGGCTCACCACTGCTGTCATCCCAGGTGGGGACAAGGATGGGGAAGGGTGCTGGGCTAGATGCAGTGGGTGTCAGGGCAGTGGGGCATCTGGCAGGGCATCAACCTGACCATCTGCAGGGAGGGTTTGAAGAGACTCTCTGGCTTTGCAAGGGTTAATGGGGGTTAGTCCTGCTTCTCTGGGGACCTTGGGCCAATTTTCCCCTGTGGGGTGAGCTTACTGCTTGCTTCTGGGCTGGGGGGCTGAGCAAGGTGCCTGTAACCTTCCCCTTGGCATCCCAACTGCCAGATAGTTTTCCCCATTATGCCTCATTTTCTGCCACCTCATTTTCTGCCACCTCATTCTCTGCCCTGGGCCAGTAGGTAAATGAAAGTCCACATGGACTTTCCTCACCCCAAACAGGACCCTGACCCACTTGTTCCATATAAGAGAATGCCCCAGTGGGGGGATGACCAGGGATGTGGGTGTCCCTAGGATGTGGGTGCCCTAGAGATGTGGGTGCTGGGATTCTGGGACTGACAGATACTGCCCTGTCCCAGCGGAGGAGGAGAAGCCATCCTTCTGGAACAACCAGGCAGCTGCAGCCATTGAGGCCTCCTTGAAGATTCAGCCCAAAATACGTCAGGCCAAAAACCTCATCCTCTTCCTTGGGGATGGTGAGTTCTGGTGAGCAGGCTGGTAAGGCCACTGCCCTGTGGAGTGGGTACCTGATCCAGAGGGTGACTAAAACATTTTCTCCTCATCCAGGATTTGGAATCCCCACCATCACAGCCACCCGCATCCTAAAGGGGCAGCAGCAGGGGAAGCTGGGCCCTGAGACCCCCCTTGCCCTCGATGCTTTCCCCTATGTGGCTCTCTCCAAGGTAAATCCTCACCACACTGGGAGTGGGGCAAAGGTGATGCCCATGGGGCTGTGGGACAGAAGCATCCCAGGATGCAAATATGGGGTGCACAGGGTCCCATCCCACACTTGTCCTTGGGTTAGCAAAAGAGTATGGCAAGGGATGCTGAGGGGTTGACCCCACCAGGTGTCTCTGCCAACAGCCCTGAGCCTGGCACATGTCCTTGTCAGACGTACAATGTGGACCGCCAGGTCCCTGACAGCGCGGGGACAGCCACAGCCTACCTCTGTGGGGTGAAGGGCAACTACGAGACTGTGGGGCTGAGTGCAGCTGCCCGCCACTCCCAGTGCAACACCACGGCAGGAAACGAGGTGGTCTCAGTGCTGGAGAGAGCTCGCAAAGCAGGTAACGAGGGGCATGAATCAGCAGGGCGAGGGCGAATCCCCACAGGGACAAGGGGCATAAAGCCAGGGGCTGACCTTCTCCAAGCATCCTGGGGCTTGATGGTGGGGGACCCCATCTTGCTTCTCTTGTGGCCTGACATCTGGGGGGATGGCAGGGAAGGCAGTGGGCATCGTGACGACAACACGGGTGCAGCACGCATCACCCTCGGGGAACTACGCCCACGTGGTGAACCGCGACTGGTACGCTGATGCCAGCATGCCCTTGGACGCCCGCCACCAGGGCTGCAAGGACATCGCCTGGCAGCTGGTCCACAATGTTGACATCAACGTGAGCACCCATGCGTGGGGAGGGGAAGCAAGGGCAGATCGTCCTGAGCACCCCCTAACACCACCCGTCTCACCCTTCCAGGTGATCCTGGGGGGTGGTCGGAAATACATGACCCCCATGGGGACGCCAGACCCCGAGTATCCCACCTATGGGTCCGAGAATGGGATGCGTGAGGATGGGAATAATCTCATCAACATGTGGCTGGAGGCACGGCCGGTGGGTGACACAGATGTGACTCTGCCCATCACCCTTGGGCACAGGGCTGGGCACCCCTTGACCCTCCTGTGTTATTTTATTGCAGGGTGCTCGCTACGTCTGGAACAAGGCAGAGATGCTGGCTGCTGTTGCTGACCCCAACGTGAATTATTTGATGGGTAACAATTGTCCTGTGTGCCAGGACCCAACATCCAGTGGGACACAAGCAGAAACTGAAGCTGTTCCCTATGTGTCCCCTCCTAGGTCTCTTTGAACCCGGGGACATGAAGTTCAACATGTTGCGTAACCCCACCTTGGACCCGTCGCTCACTGAGATGGTGAAGGCGGCCATCACCATCCTGAGTAGGAACCGTAATGGATTCTACCTCTTTGTGGAAGGTAAGTCAGAGCCAGTGCCCCTGGGACGGGTGAAAGTGGGGTCCTACATCCCAAGGTGGGGGTAAGAGTTGGGGGTGCTGCCATTGGTCTCCAGCCCACCATAATCGCTCATCTGCAGGTGGCAGGATTGACCACGGCCACCATGATGGTTCAGCCCATAAGGCACTGACAGAGGCGGTAGAATTCGACTGGGCCATCAAGCAGGCAGAGACCCTGACAAATGAGGAGGAGACCCTCACTGTTGTCACTGCTGACCACTCACATGTCTTCTCCTTTGGTGGCTACACCCTGCGTGGTTCCTCCATCTTTGGTAGGATTCTGCCCACCTGCTGGGAGCAGTGCATGTCCCCCTGCTGAGTGCTGCCAAATCCAGGGTGCCCTGGCTGTGGTGATGTGGGGGTTCCTTGGCTGATTCCAACCCCCTCCTCCATCGCTCCACCAGGTTTGGCCCCCAAGAAAGCCACTGACAAGAGGAACTACACATCCATCCTCTATGGGAATGGGCCAGGCTACCCGGGCACTGACCGGCCGAATGTGGACGATGGCACAGCCAGTGAGGACACAGGGACCATGACCAGGTGGGATGGGGCGGAAGGCTACCACTGCCCCCCTCACTCCCTTCTCTGTCCTCCCCAGGTGACTTCAACTACAAGCAGCAGGCTGCTGTGCCCCTCGACTCTGAGACCCATGGCGGAGAGGATGTGGCTATCCTGGCAAAGGGCCCCATGGCCCACCTCTTCCATGGGGTGCAAGAGCAGACCTATGTGGCCCACGCCATGGCCTTTGCTGCCTGCCTTGACCCCTACACCGCCTGCCCTCAGCAGGACTCTTCCACCAGCACCCATGCCACCCATCTGGTCCTGCTCCTGCCCACCCTCCTCCTGCCACTTTTCCCCTGATCCCACTGCCCCAAGGCACCCCACAGGTGCTGCTGGACCCCCCATGGCTGCAGCACCCATAGGTGGCTGGCAGCACTTTGGAGCCTTCCTTGTCTGGATGCAGCAGCATGCCAAATCCTGGGCATGGGGGCATGGGGGGGTCCTACAGCACTCACACGGTGTGCTTGGTATTTAGTAAACGTACGGTGTGGTGCTGGTAGAACAGGCACGTTAAGTGGTGTGTGGGTCCCTATGCTGTTCAGGCAGGGCGTGGGGTGCCGCCTGCTGTTGCCCATCACCACGCAGCCCCCATCCACAGCCCCTTGCACCCTCCCAGCATATCCAGTGCTTTATTGACCAGAAACAGCAACGAAAAATACAGCGGGTGTCCATGTCCCCGCGCTCCCAGGGCAGGCTGGCATCACCCTGCCCCGAGCCCTGCCAGCTGTGCCCATCTGCTGGCAGGGCTGGTGTGGGGACAGGATGGGGCTGGCATGGAGGGTGCCAGGAGGACACCGGGCAGAGGGGCTTTTTGCATGGGGAAGCCCCATGGCAACTTTTGTTTCTCCCTGCCCCAACCAGCGCTGGGCTGGATGTGGTAGGGCTGGGGGAAGGTTTGGGATAGGTGGGCAGAAGAGGGTTTACACAGGTGCTTAGGGGGTGCCCTACACTGCCTCATTCTTCCATGGCAACTCAGGACCCCCCCAAGTTTGCAGGGCAGGGGGTAGGAAGGGGATGGGCAGGAGGCATCTGCCTCTGGGAAGGAGACAATGCCCACCCCAGGTGTCCCCCTGCTGCCCCCACCTCTCCACCTGTCTTTGGGGGATGACCCCCAGCGTCCCCTTTGCCTGGAGAGTAGGAAGGCAAGACAGAGATGGGGAGTGGGCACATGGTAACAGGGCAGGGATGTGGAAAGGGGGTGCCAGCCTGCTGGGGGGAATGAGCCTCACCACACTGAGCACTTGTGCACCGGGTTCATGGGGGAGTTCTTTGGGCAGTGGAAAACCCGTCCAAACTCCTCAAACTGTGAGACACTGCCCAGGACCCTGCCAGGAGAGGGGGGCAAGTCAGAGATGGGTGCCCCCTGCCTCCCCTGCCACTGCCATGTACCCCACTTGTGGCACCCACCCATCACAGCAGAACCCCATCCCCTGCCCCAGGGATGTGCACCCAGAGCCACCTGGTGCCAGCACCCCAGAGGGTGCTCACCCCACTTTGCACAGCACCATCAGCTATGGGGAAGGCTGCCACCCACTGTGCCCCTCATTCTGGGGCCAGCTGGTACCTGTAGTGCTCCGGGGCATGCTTGTCTGTCAGCACCTGCAGGTAGATGGACTGGGATCGCCGCTTGATGCACCAGTTCTGTGGGGAGAAAGGACCCTGAGGGTGAGATGGATGGGGCATCCCAGGTCCTGGCACCCACCAGAATCAGGGAGTCCTAGCAACTACTGGGGCACAATGGCTTTTTAGGCTGCTGGGGACGAGAACAGTAATGGTTGTGCTTGTTACTCTGGGGTCTCCCAGGAATCTGTGTATGTGGTATAGATGGGAGAGCACAGGGGCATGTTTGTTGCTGTAGGGTCTTCTGGAGGTATGAGCTGCATGACCTAGAAGTTTGGAAGCATGTACCTTTGTTACTGTGGGGTGCCTGGGAGGTGCTGGGGGACACATGTTTGTTGCTGTGGAGTCCCCAGGGGTAGTGGGGCTGTGCAGGGTGCTTCTTGCAGGGCTGAGCCCTGTTCCCTGTGCCCAGAAACTGCTGATGGAGCTGAGCCCAGCTCCTGGCCATGGACATCAAGTCCCCCTCAGAGCCACAGGTCCCACACGGGGTGACCCCCTACACTCTGGTGTGTGTCATGTTTGGGGAGAGCAGGGGCTCACCTGGGCAAAGGCAATGAAGAAGAGCTGGTCATGGGTGTATTTCAGGTGGTGCAGAGGGTGCTCAGGGCCGTGCTCCCGTACCCACTTCTGGTAGGCCTGGGGAACAAGGGATGCCCTCAGCACAGAGGGAAGCGCCTCAACCCACCCGAAATGCCTCCCTGAACCCTCCAGCAACAAACAAGCAGGATCATGCCCACTTCCTGATGCAGGGAGCAAGGTGGGGATGGGAGTGTGGGGTGTCTCATGCCCACCTGATGCAGATGGCATCAGCAGCTGCCCCATGGCCCTAACAGAGTCATGACAGCCCAGAGTGGGGGGACACTTACGTAGTAGGCGAGTTTGAGCCCCCCCATGTCCGCAATGTTCTCCCCCAGTGTGTGTTTGCCATTCACCTGGTGAGAGAGGAGAGATGATGGGATAGGCAAAGATGTCCCTCCCAGCCAGGCATCCTCCCATGTCCACCCTGGCCCCCTGAGGAATTTCCCAGCTGAGATGTGATGAATTTTCAGGTCCCAGGGCTGGGCAAGGCAGAGCCATGCTCTCCTGCAGGCATCTAGCCCCACGGCCAGCATGTGCCCAGACATTGCTTGGCAGGTGAGGGGCTCTCACCCGCTGGTTGTAGACAGTGAAATTGTCATAGAGGTTGACAATACACTGTGCCTTCTTCAGGAACTTGCTGTAGGACCTCTCTGTCCACCAGTGCACCAGGTTCCCGTGCCGGTCGTACTGTCCCCCTGCAGAGGGAATCACCACCACCAGTCACACCAAGGGCCCAGGTGTCCCTCCTCGCACCCCAGCATGGGGCGGGGGTGTCCTCACCCCAGTCATCATAGCCATGGGTCAGTTCATGTCCAATGATGGTGCCAATCCCACCGTAGTTCAGAGACCTGCAACAGCAGGGGCAGCAGAGGTGAGAGGGTGGAAGGCACAGTGCCCACAGGGATGGCGGTGACGCCAACACCTGGTACCCCCATCCCCTGCCCTGGAACTCCCCCCCCCCAGGCCCACACTCACTGCGGGAACTCAGGGTCGTAGAGGGTGGGCTGCAGGATGCCAGCAGGGAACACTGGGGATGCAGAAGAGCATTGCAGTTGTGGGGGTACCCTGCCTGGTGCCCACCCACAGCATCACCCGGTACCCTGCGTTGTTCCCCCCCCACCCCGGGACCCTCCCCACACCCCTGTCCCAGGGAGCTGGGCAGTGCCTCACCCATCTGGTTCTTGTTGGGCAGGTAGTAGGCATTCAGCGCCTGGGGAGGCAGCAGCCACCTGCAAGGGGAGACAGCAGTGCCAGGCTGTGGAGGCACCAGGGCTGGCACAGCTGGGAACACAGGGGAGGCATTCCTTGCTTGCCTGTGCCCTCCTGCCTAACCCCAATAGGGTGTGCCTGGGCACAGGGAGAGGGGGCATTGGTGGGGCTGTGCTGTGCCCCCTGGGGCAAGAAGATACCCACGCAGACTTGTCCACTTCCTGCCGGATCTTCTTCACTGAGAGCCTGATGCTGAAGGCAATGCTGTTGAGGATGTTCTTGAAGTAGGTCTTCTCTCCCACTTCGAACTGTGGGGAAAGCCACATCAGTGGGGGTACCAGCTCTGAATACCAACCCCAAGATCATGGAGAGCAGGGATGGGGCCTCTTCCCACTACCATGAGCCTTGGGGACAGAGGACATGCGGTTATGGCTGTGGGCTGGATGTGGCACATGTGTGTCCTCTTGTCCCATGATGTGTGCCCATGCATGCAGCTCTATCACCTCGATGGTGTTCCTGGACAATGCTAGCACCCCCAGCCCTTGCTGAGGATGGGGCTGAGCTCTGAGGCTATGTAATATGAGGAAGGGACCAGACCCAAGGGACAGCATAGCACTGCCTGTGTAGCTGCAGCCATGTGAGTGGTGAACACAGTAAGCTACCAGGAGGTTGCTTGCTTTGTGGTGGCATCTCCCCATCTCAATCTCCACAGACCCTGAGGAAGATGTGGAGACGCTCTCCCTGCTCCTCATGCCCATCTGCATGTCCCTGCATAGACCTGGGCCACTCCTTGCCTCATACTCCTTGTCAATGGCCTCTGGCTTCAGCAGGAAATCAGGATATCCAATCATCACCATCATGTACCGGAGCTGTGGGCAAAGTGAGTAGTGGGTTCATGCCCCCAAGCCATGGTGGGTGCAAGGGCAGGGGTGGATACTGGAGCTGGCTACCTTGGCCCTGGCTGCTCTCCGTGTCTCCTCATCCATCCAGTCCAGCTCATCCAGACGCCTGTCCAGGATGTATTTGATATCCTCCACCAGCTGCTGCACCTATGGTGAGTCACCACAGGTGCTGGCATGGCACCCTCATGACCCGTCATCCTGCTAGACAGCCCTCAGTAGGGTGCTGTGTGACGGTAAATGCCTTGGCTAGGTGACAGGAGGGATGTGGTGGCTTTGTACCCGCAGGCAACATCACCTACCTTAGCCTTGCTAGTGGAGGAGAAGTGCTCCTCGACAAAGAGGGCACCCAAGGCCATGCCAAAGTGCTTGTTGGCCTGGCTCAGGCAGATCTTTCCTGGCTCGAGCTGCTTCTCATTGCCCTCCATCTCCTTGGAGAGCTCATGGATGGCGTCGCGGAAGGGGGTGGAGAGGTGCTCGCTCAGCACCACCACAATGCGCCACAGCATGTAGTTGTGAAGGATCCTGGTGTAGGAAGGCAAGGTCAGGCCTGCCCCCACTGAACATGTCCCCAGGCACACAAGAAGGATGGGGAGCATGAGCTGAGTGGGGACACTCCTGCTCAGGGACTAGGCAGGCTGCAAGGGTGGCCATGTCCTGTGGGGACACAGGCACAGGCTGGCACCCTGTCCCTCCCTGCTCTGTGGTGAATCTGATGACCTCTGGCACAGGGGTGCTCAGCTCCTCTACAGCCAGGGTGCTATGGATCTCACAACTGTGCCTTCTTCCAGGAGCTTTCCCAGGATCCCAGTGCCCAGCTTGGCTTCCTCAGAAAGGGATTGTTGGAGGGGAAACAGCCACAGCCCCCCTGTGCTCACCCCTGTTGCCAAACCCCTGCCAGGCTGGAGAGGTGCCAGGCAAAGGGGGTCCCAGCCCCCCCTCACCTGCTGGGCGTCACACGGATGAGGTCAGACACCTTGTGCATGTAGTCAGTGGCCAGCAGCACCACCTCCTCCTCCTCCGAGAAGTTGTCATGGAAGATACGGTCCAGCAAGCGCTTCCACTTGAGCTGCCAAGGTAAGCACTGTCAGAGGGCACAGGGACACCCACCCACCCCCCGTGTCACACTGCAGGGAAGCCCCTTTGGGCTTCCACCACCACTTCCCACCCAGAAAGTGCAGGGTGGATTCATCCCCCTCAGATGGACTTATGTGGGAGAGAAGCAAGGGCATGGAGCAGGGGGGAAAGGGACAAGTGTGGAGCACAGGGCACATGGGGTGGCACCAGGGGTACTCACAGTGGGGGTGATGCGCTGCAGCTCACCCAGGGTCAGTTTGTGGTACATGCTGCTGATGTCCCTCCGTGTGTCATCGTACTCAGATACTGTGATCTGCAAGGGGTTGGCACAGCTGTCACCATCCTACCTTGAGTTTGGCACAGGGACAGAGGGGACAGGGCAAGAGGGGCTACTGACCTACATCTTCCATGGCTCCCTGTCCCAGGAACCCTCTTCTGCCAGTGGGGCCCTAAGGGCAGTCATGGGGTACCCAAGATGTTGGGGTATGTGAGGGTTGGGCATGGAGGTCCCCCAGGGCCAAGACTGGGGTCCCCAAGAAATGGGAATGGAGTCCTGAAAGGCCTGGAGTGGGTTCACAACAGCTGGATATGGGAGTCCCCACCCAAGGTCTGGAGTGATTGTCCTGAGGGGTTCTAGGGGTTTTCAAGATATTGGGGCTGGAGGTGGAATCCCCAGGGGCCAGGCATGAAACTCTCCAGGGTCTGGGAGTGGAGGTTCCCAAGGGAATTGGGATGGGGTCCCTTACAACCAGGCACTGAGGTCCTCAAAGATCTGTGACTGGACTGCCCAAGGACTGGGTGGGGACTGGGTAGGAGCACCCCAAAGCCCAGGGCATGCATCTCATTCACATTGGCAAGGTGCTGCTCCAGCTGCAGGATCTCCTGGGCCTTCTGCTCCACATGCTCAGCACCCAAGAGGGTGAGCAATCGCTCCATGAACACCCGGTAAGCAGCCAGGATCTGTGCAAAAGGAAAGGGACACTAAGTACTACATACACTGCCCTGCAGACACCCCTGGCACAGCTGGCATTGGGGGATCCCTCTGCCTGCCATCCATGCAGGATGCTGGTGCTTCTTCTCATGTCCCCATGGCATCCATGTTGCCTCCTCTCACCTTCTCACTCTCCTCATCCTGCCCCAGGTAGAGGGTCCGTTCAGGCAGAGTCAGCCCATCCTGGTCAATCTGGCGGAAGATGAGCGCAGTAGGTAAGCAGGGTAGGGGGCTTGTTCTGGGTGAGGCACCTCTCACCTTCCCCCATACTGCATGGTGCCCTTGGTGCCCTGAAAGCTGTGGTCGGTCAGTCTGTGGGCAGGTCCCATGTCTCAGTTTCCCTCTCACTAGAGGGTGCTGGAGCAAGGAGGATGCAATAGGCTGGGTGCTGCTCCGTGGCCTGACACACCTGGCACACCAACTTACCCATAACCCCATGGTGGCCCCAAGCTGATCCTGCCTCTGTGCAACACCTCTCACCCCATGCATGCTCACCCCCTCACACCCTTATGCGTGTAAGATCATCGAGCTGTTAACCCAGCACTGCCAAATCCATCACTAAACTATGTCCCTGAGGACCAACCACATCTGCACCTCTAAACACCTCCAGGGATGGTAACAATACCGTGTCCCAGGGCAGCATGTTCTACATTTGCACATCCCCGCCCAATGTGCAACACCTCTCATCCCATGCATGCTCACCCCCTCACACCCTTATGCATGCACCAGCTAGCACACCCCCTCTCCAGGCACACACACAGAGGCTGTCCCCTCTTTTCTCTCTGGCTCACCCTCCTCCTGTATCCAACCGCACCACCCCACCCCTTCATGTGCACAGCTGCAGCACTGCCCCACACACCCCCAGCTTTCCCCCCCCCCATCTCACAACCTCCCCTTTACACCCCTTTGGCCCTCACCCCCTTGCCCCCCCGGTTCCTCATACACCCCCTTGTCACACTCACACACCCCCGTCACACTCAAGCCCATTGCACACTCGCTCCCCTGTCACCCCATCACATCCTGACACTCCACAGGCGTGCCCCATGACACCCTGGCACCCAACCCTGTCTGTCACACCTGTCTCTTCCCGCACCCCCAGCTCAGCCCCGCCACCCGCCCACCCTTTCCCTGTGCACACACTCCCTCTAGTGTACACACGCCCGCCAGCGCCGCACGGGCCCTCCCCTCCCCCCACACGCTCACTCCTTTCACATCCACCCCCCAGTCCCACCAGCTCACAGGGAACGGGGCGGTTCATCCGTAACACTTAGTCCCCCCACTGTCCCCAGCACCTCGTCCCCACTACACCAGCACCATACCCCTCCCCCCCCTCCCTCTATGGCCACCATGTTCCTGTTATTCCCACCCCCACGTCCCCTCTGTGTCCACCACTGTGCCGTTGCTTTGCCCCCACCGCTGTGCCATCACCATGACCCTCCCTGTCCATCATCGTGCCCACCATGACATCCCCACCAAGCCAGTGCTATGCCTCTATAGTACCCACCAGCACACTCCCACACCCACAAGGGTGATTGAGACTTGGCCACCCAGACAAAGCCCGCCCATGCCCTAGTGGCACCACAGTGTGAGGAACACAGGCTGGCAGGGGTGGGGAAGTCTAACAAAGCCATGAGCAACTGCCCTGGTCTGGTGCTGTGATGCCAGCAGGCATCCCCCTGTCACCTCCTTGGGTTTGGCCCCTGCGTGTAGATGGCAGCCAGGATGCCAAAGTGAAGGGCTTGGCCTCTGGCACTCTGGAGACCCTGGTGTCTCACTGGGATGTCCCCAGCACCTAGGCAGGCAGCACTGCCTTGCTCTACATCCTGCCTCCCCACCCTGAAGGTGCCACCCTCACCCTACAGCAGCTTGACACTGGGGTCCCATGGTGGGGAGATGGGGGGGTTCCCAGGGACAGGGCCTGTTCACAGCCCAGCTGCCTGCTGCAGCCCAGCCCACACACACACCAGGCAGGCACCCAGTATCACCACAAGGACAGTGGCACCTTGGGGGGGTTATCACTGGCACAGGTGGGTGGCTGGGGGGTCAGCAGCCCCAGGAGCAGGGTGCCCTCACCCGGATGACGTAGCGGGAGGTGTTCCTCTCGTCCAGGCTGACAGTCAGGGAGAAGAGCACAGCAGCACTGTAGACACCCTGTGTCTTGTAGAGCAGCTCATTGAGCTCCCCATGGCCTGCAGGGGCATCCCAGCCACCACACTCCCCGATTACCTCCAGCATGGGCCGTGGGCCCAGCCGGTCAATCTCAGCCTGGTCCAGGCATGAGCGGAAAAACTCCTTGACCTTTCTCTCAGCTGAGGTGGGGGCTCGGCGCCTCACAGGGCGGCTGAGCAGTGCCTGCAGCTTGGCCTCATTCTGCTCAGCGATGGCCCCGATGGTGCCGTACACCAGCTTGTCCTCAGGGATGCCATGTCTCCGGAGCCAGCCACCGCAGGCAAAGGAGTAGAAGTCCTGGCAGGGGTCAATGGTAGCATCCATGTTGGCGCTGAGGAAGCGGGACGCCCGCAGGAAGGCCTTCTTCTCCTGGCACCCCTCCAGGCAGTAGCTGTCCCCTTCAGCTGCCAGGTACTTGAGGATCAACATGCATGTCAAGATGACGCAGAGCCCTGCTGCAAACACCAGCCCTGAGAGCAGGCAGACCTCCCGGCGGCTCCAGCGCGGCAGACCCCCACGGCGTTTCTTGGCCCCAGTGCCCAGCTGGAGGGCGAAGCCATTGGGCAAGGTGCCACTCTGGTACTTGCTCACATACTTCACTTCCTGAAACTCGTCGTAGTGGGCTGTCAATGAGTAAGTCTTCTCCATGGCCGGGGATGGGGCTCCCCACTGACAGTGTGGGTACAGGGGGCTCAGGGCAAGTGGGAAGTAGGTTCCAGCGTCCCACGGTTCATGCTGGAGCCATGTCCACCATAGGGAGGAGGTGGATAGTGCTCCAGTGAGTCAGGAAGGTCCTGGAAAAGGCAGAGGAGGTGGTTGAGGGGGGGGGAGGTTGGGAGGAGCAAGGAGAGGGGGATTGCTTCTCGCCGTCATTGCTGCCTGCATCACTGTCCCTGCCTGTATGCCCCACTGGTAGCATGGTGACTGGCTCTGGTGCCAGAAGCTCCATAGCAGGTCTGCTGCATGGCTGTCCCCTCTGCCAGCCCATCTGGTGAGAGGGTAAGGTCCTGCGGCATGACCCTGGGAGGGTTTCATACTCTGGAAGAGCTCCATCCCACACACCCCCACTGACCCAGCGCACCCAGCACAAGCACCCAGCCTGGGTGGGTGACCGGGGTGGTCCAGCAAGCCCAACCTGCACCATGTGAGCCCTTTCTGGCCAGAGGGGACACAGAGCTGCCAGTCACTTTGAGTGGGGGGTACAGAGAAGGGTAAGCCTGAGGAAGAAAGGCTTTGGGGAGATCTGAGGGGCTTTGGGTAGATTTGGGGGAAGATGTGGGGTTGGGGTCTCACAGACTATGTCAGGTTATGTGGCCCTGCATTGGGTTGCATCATATTGCGCTGTGGCGTGTGGTGTTGCGTTGCATTGTGTTGGGTTGGGTGGTGGTGCACCGTGTTGCATTGCGCTGTGTCAAATTGTGGTGCGGTGTGTGATGTCTAGGGGGGAGCCATGAACCCCATGGACATCGCAGTCATTTCCCACCACTTCCCCCACCACCACCCACCCAACCCTTCTCTGCTGTGACAGGGAGGTGGTCTGCCCATGGTGAAAGAAGGGTGGGGGCATGATGGGTTGTGGGGGAAATTTCAAAAAGGAACCCAAATCTTTGCTCAGTGCACAATGGCATCAGGATTTGCAGGTGGGAGAGAACAGGCTGGGGACAAAGAGCCGCTCGGGAGGTAGCCGGTAACCCCGCAGTGGAGCCCCGCCGAGCCTGGCGGCCCCTGCTTCCACCGCAACTTGGGCAAAGTTGTGCCCCGGCGCCGCAACCCGGCGGTGCCCGTGCCGGGGAGATGCCGCCGCCGCCAGAAAGTTTACGGAGCTGGCAGCGGGCACCGGTGCAGCGCGGGGGGGTCGGGAGGTTGGGGGGGAAGGGAGGCAGTGGGGGGAGCTGCCCGGGATGCTCGGAAGATGCTCGGGGGTGCCTGGGCGACGCTGCCCAGGATTAGAGGGAAATGCTACCCGGAATGCTAGGAAGATGCTGCACAGGATGCTCGGGAGGTGCTTATCGGGATGCTCGAGAGATGCTCAGAAGGTGCTCACCGGGATGATGATGCCTGTGGTGCTCGGGGGATGCTCGAGGGTTGCTCGAGCAATGCTCGGGAAGAGCTCCCGGGGATGATGCCCGGGATATTTGGGAGATGATCGCGGGGTGCTCGCCGGCAGGCTCGGGGAGCGCTCTCCGGGTTGCTCGCGGTGCTCCCCGGGGTGCTCCCCGGAGTGCTCCCCGAGGTACTGGGGGGGGATGTTTCCCGGGATGCTGCCCGGGATGTCCGCGGATGCTCGAGATCGCTCACCGCCTGCTCACCAAGACACTTGGAGGATGCTCCCGGGATGCTCAGGTGACGTTGCCCGGGATGCTCGGAGATGCTGCCCGGGATGCTCGAGGGGTGCTCGGGAGTGCTCACCGTCTTGCTCGGGGGCTGTCAGAAGGCTGCGCGGGGCTGCTGTCTAGCCGGCCCCGCACTGACCGTCCGGCTGCGCTCCCCGCGCTCCGCGCCCCGCGCCGCGGCTGGCGGAGCGGCGGGACCGGAGGGAGGCGGCGGGGCGGGGAGAGGGTGGTGCCTCCAGCCCCGCTCTCCCGCAGGCCAGGCTCCATTAACGAGATTATTATGCAAATAGAGCAGCCCTGTGCCGCCCGCCAGCCTTACCTCATCCCCACGGGCGGGGAGCCGGGGCAGGGGCGTCCCCGGCCCCCCACCCCGGGTACTGGCACAGGGGCTTGTAGTGACACTCTGCCTGGCACCCCCCGTCCGGGGACCCTGCTACCACCCCCTGGCAGCCCTGCACCCAGGAGGGGCACGGCCGGTGGCATGTGCCAGGCGTATCCCGGCGGCTCACGCCGGGTCCGGGCACTCTTGAGGTGTGGGGGAGAGCCGTCCCGTCCTGGCAGGGTGGGTGCAAGGCAGAAGGGCCGTGTGTGGACAGGAGGAGACAGGGAGGCCACGGGTGAGAGGGTGGGCATAGGGTTGCCACAGGGTGGCATGAGGAGGGGGTTATGTGCTCACACACCCACACGCAAGGGTCCGGGAATATTAAACTGCATTGCAGATAAATCCCCAACATAAATATCGTGAGCCGCTCTGCCACGGGGGGGCCCAGGAAGGAGATTTGTAGCCCAGCAGTGGCCCCCTGCAGTGGCTGTGTACCCCGGCCCTGCTGGCCATGCTCAGGTACCTTGCCACCCTCGCCTGCTGTGCCTGCATAGTCCTGGGCACTCACAGGGGGGGCCTGGGTCTTCCCGGGTGCTGGGGTGGGAGCCAGGGAGCACATACTGGGGGCTGTGATACATGTGGAATGGGGACACTGCTTGGCATGGGTCAGGTAGCTCAGCTGGTGTAGGACCTGTTCTCCTGTTCTGTGGGCATGGATGGCTATCCCCAGGCACAGCCCTGACTGCCCAGGGGAGCTGAGACTGCGCTCTCCTTGTGCCGGAGTGCTGGGCACAGCTCAGGAAAGGTGCCTGATAACATAGGGAGACACACAACAGCCTATGCATAGATTGTGGTACACATACATCACCACAGACACCCATGGACACACTCACATGTGGACTGCCCTTCAGTTCCTGTACATATACCCTGATCCACTCACACACTTGGGTATTGCAGCAAAACTTTCCTGGGACACATGCCAGGGCAGAGGGACTCCATGAATCTCACCAGAGAAACAACATGGCTTGGGCACCCAAACCAGCCAGGCACCACCAACACCAGCAGGGTGCAAGCGCATCCAGAAGCAGGCTGCTTCATGGGTGGCACCAAGGGGGATGGCTGGAGGGTGGGGGCACAGGGCTGGGTGCCACTACACCAGCCTCCTCATGCCTGCACTAACCCGCCTGGAGACACGCTTGTCACCTTGGTGGGAGCATGATGGATGCACATGGGAGGAGGAGAGGGGGCTGGAGTTATTAACAGTCCTGGGTATTGCTCCAACAGGGCTGTAAAAATTAAAGGCATGTGGATATAAAATAATGGATAAATCTGAGTCAGCTGCAGAGCACTGCGGTGTCCCACAGGAGTTGGCATCTTGAGAAGCTGGGGTACAGCAGGTCAGGACAGGCACTTGTGTGTAGATACAGGGGGGTAAGGCAGTGCCTGCACCTGCTTCCAAGAGTTGTCACCCCCCAAAAAAAATCTTTGTCAAGTGTCTTGAAGGGATGCACGGGCAGTGGCAACCTGTGGAGCTGGTGCTTCAAGGCAAGAGGCTGCTCCTTAAACTGGGATGGAAGGACAAGAGGTTGTGCCTTTGCAGACAAGGCTGGGGGCACAGGCACACTTGCTCCAGGATTCCTCCAAGTGCCACCCAGCTCACACAGCCCAGAAGGCAGGATCCATGCCATGGTGCCAGTACACCCCAGCATGACCAGTCCAGTGTGACCCTAGGGTCCTGTCCATCCTATGGCCCTCAGCTCTGATCCTAAGCAGGGCCCAGGGCAGCATCCGCCTCGCCAGCCCTGCTCCACCCTGGCCACCCTGCCAGCATCCTCATTTTCCCCGAGATTAGCCGCGGTGTGGGAGCCTCCGCGCACCGCCAGCAGGTGACAAATAAGATTTTTCCACTCTCCCGAGCACCCGGCATGGGTCTGTCATTGAAAATGCAAAGCAGCGCAGTGCCAACCTCCACCACCCCACCCCCCTTCCACCAACACCTCGGTATCGAGCACTCGGCCAGCCAAACCCACTCCCCATCATAACTGAACCCACTGGCCCTTAGCAACACTGGGGTGCTGGGCATTGGGCCCTCAAATCCAGTAGGGTCTGAGGTTTCTCCCAGGTTCCCGAGGGTTTCTTAGAAGGGTGCTAGTTTAGGTGTGTCAAGCTGGGTGGGCAGCATGTCCTCACAGTGTCCTTCCAGTGTACCCACAGCTGCACTGTGGTTGGGAGAGGGGAACAGGGGGTGCATGCTGGGTATGTGCACCCCACCAGGGCCTGCGTGACTCCAGGGAGAGTGCCAGGCTCTGGGATGGATACGTGGTGGGCTTACCTCAGTGGCAGGGAGTAAGGGTTTGTTCCTCATAGGAGACACCTGGCCCAAGATATATTCTCTGGGATGGGTGGGCATCATGCCACAAACCCCAAGAGACTCCCAGCACCCAAGGGGGGAAGGATTGCAGCATTCCACGGCTGGGCACATCTACCTAGAAGAAAAAACTCCCACCCAGCCCTCCCCAACCCCTCAGTCCCCCCCCAGATCTCTCAGTCCCCTTCAACTCCCATAGTGCCCCCAGCCCAGAGCCAGCCGCCTCCCCAGCAGCCCCCAGCTCTGCTCCCACCCCCCCCCGCCACCACGTCTCCCCTCCACTATTGTCAGAGGGTTGCCTCTGCCTCTGTCTGTGAAATTAATTCGGAGGTGGAGAGGGAGAATTATGTAAAGTGTGGTTATTCTGGAGCGGCGGGGGAAGCGCGGCTGATGGCAAAGTGCCTTTTTGTGTGTTTAATATGCATTTTTTTCCAGCGGTGCATTTTCAGGCGGGTAATTTGCTGTCTTTTCAGACCCCGATCAGTATCATTTCTCCGGCAATGACAGCTTTTATTTGCACTGAAATGAATGCTGCGAAATTTCCAAGAAATAGCCGTGGCCCCGTTGGCTGCCCACCCCCGCGAGCCAGGGCATGGGCACCCGCCACTGCCTGCCCCCAGCAGCCCCCTGGCTGGACCCTGCCTACAGCCCTGCTCATTGGCATTCCTCGGAGGTACTGGGCACATGTATGTGTGCCACTTTGCACAAACCATGTGCACAGGTATGTGCTTCCCTGCCTCAGCTCCTCTTTACTTTGAGCCCCATGTGCACATCAGCCTACCCCATGTAGGGGTACATATACACCCCGATTCTTGTGCACATATAGAAACCCCTTGTGCATATGCACATACCCCCTCCTTGTGCATACAAACACCCTCCCAATGCAGCTCCCCACCCTTCTGCATGCACACACACATCTAGTCCATGTGTATCCCCCCTTAACACATGTATGTGCCCCACACCAGTCCATATATGCCCCTTCTTGTATATTGAGGAGGGTGTGAGTTTCTCCCCACCTTACAACCCCCCACAGGCTTCAGCCCAGGACCCTTAACCAAAGGCAGTGAGCCCTCAAGAGGGTTTGGGGCCACCCCCATGCACCCCTCTCCCACCTCCTCCCCCCTCTGAGGCACAGAGGGGACAGGCACAGATGGGTCCTCTTTCCCCAAGCCCATCACCTCTCCAGCCACCTGCAGCAACGGGCAGGAGCTTTGAGAAGATGTAGGGTATGTGTCTGTGTATGTCTGCATGTCAGGAGGGAGGAATAAATGTTGTTTGTGTAGGTGTGCACCAGGTAGGCGTTGTGCACCGGAGCTGCTGTGCCGGCATGCGATGCTGCTGTTGCAGCACCTGTGCTCGCTGCTTGTGCACATCTGTGTGTGTGCCTGCGCCAGCCCCCTGCCCATATCCCCGTGCATGTGACAGTGTGTCTGCAAGGGTGGCATGGGCACCTCCATCTGGGGCAGCATTGCTACATGTATGACCCTGTGCACACAGCTGGGTGTGCTCCCCATGTGTGCACAGAGCTGCACGCCCCCTACAACACCGTGGAGGGCTTCACACCCCCAGCTGTGCAGCCAGTGCTTGGCATGGCCAAGATTAACTCTGCCAGAGCCCGTCGGCGCGGTATGGGGAAGCTTTAATTTAATGAAGTGTGAGGCTTTTTATGGGCTTTTAATTACGTGGTGATAATTAACATTATAGGCCGCTGGGTCCCGCTGGTGCCCGGCTGCCCTGTGCCAGCTTCCCCATGTTTGTAAATAAACCCTGTGGGCTGTGAGGTGCCTATCCTGGGGCACCCACCTCTTGCAGCAGGGAGCAAAGCCAGCCCCAGCACCCTGCCAGGGTGGCCATTTAGGCACAAGTTCAGGCAAAATGTGGGGAGCAAGAGGGTCCCTCCCAGTCCCCTCCTCAGAAGCACTTGTCTGCCTGTATTTTTCCAGCCCTCCAGCCGAGCAGAGGTGCCAGCTGCATGAGAGTAGGCACAGGCAGCAGTGCCACAATTGTCCCCTGTCCCAGCCCAGAGCAGCCCCCCCCATGCTGAGGCTAATAGGAAGTGATCCATCAGGCAGCACCCGGGCACACTGCCCGCCTGCTAGGCACCCGGTTAATTTATCACCCAGCACCCCAGTAATTTCCTATCCTCCTCTAATCAATAAGCGAGGGGCAGGGGGGCAATAGCAGCTCCCCCCTGCAGCTCACAATGGGTGCAGGGAGATGGTGATGACTCATGAGAGAGATCCCAGAGCAAGGCAAGGGGATCCAAGGTGTCTGGGATAGGTCTCTGCCCCACCCCATACAATTTTCCCCCTCCCTGAAGAACCAGAGGCTCAGAGGCCATGTAGGGAGGGGTAAGGCTAGAGATTAATGTATTTGAGTGCTCCCCACCCAGCAGCACTGGGGCTGCTGAGGAAGGTTTGGGGTTCCATACCCTGAAGCCATTATGGCCAGCAACCCCCCACCTATCCAGCCTCAGGCAGGGAACCCAGGCGTCCGGGTTCCCCTCCCCCACCTCTTCCCATTTAATTTTTCCTAATGAAAGGCAGGGAGGATGGCGGGGAGCTGGGGCACCAAGGTCGAGGCTGCCTTTAATCAATCCCCGCTGCTGGCTGGGTGCCCGGAGGAACGGCAGAGGAAAGGCTGGGGGCTGCAGGAGGGGGGGAAGCACAGGGAAGGGGGGATGCAGGGTAAAGCCAAGGGGGTCCCAGCAGCCAACTGGGGTTCCCAATGCTTGAACCCCCCCTGAAACCCTGCATAGCACCTCCCACTACCACTCCAAAGAAAAGGCACCGTGAATGCACCTGTGCTGCCCAGGAGGTGCCAGGGCTGTGCCTGGATCCAGCCAGGTCAGCTTTAATCCTCGGTAGGAGACACCCTCCCAATAAAAAACCCAGCCCCCCAGGGCACCCAGCCCCTGACACCTCCCTGCCCCTGACACCTCCCTGCCCACCAAGGTGGGGCCAACCAAGGCTCGGGCCGTCCCCAGGCTTGGGCTGCTAAAGGCACTGGGTGAAGGAGGGTGCAGGAAGACATGGGGTGACCTAGAGCTGGGTGCTGGTGACAGCACTCACCCCATGCACCAGCACGGTGGGGCCCAGCCCGCGGGTGAGCAGCTCCAGCTGATGCAGGTAGAGCGGGTAGAGGTTGATGTCAGCCGGTGGCCGTGGCAGATAGAGGAAGCGCACAGCTGGCACGGGGCTCTGCTCCAGGACGAGTCTGTTGGCGGCACAGATGTACTCATCCGTCACTTGGGTGGCATTGGCTGGGAAGTTCACGGCCTCTTCCTCCTCCTCCTCTGCTGGCCCCCCTGGGGGTCCCTGGCGGCTTTGCCAGTGCAGGCAGGTGACAGCGTCCCAGGGCACCAGATGGATCTGGGCCTGGATGCGCAAGTCCTTGAGGAGCTGGCGCAACTTCTCCTCTTGGGCGTGGGGCATGGTGCCTGCCTCTACGCAGAGAAAGAGGTGCAGGCGTGCCCGGCGCCAGGCCCGCGCCATGTTGAGGACACAGGCCATCTGCAGCAGGAACAGGCTGCAGGTGTCAGCGTAACGGGCACTGTCGGGCCGCAGCAGGTTGACGGGCCAGACGTGGATGGAGGGTGGGGGGCTTGCAGCCCGCCGCAGCTCCCAGGCTTTGTCCAGGCTCTCCAGGTGCCGGGCTAGGAGAACATTGCGAAGCATCTTCAGGGCATCAGCCACAATGCCAACATACTCCCGGGGTGACAGGAGCTTGGGTGCAGCAGATGCCCGCAGAGGTGGGAAGCCCAGGGGGACCTCCTCACGGGTGCTGGTGAAGGCAGGGTGCCGGGCCAGACCATCCTGCGGCACTGCATCATCGTAGAAGCCCAGCACCAAGGTGTTGGGACGCATCCCACCTGTCAGAGAGACCACACCAGCCTGGCTGAGCAGAGCTGTAGGGCCCCACCGGGCCTCCTCCTGGCACTGCAGGTGCCAATGAGTCCCGACTTGACTTTGGCATTGCCCACCCAATACCTCTCCAAGTTCCAACTTAGCTTTAGTGCTGCTGGGAGCTTCTGAACCCCTTAGCAATGCCCATCCAGGTGTATTCAAGCCTCTCACCATCAATGACACAGATGTCTCCAAGCCCCAACTTGGCTTCAGCACTGCTCATCCCAGATGCCTCCAAGCCCCAGTTTGGCTTTGGCATCACCCATCTAGGTGCATCAAGCCTCTTGGCACTTCTCACCCCACAGAGGCAGTGAACTCTCACCCATGCCCAGCCAGCTGCCACTCACCAAGGCCAGAGGTGAAGAGGAGCTGCCGGACACCATGCCGTACTGAGGGCGCAAGAGTGAGGCTGACAAAGGCCTTGACGTTCAGCTTGTCCACCAAGCTCAGCCATGAGTCCTGCTGGGGCTGCAGCGGGTCCGAAGGCAGTGCATCTGGGTGAGAAGTGAGAACAGCTTCAGGAGGTCGGGTACCTCATACCAGGGGTTCACCCTGGTGTCCCCACAACACCCCCCCTGCAAAAACAGTGCCAGCACCTGTGCCCACCCGAGCAGCCAGGAGATGGGGAGGGTGGAAACAAGTGCTTCCAGAGAGAGATGTGAGATTATTCGTAAATATATAAAAATTATCCAGGCAGCCCCATCCCCCCCTCCCCAATTTCAGGCCATTAGTCACCATGGCAACTGGGGGAGGGGGGAAGAGCGGGGAGCAAAGCCCATGCATCCACTGGGGTGAAGACGGGGACAGTCATGGAAAGTGCCAGGGAGCACGTGTGTGCAAACCAAGACACACCAGGGTGCAGAAACACGTGAAGCACTTGGATGCACAGTGGCAGGTATGAGGTGAGAATGGACACACACATGTGCAAGGAACTGCCCAGTGTGTTCCCATGCGTGTCCTGGGTGTGCACAGGAGCTGAACTGTGCAATGGGACTGTGCTGTACAGGGGCTCAAGAGGAGTCAGGGTCATATGTCTCACATGTGTACACCACCCTCAAAACACACAAGAGCCCCATGTGCATATGGAGGGGTGAATACTTGAGCACACGCATGTGAAAGCTTGCAGCACACACAGGACAGAGACAAGCCACCTATATTCCCCATACCAAGTCAAATCCAAGGCACCACGTGTGTCCAAGATGCTGACATTCCCTCACTGCGCCCACCCTTCCCAGATGGGAGTGGACTCCAAGGATGCTAGGAGCCCCCTGGCAGCACAGCAAGGAGCAGAAGCCACCAGAATTGGAGACAGTGCAGATCCTCACCCAAGTCCTGCAGCTCAATATGGCCCAGGACATAGAGGCCACTCTTCTTGAGGTCGTTGACGAAGTCAATGAGGCGGGTGCTACCCCGTGGGTTCTGCACCATCAGCAGCATCTGTGGGCGCCAGAACTTGACATGGTCCTTGCGCACATCCAGCATCAGCAGATATTTTCGCACCTGGAGGTAGGAAGGGGAGCAGGTGAGGAACATTCCTTCTTGCAACAAACCACCCCATGGGGATGCCAGCTGTGAGGACACACTGCCCAGGACAGAGGTGCCATGGGAACACCAGCTCTCCACCCTATGAGGAGAGAGTGGAGGAGGACAGGGCTTACCTGGTGGAAGATGAGGGCCTGGCTGATGTAGCCCCAAGTGCTGCTGGGCGAGAGGTAGTGGAGAGCAAGGAGGAGGAGGAGGAGGAAGCCTAGGCTTGCTGAGGCTGACACGGGGCTGATGAGGAACATCATGACACAGCAGCCTGCAATGCCCAGCAGGCACGTGTGCCAGGTGAAGTACCGGAAGGTGGGCCTGGAGCAGGCAGAAGGGGACAACTGCTACCGCATGGTCCTGGTGCCAGCTGCAGGGCAGGCACAGTCAGGAGGGCTATGCCAAGATGCCAACCAGAACCCCTGGGCAGGAAGCCCTGCTGTGCCAGCCCAGAGGATGTCAAGCACCACAGATGCCTGTGGGAGAGGGCACAGAGGGGAGATGGTATCTCCCATGGCACTGGGCAGCCCCTTACTGACAGTCCCTGGCAAATGGGGGCAACCTGAGGTTGGGGTGACAGTTACAGGGCTGGGGCTGCCCTGGCACACCTGAGGGGACTGGGTAGTGTCAACAGTGTGTGGCAGCTTCGGCAGCCACTGCATTTGCTCAGCCTGGTGCAGGGAGGCGAAAAGCTGTTATTTTCTCTAATTGTTGTTTTTCCTGAAAGGTAATTAAAATCCTTTTCCACTGCACTTCATGGAGATCTCAGTATGGGGAGGGTGAGGGGTGGGAAGCACCAGATGTGGGATGGGCAAGGGGACCATCACCACCCAGCCCAGCAGCTTCCCCCCAGGCACTGATCCTGCCCCATCCATGCCCAGCCAAGGAGCAGCTGGGGATGAGCACGCCCCAGCACAGACACCAGCTCTCCTTTGGGAATGGGGCAGTCTGGGGGACCCTTGGGCAGTGCCACCCAGCCCTGCGCAGACACTGCCCCTGCCGCACCTGGGGGACTCTCCCTGCTTCAGAGGCACAGCACCCTGCACCAAGGGCAGTATCACTCAGGAGGGAGACCAGGCTGCCCCCACACTGCTGTGCCCCACCTGCCCCAGATTTGGGCAGCCCTGCAAGCCAATCCCACACCCAGGTAGCCCCAGCTGGTGCTGCCTGCCACGTACACTTCTCCTTCCTGGAAGATCTTTTCTCCCACCCAGGATCCCCCTCCCTCCCCCTCTGCTCTTAGTTTAATTAGTGCTAATGGAAAGTGGGCTCCATCACTGCTTGGCAAGCTGCCCAGGGGGATGCCGGGCGGGCACAGGCTATAAATTACCTCTGGAAAGCCTAAGAGGAGGGGGCTGAATTTATCTGTACCTGCTCAAAGCATTGCTGGGGCGTAGGGATTGTGCCAAGCCACTGCCACACTGGGACCTGTCCCCTTCTCCCTTCCCAGGAATCAGGGTGTCTCTGCCCTCCTTAATGCCCAAGAGAGGAGTGCTGAGCATCTCTGCCCCACAGAAAGGCAGCAGAAGCAGGGATGGCAGGGGAACAGCAGACAGACAGATGGGCAGACAGGTGCCTGCCCAGCATCTCAGCACAGCATCCCTCCCCTGTGCCGGTGGGTACCTGAAGTTGGGGGCTGATGCCCACTCCAGTGCCAGGCAGGCCAGGTTGACGGTGGCATAAACGAGAAGGAAGAAGGTAGTCACGACCCCTGCAATGGTGTTGAGCTTCCCAGAGAAGAGGACGAGCTGCAGAGAGCATGGGGAGACACAGGGTGAATATATCCCCCAGGACACTCCTGCATGTGCCAGAGCCTTCCCTGCCAAGCTTGGGGAATGTCAGGGCAGTAGGCTGGGAAAGGGTACAGGCAGTGCCAAACAGGCAGAAATCCCTGCCCCTTACTATGTTTTATCATTCCTTTATGGGAGGGAAGGGCACAGTCACAACAGGACACCTGGAGCAAGGGCCCTGGAGGAAGATACTCAGGGGCAGGGGAATGTGCCAGGCAAGAAATTGAGCCCAGATGCCAACCTGCCCTCACCCAGTGAAGCTGGGAAAGGATCATCACCAGCAAACTCACCTGCACCACCAGCCAGGAGAGGATCACTGCCATCACAGGATTCCCACTGGCAGACGTCTTCTTGGCCAGCGCCAGTGCCCGGCCTGTGGGCAGATCAGGGAGGTTGTGCTGGGGCACCTCAATGGCCACCAAAAGGTTTGGCCACCAGCCATGAACCCTGTCCCCATTCTGGGTGCTGGGATAGTTGCAAACACCAAGGCATGCAGGTGACCCAAATGAGCACACAAAGCAGGAACTGGGTTCCCTTATGCCAGGGCTGGTCCCCAGCAGGAAAAAACTGCTAGCTGGGCTCTCACTCAGGCACTCACCAAAGAGATCATCCCGGGCCAGGGCATAGAGGATGCGGGATGCCCCAATGAGATTGCTCATGGCTGCGGAAAGGGTGGCAGCATAGATGCCCACGGTGACCAGGGGTGGGAAGATACTGATGTCACGCAAGAACCCGTAGTCTTTCTGCAGGAGGGTCCTGGAGAGGGACACAGACACACTGACACCTGACTCAGCTCAGGGCAGCAAGCCCTGGCACTGGGCACACCTCAGCACTGATGGCCCTGGTGTGGGGACGGATGGCTGTACCTGTCACAGGTGGCACACATGAGGAAAGCCAGCAGGTTGTAGATGAGGTAGGTGAAGAGCACAGCAGAGATGGTGCCCCGTGGGATGGAGTAGCTCGGGCGCTTAAGGTCCCCTGTGGGCAGAAGTGGGCAGATTTACTGCCTGTAGGCACAGCACCCACCTGCTCTCCTCTAGCTTTGCCAGTGCCACCCAGCCTGGCACCCCCTCCCTGTACCTGACATGTTGGAGCCTGCCATGATGCCTGTGCAGCCGTTGAACATCACTGCAAAGACGGAGCTGAAGCTCATCATCTGCCCAGTGGTGTAGTCCACCCCATACCCACCTGCAAGACACAGGGGCACAGGCTGTGAAGGGCTTTCAGGGGCTGCACAGCCCCACCGTATACCCTCTCCTAAATGTTGCCATACACAAACCACGGGAGAAGCCACCCCACGGCACCTGTTTTGTACCTATAAGCTATTCCCACCCTCCAGTAAGGCCCTGCTGATGTGGAAGTGCCAGTGTCATCCCTCCCCAGGGGGCACATGCCACAGTGGGTACAGGGGGCACATGCCACAGTGGGTACAGGGGGCAGGGTGGAGAGAGACAGTCCTCACCATCCAGGTTGCCTCGCAGGGTGGCAAGTGAGAAGCCAGTGAAGGAGCCGTTCTCAGAGCTGTTGAAGCGGGGCAACCGGATGGGCACCCCAATGGGCCGCGTGGCAAAGAAGCTGACGAGGATGGTGCCCAGGACACCAGCAACAATGAGGAAGATAAGGAATGTGGCCTTGGCGTAGATGGAGGCACCCACAAGGCACACAAGGAGGCAGAGGGCCAGTAAGACAGTGCCATAGAGCAGCTCATACCAGTAGCTCTGGGGCAGGACGTGGATGCCTGTGCCTGCTGTTTGCCCTGGTCAGAGAAAAATCAGGATCAGTGGGGCTCAGAGCAGAGAACACCAGAGCCTGAGAGCCAGCAGCATTGAGCCAGGTATGGCAGGTGCCAAGTCACCAGCCAGAGGGCTGGGCAAGCCATGCCAGCTGTGCTGGGCATGGTGCTTGGCATGCCTGGCAGGATGCTAGGGCTACTTGGGTAAGGGACACCCACTGTTCCCCACCACTACACACAAGGGTACTCACCAGGGGGGATCCCAAAGCTGTCCACCACTGCCTCCACCAGTCCCAGCACGTAGAGGGCACTGCCGCACACGTTGGCCAGAAAAAACATGATCCCAATGCTGCCCCCAAACTCTGGGCCCAGTGCACGGCTGATCATATCTTGCTCAAGTCAAGAGAAGATGCCAGCAGCCCAAACCACCATTGGATGCCCCCACCCTTCCCTCTCAGGCCAAGGGGGTTCTAACCTCATCATGGCACTCTGAAGCTGACAGATGGACCCCAGATTTTGCCCCACATGCCCTGCCCTTGCAGCACCCACAGCAAAGGATACAGTAGGCTCCTCCAGCATCTAGTGCCCCATTGGTGGCAATGGCACACACAGACAGCACAGTCATGCCGATGATGAAGTATGCCACTGCAAACATGGCCAGAGCTTGGTACAATCCAGCATGGCCTACCACAAAACCTGACAAGGGGAGAAGAGATGCCAGTATGCCTGTGAGCTTGGCACAGACCACCCCCTGACAGGGTTCCTGAGCACAGCCAACCGCCCCAGACATGGGGTGTTGGCACATAAGCTGCTCCCATCCCCATGCCCACAGCTCCCTTCAGCCATGCCAGGATGGGAACATCCCCACCCAGGGTGCTGCAGCCAGCCCAGCTTGTGCACCCCACTTTGGGGCATCCCCATCCTCCTGCCATGCCAGGATCATGACAGGGCAAACCCTGGGCACTGGTAACTCAGAGAAGAACACCCAAAATAGCAAACAGGGCAAAGGCTTTGCTGCTCACAGCCCCAGGGCACTGGGGAGGAGGAGGTGCCAGGACCCCCTGTCCTGCTGTCACTCTCAGCGGGCAGGGAGTGCCTTGCACCCCAACTTGAGCACCCAGTGCTGATGGGCTCCCCATGCGGTTCAGTTTGCATCCCCAATTTCCTCTGCAAAGCAGGAAGCAAAAGATGCCCCAGGACACCCTCACAAGCAGGGGCACTGCTCACTGGTAGGTGTCCCTCACCGGGGACAGGGCACTAAGAACCCCCAGTGACTCTGCTTGGGGTGATGTGAGGCAAATCCGGCCGGCAGCACTGCGGGCAGGAAGAGGCTGACTGTGGCTGCTGGGAGATGCCCTATCTCAGCCACAAGCCAGGCCACAGCCATGCCCTCGGGGTGACAAGTGGGGTGTAAGGGCACAGGAACCACACGGAGCCCCTGAGGAGACAGCCTGGGTTTGGGGGCATCCCCTGCGATCTCTGGAAGGCCGGAGGGTGCCAGAGTACCAAAGACCGGGCTGGGGAAGGGGGTGGGAAAGAGAGTTGTCCCAAAAGAAGTGTAGCAGTAAGGAGGAGGGCTGCTCGCCCTGGAGATCTGGGGAGTGTTTCAGACATGGGGGACGAGCGGGGCTGCCGAGGGGAGCCACAGCCCCTCACCGTGGGACAGTTCCTCTTCCCGGCATCTGCCCTCCCCCTCCGCCCCGCACTTCCCTCCCAGCCCCACGGCAACGCACCCCCCCCGCGGGGGGGGATTAGGGAGTGGTTCCCGCAGTGGGATAGGGGTTGCGGAGCTTGAGGCTGCCCGAGCACCGCAAGCAGGGGTCCCACGGGAAGGGGAAAGGCTTCAGCCCGCCCCCCGGAGCTTGGCCGGACCCTCGGGCACTCAGCCAACTCCCGCCCTAGGCTTTCCATGGGCGGAAAGAGGAAAAGCCTTCCCTGCTCGCAGACCCCGGCTGCCTGCCCTGGGCCTCTGCCTGTTCCGGGCCGGGCTGCGGTATATCCTCCCCTCCAGGCCCAACAACGGGCTGCCACCTCCCCCGGTCCGTGCCCCGCCTGCTTCCCTATTTCTCACAGATTGTCCAGAAACAGGCTCATAACCCAAACTGGGAGCAGACAAGGGGACCCAATCGGTGCTCTGTGAACAGTGAAGAGAAGGGAAAGAACTGGTGTGCTAATGCCCGGCACTGGGGGATACCTGGGGAACAGCGGAGTTCCAGCACTGGGGGATGGTAGATTATAAGAGCACTGGAATCCTGGAATTTAGGGATGTCCTGCCCCAGGGACACTAGGGCCTCAGACTTGGGACACTTACTGGCAGCACTGAGGTTCCCACCCTGCAGGTACAACAGAAGCCCTGGAGCCCCAGGCTCCAGTTGGAGGGGTCAGGAGAGGACACAGCGTTGAAACCCCCAGCCTAGGGAAGAACTGAAAAGGCAGAACTCCATAGGAACTCCATACTGGGGGCTTGGGACAGGGCACTGGGAAACCAGTGGAGTCCCAGACTGGGGGTACTGGGGTGCACACTGGAGGGGAGCACTGGGAGGACACTGGGGACCGAAACTAAGGGACGCGGGTGGCGGAGCACTGGGAACTCAAGGAGGCTGGGACAGAAGAACCAGGAGGGCAAAGCGAGGACACCAGCGACCCAGACTCGGGGAGCTCGAGGGCAGCACGGGGGACTTCGTAAGCGGGAGGCCTCGGGAAGACACAGGGCCCGGACCTGGGGTACCAGGCAGAGCTGGTGAGTCTCGGGGGTCTCCCGGCCGCGCCTAGAAGAAAGGTACACGGATGTCCCGGGGGGCGGAAGCACTCACCGAGGCGCAGGAATAGGACGACGCTGAACATGGAGAGCAGCGTGGGCACCACAACGCCCAAGAAGGTGGGCAGCTTGCGGGGGGCGGCGGCGACGGCCCGGCTGCGGGCGTGCTCCCGGCTCCTCTCCTCATCGCCTGAGCCACCGCACAGGCGGTACGTGAGCAGCGCGCTTCGCTCGGAGCTCGCCATGGCATGGGCCGGCCCGCCCCGATGCCAGCCCTCGCCGCTCCGAAACCCGCCTGGCCCCAGCCCCCGCCGGCCCCGCCTGCCGACTCGGGCCCGACCCGCCTACCCACGCCCTCTGACCACGCCCATTACTCCCACAGGATATACCCCGCCCCCGATAGGCCCCGCCCCAACCCTGAGGGCCACCCCGCCCACAGCCCCGCCCAACCAGATAGGCCCCTCCCCCGTTCTCTGCCTAGCCACGCCCCTTTGTGGCCCCGCCCACAGTCCTCTGCCCTTGCCCCACCCTTAACACGGCTTGCCCAAATGCACCTCATTAGTGGCCCCCGTGGCCACAAAGGTCTCAACAGTCCCCCAGTGTCACTCCACACCCCAAATTCCCCCGGCCCTCCCAGGGTCTCCCCATCCCTGGTACCCAGCACTGAACCACCCCCCATCCCGAGACTCTCCCCACTTCGCCCAGAACCCCAAAACTGGCCCTGTGCCCCCGACCCCCGGAACGGCCGGAGTCACCCCGTGCCAACACCCCGACACTGAGTCCAGTATCCCCAGCCTGACCCCAAGGACCCCGGTACTGCCCCTCTTCCAGGTGTCCGGTCCCCGTGCCGTCCCCCCCACCCGTGCCGGCTGGGCTCGGCTGCCCGCGCCAATTACCGGACAATCGGGGCCCCCGGGGGCGCCGACGCTCCCTCCCTCCCCGCCGCCGGGGCTGGGATCTGCCCGGGCCCCGGGGCCCCACTGCCGCCTCCGCCCGGGGCGGCCGAGCGCCTCGCCAATTAGGTTAATGGGATTGGCATCGGCACCGGGGCCGGGAGGGGCGCGGTGGGGCAGGAGGCGAACCCCACGCCGGCCTTGGGCACCCGCGTTGACCTCCACGGTGACACGAGTCGGGGGGATCCGTGCGGGGGACACTAGTCGAAGCGCGGGACCGCTCTCCGCCGTGGGACGGTGCTGCCCCTCCCGTCGCGTCCCCCGTCCCCGCAGTCCCCCGTGGGGCAGCCGTGCCCCCGCGATGTCCTCGTGGCCGAGGTGGGAGCCCGGCGGGGCCGGGGCTTTCATCTGCGGCGGGCCTGTCGCCGTGCCAGCCGCAGGCAGCGCCGAGCCTTTGATGTGCCACTGAAGCGGCCATTGTCCGCGCCCCGCTGGCACCATCGGGGCCGGGGCGGCGGGGGGGAGCGCGGAACGGCCGGGGCTGCGGACACGCAGGCATCCCTGTCCTTAATGGGGACGAAGGTGACGGCACGGACCTCATGGTCCCCAAATGGAGATGGGGACAAGGGCACCTCCTGCACCGAAGGGACACAGAGGGGGAGGCATGGCCACTCCCTGTCCCTCAGTGGAAGTGGGAATACGGGCATCCTCTGACTTTTAAAAGGGCATCGGGACACGGGCATCGCCCACACCTAACGGACAGAGATGAGGACGTGGACACCTCTGCTTCCCAATAGGGAAAGAGATGGGAACACGGGCACCTCCTGCCCCTAACAGAGACAGAAATGAGGGTATCGGCACCTCCACTAACCCAAAAAGGTGATGAGGATGCCGCCATACCCTGCCCTGCTAAAGGAGCTGAGCCCCAGCTCATGGGCACAGGAGAACAGCAATGGCGACAGGAAGGCTGCAATGTGGGCAGGAGGGCGGTGTGGGCATCGCGAAAGTATAGGGACAATGACAAGTCAAACTGCAGACACTGGGGTGCGCCTGCCAGCTGGACAGGCGAGTGTGGTCCCCTCCAGTCCTTAAGGCCAAAGCCACTCCCCAGGCCCTGGCAAGCAGCCTCCTCGCTGACGAAAAGTGAGAGGCAGTCCGTGCCCCTGTCCCACCTGTCCATCCCTGGCACCCGCCGCACGGATCCACTCTCCAACAGCCTTAGTGTGGACACAGAGTGCTGGGAGTCCCAGGAGGGTCCCCCAGAGGCAGCCGGTGCTCTGCACGGAGCATGGTGCTCCTGCACAGGGAGGCCAGTTCAGTTAGTATTGTGCTGGCACAGAGCGAGGAACCCCCCATGGCCTCATGTGTCCCCCCACACCATGTGTGCGTCCCCCCCCCGCACTCTCCACCCGGCCCGCTGCCTTCCTTTGAAGTTCCCCGGCGGGTCTCCCACGCTCGGCCCGGGCCCCCCGCGCCCCGCAGTCACCGGTACGTTCCCACCCGCCCGCTGCCGCCCCCCACCCGCTTTCTCCCCCCGCCCCACCCGGGGCCCGCAGGAGGGAGGGTGGCGCGTCCGGGGCTTGGCGTGAAAATGATCAAGGGCCGCGGGCAGCGCCGAAGCGCAGCACCCGTCTGATGCTGCCCGCTCAGAGGCCCCGTCGAACAAAGGCGGCATTGAGGCCTCGGCTGCGCCCCCCCCCCCCGCGCCCCCCGCCCCGAGCTGGCATCTTGGCGCGACATTAATGAACTCGCCTGTTTGTGCTCCCCCGGCCCCTCTCTCCTCCCACCGCCTGGGGGGCACCGTATATATCCATCCCTCATCTCCCGCCTCGGGCATTTCGGGGGTTCCCCCCTCTTTCCCCCCTTTACCCGTCCTGGGATGGAGCTAGAAGGAAAGAGGACGCAAGGTGCTCTCCTCGGGGTCTGCCTGGTTCCCTTCGTGCTGCTGCTGCCTCTGCTGCAGCTGGCAGGGGGGGCCTCCCTGGGCCAGGGGCTGTACCCCATGCCAGCCGGCGTCCTGCAAGGTCAGTGGGGCAGTGGGACTGGGACGTCTGTGAGGGAGGGTTTGGTTGTGATGGGCCCGGGACTCCTGGGTTTGCTCAAAGGAAGCAGGGGGAATAAGTGCAAGCAGGATGCCCCGGTTCCTTGCAAAGTCCCTCAGCCCCCAGGAATGCTCGTGCTGCCTGGACTGGGTGGCAAGTGGTGTCTGTGGCACTCCGGGATGGCAGAGCTGCAGGAAGTGGTGTGGCTCTCACCCCATGGTTCTCACAGCTACCTGTGCCATCTCTGGGAGACTCTGCCGGGGTACAGCTAGCAAGAGTGTGGCTGTGGGTGGGTACAGTTGGGCACAGGTACTGGCATAGGTGGGGATGCACAGACAGGGCATGCAGATGTGGGCACACAGATTCTGGCACATGGAAGTGTGCACTCATGGTGTATGCACAGGTGTGCACAGAGGTGCATGCACACAAACATACATGGGCATATGCGGGCACACCTGCCCAGGCTCAGCCCCTGCTCCATGCTCGGCTTGCACACACACGTGCTCACAGGGACTCTCTCTGCACTGAGTGAGTGCACACAGGCCCAGGCAATCATCCTTCCCATACTGTGTGCCAACCCCACCAGGGAGGTGACAGTAATGTGTGTGACCCTAGGCAATGCCAACAGTTGTGACAGGCCATGCCCAGCCTGACTCCCATGACAGAGATACTGGAGCACGGGCACCTGCTGAGTGAGAGCACCCTGTGGCCGCAGTGGAGGCCATGGTAGAGGGACCAGGGGGGGTCTGAGCACCCTGCTTGTGCCCAGCAGCACTGTCAAGCCGGGGGACATTGGTGCTAGAAGCGGCGTTGAGGAGTGCACTGCTGGCACTGGAGAGGGCACTGGCCGAGCAGCAGCGGCAACGAGGTGCTTGTGGGCTCTGTGCCCCCTGCCTCTTCTCCCCCTGCGCCAATCTCACCCACCACTGCCCACGTGAGTCATAGCCCCCCAGGGCCCCATGGCCCCATCCCCAGGAGATCTGCCCAAATAGAGACCGGGGTCCCTGCCCAAATGCTGCCCAGTGTCCCTATCCAACTACCACCCCATGTCCAGAACAACCCACACAAACGTAGACCCATGCCTGGACATCTTTTCCAAATATTTATTTGGGCCCTTAGCAAAGCATCTCCCCCCCCCCTAGAAATCCTACCAAAATGACATCCCAAGAACCTACCCAAACAGGACTCTCTCCCTTATAAGCTTTACGCCTATAGGCTTTACTCAAACAGTGCCCAGATTCCCAAACATACCCCTAACCACCAGACACTCTGCCAAAACACCACCCAGAAACCCTACCCAAGCAGTTCCCCATCCTCTCTAGACCCTACCCAAGCATCACCTGGAACCCGACCCAAAACTTTGACTGATCTGTTGCCCCCTTCCCAGGAATAGCCCCTAAACATATCCCAGCACCCAGGAGACTGTACCGAAACATGCCAACATCATGCCCTCTTCCCACCCACCCCAAAGCTGAGCCTGGGATATCTGAGGCAGAGGTGGGCAGGAGGCATGGAGGACATGGGGATCCCCATGGCCCTACTGTCCTTGCAGCGCTGGCCGTGCTCCCTGCTGTGCCCCCCAACTGCCAGGACCTGCTGGATGCCCAGGCACTGCTCAACCTACCCCAGCGCAACTGGGCTCTCAGCCAGGCCTGTGCCCCATACCAGCATTTGTGCCCACCTGAGGGGGCCCAGCATGCCTGTACCCTGCTCACCACCCGGCTCTGCCACCGCCGCCTCCAGGAGTGCCGTGAGTGGGCACCTGCATCATCCCTGGTTCCTCCCAGAGAGGGGTCACTCTACAATAAAAAATAGGGCATTTTCAAGGGACATCTGGGATTGCCTGGGGGGATATGGGACATTGGGGGTGGCAGGGGGTGATGGGATGGGAAAACCCAGGAGCTGGGAGTAATGGGGGACCTCTGGTGCAATGGGAGATCGGGGGAAGATGGAGGGATCTGGGGTGAGATATGAAGATTTGGGAGATGGAGGCATTAGGATCAATGGAGCAAAATAGGTGGGGATGGGGCATTGAGGGGTGATGGAGAATTTGGGGAGGGAGAGGGGAGCGTGGGGGAACGGGACAAGTGTAGTGATGGAGAAACTGGGGACACTGAGGCATTGGTGGTGACAAGGGCACTTGGGGAAGGACAGGAATGCTTGTTCAGGATGATGGGTATCTGGGAAGCACTGAGAGGAACTGGGAGTAATTGGGGACAGCAGGGACATGATGGTGATATTGAGAGGGAGTGCCCTACATGCCATGAAAGCCTGTCCCCGCAGGGATGGCAGCTGCAGCCCCGGGCCTCGATGCAACAGAGGAGGCGTCGATGCCAGGTGAGCTGGAGCAGCCCACGGTGATCACACCACCTCCCCACCATGCTGGCAGGCGCTCCCGGCCCCCTGGCTGCCTGCTGGGCTGGGGGCAGAGGTTAGCGTCGGCAGCTGCCGGGCTGCGGGGTGCCCCCAGCCCTCCGCCCACTCGCCTCTGTGAGCACGATGAGGCTTGACAGCACACCCGGCATGGCCTGACCCCCCCCGGGGGTCACCCATCACCACCACCCCCCCGCCTGCTGCAGCCACCCCATACCTACCTGAGAGGTGGGGTGTCCTGGTAGTGGGGCTTCAGGACCCCCCTCTCACCCTGGCTTTGTTCCCCAGGGAGCTGTGGGCACCGTGGGGGTCCGCGGCTCAACACCACGGCTCCTCGAGGACGGATCATGGGCGGTAGCGTGGCCCCGCCGGGGGCCTGGCCCTGGCTGGTGTCAGTGCGGCTCCATGGGGAGCTGATGTGTGGAGGGGTGCTGGTGGGACACTCCTGGGTCCTCACCGCAGCCCACTGCTTTGCTGGGTATGGCAGAGGGCATGGCAATGTAGGGACTCTGTCCCTGCAGGGGGAAGAATGGGATGGCACCCTTGCTCCCTCCTAACTTGCTGCCCTTCACCCCAACAGGAACCGGAATGAGCTGGCGTGGACAGTGGTGGTGGGCGACCACGAACTGGGCAAGCTGGACACTGGTGAGCGGGCAGTGCCCGTCCGGCGCATCCTGCCTCACCCCAAGGTTGGTGGAGGTGGGCACCCTCCAAACTCCCTCTACACACCTTAGGACCCCCACTGACACCCCTCCATCTCCTTCCAGTTTAACCCCAAGACATTTCATGGGGACCTGGCGCTACTGGAACTGGCAGTGCCCCTGTCCTCATCACCCTCCATCAGTCCCGTGTGCCTTCCCAGCGGTCCCATAGAGCCCAGACCTGGCACCACCTGCTACATTGCGGGCTGGGGCTCCCTCTATGAAGGTAGGTGCCACCCTGACACCGGCATCTGTAGGGCATCCCCTGCAGTGCCCTCTCCAGTACCCAGTGCTGGTGTACAGGGAGGGAACTGCAAATGACAGGGGGGTGCCCAGTCAGAGGGGGCCCCATAACAGGTGCCTTACCTGGCAGAGGGGCCAGCAGCTGATGTGGTGATGGAGGCTCAGGTGCCCCTGCTCAGTCAGGAGACATGTCGGGGTGCCCTGGGCAATGACGTGCTCACCAACGCCATGTTCTGTGCTGGGTACTTGTCCGGGGGCATCGACTCCTGCCAGGTAATGCCTGGGGCTGGGGCGCTTCCAGCCTCCCAGCTCAAAAGTACCTCATAGCACACAGTTCTGGGCATGTGCTGCAGGCCGGCACAGCCCAGCAGTGCAGCTGGGATTGTGACCCAGACCAATGCATGCATACCCTCCCCTTGCAGGGAGACTCAGGGGGGCCGCTGGCATGCCAGGACCCCTCCTCACACCGCTTCGTCCTCTACGGGATCACCTCGTGGGGTGACGGCTGCGGTGAGCGGGGCAAACCGGGTGTCTACACCCGTGTTGCTGCCTTTGCAGACTGGCTTAGCCTCCAGATGTACCGTGAGTGCCCCTGGCTATGCTGGGGGAGGGTCAAAGTGCTCAGGGTGCTGCAGGGGTTAATCACCCCAGTGCAGAGGTGTTCAGCACCTCAGAGTAGCCCTGGTGCCCTCACAGCTTCCCCTGACAGCCGGGAACCAAGCTGCTTCGACCTGCTGACGCTGGCCCAGCTGCCCCCCGAGCAGCAGCCACCTGAGCGTGCCCAACTCTGCTCCTTCTATGCTGGGTCCTGCCGGGCTCCCCAGGGCCGGGCTGCCTGTGCCCGCCTGGCTGAGGAGACCTGCCGTGCCAGGATGAGACGGTGTGGTGAGCCAGGGGTTCATGCCAGGGCAAGAGTGTGGGGAGGAACCTCATTTCTAGCTAGTGTGGGGCTGGCACAGTGCCAGGGCCATGGCTCTTCCACTGTTCCCACAGAGCTGCACTCCTACGCCCAGACCTTGGTGGATCTCCTGCGCCAGGCTGGGGACTTCATCCGGAACCAGTTTGACTTCTCCTTCCTCACCCACACCCTGCCTCAGCTCCTAAGCAAGATCTACGGGCACCTCTTCCCTCCCCGTGTCCGCAGAGATGTTCCAGGTACCTTTCCAGGCTGGGGCACCCTGTGTCCACTTGAGGCCTCATCAGTCCCCCTTATGCTGGTGGCCAGGGCACCAGCAGCCTGCCCCATGGAGCTCTCCTAACCCCTGTCCCTCCTGTCCCGTTCTTGCCCCTAACAGGCCTGTCCGTGGCAGGGGATCAGCCGCGCCCCACAGCAGAGGAATCCCAGAGACCCCCCTTCAGGTGAGGTTGTAGGGGGATAAAGGGTCTGGGAGTAAGATGCCTGTGAGCACTGACATGATTTTTTGGGAACAGCATTGTTGTCCTGCTCTTCTTTCAACCAAGGGACACTCAGAGGAAGGTGGGCACAGCCCTGGGGTCCCCAGGGCCAGCCAGATGCCACCAGGGGTGTCCAGGGCAGGATGTGGCAGTGGCTAGGGAATGGGTACCTGCCTGAGCTTGCCCCCCTATTTTTGCAGGTGGGTGGCTGGGCAGCCACCCCCCTTTGCAGGGCTCTTCAGGGCCGTGGGGCCCCGGCTGCAGGACTGGGTGGAGGCACTGAGGGCCATGGCTGGGGGCAGCCCCCCGTTACCTACCCCGGACAGAGAGCATCTCCCTGGGGAGACGTGGCTCTTCTTGCAGGTATCTGGGGAGAGACAGGCTGGGGGGAGGCCCTGCTCTTTTGATGACAGTGCCACCAGGGACAAAAGCCCAGCAGTTCCCCCATGTTCCCTCCTGACATCCATTGGGCACATCATCCCTTGTGCAGCCATGGAAGTGGCATCTCCCATTCTGCTATCACTGAGGGGCCACCTCACCCTTCTAACTGAAACCAGTGCTCCCAACCCAACCAGTGTGGAGCCAGCTGTAGGATCTGACCCAACACAGCCACAAAGCAGTCTCATGTCCCCAACACCCTGCCTGACACCAGCCCCACTGTGCCCTACCACAGTGCATCTGGCCATGCCCATAGGTATCCTACCACCCACCCTGCACCCCCTTCCCTTCAGCAGGGTGAGGAGGCAGTGGAAGAGCTGGTGGGACAGGGACGAGCCTTCCTCGCCCAGCTGCGGGCAGAGCTGGACTTCAGCACTTCCCTCAAAGCCACAGAGCCACAACAGGCACCAGGAGAGATGGCAGGGACCCCCACAATGAGCCGTGAGCCCTGGGAGCCTGGGGGGAGCTGGGACCAGTGGAACACCATCATGGCTATTTGCCAGCCAGCCTCATGCATGGGCAAAGCCCACCAGCCATGTCCCCACCAAGCTTTTCATGCTCTCCCAGTGTCAGGGTCTGCTCTGAGGGAGAAACGGGAGCTCATGCCAACAGAAGTGCCAGTGGTGGAGGAGGAGAAGGCAGGCATGGGCAGAGGTAAGTCCCCCACAGCTCCTGGCCACTGTGGAATGCCATCTGCCACCATGGGGATGATGACAAGCCCAGCATTACCTTCACACCACAGTCACCAGGCCTGGTTGTCCCATGTCAGCAGGACAGCCACCTGCCATACCCCATGGAAGCCACACAAAACCTCTTTCCCTGATCCCCTGGCATCCCTAGAGAATGGATGCTCTTCCCCAGGGTGGGCAGCAGCTTTGTACCCACACAAGTCATCCCTGATGTCCCCCTTCCATCTCTCTCTTGCCTACCCCTGGGGCTGCAGCCTGCCCTGGCCTCAACGAGTCAGCAGTGCGGGTGGGTGAGGTGCAGGAGCTGTATGCCTGGGTGCTGCAGGTCCCTGAGCCAGACCTGGCCATGACCTTCCAGGAGGTGAGCAGCCTACCCACCTTCTCCGAGCTCCCTGCTCTGGCAACCAAGCAGTGCCACCCCCCAAGAGCATCACCATCCTCCTGTGCCCCCTGGCTCCCCTAGTACTCACAGTATTCCCATGTCTCCACAGATCCTGGTGGACTTGAGCTCTAAAAATGCCAAGGGGCTGTACCGGGCCCAGGTGCGGGCCATGGTGGGGGGCCGCCCCACAGCCTTCGCTGGGTTGGTGGGGCTGGAGAATGACTCGCTGGCCCGCAGCATGCCCGGCCTTGTTGCTCTGGCACTTGAGGCGCTGAAAACCTAAAGACGGCCCCAGGGCACCATGCCAGCATGGGCATGGAACACTGGGGCAGGCATTTCTCATGTCCTTCAAATTCAGCCACTTCCCCTGCTCAGGCTCTTCCACCTCTTTGTTGTTCATGGTGTCTCAGTTTATTACCTCTTCCCACCAGCACTGCCAAACCTCCTCAAGGGCAATAGGGTGCCAAGAGGCACCTGGAGCACCTCAGACAGGCATCACAGCCCTTCTTCTCCACTGAAATCCCCACCTTGGCAAGCCCACACCCACCCCATTTTCCCCAGAGGTGCCTGAGCTGTTATTTATTTGTACAGAGAACAGTTTATTTTTCAATAAAGGGCTCTATTTTCCAGTATCTGGAGAGTGTGAAGTGGGCACTGTGCCACACACTGTGCAAGGCGGGTGCTGGTGGGGGGGACTTTCCATGGGTAATATGACATCTCCTTATCATGGAATCATAAAATCACTTCAGTTGGAAAAGACCTTTAAGATCATCAAGTCCAACCATTAACTCAGCACACTGCCAAGTTCACAGCCCCCTGTACCCCAAAGTGATGCCCTCAGCCTCAGTTCCTGCCCCTGGCACAGACTCCCCAGGCTCCCCCCATCAGGAGTCAGTCACGCCTCTTGCCCACTGCAGCACCCTTAGCACCACACCAGTGCCCCCCCCCGCATGCCACTCCATTGGGGACCCTCATGAAACCTCTCCTGCAGGGGTTGTGCATGCCCTGGGCCAGCAGCAAGCACTGGGGTGGTGCCACTCCTGCTCTTGAGCATCAGTGGGCACCAACACTTCCTACTTGTGGGGAGCCACTTCCAAGCAGCATTCCTGGGGCTGCTGAGAAGTAGAGAAGGGACTGCTCCTCCCAGTGCCCAGCAATGCCCATGCTGGGGTGCTAAGGCACAGAGTGATGAGCTGACACTCCTAGGGCTGGGAAGGGCAGCTGTGCCTGTCCATCTCTTCCCCAGGCACGGGGGTGCTGGAAGAGAGGGGTGGGAGAAGGTATCTGGTGCCGACACCCTTCCCCCTCAGCACCTGGCACCATCCATCTCCTGCTCCATCCAGCAGCCGGACATCCGCTTGGCCAGGCCAGGCAGGGAGGTGGCCAGGGCCTGGCACTGCACAGGGGCACCACAGGCACCACATGGAGGACCTGCCGGGGAGGCTGGCACTGCTCGGGGTGCTGCTGCTGTCAGGTGAGTGGGGCCCTGGGGACTTGGGAAGGGGGTTGCCCCATTGCTGGGGGTTTCTGGGGCCCCTCAATGGGCTTGGGGCAGGGGGTTGCACTGGCAGGGTTCAATGTCCCTGTGCAGCACAGACATGCAGTTCCTTGGACTCCTTCTGTCCCTTTTGTCCTTACACCACCTTGCCCTCACCAACCATCCCTGTGGCGTGCCCACTCCTGATTTTCCTGACCCCACGCCCCCAGGCGGGCTCTGCATGAACCAGGAGGAGCGGCTCATCCACTACCTCTTTGAGGAGAAGGGCTATGACAAGGAGGTGCGCCCCGTCATCTCTAATGATGAGGTCGTGGATGTCTACTTGGCCCTAACGCTCTCCAACCTCATCTCACTGGTGAGCTTGGGGGAGTCTGGCTGATGAGAACTGGGGGTCTGGGACTAGAGGGGAGTGCTGCTGGGCATGTCCTTGGCATCTCATTGCCCCATGCTCTCGTTGCAGAAAGAGGTGGATGAGACACTCACCAGCAATGTATGGCTTGAGCATGTGAGTAGGGACAGGCATCATGGTATCAGCTGTGCCTTGAGGCATGGACAATGGAGTGATCCTGTGTGGTGAGGGGGTGATTCAGGGTTCCTCCCTTTCAGGGCTGGACTGATTACCGCCTGCAGTGGAACAAGTCTGAGTTTGGGGACATTGAGGTGCTCCGCCTGCCACCTGACATGCTGTGGCTGCCTGAGATAGTCCTGGAGAACAAGTGAGCTGTGCCTCAGTTTCCTCTCCCACCCTTCCCCCTGAGGTGTCCCCAGTGCATGCCCAGGGATCCCCCTGCCCCTTTCCAGCCCAACTTACCTTTCTTCTGGCACAGCAACGATGGACTCTTTGAGATTGCCTACTACTGCAACGTCCTCATCTACAACACAGGCTATGTCTACTGGCTGCCACCTGCCATCTTCCGCAGCTCCTGTCCCATCAATGTCGACTTCTTCCCCTTTGACTGGCAGAACTGCACCCTCAAATTCAGGTGGTGGGGGTCTGGCTGGGGCTAAGCAGGCACGGGCAGCAGGGTGGGCATTTCAGGACCCTGTGGTGCTCACTGCTGCCAGCACCTTCCCTTGCTGTTAGGGCGCAGCAAGATGGTTGTTTGCAGGTGACTTGGTGACCTGAGTCCATCATGCTGGAGGTTGGGGGAGGGTGGGGGTGGGTAACAAATGGCAGCACAGCCCCTCACTGCCTGTCATCCCTGTCCTTGGGCCAGCTCTCTGGCATACAGTGCCTTGGAGATCAGCATGCACTTGAAGACAGATAATGACCCAGAAGTGGGCAAAGATTATCCAGTGGAGTGGATCATCATTGACCCTGAAGGCTTTACAGGTAACACTTTAGCTCTCTGCCATTTCCTGTGGCAGTGGGGACACCCTGTACAGGGCTCAGGGGCACCCTGCCATGGAGACATCTGAGAACCTGGAGCTTTGACACCCTGGCACCCATCCCACCAGAGCTGGCCAGACCCAGGACAGGGGGACTGCTGGTGGGCCTGGTGAGGATGGGCATGACACAGGTCACCTGTGCCACATATCATCCCGTGTGACCCAACAGAGAATGGAGAATGGGAAATTATCCACCGCCCAGCCCGCAAGAACATCTACCCTGACAACCCTCCTGAGGGCAGTGAGCACCAGGACATCACCTTCTACCTCATCATCAAGCGCAAGCCTCTCTTCTATATCATCAACATTGTCACACCCTGCATCCTCATCGCCTTCATGGTCATCCTTGTCTTCTACCTGCCTGCTGACAGTGAGTGAGCTCTGCAGTATTTGCACTGGGAACTGGGGTCACCCCACAGGGCACCTCCATGTTCCACACCTATTCCAGGTCCTTGGACACAAGGACACCCCAATGCCCAGCACAGGGACATCCCAGTACTGAGACACTCCCATGTGGGACACTATTACCCCAGCCAGGCACCATGGCAGGGGCACACTCGGGCGCAGGATACCCCATGAGAAACCCTGGGGTACACCCACAATGGAAAACCCTCTATGGGACACTGAGAGGGGGACCTGTGGCGGGGGTTGCCCTGAGCTTACCTTCTCTCCAGGTGGTGAAAAGATGACCTTGGTGATCTCAGTGCTCCTGGCCCAGTCTGTCTTCCTTCTGCTCATCTCCCAGCGCCTGCCTGCCACCTCTCATGCCATTCCCCTCATTGGCAAGTGAGTCCTGGGTACAGTGAGGACATCATGGGGTCCCAAGGTATCAGAATGCAGATCTGCCTGGGCCTAGCCCCTGTGGTAGTGTGAGCCCCAAGTCTGTGCCCCACTCAGGTACCTGATTTTCATCATGTCACTGGTGACGGCTGTGGTGATAATTTGCGTTGTGGTCCTCAACTTCCACTTTCGCACTCCCAGCACGCACATCATGTCTGACTGGGTCAGAGAGGTAAGCAGAGTGCTGGTCTGGGGTGGATGACCCGCTGGGTGCAGGGCTGGCATCATAGTCCCACAGAGGGCATGAGACAGCACAGCCTTGGCACCGGGCTGTCCCATCTATGTCAGCCCAAGGGCCTGCACACCCGAGTTGGGGGCAGAAGGTGGGAACAAGGTATTTTTGCACCAAGGGGATGACAGAGGGACCTGATACCACCTCCAACTCCCCAGGTCTTCCTGGAGAGCCTGCCTCACCTGCTGGGCATGTCTCAGCCAGCCGAGAGCACAGCAGGTGCCCCGTGCATCCGGCGCTGCAGCTCAGCCGGTTACATCGCCAAGGCAGAGGAGTACTTCAGTGTCAAGTCCCGCAGCGAGCTCATGTTTGAGAAGCAGTCAGAGCGGCATGGGCTGGCCAGCCGCACCACCCCTGCCCGTGAGCCTTGGGCCCTCCTTGGGTATACGGGAAAGGGTGGTATAGCAGGGTCTCTGGGAGGGAGGGCAGCCCTCTGGAGCCCATCTCACCACCCCCCTCATTGCCAGGTTTGGTGCCCATGGACACTGGAGAAGAGCAGCTCTATGAACACATAAAACCTGTTATTGATGATGCCAACTTTGTTGTCAAGCACATGCGGGAAAAAAACAACTACAATGAGGTGGGATCTTGGGCATGGAGGGGGGCAGGTGGTTTGAGAGTCCAGGGTGGCTCTCTATGACCTCCACTGTTTGACTCCTGGCTCCCTCCCTAGGAGAAGGACAACTGGAACCGTGTGGCCCAGATCCTGGACCGTCTCTGCCTCTTTATCACCACTCCCACACTGGTGGTGGGCACCCTCTGGATCTTCCTCATGGGCATCTATAACCACCCACCACCACTGCCCTTTGCTGGAGATCCCTATGACTACCGGGAGGAGAACAAGCGCTACATCTAGGGGGGGTCACAGGGATTTCCCATGTGCCTTGCCTACCTACCTTGCCTTGGAAAAATAAAACTGGGTGCTTCACACCATGGGCGCAGAGCTGGTGGCTGCTTTCAGTATGTGTCCCCTAGGCAGGGTGTTGAACCTGAGCACTGTGCATGTGCCTTGGAGGGCGGTGTCCACTAAGAGGATGGGTGCCCCAGTTATTCTGAGCACGGTGGTCCTCAGCTGTGGCTGGAAGGTGTGTTTGCCAGAGGGGATGAGGTGGAACCAGCCATCAGTGCCCAGGTCACCCCTCCCTCATCCCCATGACCCCAGCAGCCAGACCCATGAGTGTGTGCCCCTCCACATATCCCATCTCACAGTGCCTGGCTGGGGGCTGAGGTGTCACCTTCTCCAGTGGGACAACAACAGTGGGACACCAGGGCTCCAATTTCAGGGGACACAGCTGACATCCCCACACCGGCAGTGGCTGGGGACAGCTGTCACATACTCTTCACTGAGCCAGGAATCTCACACACACATGCACACAGAACCCCCTCATCCCTGCACCCCCACCCCCACATACAGGCTCTGGGAGGATTTGGACCCCCCAGGCAGACATCACTCCCCAGGGTGACATGGTCGGACTTGCTTGCCCCTTCCCCACCCTACTTCCCATGGGCAGCCAACACCATGGAGGAACAGAGCACTGCTTGGGGGGACTCATAGTGGGGGCATGCCCCTTTTCTATAATTCATGGTCACCTGGTTTCCACAGCAGGGGGATGCATCCCTTTTGTAGTGGACACGGGGAAACTGAGGCATGGAGTTCATTTTGCCCCCAGATCCAGTTCTAGTGCCCTGACACAAAATACCAGAGGAGCAAATCAGCATCACCCCACTAGGGGGGGGAGGGGGTGTGGGTGGTCACCCGTCCCTCCCCAGCCCCTGTGGCTGTTGGGAACAGCTGACGGTGACTGGGGACAGCTGTCCTGTCCCACAGAGCGGCGGACCCAGCACACTGCCGTGTGGGTGGCTGAGAGGAGTCAGCCTTGAACCACTGCCATGCGCTGCCATGGCCTCCTCCTAACCCTCTGTGCCCTGGCAGGTAAGGGGGTCTGCTCTGGGGAAGCCAGGGGAGGGGGGAGGGGAGGGGAAGGGGCACCTGGTCAACCCCCTGCCTTGTCCCTCAGGGGTTTGTCACCCATGGGTGTGCAGCACAGTGCACTGTCCCACCAGGACGTCCCCATGCTGGCAGCCTCTTGTCCCCGTGTCCTGCACTGAAGAGGTCCTTGGGGTGGGGGTTGTGGGGGGAATAAGCACACCGCCCTGAAAGCTGGGACGTTGACACTCACCGTCAGGCACACATGGGGTGTGGGCACCCCTTCCTCATGCACGCTCAGTGCTGCCCCACCCCCAGCACATCTTCGGGGCATCAGTGGCCTCGCTGTCCCCATGCTGGAGTGCCCCATAGCACATGCCCTCCTCAGGCGTGTCCTGCAAGAACCAGGAGGAGAAGCTGCTCCAGGACCTCATGAAGAACTACAACCAGAACCTGCGTCCAGCCCTCAGTGGGGAAGAGATCATTGATGTCACTCTCAAGCTCACCCTCACCAACCTCATCTCCCTGGTGAGAGACTCCCTCCCGTCCCTGCAGCAGGATGGGATTTGCCTTCACATGTGAGGCAGGGGGCAGAGGTGGGATGGGTGCGAAAGCCATTTCCCCTCTTCTTTCCTTGCCAGAATGAACGTGAGGAGACACTCACCACCAATGTCTGGATTGAGATGGTGAGAACCTTCATCTTCAGGCAGGACCCTCTCAGGAATAATTTGCATCTCAGGGTGGTACCTCATGGAGGGCTGGAACCATAACCTGCACTCCCTTTTGTGGGTGTCCCCAGATGAGCCCATTTTGGGAACAGCATGGGACAAGGAGCTCACAAACTCCCCTGAGAGAGCACAATTACCACCCCACACCCCCAGCTTTGCTTTCCTTCCCCTAGCAATGGTCCGATTATCGTCTGCGGTGGGACCCTGAGAAGTATGACAATATCCAGCTGCTGCGGGTGCCCTCCACTATGGTCTGGCTGCCTGACATAGTCTTGGAGAACAAGTAGGTGGTGGGCCAACAGGGATGTATCCTTACACAGGGGATGACATGGTTTGGGGCTGAGCCCACCCTTTCATCCCCAGCATCGACGGGACATTTGAGATCACCCTCTATGCCAACGTGCTAGTGAGCCCTGATGGCAGTGTCTACTGGTTGCCCCCTGCAATCTACCGTAGTGTCTGCTCCATTCATGTGACCTATTTCCCCTTTGACTGGCAGAACTGCACTATGGTCTTCCAGTGAGTATCACCTGGGCACATGAGGGCACCATGGCAGGTCCTCCTGGGACACAAGATATTGGCATGGGATGTCCACCTTTGACCTGGAGTGATGATGCCCCAGGCAGAAAAGTGCCACCTACCTGTGCCCTGGCAACCCATTGGTGGCAGGATGTACCTTGGCCAAGCCAAGCACCTCCAAACAGAGCTGGGAGTGGCCAGTGTGACCCAGTGCCACACTGGCACCCTTTGCCCATCCAGCCTACTGCATGCTAGCATGAGACCCCCTGCCTCTCCCCAGGTCCCAGACATACAGTGCCAATGAAATCAACCTGCTGCTGACAGTGGAGGAAGGTCAGACTGTGGAGTGGATCGTCATCGACCCTGAGGCTTTCACAGGTAACACCCTCATTGCACAAGAACATCCCAACTTGGGGGTATCAAACAGGCCTGGTGCTGTGCTGGTGGCTGTCAAAAGCAAAGCTGCAGGGCTATTAGCAGCTCCCACCATTACATGGGCACTTAAGTTATTAGTGGAAGTGTGGGAGAGATTTGTTTTTCTAACCCCCCCAGCTCAGGGCTCTCACTGCCTGGCAGCCACTCCTGTAGAGCACCGCTTCTGGGAGTTTGATTGATACGGGGAATGTGGCTGTCACAGCCAAACGATGACGTTTTCCATCACATTTTAATTGCATATTGAAGGAACAAAATGCTTTTCAGGCAGAGAGATTTATTTTTTCATTACCGGCCTGAGCTGCGATCTTGATTGGGAAAAATCTATTGCTCCTGCAGACAGCAAGGGAAAACAGCCATCACCCAGCGTCACGCTTGGCTTCTCCCCGTGGTGCTTTGGGGACAGGGAGATGAGGGGATCCCAGACACTCACAAAATATCCTGGGTGCCCCCAAGAGGATCACCGTGTCCCATATGTGTCCCCTTCAATAGCTTTAAAGGGGTATTTTGCCCCAGCACCCTGGAACTGTGTGCACACAGTGTGAGCACTCTGTGGTGCTCATCTCCCTCTCCAGCAGCTATAGCACCTTTCCCCCCACTGTGTCCTGTGGGGTCCATGCCAACCACCAGCCCTCCCGTTACCCTGCCTCCCTGGGCCAGGGGGCTGGCAGCCCTGGTGCCCTCACTGGGGTTGTGGGACTCACCTGGCACCACCACACATCAGAGAATGGTGAATGGGCCATCAAGCACCGCCCTGCTCGGAAGATCATCAATTCAGAGCACTTCACCCCAGATGATCCCCAGTACCAGCAGGTCATCTTCTACCTCATCATCCAGCGCAAGCCGCTCTTCTACATCATCAACATCATCGTGCCCTGTGTTCTCATCTCCTCCATGGCCGTGCTGGTCTACTTTCTGCCTGCCAAAGGTAAGCACTGCTGTTATGCCCACAGGGGGGATAGGGGTGTACAAGAGAGGCAGTGACAGGTGAGGAAGGGTTCATTGTCTCCTCTGTGCATGGAGACCACCAGTGCCATCTCTCACCGACTCCTGTTTTAATCTGGAGGGTGTGTGAATTTCCAGGTACCCACAGTTAAAGCCTCATGCCAGGACTTGGCCAGTGCAGCTTTGGGGTGGGGGCTTTTTGCCAAAGGAGGGCAAAGTCCACAGCACTGCCACATGCCAACTTCTGCCTTCCCCTTCCTTGGCAGCGGGTGGGCAGAAATGCACTGTCTCCATCAACGTCCTCCTGGCCCAGACTGTCTTCCTCTTCCTCATTGCACAGAAGGTACCTGAGACCTCGCAGGCTGTGCCTCTCATTGGGAAGTAAGTGATGCACGGGGACAGAGGTGCCAGCCCTAGCCACATCTGTGCCACATGCCTGTGTCCCACTGCTGGTCCCAGTTTCCAGCTCAGGAGGGCACCAAGAGGGACCTTGCATGCCCATAGTTGGTGGCTCAGCAGCCCCATATGAGTTCCTGTGTTCCCTCCCAAGGTACCTGACCTTCCTCATGGTGGTGACAGTGGTGATTGTGGTGAATGCTGTCATTGTCCTCAACGTCTCACTGAGAACACCCAACACTCACTCCATGTCCCAGAGAGTGCGCCAGGTACCTCCCTTCTATGTGAAGAATGGGGTGGGTATTTAAGGGCCAAGGCATTGCCTCTCACAGAGTAGGGGTGACAGGCCTGCCTTAATCTGAGTGCAAGCCCTGGCACAAAGAGGGATCCCCAAATGTCCCCAAGTGACCACACTGTGCCACCAACCTCTTCCAAGTCACTACCAAGGATTAAGGAACAACAGGTGCCAACACATCTAGCATCCTGGTAGCACAAGAGCATGGGGATTCAAGGGGACCTTATTACGCCCACTGGGTGCCCCGAGAGCTGGTGGTATCAGATCCCCATGGGTAATGCTGTGCCCAGGTTTTCCTTCGCTTCCTGCCCCGCTACCTGGGCATGCAAATGCCAGAGGAGACACCAGGGCCACCACAAGCTGTCCGGAGACGCAGCTCCCTGGGGCTCATGGTGAAAGCTGATGAGTACATGCTCTGGAAAGCCCGGACGGAGTTGCTTTTTGAGAAGCAGAAGGAAAGGGATGGGCTGATGAAAACTGTACTGGAGAAGATCGGTGAGTGCCCCCTTGGGGATTGGCACCTCCTTGTGAGGCTGTGCGATGTGTCATGCAGCTAGGTGCTCAACCAGTGTCCACTGTGCTGGTTCTGCTTCCTGTAGGACGTAGCCTGGAGAGTGGCAGTGCCCAGGACTTTTGCCAGAGTTTGGAAGAAGCAGGGCCCGAGATCCGTGCCTGTGTGGATGCCTGCAACTACATTGCCAACGCCACACGGGAGCAGAACCACCTTGGCAGCGTGAGTTGTGGCCAGGGTGGTGCAGGATCCATATTTGGAGCAGTGGGGACAGCCCTCATTTCTCTCTGTGTGCTGTTGGCAGGAGAGCGAAGAGTGGATGCTGGTGGGACAAGTGATCGACCGTGTCTGCTTCTTCATCATGGCTTCCCTCTTCGTGTGTGGCACTTTTGGCATCTTCATCGTGGCTCGCTTCAACCAGGCGCCTGCCCTACCCTTCCCTGGGGACCCTAAGCTCTATCTGCCCCAGTGATGCCCAGGACACCCACCAACCCTCCTGCTGCCATAACTACCAGTGCAAAGGGCTGGGTGCCCCTGAACCAGCCTGCACAGCTGAGATCCCTGAGGGGAAAACAGCAGCTCCTGGTGCTGAGCACAGCACTGGAGGAAGACTGGGGGTGGTGGGGCTCTGCCATCTCCCAGCAGTGGGGGATAATGGGGAAGGAGGGAGTGCAAGGTTGGCCATGCTGAACATGGAAGTAAAACCAGCGCCAGTCTGATGGGCCTCTGTGGCATCCTTTCTGCATGCCCACTGATGGGGTTACCACTCAGACATGCTGGGTGTGCCCCCTCCACTGAGGGCTGTGACAGCCCTAAACACCTCTAAGCCACATAGCCCTGTCCCAGCACTCCACAAGGATGCTGAGAGGTGAGACAAGGGGGAACTGGAGCTGAGTGGAGCATCTGATGGGCCATGCAATAGCATTGGCAGCAACAGACATGTTACCCCACTGCAAATTCCCAGGGCAAATGTGGCTTCTGGCATCCCTCACCATTACAATGGTGGCTGCAACAGGGCAGGAATCATGGATATAGCTCCCATCCCAGGAAAGCAGTGGAGATGGGGTTGGAGGCAAGGAATTCCTCCCTCCATTTATACCTTAGTCATGACTGTTGGGGACAGCTGGATTGCTCTCCCTGATACATGAAGAACAGCTTGGGGTGGGAGGACCCTGGGCCACCAAGCAACTAACCCCCCCAAGGGACAGGTGCCCCTTTACACCCATCTTGCTCCAAGTATAACTTCATGACTCCCTCCCCCATCAGCCCTCCTGTCCCACAGGATCATCTCTGTCAAGCGTGGCCCCTTCCCCCCATCCCAGCACTGCTACATCCCCCTGTGCCCCTCACTGACCTCTGGGGCCACCATGGCTTTGTCTCTGCTGGCGGGGGACATGCAGGAGGTCAGCCCAGGAACAGTGTCGGGTAGCGTCTGCTCCTCTGACAGTCCAGCTCAAGCCACCTGCGCCTGGCTGCAGGACCTGCTGTCTCCATCAGGCTCCTTGTCCCAGCATGGGCTGCTTGAGCTGCTGCTGGGAGAACCCCAGATGGTTACTGCCTGCCAGGGGGTCACGGCACTGTGGGCATAGATGGAGGAGGAAGGCAAACACCCAGCAGCTGAGACATCACCTTGGATGCCTACAGCCTGGTCATAGCCAGAAGCCACCTTCCAGCTGTGCCAGCCTGCCCATGCTCTCTGCAAGGTGGCTTTTCCTGCTCCATCCCTAGGCATCTGTGAAGACGCACACAGCACTGAGACCAGGCAGATCTCCTGCTCCAGGCTGACACCTCAGGGTGCTAAGGAGCACTGAGGAGTTCAGCAAGAACGCCATGACCTGGCAAAGGCCGAGTCCTGCCTCCTGGTCCCCTGCCTGGGTCACTTCCCATGGGGGAAACCTTGTGACCATCATCTGGGTGAAGTGACCAGGTTCCGGGGCACGGTATTCCTCCTAGCTGCAGTTTTCTTGCTGGTGAGTGATGGCACTGCACAGCACTACTGTTCCTCCACTGTCACCCCACAGTAATGTCCCCTCCCCAGACCCTCAGCGGCTGAAGGGACAGGCTGCCCTAGCCAAGTGTTCCCAACCCTGCAAAAGCCAGGAGCTGCCCAAACCACAGCACCAGGCATGTCTCCAGCCCCTCAGCTCTCCCTCAAGAAGGTGCAGAATTAATGAACTCCAGTCTGTTTTTCTCTCACCTTGCTGCCAGTCTCCAGGGCAAGGTGGCTCTGAATAGGGTGACTTTTCTACACTCTGCAGAGCTGATGCTTCTTCCAGGTGAGCTCAGTCCCCAGCACATCCATAAGGCACAACCAGAAAGGGATGAGCTCTTCTAGCCCGCTAGGAGAGCACATGACTAAGATCATGTTCTTCACCATTCCCAAGCACTGCCATCCATCTAGCCTGCAAAGGTCCTTGGAGTTTATCATCGCAATAGAGACAAGGACAAAAACAAAAGCAGTAGCCAGGATGCCCCAGGCCTTGGGCAGCAGTTGTATCTTGCAGGAACGAGTGGAAGAACAACTGGCACGTCACCCTGTCCAGAGCAGGGAGGGTGCTGGAGAAGTGCAGTGAGAAACGAAAAGCTCCCCAGCCCAGCATCAGCTCCATGTGGCTATGTCCCATCAAGAAGTGCTAAGAAGGGGCAACAACCCCCTCCAAACATTCCGCAGCTGCTCCCCTCCAAAACCAGGGACTCTTTTCTGTCTGTCAGCTGGGAAGATTTCCTCCTTAGCTCCAGCTCAGAAACACCACTACCTGAGCCCCACAGCGAAGTCCAGCTCAGCCATCAGCCCTCACTTGACCAGCTGGAGACACCCAGGGTCTGTGAGCATCCCCTGGGGCTAGACTCCATGGGTTGAAAAAGTTCAAAGCCCTGCTGCCTTCCCCAAAGGGATCTGAACATGTTTAAGGATGAAGAAGGTCTTCAGGATGAGAACAGGGAAGGTCATGCCTCACCACAGATTTGGGGCTCCCATGGCTCCAGGCTTGCTTCCTGAATGAAGAGGATCTGAAACTTCTTTCTAGACCATGACAGAGGTTCCTTCCCCCCCTCCCAAACAACTCCATGGCTATCTTTTCAGCACTCTTATCAGCTGGAGACAGTAGATGACACACCAAAAAGCCCTGCTCAAAAAAATCCCTCTCCAAGCCATAGGAAGCACCAAACCTTATGCTTGGCACTGATTGAACACTGCTTTTCTTCTGATCTCAGGGAAAGTAGCTTTAAAGAGGACAAATTCCACACCCCAGCCACCTCAATCCCTTCAAGGCTGAGCCAGCGGAACCAGTGCTGAGTTCCTCCAAACCTCAACCACGACAGCCACAGGAGGAGAGGAACAATGCCCTAGGGAAGGGCTCTTCCACAGCTCACTTACAAAGCATATTTAAGGGCAAACACAGCAGGACGGCAGCATTTTCATATTTAATGGCATGCCTGTGCTCATCACTAGCTTAGATGCAGGGCATCAGAGGCAAGAAGTGGGTGAGTGCATGAAATAGCAGAGGTGGACACGATGCGCAGCTGGGCACAACAACGGGACTAAAGCCCTAAGTGATGTCATCTGCAAGAAGCTAAATGCTCTGTGTCTAAAAGGAGCCTGCAGCTAGTATTTCAGCCTTGCTTCGAAAGGCTATTTTTGCTTAGATTGCCAAAATGTAATTACAACTAAATCCGCCCTAACAAATACCAGAGAGCAGCAGGGGAGAATTGTATTTAAAAGGAATTTTAAGTAGCAGACATGGTATTACCTGATCACAACAGGGAAAACAAACTGGCTGCAAAAAAAAAAAAAAAAAACAAACAAAACCACATTTGTTTGAGAGGTGGTGACAGTTGGGAAGGAATAGAACCACAGGGTCTCAAGAAACACAAAGGGATGCCACCACAGGCCAGGGAACTGCCCCGCTCCCTGCCCAGCCAGGTGCCAGCAGGCACAAACTGCCTGACCACAGGGAACAGTTAGTCATCACCATCAGTGTGCTGGATGTTTCTAGAGACAGCCCAGGACTGACATTTTCAATGCAGAAAACAAACCCCTTGGAAGACTCAATATTTTAAACAGTTCTCTCTGCCAGCTGTGGCTGCTTTCAGTCTAGGCTTCAATAACAACACAAGGAATTTGCAATTGGAGTCAAGAGGCTGAAAGTCTCCTGGTCCCCAAGGCCAGTAATTGTCCCAGACATGGACTGCGAGTTCTGCAGTCATGATCAAATTGGCTCAAGAAACACCTTCTCCTGGGGGACTAGAGAAGACCACATAGGCCAGGAGATGTCACCCCCCCCATCTCTGCCCACATCCTCCCCTCCTGGGCCTGATGCAAAGGCTCTATTTAAAATGAAAGGCAATTGTGCAATTCCCTGAGGAAAAGTGGAAAAGACTGGAGCTACTAATGAGTACAATTAGCATTGTAGTCAAGCAGAATCAGAGGAAATAATTAGCTCCTATTGTTTCCGTGGCATCTGAATTGCAGCCATGCTGGCTTTCCAGGCAACAGTCCCTCAGCCTAGCCTCACCCCAGAGGACAGGAGGCAGGGTGTTACTCACAGCCCCTCTTCTGGTCACAGCCTTCATGTAGCCACTTGGGCCATCACTCTCTTCTGCCACAGCCACTGAGGATCCAGTTTCCCAGATGACCAGACTTGCAAATCTCAAGGCACCCAAGAAGCATGCAGGGCCCTGCATTCAACCTCTCCCTGGGTCCAATGCAGGGCAGCACTGCTGGCTCTCCCCCAAGACAACCAGAGTCAAGGAAACTAAGTGACACCAAGCACTTCTTTGTCCTAGTTTAAGCAAAGCTTGCATCCCTCTCCAAAACACTCTCCCAATACAGGGCACTGCTAACCAGAAAGCATGAATGAGGGGCAAATAATAAAGCAGACATCCAATTTTTAAGCCAGATATTACATCACTAACTCCTCTGCCCAGGTAACTTCACATATGTAGTGAAATTTAGCCACTACTGGCACTTGGGGTGGTTTGCTGAACTGCTGCTTCATGTAGGTGGACAATACAGGAGAGATGCTTTATGGAGCTGGCAGAAGCAGGCCTTGAGCCTTAAGACCACCTAGAGAAATACCATAACATTAATTTTTAGACAGGGGCCAAAAAAGAGAAATGGAAAGAAACAAAGAGACCCAATAATTTATTGGCAGAGCTGAAAGGGGGCATTTGAAAACCATAGGGCTGACCCTCAACTGGGAAGCTCCTCCCAGCTGCAGAGAGATTTGTAATACTGGTATCCCTCAGCAAAAGGCTCTGACGTTGAGGCACAATCCCAGAGATCCTGTATGCCATGTAGAGAAAGAGAGGAAAGTGCTGCAAGATGCGGCCCCAAGGGCACACTGCTAATTGAAAGGTTGGCCTCCTGCCCCACTGCTAAAAAAAAGGTTGTGTATGACAAAATCAGCCTCTATTGTCACCGCTGCTGGAGGGCTTCAGATGGATCCTTCCTCCAAGGAGGAGTGCAAGAGAGTGGCCCATGAGTCCCTTCAGAGGTCGGAGGGCACTGGTGGAGACCTCTCAGTGCTTTCAACACGGAGAGAGGAGCTTAGTGCCAACTCTTGTTCTCACAATGTGATTTTTGTGTTTCGAAAGCTTGAATTATCCCTGGAAAACATGAGGGAAGAAAGAGGTTAAAGCTATGCACTCCTTCAGATAACAGCACTCCCCATTCCACCCACCATGGCTACCAGTCTTGCCACCCTTGTATGTCACCCAAGTAAATGCTTGTTAAAATGCCAGAAAAGATCTGCTTTCTAACTAGAGTCTTTTCACCTAAGTCAACCTGCTGCTCCAGAGCACTTGGAACACATGGAGACCCTGGTTCACCCACACTCACTGAGAAGAAAAAAGTGTCACTTCCTGGGAGCAAAGTGTATAACAGACTCTGGAAACCTCCCTGTTAGATTCTGTGTTTAAACAGCTTTCAAGATCTCTTCCTTCCTAAACATTTGTTCTCAGGGATTCTGCTTGGAGCACAAATATACCATCAGTCCAACCTTCTCCTGCCTGTGCCCCTCATATTTAGGCTCCTTTTGTCACACTGTCAACAAGTTTTAGCATCCTGAAAAGGCTGTTTCCCTCAAGTTTAAACAGAAAAATTTCTTCAGCAGCTTTTACTCACATGAGTACAGCCACAGGAGTCAACAGGGTTACTGACAAAGAAAGGACTGCCATGTGGCACATGGCAGTAACTGAAGATAGGGCAGGTTACAGAAGCCTGTGTTAATGCTTCTGGCCTGTGAGCAGCAGCAACAGGCAAAGCATAATTACACATTAATAGAAAGGTGGTGTGTTTTTTTAAACTCAAATGGAAAGACTTATTTTGAGAGGACTGGTTTGGCAGCTCCTCCCATAACAGGGACAGGACAGTAAATTGCCCAAACTAAACACAAAGGGATGCCCCAACATCACACCAAATCAGCAGAGCTGTAAAGAGTGAAGGCAGCAGCTTCAGAAGCAAGGTACTCTGAAGGACTGTAAAACCTTGCTTAAAGCCTTGAGCTAGTGCTGTCGGCTGCACTAAGAGCTCACAGTGGCTGTAACATCACAGCACAGTGTATGCTGGAACCAGCATCGGGCTGGAGAGCTGGAGGAGCAGAAGGAAGCAAAAATCACTCTAAAGAGAGTTAAACAAGTTACTCTGCTATGAGATGAGAACAAAAACTACATCTGGAGGCCATCTGCAGAAGACTGGGGTTCACCTTTGCACTTGCCAGCAAAGCAGGCTGTGCTGTCATTTGGGAACACAATTCAGGATTCATTAACTGGATTCTGGTTAATTTACAATGATGGTTTGGCTTTTCATCACATACTGCACTTTTACCTGTAACATCTACCTCAGGACAACAGCACACTTTAGTGAGCTCTTTCTCAGATAGGTGTCTCTATTTCCCTTCTTTCTATCTTTATCAGGGTGCCCCTGATCATCACTACTCTTCCTGTATTGGTAACCCAATACAGCTGAGAAGTAAATCAATCTCCCACTACTTTCCTATACACTTGGCACATTTGGCACACTTCTGAGGCTGGTATTTCATGAAGTGAGCTGGTTTCCTCTTCATGGAGGTCACTTGAATGTCATCTAACAACAACAACACTAAGTCCCTGTGTAACATTTTGTAAACACTGATCCTCACAAAAAGTCAAACCTGTGAGGAAAGACTGATATTACTTTCACCCATTACTTCAGAGCAAGCTATGAGAACATTGCTTGCCAAAGCTGTAGAGGGAAGGTTTTGGGCTCCCCAGCAGCCCCTTGGAGCTCAGCTGTGCTGGAGCAGCTACATACTACCACTGGGTGGGAACTGGGCAATGTAATGCTCCTTTCCAGAGAAAGCACTTGGCAGTGCAGCAATCCCACCTGGCTACAACCAAACGTAACTCTCAGCACCAGGTCTCTTGCTAGCCCTTTTTTAGGGAAGGGCCTGCTGTCAGGGAAGTGGGCACTGGAGGGGCAAAACACTCTGAGCTGTGAGGCTCACAGCAGCCCTGAGCTCACCTTAACTATTTTCTCTGCACATGATCAGTTGCTACTACCAGAAGTAGCAGGTAGTTTCACCTGATTAGCCACAGCATTATAATTTCTAAATACAGGAGCTACTGTGTGTCCTACCTAAACAAGCTTTTATTGACAGACTAATTTATTCTGCTCCAGCCCACTGTCAAGAGCAAAGGCACGTATTGCCAGGCTCCAAGCACCCCTCTCAGTGTCTATCACATGGATGTGCTTAGCATTCATTTACCACTCCATATCTGCTTACAGTCAACCCTAGGCAACAGACCCAAGCTGAAGACATACCTCTCAGCCTCCTGGGATGCAAGCACCTCCAGGTCTGGGATGCAAGCACCCTTGCACAGAGGAGGGACACATTAGCAAAAGAGTACACAGCATCACAACAGAAAATACTGAGTTAAAGGAGACAACGGTGAATGGTGGTATCTTCGGTCAACAAAAATATTATAAAAATCATTTTGACCTCTGGGAAAAATCCACTTGCAGAATGGGCCCACCACCAGGCCAGTAAGGCAAGAGAATATGCCAGTCCATGGGAACAAGGTTGGAAGCTGAGAGGTATGCCATAAAGTTATATAGGAAGAAAGATGAGGCCCTACCCTGGGTGTGACAGAGGGAGAGAGAGCGTTCGATCAGCGGCCACTGCTGTTCACCAGGCCATGAAACTCCTCCCAGGCCCTGGCAAGCCAGAGGGAAAAAAAAAATGAAATAAAACCCAAAAAAACCAGCACTTCAGATCAAAGGCTTCTTAACTTTTAACGAGAGCAGAAACATTCAATGGCATTTGAAAGGCACTTGTCTTCAGAGAGCAAGGCAATATTCTCTGATAGCCCTAGTGGATAGAAGCATCCTTAAAACCCAGCCAAACATCTGACAGCACGAGGCAGCTTTAACGTTCTGCACAGACATGAAGTGTTCCCACTGGCTGCTGCTGATACAGCCACATTAATACCCAGAGACAGGTATGACCTTCCCAGTCACAAATGGAATATCTATTTCCTATTGCAAATAAAATAGACGATGTTACATCTTCCTGGAGGATTATCACATTCCTTGGCTGGTTAAACTCAGCCAGTTACTGGCCTCATGCTTCACCACTAACCTGTGTATGTAGTAATCCCCCAAAAGGGGCTTCTTCTAATACCACGGGGCTTAGTTATTACAAAAAATCTTCTATCAGGCAGCTGAATCCAGTTGTTATTAGAAAGTCTCATTTCCTATTGTAAACCTGCATTGTTGGTGATGACCCAATAAAAACATTACAGCTATCTGAAATGAAAATGTTTTCAGATAAGTTGGAGGCAGAGGCCTAATGCTGCATTCCCCAGTGGAGAATGTTACTGAGGGATGAAGCTAGCAGACTGAGAAATTGCTGTCTGTTTTACGAAAGCAGCATACTGAAAGCCCTCTCAGGGAAAAGATGCCGAGGTTAATGTGAGCATGACTATTATCTTCTGGGAACAGAGATATCAAAGAACCTCATAGATTTCTGTGCCCAGCAAAACACTGCTGGTGCCTACAGCACATGCCAAGCCATTTACTGAACGCAGAGAGTCCTGTGGAGCTAGAGGGACCCTAAAGGGAACGCAAGTCATCCATAAACCCAAACCATCCTGCAGATTTTGTTGCTGGTACTTATCAGCTACCTCACATCGATTTATACATTGCCTTATCAGGCCACTGCAAAATGACAGCAAGTCCAGAAACTGAAATCCTTTATCAGTCAGCCTCAATGCCCAAGACAGACCACCAGCCTGGTTCTTACCTGAGCCTCACAGTCAAACTCCAAATCAGCATCTGCAAAAGCAGCTTAGGTGTCATACCCTCTTTCCTAGCAAAGTCATAGCCCCAAAAACCACAGAGCACACTGGCACAGTGCCTGTCACATTCACACTGCAAGATTGTACACCACATACAGCCAAGTCTTGCTGAGAGACCAACAAAGAGCACACAAACAAGGTTGTCACTGTGGTGTAGAGCTTGGAATTTATGACGCTTCCTTCCCAGATCACAGGACAGCATGTCCCTCTTCTGAAAGAGATGAAGGTGATCAGCTGGTCTGAGAGGCCTTATCTACAGCTGGCTAGGTTTTCCCATCAGTGTCCCTCCATCCCCCAATCCTTCTGATTTTGAGCAGGATGGACAAGTGAGTAGCAGTATGCTTCTTGGAGGAGAGACAAACCCTCAAATGGCTTATTCTAAGCAAGGCAGCAGCACCTTCATCCCCACAAGTCTCCCCAGACACAGCATGCTTCAAGGCCAAGAAATCTTCCAGAGAAAGAAAAACTGTCTATGCCACTGACGCAAATGGTCAGCAAATGGTACCAGACACTGTGGGTACAACTGCCTCCCTGCAGAAAAAAAGTTAGGGGGAAGTGAAGCCTTATTAAGCTGCTGAATACAGGTTGGAAAGCTATGCACAACTCCAGTCTCATTGAAGTCTCTACTTCCATGTTTTTCCTCCAACCTCCCATGCCTTGCATTTCTACCACATTTCCATCAGCCATAAATCACATCTTCTTTCTTCTCCCACAGTTCTCCCCAAACTCCTAACTTCTGTTCTCTGAAGAAGGGACCCAAGGACAGTATTTGTCAACATAATTGATAATTTATTACCTCTTTCAAATCAAGGAGTTCCCTATTCTGACATCCCAATAACATCATGCACATAGTCCTTCAGCTGCCAAGTCCTTCTCACAGACGTAGAGAAAAAAGCTCTTCTAGCCAAGAATTCTTAAGCCAAGACCCTCATACATATTATAGCACTAATTACTCCTAATATTTGCTGACTTGACTGAAAAAATCCACCAGGATGTGTCTGCCCTAATGTACCTAAACTATGCTAGCAGAGCAAACTGCTCTCCATTTCGTACCGAACGAGGCTGCCAGTTAATTTCGTCTGGCAGAATCTTTACGACCCGTGACGTGCCAAAGGCACACTGCCAGAGAGTCTAAGAGGTTATTTTTATGTATAGACATTTTTAGTACCTTATTGCTATACTGTCTGTGCAGCGATCAGATACTCAGTGAATTGATCCCCAACACTTAGCTCTATTCCCATTGAACAGATGGGAAATGGAAACATCAGCAGGCTAAATAAAGCCAGCCAGAGCTGTTCTTGCACACTCATTCCTGACCCACAAGTGCTGAAACTTCCCACCTTCTCCCCCACTGCCCTGGGTGCTCCCTTTATCCCCATCAAGTAAGTCAGAGGAAAAACAATGCAAAAAGGAGCCATTATCAGGGACTCCAGCAAAAAGAGGAAGAACAGCCACAGCTGCTTCAAGGGACTTTCCAAGTCACCACTGTGCAAGCAGCCCTAGCTATTTTCTCAAACCACCCTCAATCTTTAAGTCCCAATAGTTCCCCTGGGCAGCCCTGCCTCATTACCATCTCTTTCCCCACCTGAAAAAGGAGACAGAGAGCTCATAGCGCATGCTACCCTCACAGCAGCCACCAAGTGTCCCTTCCACTAACCTGTGTGTAACCTCCCAGCACAATGACCACTCACTACACTCTGCAGGTTTGGTGTCCAGAGGAGCACAGCCTCTTCCTGGTGCTTGAGGTGCTCTATCAGACTGTTTGGGATTTGTTCATGGCCAGTCAAGAACTTTGTGACAGTCCTGAAAACCAGTTACTTCAAAAGAAATAAAAATAAAAAAATCAGCATATTCTTCTAGCATGAAATAATTATTTCACACATCTGGCAATATCTGTAGCAAAGGCAAACAGGGAAGCCACCATGACTTTGAACTGAACACATCTGAACTGACCTCTTTCAAAAGAAACATGCAATAAATAGGTGACAGTCACTTATTTGAGTGTAGACTTCTTTAAGAGACAAGCCACCAAGACAAGGAAGGCTTTTACAAAGTCACAGACACTTCTGAATAAAGCACACTATGGTGATGGAGAATGAATCAATGCATCCACCATTTCAAAGCCCAGTTCTACAGATGTGCTCTTAGACTTGCAGCACCCGAAAGTATTACTGGAATTGGAGCATGGAGTGATAAATGAATTAAGCCAGTATTGCAGAGACTTAGGAGAAGAGGACAGCTATCAGATCTGGAACCTCACCACTCTCCTCTAGCTTTTATTCCTGCTCTCAGATTTGCAGGAATGAGGGCAAAACAGTGCAGCTCTCTAGTCCTGGTGAGACCCAAGACCACATGATGCCTTTCACTAGCAGGCATCAGACAGTGTGTATGGGTCCCATTTGCAAACCATTTAACTTTAGACAAGGTTAACCCTGCCCACACCACTAATTATACAGTCAAAGACAAAGATAACACAACTAGGGCAGTAGTATTAAGAAGTTCTTCTAAGGTCTTGGAAATTAGCAAGTAAATGGAAAAACCAGTTACACAAAACCATAACATGAGTTACAGGAGTAGCTGAACTCTGCTGTAACAACGTGGGAGACTTGTCACAAGCACCCCACCACCACTGTAATGTCACAAACACTGATCTTGCTAAACACCCTTGCTAAACACTTCCATGAGGATTTCTCCTCTTCTTTCCTCACTTTATTTTGTTATTCCTCACTTTTTTGTCCCAAGAGCCTTGCCCCTGCACTCTTCTTACAGTGCATACCTACAGTCTCTCCATAGGGTATCTCCTTGTTTCCCAGCTAAAATGTGGTCTGAGGCCATTTCCTCCAGCTGCCTACAGTGAAATGAACCCGGTGCCAGCCTATTAAAATCAACTATTCTTCTGATTTACTCGAGCTGTCCCATTAGTTATCAGTGGTGACTTTGAAAGGAAAGAAGAGTTTTATACCCTGCTCAGCCCTCACTGCAGCAGGCACTTACAAATAACTGAAGCTTTGTTTTCAGAAAAAGCAGCCTTGCTTTAGAGCTGACAGAACGATCCATAAAGCCACACAGCAACCCAAGTATTTCCAGACCAACCAGCTCAGTGGCAGCCTGCTGTGTGACCACAGGTCTGGTCTTTCCTGGCATATGAAGCAATGCTGCTGAATTTGCCTGGGACTCCTAGATGGTACTGCAGGTGGGAGTTATCAACACAGGAGGTGGTCACTAACTGCACAGTTATCACCATGGAAAAGAAAGGCTGATAACCCCAGACAAGGCAAAAGTGTATGCAAGACAGCCAAGTACTCCATGCTACATTGCCCAAAAAAACAAACTTTACAGCGATCAGTTTAACTCAATCCTTCTCCCAGCTGCAGCTCACTCACTACAGATACCTGAACATTTTCAGTGGCTTCATTGAGACATGACCAGGCTGTGGCCAGAACCATTATACTTTAAAAAAAATCATTGTGCACCTCCTAAGAGAGCAAAGGTTAAGAAGTAATTTTTTTTTTTTTTTTCTTATTTCCAAACCAAAGGGAGGGCCTCTGTCAACTGGACCACATGACCTCCAAGGTTAACAACACTGACGAGCAGAACCTATTCAATGGTTCACTACATCTCAGTGCACCACTCTGGGTCCACTTTCGAGGGAACAAAGAGAAGCGATTCTTCTACAGCTTCTGAAACAAGGTAGCCCATAAAATGTCACATATGTTATTTTCAGGAGCTCAGCACTGTAATGTCTAAGGTACTATAAATCCCCTGAATTAAGCTAAATCCAAGAGATTGCTCTAGCTCTTCTAGAGAGATTGGAAATTAATACAGATTAGGCTGACCCTTCCACTCGCTGGGATTTAGGCAGCTTGTCAATATCACAAGCAAGAGAAAGGACAAACACGGGAAAATTGCAATGAAAGATCTGCTTATCTAGCTAAAAGCACAAGCCCCACCACTGAGAGCAGAAAGGACAGAATGCAGAATAGCTCCTTGGAATAGCTGTGAAGCAACAGATAGTTTTCAAACGCAGCTTAGCAGCACCACCACTTTCTGAAACAAAGGGGGCTGCAGCCTCACTGACAACTCATGAAAAATGGTGTCTAAAAATGCGTTAGTATGAAATGCATCATCACAAAAGGAATATATAGAACCTGAAACACAGGGCTTAGGTTCCACAGTGAGGGGCATGCTAGCAATTTCTACAGAAGTGTTCATTTACAGTGTGTCAAAAGCTAATCCAGGTCAATTCACTACCTAAAAGTCAAGGTTTTAGAGAAACGCCTGCTCTTTTCTTGCTAAGCATGTTCCCTTCCCCAAAGCACAATCAATGCCAATCAAACCCTGCACATGAGCAGAGCTCTAGTGGAGAGATGCAGCCCATACAAATGAAAAACGCCACAAATGCCCCTAGAAAGGCAGCCCTGACAAAGCCTACAGCACAGCTCTTCCATTAGAGCCTTTCATAAAACACAGCCAGAGTGTGAATATAGAGTGCTGGCTAGAGAGCCCTCCCGGGTCATAAATCACATGGTACATGCGCAGCATAAGTGGAGTTTATTCATGACGGACAGTATATCAACAGGGCCTGATAGATGGGTAAGGAAAAGGAGCCAGGCTTTATGCAGGATAGAACTAGTTACAGAAGAGATTCTTCATTAGTGAGAGAATCTTAATGATATGAAGCACAGCCAGGCAGAGTCAGAATGAATGCTGGGGCTGTCCTGCTCTTCTCTGTCAATAAAGGAGGAACCCCCACCTCTGCAGCTGCTGCTTATTGGTACCAGGTGAGAAAGGCACAAGAAGTCAATCCACACATCACTACACAGAAACTCCACTGACAAGCAGCTCTGCTCTGAATTTTCACCACTGCCATTAGACAGAGATGTCGGACAGCACCGCAATCAGGCTGCTGCAGCTCAAGCAAGGCAATGGAAAAGAGAAGAGCTCTCATGATCCCCTACATGGCAGAAGGTTAATTGCTTAGATCTACTTCACTAGGACAACATCAAACTCCTGACTATCCCTCCTGCCCACAGAAGAGTAAGTGGGAGACAAGCCAATCCACCCCCATTTAAGAATTGCTCCCAGTTGCAATTTGAGCTACTAAACTTGATTCCTCCAACACCTGTTATTCACTAGGACAAGCTCATTCTGTCCCATACATCAGCAGTACAAAATGAAACTTCGATGTTATGCAGGAAGAGAGGACAGCAAGCATGGCATGCTACACAGCTGCAGGGAAGTAAGACCATGACACTTGATGCACCATCACTCAAGGACTAACACCTGCCAGAGCAAGAAGAGTTACAAACATTGCTCTAATGGCATTCTCTGTGGTAGGAAGTGCTGGTGGCAATAGCATCTAAGAGAAAGGCCACATCATTTCCATTCTAAACTTGATACATGAACCACTACAGCTTAGGGCAACTGGTTCAGGACACCGCTTTCCCTGCAGAGACTTAGAGAAGTCAAACACCTCACTCCTCCCACCACAAAGCCACATCTTCACAGTCTGCTACTGCTGAAAGGAAGTAAAATAACCAGCTACCTGTCCACAAGAGTACCTTGCTATCTCATGACATGTACAGACAGCCAATAGTGCCCTCTCCTGGCTAAAAGTGCACAAAAAACCATAAACACAAGATCAACTACAGAAGTGGGAACCTTCAGAAACCTAAGCTGCCTGGAAATGATTCATTTTGATAACAATTTCTCCTTCCCTTCTCCTTCCCATGCGCACAGGAGGGAGGGCCACATGGAAACAAGACCTCTCTATTACTGCTAGTATCCCACATTCAAAACTGGCCACAACTGGAAGCTAGTTGTTTGCTAAAAACAGGATTGATCTCACCACACTTTTTGACAGTACACTGATGACAGTGTGATTAGCTGGAAAGAACAAGCTAACATAATGAAAGGAAGTAATAAAAGGTACTTGCACCTGATTATGGGCTAGATTAGAAAGCTCACTGCTCTATCAATGTCATTAATTTGTTTCACTTTTTTTCCAGGTACACCTTTTGCAACTGTTAATTTAACCAATATGACCTAGTCAGTGTATTGGTTTATAATATGCTTAAGAAAAAAAATATTTTACATTATTCACCTCTGACTAATACCTATACATGCAATTTTTTTGTCACTTTGTGGGAAGTAAAAGTCATCCTAAACAGCCTGGTATGGTAAGTTATAATGGCTTTATTTAAAAATACATCTGTCCTCTCTGTGTACTCTGATCTTTTAGTCTTGTTAAAGAGCCTCTGTCACCAGGGACTGGAAGACCTAATATACGACGTTTATTATGATTAGAAATAATTTGTACAGCACTGTAAATTCACACCGCACTTTCCCAAGATCATTTATAAGTCTAATGGCACTATAAATCCCCATTCGCTTCCGCACTTTATTCCCCGGAATCTCTATGTATTCAAATGATCTTGTCCCCCCCACTGCAATCTTATCTTTGAATCCATCAAGCCACAGTCCCACACTGGGCTGCCCATTTCCCAGGTGACAGGCTGGGTGGATTGCTAACAAAGTCCTGGACTATACACTTTAAAAAAAAAAAAAAAAAAAAAAAGGACTTACTTCTAGAAAGAAACATCCCTAACAACAGCACAATAAAGACACAGATACTTTGCTTTCAAAGGGCACTGGCAAAAAATCACTGCTGTTTGCATTACTGTTTGCAGAGAACAGCCCCAATACGCTCAGTTCTTGCAATTTGCATTAAATTGCTCAAGCACGCATGCAACCAGCAGCAGGCCCTCCCCCTGCCACCAGACGTACTTGATGCTATCGGTGTGCGTTTTGTATTCCATGATGGTGTTGGGAGGTAGGTTGAGCACCCTTCGTAACGTGTCGCGTATCCGGGCTGTCGTGGCCTGGTCGCTGGCTGTCTTGTTCCATATCGAGATAATATCCTCCTACAGAACACCACGAAGGGGGTGAGCAGATGGTACTTTTTGTAGCCCTGCCAAATGGAACTACCTGCCAGCTCTCAGAAGTGCTTACCTGGAATCGGACAGAGACGACTGCCCCACAGATTTCTTCCCCCACCATAAACTGTTCTCCCAACATTGCCAGAATGAGATTCTCCCAGCACCGCGATGCTAAACCCTTTCGCAGGCGGATAATCCATTTACCACCATTTTTGTTGGCATCATCCTAGGAAAAGGGGCAAGAAATCAATTTATTTTCTTCTAGCTATTTTTCTGCTTCTCACTAGACAGCAGAGCCACAGACAAGAGCAGATATTGATTGGGTGGGGCAAGGGACAGAATGGAGGTATTTTCAAAGAAAAGCATTTCACTTCTCCCCCCCACAAGCAGAGCGGAAGAACTCACCACTTACTTTGAATACAAAGTATTTGAAACAATGACTCTCAGCATTCCCAATGAAGCTCTATGCACCCAAGACTTGAGCTCAAGTGTTTTGATCCCACCAAAAAAGACTAACACCAGCCTAAATTTGTGCACAGAAGCAGAGGCAAGGAACCTAAAACTTTTCCTACAGCCAAACGCAATTCTCCCTGTGTCTAATCCTTTGTTTATGTACTTCTGCTTGTAAAACATGAAAAATCCCTCATCACAGGGCAAGGGAGAAAGGGAAAGAAATTACAAAAAGACTTTTCTTCCATATCTCCAGGAATTGGCACACAAGTTGTGTTACAAAACCAAAAGGACCAGTCCTTTCTCTGGTAACCACTGACATGACGACACATCCACCGCTGGATGTTTGTTCCAGATTGCAGTGACCCAAGGAAATAACCAAAAATGAGAGATCAAAGAAAAAAAATTATGCTAAGCAACTAATCTGTCACCACAGAACTGTGATTCCTTATGTTGCACCTGAGACGAGCTGAAAGCTGCTACAAACTCCCCAGCTTCACAGAATGCACACCTGCATCAAACAGCAGCTCCTCCTCTGTGCAGAAGGCTGTAGCACTCTCTTGTATAACACTGTGGCTGCTGGGAAACCTTACAAGGTGAGAGGGGAATAAATTCCATCCAAAGCCAAAGAGAGAGAGGTAGGAACAAGTCAAAGAGGTTGCAGTTAGGAAGGGAAAGGGAAGACAGGTCTAGGACAGAAACAGAGAAGAACAGAGGATAAACTCAGAGGAGACTGCTCAACACAGGACACCCCTGACCAGATCATCAGCAATCCCCTCTGCCAAACTGGGACACACCTGGAAGATGCTAGGCAAGGCAGCCCAACCCTTTTAATGAAACTAACTTTATTTTAGCTTCCTTAGGGCTCAGATAAAGCTGAACATTTCAGTGGTCTTCGAGACAAAAAGTGCTAATGAAGCAATCCTGAGAATACGTGGAAGCGCCAGCATAACAGCAGCATTCACCAGACACCCAGTTTTCATACATGTGCTAAAGCTTGTACTGAAAGAGGCAGGCATCCACTCTGGGCAAACATCAAAGCAACAACAGCCACATGCAAGGTAAAGAATCCAAATAAACACAAGTTCCAGGAACATGGATTACTCCCATAAGATGCAAACTTTCTGATTAAGTGTCCTTGTTTTCCAAATTGAGAGCATCACACTTTAAGAATTAAGCTATCTAGGCTTCAGCCTTTAAGCAGAAAGTTGGTTATAGCTCCTCAAACCTTCCACAGTGACTGACAGTCAGAAGACAAAATGGTATTCCTCAAAATACTTCAAAGGTGGTTTAAGTAGGTTCAAGACTAGAAAGAGAACAGTGCCTGGGAGGCAGATGCTGTATTGTGTGCTTTATGGTTATTGTTAGTTTTTCTTCAGGTTAAACAAGCTTCAGTTCAGTCAAGCATTTGATTTCCCTTTACCATAATAATAATGATCTGCAGCCCAGTAAATCACCAGCAAGCATTATGCTTAGTGCTTCTGACTTTACCCAGAACAGGCACACATGGATCCAGAAAAAGGTAAGAGCTGCAAACATACAAATACATGACTACAAACAACTACATTAAGTACGGACTAGTCTGGAAAAGAAAGGGGCATAAACAAAGCCCGACAAAGCAAGCAGCAAAGGGAAGGCCAGCAACCAGATCCCAGATCTTCTTCTATAAATACAAGAAGGGAATGAGGCCAGAAGTAAAAAAAACCCAAAGAATCTCTCCATCTCATCTTAAAATGACTGCATAAAATTGCTTTCTAGAAATTCTGGTATCATTAACTTGTGGACTCTCTGGTTGACACATTACCAGAGCAGCTAGCTCACTGAATCCAAAGAGGGTTAAACATTTTATATAAATTGTATTTGCAGTAACTGGCTATAAAACACCTTGCTTAAAATAATTGCCAACTAGGGTCACATATAAATTTCTCAGGACTGAGCAGCATAATTAGGTACTTCAGAGCAACACATAAAATTTTCATATTGCGAATGGTATTGGTCATTGCTGGAGACAAGCCAGGAACTGGAAGAGTGATTTGCTGGGCAAAGATTGTGGTGTTTTTTTTCTTTTTAACAGATTTGGATAGGTATGAGCAGTACAAAACTAAGTGCCCTGGAAAAAAAAAAGGAAATTAAGGGCTAAATCTTCTTTCCATATCCAGCTCTACAAACAGCTTTAGTCTTTTAACCATATGCAACTCTTCTTTCCTTGGAGTTGGTTTATTATAAGGTTTGTTGTAGTTCACTTTGAGAGGTCCAGCCGTTTGAGAGGAAAGACTCACACTGCTGGCACTGGACAAAGGTATAACAAGGGGTAAGTGTCTATATTAGCAGGCACAAAGCTTAGCTGGGGTCTCCCCTTTGTTGGGCTCCAGGTAACACTGCCCAGAGATCTTCTGGACTAACAGGCAAAGGCAGTTCTGCAGCCTTTGGGGCAGTGCAGGTAGCAACTCTGCATCTTCCCACTCCTCTGCCAGCAGGTCTCAGGACTGCTAGGTTACATGGGACAGAGTTTGAAGAACAGGTTGAGAAGTAACCCAGATGCACCCAAGAGAAGCCTGGAGTGCCATTTATCGACAAGAGTACTTTCATTATAGAAGGTTCCCTCCAGAACACTCTAGGAAAACATCAAGGCAGAAACGAGGGCTCCAACTCACCTCCCACATGGGTTTGATCCCTTCTTTGAAAAGATGAAAGTCACTATGGCCTGTCAGGTCCCCAGGACGTACCATGTGACTGTAAAACCTCCAGAACTGCTCCACCTGCAATGATAGGAACCACAAACTGAGGCTGCTCAGACTGTTTACAGCCAAGATTCCTACAGTAAAAGACTTTGCTTTCTACACCTGCTGGCCAGAGCCACCTTCTTCTCTTCAGTTCTGTTCTAGTTTCTTGTCACAAGGGTGCTGATTATATTATATTACAAAGAGTGCCCTTTGCTGGGATAGAATTATAGAACAAATTTTCTATTCAGGGAAGTTGCAATTTTTGAGAAGACTGCAACAACCAATTCTGTGAGAACAAAGGTGATAAGACACTTTGTTTTACTTTGTAGCCAGCCCTGGTATGTGGGTTTCCATAGTGATCAAGGTCTTTAGCAGTTCTGAGCTAGCCAGGTGCTGAGGCAAGGACGAGCAAACCCAGGGCAGCTGACCAGAAGTATTCTGTACTGTAAACATTAATCTCACTATAAATTGAGAAGTCTGCTGAGGATGGGACTTTTGCTCTCTGGCCACAGTCCTGGAGGGCCTCATCTGTGGTTCTGCCCCCCAGGTCTGCTCTCCCGTTTGCTGTGACCATCGCGCTCTCGCTGGAGCTGTGGTGCTGGCAGTGCTGGACATCTGGCAGTCACTGCTGGGAGCACACAGCTCACCACCACTGCATGGGCTGAGTATAACTTTGTATTTCATGCTAGTATTGGGATTAGTATTAGTTCTTTGTTATTGTCTTATTAAATCTGGTTTTGTTTGAATCCATGGGTCTCTTTTCCCACTTTCCCTTCTTGGATGGGGTCATCGGGTGATATAATAACTGCTTGAGCAGAGACCTTAGGATACCCAGAGGTAGGATCAGAGCTGTTCCTGACTGGCTCCATTACCAGACTATCACTTGACATTTTCAACAGGTGCTTCTAAAGTCACTCGGTGCTTGCCTGAAGAAATCTGTGCTAAGATAACTGCTGCTCTGGAGAACAGTTACAAACACATCTTGTAAATCCTAACTGCCCAAACTGTCAATCAGTGGATATGTGTCAAGTGCATCAGCCATATCCAAGTAGAGAACACTACATGCATCAGTCTTGCATTAACCACTGCTCTCTGCAACGGTGGAGATTGCATGAGCCTCCAAATTAGACTTTTTTTATATTTAACTTTACTGTTTTCCAAGGTTGAGTGGAAATGCCCTCTAGTGGTTAGCATTTGAAAGCTTTTAGAGATTTCTTCCAAAAAGCAAATAAATTTGAACCCGGATTTAGACTCAGACAAGTCTTTCTGAAGTTCTTCCTCCTCCTTAAACACAATTTGGAACCAAACACCGTATCAAATCTGCTGGCCAGCCTCCCTCCACCGTAACTCAGTTGTAGAGCTCCCAACCCACACAAGCAACCACAAAGTCTTTGCAGAAAATAACAGCAGAATGGGTGAAGTTTTTCCTTTAAAGAGTGAAAAATCAATATTAAGTCTATACTGGTTTAACAGACACAGAAAAGTTATTGACACACCATCATGCAGCAGCCACATTTTTCATTCTCTGAACTAAAAGTACTTGCTCATGCAGGGGAATAGAGGCATTAACTACCCATGATCCAAATAGGCTGAGACAACACCAACCCAGCTGTCTGGACAGGTGTATTTTTGAACCACCCAGAAAGGATAGAGGGATATTTTTTACAAATTATCCCATTGGAGAAGATAGAGATTTACTAGTGAGCATAATTAACATTTGTAAGGGACCCTGGGAAATCTGGACAAAATATTAGATTAAAAAAACCCCACTATTAAAAAAAGCAGCCAAGTCTTCCCAGCCTTAATAATGATACTATTTGTGGTGCATGTGCAATACCGATATGGTTTGCTTATGTACCTTGGGATCTTCATGACACTTTTACACTGCCAGTGTCCTGCAACCCAACGCAGCCTTTCCAAGATACACACCATTTATTCCGAGAATAAAAACATCAAAGAGTAAAGGGAGAAAGCAAGGAAAGTTTGCCTTTTAATGAACTTCATTGCAACAACAAACTGCACCTTAGTCATCAATTCTAGACAGGCCAGATGCTTGTTCCAAACACAGTCTTTGTGGTGGGAATACAAGCAAGGGGGAAGTGCCAGGGAGGCTGTTTAGTTTTTGCATCACAGCTACATTACATCCAGAAAACCTGTTTCTTTCTTCTCTTCTTTACCTGTTAAATTCTGCTCCAGCTATCAGATTTCAGCTACACTGGAGTTCTTTTCATTTTCTATTATTATTCCAACTACCACCACTACTGCAGGCACAGATGTCTAGCACAGGGCCAAAGAGAACTGCTTAAGACATGTCACCTGCTGCAGGTAATTCAAGAACTTGTATGTAAATCATGGCAAATCCCTCACTCTGCTCTGCAGAGTGAGCACAGATCACAGGGACTAAGCCAGCCATGATGACAGCACCATGCCCAGGTGACAAAGAGACAACAGGGACATATATACTCACGGAGGCAAAGGTGCCAATCTGTTTGATGTTCTGTTCATAACTCTGTGAGCTGGTAGGCCTCCCGGGTGTTCGTCTGGAGTACCAAAAGGTGTAATTATACTGCAAGGGGTGCTCAGCTGGCCCTGGGACAACAGCCTGCAGATCAGAAAAGCTTGCTTACCCCTTATGCACTCCTCTAAAGGGGGAGTGGGAAAAATCACAATCACAGTATCAGAAGTTCACATTTTCCTGCCCTCACAGACCATAAAACAAACAACCGATCCTCATTTTTAAAGAAAAATACTATTTCTGTCTGAAATGGAACATTAAGCTGACAGCATCTTACCACTTCAAAGAATATTAGAAATTTGGAGTATAGAGATAACTAAGGAAATAGCAACATAAGCTCAGGAGATTGTCACCAAAAAAGCAACCCTCATAACTATTAGAGACACTAAATTTTCCTTTAGTCCTTAAATGTTCCTATCTCAAAGAAGACAGACAAACTAAATAGGGTAATCCAAGAGTTTTAAGTTCTTCAAATGAAGGGAAAAAAAAAAAAAGACACTCTCCTCCTCTGGGAAGAACAAACCCATTTATACTAAACCATGATTCAAAAGCAATACAATTCTTTGATGACACCAATTCCCTTAAGCAACCAACACCCTAACAGTTTGGGAGGATTAGTCTGCCAGAACTTGTTGCTTTGATGTAACCAATCACTAGCAGTGGGCAGTGATTCTTCCATTTCCAAAACATCAATTCCTGATTGAAACAACCTCTAATGAGCACAAAAGAGGCCAGAGCTCATTAGCCGAGAGTCAAAACTAAAAAACAAAACAAAACAAAACACAAAAACGCTCAAACAAAACCCCCTCATCTCGCATCACTTGATATTGTTATAGGGGTAACCACAGTTTAAATTTCTATTTTCTTCTCATATATGGTAACTTTATAAAGATTGACTTACTTTAGACAGAATACGTTTCCTAAGATTAAAAAACGGGATGTTTTTTTTGTGTACCCTTCTTAACTAGGGTACATTTACAAAGACCCCATCTTAAGAGTTATTTCAACAATGGCAAACAAATGAGAAACACATCCTGGCAAACCAACTGCAATTCACTACTCTCATCAACTAGACCTTCCCCTACATACTCCTCATAGAATAATTCTTTTTTTTTTTTAAATAAAGCTTTGTTTCTCGTTTCTATTCAAGAGCCTGGCAGAGCACTAGCTACATTTGTGGAGGGAGCATTTACCTCTCAGATTATAAACTGACAAAACCATGTCAAATTATCCAAATCCTAATGTAGCTCCTCTGTCTTCATTACATCAGTATCAGTGCATTAAGTGACCACAGCCCACCAAGTCACGTTTTCCTTACCCCTGAACTGAGGACTGACTCTCTAGCATGTCCACATCATGCCTTAGCGATGGAATGCAGGCACCAGCACCATACCTTCCTCTTGGTAGTACTCTGTGGTTTCTCCCGATCATTCTTTTCCTTCTCACTGTCTTTCTGTGTGTTATTCTCCTCATTCTGGTCATGGTCTCCACTATCATCATCTTTCAAACTGATAAAGAAAAAGAGCAAAGAAAGTGACACTTGCATCTCCCAGCTGAGAAGATTTGTACCAAGCCCCAGCAGCCTGTCCTTCTAAGCTCCTCCATAGTACAAGGGCTACAAGTGTTTGTAAATCTGCACTTGATAACCCACACAGTAAAAAGTACTTCATCTTTGCATGTCCAGAGCCCATTGCAGGTGTCTTAGCACACACTCTTAAGCTGAAACAAACAAACTGTCTTTTTAGAATAAACTCAAGAAGTTCATACTAGACACAAATCTGCTGTAGAAAACCACAACTACCATCAGGACCTCTTAGTGCTTAGAAGGCAAACACGAAGACCTGTCACTGTAACTCTGCTGCTTCTCTCCCATCCAGCTCCCCTCGCCTGTCAGCCTAGCAGAGGCAGCTCCTCAGGCGATCAGACACCACGCCAGCTGCCTGCACCCCACAGGTCTCTCTGCCCGCCCCCTTCCCTGCGAAGGGACGGAAAAGATGAGTGAGAAACAGGGCCAGAAGGCGGCCTGAGCCTCCCCGGCCGGCCGCACGGCGCTGCACGATGAGGGCCGCCCCTCCACAAGCACAGGCTTCTGCCACCGGACCACTGTCCCACCCCTCCGGGCCAGGCAGCAGCACCCAGGCAGGGCCGGGACGGGCTCGGAACAGGGATGTGCGCGGCCCCGTGACTCATCGCGTCTCGCCTGTCCAACGCCGAGGTCCCAGGGAACCCCCGGCAGGGAGCGGTGCCTCGCAGCCCCCCGCAGCGTTGTTGGGTCGGGGGTCGAGGAGGGCCGCGCCGCAGACTTACGCGTCGAATTTGTTGTTCATCGTCGCTCGCTGCCGCCACCTCCGTCCACCTCAGCGACTTCCGCCCCGCCGAGTCCGTTTCTAAACCTTTCCGCCGCTTCCGGCCAGGGCCGCCCCGTCCCGCCCTTCCCCCGGCGCCACAAGCAGAGTGCAAGGCAAAAGGAACGGAGGGGAACGAAAGGAGAACGTTCCCGGCCGCCATCTTGAGTGCGGCCAGCGGGCGAGCCACCATGTTGGGTGTGGCGCGAGGAGGGTCCTTCAGCCAGGGGCGGGAAACCGCCGTCGGGTGAGGGCTGGGGGCTGACACCTCACACGACTCCCGCTGCAGGGACACGTCCAGCGGGCTCAAGTGCCTTGGCGTTTTATTCATAAGTGTTCATTTTTCTCTGGTAGATGCGGTTTCAGGAGTCAAAATCTGTCACAGGACAGACTTTAAGGGGTCTGCCCAACTTATCTCCTGGGGTGACAAGCGTCTCCTGGCTCCCACACATTCCTTTTTCTTTCAGTGTGTAGTGAGGGATGGTGTAAAGCTTGAGCAGGTGGGGCTGAGGGAGTATCCCTACACAGGCCACTCATCAGTGTCCTTTATCCTGTGAGTGGATCCATGAGGATCTACAGCCCATTGCTATGGCTGCTGACTTTATTGCTCTGTGTCCTGCTGGAGACACAGATAGGGCACAGGGGTGGGAAGGAAAAAATATCGTAACATTCTGTAGAGATAAATACTGGCAGAAATAGTAAAAAAAAAAAAGAAAGTATTTCCCAGCTGGTTTCAGTTACGTGTAAAAGGAATCTTTGTGCTACCTCAGTAAAGGGAAGCCTTGCAATGAGGTATCCACTTTCACCAAAGCCCTCCTGCACTTGTGTTGCACTAGAGCATCATCTCATGCAGAACTGCTTTTGTGTATAGCAGGATTATGTGTCCTTATATTCAGTTCCATGGGATGGACAAATAGCAGCATCCAACTCTTCCTCTCTGAGGAAGACATTATAAATAAGCTTTCTTCCAGTCCAGGGTGGAACAACATTTCTGTATTTGTCATGACTGCTAAGGAGCATCCTAAATACCTTCACAAAATACTTCGCTCTTGAGGTTGAAATTGAAGACAGAAATGGCTCAATGTTTTTCTAGGAAGAAAAGAGGAGAAGGAAGTAGGAGTGTAGATGGAAATACAATGACAAGCATTTAAAATATGTTGCAGCTTCACAAGAGACAATTACTCATTACCTTTGACATCTGAGCTAGGTATGCATAATGAAGACCTGTGGCTCTGCAGGCAGGCAGCTCTTCTGGTGGTTCCTGATCTCATCCTTAGTAATTCTTCACAGATCATGCAAGTGTGTTAGTACCTGCAGCAATTTCATTAGCATAGTTGCTTAGGTTCCTCAACAGTGATGAAAAAGTGATGTAGAGCTGCACATGGAAATACAAGCTCAAGGAACACTGTGACATCCTGCCTTCACAGTGCATTTAAAGCATGAATGTTCACAGTTGAACCGTGCCTGACTGTGGTCATGGTCTAGATGTATTACTTGTCTGACTATAGAAAATGAATGACCACTGGGTTTAGAAAAATATGTCTTGGACAGATGAAGTGTGGGAAGGATGATCATTACCACACAGCTACTTTCCAGGTTGTCTGCTTTCCACAAGTAACTTTCAGATTTGGAGGATTTAAGTGCCCTTGAGTACAGTTTTTCTTATGTTTTCTTACTGAAGTCATTACCAAATGACTTTTTGTCAGTACTTAAAGGACTTGCAGGACATCCTAAATCTTAGGTCAACACTTGGCTGCGGTCTCAAAGCCACAACCATAATAGGTTGTTCTGGTTTTTTTGGATGGTCTTTACAGCCCAATTTAACACAGGAAATCAGGTCTATTGCAGACTCTGCACTGGCAAAGAGTGACTATTTCATGCCACAGCTTACAGAACAAGGTTGTCAGGTTTTGATAGAATCACGAGAAACAGGACAGCCCTTGCTCACCCAGGGCCAGGAGCTTCAGTGGAATTCTGCCATGGCGTGGGAGCCTCTGAGCAGCCTCTGGCACATGGCAGTCTCTGTAGAGAAACAATGTCCAAAAAGCACATCAGCAATCACATTGTTGATGGAAGAAGCGGGTGGGACAGAGGATTCATGCCTGCAGAGAAAGCTGCATCATTAATTTCTTTTATAGACTATGACCCTTTGTTACACTGAGTTCCCATCCAGCCTGCTCTTGATTTGCATGGGATTACACAAAGAGCTGAGCCTGCAGGAATCAAGATGCAGGAGTCTAACTGGAAAATCATTCTTCAGGCACCTTTATAATGAGTGAGAGAAGATTCCATCCTGTAGAAAAGTGCATAATCAGCACAATTTAAGAGTCTCTCATCTGTCACTTTCTCCCACAAAGGGTTAGCATGAAAGCAATGAGTCAGCTGTGATATTCAAGCCAAGTGAAAAACGAATTGTGAAAGCATCAGCTGGGTAAAGCTCCCATCAAGCCTACTGCAGAAATTGCAACTTCCAGGAGAAAAAGCTGTGTTGGAAATAAGGAGGACGAGCCCATGTCATGACCACATACAAATCTATATTTCCTTCCCCTCATTCTCTGGCAAAGACCTTAACCAGGCAGCAAGCTTCCTCCTGGATTCAGGCTTGCACTTTTCCTCCCTAGAGGCTGAACCACCTCTGCTGCTTTTGGGTGTGCTCATTGGCCCAGCATTTGAGAAGGATGCATAGCAGCGGCTACAGAACATTTATCTTGCTGCCAAAAGCAGCTTATCTCAAAAGGATTAAGAGCAGTCATTGTACCAAACCCCATCCTCTGAAGAAGTTTGATCTGCTAAGGATACTTTAGTACACAAAAAAACAGAAAGTGCTGTAGGGATCTCCCATGACACTCCTAAAATGGGTGCCATGAGTCTCTCACAAAATTCCTCTGTATGCCCAGTCAAGGCATTCTTAACTGCTTGAAATCCATTTAGCAAAATCACTGCAGTTTTTCCTAGCCTGTGTGTGTGTTTCCATACATCCTGACTACCTAGAGAAACTGTAAAACACATGATGATGTAAAGATATGAGACATGTACAGAAATGCCCTCCCACACCTTAGTGGTACTCTTAGGCCAGAACTCAAAGCTTGTGTCTATGGTGTAAGGGCTGTTTTGCATCCTTTGACACTGCCCAGGAAAGAGATGGGATAAATTTCATCCTGCTCTCAAGAAACAAAAGAGGTTGGAATCACGTTTCACTGTTAAAATCTTAAAAGGTTTTCACTGTTATTAATGCATTGGACTGCTATTTATGTCTGTTATTATTCATGCGCATGTAGCTTACACAGTGATCAGTGCAATAACCGTGGCAGAAATACTTCAGCAAGATTTCTTCGATTTACATTGTGCTTTCTTCAGTGTTTCAGTACTTAGACAAGAAACAGCCTTCATAGTTGAGTAGAAATTATAGTTGTAATTAACACGTGCAGCCATTAGATGGTAATGTTTGCTCACCGTTGCAGTGAGCATTGTGCTTGTGAAGTTCAGCACCCTGAGGCAGTTAAACCAAACTTTTCAAAGTATTCATTTGGGATGTATTGAGTATCATGAGCTGCCTGGGATGATCCTAGCTCCTACAGATCCACCTGATTGCCACTGGAGTTTGGGTTCTCAGTAGCTCTGCAAGTCTCAAGCACCTGTAAGTAGGAGACCAGTTCTGAACTCTTTGACCCTGTGTAATTGTGAAATACTTAAATGTACTGAGAGAGGAGACAATGTTACCTTGATCAAAGATTTATGATTTCAAATAGGAAAACAATCAGCTAGCCTGTATGTGACTGTATGAAATAGAAGGTAACAATTTCTGAACATCTACTTGAAGGATTTTGAAGCGTGAAGTGGAGGGCTGAATAAAGATCATGCCTGGACATGGTTTTGGTGTTGTGGATATGTATGTACATGGTTTTGGTGTTGTGGATATGTATGTATACGAAACACAACACTGTGTGTAACTATTTATATATTTATTTAACTATATATAGTGTGTGACCTTTTTCTGAGCAGTTGCAACAATTCAGTAATTACTGATGGACACTCAAAAGATGAAAGGTCACATCTCTGCTCTAAGCATTTTTTGGGAACTGGTGAAAACATACCTTTTTGTGGGCCTTTTTGTGCCAAGACATAACCAGACAATGGCAATATAGCCCAGATAAAGGCCACAGGATTCAATCCTCAAGAAAATAACCTTTGCTTCCTGTGTCTCTTGATGAGTTGTGCTTATTCTTTCTGTTCCCTTTCCTCCATCCTTGTAGCTTACACTGTAGTAAGAGGATTCCTCAGGCACTGCTTTTGACTGGTCAGTGATATGCACCATTTGCAATTGTAGCTGCAGGCCTTTTCACTCACTGAAAATCCTCTCTAAAGTCAACCAGGGAGACACTTCAGGGCTTATTTTTCTCCTTAGAAAGTTCACAGTTCAGACTGAAGGCAGGAAGGAGCAGAAAGGTGCTTTTACTTTCTAGTCAAGGATGCATTAGGAGTCTACACGTGCACTATTCATAAAACTGTAAAAAGCTTCAGTACCTTCAGGAGTCTTTCATGGTGCATTTGGAAGTCCAGTGTCCAGATCTTGTCAGTTCCTGGTACAGGTATTGGTCCTGAAAGCAGTTTCCTTTGGGCCTCCCAGATTTTCAGGAATATTGGAGAAATCCAGACATAGAGGAAGACAAAACCACTCACAAAAATTTGACTTTTAGAAACCACTACTGTTCTCATTCACATCCCTGCTCACTCAGCTGTGTCACTCACTAATCACCTGCTAACCCAAGAGCTGATAGTCCCCAGATCCACACCCCCATAGACATTAACCCTGTTTGAGCACGTAGACAGCATGGGCAAATTACCCATGTCTGATCTGAAGTGAAGGCAGCTGGGCAGAAATCGATTATGTCCCTTGAGCCATGCACAGAGCGGGCAGGAAGAATGGATAAGGTAAACTGAGGTGGTCCATGTTTCAACTGTCACAGTGAGAACAAGGCTGGTGCTCTGGTCTGGACATTAGCTTAGACTGTAAAGACCTGGGTTCAATTCTCTGCTGCGCAGATCTCCTCTGTGGTTCTGGGCAAGATGCTTCATGTAATTCTGTGTTATAATTAATCTATAATCCACCTATGAGCAAGATGCTGTGAAAATGCATCTTGTGCCAGCCCCTCATTTTCCCTTTCATTTCCCCTCATCTTCAGGGTTGCATCTAGCAACAACAGAGCTATATAGTGAGTGGATTCATTTGGCTGATCTGGTGGAAAGCTTTTTATTTTTAGTTGAAGTAAGAGTTTCTGCTGGCTCAGCAGTTTGATCACACTCACCTGTTGGCTGCTGTCTCAACAGGCAGAGTGACAATGTAGCCAAGGCTGTACTGTGCTACCTTTATACTTTCATCCTAAGTGGATGCTATCTTGTGCTGACCATGGTGTGTTCTCTGAGAAAGCACAATCCAAGGGGGTTTGCATGTGACCTTGTTGTTAGTCTTCCTTCTTTTATTGGTTTAGTCCAAGTATGGAGCAGTGCCCAGTGCAAAGTGGTTGTCGTGATTTCTGTCCTGCCAAAAAGAGGTCACAGAGAACCCTGACCAGGTTGTTTTCAGCAAGTTACAGATTCTGGGATTGCTGACAATCTTTAGGCAAGAGAGGGGTGAGTTTAGAATGCAACAAACATTACAACATGTGCAGTCATTAACTCCAGATTACTTCAGCAAACAATGGTTTGCAGAATCACTAATTTTCCTAAACAGATAAATGTACAAAGCTGTAGGAAATAATAATAATACCTCTTAAGTTCTGTTTATTCATGTCTGAACAAAGTATCCTGTCTTACAGGTAGTAAGGATAGCAAAAGAAAAAGCTGGAAATTTCTGAATGGCAGATATTTCTTTCAGAGATCTGCTATCCTGCTGAATTCAGAACACTCCATGGGATTTTCTTATTTCATTGAAAGCTTTAAGACAAGTTTATAAGTCTGACTTCCCCACCACTGTCCTCCAGTGCTATCCTGCAGAGACATACCTTGTGTTATCCCTGGAAACATGCAAGCTCTTGACAAGCAAAAACTTTCTTGTGAAGACCTGCAAGATGGTTCAGGAGCCAGGGCAAAATATAAATCAGTAGCAAACACACAGCAGCCTTGTCTTTATTCTTTCTACTTAAGTTCCTAGTAGCTCTCTCAACATATTGAACTATCCAAGACAAATGTCAGCAGTCAAATCTGCTATCTAATTTTAACAAGAGATGTATTTTGGCATCATGAGGCTGGTTCAGTTTCAGGACTCTGATTAGCAGCATCTAAAAATATATGGCTAGAGAACCATTAGGAAACATCTGAATCACCTAAACTGAATAATTCCAAAAAAAAAGAACCTTTTGGTTTTCAAGAAAATCAAGATTCAGACAAAGCAAAATCTCAAGAAATATCTTCTTCTCATTTCTCAAATAAGCTTTTTAGGTATTTTTCCCACAGTACCACACTATCAACATAACTGCTGCTGTATAGCTGCATTGAAGTAATTTCTGCTTTTTATGGTTTTTTACAATCCTTTGGATCATATCTGGATTCTCTGTAATTTTTAATTTCACTGTATTGTTCACTATTCCATTTGTGATGTTTATATTTCGTAATTTTCTTTCTTTTGTAGGACTCCTATGTCTTAACCTTTCTACATTTGACCTTCAAGCAAATTTTTATCTGGCTCTTCTGGAAAAAAGCTGCATAGAACCAAAGGTATTTACAGGAGGTGGAGAGATGGTACCTAAAATATCACTGTTCCTCTGAATCATGTTCTCTATGTGATGTTCATAGAAAAATAATTGCTTTGAGCCCAGCAAGAAAACTAATCATTATTTTGTAGGCTATGCTGTATAAGGATGCACCAATGCAGGGGGATAACAGAAAAAAAGCAGCCTCCATCCAGTGAAGGTGTATGATGGAGGTGGTAATCACAGAAACTTTTACAGTAAGACAGGTAATTCTCTGCAATGTCATGTCCTGTCTAAGACTCTAATCAGAAGGAAACAGAAATAGAGCTTTCTAAAGCAGAGAAGAGATTATGTCCTTTTAACTGCCTTTTTTATACCCTTATGGTATTATGGTAGTCAATATTTTCAAGAAAGCTTGTTCCTTCACTTTGACATCTTGTGCCACTGCTATGGTCAACTTTGCATGCTCTACTACACAGCAACAAACTCCATACAACAAACCCTCTGAAGGAATATAGAGTGCTAATGTGTGACAGCACAGGCTGTTCCCAGGCTCCCAGCACTGATTTGTTGACACTGAACAGCACCAGGACTGGGGAAACTTCTCAAGTCTTACCTGGAATTTGATGGTAAAACACGCAAAAAACTCCTTGCAAATTAGTGGGGCCCCTAGGACTTAGTCTTCTGGCATTCCACAGGGCTTGTGCATAATATTGTCTGGTATGGATTTGTCTCTTCAGGGGCACCTCTCCTGAGTATACATCAGTTGCTAAACAAACTTAGAATTAAATGAAGAATAGTGAATTCTGATGATTGCAATATTAGAAACAACTATAAAAACATGAAGTAGGAAAATACACGTGAAATAGATCCCTTCTACAGCTGAACACCAGATCTTCTCTGTGTTACTCCTTCATTGCCATGACTATAAACCAGCAGTGGCAGGTCTTGTCTCAGACCAGAAAGTTGAGTCTCAATGGTTATGATGACAATACCTGACCATAGTCTGGACCTCACTTTGGCATTACATCTCCTCATTCTCCTTCCTTCATATATTTAAGGGCATTGGTCCCCATTGTCTCTTGGATTAGCAGCAGGCACAGGCAAGAGCACAAAGGAATCATCCTCTCAGCTTATTTGCTTCTGTTGTTCTTGGACATACACATCCCTTGTGGCATGCTGATTTCTTTCCCTGGGAACCATCTTCCTGATTAGAAAATCATTCAATACTTGTTTATCTGATTTCTCCTCTCCCAGATGATAAAGCTTTCCTCGTAACAGTCTTCATGGCTTTTTTGAAAACTAGCAGCATTTGCATTAGAGAAAATACAATCTGTGTAACACTTCTGATTAATTCTGACTCAAGGTACTGGATGAGTTGCCAGTCATTTCCCACTCTTCTAGCAGTTTGAGGATCCAATTTGCTCCCTGCCATCCTTAAGTTATCTCTCTCCTTTTGCCACATTCAGGACAGAATTTCTTACTGAGAGTTTCTTATTTGTGAGGTCGCACTGGAAAGCAATGTCGTAAGGATCTATACATTATGTATTACTATTGTGATGGCTTATATAATAACAATGGGTTGGGGAAGAGTGAGTCCTTAACTGAAATGTACTAATGACTGTATTGATTACCACCAAATGTGGCAAAAGAAAGATAGGTAGGTCGGTATAATTTAGGCTGGTATTTTTTAAGGAGAGAGGCTTAAATGAAGCCATATTTATGGGTGGAGCACAATGAATTTCTTTGGAATTTCAGTAGCGTTAAATACTATACAATTTTACCTCTGGAACTTCATTGGAACTTGGAAATCTCTCCTTTAGGCTGGCTGTGCTTACAACGATAAACTAAATGTTTTCAAATTGATTTAATTATTCCCTGAGGGTGAAAATACTGCCTTCTTAACTGGCTTTTGGCTGAGTCACAAACACTCCATTTTCATTCCCTCTCTGGCTCAGAATGCTTCCCTAAATCCACACTTTTTTTCCATGGACTCTGGCGGTGATGTATGTTTTTGGAAGAGTGGACTACAGGTACAGCATTACTTCACATATAATAGAACTTATTTACGTGGCATCTGTTGACTATTTTATCATTTATCTGACAGATGCTTTAAATTTGTTGTGCAATTTTGTCTATATATTTCATTGGTTGCTATCTGAAACCAACACAGCCTGAAGCCTGTTTCCAGTGGTAGGGAGAGGAACTGGGTGTGGGCTGATGTCCTTCATTCATTACAGCTCAGATGCTGCTAACCAGGAAAGAAAAACTAGAGCTCCTAAATGCACTCTTCTTTTTTTGCTGCTCCCTGTTTGTCCTTAATGCTGACTGGGAAGAGATCTGAACCTCTTTTAATCCATCCATAAGAGAGAGGCTTTTCTTCTTTTCTCTACAGTCCTTGTAGTTTTCCTCTTCTAGAGTCTCCATCAGGGGATGCTGAGCTGATTTTTTTTTAGTGTATGACACTTTTCCACCAGCTATTTCTCACTCAGTGCACTGTAGTCTCTCAGGTCCTACTGAAGGTTTCCTATCCCCCAGAGGGGGAAATCCTAAAAGCTATTTTGAATGGAAATTTTATTCCTTGTACATGGAGAGAGAAAAAAATGTTAAGTCCTTTTGATTTGGTCTCAAAAATAGGTTCATAGCTGCTGTGTTTTTACAAATTGATGCTTTGTTTCCTGTGGATGACAGGAACGAGGACAAATCTACAGTTATATGCGTATTTAAAAAAAATATTTTTATAATATATGTTTCCATGTGTTTGTGCATATAAAGCCATTGGTTTGGCCCAGCTAATGTGAGCTGCTCCTGAGCAGCAGATCACTGAGGAACTACTTTAACACATCATTCATACATTTATAGAGGCTCCTTAGGGCATGCTGGAGAACGACCTATATAATTTCAGAGTATTTTTCTTGTGTTTCATTGTGTACATATTTGCCTGGGTTTATTTTATGTATTATTTTCTACATTGTGTCTTTATTTTTATGCTCAGCCAGACCCATAAATCCTTCTTTCCTCTAAGAGATCCACGAAGAGTTTAGAGTAATTTGAAAATGTCACACTGTAAAACTTGTTCTACTCTTCTAGATCACTCTTCTAGATCTAGATCACCATTAAACCAAGTCAAACCTAATGCTACATCACTTTGTACCATCCCTGCAAATATACCTTTCTTATTCCAGCAAGTATCCAGCCATGCCTGTGAGTTTTTACTGAGACTAGTTGAAATTAATCTGCTCTGAAAGCACCTGATGCCAAGAGTGAAGTGCAAACACAGATTCAGGCTCATGCATTATGTCTTTGAGGCCCTGGATTTGTGTATTCCAAAGGAATCTGAGGATGGAGGCTGCTGTGTGGAGGATACAATAGGGACATCTCAAGGGTGAACAGACTAACAGTGATCGGGAGTGCAAGCTGAAACTCAGTTTGACAGAGAATAGCAGAAGTAAAAAACAAAATAAAAATTATAAATTAATGAAGTAATCCTGAGACTTGGAAGCACCAAATCAAGTTGCTTCAAGTCTAAAACCCCCTAAAACCTTACTGAAGAGCAGTGGCTTGGCAAACTGGAAAGAATTCAGACAGCAGATCTGCCAAAGCTGCTCCTTAGGCCTGAAAAAATATCATTACTGCAGCCAGTGACAGTGGAGCAGAGCACTGGACACAGATCTGACTCTGGAGGGAGCTGAGGTAGAAGCTGTTGCAGTGAAGGCTGGGAGCTGCCATTGCCTTAGGTGGCCAAACAGAAAAGAAAGAAAAGGGAGTTTTTACCAACATGCAATGGAAGGCTACAACAGCCAGATTACCATGAATATAATGTCTTTCTAGACAAGACTTGTAACTGACTAACAGGTGTCAAACCCGAGTGAGGAGGTACTGGCTTTCTGCCAGTCATGGTCACTTCTCTTTATTTCCCCTGATATATCCCTATTTTTTGCTTTTCCTCCCTTACTCCAAGTACTCATCTTGAGTTACCCACAGTTCCCACTTCAAGGGTGCCCTGACAGCATGGACTTGAATGCAGATATCACATCTGATGACACATGACTTCTTAACAATGCATTAAAGGAAGTGTGTGTAACCTCAATTCAATTAGTATATTACCCCTTTTTTTAAATCAGTAATTTAATTCTAGTACTGAATAAAATCTGATTTACCATTCTCAGCTCACCTAAAGACATCTGGCAAATGAATAAATTAAGCTTTGAAAAGTGCCAGCAGCAAGACTTTTAATCAAAGGCAAATGAATAACATTAAGTGAATTTTGGCTCTGACTCCAGGGTTATAAGTTGCTTGGATGTGCATCTTTTCTAGTCTCACAAGTTATGTCACAACAAGCACTCGGTCAGGGCACTGTCTGAAAAGAAGAGCAACTTTTTCAACTGGATAACATAAGATTATGACAGTAAATGTTCAACTTGAGCTAAGATAAATATTGAACTGCCTTAATTCTGAGTAAGCAGCATAAAACATGAGCAGAGCCATGCTGGGTCAGATGAAAGTTCAGCTAGTGTCATGTTCCATTTCTGACAGCACATCATAGGACATACATAGCAAAGTTTGTGATAACAGGACAAACCAGAAACACTGTACTGGTATTAAACAACAACGTCAAAAAAAATTCCTGTTGAAAATTTTCTTTTGTAACTTAAAATAAATGCATAGTACAACATGAGTAATAAGGCATAGCTTCCCAGCAAGGCACATGAATTGCAAACCCCTCCAGTTTTTCTGGTCAATTTCCCTTTTTGTTGCATTTGACACCTGCCAGCCCTTCCATTGGGAAGACAGCAAACACCTTCTTTTCTGTTACCTCTGTCTGTTTACGGTCTTCTAGATTCCCCTCAAAAGTACAGAAATGTTTTCACAAAATTTTCTATGCTGGTGCAATGGATAATATTTCTTAAAATTTAATCCCAAACTATCACTGCAGTGGTTACTCCACTACATGCCACTAATTCACTGTTTCATACACTGGAGCATCAACAGGGACAGTTTAGACCAAGACTTTGCCACAGTCCAGCCTACCAAACAATTTGTTTGAACAGAAAGGAAAATGCATCAATTTTAGCTTTTAATCCTTGGATGGATGCAAAATCTACCAAACTTTTGCACAAGGCTCATTTCGTCTCTAATTTCTGTTTTTATTTTTTGCCAGAATAAATAGTTTCTCTGTAGTTTGTCACACAACCTGCCATATGGGTGTGGTACTAATACCGCTACCCAGGAGAGCCCTACCATGAAACAGAAATAAAAGAACAGAAATAAAAAAATTAGCAGAGGGTCTTGGTATCAGCTTGACAGTATTTTCTCTAACTGTAACCTTAGCAGTGCTGAGCTCCATATTGTGCCAGGCAGTTTTCTTTTCTCACATCCACCAGCATTAAGTACTTTAGACTTTCTGGATTTGCACAATCCTGCTACCCCACAAATACAAAATAAAACAGCCACCTCTACAGTTCTTTGACTCACTTTTCCCCTAATAAATAGTAGAACTTTGAAAAGCATTGCACCCAGTTGTACATCTTTCCCTGGAATAAATGCCTGCAGCCTGGTTTCAATCGTTTTCAAAACATTATTAAAGATGACAGTTCTACCACAACACAGACACCTAAGGCTGAGGTTGACAGTGGTTAGGAAAAAGAGAAAAAAAAGATGGATTGAGGGTTAGTCACTCCATTTAAATGTTACATCACTCCAGCAATCAGCATCAGGGCTACACCCTTTAGTCTGACAGCTCCTCGATGGCTCAAGGCAGACATATGTCCAGGGGCTGCAATCAGTGGGCAGAGTGATAACATGCTGATGGGCAGGAAGGAAAGCAGCACTTGGAGGGACAGGAGGAGAACAGAAGAGCTATAAGCAGGGGCCTGGGGAGGTCAGTTGAGCCAAACAGAGGTGATTGCTGTCATCCCTCACCAGCACCTGACCCAGGATCACTTCAGCTCTTTCCCCATAACCTGCAAATTTCTCAACTGCCAGAAGTCAGTCAGTCCAGGAGCTGGAGCTTCATAACCCTTGGTAACTACTGACAGGATGATCTCTGGGAAGGGAAACAATTGTTTTCCATCCCATAAGCACTCCCAAGCTTCCCAAGGGGGTGGAGGAAAAGCAAAATTAGTATTTTCAGATTGGCTGAGTTTCTGTTTGACTTTCACTATTGGCTCTCTTCAGATCTTTAACTGAATACATGGGTGTAAATTGGTGTTGTAGGTTTCCAGACCTATGGCACTGGCCCTCGAAACATGGTATGGCTGCTTGACCCACATGGACTAAACCATACAGGAGGCCACACACCACATGGTCTCCACTGCTCAAGCCTAATCAGATTGTTGTGCAAGGCTGTCTGTAAATTCAGTCAGCAGCTTCCAGAAGCGAGCTGGGGGCTCCTGCCCCTGAGCCAAGCTTTTACTAGACTCCTTCAAAATCAAATTTGCTTCTTTGTACTGCCTGGTTGAGGCCTGGTAAAGTATCCCTGAGTGACTGAAATGAGCAGTAAATTATCAGTTCCTTCCACCTTGTACTGCTCCCAGGTCCTACTCAGTCATGGGGAAGCTGATCTATCAACAGTACTGAGAACAACTGCAGTCTCAATAGACAAAACATTCCATCCCTTGAGTACAATCAGCTCCACACACATCTTATCATTAAACTTCTTCAGTGAGTGGCAAGATGACAAGAGGAGTGGGCAAAGGCAGTGAAAGACATCATCTTTAGCAGGATTAGTAGAGAGGAGGTGTGGGAGTATAGGGTGGAGAACAAGCACAGATAAAGCTGGAAAAGAGGCTGAGCAGAAGTGTGTAGGTCCTGGGACAGTATTTTATAATGCTGTGTGGAGTAACAGACTGAATTATTTACGTCAGCTACTGCTTTTGTGAAACCCCTTACTGTCCTGATTTTCCTTCCAGCCCAGCAAGCTTGCAGATACTGGGTTGTGCTGGAGCAGACCACTGCCAAAGCTACAAGGCATGCCAGGATCTGGTCCAACTCAGCCTGGCTTTCATTAGTGCTCACTTGTTTTTAGTAACGTTCTCCTCCATTTTAAATTCAGGAAGTTCAGATGTTCTGCATTGATTTAATTATAAATATAGTTTATATTCCAATATAAAAACACTTCTGGTCCTCACAGAAATTCAACCCTAAATTTATGGCAGTGTTTACAGACAGCTCTACTCAACTCCAACATTTGAAACCTTTCCAAAAGTGATTTGTATTCAAGAGTACTACAGTACATTGCTTTAACAAAGCTACAGCTGAACTTGGATCTCACCTCTGGCTGTATGTTTAAATTATCTCAGTCTTGAATTAAATTAGTGTTAGAGAGCAGCACAACAGGTATTCTAGAATTCCTGCACCAAGCTGTCATTTATGCCTTTTCTTCAACTGAGTTACCTCCAGTGCACCCTCCATGGTTGCTGTTTTCTTGGTCTGGAACCTCAACCAACAAATAAACCTGACCTTCCAAGCTCCCCATGAAAACTCACTGGTCATTGTTTTCAGCTCAGCACTGATTTCTGTAATACTTATGAAGACAACAGTCAGAGGGGGCAGAAGCTTGATATGATGAAAAGAAATAAGAAACGGGAAACCAAAAGAGAACATAAATTTTGAAAGAATTTCTATGGAGAAATTGGTGGGAGTAGGAATTGGAACTGGGGAAGGAGGATTGGGAAGAGATTGAATGGAGAGCAGGAAGTAGGTTATGGATAGAAAAGAGCCCAGAGAAAACAGTGAGAAATCTGGGTGTTAAGGTAGCCCCTAGAGGCTGCCTTCCAAAGTCTCTACATTACTCTGATGCAAAGTTAGCAATGATATGCCTTGTCCTAGCACAATTGATAATGGCATAATTCTACATCATTAGAAAGCTAATTAAAAAAAAAACCATGAAAAACAAACAAAGAAAAGAAAACAAACAAAACCCCCACACACACAAAAAACAAAAAACAAACAAAGCAACAAATCACCTGTCAATACATTATAACAGTGATCAGGCTGCTAAGTCACACTTTCACGTTGCTAGTAACCCCCAAATTTATGTTCCTTTCTTCAACTTTAGATTGACTATCTTTGACTTCTATGTGGGAGATACATCAAATTCAGACATTAATGCACTCACATTCTAACGTATTTCCTACATTTCAGATGTTGGGATTTGTGTTATTTGGTCTTTTTTATTATTATTTTTTTTATATTCACAACCTGTCAATAAATTAAAGTGTCTAAGGCCTAAAGTCAGAAGACTAAAACCAAAATGGGGCTTTAAAGGTTCATTTTCCAGAGCCAAATTACTTGGATTCATCAAATCACTCAAAGAAATTACAGCTTTCCTCCTGTGAATTTTACTGAGGTTTGCTCAGGAGTGACATTATGACAATTCCACTTGGCTCAGATGAAGAGACACAGCATGTTGGTTTCAGTTGGGAACCATAACATCTTGCCTAACGTGCTGTCCAGGAAGAGAAAATGATCAAAATCCTTGCAATCCTTTCACAAGGACCAGACCAAAAGTACTGGTAGTCTGGATCTTGGCTTGGATCTGCTTTCTGAATAGCCCTGGGGTAGACTAATATCAGTATCCTGGCTAGTAGAAGAAGGTTTATACATTTGAGAGCAAATTCACTGAGGTAAAGGTGACTGTCTCATTCTGGTCTTTGATGTGCTGCAGCCTAGCGTGGGATGGCACAGACCCTGTATGGGTGGGGCTGCAGTGTACCCCCCAAAATGGGCTCTGTGTTGATCTTTGTCACCCCGTCAGGGAGCCGGAAGGTGAATGCCCGCAGTAAGTTAGCAAAGAAAATGAAGAGTTCAGTCCTTGCAAGATGCTCCCCCAAACACACACGGTGCCCTGCAGAAGGAAGAAGGGAAGGAAAATGAGTATCTAAGAATCCATTAATTTCATAATCACTTCATTCATTCTTGTTATAAGCAGAGGTATTTTTGTTCAAGGCCAGGATCATGAAAGCCACAGTGCTAAAACTTTGAGTTCTTTCTCAGAAAGATCCCATCCAGTGTCATAGGTTAGAAGACAACAAATGAAAATCCCTGAGGTACCATCATAAATTCTTCTCTGACCTGGCAGAAAATTATCTTCCTTTTACAGAAGATGCTGAACTACAAGGTCATACACAAAGAACCTCCCAGCTGTTTTACACATGCTTTCTTTGTGAACTAAGGTCAGCAAATCAAAATTACTTAGAGATGGCAAAGGCTTGATCACTTCACAGACAAAGCAAGAGGTCTGGTGTTAATTTCCAAGAGTTCTTCATTGGAACCAATGGCATGTTCGTGACAGATGAACAATAGTCACATTTCCAGATAAGCAGACAAATAAAAGCAAAGAAAAAGCCAAAGGAACTTCTCTGCTAAGTGTGTTTCCTAACTGTGCATTGTTATATCATTTTCTTCTTTTGCAACTGGATTTTCAGTTCTGTCAGCAAGAACTTAATACTTTGTTTACTAGGGTGCATTCTGCTTTTCTTTCAGAGTGATCCTTTAAAAGGGATTGCAAATTATTCCAGTACCAGCAAGACGTGTTTCTTCTCAGGGAAAAAAGCCCACAACATAAAGAATACTACTGACAAAACATGTGACCAATTGTTGTGTGCAAGAAGCCAAGAAGGTTCAGGAGCTCAAGTGGGATTCCCACTACATTGTCCTAAGAAGCCTTTGGGGTCTGACAGCACAAAAGCATTTCCCTTGGCAGATTAAAGCCAGTATTGTTCTTTAAAAGCAGGAAACAGCAGAGCTAGAAGTTATCTGAGAAAATGCCACTGTCTCACAGTTCTGTGTTCTTCATCTAATCTGTTGCATCAATTCAAACTGCCAGTGCATTTACCTGCTGAGAATGGTAAGAAGGCTTCTCGAGGTATGAAGTTTCCTTCTTTATCCAGAAAATGACCAGGGTTGAACTGCCGAGGTGTCTCCCATTGTTCAGGGTCATACAGAGCAGATGCTATATTTGGCATAATGATGGTGTTCTGCAAGGAAGAAACTGTTGATTCAGTTCCAGCTACTTGCTGCTCACCCATCAGTTTCTGCCTGGCAGATAAAACGGCTGCTTGTTGCCCTATTTTGAAATTACCATATATTATGTGGTTGGAAGACCATTTTCCTTGAAAACTGGAGTTTGTGATCTTTTCTGAATTGGAAATTCTTGGTTCTCACCCCTGCAGCTATGCCAGTGGATGTTAACAGCATTAGTGATATTGGTACAATTCCATTGTAAGCACTACTACTACTAATCTTGATAATAACACTCCTAGTAGGACCCTTTTGTTGATATTCAGGTCCCAGCATTGCAAATCTCTTTTTGGGTTCCAGAGAGAGAGAAATACAACCAGGAATTACCACAATACTTCACTGACAACAACCTCTCAGCCCTTTTAGCAGTAGTACTTCAGGCTTTTCCTATATTGGGTTCTCAGCAGACCAGCTTGCATGCTTTAGCTGCTTGGTTGTCCGACTTAATAGAGTGAAAACTTCACCACAAAATGAAGGTGGGGCCAGTCCTAGATGCCAGTAATGGTGCTGGCCTCTCCCATCTCTCCTGCAATGAAAGCAGCCAATTCCTGCTTCTTGCTAGTGTTTTGCAGCAAGAACTTACATCACTCTAAAAAATGCCTTATTTGCTATCAACACATCTTATGCAGTATTTGGTGAGCCACCTGCTCACAAGTTTCCCTCCATCCCAGGAGTGCTGGCAGTGCCAACCTGGGCACAAATGTTTTAGCCAGTGCTTTGGCAAAACAGTTTCTCCTGCCCCAGCCAAGCAGATTTGGTCTCTGCAGTTGTGCTGTGGATCAGCAGAGCAGGAGCTCGAGGTTTCCATGGCAGGGGTTTTATCACCTGTCTGAGCATCAACATGCTGAGGAAGAGACTTATTTCATTTGTGAAGACACAAATGGTAACTCTTGCCAGTCACTATGTTCCTGGGTTATACGGAGAATAGTTTACAGATGGGAAAAAGGTCACAAAACTGGAATAAAAGATAAAAGCCTCTGTGCTGAAGAGAGAACAGAGGTTGAAAATATGTCTGCACCTTTTTGATGGGGAATCCTAGCAATGTTGTGTCCCTCACACACACTCTGGGCATGCCAACAAATACGATGTTGCTGAAGCGTTGGATTTCATGAACCACAGCATTTGTGTAGGGCAGTTTTCTCCGATCCTCATAGCAAATTAACTGGGAAGGGCCCAAAACAACATCCAGCTCCTTCTGTACTTTCTCTGTGGAGAAATATTTAACATCTCAGGTGGAAAAAATGCATAAAATATTTTAACTGGTCCCTTAGAGCAACAGGAAAAATGTATTATTTCAACATGGTACATTAAATCTGTAACCTGTGATTTGATATGAATCAATGCCCGAGTTTAATATATGAAAATAAAAATAAACAGGGATAAACAAAGCAAAACAAACAAACAAACAAAAAAACCCAGTATGGTCCAGAATCACAGGCAAGGACTATACTGCATTTGTTTCAGCTCTGACATTTATCTTGCAGAATGCCTGCGGGGTGTAAGGCGGGTCACTCAGCTCCATGTTTTGAAGTCATTTAGGGATTGCTTAGTTTTCCTTATCTCAAAATCTACAATATTGGCATTCATACCTTGGACATCAACTCCCAGTGCAAAGGATGAGTTGAGCAGAGTTGCTCCAAGTATGCCAATGTGCTGTATGAACAAACAACACCAGAAATATCCTAAAACCTTGGATGCTAATGTGCACTCCATGACACAGCCTTTCCCGCCTCTTACTGAGGCTGTGGGAATACAGGTATCTCCCTTCCTTACAGTGTTCAAGCACAGCAGATGAAAAAGCCATCAGCCCCAGATTCCTCCTCAAGCTCTGGCCATACCTGTTCTCTCCCTAACATAGATGTGGATGAAGAAATTCAGCCTGGTGTTAAGTAGTTAAGCAACCTCTTTTGTAATATTGTCTCAGACAGTGACAGTTTGTCTGTACTGCCAATAGTTCTTGCCTGAAAACACCACACCTACATATAAGGCAGCCAGAATCCTCCTCTGAAATTTCTACTTCTATAGCTTTCCATTCCACATTTTTTTTCTCCTACTAAATGCTGCTTTATGAACAAACTGCAACAATCATTACTGGTCACTGAAAGACTAGATGCTCACACCATTATCTGTTTATACACAGAATATGCTCTACTGAAACCTTGAGACCACCCCCGAGCAACACATATTCCATGGGTGCCCACTGCCCAGCCTGGGCATGAAGTGCTTAGCAAGGACATAAAGGAGTCACTGCATTCTTCAAGGAAATATATTGATTTGCACCGTGAAAGTTATCTTCCATCTCTCTACTTGTTTCCTGAGAAGAAAAACACTTGAAGGGGCAGCCATGTCTTCCAGGACCATGGCCTTCCTTAAGGCAACTTGCAGCCCCTCATAACCTGCCAACATCTGTCCAGCTGGTTTTCCAGTAAAAGATCCAGTGGTTGTTTAGGAGTATTGGTGTGCTCAGTAAGGAGTGTTGTGCCAGAAGGGAAAGAAAGCATAAGCTGTCCATGTGGCAAACACAATAAAGCTGCGATAGCACTACTCATACCCTAAGGATGTCTGTTGCAGACAGGACTATAATTAGAGTTCTGATCTCTGTTCCTGGTGATATCAGTCAGCCCACAACATCTCCACACAGACCACCTCACTTACTGGTCAGTGCAAAGAGTTAAGTTTTGTCTCACTGCAAGTTCCTTCAGCCAGCTGGTTTGGTCAGGTAATAAGGATGGGCCTCTCATTTTTGCTTCTGCTGCCATTCTTTGTGTTTTGAGAGAGTGAGAGCCAGGCTCAACTGGTGGCTTTTGTGCCTGCAACTCATTATATTCAGCCATAATTAACATTTGCAGTACCCACAGCCTTCCCAGGAAGAATCTGTCTCACCTTGGATGTCTGGATTCACTACCATATAGAGCAGTCCCCAGTACAATGTTGTGCTTGAGGTCTCTGATCCACCAAGGAAAAGATCATTTATGACACATACCAAATTGTCTTCATCGTACTTAGGCTTGACTCCATCTTTAGACTATAGATGATGAAAAAAAGTTGAAGTTAAAGCAGAAAAGTTAGGTCATCCTGTATGCTTCCTCCATGAGAGTTCTTATTTCCATAGCTGGCATATGCACAAACAATATTCAAAATTCCAAGTTTTGGAATTAGTTAGGAACTTAGTACCAAAAGATTAATAGTTTCCCAAATTTACATGGTGAGCCTGCATTGCTCTTTTTCACAAGATGGAATATTCTTTCATTAAAAGCCAGGCAATTTGCTGCCTGTTGACTTAGTCACAAGAACTTTAAAGCACACAAGTTTTGCAGTTAGCCTAGAGTGTACATCTAAACAAGTACCCCACAATGTCACTCATTAGGCCTTGGTCACTCCAGTGTGCTGTCTAATGGGGCTAGCAAAGTCCAAAGAAAAACCTTTCTGAATAAAAGGACCTCAATAGAATATCTTGAAAGTAATTTTTTCTCTCAGTTCAGGATAGATATGAACTAGTTGGAGAGAGGTACCCAAATATTTGCTTTCTTACATAATAAGGGAGTAAAATGTAAAAACAATTAGAGAAAATACATTATGCAAAAATATTTTTAAATAAACAGATTGCAATAACTCGCACCCCTGACAGTAGAGAAAGCTGCACCTTTGCCTCTAAAATGCTTATTTTAGTAAATCTTATATTCATTCAGGTCTAATGTACGAGAGATGTATCAACTCCTTCCAGAGCTCATGAGCCAGCGTTGTGAGAACACAGAAGCCTGACTAGCTGAAAGCTTATGAGCAGAGGTAGAAGCTACATAAACTTCAACTATCCTGGGAAAAAAGATGTTCCTTTTAGCTCTTAAAACTATCCCAAAATGACTACATTTAAAGCAGAGCCTCTCTGGCTCAAGAGAGGCTTCCTGCTCTGGAAAATAATGGCCTGGGCAGGCTGTTTGTGAAATTGTTTCCCAAGTCCTCCAATCTGAGTACAGGTGGCAAGCCAATCGTGCCCCAGACTGTGAGGAAATCAGAGGTAACTCAGGGAAAACAGGCTTGGGACATCCAAATGCATATAATTTAGGACCCACTGGTGTCAGCATCCACCTGCCAAGAAAGCTGGTAGGTGTGATGCATAAAATTCCTATTCCAAGGATGGTCAAACAATCAAGTAGGCTGGGATTGCTAAGGTGCAACTGCTGAAAGGGATTGGGCTGGAAGTGGAAGGACTACTCTCATTTTGATGTTGCAGGAGTGATAGCAAGGGATTCCAAGATAATCTCGGAATCCCTTAAAAAGTGGAGAATCTCCTCAAACCAGGATCTAAAGAGTTTCCAGTAAAGGGAAGATCCCCCACAATTAGTTCCATCTCAAGGGAGCAACCACACAGTCATGTGGCACAATGACAGCCAGTGTTAGGACTCACTGCAACCCAAAGCAGCATGCCAGCTATTTCAGGGTAATTATCTACACATATCCATTTAATCCTGTTGTAAACATGAAGTACCAGGTGTAGAAGATGTGGTGGTTTACCCAAGTTATGTAACCTGCAGGCATACACTTTCTCATATTTAATAAATATGAGAACTTAATAAAGTATATACATGGATATTTATGGAAAGCAGATGATAGCTCATGAGATGACACCCTAGCATACTTTGTAGTAATTTGTTCATGTAAGCAAAACACAAAACTGGATGCTAACAAGGTTTAGCAATTCCCAAATTCACATTGGAAAGCCTATGAAATATAAGATTCTATGATTGAAGGGGTCAGACTGGTTGATTTAATCATCTATTTGGCCTTATACTCCATGAATATGTGATCAGGCATAATGAAGACTTACTTTCTCCATCTCAGCCAGGTAAAAATCAATGAAATCCTGTGGTTCGTCTGGTATCCCTCTCTCCACATGCTTTCTGATCTCTTTCCTTGCAAAAGAACTCAGAACATCATAGCAAGATAATGCTTTCTTGTGAGGACCAGGGAGCCAGCACATCAGCCAGGGGAGAATTTCATACAGCTGCAAGAGTGACACACAAAAGTTAGTATTAATTATCTGTCAGTAACAAACTGCTTTTAGAAACACCAAAAAGCTGAATTGTCTGGAGATGCTGATAGTAGAATAAACAAATTAGCATTGCTTTGAGTAGATATTTGTCTTAATGTGGTAAAATTTTACTAGTAATTTTGACACACTTCTGGGGGTCAAGGCAGTACTGGCAACAATCTGTTCATGCCAGTAAGTTTACTTGACTAATGCAGATCACTAGACAACCTTACTCCTGCACCATTGGAGACTCTAGGTCCCCCACACTCAAAATGTAAGGACAACCTTTCTGGATACTGTGTGGCTACTAAGATTAGCAAGTCTGCACCCTGAAGTAACTGGTGGAATTTCTGGAGTACACAGGAGGAAAGAATAGACTGGATATTACTCTGAGGGCTAACTTCATTTTCCCCATCAGAGTCCTTATGGCTGCTACAGAAACAAATGTCCTAATAGTTAGAAATATTGCACTTCCAGTCTGCTGAGAGTAATTATACACATCTTTCAGCTCAAAGTATTGTCCTCTAGCTTAGATATTTCTCTCCTCACAGCGTCTCCCATTCCACCCTGACAAGCAAACAGTATTTCCATCTCCTTTCTTTTTCCTTTTAGACCTAACAAGCAAAGTTTCTTTAATTTTAAGTGATAGTATCTAGGTTATCCCTTTAACACTTCTCTGTGTTTGTTTCACTCCAGTCTCATAACATAAGGTGTTCAAGACTCTAGAATTGGTCCCACAGGTTATTATCAGATTATTACTTTAACACTTCTCTGGATCCAAAGGGGAAATAGTGCTGGAAACACCCTAAGACTGTTTGCCTTTAGTTTACACCTGTATCTTTCCTCTTAAGCTTTTTACTGAAATGTTCTAAGTTCATGGCAAATATTAATCTCAATTCCTAATATGTTTAATAATTTAATTTTATACTTTTACAATTTGATCCGTTCTTATAACTCCAATCCAAAGTGTTTACAAGCTCTTGCAACAGGATATCACAAGCTTCCTCTGTATCATTAAGATCTCCTGGCTTTCATTATCCTCAAGTTTCATCTATTTTTCTATTTTTGACTATAGGAAAGTTGTATAGTGCTACCCTCATTTGACAGATTTGTTGAAAAGGATTACTACCACATCAGCATTTTACTTGCTTGCCTTTTCCTATAATACTCAAAAGTCAGTGGAATTTGCTCCGCTATCCACAGTCTCCATTACACTCAGCTTGTCCCTCTTTACGGTGTAAATCATGAAGTCAAATTAATGGGGAAAATTTCAAGACAACTCAAGTACAAAGCTGGCCTTTATGGTACATTGTGGGAGGTACTTACCAAAAAGACTGGCAGAACTTAAATTGTGAGACTGTCAGAGAAGGTATATATTGTTTTTGTAATGTGAGAATTGCAAGCTATAATGAAGCAATTGAAAGATTCATAATGAATATTTTATTATTTGTGAGGGAGAAAAAAAGATGTGAGCATACAATTTGCAGAGTAATAGAAAGCAGAACAGTGAATTTAATGATAGCCAATTTTAGAGAGAGAAGTAAATTGGGATGAGATGAGAAACACTCAGTCTCAAAACAAGTTTAAAGGTTTCTGTTAGCAGTCTCAGAAATGCTGAAAGACTAAAAGCCATTAATCAAGAGGCACGTCCCCTAAACTTGCAAAACAAGCGTTCTTATAAATGGCTTTCAATGCAAGGAAGCAGTAATAAGGTCCCCAAGGACACATCTTAGCTCCCAGTTTGCATTTTCCAGTTGCTATGCATTTAAGGAAGACACAGTTTTATACCCACACTTTCATTTTCTACCTATTTCAGAAAAAAAAAATAGCATATTATTAGCATATTATTTACTCACCCGGTGAACAAAGCTGCCTGCAAATCTGAATAAATACTCCGTGGCTCTGATCAGTTCATGGAAGGTTTTGTCCTCGTCAGAGAAGTGATATCCAAAAACCAAAGCACAAATTACATTTGAAATAGAGTGGAAAAGAGGGAAAGAAGGATCCACGGGTCTTCCTGCAAACACAGTAACTGGTACTCACTCTCAATGTTTTCTTCAGGTGTTCCTTACACAGATAGGACAAGATGTATTAGAGATTACATAAAATGCTCTCTTTATCAAGCTAGGACATGAATGGGGATAGAGATGTGGCGTTAATATAATGAAAAAACAACTTAGTTTCAGAGCAAAGGAGACTGTTAAACTGTTTCCTTATAGCTCTAAAACAAATCAGGTCTCTAAAACAATATCCATTCCTGGAAAATAATGTTGAACAACTAAGATCTATTAGAGGTTATCCTATCAAATCTGCTGTCCTCAGTTCTGTGGAAGAAGACAAGTCAGAATTATTACAGTCTCAGCTGTGAACAGATGATCACCATATTTCTGTCTGATCCTTCTCTTAAAATTATGAGACAAGAATTTAGCAACAATTATTTGGATAGAAATGATCCTGGCTTGGACTCTAGGATGAACCTGATAATCCACTAAAGTTCCCTCCCACCTCCTACTTTCTTTAATTCTCTTGACAATAGTTCCTTAGACAGACACAAAAATATCCAGCGTACCTCATGGCACCAAGTACCAGTGAAAGTTACAAATTTAGAGAAATTACTAAACTCTGCAATACTCTTAGTTACCTATTGCAGGCTGTCTGAGAATGGCTTGGCTGGGCAGTTTAGTGACATCGTTACATTGTACAACCATATCATAGACAACTGATTAGCCCACAGGCGTGGAATTTCAGAACTTCCCAACTTCATTAGGTTTATGAACAGTTTTTTAAAGGAATTTATTCCCACTTGTGACATTATGCTCTATCTGGTCTTTGGTAAATTTGGATACACCGCTCTGGAAATACTCTTACCCTAGAAAGGGCTAGGTAAGTTTGCATACTGAAGATATGTATCCAGGACTGAAGAGTCTCTGAGTTCTTAGAAAACAGATACCTTTTAGGTTCATGAAGAACTCCACCAGATGAGAGGCTTCCTCTTGCACTCGATATTCCAGGCCTTTTTTCCCCATTCCCAGATTGCGTAGAGTCATTATACCAAAGCGTCTCTGCTGCTTCCAGGAGCGGCCACTTGCCAATATAATACCTGAGGGTGTTCCCTGGCATATTAATATTTGCCATAGATGTTAACAATTCACTTAAAAATATATTCTAAAATACATGGAGTACATCAGAAAATACACTGTGATGCAAGCATCTTTAGGTGAAATTACCAGTAAACAGAAATCTTAGCCAAACATACCTATACTATAACTAGACCACATGTTCTTAATATCAATAGCAGTTAAGCTTTGAAAGCAAAACCAATAAACCACTGCATGCCTTTTTAGAAGATCTGCTTTAGCCATACTCAAGTGATCACACTCAAGACAGGAATAACTGGATGCATTTCTACAGAGCAGAGCACAGGGCCAGGATATGTTTATGAAGATATAGATCAATTCATGTGATGCTTGTAGGACAAGGTGATAGAAGTGGAGGATTAGTGTTGTTCAGGCCCTGTTTCTCTTCTGGAAGGGAGACCACTCCACTGATCGTTAAATTGCACTAGTGGTTACCTGAAGAGCCCTGAACTTCTGCTGTGATGGTGATCCTTTGCCTGGCTTTAAGCTATCTGTCTTTTCTTTGATAGAAAAAATGCAGGGGAGTAAAAAGAAAAGACTGCAAACCACTGAAATACACTAAGGAGAAGTGGATTTTTTTTAGTGTCACAGGCACTCTCACAATCAAAGTTTATTTAAAAATCATTTACTAGTGACTGCAAATATAGCAATGAGACTTCTGAAGAAGGGTGTTACAGGTCTTGTGCTCATAATGGAAAGTGTTTGGCAATCATAATATATACTGTTACCAAACTCATAAGCAAACTTTGCATTCACATGATGTAGAGCAAAATCATGTGCAGTAAATTGGATTATTCCATGACAAGGGCAAGATTGTTGAATTCTGATCTGGGATCAGAAACTTTGTGAACACAGCAAGAAGGCTACAAAGAAACAACCTGATTTGAAGAGTTTCTCAGATTTGGTAAAGCTCAGAACAAAAGGCATCGCAGCAAGTAGTAAGTTATTCTCAAGAGCTAGTGAAGGACATGGAAAGCATCTGATGGAAAAGCATGCTGAATGAGAGGGTACAAGATTTAACAAGGCAAGTTTGCCAAGTCAGCATTCCTGTGCTGTATTTATGGCAGGAAAATCCCACCTTTTCCTTTGGCCATTGCTCTGAAGAAAGGAGACACCATCCGCCCAGAAACATCTTCAGGGTGTGTAGTCATGCCATCCTTCACTGCCTGATATCCATTCAGTATGATCACTGGGGTCCATCCAAACCACAAAGTATAAATGTTACCATGAGTTTTTGCCAGCTGGAAAAGGAAAAGTTACCAGAAAAGAACAGATGAATGATCATACTTTGCAAACAGACACTGCATCTGCTATGCACCAGTGCAATGGCCAGTTTTGTGCTGAGAACATCATCCCCATTAATCTAATTGTAGCTAGAAGCAGAAAGATACTTGTTTTTCTGAGAACAAGGTTTTCAGCAACCATTTTTTTTTTTACCCAGGGGAAAGTGATTTTCTTTTCAAAGCACAGGCTGCAGAAACACTGCAGCAAAAGAAAGAAAACTTTGTATTTTACTTTGCATCACATCCAATCCCAACATTTGTACTTCTTTAACTGAACAGACACACTCTGCACCTCTCTGGGGCTCTGTGCATCCAGCTAGCTCTTCCTTTGCCAGAGGAAACCCACTGATTAAACGTTCTCCATCTGTGTGCTCTGGGAGAGGAGGTGGAACCATAAACTAGTCAACACCCATGAAGTGCCAGTGGACTGCATCTGAGTCCAGGGTTTCCTCACAGTACTGAGGAGAGCACTGGCCATCAGATACAGGAAGTGGTATCCAAGCAGGGATATATGTATGACAAAGGAAATCCAACCATTCATGGAAGAAAGCTTTGTCAAAAATGAGACTCTACTCCAGCAAACCCATGATAACACAAAAGAGGTGGTAGGCACTGTCTAAGGTGCCACCAGAATTACCTCCTATTGCTGAAGCTAATCAATCGCTTCTCCTTATAATTCCTTAGATATTAGCTTTCCTCTCCATGTCACAGCATCACTGCCTGACAGAGTCTGCACTGCACTCAATGGTCTGTGCCTACCCAGCATGGGTCTGAATTAGAGGACATCTGCAAACCATTAGAAGAATTACTGTCAGGGCAGAGAGAGGCACTCTGCCCTGGGGAGGAGTCACTGTCACTGAATGCAAGCAGCGAACAGTTTTAAGGAGGTGATGGAAGAAAGGCAGTGTACACCTGTTCCACATTACAAGCAGACATACATGAGCACTGTATTACTCACTTCGTGGTCAAATAGGTAGTTCCAGTGTGTCAGAATTTTTAAAAGTAACACAGATGGACTTCTCAGCAATGGAGAAGCATCTTTTTCATTACTGTTATTCTCAGATTTTAATAACAAGCCAGAAATCCTGTCTCCAAATTTATTTGATTCTTAAGGACATTAAGTTTCTCATAAGATGACATATTCCACCTAAGGAGACTTGAATGTAGGGATCAAATTGATCTTTATATATCCATGCCTTGTCTATAGCTTTCTAAGACTTAAAAACTTCCCTTTGTTATTAATGTATCAGTTTCATTTATGCTATGACTAAAATTAATGAATTAAGAGCATTTTAAAAGGAATACCTCCATCAGAAGATCCCGATGAAACTGAAAGTTCAGGTGCACCAAGTTTCCAAGCAATGGGAAAGGAGTTGGTCCAGGAGGGAAATGCTTGCATGCTTTTTGCAGTCTGAAAAACTCAACAATTAACAAAAAAATTATCAGTATTACAAGAGCTTGACTTATTGTCAGCATTTCAGAGCTGATTTATCAGCTTGTCTGTATCAAAAAGAAAATATTGCAGTTAGGAAAAGGTGATCTCCCTTCTTGCTCCACCAGTTCTCTCTGGAGACTGAGTTTTGTAAAGTCTCAGTTCTTTTCCCTCCCTCTGTCCCTCCCTCTTTATCACTGCCTGCCCTTTTCTTGCACCCCATACATTTCCCTTACTGAGATACATCAAGCTGATCCCTGACCAAAAGTGTGCCTGCCTGGTTACAGCAAGCCACAGTATGAAAACCTGGAGTTGCATGAGCTCAGGTTATCTGTCCTGAAGCTTGTGTTAGGGAACTGCTGGTGTTTATTGGGAGATCTGGATTGGAATCACACCAGGTGGGAGCCCTTGTTGACCACTGGATAAGCCATGAGTGAAACAGCTTCACCCACTTTGGGAACTTTAAAAACATACATAGCTGCTTATCTCAGAAACCCTGAATTCAAATTGTGAGTGTTACATGTTGGTTACAATAGGTTAGATTTTACACGTGCTTTTATCAAAAGCATTATTTGTCTTATCTTTAGATGTCATTGTAAATTCAGATTCACCTACCAGTACACACAGTTCACAAAATTGTTACATGTAGCTTCTGAAAAACTGACCTTGAGTGTTCAGTCAAACATTTTTTCCCAGTAAATAGAAAAAATAAGTTTTGTCAAGTGAGGATTAATGACATGGAGGTAATGCTTAAAAACTCACATTACAATTAAATATTTAAAAGACCATAATACTAAAATATTTATATTTTATATTTTAAGAGTAACTAAATACAAAATTCCAATTGTAATTCTTTTCTGGGGTTTTTTAGTATGTAACCTAATTGAAGACTTCATTTGCCTTGGCTTATTTTTCTACATTTTTTATCAATTTCAGCATCCTGTCTATTATTACCAGTTATCATAAAGTTTACAGGACACATCAAAAATCCATCCTCCCATAATGATATCTAGTTTGAAATACAGACAGGGTAAAGAACTGTGTGTCAGTTGCTAGAGGATCCTATCCTGCATTGCAAAGAGAAAGTGTCTTCACTAAAAATGAAGTACAAGTTTGAACAAGAAATTGCCCTGCCCTCCAACACGTACAGAGATCCAGGATTTTGCAAACCTGGCAACATTAAGAAGGCAAAATGAGTCAGTGACAGCAATCCACCTCCTTCATTTTTCCAAACTTTGCAGCTATTGTAGGTACCTACATGCCCACACTACACAGTGAAAACAGCATGGAAAAGTAGTTCTTCATGACCTAATCTGTGCAAAACCAACAAGACACTATGGGCAGTATGTGTGGGAAGCAGGCTGAGGTGGGCTCTGTGGCCTTGCTAAAATCAGTGCATGTCATGTACAGCTGCCCACAATGAGGCTGAAACCAGCAAAATATAAAATCAGAAAGATTTGATTCTTCAAAGCAAAATATCAAATTTAAAATTTAAAAAAAAAAACATGGAAGAAAATCAGTGTGGTGCATACAGCTGAAGTCAGAAGAAACACTGAATTACATAAATTTCATTCATATACTCATAAAATAGCTTACATAAGGTGATTTGTTTTCTTTATCTGGAAATATTACAGAACCTGTCAATAAAGCAGTAAACCATTAATTAAAATCTAAAAATGTTGCTTATAAAGCTTGCAGATCTCAAGACTGAAGGAACAGTGATACTCAGGAATCCAGATCATTGACAGAGGTAGCAACCACAGGGTCAATTACAGTACAGGCAAATGTGAAGCCCCACAACACACAGCAGTTTGTCCCAAGGGAAGAGGGAAGTCTGAGAGTTAGATCCAATCCCCTGGAGCTCTGTGCTGCCAGCTGCAGAAATCTTGGCACCAAACCTGTTTTGGCCATATACATGCCAAGTGCCATAGCCAGTTTCACCGAGTGGAAACGATATCTGGGGACATTAGGGGCAGACAAAAGGAACTGACGTCCCCAGATATAGGCAGATGGCTCCAGGGATGGTATTTCCCTGCCACTCTGGTCCCAACAGTCTGGTTCCAACAGTCTGAAATGACCTGGTTAACCTTTCAGAACAGCTATATTGCAGAGAAATTCTCAAATGAAAGTACCAGCTCCAGGTACTGACTTGACTACAGACAGCAAGCTTGACCGATATGTGCCCAGAATAGCACAGGCAGAAAAATGTGGTCTTCTCAACCAAAAAGCATAGTAATAAGAGCTCCACAGCTTCCAAAAAAGCCATATGCAAGAGGAAGCTTGAAGGAAATAAGTACATGGAGAGGCAGCACAGTTTTAAAAAGATGCAGATGGATGAGGCAGTGGTTGCAAAATGAGAAGCATTTTTTAAAATAGAAGACCTGGAGACAAAGAAAAGCTGAGAAGGTTGCAATAATATGCAACAGTGAAAAAAAAAACAAGCTAATATATATATGATTATATATATATAATTCAAAACAAGGACATAAAGAAGTTTGCAATGTGAATTCTTCTATACCACCATTAAAAAAACAAGCCAAACCAAACCAAACCAAACCAGAAACCTCAAGTTATAAGCACTGACCTATAACCCCAATGTACTTTATACAATACTAAAAACAAACAACAATTCTCCTTGTTTATGCTCCTTTAAGTATCTCAGGGTGCTTTATCAGTACTTACTACATTTTATATCTGTCAAGGCAAAGACACCCATTCCTACAACAAATTACACAGGACTACTGTATTCTTTGTATTTAAAGTGTGTAACGGAGAATATTTGCTAATCAGGCAAGTACTAATACCCCTAAATTTACCTGGTAGGAATTTGAATGCAAAATATGAAAGGCAGAATCTACATAACTCAATAATGTACTTTAATTACTACACAACTCAATAATGTACTTTAATTACTACACTCAACTTGTAGCAATACATTATCCCAGATTAGTATAAGTGAGGCTGTTCCAACCCCATTACCATCTCCACCTAACACTTCCCATTCTAAATCCTTTGTAGACAGGTATTTACAACTCCCCAGTTTTTAATTAGGGTGGGGTAAACCAAAGTCAAGCAACAGGAGGTAGAAACCAAGGGAAGATGAGATAGAAACAGCCATGTTGGCATTACAGAGGATGGATGACACGTAACAAGGAGAAGATAACACATTCTCTGACCAAACCTGAAATTGTGACTGACAGTTCAGAGTCTTCAATTACACCATCATTCCTCACAGGCCTTTTCTCAATCACAGCTATTTTCTGTAACATTTTGGGTTTGAGATGTTGACTTAGCAAACTAAATAACCCTCCAAAAATAATTTGGAGAAAGATTTAGGTGACATTTCTGTAATTTTATATATCTTAAGGGAAAAAAAAATCAAGCAGGAGATCTGAAGCTTAATAATCCTCTATCGGACACACACTCAGATCTCCAGTAGCGTGGCAGGTACCGCAGCCCTTTGAAGTATTGCACTAACTGCATTTGCTGCTAACAGAGGACATCTGTTTTGCTAAAGCAGCAATGTGACAATTATCTATGCATAAACTGCAGTGGCCAGGAGTGTGACTCATGCCTTTCTTCCCTGGTCAGGGAAGCTTTTTCTTCTTGCTTCCAAGGTGATCTGAATGATGGGGATTCACACTGCAAGGTGCTAATATGAAGAGAACAGGGAGACTGAAGGTTTCACGCTGTGTGTGGCAAGAAATTCCCTCCACAATTGATCTTGCAGCCAGGACTGTGCCCCAACAAGCCCTGTTAATCTGCTCCCTCTCTCAGCATCTCTCTCCTTGGTGGTTCTTTGTTGCTTTTCTGCCAACTCCTTGAGGGAGGGAGGGATGCATTCTAATCAATGCCCCCCACACCTACCTGAATCTCCTGTGGAAGAAAGCCTTCAGACAATGATGCTTATGGCTTTGCATTCAGCACCTGCCTTCAGGAAATAACTTCCATCACCTGTAGCAACTCAGCTAGTGTGACTTTCAAGAAAGATGGCAAGCACACTCAGCAGCTTTCAGCATTTGACAATTATTTATGGATCAGAGGGTAAGTTGGGTGGCAGCCATTGGTACCATATAATAAATTAATATGCAAGAGATTAGCAGCTTATACTGGCAAAAAAAATGCAGTCCTTTAGACAAACATTTCTTGATTGATTGCACAAGAAGTAATTGTAGTACATGGACACAACCCCAAAGTTAAGCAAACAAAACAAAAACAAAAAGGGAAAAATTGACCTAAATTTATTTATTGAAGTATTACGTTATTGCTTATGCATTGCAGTAGTGATGTATAGAAAGGTCCTTCTCCCAAATAATGTTCCATGGGTATTGAGTTAAAAGGGATTGAGAAACACCAATTGCTCTATAGATATTGTGCTGCAAGAAATTTTATTGCTTGCACTAATACTGTTGAGAGGCACCTCAGCATTTCTTATCTAAATCAGGAAAGCCACCTTCTACCACAGGAAACAACAGGCATCCTACACATCCATCACTTTTACATATCGTCCCTGTCAGCTCCTCTACAGCCTCCAGTTCCATGAGACAGCTGGAGTGAGGATTTATGGCGAAGCGTGGGGATGTCAAACAAGGCACAGCACAAGGTTGCAGCTCTGGGGACAGAGGAGAAAGGAGCTTCCGTCAGAGGGTGTTGAGCTGTTGTACATTCAGAAATAAGTCAGGAGCAGGGAAAGCAATTTCTTTCGGTTTATTTGCTTCAGGAAAGATTTATTTTTTTTTTCCAGAACATCTTATAAATCATTTCATAAACTGCAAAATCCACTTAACCTGCAGAGAATCTCAGGATATGTTTTTTAAAGATCAGCAATCCCTCCTCAAAACCTCTGTGAAGCCTTCAAATGCATTTCTCAGATCTTGCCCTTTTGCCCCAGGTATTTGCCCTCACTTTCATTTTTCTTGCTTTTCACACCACTCCTTCCTGCTAGAACAGCCACATGCATGAAGTATCTCCCCACTGCTTTGAGAAACTTAACATTTACACAGCAGTGCTGGAAACAACAGGGACAAGCACATAGAAGAACAGTTGAATATTTCCGGGCAGTTTCTACAGCAAGATGATCTCACCCTTTCCATTTGCTTTGGATTTCCAGAATTAGGCTCACATGGCAGCTTGTTTGGGATGGGTAGCCAAGTGTCTCCCCTCAGCTCAAACTTCAGCCACTGGGACCTCTCCAAAGTGAAGCTGAAGATTTACAACCTGTTTGAGCTGGATCAGCTCCCAGAAAAGACAAGTTAAAAAAAAAAATCCATTAATAAACAGGAAGAAAGAGATCTCTTCACTGACCTATGAGTTTGCCATGCTTTTTTACTAAGCAGTATGTCCTTCTCTCTCCAATTAAATAGTTATTTAAACAGTCGGATAATTTCTTATGCTACTGTGCTTCGTCTTTTTCCATTCACCTTCATAAGGAGATCGCACTGACCACTTTGTTCTTTCAGAAACCAAGAGACAAAATTGCATGAGAATTTGTATTTACATATTTGCATATTATAGCTCCAGAAACTGTACAAGTAGCAGACACAAAGCAAGGCCAGTGAATGGTGTTTGTTCTCATTTCGCAGATGGTTTTCTCCACTTGTCTGCAGCAATGTGATGGCCAGACTTTTTTTTCTACAAACCTTCCTACAGAGATTCAACCCTGTTAGATATGTGCATCACACATCCTTCTTCTACCCCTCATCTTTTCCTCACTTATTTTAAGAACATGTTCCAGGCTGAAGAGAATGTCATTAATTCTGTCACAAGCAAACTTCTCCAGCACAGCAGACATTACTCTCAAATATACTGTCTGATCTGTTTCAAGGCAAAATCTCTAAAGTGATGTGGTCGCAATTCTAAGTCACATTTGCAACGGCTTCTAATAAGTTGATGTTTTGCTCCCAGAGATCCTTGGGGTGTTCAGTTTTTGGATTTGAAAGGGATAACTACATGACCAGGCAAGAACTGGAATCACAAATGAGTAGTGCAAACACTAGATTTTGAAAAACGCATGATATTGAGGAGAATCTCATCTGCAATTGTAAACAACAATGAAACTGCTTTTATAAACAGAATGAGCATCTATCTGTTCAAAACAATGGTCTGAAAAGTTTTTAAAGAACTGAAAATGACAGGTTTTGGATTTTTGTTTTTTAACTCAAGTTTTCAAAAACTCTGTACTTCAACTGACAGTTGAACAAGAGCATAGAAATGATAGATCACAAAGCTGAAATAACAAAAAATAAATACTTGCCATCTGAGGAGCACCTTAGGAAAGTTTTAGGTCGCAGTATAATTGTTTTAAAGCAAGCAGTATTAGTTGCATATGTAGGGATGCTGCATCCCAGCATATTTTATTTCAAGCTAACTGAATGATTCCACATGTCAGTTTGAATCTCTTTTTTTCAGTTCAGTGAAAGGTGAACAGCAATATCCAAGAAAAAAATATTTTTTTTTCCCCTGGTAATGCTCAGCTCAGACCTTAGCATGCATAAAATCTTTAAATAATGTGACATATGTCATCCACAGTACCATGTCTGGCAGACCCTGCTCCATGAACAAATCCAGATTACAGAATGCTGTGTCTGTTGTCTCAGGCTTCATCTCTCTGATGGTGAATTCTGATGCTGTCATAAAAAGTCAAAGAAAATCTTCCGGCCAAGCTAACAGAAAACCACTTTTGAGAGCTGGCTTCTCACAGAATGCCTGTGCACTGCTGGGCAAGACCCAGTCCCTGCCCTTTAGATGTAGGGATTGCCAGTTGCCCATTCACTTAATTATTGTATGTCTTCAGACTTCAAAACTCAAGTCTAGAGAAGCTTATTGTACTCACAACCTGCAGCTACTGCACTTGTGCCTTGAATATAAATATTTAATATTATTTAATACTTTGTTACATAAATATTAATACATTATAGAGCTGCTGAGAGACTTGGACACCAAGCCTAGCCAATTAAGTACACAAGGCTGTTTATCAGTGTCAGCCTTGGAGCTGGGGACTCTTTCCCACGAAGCAAAATCAGGGTGATGGTACCTGAAGCTGGCAAGACAGTTGCTGGCTTTTATGTATGGCAGTGTTCAGACAATACAATGAGAGTGCCACAGGAAACGCTATCAATACATTGCTCAGGCAGTATTTGGTTCTGTGAAAATTTTGGTGATGCCGTAAGTCTGAGTACACCCACAAGGTGACTGGGGTGTCAAGAAATTGAGGTCAAGCTTTGCTATTAGCCGCATCCATCCTGCCTGTGGGAATCCTGTGAATGTGATCAAAAGCAGTGAACTCTCAGCAAGCCTCCTAATGCAATTCTACCAAGAGAGTAACAATGTAAGACCATGAACAGTCTCAAATACAGAATATCCTAAAGCCTGAAAATGCCACTACGCACAGATGACAAAACAGGTATTCATAACAGAATATGCAGTCAAACAGGTGTCAATGGGGAGTGACACAGGCTGCTGTAGACAGACAGACATGAGAACATTCTGAACAATAACAATAGATCACACTCCCTGTGACCTGGTCCTTAACATGGAATCATCTTTCCAACATCTGCACCTACAGTGTAACCCATTACAGGAGTCAGTGCTCAACACACCTTTCAGAAAGGAAAGAATGGAAAGATAAGACCTCTCTTTGTTCAGCAAGTGCCTCAGGGTGATCTATTGAGACATTTTCTGCAGTTCAGATTAATGGAGTACAGCTCTTTCCTTAATCAAATAATGGCATTGTTCAAGGAGAATCATTTTGGTCAGCTCTGTGTTAAGTATCTGTCAAACATATCATAAAGATAAGAGACAAGTGATTTTCAGTCCTGACTCCCCTCTTTTAAGGTCATCAGCAAAGCTGGATAAAAATCATCCACAAGCTAGAACTGATACGTAAAAGCCAGAATTATTCTATTAAATATTTTCTGTTTTGTTTTGGGTTTGCTGGGTTTTTGCGAGTTTTGTGGCAGGTTTGGTGTTTTTTTTGTTTTTTGTTTTTTTTTAAATATAGCAGTTTTCTTGTTTCTCTTGGAAGTAGTTAGCAGCAAGGAAAGGAGAGAGGCAGAGTAAACAGAAAAAACGTTCTGCTTCTAAGCCTTGTGGATACTATTCCCACATCTCAAACTGTATAATTACCTTGCTTTTCCAACATCTGGACCTGGTCTAATGTCAGTATCTCAAATAGAGAAAATAAGGGTAAATGCAAGACACACAGAGATTTATTTGGGAGCTTCTGCAGCACACTGTATTCCCTTATGTGAGAGAGATTATAAACAGAGAGAAAATAACCTTGATCACAGGGCAGAAGGGCATGTTCATGGTGAATAATGCTTATGTACCTAGTAATCAAGCCCTGCCCAGGCTGTGTTTTACCAAAATGCCCAAGAAGACTATTCAGGGCATTGTATTGTAGTATTTGAATCTCACCCTCAGCCAGTCTCATAGTGATGGCAAACGCACATGTAATGCACTCCAGCCTGTGCTGGTGGAACCGGTGTGTCCACAGCTAGCCCTTGCTAAGCTACTGACAGCAATGCAGGCACAGCCCTTCCAAAGAGACCTTTGCTGCCCTCTGTCTCATTCCTCGGAAGATGCACGGCTGAAATATTAAACTGGGTAAGGTGCTGCAGAGCTCATACTCGATCTATGCAGAATTAAGGAGCACTCTCTAGCAGCAGTTGGTGTTCTTCTTGAGCAGGCTGAAGGTTATACAAAGGCAATTGCCCTTAACTGCAGACCAAATACATGCATCAAGACTAGGAATCTAAACACAGAGCTCCAGTCCTTTCTCTGCCCTGACTCAGACCAGTCCCACAGCAGTGTCAGTATCAGTCTTAAAACTTGTGACATCACTTAAAACGGCAGAAATACTCTGCATTTCTCTGTGATGTTGATTACTGCCCATGAATGCTGAAGCTACCAATACCCTCAGTATTAGTGGACAGTGGTGGCTGTGATGTTTGTCCCTTCCTACAGCTACTGAAATGTAGGCTGAGAGAAGCTGCCTGCCTTAGCTGACAAACCAGAAAAATCCATAGCTTACAGCTGTGAAACCAAAATGTGAACTTCCAAGGCCTGTGCTCATGTGACTCAATCATTGGAATAGACATTTTGTAGCATTCAAAAAAATTATTTCAAAAATAATATCATACAAAACAATCCAAAATGTTTCATTTTCTCTGAATGCATTCATTGTAAAGTATCATCATATCACCACCTGTCCTCAGAATATACTTGTTTTATTAGCTATTCCCTTGTCTCATCTGCTGTATTTCATAAACTATTTGGGGAAAGTGCTGCAATGTTATTATTTTTATTCTTTTAATATTAGAATGTCACACTGCAGGACAGCAAATAAATAGTTCTTGGATAGTTGGCTATAAATGCCACAGACTGAGATTTATTCACAGATAATAGGATAAGGTCATAAGATTTTCGCTAAGAAAAAAGATATGCCAAACCCATCTGGAATATTATTTTCAAATTAATCAAAGTCATTGGGATTTTTTTAGGCCAATGATCTCAATGGATTAATACATTTTCTAATAATTCCTCTTAGGACTTTCTTAATGAAAGCTTTCTAATTTTCCTACCAGATGTTCTATTTAATTAAATATAAAGAAAATGTTTTGGCCCAGGACATCAAATTTGAATTTGGATGCTCTGGCATTTAGAGCATTTCAAGTCACTGCAAAACTAAAAGTTTTCTGCTACAACTTGCTGCTCTGTGGGAATCATAATTGATCAAGAAAAATTCCTCAATAACATCCCCAGAGAAAACTCTCATTCCAGGAAGAAAGGAAGAAGGGAAGAACAGAGCATTCTGGAACAGGATTGTCCTCACTTCTCCAACTATCTCACATTAAAACTGATAAGAAGTATTCGTGTTATGACAGCCTTCATGCTTCCAAAGAGGTAATAAATCCAAACAAAATGGCCAAGGTCTTAAGTTTCTGTGAACCACAACAAGTTTGGGAATATCTTCTCTGTTTTTCTTACCTTTCTCCTTTGCTTAGAATTCTTCTTATTATCACCACATAAAAAACCCACCAAAAAAACAACCCAGGCCAAGTTATAGTTTAAAAGATCTCTGCACTAAGCAATGATCTACTTTTCTTAATCTCTTACCTGTGTGAAAATGCTTTCTCCTCTGTTGAGGAGAAGACAAAACTGCAAACAAAACTGAACTTCCATATTCTTTCCAGGAAAATTCAGTGTGGTCTAACCAAGTCAGTCAGTCCCCCTCCCTGCAAGTCTGTCCTCCTTGACTGATCACCCAGGCCAGTTCCCAATCATTCTTCAACATTTTATCAGCAAGGATCTAAATTTTGAAGTGTGATCTAAAATGTGCAAGCCAGAGGCTGACCTACACACTGAGGTGACAATCCAGAAGAACAGTAATCCTGTACATGGGGCACACACCAATAAATCAGGGCCCCAAGTATGATCATAGGCTAAAACCAGCTAACTCAGCCATTACAGAGAAAGTACAAAAAGGTGACCATGTGGGAAAACCAAACTGAGCTGTGAACTGACACTAGCAGGCTAGTTACCACCCTTGATATAGAGGAAAAGAAGGCATAAATCCTTCTTGTCAGTTCCAAAAATGGAGCACTAGCAAACCATGAGCAATAATGTAGAAGCGGTAAACAAGAGAGAGCAGTGAAGGACATGGTGGAGGTCTTGAAGACACCCCTTAAGGCCAATAGCCCTGGAGTGACACCTTGATGGAGGAGGTACCACTGAGAGAGTTGGCATGGAACATGGGAGTGGCAGCTGCGTTCCTCTCAAAGCTGCTTTCAGCTTTGTTGTCCTATTGTGACAATAGCAGCCAGGCTTTCAGAGCCATATAAGAGCTCAAAAAGACCAGGTTTTATTAGCACATCAGCTAAAGTGAATTGCTTTTAAAATAGGTCATGCGAGAACAGAAATGTAAAAGCTCTGAAAAACATACATCTCCTGTCTCCTGGCTGTGAGCCTCCCACTGACATCCTAATGTCACACCTTATGTGCCTGGCTCTCCTCTCCCAGGCATCTGTGAATAATGGATTACAAATCACTAATGAGCAGCTCCTGCCACAGACAGACATTAGCACAACCACACACACATAACCTACCCATGTACTATGTGCAGGTTTCCCATGAAGCACCTTGTGTGTCTCCTTGAGCATCCAGACAGGTGGTAGTTACATCTGCTGTGTTGGGGTCAGGCAACTCATCTTGCCACTGCTACCTATGAGCCTTTCAGATCAAGCTGCCATCTCAGGCCTATTTATGAGCTTCCCTTCTGGAAGGTTATCTGGGGAAGTGTGTGGTCATCAGGAGTGACAGCATCACACAGCAATGACAATAAAGCTTGTAATGCTACTGATGTTTCCAGCTTCACTTTTAAGAAGTGATGACAGCTCCAATGCCCCCAAATCACTGTGTTTTCTGCTTTCCCTTATCTATCCATGAACACATGCAAATCCATAGAGACTCTGACATTAGTTTTTAACAGGGCACAATTTTGTCAAAGAAAATGTCGGGATGTGATCTGCCATATTTCACTAGTGTTATTCTGCCATTTGATTTAATAACAGCTAAATATCAAGTGCTCACTATTTTGATGCTGTGTTCCATCAGCTACTGAATTAGAAATAATGAGACAGGTCTAAACTTGTGATTCATGGCAAACTGTGTAAACTAATCTCAATCACAGTGGCCAAAGCTTAGTGGTAATTGATGTGATAGGCTGCTTAGCTATCCTTTCCTCTCTCACAGGAACAGGAATATTAATGAAGGACAAGTTCACTTACACTTTACAAGTCTTTTCCAGACAATATAAGTAAATTTATATTCACTACAAAAACAGCTTTTCTCTTTTCTGCTATTATAGACTCTTAATTGAATTTGGACAGTATTTTGCATATATGACAAGCTTCGGGTGTACCACTGAACTCCTGAAGTGTTTAAAAAGTATCTATAGTGTTTTTCATGTATATTTTTCAATTTGCCACAAGTTCTAATTCCAGCAGGTACCTCAACACAAATTTTTCCTTGGAGGTGGTCCTTCCACCTGCTGTAGCAACCATCCAGTGCTGATCCTGACAGGGGTTAACTCACAACATGAAACGGTTGCTCTGTTAGAAAGGACTTTCCAAATGGCACATCTACTTTCTTAAACTTGGTAGAATTTTAAAAGTACCTGCCCTAAAAAAAACATCTCCTCTCTCTGTAATGTCACTGTGTGACCAAGCTTCATCCTGCACCTTTTCTCTGCTGGATTCAAATCAATTATCCTCTGCAGATTTAAAGATGCCACATACATATTCTGCTGGGTCAAATCTAAAAATTCTCAGTCAACTGTAAATCATCTAAAAGTAAGGCAAGTTGCTAAGTTTTCCTTCATATCTTTTATTAGCGACCATCAACAAAAAGTTGATTGAAATGTTATGATTCATTGCAGTAATATAAAGAGCCAGAATTGTTCAGGTATGTTTTTCCAAACTTCACTGATTTTGAAAACAGGACAACTTGGAAATAATAAATTAGTTCTTGAAGCCTGCCAGTCAACTTTGTGATTTGCTCACTAATGAAACAAATTTAAATCTTCCAGGCTAGATGGCCACAGCATGATACCTTTAAGGCTGAGCATGATGGCATGCTCCAGATTAAAAGAACTTTTAGAAAAAAATAAAAATAAAAGTCACCTTCAAAAGCTAACAAGGTCTGAACAAAATTGACTGCTGTAGACAAAAGGCATCAAATTATAAGCTAGACAAAAATCATGATATGGTCTCAAGACCTACGAAAGGAAATAGGCTCTCTTAACAGATGGTCTGTGACACACAGCACGTGCCCACCCTAGCGTGGGATGGCACAGACCCTGTATGGGTGGGGCTGCAGTGTACCCCCCAAAATGGGCTCTGTGTTGATCTTTGTCACCCCGTCAGGGAGCCGGAAGGTGAATGCCCGCAGTAAGTTAGCAAAGAAAATGAAGAGTTCAGTCCTTGCGAGATGCTCCCCCAAACACACACGGTGCCCTGCAGAAGGAACAGGGGAAAGACAATGAGGAAAATACCCTGACCCCAAAAGCATTCTTATTCATCCTCACACAAAGCAAAGGTATTTTTGCTGAATCTGGAATTTCTTCAGGACTTAATGAAATCAATGACACAAAACTTCATTTAATTCTTCATTTACAGACTCCTATCTGCAGCTGTAGATAACTGCTCTGAGTTTTGCTTCAGTTACCTAAAAAAACTCATCTTCATTTGACTGTCAACTTCAGAAGAATTCATTCAATCATGCAAATGAAGAATAAGGACTTCCTCTTTCTGGGAGATGTTGTGCTCCAGTTTTGTATGCAGAAAGCATCAGCTCAGCTGCTTTTAAGTACTGTATGTCTGGTGTTGAAATGTATGCCCCAAATCGATAACCATAATCATTAGGAGAATATTTCCTTCCAAAAATAGAGTTAGATGTATACATTTGCCAGGCCACCTCTGATTTTCCATGTAATTATTTGTTCAGTAGAACAAATGTTTATAGTTGGAAGGGGGAATATTACTGAAAATAATCACATTGATGTTATCACTGCTTCTTACAGAGTAGTTTAAAACAAACAACCAATGTTTTTTAAATAGAGATCTTAATCCTATGGTCACAATCCAAACCTTCAGTGTTTATGCTGTCAGTCCATTTACCTATTGAAAATGGTAAAAAGGCTTCCTGGCTCACAAAGTTTCCATCCTTATCCAAGAAGTGACCAGGGTTGAACTGTCGAGGTGTTTCCCACTGCTCTGGGTCATACAACGATGAAGCAATATTTGGAAGAACTATGGTGCCCTGAAAGGAGAAAAGCACAAGCTTAGCTGTTGGGCCTGCCCCAGCTGTCAGAACCATTGGGTGAGACCGGTGTTGGCTGACTTCCAGAGGTCAGTGGGGTGTGCTGGTAAGTTCACGTCCCCAGTAGGAACTGTGAGGAACATGGAATCCTTTTGTTTCAAAATGTCAGTACAAGCCTGACAGTGGAAGCGACCAAGTCAAAAGAAACTAAAAACTATTTGTACCAAACTCATTTTCATTTCTAACATCAGAATTTTCTCTGATTTAGTCTTTTTAATGAAAGCTAGCTGCAAACCTCCCTCCTTTTCCCTGCCTCTTTAGCAGGCTTTTCTGCAGGCAAAAAGTTCATTCAGAACTCTTTCCAGTGCTTTACCAGAACAGTCTCTTTCAGCATCAGTCTTAAGGTTATATTTTCATCAGTTTACAGAAACACTTGCTAAAATCCCCTTCCATCCTGAGGTGTCTTCCAGTACTGACAACCCTCTCCCAAGAGCTGTGTCACTCAATTTAGCCTGGCAGAAGTTGGTTTTGTCTTTGTTCTCATTCAGGCTACAACTCAGAGGTATACAGCCTCACTGCTGTTGAGAAGACTCTGGTAGAAATAGATTTTAGTTCACATCTTGCTCTACTGATGCAGGAAAGGTCTGCAGCAACTGAGAAACTGTGTCTGTACCTTTTTGAGGGGAAAGCCAAGCAATGTAGTGTTCCTCACACACACTCTGGGCATGCCAACTGAGATGATGTTGCTGAAGCGCTGAATCTCATGAACCACAGCATTTGTGTAGGGGAGTTCTCTCCGATCCTCATAGCAGATTAACTGGGAAGGGCCCAAAACAGCATCCAACTCCTTCTGCACTTTCTCTGTGGAGAAATATTCACTACTGCAGGTGGAAAAATGCATCAAGTATTTTCACTAATTCTGTCTTCAAAGACATTTCCCATTTAAAACTAGGAGTATAGCAACAAAGCAACTTAAAAAATGTAAATATATTTTATAAAGGAAATAAAATAGCAGGTTGTTCCAACAGCTTAAACATGCTGTTATTATTCTGAAGTCTGAACTTATTTGATTGTTGATTAAAAATATATTTTTTGCTCAAAAATTCAATTTAAGACTTGTTTTGCTAACGCTTAAATGCAAGAGATAATGATTTATCTTTGTATGTTCTTTTGGCTGGGTCTCTCAGGCATTCACAGCCAGTTAAAACTATGAAGCCCACAGGTCTCTGAAATTTAAGCCAGGTGAATCTGAGCTTTGAATGTCAAATTCCTCTTAAAAACAAAATGGTCCTGGAGCAACACCAACTAGAACAGTGTCCAAATAACTTTTAAAAAAACCCTCAATCTGCTTCTTGGTGCCTGCCTTTTGATCAAGAAGATCATGATTTAAATTACTTACTGCACAGGAATACTGGGAGCATTAACAAAAGTACAAAATTTCTTTTGTAAACTTCAAACGATGCCATACACACAAAATAACGTTGCTTTAGACTTCTAACAAATGACCCTGTCTTTTTCCAGGCTCTTTGAAGCAACACTAAGATGCAGGGAAGCCCATTCTGTATTGACCAGGTTGTGCTCATTCACATCAAGCCTGCCCATTGGCTGCCAGCAGTCCTTCACAAAACTGTGTTAGGTAGAGCCTGACACCAAAGATTTAAACACAGTACAGAAATTAAAATGTATATCCAGAAAGACTTTAAAATAAAGTAAATTTCCTTCTATGAGGAGCTGGCTTGCAAAATCAAGCATGACTACTTCAGGATCCATCAGAGTTTGAAATTATTGGTCACTGCATAAGTATAAATATTCATCTCTGTTCCAGAAGTTCAGAGAACAAGGAAGAGCCCAGCTCAGTGCCCAGGCAAAAGGCCAAACTTTTCCCTGTGGTAGTTAAACGAGGACACCTATAGTGGGGTCAGTGCAGGCAGTGCAATATATGACTCAAGAAGCTCAGAATAATGATTCTGCACACACCCTGCTTTTCCAAGTTTGTGCAAAGTATTATATTCAGATAAATAAAATTATTTTGGTGAGTCAGCGCTTTCCTAACCTTGATGATATTTGGTGATAATAAATATGCAATAATACAAGATTAAGTAGACCTTGCCTAACAGCTAGAAGTTGAGCAATGAATTCTTATCTTCATCTCTTTCCACCATTTAAAACCCCGCTCTTCTCTGAGTATTTGCACATATTCTGCTATCTAACAATGAGATTTTTGCTTTGCAGCATACGAGATCAATCTTCATTTGGTTTTCATTTAGTGTTCTATGAAAGTGATTTATTCTTGTTTGGAAGCTAGATTTAAAAATAAACTTCTTAAATATACATAGACATAAGAGATGAGCCATATAATTCTCCTCACAACTGGAATAATTTCTCTTGCAAGAAACTCAAATACATCACAGAGTTAGTTTAATCAGAGATTACACAGACACTCTGATGATCAAAAATAAAGTCAAAGTGGCAAGCTGAACTTTAGGTGATTATCTTTACTACTTCTGTGACCTACAGAGGACTCCCTGTAGCACTCTCACTCGGACAATACAAAGGAGAATTGAGCTAAGTTTCCAGAGTGACATTATCACACATCAGTTTCTGGTAAATTATTTTCAGCCATCACTAAGAGAATGCAACTCAGTTTTTTGAAGTACCATCAGCACCACATGAACAGCTGCTGCAGTGGCCCCTGTACCTTCAAGGATTACATGTGCAAACCTTCTGGCTTCCCAAATAGCAACTTCAGTCTTCTCACTCCACTGACTGCTCCACCACATTCCTCAGTTCCTCAAAGACCTCAGCCCTACCATCTAAGCTACAACCTACTATACATATGCATAGTTCCCAAGCTGTTAACTCTTTTTGGGAACTGCCTTATACCTGTGACTGCTGTAAGAGCCTATAAACAGACACTCCGAATCAACCAAGGCTGCCCAGTGCAGATCTTCTAGTACAAAAGGTCCACATGTCACCAGCCATATAACAGTATCTATAAATAATCTCTGATCCATGAAGGCATTATGCCTTTCTGCAGAGATATTTGTGATGTGCTTATCCACTCACCTTGGACATCAGGATTTGCCACCATATAGAGCAGGCCCCAGTTCAAAGTAGTGCTTGTTGTCTCTGATCCACCCAAGAAAAGATCATTTATAGAATAAACCATGTTGTCTTCATTGTATGTAGACCTGGGTTCATCTTTGGACTGTAAATGATAGATAAGTAGAGGTTTATGTACGGAAATAGAAAATAGAAAATAGAAATAGTTAACTGTGGGTTAACTGTGATTTTATCACCTCTTCCAATCTCTACAGTGTTCTGCATATAGCACAGTGCAGAGAGACTGATAAACAGTATTAGATACCAAAGATGATTGTCAATATGAAAAGCCAATGTTTCATGAATGGACAAGCCATGTTTATTTCACTCTTAATCATGAAACTAAAGGTCACATTCTGCACAGAAAAGGATTGTTGGCCTAACTGTGCAAATAGTGGTACATTTAGAATGTTTCATAGGCAAACACTTAAGTCATGTTCTCCACTCCAAGGCCACAATCACAATCACTCACAGCTACTTTGGGGTGCTACAGCTTTCAGTTAGAAGTGGGAGGACATGTATGTATATGCTGAAACTAGGAAAGAATATTGTTATGATTTGGGGAACTCATTGTCTAAATTTAAGGAGGTTATGCTCCAGGGTCTTCAACTTTTCTTTTGGCAGTGGAGAACTAGAAAGTGGGAAGAATGATTTTCCTGGTTAGAATAGTGTCTAATCTTCTTATATTTCCTCTGTGTATCTGTTACAGACAGTTCAATTTTTTTAATAAACAAATTTGGATGACCAGCACATGACCACAGCAGAGGGAGAACCAGCAGTCCAGGAAGAGAAGCACTGCCATGAAGGAGCCTCAGTCACTACACACTTTCTCCAGGGGCTGCAGGAATAAGTACCCTCCACTCTGGATTTGTTGTTTAGCTCTCTGAGCCACTCTTGCTTGGTCACCCCCCAGTAACAGTCTCATCTTGTTGCTTCCTCCCCTTTCACCTTCCTATCAACAGGCAAAACAGGAGTATTATGCCTTGCTTGCTGCAGTCAAGAAGAGGAGAAGAGTCCTTAAATTGAGGTAGAAGGAGTAACAGGGGGCACCCAGTTCCCAAGAGACTCAGACAAAGAAAACGTGATCCTGGTAAGGTCTAGAAAAGGGACTCATGTCCCAACTCACAGGTTATGCAAACTTCCTACAGCTTCTCAAAATCCTATGGATTCCCACCTACCTCTTTTATGCCTGACTGACCAAAGTGCCCTTGGTTGACCCATTTCCCTTTGTCTGCTTGAAATTTCAGTGACCATGGCACTCTCCTCTTCTCCAGCCTTGTCTGATACTCTGTTGACTCCTAAATTATTTCCCCACAAAATGCTTTCAAAATGCAACAGTCCTCTTGCAGCAACCTCTCTTGACAAACACTTACCAGTCAAATAAGACCCAGAACATCCCACTCTGTCTCCCCAAGACCTTTCCAGTTCTTTTCTGGTCCACTTATAAATTAGATATTCTTCCCTTGAGGCTTAAAATAATTTCATAACTTGTACCAATGAGAAAAAAATGCAGTATATTAACTTGTTCTGTAACAAAAGGATTGCAGGGTGCTGTGGCATATCAGTAATAAGAAAGAATTTAGAAAGTCTCTGGCTACTGGATTCACATTAGGATACCTATGAAAGGTAGGAGACTGTGATAGAAGGGCTAAAGACTGGATGATTTAATGGTCCATTTCACCTTATTCCCCATGAATGTAAGGTACACAGAATAAATACTTACTTTTTCAATGTGAGCCAGGTAAAAGTCAATGAAATCCTGCTCTTCCTCTGGTGCCCCACGTTCTGTGTGCATTCTGATCTCTCTCCTTGTAAAAGAGCTCAGGACATCATAGCAAGACAGTGCCTTCTTATGAGGGCCAGGGAGACGGCACATCAGCCAGGGGAAGATTTCATAAAGCTGCAGGAGCAACACACAAGTACAAAAAAGACTGTATCACTAGCAAATGCATTTTAGGTCTACTAAAACCAAGAAGGTAATCATATTAGCATGTGTTTTTTGGCATCATTAGTGAAATACTCTGACAAAGGCTGTACTTTTGTTTTCAAGTTCTGAAACTACACTATATAATTTCTAGCTGTGCTGATGGCAAGATTCAGAGTTCCACAGGCTTTCAGCTCAGCCACAAGCCAAAATATAATTCCTATAGTTAGAATTAACTATACTCAATTATTCAGTTCATTAATTCAATCACAATGAACTGTATTTAGGTATAGAAAAGCGACATCCTGCCCTCCAGTGGAGAATACTGGGAAGGAAGAAGCAAAGCCATAGCAACCCGTCCTCAACAGAATGAGCAAGAGTAGTTGATGAACCCCAAAGCAAGGGCCAGCAGCTGCAGAGCCCCCAAAATACCCTCTACCAATCGAGCTCTCAAAGAACCTCAATAACATTTAAAATACCTTTAAACAAAAAACTGAGAAACAGCTACCTGACATATTTATAGTGATGTCCTCTAGGAAAGAAGGGTTAGTTTTATACTTCTTTCTAATTGTTTGGGTAAATCTGGCCTAAGAATACCTGCTCTGATAGCTAGAAAGTTCATTCAGATTTTCAGCCTAAATTTGTGTGTGGGTAATTTGTACATACTGTTCTTGCATCTGCAGTGTATTTTCTCTTGATAGTTCTCTTCTTGCTCAAAACATAATCCTGTAGTTTATTTATCAGCAGAAGTTCCATTATTTCTCAGTCCTTATTTTGCTGAGCTCTTGTACTGTCTTAATTATACTGCAGAAAGCTTGTTAATAGTTTTTTTACTGGAGTCTGGCTGAACTAGATAGACCATACTTCTTTCTTTTTGGAAAATCAGTTCTTATTGTCAGACATCCAATTAACAATTACTCATTGCCTTATTGCAGAAAAATAATAGTCTATCCCTTGGTAAATTCATATAGAACTGAATGTTCACTTTTTACACAAAACCGAGTATCCTTTGAGTCCAGGAAGTGGGAAGAATGTAGCCCTCCCCAGGGCGGTTTGAATCCCTGTTCTTACTTCCCAGAACAGCATCTTGTTCATTCAGCTAACACATAGCTAGGACAGAAAGTAGAGAAGAAAAGGAGGTATCTTCTTTATCCCAAAAGTAATGTTGCTTTCTACCACTACACACAACTTAGAGGACTAAAGCTATGCTAAGGAAACGGGAACCTGATCATAAGTCAGTGAGAAGAATGCTCCATGGGATGAGGGGGAGGTCTCTGCATTACAGGATCGTTTATGTGTTTTATGTTCAAAATCTACTGGATAAGCTGTATGGGACAAGTTCAGAAGTGGAACCAGAATTCCTGGGCCACTGTGAATATACTTCTGTGCAAAGCAGGACTCTTCATGAGCCAGGTAATTCCTTCAATCTCAGAAGTCCACTGATTGTTTGCCAAGCTTTGAGGTATATCTGCTGGCTTAGCACTCTTGTCTTCTGCTGCTTTCACTCAGGGTGAAGTGACTGGAGTTTCTCCAGGAAGTTTTCAAGTGTCCACTTTTATAGCAGAAATAAGTAGCCACCAGCAAAACAGCTAGGCATTAGAATCATTCTTCTCTCTGTTGACTTCGTATAAAACAGTGTCTAAGCTTGGCATGTGAATCACACTTTTAGGCCTGACATTTAGCATTTAGCAACCATGATGCCTGAATCAGGACTATGTTGTGCCTGAAGCTTGAGAAACAAAGTAACACATACCGCTCAGGAACAGTCCATCAGCTGCAAATATTTAGGGACAAAAACTGCCTTCTCACAGGGCTCAAGCACAGGGCAATGAACAAAACTGACCAAGATTGCTATGTAGAGCTTTTCCATCACACTTTGAGACAATGCACAGCCCACTAGAGCTGCATGGGAAATGACTCACCCATCCAAAAATTGCTGCCTAACAGCTGTCTCTTGACTCTGCATTTCTTGCTTTGTCTTAATCAGAAAAAAGCAACAGATCATTTACTTACATGATGGATAAAGCTGCCTCCAAATTTGAATAGACACTCTGTGGCTCTAATCAGCTCATGGAAGGCTTCATCCTCTCTGGAGAAGCGGTGTCCAAAAACAACAGCACAAATTACATTTGAGACAGAATGAACAAGAGGGAAAGAAGGATCCACAGGTTTCCCTGCAACCATAGTAATAAAGTTGCTGTTAATGCCTCCTGTTCTGCTTTAGTGAAATGAGGGAATAGTACTGGCTACCCAAAGAACTTTCAAGAGAGCAGTGCATTTCACAGAGAAGCAGCAATATTCATACAAAATTGTAGTATCAAACTGCTTCTTCCCAGCTATGGTGTGATCCCTTAATCCCAGGAATGCTGGGCAACCCAAAAAGATGCCAAATATGTAAAATACTTCGTAATATGGTAGCAGAAATTTAGAGGTAAGAAAAATATAAATTTATGCAAGTTTGCTGTCTGGCAAATTCAAAATAGATCTCAAGCATGCTAGTAACTGAAGACACTGTGGTCAAAGGAAATCTGAGAAGAGAAACGTCCTTATGACCATTTGCTCAACATGTTCCAGTATGTTGATACCTCTCTTGCACTGGGCATCCCAGAACTGGACCCAAAACACCAGTGGGTTTCACCAGCCCTGATCAGAGGGGAAGGATCAGCTGCCTTGACCTGTTGGAAATGCCTTTTCTAGCACAGCCAGGGATGATGTTGGCTGCCTTTGCCTCATATATGGTGCTGGTGCACAAAGATACAGAGACATTATCCGTGCTGGTGGATTAAGTCTTGTAATGCCATTTGCATGTACTTTGTAAAGCAGTGACTTGAATCTGGTCTTCATTACAACATTTTATCCCAATAAAGTCAATTAGGAGCATGTGAGCTGGATTTCTCAATACTGAACATTATGCAAAGACACAGTAAATCAGGACAGGCTGATAGCACTGTATCAATTAAAAGTAATTAAATCTAGCCCAATCCCCCTGGTTTAAGAACTAGGAGAGACTGAGGTGTGACCACTTGGGCAGGAAAGAAAAGCTCAGAACATTAAGTTGCTACACAAGGACAATTAAGGGATTGGAGGATCTGATGTAAGAGAGGCTGAGAGAGCTGGTACTGTTTAATCTGCAGAAGGGAAGTACCTTAAATATGTATAAATACCTGATGGAGTGTAATAAAGAACAAAGAACATGAAGCTAGATTTTTCTCAGTGTTATAAAGGGTGGCAATGGGCAAAAAATTTAAATACATTCGTGTCTGCCTGAACATAAGAAATTTTTTTACTGTAGGGCTGATTGAACAGGTTACTGGAGCAGATGACTCAGAGAAGTAGTAAGGTCTCCATTCTTGCCAATATTTAAAAAACATCTGGACTCAGACCTAAGAAATCTACTCTAGTTGATCCTCCTTTGAGATGGGGTGAGACTAAACCATCTTCAGAGATCCTTTTCCACTTTAAGCATTCTATGATATAAAAAATAAATAAGCTTCAGTCTTACTTATTGTACCAGTACCAGTATTGACTTCATTGCCAGTTTTAGTAGTTTTGTAAGGAACTTTGAACAAGAATAGTCTCTCACTGGTTTGGAAACACAGGACTGAGCTCTTCACCCTTTCTGTCCATTCCAGATGGACACTGTAAGACCCTGCACAGTCTCTTGTGGAAAAAAAATATGCTGCCCTTGATTTCAGAGCAGGACAGAGAAGTTCATACACTAAAGGCATCAGACAAATTACAAAAATGAATCATTATTTATTGCAGAGATACCTTTCATACTTGCAAAGAAGTCTACCAGGTAGTGGGCCTCTTCTTGAACTCGATGCTCCAGACCTCTTTTCCCCAGACCAAGGTTGCGCAGAGTCTTCAATGCAAACCTCCTCTGCTGCTTCCAGGTGTGACCAGTTGCCAACATGATCCCTGCAGGCATTCAAGGAAGAGCTCTTTATCATGGTAACAACTATTATAGACAGACTGTATTAAAAGATTTACCAGACCAGAATATAATTAAATGACTGCATTGCCTATGAACACAGAGACATTAAGGAATAGCTGTGGCTTGTAAGAATGCAGGCAGGACTAAAATGGACAAACTCAACAGGGGAATAAGACAACTAAGGAATAAGCTCGATCCAAGACAACCAGTTATCTCAGCAAGTTTGACAACTGCTCCTCTAGACATTGTCTGATGTGCTTGTTCCCACTCTCTTCCATGCCTGGAGTTCAGCTGAGGAGGGTAATGATTCTCATGAAGGGAAAAGGCAAAGGAATTCTGACTGTCACAGCCAGAGAGAAAAGGCCATGTCCAAACAGCAGATAGGTTCGGTACTTGGGCTTTGTGACAAATATAAAGGAAGTACTCAGAGGAAATAAAAATCATTTACTAAACCGGTGACTTGTCTGAGTCCTCATAGACAAACCCTGCTACTGTAGTACCTTTGGAGGTTCTTACAAGCTACAAAAGAGCTGTAGTTTGTCAAGACAATTCTGTGGAATATTTATGGCAAGAAATTCTCACCTTTTCCCTTGGCCATAGCTCTGAAGAAAGGAGATACTAGCCTCCCAGAAACATCTTCAGGGTGCGTGGTCATACCATCTTTAACTGCTTGAAATCCATTCAGTACAATTACTGGAGCCCATCCAAACCACAAGGTGAATATGTTGCCATGAACTGTTGCCATCTATAGGTGGGAGAGAAGCAAGGAGAGCACTGCTGAAATCCCACATACTGCAGAGGATGAACCTGTTTTTATACTGATTTCAGTACCAGCTCTAAGGAGGAATGATAACTTTCCATGTTTCCCACAAGATTACATTTATCTGTAAGAAAGCACAGATGTCTTTTCCAGCATTCACTGTTGGAAACAACTGAGTATTCCAGCTTTTCAGAACCATGGAACTATGCTGAGAAATGTTTGCTAGATTTTATTACTGTATATAAACCAAGGCTCAGTTTACAATGATTCATGTGATAAAGGATATTTTCTGTGCATTAATTTATTTCAAGAGGGTTTTTATCATTTGTGAGGATAAAATGGCTCAAAGGGAACACAGAAATATCAGAAATAACTAGCTTTTTGGACCAGTCACTTGCTTCTTCCCCCCCAACCCATTTGCACATTTAGGTACTGGAACTTGAGTAAGACCATTCTGCCTCTTCAAGACCATTCACTGTCCTCATTTTCTGTCTGAACCTGCAATTTAGTTGGAATAACTGGCATGTCTTGTATAAATCAGTGACAGAACCCAGGGGAGTTGCCTACTGAGAACCCTAAAAGTACTGCAAGAATGAACAGAATGAAATAAAATGGCTTTGTGCACAGAAGTACTCCTCAAAAAATAACTAAAAAAAGATTCATGGGTTTCTCTAAATCCTGAAAATAGAACAGGCATATAGACACATAGTACATCTTAAGCATCCATATACTGCTCAAGCTAAGGAGTGCCCGTGCTTAGAAAACTAAAAATCCATGCTGTGCAAGTAAGTTGTGAAAATAGTATTTCTTTTCCCTAATAGCAAATCTGATATATTGCCTGAAAGATACTTAATTCTAACAGGTATCAATTTTCATATTAATTTGTCAAACTTAGTGTTGAGGGATGATGGAAAGATTTAAAGTTTTACATGAATTTATCAAATTCATTGTTAAAAGGTGGTGGGTTTAAGCATCAGAATGAGTTTCACATGTTCAGAACTTCTGATACCAGTTTTCTTAACTCAGCAAACTACCTCAGGCTGCAATAATTTCTTACTTTGCCAACCAAACCAGCAGTTCTAAACCAAACGGAGTGCAATATCACACTGGCCAGTTAACAATTAAATATGTTACCAATGTAGTTTTGGAGAGGATGTTTTCACGTAGCAAACAACATGAGAGGTGGGAAATTATGAAGACTTTTAAACGATTAGGAGTAACTGAAAATAAATACCTTCATGAGAAGATCACGATTAAACTGAAAGTTCAGTTGTATCAAGGTCCCAAAAACTGGGAGAGGGGTTGGTCCAGGAGGAAGCTGTTTCCGTACTTGTTGCAACTTTAAAAACTGCATAATTAGAAGAAAAACAGCCAAAGCTATAAGAAATTGACCTATTGTCAACATTTTAACAGCTGCTTCTACCTGCTTGTCTTTATCGAAAATAGTTTGTTGAAGCTACCAAAACTAGTTGCTCAACCAGTTTTTCGTGAGTTTAAATTTCATATAATAACTACTCCCCGCCCCTAACCCTCCCTCTTCATTAACAGCCACTCCCTTTTCATCCCACTCAATACATTCTAATGCTCAAACGTATTTAATGGATGCACACACCCCTCTTCTTGCTGAGATTATATTTATCAAATATGGCTCACAGGATTTGTAGGAATTCTGTCCTAAGAGACTAGGGCCAAGATTTTCCAGGCAATGCAGATACAAATATTCACGTGTACATTCTCCACCTAATTTTTGAAACAATTGTGGATGGCACGTGTTCCTACAAATACTTCATGAATGCTTTTAGAAAAGCAACAGCCATACATACATATTAAGTATGCAAATGTAAGTGGATATTAAATCTTGGAGCTTTTAAAATGTTTTGTATATATTCCATATGTACGTATATGCAGCAATGGCAAGGCTGATAAAAGTTAAAAGCCCTCATTTATCTTTAGATACACAAGTATCTAAAGCTTTATACAAAAAGCAAAATTTGTTGGGCTTTCAAATTTAATTGAAAACATAACTTGTTAGATATATATAACCTTACTTTGTCTTTTCCCTAGCCTATTCGCAATGGCTAACTTCACTGAGGGCTCTGCCTGCTTCTTTCAATTTTGGCATAAAGGTGGACACCCTAAAGGATATTTTGAGCAATCATCAGAAAGCTTGCCGGAGAAATAAAGCATATGCATGTAACAAGTACATCAATTATGAAAGGCACAGATTGGGGGAAAAATAAAAACAAATGGAAAAAACCTACTAGGAATCCTCAGCTACAACGAGAACTAAGGGCCCCAGCAAGAACCAGTCATGACGTGTGTGCCATGGTAACTTGAGAATAAACACCATCTGCAGCCAAGGCTCTTGGCCAAAGCTTGCTACATGCAGGAACCATAAATCTAACACTGGAGGAGAATGCATGGCAGCAACCAGACCATGAAAACCCAGTGAGAGGGATGCTGGGGGGCACCATGTAACACTGACAGTTACAGCCCTGTGTTGTGTTATAGATCCGGACTGAAATGCTAATGGGTAAATGCTTCCCTGTGAAAAATACCCATCCCTTGAAAGCAAAACACTCGTAAAATAAATACTTTCTCAGCCCCTTGTCAGATTCACCCACATTCTTTGTCATAGTTTTAACACCAGCTTGAAGCTGTTCCTTCCTTATTACTCAATTTCTGTGAAGTTCCTCTGATACAAGGTTCCATGCTTCCTCTCATGCTGTAGCCACTTCAGGAGGCCTTAATACCTTTATTTGGTGGTGTTTTCCTGAGGAAGAAAGATTTCCTGCCTTTTCTAGACTTTGGCCCTTTGCTTCCCTTCACAATACCAAGGCCCTGCCCTGGAAACAGACATCCTTGTTTCCCCTCTACCATGGGGCATACCACAGGGACAGGAGCAGCCAGGGAAAGTAAAGGGCAGGAAATGAAGCTGAACAGAAAGCAGATCATCACTTATAGTCATTTCTATGCTGGTGAAGGGAGCGGGCATGCTGTGGCACCCCCAGTCCCAGCCCTCCTCCATCCCTTGTGAGGCAGCCATCATGAGAAGCTGTTCTGTGAGGAGCTGTGCAGTTCCCTCTGAACAGCTGGAGGACACAATTGCGTAAAACGCTTCCCTACAAGCCAGCAGCCCGCCTTTCCCTCAGGTTGTCCCCAGGCACCATTCCAGCTGCTTTTTTCCCAGATCTTTCTGCAACATTTGCCTGTGATAGCTCAGTTGCTTCCTGGCTGCTCACTGAAGATGGCAGCCACAGCCTTCCCTCTGGGCTGGCTGGCTCATAAAATGCCTTCCCTACCACAGCATGAGGCAGCTGCCGGCATCACCTCACCTAGCCCCTCTGCCTTCCTCCATCATACTGGTCAAAGACCAGATTTCTCTCTGGCCACAATTGGATTTTCTCTGTATCTCCTCTTCACCCAGCACAGCCTTCCTCTGCCTGAGGAACCACAGTAAATTCCCATATTTCTCTCCACCAGGTAACAATCTAGGACTTAGATAGAATATATATGATTTAATATTATATTTCTATGGTAAGCAACAAAGATTCAGATTAAATTCCAATGTCCACCTTAGATCTCCTGCTCCTCCATGGTTAGATTTGATTTCTGCCAGATTTTCAAGTGTTAAACTGAAACATGGGGGTCCATTTATTTTTGCCTAGATACTTCTCTGTGATGGCACAGCTCCTTTGCCATGTATATGAAACACGATAACTCATCCCCAGTGATTATTTTTGAGAAGTAAAATTTTCCAAGCCTTTAAGCAGCATATAGACATTGCAGCCTAAACCCTCTCAACATGATGGATTTCATATATTATGAGGAAAAAGATCCAGGGACTCAATCTGGCACTAGGGACATGGAAGATTCTGGGTTGAGATCCAGAAAACCAAGAAACAAAGACTGAGTAACTTTTGTGTCATGTGCAGAAACAGTGATACGCTGGTGGTGATTACCTTCTCCAAAATTAAACATATTTGTGCAATAAAATGAATGCGGTTGACAAGACTATTGGCAGTAGCCTACCAGAGGAAGGGAGAAGCTGGCACTTACCTACGTGGTCTTTTTTCCATAAGTTTTATGACAATCACACTCATTTTTCAAAATTATATTTTCTTACTGGTGTCAATAACAATAAAGTCTCAGGCTGCTTTCTTCAGTGATAACATTATTCCCTTCTATCTTCTGCCTCATACCCCCTACCCACCTGTCTGGACACACTGCTGTCCAGCCCACAGCAGTGGAGAGGGCTGAGCCATCCCATAAAAGTAATCCTGCAGGAGAAGAAAATGGCAACCCAGGTTTCATCCTGTATGAGATTGTTTTCACACATCCCTGCCTGTTGGACAGGTGCTTTAAAATACAAGGTAGGCAGAGTTACATGAACCAAATGCAGCTGATAATGACTTCAATCCTGCAGAGGGCACTATCAGATAATTGGTGTATAAAAAACTAAGCCTCCCTATATAGGCACAGAGTATCCACCTTGTACATCATACAGAAAAAACAGACTCTCAGTGTTGTCAAAAACAAATCCTTTGCTAACTGTCAGCAACCAAACTAGCAAAATGTTCAGTATCCACCTTTTTTACGAGTCCTTAAGCACCAGGCTCAGAAAGGGCTTTGTGAGTTCTTCAGTAGTGTTAAATCTTCTGTTGTTTGTGATATGCTAATTTATGCTGGTTGAAGTGAAGTCAGATAACTGTGATAAAGAAACAAGTCAAGAACTGAAAGAATAAATGAGTCTGAAAAATTATTGAAGGATGTGGAGCAAACAAACACCAGAAGATTACCTGTCACAAATAAGACACAATTTCATCTTGCTGTCAACCAGTGGGCTCATAAAAAAGCACAATTTATCAACACTTTATGCCTGGCCCCTGTTGTCATTTGTCTTTCAGTCCTTGCTCTTTGCCTATATTATGAAGAGCTCTCCACACCTGGCTGATGAAGCCATGTCTCTCTTTTCATCTGAAGGGCTGAGACACTATCTAGTTTAGTGAGTGAAAGCCCTGAACTGTCTTGCCAGGTATCAATGACAGAGTTGTATCCAACAAGCTAGTACAACAACAAACCCAAGCAGTCTAAGGCAAACGTATCTCAGATCATATTCTCTGACTCTCTTGAAAGATTTCCCTAAGAGCTTCTTTTAACTCCTGTGCACACTAAGAGCCTGATACAGATGGAAAGTCATTTAAGCCTATCTCCAGAAATGCAACTGTGGCTTATGAGAAAGAATACTCTGATCTTTAACAATTAGTCTTCTATCTATAGATTTAGCTTCAAATTCTTTCTCTGTAAATCCTCTTTCCAGTTGACAATAAATAAGGCTCAATTCTAATTCTTCCCTTAATGTCTTTATTTGCATCTAGAGAAATTTTCCAAGATTTCTGGACAGAAAACAAGAATTAAAGATTGTAGGTACAACCTCCATGATGAAACTGTCTTGAAAAGCATCTTTCAGGGTAGTGATGAACCAAATGAAGAGGAAAGCAAAAATCTTAAGACATGCAAACAGGAATTCACAGGCAGAAATCATCTTGCAAGGTAAGTCTTCCCTGAATCTGTGGGGCACCATTTCCTACCGAGGAATGGCACAGAGCTGGTAGGGATGTGGCTTCATTGTGCTCCCAAAAACAAGCTTTGTATTTGCTTCCTTCACTCCTTCTGGCAGAGTGAATGTGAATGCCTGTAACAGGGTGGAAAAGACAATGAAGAGCTCCATCCTTGCCAACAGCTCCCCCATACACACACGGTGCCCTGTGAAAAGACAGAAAAGGCAATCAGCCAGAGGATTCCCATCATACCTCCCTTCCTAATCTGCTGGGTAGCTTTCTTTGTTTGCTTTCTGCAGTCTTTGTCCTTTTCTCTCAACTGACTTCATAGTTTAATGATTCAGAACTGAAAATCTATTGGTATTTCCAACAGCAGTGAAAGTTTTACTCTATATTTACACAAGGCAGCAAGACGTTATATAAATGATCCTTTGGGTTGCATAGTTCACATTTACACTCTCCCCAGCACTGTGCATTTTGCTGCTACTCTTTTGATAGTAATCAATAACTGGATCTCATGTCCAGTTAAATTTTTTTATGTGACAATTCTTCTCTTCCAATCTTTCCACATACAACAGGGCTTTTCCTGGACATCTTTAAATAAGGTGAATGTGTTTATAAACTTATTTTTAGATTCCTTTCCAGAGGAATGGATGGATCTTAAGTTGTTCTCACATGGAATCAATAAATCCCTGTTCAGTTCGCATACCTATTGAAAATGGTAAGAATGCTTCTCTGTTCACAAAGTTTCCATCTTTATCCAGAAAATGGTCTGGGTTGAACTGGTCAGGTGTCTCCCATTTTCCAGGATCAGACAGAACAGAATCAATGTTTGCTAAAATCAAAGTGTCCTGAAAAAAGGAGCAGCAGCTTCAGTTCTATTTTGTTGTGCATACTTATTGGATAAGCAAATAACAACAGAGAAGCAAAGAATTTAGAGTCCTAATTTAAAATATCTTTTTTTTTTACTTTAAAACATTTTTTTTGCTTTAAAACATTTCATAAGTAGTTTAAGCTTCTGAAACTGTTGTGCCTTCCTTTCCTTTATGACTTGCTGCCAGTAAGTTCAGTAAAACAAAATGTTAGGATGTTATAATATTAATGTTGTTAAAAGATTGCTTGTTGTTAAAAGATTTTCCTGTTGTCATTAAATATTTTCATAACTTATTCAGCTTTTGAATGGCAGAGTATCAATATCAGTTTATTTTTTCCATTTGTTACTCAATAACTTCTGCAATACTAGAACTGCTTTGAGCAGATTAAGAAAAAAAGCACCTAAAATGAAACTACATGAAAAACAGAGATGGGAGTGTATCTAGAAACAAGCCCTAATGTGCTTTTCAGTTATAAAACTGAAAAATATTTTAGTTTCATTATAATGTTTGCAAAATACCTTGTGATATGAAAACAATCGCAAATTTCCAGGTTTTTCAGAAAAACCTTTTTTTCCATTTTTCGATCGCCTCTGTTCACCAGATAATAAGTCCTTTTGACAAGGGATACACCTGAGTTTGCTAGAAATGAATATGTTTATTTCCAGCCACCATTTGTGAGTTTTCTGTAGACAGAAATATCAATCTAAGAACCTACTAACAGTTAGGACAAAGTGCACATCACTTTGCAAAAGTGATGGTGAATGTCCTGGATGGATGGATGGATGGATGGATGGATGGATGGATGGATGGATGGATGCCCTGGTGGATATCATAGCTTAATGGCAATGCTAGAACCTGTAGCATACAAGAGCTGGTGTCCCCAATCAGGAAAACCTTCAAAAGCCTTTCTAAATGCCTCTATTGTACCAAGGACCTAATGATTCCCAGTCACAGTTGCTTTCCAACTAAACAAGAAATTAAATCAAAAGAAACTTAAAAGAAGGACAGTATTTTGGTAATCAGCAGCTGTGATGGCTTCAGTGCTTAAAAAAGTTACGTTAAATCAGTTTTTAAAACTGTTAAAAGTGTAACAGACAACAGATGTTCAAATATGCAGCATATTTGTACCTTTGGAACAGGAAATCCCAGTAGCAATGTGTCCTTCACACTCTGTCTGGGAAGTGCAATTAAGACTACATTACTGTAGCGCTGGATCTCGTGAATTACAGCGTTTGTGTAGGGCAACTTCTTCCTGTCCTCATAGCAAATTAAATGGGAACAACCCAGAACATCATCCAGTTCTTTCTGGACTTTCTCTAAGGAGGAATATTCAGCTTTAAATATACAACAAATAGTCTATAAGCTCTATACTCATAATTTTACCTATTATTTTTACAGTAGGAATAGCATCCAACAAGATGAAAAAGATATTTTACAAAATAGTGATGTCTTCATATTCCCATACAGATGACCTGAATAAAATTTGACAATTAAGTTGTTTATGGGTTTCATACCCAAGTAATATTTTAAAATAATTATAGTAGACAAAGATAGGTACTTATTGTATAAACATCTTTAGGTTCCTACTATGTTTGCTGCTCTGAGGTAATTTATAAAAATAGTTTTATTAATATTTATTTTTACAGGCAGGGAAGCAACTGGAAAATGAAATACTAAGTGTATATTAGGAGACCAGTTTAGTAACTGACAAAGGATTGTTCTTCACTCAGAACTCCATAATTCTGTTTGTCATCTACAGATGGCCTGATTGCTATTCTGTAATTACCTGCCTTGGGAAGCACTTACACAAATTAATTTTTCTCAAGGACTTTTTTTTTTTTTTTTTTTGCCCTTACAGTCTGAACTCTAATGGTAATTTCTGATTGATTTCTGAGCTGGAATGGTCTGATCAAAACTACAGCCTTTATCATGTCAATTAGATTGACCCCATGCATCAGGAAACATCAGGCTCTTTTAATATACCCTGAGAAAATGAAAGATCATGCTGTGGAAGTTCAGTATGTGCTACCCACCCTCAAATGTAAGGTCTTCTGAGGAGCTATGAGGTAACAACAGTGGAAGATCCTTTCTCCTTATCACTCCCACCATTTTCGTCTTGCCACTCTTCTGCTGTGCCTGGTACACAACTTAAACTCTCAAATATGAGGGCTTTGCAGTGATTTGTATGCTTTTTAATCCTTTCTATCCTGTACACTGACTCTTCCTTTTCACTTTTTTTCTGCCATCCTCTGCCTTTCCTCTGTGCCTATCATTACTAAAAGCATACAGTTTCAAGCTGTTTAGCAACCTCCCACTGTATTGAAGTTATTTGTGCTGCAAAGAAGCCCTGAGCACAACAAAGAGTAGCAATCACGGGTTGAAAAGGACAACCTAAAGACTCCACCTTGTCCTCGGTGGAAGTCCAACCATTTTCAGTCGATGGACAATGGTGCAGTTTATCTCATCTGATTAGAAGAATCACACTCTAAAGTCTATATGGATGTCTTAAAAATGAATCCTAAAATTACTAGCCTGTATGTTAGAAAGGATACAGCAGGAGAAAGATATGCATCAAGTTCACCTGCTTCCCATTCACCCCAACAAGTAGCTCTGCTACTATTTGAGCATGTCTAATTTCTACACAGTTGCAGAAATGTTTGGATGTGCTTACCTTGAATATCAGGATAAACCACCATATAGAGCAATGCCCAACGTAAAGTGGTGGCTGTAGTTTCTGTACCTGCCAGAAAGAGGTCAAACATAGTCTGGATCAAGTTTTCTTCATCATAAGTAGCATCATCATCTCCTTTAGTCTGCAGATATGAAATGGAAAGATCAAGTTCTGGCACACACACACAAAAAAAGTAATTCACCTTGCATTACAGGAATATTTATTGATATTATCCAAAATAAAAAAAAGTTTTAAAGGGGCTAGAAAATAAAACTTTCTGAATAATATGAAAACATTTCCTTAGATTCTTCAGTAACTGTTATTCTGATTATGAATAATCTACCTGTAAATCTACTTACATTATTTTTACATTCTTCTTCTGCCGTCTCTTAGTGTCAGCTATTTAAAATTCATCTACATATAAGCTTCTCTACAGAAAAAACGTATACTTCTGAATTTGTTAGACTTTCATAATAATCAATGGAGTGCTTGAAGAGTTCAGAGATACTCACTTTTTCTATTTCATCCAAATAGTAATCAATAAAATCTTTATTTTCATCTTGTTTTCCTCTTTCTTTGTGGCCTTCAACTTCCATTTCTAATAGATTGCGAACAAAATTTATGCTGGATAAGGTCTGTTTCACTGGTGCTAGGAAATTCATTGAAAGCCAGGGAAACATTTCCAATACCTGTAAAAGAGTTATTTTAGTTATGTAGTATACTGACCCTAACAAACTTAATTTGAATTCTAATACAGGCTTTTGGGTAGTGGAAAAAGCAAATTAAAGACTGATGACTGCATCTTCACTATTATGTTGAATAGATAGGGCCTATCCCATGATTCATTAGAAGCTTTCTTAATCTCATTTTTCTGTGGAGCAGAATTTCTCTTAGCTTTATGCTATACATTTTCCATTGTGATGTAAAAAGAATAAATTAAGTTCCTCTGTACACCTTTGCTCAGCTGAACTTCAGTAGTAAGGACCTCATATAAAATGTACCCCTGTTCTCAGTTTATCCAACATACATATAATTAATAAATCATCAATGAAAAAACAGATCAAGTCTGACTTTCTTGATACATCTCCTATCTGAAAAAAAATATATATAAACCCAGGATTGTCTTCTTAAATTCGTATACCAAACACAGGGGGATTTTACTCAGCTACACCTTCTCATGTATAACAAGGAAAGATGTAACATCTTTGTGATACACAAAACAACTTGCTGAAGTAGAAATACTGGGCTGTGTGGATTCCCTACTGTTTATTCATTGCTTAGTCCCATTCTTGCACTTATACCACTATAAAACCACATTTCAGTAGAAAATAAATAAAACAGTACTAACATTAATTCCACTACTTCATTTCCATTTCTTTTTTTCCCCTGTCAGAGATTGCACCATATTCTTCCAATTTACAGAATTACTGCCGCCTAAATTATGCATTAGGTCATAGCTCTTGGGCTCACCTATTCAAATGGCAGCTGCATTACAAAGATTTATCTTCCCACAAACCTATTCTGATCCCCAGATTGTATTTCTTCTTTGCCCTATTGCATAATTTTGCTTAAAACTACCTGTCCGCTTACCAGGAAAACAGATTAGTACAGACCATCACTAAAGGATTGTACATCACTGTGAAAGCACTGTGGAGAGCAGGACAGAATGAAATATTGGACTGGAATGTTTTTATTGGCTGTGGACACACTATTAAGAATATTTAAGAACAGCTTATACAGACACCTACTGAGAGCAGTTTGGAAATACCTGATCCTGTGTTTACTCTGGTTAGAAGATAACTTAGGAATCACTGTACCTGCATCTTCTGGGAGAGAAAAATCAGAAGTACTTTTTGGTTTGGTTTGGTTTGGGTTTTTTTACCAAAATTATCAAATCAGTCCACAGATTTTCTAGGACCTTGATTACAGCAGTTTCCAGCTAGTAAGAGAAAGGAGAAATCATGCAAGATACAAAGCCAGATAAGTTCCAGCAAGTTCTGCAGAAGCAAGCTCTCTGATGTGTTGCTAAATTGACTTCTTGACTATATACAGTATTGCAGTTCCCATTCATAAAAACTTAATGATAAAACTGCACTTGCTTGAGGCAGTCTGTTCCACAGCTTTACACAGAAGAAGGGCAGCAATTTTTTTCTGTTCAGTGAAGTCAGGAACTGTTGCCTTGAATGGAGACAAATATAATCCAGCAGATAATTCAGTGTACGTTACTGAATACTCACCAGGACATGTAGAGGTAATACAGGTGTTGCTGCCAAAAACTACAGGAAGAAGCTACCATTATGCAATTTCTTGATGTTACCTTTGCACAAAACAGTTGCTCTACTTAGATTTCTATGAATTCAGCTAACTTTAGAGAAGGATGTAGTAAAGACCCATATTACTCAACAATTGTTTATAGTCATAGGATGTCATAGAGTGAATAAAGCCACTTTGTCGGATAGTTTAAAATAAGCCTATTCTAGAGCTTTTCAGATATTTTTACCTATATTTTTCTACTGAGTTTCAGTTATAGTTTCAAACACTGGAGCTGTAAAGTTAAAGCTTTTGCAAGGAATTCCTTTGTACATATCCCAAACATATAGGAAGCCTTTAGTGGCCACCTTCTGTGGCCACCAGGCATGGGAAATATCTGTGCTATGATGAAGCATAAGCAATTTAAATAAGTTTTGAACCAGGCATCTGGAATTACTGTTCCCATGGGTATTCCACCAATTTCAGGTACATTAGTATTTTGTTGTTGTTATTATAAAAGTAGCAAGTAAGTTGCCTTTTTGATTGTCTATCTACATAAAGCAAGCAAACAAACAAAAACATTTCCTCACAAAAAAAAGGACGCTGTTCCCAAATGCTGTTATAGTATCAATGGATTCAATCAAGCGGTGAAAATTTTCATCATCTTTAGAGAAGCGATGTCCAAAAATCACAGAACAAATCACATTTGAGACAGTATGAACAACAGGCATAGTGGGGTCCAGAGGTTTTCCTGTAAACACAGTGAAGAGCATTCACCATTAACTCTTATTCCTCCTTTTCCAACAGAAAGCTGAGCTGATAACATTTTATGAACACTTGTGATGTTAATTAAATTGCTGAATGGCAAATTGCAGTTCTTTGGTAAAAGGTAAGTAAGTAAAAAGTAACTTCAGATATCTGAAAAACACTGTTAGTTAAAAAAAAAGGCAACTCTGCTGGTGGGAATGGAAATAGTAGTAGTAGTAGCAGTGCAAAAAATACCCAGATTTCACAGAACCTCAGCATCAGTAGATCTTGTGTCTGACAGTAACCAGGTTACAAAAAAAGTTCATCTGAGATATCGTATGGCCAAGCAGCTGCACTGACAAAAGAACCACTTCCTGTTCTTTCCTCATATCCTTTACACCTAAATAACAGAAACATCCTCTCCCACAGAGGATGCTACCACGGGCTATGCAAGATGAACTTTTTTTACTGCCAGAGCAGAGTCACAGGGCTATGCGGCCTTGACAAAAGCTTTTAATAATTCTTGCATTATTTTTCTTTTCTACAGAGGGATATGGCGCTTTTTGTGACACTTATTTTGTCACTGTTTGCTGTTACCCTGGTTCTGTGACTGTGAGTAATGTAAAACTGTCTAACAAGTAATGACACAGATAGGGACCACGGAGTCTCAGTTCTAAGTTCATACTGTGGGGTTTCACGTGTAGCACTTCTGCAAGGAATTTTCTCAGGCAGGTCATATGATGCAGACCTTTTAGACTCAGCTCTGTATGAACACTTTAAATCCATTTTTGTAATCAAATAGTTAGAAAAACTACAGATGACCCATTCTTCAGCAAAATCACCCATTGCACAGCCTGACCTACACACTGAGTCACTGACCATTTGTTTTCCTCAAGTATTCCACCAGGTGACCGGCCTCCTCCTGCAGTCGATACTCCTGGTCCCTTTTACCCACTCCCATTTTCCTCATTGTTGCAAGTCCAAAACGCCTCTGTTGCTTCCAGAGATGACCATTAGAGAACATAACACCTAGGATCATAACGAACTTAGGCTGTTAATGCCTTGCAAATTAACAAACTGATACAGTTAATAAGTCAAAGAGGATTTTCTTTCATTCTAATTTTTTCAAAGCTTTGCCAGCAGTCTGTCAGCATTCCTCTTTCCTCTCTTCTTCTGGACATCTGTCTTCTTCCAGACATCTGTTTTCTGCATAGAAACTCTTACAATAGCTATATTCTGCTATTATCGCTCTAACAGAATAATAATTTTTTTAAAATGTTGCATAAAAACATTTAAAAATTTCTACTTTAAGTTAAGGATTTTGAGACTTTGAATCTCAAACATGATTAGAACACAGGAAAAGAATTTGTGAAAGTAATAATTACCATTTCCACGAGTCAAAAGATGAAAGGCATGTTTTACTGGCCTTCCAGCAACATCTTCAGCATGAACAGTCAGACCTTCCTTCACTGCCTGAAACCCTTGCAGGACAACTACTGGAATGTTTGAAAGCCATAAGGTGAAGACATTACCATGAGTTTTGGCCATCTGTAGAACAAAGCAGCATCAGAGCAACATGAGGGAAAGCCAGTAGATTTAAATCAAACAAGATGAAACAGATCTTTTCCCTCAGCAGATGCCCAGGGGTGACTGACTTTGAGAAGAGAGTATCAAATCTATCCTTACATATAATATAGCTTAAAGTCAGGTTTCTATCTAGAGTCCCATTTACTAAAGATCAAGACGTTTCTAAAGTGTCAGACAGTCAATATTGCCAATTTCTATAATGTCATTCAGCACATCTTACAATTCATATTCATTGCAGATGAATGCTTACATATTTTTAGGAGGAAACTTTAGCTTATGAGTTTTATGTGAATCATCTACAGATTCCCTTTAATGCATCAAGTGTAGCGAAAGCAGATGAGGAGGTGGGTACAGCAGGAATCACCCTCTCTTTTCTAGCTCAGCTATTATAGCCTTGTCTCCACGACGTTGTACACACAGGCACCACTAGAAGTTACTGGCTTTCGAAATCTTGGGATGAGGAATACCACTCTTCATGTTTGAGGGTTCAGAAATAGAAGAACACACACAAGACATGCACTGGCTGTCATTTTGTGTTGTGGAGTCATACCCTTTTGCTTTGAAATATGCAACACAGGAGAAGAGAACTGTCAGGACAAGGAAGAACCAGGGAAAATGAAGGTTTAGAATAAAGGGTGAAAGTGAGGTGCTATTACTTATATATTTAATTTTTAGATATTTAACATACATGTATGAGGAATATAAAACACTAGGATACAAATTTGAGAAGTGGTGCACATTACAACTGGACTTACAAAAGAGATGGAGCATAGGCACACTATGAATTAATTCAGCTACATAAAAGCTTGCTCGGGCTGAGCAAACTGAAGTCTCTTGTGAAAATCTGACCAAACTGTATGTCAGAAAGAAAAATATTCTAAGATATTTTGAGAAATCTATATTCTAGGATCTTTTGAGAAATCTGTTGAATAAGTATTAAAAATTCCTTCTTTTTGTAGCAGAAACATATATGCATTCAGTAGCTATTTTATGGGATATTTAGAAACTGCCAGTGCAACAACAGTCAATACACAGACACACAGAAGATTGCACAGGATTAAGGACACTGCTTTAAAATGTATCTTTTTTCCTATGTGTACGACAGGAATATTATCAGTACTGTTTTGTTCGTGATGTTTCATAGTAATGTGGAAATTTTCATACCAAGAAACATATCTTAATTATCCTCCCCTATTTTCACATTTATAAAATTTAGAATAAATCCCTCCCTAGCATTCAAAATAAGCCTATGTTAAACACTCACATTTAATTTTCAGTCAACTGGTTAGTCTGTTAATTAGTAACCTGAAAATACCTACCTTTTTGAGGATCTCATGATGAATTTGGAAGTTCATCTGCAGCAGATTGCCAAAGATGGGGAATGGAGTTGGTCCAGGAGGAAATTGTCTTCGCATCCATTGCAGTTTCAGAAACTGCAGAAACAGGAGAAACACTGCAAAAAGTACCAGCATCACACTTACTGCTAACATCTCACTTCTGATTTACAAGGCTACGATGTCTCAGAAAAACTGTTCTATAGACAGAGGATAGACCCACTTTATCTTGTTTTGCTGGTACCTCCCTAAAGAGAGAAAAAGGTGTTGAAATTTCTGTGCCTCCCAGTCCTTCTCTCTTTATCACTTCACTTCCACACCCCAGAGAATGAAGTGTTCTTATTTTTAAGCATATATGACATAATTCCATTACATTGCAAGTGTAAAAATCTGGTAATTGTCAGCTCTTCAAGGGATATAATTACATACCCCCTTGTGCCATAGTAGTTGCTGTGACAAAAATCCCTACCCACAGTACTGGTTTCATAAAAATCCTCTTGCAAGAACAGAGAAATAAATAAATTTTAAAAATTCCTAAGCTTTGTCTAGACTTGCAAGGCCAATGGGATTGCTGAAAGGTTCAGGCTCATCAGTAGCCATCACATGCATTAACCACATGCACTGCTCCTTCACTCACCTCATACTCTTGCTTGATCCTGATGTTCTCTGCTTATTCTTTTATAATATTTTATTTTTCTTTGTGATTTAAATTTTAAGCTCTTTGGGAGATTGCTGGACCTCTTAATTTTCTGCCTACAGCCCATAAAACAAAAGACTCTAATCTGCTATTGGGTAACAAGAATTTGTTGGCTGTCATGGTGTAACACCTGAGTGTCCACACACCCCCTGTTCAGCTGCACAGATAACTGAGGCTGTGAGGACTTCATGGCCAAGTGGAAAGCAAAATTTCTTCATGCCCTCCAAATGTCCCTCAGCTGGTTTCCACCGTGTTGCCTGCAGCAAGAGTCACAGGTGACACACAATTGTCTTCATGAGCTGCTTTCACAAGCGCTCTTGCACAACTAAGCAGCTCTGTTTTGGAGCTGTGGATTGCTTTTCCTTTACAAAAGTAGAACCTATACCTCTGCTAAGGGGCAAATTTTGGACAATACATCTTTGGCAGTTCTTCAGCCCTTACTCAGGAACAGCACAACCTTGGAACTCATCTGGCTCAGACAGGAGCCTGTGGCATTCTGGCAAATCACCTAGATGGCTTAGCTACTACTCACAAGCCAAACTTATGGAGCAGGCACAGATAAAAATGAAATTTGTGAGGTATTAAGCAAATTTGTTCACCCTAGAAGCAGAAAGGTATCCCTCTTACCAGAGAATCTCTTTGCCCTCCCTTAGGCTTCTGAACTGAAATACACTGTGTCCTGTGCCCTACCACCCTCATGGCAGCTGGTTTGCACCACCTTACTTATGTTCCATGCCCCTAATTCAGTTTCAGGAGTAATCTCCACTTCCCACCCACAAAGCATGGAGCTGCTAGGGTGTTTGCCAGGCAAATACTAGAGGCAAGCTACTCAAAGAGGTACCTCACTCTCTCAGGGTAATGACAGGATTTCAGACATTCCTTATCTCACTCACTTGCTGCCCTACCCAGAGGAATGATGCTAGGAGAGGACATCTTTTTTAGATACTATCTGAGAGGGAAGAACATCAACAGATAAAGAGAAATAGGGCAGTAGAAGCATGCAAACAAAACTTGACCCTTGAAGAGGGCAGATACCTCCCTTATCTTGTAGAGAACCAGTCTCCTGGATCCATAGCAGTTCTTGAGAAAGCACAGGTCCCTCCCTAGGATCAGATCAGCCTTCACCCTCCTTCACTCCTCTTGCATCAGCTCACCACTGACTGCTTGGAGGCACAGCAGAGGGGCTCTAGAAGAAAAAAAAAACTGTAGGAGCTGCCTTCTCTGCAAGCCATCTGCCAAAAACTGGGGACAGAAAGGGTGCTGCACGCAGCACCTTCCCTGTGAACCTCAAGTACCTACTTGGTGCCACACACAGTTTGTGTGTGTATCAGTTTTGAATATTAGTTTTGAAAACACTGGGCATGGTAACTGTGGAATGAAAACACTGGGATGGAAATTGGGAATGAGATAGCCAGAGCATATTGTGGCAGGCAATCAAAGAAATCAGCACAAAATGTTTCTAATCGAAATTTTTTACACTAAGATGATAGAGCAGAAGTCTCAAACAACTTCATTTATAGCATTTTAAATAATTTTCCCAATGGAGACACAAGTCCTTCCTAAAAAAATTGTAAAAGACCCTGTATCGCTGTTGGGTTTTTTTTAAAGACGCTTTAAATGGAGATATAAAGCAATATGGATCCTGCGGGCCCGTTCAACCAACCCTCACTCCTGACAGAATGTACATTAACACAATGCTACATCAGACAGAGCTAGGTACAGATTGGAGAGCAGAAGAGCCACATCAGCTTTGTCTGCTTGACCTACTAAGCTAACACAACTCTTCTACTAGCACCTCTCTTCTGCTAAGACATTCTCTTCTAAGCTCTGATTAGCTGCAGTAGCAGTAAGTGCCAGCTTCAAAACTATGTGAGCCATGATAAAAATGTCTATTTGACCCCCTCTCCAGAAGTCTGAGAAAAGAGCACTAGACCTTATGATACTGAGCTCCTTCACAAAAAAAGATAATTTTTTTTTAAACAACAGCTTTATATTAAAGAAATAAAACTAATATGGTGGATAAACAAAAGAGTAATAATAACAATTGTAAAGTTCTTTTCCTCGAGGAAGGAAACTGGTAGAGCAACAGAGCATTTGCTACATCCACTAACAGACCTGACTCTGACCTTGATTTTTAAATCTTGCTTGGGTAACAAGGCCAGCCTCATAGCACTTGCTTTCTGGCACTTGCTCTTCACTGGTCCTGTTTGGGCACTGTTCCTGCTTCTGCCAGCTGTACCTTGCACAGATCTTCCTCAATGTGCCTCTCCCACTAATAGGCACTCTTAACTCTGGCAGCTCTGCCACATCTGACATGGCTCAGCTGTTGCAAGGTCATGTGCCATTGCCCCTGTGGTCACAGAACTTTGATTCTCACCCAAGTCTCAGGAAACACCACATAAATTTCTCCTGCCCTGTCCCTCCTTTGTAGGCACCAAGCTTTGCTTCACCAGACTTCAAGCAGTTGTCTTAATTGCGCTTTCGGGCACCAATAAAGAGACATGTTCAACCTAGACTGCTGTACACCATCATTGTTACAAAGTCCATTGTGTGAGCGGACTCCTTTTTTCAGGCCAGCTCTCTGGTGTACTGAGCTGTAGGTTCATTGCTATTTACGCACATTTTGTCACCAGCAGTTGGGCTTCCATCTGCAGTTCTTCATCAGGGAACACATAGGCTTTGCCTTCACTTTCAGCCTGAGTCAGTAGCCCAATGCCCAAATGAAGGGTTGCATTGTTGCAGCCCTGTTACTTCCAGATTCAAGCTATCACCCCCACATGCCTCAGCTAAATGGACAAACTAATTGGCTCACACCTAACTGAGGCACCCCTCCACAATTCTGTTCTCCCATGTACCACACCCAGGGGTTCTGGCAATGCCCAGAGCCACCACCTCTGGGAAGAGCATTTTTATACCCCATGTAGATTTCAGAATGCATTTGAATGAGAGGAAGCCACTTCAACACCTGACTTTAGTGTTCATTCTCTCTACAGGAAGATTCCTGTTGAGCTTCTAGTTAGACCAGACACCATAATAATTTTCTGTGTTTATTTCATTTGTAATACAGCAAGGAAAAAAAAATGTAAAGGAATTTTCCAGACAGGAAAACCTGAGTGTTTCTTGAGCCAGCTTCTTAGACACATAAGACAACAAGTATAGGTTCACACTGAATTTGAGCTAGAAGTGGAAAACATAAAAGCTTCACAAAAGAGCAGCACACTAGCAAACCTGTGTCAATGCCTCTTTCTCAAATCTGTAATACCCTGAAACTTAGCGAAGAACTGCACAGAGCTTGTATGGATGGGGTTTCATTGTGCTCCCAAAGATCATGTCTGTGTTGAGTTCCTTAACTCCTTCTGGTGCAGTCAACTTGAAGGTCTGCAACAGGTTGCAGAAGATGATGAAAAACTCCATCTTTGCCAGCACCTCTCCCAGACACATACGGTGGCCTGCAGAGGGAGGTGAGAAAAAGCAGTCAGTCCCCACAGAGGTCTGTAACCAGCACCTGCTGCCCAGCTGTACAGAGGAGCATCACTCAACCTTACTGAGAAAACAAAAGACGGCTGAATTTGACATTTTCCTCTCAGACTGAACTGACCAAACAATTGAGATGTGTGCAATCCTTCTTTGCAGGATCTGCCCAGATTATTAAAAAAGATAGCAAAGACACTTCTCAGTAGTTTCATACTTCAGTTCCTAAGCTATAGCACTCACATATTCTCTGAGCTGAGCCTCAGTTCCAAATGAGAATGACAAGAAAGCATCTTTAGGTTCTTCCGCAGCTTCCATTTAGTATAGGATGACTTTTCACTATAAAGCAGTGCAAAATAAGAATAGAAAGGACATTCTGTATCTGAGCAGACATTTTCCTATATAACATTTCCAATGAAAACAACTTGTTAAAGAAAAAAAAATTTCGCAACTTATCAATTAACTGTGTCCAGGATACAATTGTCAGTCAGAGACCCTGACTGACCCTGCAGTGCAGTGGTTAGGCCATTCAACTTGTATGTGAGAAACCAATATTCAGATTTCTCTTCTGCCCAGGTTAAGCCAGAAACCTGAGCCTGATGCTTCCACATCTCAGTTGAGGGGTCTGACAACCAGGCTACTAGATCCTGTCATGGTCCCCAAGACCTTTTGTTTATTTAAGCTCCTATAAAATCACACGCTGGGTGAAAGAGTGATGCCAGAAGCTTCCCAGGACAGGCAGAGCCATCTGGGATGTATTTGATCCAGCTTCAAATTTCTGCACCAATGAGTATTGAATTATTTATACAAAGTATATCAGTTCCATTGGTGCAGCCTGTCACAGAACAGGCACTGTAATAGCATAAGCTGGTGTCTGCTGAAGATGAGAGATAACAACAGTGTAAGGACTTGAATCCTCAAATTATTGGCAATTCTAGGGCCTTACTCCTTTCACCTTCTCTCTATTTTCACAAAAATCTAAGATAATATACAGTTACCAAAACATTATTTTTGTAATCGAACATTTTTTCTGGACTGGGAAAACCAAGTGTTCTTATAGTTTGGGGTTACACTCCCTTTGTCCTTCTCCACAATGAAAATTATTCAGCTTCACACTCACAATCTAACCCACACAAGTGGGTTCAGTTATCACTTTACCTACCTGCTGAGAAGGCCAAGAAGGCCTCTGGGATCACAAAATTTCCATCCTTGTCCAAGAAATGACCAGGGTTGAACTGGTGAGGGGTCTCCCAATATTCAGGGTCAAAAAGAGCAGAGTCTATGTTTGCCATAATCATAGTGCCCTGAAAGGAAGATGCTGAAGTCTCAGTTCTGTCGCTCACACACCAGGAAGAAAAGGACACAATCAGATTCTCAGCTATGATTCAGCACACTGATGGTCACAGGGAGAGGCAGCAGAAAGGAAATATTTTATTAGGGAAAAAAAAATAATCTCAGACTGTTCCAAGGAGGTGTTTCTTCAAAAAATTAATAACAAACTTTCAGGTTCAGGAATTTCTCTCTGTATTTCTTTTTGCTTCCTTTTTTCCCCTCTCTATTAGCAAATGCAGCAATAAGTGATCTTCAGCACCTTATCCTAAATCCAGTAAAATTACTTCCCCACTTCTGACAAGCTTTTAAAAAATGAAGAAGAAAGAATCCTGGAAAGGAAATAGTATATTTCAAATTATCATCTATTTTTCTCAAGATGGAGATGGGAAAAGTGTACATGACAAACATCTTGGAGCAGGGGTGTATGGGACGATGACTCCATGTGTGCCTTTGGGGAGGTTTGGCATTAAGGTTAAGTGTTGGAAGGCTGGACAAGTTGAAGGGGCTGGCAGAAGCTTTTTGTTTGAGTTTAGGTGGCAGTTCAGAAGCTGTGGGGAAACATCTTCATAGTATTTAAAGTATGATGCCAGAGAGGCAATAACAAGTTCTAAGTGAATGAAGTTGAGTAGACACTTGGTATTGTCTCAGACATCACCAATGAAAACATTCCATCTCTCACTTCTCCACATGGCAGACAATATCCTAGACAATAACCCCAGGTCTGCTGCTCCTTCTTTGCTGACACCACTGCACATTCCTGGTGAGTCTTCCCTCAGGCTTTTCGAAAGCGTTACAGCACAAATGACTATAAAGTGATTGAAAAATCACAGGCTCTTGGAAAGCAAGACTGCAGCATGCCCACAGAACAGTCATTTAATTTGTGTGAAACTGTGTTTTCACTCACTGTGTGAGACAAAGAAAGGCACAAGCCAGAGGGCATGAGAGAGGAAAAGGGCTGCCTGCCAATGCTGACACCAGCACCCATCTGTCCTGAACTGGTAGGAAAAAGGGTCAACAGCAGACATGACTGCAAGGAACTTAACTCATGGCCAAAGATTAGATCAGAATATGAATATGAAATATATCTGTACCTTTGGAAGCTGATATCCGAAAAGATTTGTATCCTTTACTGCTTCTCTAGGAATTGTGATTAAAATAATGCTACCAAAGCGCATGATCTCGTGAATCACAGCGTATGTATAAGGCAGTCTCTTCCGATCCTCATAGCATATTAGATGGGAGGGACTCAAAACAGCATCTAGCTCTTTCTGAACTTTTTCTACCCAAAAAGAGAAGAAAAAGCATTATACCTACAAGAACACTGTGTTGCATGAAACAGTTTTCATTTCTGAAATTTCATTTCATATCTAGTAGCAATAGAAAAAATAGGGTACGTCAATTAATTATACTTGCTGTATCTTAAAATGTAAATACATTTACACAACTACCTAGTTATGATTTTACTACAATCTCCTACTTCCTAGTTTATAGGTTCTATGTTTAGATCATCTTTCCAAAAGCCCAACTGATTTAATGACCTTCATAATTAAAGGAAGGAGAGCAATCTGTAAATAAACCAAAAGCTTCTCATTAAGAGATCAGTTCAGTTACTCAAGCTATTATTTTCACTCTGGCTTAATACAGACTCAGCACACTAATACAGCATGTTGCAAAGGAACCAGCATGTGAAGCTGACATACACATGTAACACTGAGAAGTGAACAGTGTAATATTACCAAGCTATCACCAGCTGTTAATCTCTTTCGGTTGCTATGACGGTGTCAGTAGGTAACACAGCTTATACCATCCCAGAGGGTTCAGGGTCAAATTTCATGCTTAAAAGTTAGGCTAGTAACCTAGGTTTCGTTTCCTTTCTATTTCATTTGAATTTTTAAAGTATGTGTGTGCATAGAACTCATTTCTTCAAGCATGCTACCACCGAAAGCCCTGATTTAATTCATTCAATCATGAATTATTTAATTCATTCAAGAATACATTTTGAATATATTTTGAAATGCAGTGTGCAACTAGGTCCCTGTTTAGAATTTTCCAGTGATCTTTTTGTCTTCTCATTAGTGTCTTCCTTCTGTTCTTAACATTCCCATATGTTACAATAAATATGCTTATTATACAGATATACAACTGGTGTCTCAGTTAATGAGTATGAATAATGCATTCTTGCTACACATTCTGGATACCAGAAAAATGTCTTTTTTCCCTAACCCAAGCTTGTATTTTACCTCAAGTGTTTCCTGACAAGCTGTGTCTTCCACTATATGCTTACAGTACTGAAACAGTCTGACAAAATTCAGGAAGAAAAAATACAGTATCAAAAGTTGAATATCCCTGAAATGATTAAAAATCTGAAAGTTTCCTACTTCACTGGCTTCTTAAAAGCAAAGCTCAAGATGTAATCAGAAAAAAAAAAAACAATCAACCAAAGAAACAAAAGAACTTGATCTTAACAAAAAAAAACAAAAACAAAAACAAAAACAAAAACAAAAACAAAAACAAAAACAAAAACAAAAACAAAAACAAAAACAAAAACAAAAACAAAAACAAAAACAAAAACAAAAACAAAAAAAAACCAAACCAAAAAACAACAGTGTAACAGGCTCAAGTTCAACTTGAAACATACCCATAGTTATGTCTACAACTCACCTTGGATGTCAGGGTAAACCACCATATAGAGCAGTGCCCAACGCAGGGTGGTGGCAGTGGTCTCCGAGCCACCCAGAAAAAGGTCAAAAACAGACTGCACCATGTTATCTTCATCAAATGTAGAGTTGGGGATATTTTTAGTCTACAGATGCCAAAGAGAAAAGTAAAATGAGGCATACATAAGTAACAGCACTGAGAGAGACAGTGATCACAATACCTAAACAAACAATATTTCTAGAAGATGGAGAAAATACAAGTACTCGAGTAAAACAAAGATTTATATTCAGATTTTCCTCAAATAAGCACACTGATAATGTTAAATAACAGGTGCTGTTGAAAGTTTCAGGTGTGTAGGGTCCTTTCACACTGCCTTCTAGAGTGACTTGTTGCTAACTTCCACATCAGAAAAAAGCATTTCAAAGTAGTTCTATCCCATCCTTGCCACTCTGCACATTTGCCAATTTCAGCTAACTATTGCACATATATAATCATTCTAAATAATAGTGGGGGTTTTTTTCAGAGCAGAGACAGAGATTGCCATAATTTTAAGACTGTTATGATAATCATACAGTACCACCAAGCACACAAAAGCTCAGAAGAAAGCACGAATCATAAGTGCAAAGATTACTAAGACACAAAGAATCAGAATTAGTCACCCAAATACCTGCACCTTTTCAAAGCCCTTCCTACCACCCACTGGGCAGCCTACACTAAGACTACCACAGTATAACAATAAACCAATGTAACTGATTATACTTCTAAAACAAGTTATTAAATTAACTATTAACTATTAACTATTCATATTTGAATTTAACAGCACAGTTTTAAAATGGTATCTGTGTAGCTCTGTAATAACATTGTTATGTACAGACGACTGTATCAGAGATGCAAGCAATCTGTTGGGATCTGTGTCATAGACAGCATAAATTACTCACTTTCTCTATCTGATCCAGGTAAAAATCAATGAAATCTTGGGGTTCACCTATTGTGCCTCTTTCCCTGTGGTTTTGGATTTCCTGTCTTATGAAAGCACGGACAAATTCACAGGAAGATGCTGCTTTCTGTACAAGTCCTGGGAGGAGCCCTGTAGCCCACGGGAGCAATTCACATACCTGTGGAAGAAGCACTCAGCACAGATGTGGGAAGTTACATGACATGAACACGGCTGTTATAGATGCATATAGACCTTCTTGGTGCTAAATGCTAAACTGATGAATTAATATCTCTAGGAAGAATATTATAACAACAAAAATTAATGTCAGTACATGAATGTAAAGTACATAAATGCATATTAGAACCACAAATTAAAGAAAACATGATTTCCACCCTGGTTTCTTTCCTAACCTTAATGCATAACTCTACTTGCATTTGCCCTGTTATTCCATCAACAAAAGAATCAATTTTGTAGATAAACTTAACATGGATTAATACTAATAAATTTAATACAAATAAATGTGTATACATATTACCTTAGCACACAGAAGAAAAAGTATTTTTTATTCTGATTCAAAGACTATCACCTTTTCACCTTACCTCCAAGTTCATATCCACAGTCAGAACTATAAGGATTTAATGCATATTAAATAATACAATAACTATAATAATTTATCTAAACACATAACTATATTGTGTAATAATGCAATGAATAATGTGCTCATAATAAAATAATTTGTATGTTAAATAAGTAATTTTCTCACGTAGTAAATGTAGCTGTTCCCAAAAGCCACAATACAACTGTATGCTTCCATCAGCTGGCGGAAGGTTTCATCCTCTCTGGAGAAGCGATGTCCAAAAACCACTGCACAGATCACATTAGAGACAGCATGGACAATGGGGAAGGAAGGGTCGACAGCTCTTCCTGCAGACAGATAGTGTTTCAGAGATGAATTCTTATCTCATTTGCTATTTTAGAAAGCAAGATTGTAATGACATTTTATAAAAGATGTCCTCTATGCTAGTTAGACTGTTAAAGAAACACTCAAAATTCTCTGGCAAATGTAACAAGATAAACCTCACTCAAAACAGAAGTCATGAAGCTTCAGGTCTTTAAGTCCCACATTTTTTTTTTCTTCATTTGTCCTTTTTTTCTTGTTTGTTTGTGTTTGTTTGGGTTTTTTTTTAATCTCAATCTTTGTGTTGGTACCCAAACAGACATTGCTGAAGTCTGACTATACAAAGAGTTTGGATTGCACTCTAAATTTAAACTGTGCTCCAAATGTACTATTTTCTGGAGCAAAACAAGTTAAGTCTTTACCCTTAGAATCATGCAAACCACATACTGTGTCAAAGCCCAAACACATTTCTCAAGCACCTTGTTAATGACATACCATGTTTGTCCTTGAAGAACTCAACAAGGTAAGAGGCCTCAGTTTGTATCCCACGCTCCATTCCTTTATTCCCCATTCCCAGTTTTCGGAGAGCTCCAATTCCAAAACGTCTCTGGTGTTTCCAGATGCGACCATTTGAGACCAGGATACCTTCAGCCATTAAGAATCAATTTTATTGAATTTTATTATTTATTTATTTATTTGAATTTATTCAATGGTCATGTAATAGTAAATGACATACACACTAAGAGGCATCATCTCTTCATGCTGCCACTCATAAAGAAGAGAACCACATCAGGGCAATGTTATTTTGGCTGTGCTTTGTTTACAGTGAAACCACCTTGGTTAATATATTCCCACCTCTGCAAAAAGCCCACTCAGATTTCAGGACCCACAAAAGTACCTCCTATTCTTTCTGAAGCATCCCAGACCAGAAGTCATTAATTCAAACTCTACCCAGCAATGTACTAAAAGCTGCAAAGACAGTGAGGGCTGGTGTTGCCTTTTATTTTCCATCTTTGAGCAGAAATGAATCTATAAATCTTATTCCCATAGAGCGGCTTAGAGCCCAGGTCAAATGATCTTTTACAAGATCTTCTTTATTATCTTATACAATCTTCTTATAAAATTAATACTTATTTGTAAGGTATGTTTGCCAACATCCTCACGTGGATATTGTGTTCTTGCAGATGTTGCCATATGACAGCTCTGCTTTCCTCAACAAACAGTAAGTTCTCACCAAACTACTCATAGCCAACAGAGATATCTGTGGAGCTCACTAAGGAAGTCTGAGCATTTCCTACCTTTGTGTTTCTTAACCTTATGCAAACCTTCTGGAGATCACTGCATCTCCCTGTTGCTTCAAAGAGAAAAATTCTTTAATGACCATTGTGGATGACTGGTTCTAAGTACATGTTGTCTGTGCTATAGAGTCTCTGACTTTTAGGGGATCCTGTTTTTACCAGGCTGTTCACACCAGATATCGTGCTCTCATCCTGGTCCAGATCCCTCCTGGAAATACAGTGGAGTTAGGGCAAGAACCACCTAGCAAGAACCAGAGGTAGGAACAGCAGACCTCAGTCAATCCACAAATCCTAGGACCAGAGATCCCACTGTGGGACAGGGAGGAATACCAGGCCCCTGCACTGTCAGTCTGCATTGTGGCAGACAGCCCAGCATCAACCATTAAATCCACTTGCTGGGTAACCACTTCCTGTCACCAGCCTAGACCACACTTCTGATTGGAAAGCCAACTTGTTACCTAAGAGAGCTGCTTGCCTAGAATAACTCTCCTCTATTCTTTCTGATGTCCTGGAAGTCTGGGATAGCAGAAAAGGAGCCAGCCCAACAGGCAGGTATTTGTCTTGCAGAGACTTGCCAACTTGCAGCTGTGCTGCAACTGTTTGTTAAAGCCATCCCTCCTAGAAATTGGTAGTGCTTTAGCAGATGGTCACAGCCCAGCTACATCACCCAGAAAAATGGTGGAAATAGAATGAAATAGCCTTGGACTTAATGATCTCTATTCTTTTAAGATGCTTTTCTCTCCTTTTATTGGCCAGTATTATAAAGTAAAGCCTTCCATAGTGCAGTCCACATGCAACAAATCCTGACTGGGGACAAAGGCATCTGCTCTGTATCATCTGGATAAGAGGCTGGCGGAAACAAGTCCAGTTATTTCTGTTTTAAATGAAGCATCCTCTTTATTCTCCACCATAATTCAGCATTGTCCAATACAAATATATTGCACCTACAGTCTGGCTAATACATTTAAAGTTTCAGTGACCTTCCTGTGCCTTCAGACTTCCCAAAAGGCTTGAACTTGCTCAACAGCTCTGTACGTGCTTTGCTTACAGCAGCCTTTCCTGGGAACAAACAACTAGGAGCATGAAGAATTACTTTAGCCTCACCTTGCAGAGAGGCTGCAAACTCCAGATTATTTCAAATCAGAACACACCGGCAACACCAAGAATGGACAAGCAAGAGCTTGCTAGGTACAAATAACACGGTTCTGATGAGATTCTGAAATACATGAGGGACAGCTGGACTTTGTAGACAACTCAGGGAAATGCTGCAGCAGTGAGCAATGCTCATTCACCCTGAGCACAGAGAAGAGGTGAACTGGGAACTAAGGGCTTGTCAGTGAGGAAAATATGAGAGGAAACAAAGCAAAGTTAACCCTTAAGTCCTTTCACAGATATGAACACCTTACCTTTTCCATTTGCCATTTTGTTGAAGATGTGTGTCTGCAGTCGCCCAGAAACATCCTCTGAGTTGGTGGTGAGACCATCCTTTACAGCTTGGTATCCATACAGTACCACTATAGGTCTGCTACCCAGCCACAAAGTACAGACATTGCCATAGGTTTTTGCCAGCTGTAGGTAAAAATCAATGCCAAAAAATACCCATGGGAGAAGCATCAACCAAAATGCACATACACTGACTGCCATCTTCCAGCATGACGTTAATCAAGGGATCAGGAAATTAAAAGGGACAGTGATTCTGTTTTGCAATGGAAATGCTTCTCACAGTAAGGTTCTGAGCTCTATCTGGGAACCTGCAGTATCACAGAATTATTAGCAGATTATTATTATTAGCAGATCCATTTTAGGTTTCACATGAAACACATACCTTTTTCAGGCTCCCATGATCTGCTCTGAAATTTATCCACCACATGCTTCCAATGATGGGAAATGGGGTTGGTCCAGGAGGAAATCCACGAGTTTTCCATTGCAATTTTAGGAACTGTGAAACCAGAAGAAACAAAACTAGGGACATAAGAATTACACTTATCATAATTTCACACCTCCAAACTACTCTATCACTGAGCAAACTGCTATGAATCTGTCTGTTGAAAAGATTCTATTTTTCTTCTTAAATCTTCCGTCACATTTAAGCTTTCTGAGTTTCTTTCCTCCCTTCTCTCATACCACATTCCTGATTCCAGAATATGAGGAGCATTCCCATTCTCAAGTGTATTTAATACATCACTATGCTGCAATATGCTAATAGTTACCATCACTTTCAGATCCAGTAGGGGCTGGAAGGCGGGCACCACACTCAGACACAGCCCTTTGAGCAATCAGTTTGATGGAACGTGTCACTCAAACCACTGACTACCTGCAAGCCAAGAGCTCAGATACAAAGCTGCAGCTGTCCTCAAAATATCTATCTCAAGCCCTTTTGAGAAAGGTAAGAAGGCTTCTCCGGAAAAAAAAAACAACCTCCTCATGCAGGAGCTGACTAGGGGTGGTTTCCAGAGGTTTATTCCAATGCTCAGTAATTAGTCAGGATAGTACATATTTGCAATAACCAAGCTGTCCTGCAAGAATGGAAGAGCTGGTCCTTGGCTGTCTCTTAACCCTACAGAGAGACAAACACAGGTTTTAGTGTACGCACTGAGCGAGAGGCCATGGACTGCATTGGCATAGCTGCTTTTCCTTGAATATTTATTTTCTTTAATTATTAAACAAACTTGATTATTCCTTCCTGTGCTGGAGGAAGCATTGAAACTAAGGAGCATGCTGGGTTTTTAATTTTTCACTGTGAATTGCTGCTGGTCAGGCATTACAGGCAATCCTGATGCAAGATTTGTAATGCAGTGGGACATACAGTGAACAGAGAAACAAGGGAGTAGTCAGACATTGGATTTTTAAAGTTCTGCATTCTTTTCTAATGAACCAGTCACTAAATGAAAACATTAGTGATAGCAACCTATCTGGAAAATATAACATTTAACCCATCCAGGGACAACTGCTTGCATGCAGACATGAGCCTGATGTATTGACTCATGTTTAAGTTTGTGATTTGCTATAAGGCCCAGATTCTTATCTACAAAGCCCCTGCTTAGACTTTCTTTCTTCACCATATAATTAGAAATAATCCACAGTATACAATTAAATTATCCCTAGTTTAGCAGATTAGTTTTTCAGGTCATTTTTTCAGTTCATAGTGATTCTTTTCATGTCAGATGTAAATGTATAGGCACACTGTTCCATCCATCAAACAAGTTATTAATGAAAGTATTCAATATTACAGAATCCCTTCTTGTAAAATTTAATTTGATGCATTCATATTACCAGTGACCTTCAAGCTTCAAATTTGTTGAGAAAATTAGGTACAAGATTGAACATTACATATTTTGCAGGTCCATTGTTGAAACCAAAAACAAATGTAATTGTAGAGACTGTAATAATTAGCAGCTGAAGGACTGATGTGGTAAAGAACTGACAAGAAAAGAGTAAAACGTAAAAAGCAGAGAACTGGAAGACAGCAACTCAGCAACACTGAGAATCAGCTGGATCCAAGGTATGTCAGCAGCTGACAGTCCCCCAGTTGATGGCTGTCTGGTGGGCAGAGACCCTTGAAGTGTCTCAAGAGTATTAATGCTTAGCCCAAGAGCACATTAACCACAGCTAGATGCTATAGTACACAACAGATAAATCCTTTAAGTTTTAATCTGTGTATATTCTGCTGGCAGAGTCTCTCTGTGTATGGAAAAAGGTACCTGCACAAAGGTACCTTCCAATGAGGGTCAGTAGAAAAAAGAAAAAAAAAATTGCTAAGATTTTTAATTTATTTCATTTATACAGCTTTGAAATACGATATTTGCAAGATAGTTGTATCAAACTATTCCGCATTTTCAATATTTAATGTCTTGGTTTTGTTTCACATCATTGAGGAACAATATTAAAATATTTCACATTTTCCTCTAGGCTTTTCATTTACTAGGTTTCTACTCAGAACCTTTTTCAGAATTTTTGCAGCTATTGCTTACCATATGTTATATCCAGTAACAAAAACTAAGCAAAGGTGAGAGAAAAATAACATTAAGCACAAAGCATATTAAAAAACCAAAGTCCTCACACCACACTGAGCTTTTCCTTTCAATTGCTCCCTCTTTCAAAAGGAATACATACAATTACTAGTGCCTCTGAATGTCTTCTGACATTGTAGATCTGTGTCAGCTGCCATGTTTCTGTGGGGCGCTGCCACACTACTGAAAATAGATTGTATTTTTTCCAGTCCTGGGCAACAGAAAATTCTTCAATATTTTCACCTGGGTTGTTTCCTGAATAAGAATGCAAATGGGATGAGCATTGGTTCCTTCTTTTCAGTCTTAAATGCACAAGCAGCTGAACATTTCTCAGTTAGCACTATAGAACTCAATGCGAAAGTTTTCTTTTCAGGAAGAAGCAGAACTCTAATAATTATTTCAGCAAGCCTTATCTCAAATTTTTTTGTCCATGACTTCTGACATTCCTAGAGCAACATCTAGGTTACTAGATACTGCTCCGAAAAACTGCCAAAAAGAATGTTGAAGCTGCAAATGCTCAAAGATTAGGAACTGCCAGAAATAAGACCGTCTGCACAACATTAATTCCTTCTTCCTAACGCATCAATGAAAAGAGGGTAACTGACTTGATGCACTAAGGTTTAACCTATGAATTCTTGGCTCTCATCAATTCCTCTGCAGCTGACTGCAGAGTGCTGCCAGGACTAGAGAACTTCACAAACCAAGGAGATTGAAAGGACACAAGACATTTGTAGCTCCCACACCATTAGGACATGCAGTGCCACAGTGCCTGTGCAAGGTCTGCATTGCTTTCACCCAGGTAGCACTGCCTTACAAAAACAAAAAACCACCAACAACAAAAAAGGCAATGGAAGAACAAAATGTGAGGAATGTTTACAACAGTCACTCTTCTCCCTAGTGACTACAGCCCTACCTTTTACTAGTCCTGCTCTCACTGCATGTCAGTGATTCACTGTCTCAGGCTGGTAACACTCTCAGACATACAACTGGAAAAATAAATAAATAAATTACAATCCTATGTTAAGAAAACACTGATAAATGTCTCTAAGACTGCAAATACTACCTGCTTTTACTTTGGGATGAACAGATAGGTTATTACTAACAGACAGACTTAAAGTGATGGATATTACAATCCCTTGTAATGTGGTAATTACAGTATTTAAATGGACTCATGTGCAGGAATTGTGAATTAAGGACCAAAATACAAATAAAGTCAGATCAAGCAGACATAGGCAAGTCCTCACAAAGAAGCTTTTTGCAAGCAGGTTGTTCTGAGGAAAATAAATTTTCATTGTTCCAATATGTTCATTACATGTGAGCAGCAGCCCTCCATGCAAGTCTTGCTCATTCTTATCTGGCAAAGGGAGAAGTATGGTCAGCTCAGAAAATCTGCTTTCCTAATGAAAGTTTCAGGCCATAATAGTGGGAAGTGAATGCAGAGAACAGGGAAAGAACAGAACAGAAACAAAACAGTGCCAGCTACATCTTGGCTTTCACGAGTCAACCTTAAAGCTCTTTTGAAAAGTGAATGTCAGGGTTGATTGGGCCCAGAGAGATTAAGCAAGCTCCTGAGAGCCCCATTCCAGTACTTTGTCTATACAACCTAAACAGCTCCTCAATCTTCAGGTCCCAACAGCACAGATACCATGTCCAGTTCAGTTCTGTGGTCTAAGCAACACTCCCTCAGTGCTTTTCACATACTGTGTCTGTGAAATAATCTTCCCACAAAGAAATTCTGATGCCACCAACCAGATAACAGCTTCTGTTATGAAATTCCTGAAAGACCAGATGGTGTATGGAAGGAAACCAAGTTGAAAAATCCAAATTTGTGTTTTCACTGAAAAAAAGAAACTGCTTTGCAATTGTCTGCTCTGTTTACCTTGACACCAGGCCAGGCAGCAAGCACATACAACCATGCCAAGCAATACACGCACAGCATGAAATCAGTAGTGTTTTCTAATGCACACTGAGCCTGGCTCTGCAGCAGAAAAAAAATAAGCCCTGGTATTCCTGGCACAGCAGATGACGCACATTCTGGGAAGAGGTGTACCAGGAGCCCTTTCCACCCCTGAAACACCACATTCATCATTTGCTTGCCTAACACCTTTCTAGAGATGCTGCTCTTTCCCTGTCCTCTGCAGCTGTTGCATTTGCTTCCCACTCCTAAGGCCTGAAACCTTCATTACAAAAGGAGATTTCCTCATCTGTTCAAAACAACTGAACTTACCACCTGTCATCTGGTGAGCTCTGGCAGTATATTTGTGTCAGAGGAGAGCAAGCAAGATGTATGTGAAGAGCTACTGCTCACACATACTGAAAGTATTAAAGGAATATTCAGTGCTTTTTAAATAGCTTCCTTGTTTTTCCCTTCCTTTTTTAAACATCAGCCTAAGCTTTTTATGAAATAACACTGCCTCACTGTAGTTCAGCATGCCCACAGCTCTCACCTAGTAGTAGGAAAACACACTGCCCAGTGTCTGAAAGACCAGGCTCAGACTAAGTCTCTTGTTGGGTCCATCCTTCCTCAACAGGACCAACAGTTACCCTGCAGAAGGGCCAAGAAGAGCAGAAAACAGGCAGATGGGTAGGGTCAGTGCAAAAGGAGGAAGACCAGACACATGGGATACCCTGCAAGGCAGCAACACAAAGTACACAGCAAAGGGAGGGGTGCTGCAGCTAAGGCTTCTAGTCAGCTAAAATATGGTATTTAGGTCCAAAGTCTGTAGCACCATACATGCTAAAATGACTCAGCCTTGAAAGTTTTACATGTGTTTGACTCGTACTTGTTTCCTTTGACTCCTAAATTCTACAGGAGATGGTCCCTGACAATCCCCTTTGCAGAGAGACCTTGAATCATCCCCAGGTTCACTGCTGCAGCTTGCTTTGGCACTCCTAAATCAGCAAGAGCTCCAATTTCTACATTGCCTAGGGACTGAAAACACAAAGAGTGGAGTGAGCTTTAAGAGAAAATAGATTTTGCCAGCCCAAAAGGAAGAGATGAAATGGGAAATGAGGTCTGAAATCCTCTCTTGATTAAATAATAATTTTAAAATTACTTGAAAGGAGACAGAAGAGATTATCTAAAGCCATCATCTTGCCCAGAACACCAGAATTATGCCATTTCTGTTTGCTTTCCAGTGATGGACATTCCCAAAATTTTCATGGACTACAGCCCACAGAATACAAAGTGAGTGAATAACACACAAGAAAAGTAAAGCTCTTTTTAAATTTAAATTTGCTACACATTGGTACAAAGCTCTCCTGGGAAGTTTAAGGGATCCACAAATCAATGAAGTCTAAAAGTTTTGCCTCTTTCTTCAGTTTATTTTTTCATTTTCAAGGTTAAAATAGAACCAGTGCATTTTTTCACCTCCAAAATTTGCACCAGGAAATTTTAAACCTTACCATAAAAAAAATTTAAAAAATGAAATTTAGAAATACCATACAATCTACTGGGCAGAATAATAACTTCTCAATTGTGTTCTACATAATATCATAACTGAACCTATGATAGGATAAAAGGGAAAAACAGGTATTCTCTTAATACCTAATATTTTTCTTTTCTTTTAAAGGCATTAATTTAGCCTTATGGTACATGGATTTAATTTTTTTTTAATCTCGGAGACAATATCCTACCAGACACATATTGTGTAGATGTTTTTCTTCAAGGAAAAAACCCTACATAATAATTGTAGTATTGCAGAAAGACAGTAAGTAATGCATCTCTGGCATCTTAATGTTTAACAGAAAACTGCATGAGGTGTTGCCAGTATGCAAGATGCTCGATATCCTTAGATAACTGCTCAAGAATTACCATAGACACAGTATTAATACTAAGGAAAAGACAAAATTCCAAATGAAAAAAAAAGACAAAACAATTACAGATCATAGAGAGTAGGTGTGGCTTGGCTAACTGCTAGGGATCACGTATTTCAGTTTTCTAAGGACTTCAGCTTGGGAAAACTGTAGATCATCAGAGAGAGAGAGAGAGAAATAGATAAAGCAGACACATTTTTTTAAAAGATCTTGACCTAAATAGAAGCAAATCATCTATACAACCCCATTCTTTCTGGAAAGTCATATGCAATAAAAAACCCCACCAAACCCAAACAAAAGCCACTAGTGAAAATTTGAATTTTTTCTAAGATGCTGGGGGTTGTTGAGTTCTGTACAGCTCTACTAGGATGTCTCCTGATTTTGCAGTTCCTAAAGCTGCAATGGATGCGTACCAAGCTTCCTCCAGGACCAGTTCCCCTCCCCATCTTTGGAAATTTGTGGCTGCTGGACTTCAAACTTCGTCGAGAAACTCTCACTAAGGTATAAATTTATCTCCATGGTCAAAAATCAGTCTGAATCTATCTTAACTGTATGTTGCATGGGAATAGTATAAACTTGGAATTAATTATTTTTAAAACCTGAGGTAAAAATATTTGGGTAATAATCACCATAATTGATTTACTCTTTGTTATTTTCTCTCTCTTTTGGATACAGTAACATCCATGCACGACATTATCACAGGGACTGTAAAGAAAATTGTATTCCATTGACAATTTTATTTTCTATTCCTAAGCTGACATATGTTTCTGTAAACCATCTCTAGCAGAACTTTCTTTGCCTGACACCAGTGGCCCTGGAACATCTCCAGGCCAAAAGTGTGTTGATCTCCATTAGAAGACAAAACAAAGTTTTGTTTCAAAGGACTCTTTTCTTCTTACTTGAAAGAATAATTTGTAAAAATAATTGCTGGCTGTAGTACAGATTACTGCTAAAATAAAGCAGGAAAAATTGACTGCTACTAGGCACACAGCATGATTATTTTATAAACCAATTAAAACTATTTCCAAAAGTATGGAACTTCCTTCAAACTATATTAAGGAAAAACATAAGCATGATCTGAGAAAAGACAACAGTGAAAAATATGAAAAAAAAAATCACATGGAAACTAAAGGAAAGAATGCAAAAATCATTTCTCTGTTTTCTTCAAAAGTTACAGGTAAGAAAAAATAGTAGTTTTGGTTAGTTAAAAATAAACAGAAAAGCTCTGGGATTTTGCTTATATTTATTTGTTCTTTGATTCAGAGCTGACAGAGAAGTCCTCTCTTTCTATGACATTTTCTGAGGTGCTCTTCTGAGAGATTTCCTTACTATCTGTTCCATAAAAAACAACTATCTTCTGTTCTTTTTACAACAGAAGGCTAAATTTTTTCTGAAACCTGCAATTCAATTCAATGTCGGCAAATGTTTGGTTTAGTTACAACTACAGAAAACTCTTAAAATTAGTACTTAACTGTATCTGTTCAGTGGTTTGTATTTATTTACTGTTATTAACTCTTCAGTTAACCAGCATCTATGGAAATATCTACACATTGTGGATGGGACAGACACCCATGGTTGTACTAAACGGATACAAAGCCGTAAAAGATGGCATTGTCACCCATTCTGAAGAAGTTTCTGGAAGACCCCTCACCCCATTCTACAGGGATATGATGGGAGAGAAAGGTACAAGGTGTAACACAAGTCTGATAAGAACTAGATGTAAAGGAAGATGCTTTCCTATACACATACACACACACACACACACACACACACACACACACACACACGAGTTCCTGCTATTCAAGCACATAACTGCAATTACATTGCAATAAGGTTTCACGCAGAGCTCAGGTATTAAGGAAAAAACAAAAATGTATAGTTTATAAAGCATACTACTGACTTTTTCCTTCCCAAAAGATTCAAAGGAATATTTGCCTAGAGAAGTTTCCCTTCAGTTGAACAGTCTTCTGGTTTATAAGGGTTACATTTAGAAGACATCTATAGGCAAAGCAGGTCTGTCCTTACCATCCCTCATTCAGTTCCCAGGGCCACATTCACACAGCTAAACAGCTGGGAGTCATAAAAACCAAGGTTAAAGACCAAAAGTCAGTATCTGGAACCATGGTATCTTATTTATTAGTGAAATATAACCCAATCTAAATTGAATTTTTCCTCCAGCACTGAAAGAATTCCCTTTCCTAGCAATGAAATAAATGTTTCTGTTCTTCAGGTATTTTTCTGACAAGTGGGCACACTTGGAAGCAACAGAGACGCTTTGGCATGACAATTATCAGAAGCCTGATGCTTGGTAGGAACAATTTGGAGCATCAAATTCAAACACAGGCCTATCACCTTGTGGACACCTTTGCAAACACAAAAGGTAAATTCATTAGAGGAATAAAACTGAGATTTTCCTCTAAATTAATAGATTAGGGGAGTAAAAATTTCCTCATACATTTTTACAAGTAATATATTTTTCACATTAGTGGGATTTTTACTGGCTTCTTAATTGCATTCTTTGCAAAAAATGATTTGTCTTCACAGCAGGCAATATGGAATTGTTTTTTGAGATAAGGATAATAAAAAAATGTTTATTATCAACACAGTCTTGGAGACAGCTGTTAACAAATCTTACATTCAAGGAGTATCAAAAATCCTTATGTTGTCTTCCATAAAATACACAAAGTTTGACCTGATGCAAGTTGTTCTAGGACAGTAGGCCTTTAGCATTTGGCAGAGAAAGAACCCCAACACAAGGAACGTATCATTCAGTTTTCCAACAAAACTTTTTAAGGTCTGGATGAAATAGAAACCAATAGAATTTTAGCAAGATGCCAGAATAAAGCAATTAAATATAAATATTCTCAACCTCCAAATCTCTCACCCACATCCTGTCCCATACTGATGTGAAAACATCTCCCTCCAACTCTTCTTGCATGAGACACATCACTCTTCTGAGAGCAGCGTATTATCAGATTCTTACAATGGAAGAAATAAACAAACCACTGACTCCAAGTGCCTGGACAGCCCAAATCTTTACCTTCCATGTCATCCTTCTTCAATTTTAAACTTAATAATTTACTCTTTCCAAGAAGGACTACAAGCATTACTGAAGTCAGAGATACATAATCCACCATTTTCCGTAGCATTATAATTCAAAGGTTGTCTTTGATATTGAAATGTGTACTTAATATTTTCTGGATTTAGTTCTTTTTAATGGGAGCTGTTTTCCATACCATTAGGTGAGATTTGCCTTTTCCGTGTGTGGGAAAAAAAGAAATAGCTGAATTGTTAAACTGTACTTGAAAACCAAAAGGAGACAAGACTAAGAAATTAAAACTTCAAAATGTGGGGGGGCCTCCTGGTTTTTTTTTTTCTCCTTTGTGGGGGGTTGTTTGTTTTGGATTTTAATTGCCAAACTTAAATATTTGGCTGCAGATGTGAGGGCATATGTTCTAATTGCTTGTCTTTTTACATAACCCAGAACAAAAGACAAAGAGGGAAAAGAGACCTAGTTTTTGTCTTCTGTAATCTTACAATAATCACTGTAAAAATCAGACTGAAAATAAAGATTCCCAGAGCTTATAAACCATACAGCTCATTCGAATTAGACTAGAGTTTATTACTGTGAAATTTATCTAAAAGTAGTCTGGATTTAATACTATTTTACCATTAAAAAAGTCTTCTTTTTCCTCATTTTTCTCAGTGTAGTCTATTCAGAAATATTCATGGCACTTCCTATGTTCACAGGAAAACCCTTTGACCCCCACACTTCCATTGTCCATGCTATTGCAAATATAATTTGTGTTGTTGCTTTTGGTCATCATTTCTCCAGTGAGGATGAATCTTTCATCAAGCTTATCAAAGCTGTTGATTTTGTGATCTACTTCCAAGCGACTGTCTGGGGCAGGGTAAGAATTTCATTTTCTTATTCTTATTCCTGAAAGTTCATTTGCACTTTCATAATCCCTCTTACAAATGAAGAATGATTTATTTTGGAAGGGGCCTCTGCATGTCACCTAATACAACTCCACTCTCAAAGCAGCTCTAATTAGATGAAGTTGTTTAGAGACTTGCCTGGTCAAGTCTCCAAGGATGCAGATTTTACATGGACTTCCTGGGAAATGTGTTCCCAATATTTAATCTCCAATTTGTTTTTATTGCCTTTCATATTAAGTCAGAGGCCATGTGTTGCAGGAACTGCACATAGTTATCAGGAAATCAGAACTGGGTTCTCAGTTTAAAAGATCTCATGCTTCTTCATTCTGGTTTAAAATCACAGATGTATGATGCTTTCCCGTGGCTTATGCACCATCTCCCTGGACCTCATCAGAAAGTGTTTGCATACAATGACTTTATGCACCATTTAGTTTTGAAGGAGGTGCAGACTCATCAAAAACAAACCACACATGACCCACAGGATCTCATTGACTTCTACCTAGCTCAAATTACAAAAGTAAGTACCTGTTTATCACACTATCCTCTCCTTGGCCTCAATACCTACTACATTACTTGCTGCTCAAGTAACTGCTACAGAATTTTGCATACTTTATTTGCTTAGCACTGAAGGTTTTCGTTTTTCATTTTTGAAATGCCCATTTCTACCAGACTGATGGTCTGAAATTATCCATTTCGTACTCTTCTTATGAATGTACCCTACACAGACCAAAGATGACCCTACTTCTACATTTAATCAAGACAATATGGTTCAGACTGTGGTGGATCTGTTGCTGGGAGGAACAGAAACAACAAGTACCACCCTTCTCTGGGCACTGCTCTATATGGTACAATACCCAGAAATACAAGGTGAGCAAAAGCATTATTGGAGAGAACTACATTTGGCATTACATCATCAGACACATTATTGCAGTGTAAGCATTAGTTCTTGTAATACATCAAAATAACCCTTAACAATTAATATGAATGGTGGGACATCAACAAATTAGATATAGAAAATGAAAGTTTAGTAAATGAAACAAACATTCTTTCCTCACCAGCTCACTAAGGAGCAACAGTAGCTTAGTTGTCACTGTTTTATCTCACTAGAAGGTGGTGGCAGAGTGACAAGCTAAAGACATTTCTTATGCAACCTCATCTCTTCCTAACCTTCAAAGTGAAAAAGCTTGAAAATATGATGTGCATATGTAAACATAACCGAACACACACCTGTAATTTCAAATTTTAAAACTCTTTTTTGAAACACAGAAATGTATTATTATTATCAGGAATGTGTCTTAAATGAGGGATCATCCTGTGCTTTCAGGATATGTACCTTCTCAATAAACTGAAACTAACACAACAGTCAAACCACATGTCAACACATTTCATAGCAACTTAGTTTGTATTTTTCCCCCAGTCCTTGTCCATACTCATTCAAGAAATCTGCTAGAAGAGGAGAAATGTTAATTAAAATCAAGGAATTTTTAAAAATTTTTCTGCAGAAAAGGTTCAAAGGGAGATAGAGGCTGTTCTGGAACCCTCCCATCTCATCAGCTATGAAGACCGTACGAAACTGCCATACACAAATGCTGTGATTCATGAGGCTTTGAGGTGCAGCAACGTGACTTCTGTTGGGGTTCCTCGACAGTGCACGAGGAATACAACTTTGATGGGTTTTCACATTAAAAAGGTACATACAGAGTATACCTCTCTGTTTTTTAAAGCTTTGAACTATTGAGTGTTTACATGACATTAGCTTCTACAATTCCTAACTTTGCATAGAGAGCACATGGTAGCACTTGAGAGATGTGATAGAAAGCTGAGTGCTCTGCACCAGGTTAAACTCTACATTAGCAGATGCAAAAGGAAACCTGGGAAAAGGCTAACAGCATCAGCAGAAAACATAAGGAAAACTGAAATCTTTCTTCCCACTAGTCAAATGTGGATGATGTCTGGGCATCAAAACAGAACATGATTTAAAGAATGATGAATTAGGTTTAATGAATGACAAGCCAGCTAACTTTCACACATAAGGGAGGAGCCTGGGGCAACCTACAGTCATCTCTGACAAAGCAAACACAGGCAACCACAAAAATCCCACATACTTAAGATGACAGCTCATTACAGTGAGTGATTGGCATGATATAAGTATCCTAAACACATTAAGCAAAAAATTGATGTAATGGGATTGAAAGACCCGGTGAAGAGTACAAAAAAAAAAAAAAAAAAAAAAAACCAAAACAAAACCCAAAAAATCAAAAAAGGATGCTGTTATGATTAGTCTGGCAAGTGTATAAAACAGTCCAAGCTCCACTCTAGCTTAGACATGAAGACACTTCATAGGCCTGACAGAAGGTAACTTACACAAAGGAAATCACATAATATGTTATGACACACAGAACATATGGGGGTTTGTTATGTCTGGATGCGCACAGGAAAAAATCAAGTTGAATCCCAACATGGGGCTGCAGGCACAGGATGGCACATTAAATGTTGGGGAGAAGGAAAGTCCAAAAAAAGAATCAATCTTACCTGGAAAACAAACCCTCTGATTCTTCCTGCAGGGCACGCTTGTATTGCCAAATCTGCACTCCGTTGTGTATGACCCTGAGCACTGGGAGACCCCTTGGAAGTTCAACCCAAATCACTTCCTTGATTTGGATGGCAACTTTGTGAACAAAGAGGCCTTCTTACCTTTTTCAGCAGGTGATGCCATGACTTCTGAATATTCCTGTTTGCTGTGTCTTGCAGCAAGACTAAAACCATTATTTGTAAGTCTGAAAACTTGAAAATTTTCAAATTTCTATAGAAGCATAATTGCGACAGATTTAAAGTCAGGCATTCTATTGTGAGAGCCACAGGTATCATCTTGCATTTCATCCAGTCATATAGAGGATGAGCATATGTAAGAGGCATAGTGCTCCCTCCTTGGTTCCTGCTGTAAGGGTATCTAAGCTCCTTAGTCCCTAATGTACTAAATCTTAGTAACACCCTCAAATCAGAAAATCCATTTATTCTTTCAACAGAAAACCCAATGACAAAAGTAATACAGTTTGCCAAAATACAAAGAGAAAATCTGTGATAAAGCAGAAAACCAAACCTCAGTCTCCCAGATCTTACAGTAGAAGTCTAGGACCAGGTCCTCTTGTATTTCTAGAAATCTAGCAGCATACAGTCTTTTCTGAAGAGTGTTATTAGGCAACCAAAAGATTTTTATCTTTTAAAAGCATATTACAATGTACCACTTACCTAACTTACAATGCAAAATGCAGCAATTCAAAGACACAGGAGAGGAAAATAAAAGCTTAAAAACAGTATTAAAAAATAACTGAGAGCTTCTCTAGAGTAGCAGTTTCTCTAAGAAACAGATTATGAAGAAAAGTAGCACAAAACAGGACGCTGGAATTATTTACTGAAAATTAAACATGCAAATTAAACAATAAAACCACTGGTAAACAATTCAGGACTTTTGTTACTGTGACATATGATTTTACATTTTTGTAGATGAAAAGCAAATAGTATGCCAATGTACAAAGCAGTAGGGTTAAACACAGTAAATTCAGATTTTAAAACTTTGTCCAAATTGCCTGTAAATCCTAAAATCGAATTTGCAAAACAGGTACTTAGCACCTTACCTCCTTAACTCATTAAATGTCAACCAGTTTACACGCATCAAGACAACTGATTTAAGCTTGTATATTAACCTAAGCATAGGAAATTCTCTTTTAACTTGCTTTGATTGTTTCCTGTTTATATAATCAGAGTATTTCTGTATCCTGATTATACATATGTTATTTTTTTAGTCTGGAGTACAAGATATTCTGAGCTTTAATATGAAAACAATATGACAGAATGAGACACTGAATCTATACATACCTGCACACACTTACCAATTGTATCTGCTCCTGGACAGCATTAGAGATAGTGGGCTACAAGAACCCAGTATAGGCTTTTAAAATTATATTGAAAAAAGCCTGATGAGATGTTTAACTTTGCCTTACACAGTGCTCCAGTTCTCCCTCCTCAACAACCAAAGATAAGACTGAAGGATATGAAGCCTTTCAAATATCTGCCTTAACTAAGAAACAAATAATGGTTCTCACAGCATAGGAAGCAAAAAATGGAAAGGGAGAATACCATACATGCTTCAGGGCAAAAAAACCAAAACATAATCCAAAAAAATCAAACCAAGTAGTTGACATAGTTAGAGCTGTACAGTTTCTCAGTTAAATAATGTTTCCCCTCGCCTCCAAAGACATCTTCTGTCCTCACAGAAGCAAACAGGAAATAATTATCTTGCGTTGACAGAATTTATGGAACCCAGTAGAATTTGGTTTGAAGTTCCTTTTCAGAACTTACCTTAAAACTACTAAATCTTTTTCCCTCTCTTCCACAGGGCACCGTGTATGTTTGGGAGAGCACCTGGCACGAGTTGAACTGTTCATCTTCTTTACAAACCTCCTTCGAGCATTCACTTTCCAGCTCCCCGAGGGAGTGAAAGAAATCAATCTGGAGTACATTTTGGGTGCAATTCTGCAGCCACATCCATATAAACTCTGTGCTATTCCACGCTAGACTGCAATACACTACAATGCAGATGGGCTTCAACCACTCACTAATGTATTTTCACACTCACGGTAGCAGTGACTTAGGTATGAGATTTTAAAGAAGTGATCTGAATCAAGCAGTTTCCTGCATATGTGCTCAGTCAAGGTATCACACCCTTAAAATGGCACAACTGGCCTCATGCAGCAAGGATGCCTGAAGAGAAAAAGATTTTCTTGAGTACACTGTCAGTCCTCTGTGTCCTCAGGTATTTTCTAACAACTTTTTGCAGAAGGTAACAGACTATCCTCAGTGTTGACTCCTTTTTCTTTCACACTCCCATAAAGCATTACATATTGTAGCATAAGCTTCACACATCCATAAATGATAGTCCCTTTAGAAATCCTCACTTTTTAATTTTTTTTTTAAAATATCCTCAATATCTGATTCCTATTTTTTCACAACTCTTGCATGCAGGTGCTTTCATGAACCTTTGCTGCTTCTGTTTAGAAACATTACTACGGTGTCCAATAACTACTTCAAGGGAAAGGAACAATCTTTCAAGAAATTAAGAAAATAAAAAATGATGCCAACAATTGTTAAAGCAGGCACAGTAGAGATCTATTACTCACAGTGTTTTCTTGATTTATTACTCAGTGTTTTCCTCTGTTGTCTCATCATTCTGGAATAGATGCGGAAAGTTTCAACCACTTAAAATTCAGCTGCAAGTATCCTATATGCTTTCAATTTTCAAAGTTCAACTTAAGGATAAGTTATGGTAGGGTGTATTTAAAAGCAGAAATAGAATATTACATATTTCTGAGACAAAACTAAAGGAAGACTTGATTCTCAAGTATTTCCTATCATTTTCCTCTATTTGGTAAAAAACCCAGAGCTCTAACACACCATACAGTTTGCTACTGCAGAACAAATGCAGACTTCACATCATTGACAGGTTTCACCATTTTAATAAAAGACAAGTTAAATCTTTCACTATTACTCCATTTTATTGAGGAAAATGTAACATCTAAAAATCCTCCTTGAATATGAAATACTTGCAAACATAAATTAAGAAAAATCTTTTAAACTTCGTATTTCTTACAATGAGGGCAGATACTGCATAAAACACATTTTACAGATTTACAAAAGCAGTCTGATATCACAGTTCATAAACTAAAGTTTTCAAGTCTTATCTTTTTTCTTTGTGGTGTTCATTAAATAAAAACTCACCAAGAAAAATAAAATCTTTCTTTCAAACCACTGTTTGCATGCTTCAATCAAGGGCCTGTAATAAAGTGCTCTTCAGCAAGACTGGCAGTGTCAGATACAAGCTTGAGCTTTCTCCAGTATATTCTGACAGTTCTTGAGGTATGTCCTACCTGAAAAAAATACTCCAGTTTTTTTCCTCTAGGTACACCCCTTTGGTCTCCTGAAGTTATTCTGTAAGGTTGATTTGGGGTTTTTTTTACCCAAGATATTATTTTATTACTCACATAGGTTTTCTTCCAAAACTGTAGCTTGGGTTAAAACATGCATATATTCCCCACCTGTGTTTTTTGAAGAACTGAGGTACATTATGATTTACTGTACAATGTTGGTTCTAAAAGTAAAAAAATAAAAAGAAGAACAAATATTCAGAGTGTACATGATTAAGGAGGTATTTTTACAAAGAAATCAATGTAGGTCTGACAGTTGATACAAGTGAAAACCAGCTGGGCTAAGAGTGTCTTCTTTCTATTCCATTTAAAACTGGAAACAGGAAGTGGTGAGACACTCCTTGGCTTTCTGATGTTTCTTGAAATGAGAATTCTAGATTACCTTTTCATCACAGTTGTAAACGAAATCTATAAGAAAACAAACAATACAGAAAAAAGCTATTTCATGAGTTAACTTTTTTGTCAAGAAAGACAATAAATTCATAAGGAATTAAAGCAAACCAGAGAAAAGAAAGATTTAGAAATTAAGGACAAAATACAAGCTTTTCTTGTGAAACTTCAGTAATTAGAAAAACTTTTTGAAAAATACACTAACATGCAGCTCTGGTATGATTCACTCCTTGAAGATCAATAACCCACCTTCTCAGTAAGATAGATTGCTTAGATCCTTCAGAGCTTAAATCCCTGAAAGAAGTGAATGATCTGAAGTCCAGTCTTTGCAAAAGGATGCGTATTTTCTTGAAGATTAGATTCAGACACTGATTGCTGCCACTGATATGAAAAGAGTAACTGCCACTTCCCAATTTTTCCAGTCCTGGAAAATCTGAACTGTTTGTTCCCTTGCTATCAGGGAGCACCGTTTACCCAAATACAACCACTTTATTGGAAACACATGAAAAACATATCTTTGAATAAATTCCTTCTGTAATAATGGCCTTGCAATGTTTTGTTTCCAATCCAACACAAATAAAAGAATTACATACTTCAGCTCCTAAATATGAAAATAACACACATCATTAGGAAAATACACACATAAGTCTTTACCTATTTCTGTGAAGCACACAAAATTCATATTGTTTGTGTGGTTTTAAGAACAAATGTAATCATTGGTCACCATGACCTAGATTAAGAAAATTAGTAAACCAGTTGTAACCTTGGGTTAAGAGTTTTTCTAATATTTTTGTTTTGTTCTTATTAAAATCTCAAAGGGAAAGAGAGGAGTAACTACATGGTCTTGTTCTCACCAAATAAGCAGAGTATTATCAAGGGTGTACTTTGATCCACCAACCAAATCAGGTATCTTTAAACAATTGTTAAAATTATACATTCAAAGTTCTTCTCTCCACCTAAGTAACAATATAACAGGTATCAGCATTCACATCCAACCCTTCAGTACTATGTATACCTTATCAAGCAAAATACGGTAACAAAATATTAAATAGATGCCATTAAACTTGATCGGAATGGCATGCACACCAAGGAGGATTATATGGGTAGAATGCTATATAGGTGGCTGTAAGCAAACAAATAAAAATCTAAATTCTAGTGTGGTGGAAGCTAATCTTTGGCTTGCCCAATTGCTTTTCTTCTTTTTGCTGTGTTTTCTTAAACCTTTACAACACGATCTAGTTGTAGATGTCCCTGCTCTCTACAGAGGGCTTGCACTAGGTGACCTTTAAACATCCCCTCCAACCCAAAATATTCTATGACTATATGATTACACCATCATTAACATTTGTAAGTTGCAGTATGCAGGATCCCAAAGTAATATCAAAGCCAACCAGACAGAGGAAGGATTTAATATAGTTAAATCTATAGGATCTATAGTGACACTAAATATGAATTCATCAAAATCTATCCAAACACATACAGTGTTTACACTCTTGAAAGCAAACAAAAATACAACCACATACTCATCACTAATAGTTAAATTTCTCACAGAAGTTTCAGCAGAGGTAGGTACTGAGGAACGACTTCAGGAAGTAAATCACGTAGTCCTACACAAGCTTCTATGTATCTCAGTGGTGCCAAAAGGCTTTTGTTGCTAATAAAAGCTACTTTTATGTCTGAGAAACAAAACCCTAAAGGTTTTGATGGGTTTTTTTTTGTTGTTGTTGGGTTTTTGAGGGTTTTGTTGTTGTTGTGGTTAAAGCAGTAAATCACTGCTTTACTGATTATCAGTTCACAGCAACTACATGAGAACATTCAAAGTCCAGTCCACCAGCACATGTCTCTCAGCAATTAATACATAAGTCTCGATGATGCCTCTGCAACACCTTTAGACAATTGAAATTAAAAATGCACCACTTACTTCTTGCAATACTTGTCCAAGGGTCTCCCGGCTGTGAATGCGCTTTCTGCTGAAAGACAAAACCAGATTTATTTCTGCACAAAGCACTGGAAGGGATCTGGTAAACATCAATCATTTATTCCATTTCAAAATAAGACTGTCAATGCTAGGCTTTGTTCCACATCCTTATGGAATATTGACACAATTTTACGGACTCTTAATGCAATGTTATGGAATCTAAAAATCCTGATTCAGATCTGTCATTGTTCTCATCAGGAGGAACTGTCTGCAATAAGGCTTGCAGCAGATTTCAAACAATCCCACTTATTAAAAAACTTAGTACAATTCCAGCATAAATCCTAATATCGAGACATAGCTGATACTCAGTTGCAGTAGTTCCATCTTCTCCCCCACTAGACAGCTGCTATTCAGTAACTGATGCAAGACAATTACTTTGTTTTTTTTTTACTCATTCTCCCAACATAGTCAAATTAGTAAGCAGTGCTTGCAAACATAATAGCAATACAAAGACTTAAAATTATTATCTGTCAAATGTAAAAACAAGTCATCAAACTTATTGTTTCCAAACACCCTGTAATGCATGCACTAAAAATACTAGCAATTCAAACAGAAGGCAACATTTTTACCTGTCTATTTTGGTTGCTATGTCCAGTGTAAAACTGCCTTCTGTATTGGGCAAGTAGGTAGAAGGTATAATTACATAACTTCCTGCAGAAAGTCTGCAAAGTTGGCTTACTTCCTGGGAATAGCAATGAGGTACACAGCTAACCAGTGGCTCCACGTGTAGAAAAGAAGAAGTATGTGGTTTCCAGCTGCTGTCAGGCACCTGCAAAAAGAATGAAAACTTGCCTATCTTTTCATCTATTTCAGACCCCACAATGTTAAACTCCTGGTATGTCAGAGCATGCTACATTCTGTACCTACTCCATTCTAAATACTCACTCTTCTGCAGAGCTACATGAGAGGGATGGGAAGGCTTCCAGAAAACCCAGATGGCAGGATCAAGTACAGATAATCATTCCTACCATGTTTGTAGACAGTTTATACAACCTACTACCCACATAACTCAAATGCTTTTTCTAGTATCAAACCTCATTCTTCCCCCTCACTGCAGCCTAATGCCCTTGTTTTTTCACCTCACTGATATGGTAAAGAGACTATGGTCTTCCTCCTCCTAGCTGCCTTTCTTGTACTAAAAATTGGTATTAGACATTTCAGTCACCTATAGGCATGAAAACTGTCATTCTCTCAATCTTTCTTCGAGGCCAGATTATTGCTCCTAATGCTCAACAATAGACTCCATTTAAGCAATGCCTTTTTTGAAGGACATTTTCTGAAAAGACAGATAGTGTTCCCTCCAAAATAGCCACATAACAAGAAGCTTTCCATCCTACATTTATGCTGTAGATCACTGACACATATATGTAGAACCTTTACTTGTCCATGGTAAATAGTATCTTGACTTGTTCCAGATCATCTGTAGAACATAACAGTCCTTTTGAATTCTAATCTTGGACCTTCAATCTAATCTTGAATTCTAATATTGGATCTTTGTAGATCAAGTATCACTTCCAATGGACGAGTGAATAATTATTAGAGGTGAAGAAAGTAAGTTTTCATGATGAATTACCAATCACACTAAGTCTAAGACACAGAGAACTCTTCACAGATCCTCAAAAGGATTCATGATTTCTAAAACTAATTCACAATGTTGGAAGGATTCAGTAAGAAACAGCTATCTGGTTGCTAAACTACCCAACACAGTTATTCTTCACTTCCATGGGACCAGCCTGTGCTTTTCCCAGAAGCAGCACACCCCTTGCCATGTGCAAGGAGCACTGAACCAAGAGCACTGAACCTTCACACTTGGTAAACAAGCAATCAAACTGACCAGAAAAAGTCTTACCTGGAAAATATGGAAACCTATTGGACAACATTTGCTATCTTGGCAGTGCTGACGGAGGGTAACTTTTACACTGCTTTTTCCTGGTCCTGCAGGAATGCAAAGGGGAAAGCAGGGATTGATATGGAAGGACGGGAAGTTCCTGCTGCCTCCAGCACTTTGCCCATTTTTCCAGCATCCATGTAGCTGCACTGTCTCCCATTCACCTCCTGGGAGTTCTTCACAGAGGGCAGCATCTGAGGGTGGTGGCTTTAATTCACTATCAAACATAAGAAAGAAAAGAAACTGAATGCAAAAAATCTTATGATTTCACAAAATCTAGAACACCAGCTCGCAAAAATTAATTATGACATAAGTTTATGCAAACAAAACTGCTCCACATTTTTAGCTCAAAGTGAAAGATAACTGTTCAAAGACAAAACAACACTCTTACTTGCTGCTCTGCACAACCCTTCAACAACATTTTGAACATTTATACTTAGTGCTATACTTCATAGATTTGTTTATGTCAAACACACTTGCTGTTTTGTTTTAAACCTACCTGAGGGAGATCCTTCCAGTTGAAAATACACGAAGCAAGAAATTCCCTACTGCATCTTTCAGAAAAGTGCTGGGAACAACAAGATAAAACCCAGGTGAAAGGTCACAGCACACATGCACTTCTCTATCATAGGAATGGCAGACGGTACCTACAACTGGAGGAGCAGAGAGGGTCTTTGGAAGGTTAAATCGTTTCTTCTCCACCTAGAATAGATGCATAATGATGTGTGGTGTTTTAGAAAAAATGAGGAGTTTTTAATAAAACTAAAAATGATGTAAAATTGTTCAAAATATTTTTAAACCCACATACATCTAACAAAAGGCAAGTAAGAAGGACAGTATCAGAAGATTAGCTGAACATTAAAGAGGAGCAGGAAGAGTTAATATTCAAGAGAAGTAAATTTAGTAAATCAAGTAATCCGCCCCAAAATGCCACAAATGAGTCTGGAACAGTCCCAAAAGTTCTGCTTTTTGGCACTCAGTGATACAAAGGAAGGACCAGTTCACTAGTGTCCATACAGACAGCATTGAGATAAACAGGATCATTCCAGTGTAAACCAGAGATGTAACGTGTGGACGATTGGTTCATATCACTGCTGTAGGAAAGGAATTATTTTACTCAGATGTTTCAGTAATGCTTTAAAACCTGTTTTTGAAAAACAAGAAAAATATCATTCCCACATTACCTTCCAGACATGCAATCCCACAGCCTGATAATTCTTCCCCTGTATGCCTTCAGTCAAAGAGAGGTTTTCCTCTGCTACGTGAGTCAGATTTTGAATTCTCCCAGCCCGGTCAGCACGGCACTTGCTGCGTTTCTGGAGCAGAGCAATGCAAACCTCACTCTTCTCACAGACTCTCAGCCAGAACTTTGGGTTGGTAGGGAAGCTGCTGTTGTTACGGCAGCCACCTGCAGACTGGCCTCTCACCCAGGATCCAAAAAGATTCTGTGAGTGATACAGGACTTTCTCTACAGAAATAAGAAAATTATGGTGTAGATTACAGACATCACAGGCTACTTAATTTTACATAACAGATATATGGCAGGTTGCCCAGCTCAGCCCAAGAAAACATGCTGTCATAGCCCTGACATTTTCTCCAGGCAGACAGTCATGATCAACATTTTAAGAAGCATGAGATTGAATGCCACAGTTGGTAAAGGCAGCAGAAATGCTTCTAGAAATGTGAAGCTTATCTTCCATTAAAAAAATAAAATAAAATAACAAGGTTGTCCAGAACAGCAGCCTTCTGGGTAGAGAACACTAATCTCTCGACCAACTAGCAAGTAACTAGATTTCAGAGAAATATCAAAGACTTCTTTACAGATCTTCAATTTCCCCTTGTTCCTCTGTTCTTCTCAGTAGAGGCAAAAAAAAGCCTATGGGTCTAAAGAAGAGGAAAAAACTGAGAATTGATGGTCTCGACGCACCCCTTCAAAATTAAAACTAGTCCCTCTCATTGACATATTTTATAAGAGAGAGATTTTCTCATACCACACCTGTATAGAGGCTCTGAAGTTGTCCTTCCTCATTGACTGGAAAGCCCATGGTAATTTCATCAAATTCCCTGAAAAATTCTTCTTCATCAACCCAGAATTCTCCCTCTTTGATCTGTGAGAGCAGTTCTGAAGCAACTACTGGATCCAGTTGGCTCCATCCTTGACCACTGCACATAAGATAAAAGTTAGCATTTAGTTCCTTACCCAGTAAACTCTGTAACAATGTTCTATCAGCTATCCTATGAGCAGGACAATAAGAAGAGGTTTCCTCATTTTATTGTCAAATACTTGCACTGAATATTTCTGTCTACATGTTGCTTGTCAGAGAGAAAAATAAGAGAAAGTATAAAACATAACATATCAAAAAACCTTAGAAACAGACTAAGACTGGATAGGATACAGTAGCAGACTTTCAGGTGAAATAGCTACTTTGCTTACAACAGACAGTACAATCCAAAGTGCAAGAAAAATAAAGTTGTTAAAAATGGCAACAAAAAAGCAAAGCTGCAGAGTGACTGTTCTGAAAGAATTTTAATGCTGTACAGTGAACATCAAAAACAGCAGTCTGTATGAAGCAGCTGGTTATCCCCACAAATCTGCTGATAAGTCATGATAAACCAAGAATTTTAAAACCTCCTTAGGGCCCATTAAAAAGCTAGTACTTTCAACATTTTTGACTGTTACACTAGCAACAAAGAACAGCTCTGCAGCTGAAGAAAGCAGGCCCTGAGGCCACTCAGTGAAATGCCATCCTCTCACAACTATGTGACAACTTAATGGTTGCTAAAGAAACACTAAAAGTATAAACAAAACTGCAAAAAGAAAAAACCATCAACTTAAGTCTCAATGAACGTGATTAAGCCACACACTTTTTTGACTCAGGGGGAAAAAAAATACTTCTTTAAAATGTTTATCAAACACGAGAATATTGTTACTATATTTTAATGCTGAGAGCTTGCTCCTTGGGTCAAGAATTGCATGTTCTTTTGTAGTCTAAATATGCTAACACTTTTCAAAATAACCGAGTAGGGTCTGCCCTTTCATTCTTGTTACTTTGTTATATGAAACACTAAACATACTTCTGCATTTCCTTTAAAACAGATCTTTCTATCTACTTTGTTTCTGCTCCTTATATCTACTCAAATCCAGCTTCTCCTATTCATGCTAATCTACAAAAATGAGAGCCCATGAGAAAAAAAGAAGTCTCCTTCCTTCTTCTATAGTTTTTATATCAACAAGATAAATGAGTTGAGTAACACTGAGTAACTGCTTGTAAGTCAAATATGTTATAAGAACAGATACTTAGATAATTGCAAAACAAAAAACACCACAAAAATCAGAGACAGAAAATAAACATCTTAAGTTTATAAAAAGATATGATGCCTTGATTAAAAAAAAATACATTAAAAAATTAGATTACCAGAATTAGTAGATCAAAATTACAAGCCTTAGTACTAATAAGCTGTGTGAGCTACTGAGGTCCCTAAAGGACATCATACAAACTGAAGTTTCTCTTCCCTGCTGTGGCCTACTAGCAATATTTGTCTATGTAATACATAGATACGCTCTGAGATTCAGAATTTTCACAAAGGATTTTCCAAATGAAACTAAACCTACTCACCCCTCACACCAGGGACCTCTCCAGCACCGCCTCCCCCAAGGGTTTCGTATCCGTAGTAAGAAGATTTCCTTGCCTGACACTTCAGACAGATTCAACATATCTAACACAATAAAGGCATGGAATTCTCCTAGTTCACTTGCACCTGAATAGGAAAAGCATTTAAAAGTAAAAGAACCTATTCCATATTTCATGATGAATGACATTAAATTACTCTGTGAAAGAAGGCAATTTTGAGATAAAAGTGAATTATTTTAAAATCTCTATAAAAACAGCATTTAAAAACCCAAGCACTCCTCAAAAGCATCTCTCAGCCTGAAGTCAATTACATGCTTAAATATTTATTTATGCAAGGTTATGTAAAACTGCACCACAAAACTTGCATGTTTCCATAATCAGCACTGTGCATTTGCTGGCTGACTTGTTCTCTGAACACTGTTAAATTGAGATGCTTACTTTATAAAGTCTAGAGCTTTACTATTACCTTGTCTGGAATTGAGGACTGAGCAGCTTATTACACACTGTTCTTTCAGATTCATTAATCTCCTAAAAAGTGCTTTCTCCAAAACCATGCCAGCCTTCTCTTTCTTTGTGTTTCTCTCAGGGTCTTTCAGGGTCCATCTTTCAGCAATTCCTCCAGTCAGATCAACCAAAGCATCTGCCACTTGTCCTGCCCACAATTGTTCATAAGATCCATGCACTCTGTAAAAACAAAAAACATGGAAAAGTTTCTATAAACATCAGTACTAAAGGAACATGGTTCATACGTGCTTTCAACCTCACACCGTATCACAATCATAGTCCCAAGTAGGCAAAAGAAAACACATACTATTTTATTTATAAAGAATACAACATCTAAAGAATATCTATAAGGCATCAAACATTCCACTGGTTGATGGGAAGTTTATTACAATTCATTTCATCCTATACAGAAAAAATGCTTGTCTAATACTGGTGGTTTGCACTACATCTTTTATTATATACTAACAGCATTTTCTGTAACTAACATCTCTTCAATTATTCTTTGTTCACTCAGCAAAAATAACTAGAGTAGCACTTCCTTCAACAATATAAAGAGATTACCCAACCTAATTGAGCAGATGCAAAAGAAAGTAAGACTATAACCAAATTATAAGACAAGATAGAATTGTAAGAGTCTACAGAAAATAAACCTTCAAACCCAGAGAGCAGCCTTTATATGTAATTCTGCTCAATGGACCTACAAACGAAGAAATTACTTTATGCTTAAGGTCTTTTTCTGCCCTCTGCTGGCAACCACACAATCTTTCATCCCAGTTCTTCTGGGCACCTATCTTACCAGTACACTTTGTCTCCAAATGTTTTTGTCCATATATACAGCATTTTAATGTAATTAAACCCAAAATAGCTGTATTTTCATACACATTAATAATATGATTGTTTCTCCTTAAAATAATAAACTACCAAATTAAGCAAAAGAACAGTGAAACTCATACCACCAAAGCCTCAATTAGCACCAACTTACATAATGTTGTTACTTTCCATGGCAAGATTTGCATGCTTTCTGCTTTTCATTGAGTCCTCAGCTTCCCTAGTAAAATATTTCCCTTTACAGAGACTTAATGAATATAATTTGAATCCTGATAATTCACTGCAGCTCTTACTTTTCATTATAATTCTGGCCCCAAGACTATCTTACATCATATGCAATTAGAAACACACCTTACAGATGTACAGTTTAAAAAGCAACTTCAGCACAACCCAGCATGGGAAAGCTGGCAGCTGTGGTACTGTGTTTTGACAAATACACAGATCTATGCCCAAAGCTGTTAGATAAAATAAGCAGAAGGTATCCAAGTATGGTACCTCCCTTTATGTCCCCCAGTAAGTGTTGACATACTTTGCATAAGCTTTTTCCAGTAGTGGAAGCCAAAACAAATCCTCTGTCTGACACTGGGAAAAGCAGAGTTTACCACCAAGGCAAGGCAAACGATCATCAATGGTCACTTCCACCCAGTGTCCAAACTGCCAGACTCGACAAGTGAAACACCCTTGATATGACTCATCTGTCCAGCTGGGCTGGCCTGGAGGAATTACCTAGATGATAAAAGCCAAAAGCAAGACAATAATGACAAAAAAAACCAGTTTAAAATATGCTAATATCACAACAAAACCTGTAAAACTAAGCACAACGAAACTGAAAAGCAATTTTGAGGGCTGAGATTCAAGAACAATATGCAAGTGTAAAATAGGTAAAGAAAACTTCTGAAATATGAAACAAGAAACTTTTCTATACCTTATTCAGTAGGTATTTATTCTTCTGCAAAGCTACACAGGCACACAGGAACCAACAGTCTCCCAAAAGTCCTTGTTTCACTTGCACATCCTGTGGACCGTTTGAAAATAATCGAGGAGAAGAACAAATGTCCTAAAAATAAAGGAAGGGGATTTAAACCCAATTCCTTCTAAGGAAGTCTGTGTTTCAGGGAACAGGAAAGCTGCAAAAGCTGCAGGACCTATCACACAATAAAGGAGTTCTTACCTCCAGAATGTTTCTTTTTCAGATGCAGCCTAAGCAAGCAATAGCAAATTATTGACTTGTGGCTATTTTACAAGTACTTCATGTGAGGTAAATCTAGATCCCACAAGAATTTTAGTACACAAACATCACCACCAGCCTTAGCAGAAGCAACATAATTCATCAGCTCCTTGCTAGATGTATGATCAGCTGAGATAGAATTTATATCACTCATGTTGAACTGCACACCTCAAGATGCAAAAATCTCAAGATTTAGCAAAAAAAACAAAAACAAAAAACCTTTCATAGGGCAAATAAAAATAGATCACTTGGTAGCAAAAAAAAGGTAATTTAAGATGCAAAGTCACAAGCGCCTAATTGAATCTGAAAGTGTGGTTTTTAAAATGGTTCTTCTCTCACTTGTAAACACTTCAAGAAATGGAAGCTAACTAGTCAGCCCTCAGAGGTAATCAAAGTGTATGATACAAAAGTGTATGATACTGCAGAAAGCAGTACACTGGACTCTGTGTGGTCATTTGTTCACCAATTACATCCAATAACCAACAGCTCTACCATTGCTCTGCAGCCATCCCCAGATGCAGGCCAGAAAAACAGTACCATAACAGGAAGCATTTTTTTTTTCTCCATTACAAATTTACATCATTTTTTCCACTCCACACAAAAGCGATATCAAAAATACTTCACTTTGAATGAATGTACTGCAGAAATGCATTCTAAACCTTTTAGCTCTCACATGACTTGTCCTGAAACCCAGCTGTAATTTTAAAAGCAATGTGAATCATATGACAAGTTATAACTTTTAAAAAGTTTTCTTTCTTGTTATCAAAAAAATCAACAATTGGAAATAAACCCACGATATCCTTCTGAAAAACTCTTAAACTACTTATTTGTTTTCAAGACAGTTATGCAATCTATCCAAATATTTGGAATAACAAAATGCTTTTCTAACTTGGTATGTAGATTATTTGCATAATTAAATATATTTATAATAAATAATTTGAATTTCTATATGACAATAAATTCAAAAGTTTAAATCAAACTTACAAAGAAGTATCCAGGCTTAAAAACTGTAACATATTGTTAACACTGACACATTGGTTTTATCCGTCCTATATTTCTAAACATCAGAAACACCCAGAAGCAGTCATTCAGTTATAACTTCCATTTACTACATTGAAGTCAATTTCTGGTAACGTTACAGTCCTTTTTCCACCTTAAAACTCACCTTAGGTCTCAACCAAGATATCTCGCCTCTAAATTGGGCAAGTGGTGTACAATAATCAAAAAATATAGACGTATCATTGGCTGGAAACGTGGGGTCTGCATAAAGGTCTCTTTTCACGATTAATTGCTTTTTCTCTCCCAGCATTTTCAACACAATCCTAAGTATCTTTGCCTGCTATTTCCACAACTTTATATTGCCAAGCACCAACCTACAATACAAGGGAGCGTTACTCGGGAACTGTCACTGAGAAACAAATAAGCACGACCTATTTCTTTAGGAGCAGAACGCTTCTCTCTCTTCCCACAGGGCGCCATTCTTTCAGCACCTGATGCGAACCCAAAGGTTCCCTGCTCTGCTGGAAAAGAAAAGGGGAAGTTCTCAGAGGAGACCTATAACCAGGAGCCTGCTTCACCCCAGAACGACCCCTTCCCCGCCCCTCTACGAACACCCTCTGCACAAACCCTTCTGCACCGACACCTCTTTCGCCACAATCAGCCGCAGCAAGCACACACCTTTCGCAACACCGGGTCTCAACCAGGCCACTTCTGCCCCTCACCACCCCATCCCCGACCACCACAAAACAACCCCCCCCATCTCCTCACCGCGGGGCCCGCCCCTCCGACATGGCGGGGGCAGCCGTTACCGCGGCAACGCCGCCGGACATTTTGTCTGCCCCCCCTCACTCCCCCTCAGCCTCTCGCCCAGGCCAGAGGTAGCGGATAGGGCCGGTGACCAATGAGAGGGCGGTGGCCGGTCACGTGGGGCAGCCACCACCAATGGGGCGGAGCCGCCGGCGGAGCGGAGAAGGGGCAGATCCCAGCGTTCCCTGCGGGGGTGGCGGCCGCCTCGGCTCAGAGGGGAGGGAGGTGCGGGCTCAGGGAGAGCGGGGCGAGGCTGCGGTGGAAACGATTTATGGTCACCTGAACAGCTTTGAGAGGCTGAGGAAAACGAAACTGAGCTGTATTTTCATTAAGGTTTTGACAAACTGTGGGACGTTGTTAACCCTCACTAAGCAGTTCTATTGACATAATGGCAAAGATCACATTTTCGGATAGTTTGTCACTAAATAAACGTCCAAAGGCTGAACTGACAAAGTAAATCTGTCACTGGGCATATTTTTGACAGCAACTATTGTCTGTGAAATAGAAAAGGAAAAAAATGCATTAAAAATTTCTGAGTTGCTGTAAACAAGGACAAGGACAAAGGAGGGAAGCTCAAGGCTCTTTGCAGGCTGTCCCTCAGTAACCCACTGCTAGTGCCAAGGTTTTGGACCAGGTCAAGGTACACTGAAGGAGGCTGGTTTATTTTGGGCCTTGTGCATTAATGTTTCTCAATAAATTCAAGTGTGGTCAAATAAGCAGCTCCTAAGCCAGTGTGGAGGAGATTATGCTTACCACAAAAGCTGTTTCTCGCACTCATCTATAATGATAGGTTTGAGTCTCAAGGTTATGTTGCCTGATCCTTGATAGAAATGTTGTCCTAACAAGAAAGATTCACAGAAAACACTGGTCTGACTTGTTTCTATCAGAAATGAATGCGGAAACCTGCTATCAAACCTCCAACGCAGCAAAATGGAAATACTCACGGGTGACTGCAGTAGCTGTCTGACCACTGACCTATCCTTAAACACCTTCTGTGACCCTTGCAAAGACTCAAGAATTTCCATTGCATATGGCAAATTTAATCAACAAACAAGACCTTTCACGTTCAAGTTTTGACCCTTTTGGGAGCAAAGGAAACACTGCCTTCAGTCAGAATAAGGACTCCTCTTGTGCTCTTGCAGCTGCAAGCTGACACAAGAGAGGTCTGTTCAGAGAGGGAAAGGGGGAAAAAAAGGCCTCTGTCTCAAGAACTGCGAGGCTCTCATATGTGTGATTTCAGCCTTGCTGCTTTCTTTGGGAAACAGCAATGATGGATCACAACTGCATAAATTTAATTAAAGGACAGATTCTAGAAAGCAACATGAAGGCTCAGCCCTGAGTGTAAATGTAACAGATGCAACCTGGAACAGTGGAATAGGTAAACATGTAACAGTATTTACTTAATGCTACTATTAGAAGAAGGAAAGATATGGACATTACCTCCAAGACATGCTTTCCTTGCCCCATTGCAAAGCTGGAAATGGAAAAATTCATCCATTATGCAGCTGTTGACGTTTTTTTCTATTAACCCCAAGCTCTTTGAAACAAGAGCAGCAGAGAATTTCCTCTGTTGCCTCTTGGCAATCCTGCAGGGTACAATATTCATGAAGATAGAAACATAGGTCTATTTACACTGTAAGTCTTGAAAATAATACTTTAGGACAAAATGACACTTGCCTTTTTGTCCATATTTTCCTCAGTGCACTGTACATATGTACTCCTTTTTTCCTTTTTAGAGAAGAAAGCATACATCAAGAGGCAGATGGACATTTAAATTGTTAAAAGGGATTTGCATCCAGTTACGTAGCTAGATCATTTCCACGTAAATGAAGACTGTCCTTCGACAGAGCCGTATTTGGTATTTTCAAAATGGTTTTCCAGTTCTTAGGTTTTATCAACCTCATTTTGCTTTCCTCTCCAATTCCAGATGGTTCAAGGACAGGGAGACAGATAAAAGTGATCAGCCAGTGGTGGTTGACCCCAATGTGTGTGTTTCTCCAAACTTGGACACAGAGAAGTTGTACAAATTGCACAGGGGAGCTCTTCCAACTCTCTGGATCCTGATACCATGATCAAGAAGACACAGGATTAGTCTCTGCATGGCCACTAGTCTGACAGTGGTCAGAGCTGTGGCAGCAGAACAGCACAGGATTTAATTTTGTTTAAGGAAGATTCTGAAAAGAAGTATTTGCGGCTTACGCTTGGAAGAGCATGGTATGGAAAAAGTCTCTGCTGGTTTTCATCAGCTGCCAGAAGCAGCCTGGTATCACAGTGCTCTCTTCAGCTACCAGGAAGATAGACTTGGTCTTCTTCCAGAAAGACAGAGTGGCAGAGGGTTAGGGTTCAGGGAGCCACAAAGCCACAAAGCTCCAGGGACACTGGGTCTGGAAAAGGCATGCCAATGGGAACATGGCATTGCACCAACATTGCCTTGTGGCTCTCTGAACCCTAATGTTGGCAGCAAGAGACCAAACAACTGTTTTCCTTAAGAATTAAGAGGTACTTACATGGCAAATAGTTAAAGCAGTTTATGTTTCACAAACAAAGCAATAGCTTTGAAAGCTGGAAGCTAACAACAGATAAATCCAAACTAGAAATTATGTCTGCAGTTTTAGGAATGCCTGTAATCAAAAGTTAAAACAACTTACCTGGATTTTCAACAAATTCAGGGTAATTTAAATTTGATCCTCCAAACAGAAAAATAATTTTGTCTCAGAGCATAGTGGTTTGATGAATCACACACTGGGATTTCTACTCTTTCTTTTATGCACAAAGTCTGATACTGTGGTCATAATGACTTCAAGCTTTTATCAATCTATAATAAAAAGTGTGAAAACAAATGCCATGTGATTTAGAAGTGCTGACTGTATTGCATTATTTTATCTTTAGACAAACACAAACAGGGACAACGGACTGAAGTAGTGTACTTGGCCTAAGTGAATTGTGCGGTGCATGTGCTTAGCACATTATGTACAGCAGGTCCTGTGTCATCTGAAAAAGGCAGTGGACAAGGTCACTGCAGTGCCAGAACATGAAAATTTTGGTTATATCAGAATGCTTGGGATGCTGGCTAGAATTACTCATTGTTAAGGGAGCTCACAGTTAGGATACTGCAGCGTATTATGACAGCAAAATTACTGATATAAGCTTAATAGAGTAATACATATAGCTAACAAGAACTATACTTAACCTATTAACTCACATGGCTATGAAATGCTAAAAAATTAAATTAGTGACACACCACTTTATTAAAGGTTTGACTCTTCAGGGCTTTTCCACGGGTGATATTTCTAGATCCCGTGTCGCTCTGCTCAAGACTGCAATGAAGTAAGTTAATAGCTTTAATTTTCAAAATAAAGAATATAAGCCTATCTCTTAGAATCTACTTAAATAAAACCAATTTGCTGTACTAATCTTACTTTAACAGATCAGAAACGAATGCACCAAAGATAAGGCAAATGAATAGATTCTGTTAATTTCAGTCTAATTTGCCTGTCATTGTGAAGCTTACTATAAATCAAGACAGAAGGTAGCCTGAAGCATTGATTTATTTTGTGTCAACAAAAGGCTTATCTCCACAAACCTGCTGCCAAATTTTTGTCTCTTCAAAACTAAAATGCACTCCTTGTTTGCAAGAGGAGCAAAAGTACCTGAAGAAGGATGCATGGAATACTTTCAATGACTCTTGCTCTGTTTTTGTGTTTCAGAGAACAAGTCTAATAAAAAGAGACATTTGATGGGATCTCACAGAGATGGGAGCAGAAACACTAACTTAGATTTCATGTTCTTAAATCAGGAAACAGTCTACTAGGTTCAGACAGCATCTTCCTGCTCTGATGCATGTATATGCAAGCATACAGCTGAGATGATGTATTTCATTAGTTGCAGATAATATTTACTTTTGATTATTTGCTTTTGCCATTTCTCCAACCTCTTGCTGTGCAGCTCTTATTAGCTTCCAAACTCTCTCTCTGCTGCCCTCCCTCCACAAAAGGACAAAAGAAAGACAATGTGCGAAGTCAGCTCATCCACACATCTATAGCAGGGACACTGAAAAACAGCTCAAAAGACTGAACTTGTCACAAAGCTGAGTTTAATTTGACAATCATCATAAGGCATCCATGTAAATTAAAAATTCCCACCAGGGTCACATACATTCTCCCACAAAATATGTTAAAACAGAGGCCTGGGATTCCAAAAGATGCAAGTGGTTACTGGTCTTGGCCAGGCTGCCACTGCTGGCAGTGCAGTCCAGGAGACACAGCACCAACAGTGGCAACTCAGGAAGTGGAAAGTCAGCTTGCACAAATCTCTTTCAATAGACCAACAAATAAAAAGGAAAGAGATTTGTACAGAAAACATCATTCTCCATCCTTTCTGGGAAAACAAAACAATCAAAAGATAATCCCATTCAAAGAGGAGAGCTTGGAGTTCTGAATGGGCCCAGCAATGCTGATGGCCCATTAAAAAAAAAAAATCTAATGGAGCACTACAGAGGCCTGAGTTTATTATTGCTTTATCCCAGTTCAGCCCAGGCTAAGGCTATGGTGAAGTTCAATCAAATTAATTTAAAGCCAGAAAATGCAGATCCAGTAACAGCACCTAAGTCCCCATCCACACATGGGTGTAAACAGATTCTTTTGGCAAAAAAACCCCAAACCTCCCCAATTTCCCCTCTTCCTGTGCTATGCAGATCCCCATAGCAGGGCTAAAATTTGCCCCAAAGTATATATCAGATTCTCTCTCTTTCATCTCCTTTAGCTGAGCCTCTTCCAAATGTTTGACCTTTTTTTCAAACCAGCCCTCTATCCTGGTGATACATTAGCTCAGAAATGCTTCCTGGAAGCTCACTGAGAGGCACAGAGCTACCCACATGTTAAAAAAAAAAAATGTGGCATAGAGTCTGTGAACCATCACCTGTACTCTGTAATACCCAAGGATGCTTTGCCCTCATCTTCCTGAGACCTAATGGCACAGACAGAAGGGATCATCTCCCCATCTTGCATGCCTGGCCAGTGATCAAGAGAAACAGCATGCTGTGTAAATAAAATGGCATCACACCACCACCACCAGTCAGTAAACAGACTTGGGCAAAGGGGACCTTAAAAGCTTCCCATCAAGAAAGAGAGTGTTCACCTCTGACTATCATATGACAGGCAATTGTTATTCACGCAAACATTATTCAAGGCAGTAAAATTTTAGCATGGATATCTCCATGGTCAACTGACAGGCCCAATGTATGACAGGGATCTTTTAAAAATTAAATTAAAGTCCTGCTAATTCTTTCAAAAGGACAGAATAGAAGAGACATAGTGCATCTGACGAATGCATGAGCTGCACATCTTGACACACTTACAAAGTTTCAGCTCGACTTGTCAAAACAGCTAAAAAGATATAGGCATCCAGCTAGTACCAGAACTGATGGCATTTGGGGACCTAAACTTAACTTTTTTTAAAATTTGAGCCTATATATTTCTTTATTGCTTGTCCCATTGAGTGCAAAGGGAAAACTGAGGGGGTAGGATTAACTACAGAAGGATTTCAAATCCATTTTAAGGTTTCCCTGCTCTTTTATATATATTTATATAAAGCATTATTATTACTTAGCCACCTGGGAGCAGGGGGGCAGGAACTATTTAAAATTAGTTTCTTAATTATTTAAGCATTAGTCCCCTACCTCCCAAATCACAATACCTCTGTCACACAGTAAGAAGCATAAACTTGAAAATGTGTCTGCTGCCATCAGCAATTCCTGAGTCTCTCCTTTGCAGAACTTCAGCCCAAACATCAGGATAATGGCAGCTTGGCACATATACACTCTATAGCAACATACACACAGCAAGTAGGACATCCCTCAGTGGCCTCAGGCAAAAAAAGTAAGAAAGAAAAACAAAAAACAAAAAAACAAAAACCACCAAGCTTGGAGAAACAATCCAGAAGAGCCTTAGGAAAGGGAACTATCCACCTTCCATGGAGAAAAAACCACCCAGGAGTCCCAACTGCCCAGTACAAACTGAATCAAAATATCCATCCCACAGCTGAAGGAGATCTCTGAAACCTGTCAGTGTCACACGCTGGTTACTTGAAGGCACATTTGCTTTGTGTTTGGGGAGGCAAATCCAGTTACAACAACACACTGCAGCTGCAGGGCTGAGGGAAAGGAGGAGACACTTGGTATCTTTCCTCTGTTCTGTCCCCATTTTCAGGCTTCATGGCTGGCATGAGCTGGTGATCTACGCAGACACATTAACATCCCTGAGTGAAATGGCACCATTTGTGGCCTCTGAGACTTTGTCCTCAAGCACCATTGCTGGTGTGTCTGTAGTGACTGCTGTAGTGTCTATGGCAGGAAGTGGATTCAAGCCCTGTGATAAGATCTGTTGGATGGTTTTCCGCAAATTGGGGTGCAGCTGATTTTGGGTCTGGTAAAAAATTTCTAAGGCAAAGGACTTGAGGGTGCCAGTGCAAAGGTCCTCATAAAGTGGAATTGTGTACATCCGAGACATCTGCAAAAAAGGAAAACTGGATAATATAACTTGAATAAATGTAAAGAGGTGCAGTTCTACAGCTACACTCCAACAGCCCTGAATGACTTCAGACAGGAGACAACACATTTCTTAGAAAAGCAGCCAAGCCTATTCTAAATAAGTTTAATGCAAGGATTTTTATGAATGATAAAAAATAATTTGCTCCCTATGTCTAAACTACCCCCACAAATAACAGAACTACTTTTAAAAGGCCCAGGAAAAGAGGCCACAGCAAACACATGCATTAACCTCCTGCACAATGAAGACTATTGTAAGGAATTCAGTGGGCCCTAGGCTTGCTCAAAGTGTAAACACTCAAACAATCACATGATTTAGTAGTGTGAAAATTTCTGGTCAAGGAAAAGCCATGGCTGATACAAAGCCAGCCAAAAAATGCACCAGGCAGAGCTGGGACAAGGGTATTGAGTTAGGCTAAAAAAAGCAGATTATTATCTGTAGGCATTTCAAATTACACCTGCCCATTCCTCCCCACCCACTAGCAGGTGAGCCATGCTCGGCCCCTTCGCAACACACCTGGACTACACTTGGCCAGGAAGCAGAAGTTCCAAGGTCTTTCACGTCGCATGTCTCATGCACATGTCTCATGCACTGAGAGGTGCAGTGATTTTAATCCAGCAGTTAGTACCTGGTTTTCCAAGAAGCGACGGACTTTGTAAAGGTCTGGGTAGTAGTCATTTCGGACTACAATCTGCAACCAGCGGATACGGATTTCTGCATTCATGGAGTCCAGCTGAGAGGAGTAACATTCCGAAAGCTTTTTTATCACCTCTGAGGACAGAACATTCACAGAGAAAGAACGATGACCTATCTTGTCAAGTTTGAGGGTTGTCACAGAATAATGAATCACAGCACCACAGAATCATAGAATGGTTTGGGTTGGAATAGACCTTTAAAGATCATCTAGTCCAACTTCCCTGCCATGGGTAGGGACATCTTTCACTAGATCAGGTTGCTCAAAGCCACATCCAACCCAACCTGACAGGTCAACAAGGGCTGGGGCTCTTTGAAGTTTAGTTCATTCTTCAGGAATACTTTTCTACTATCTTGATAAGATACTTACCATGTGGCAGTGGTGACCCATCTAGCAATCTGTCCAAGAAAAGCACGGTTTGGAATGTTCTCCATTTAGTGAGGTCAACACTGCTGGCAGCAGCAACAGAGTCCAGAGGCTCCGTTGTCCAGAGTTTGAAGAGCATCTCCACTGGTTTAGTCAGGCTGGATCCCTGAGATAAGTCTGGCTCAGCTAATGGAGGTCCTGTAGCATTGAGCCAACGTTCGAACTCCAGTCCTGGAATGAGGAGCACCAAAAATGTCACGCAGGTGTCTCTGCAGGTGGCTTGTCTGCCTCAAGGTTCAGGACTGCTTCTAGCACAGTTTAAAGAGGTTCTTACAATAGCAAATCAGACCAGCCTTCTCTAGTTTACAGACCTTTCATAAATCCACCAGCAGCTATAAATAGGGATTTAAGGGAGGGTGAAATGTTGCAGAAAAGATTTTATAAGCACGGATAGGACCTTGGGAAAACCTACAGTTCTCATAGTATGTTTTCTGTAATTAAAATAGATGAAGCGTGTTCACCTTTTCCTTGTGCTTCAGCGTGCACAAATCTCACATGTACTGATCACTGTCAGCAGTGCAAGAGAAAGTCAACTGAGGGCCACTCAGCTGATTAGTTCTAAAATTGTCAGCAATTTAAGAAGTTCTCTTTCCCCAACGTGAACAGAGTAACAATCACCAAAACCCTTTCCATCATGAACATCTGGCTGTTGCCAAAGAATTTTATTTGCTTTAGCATTTTCTTGTGCAACCTCCAAGCCAAGCACAAAATTCATCACACAAGTTTTCTACAGTGCTTACAGTTAACTAAGTAAATTTCTTACCTGCTTTGCTCTCAACACACTGCTCTTTCAGCTCTGGAAAAAAATTCAAGAAGGAGTCCAGAAGATCTTGAGCCACAACACTGGTAAATTTGTACTTCTCGATGTAGGCCTGAAACAGTAAAAAGGATAACTTATGGTTAGGTAAAAGACAGTTTCCTTTCAATTAAGGACTACTGCATGCAATTAAAAATAGAGATGGAAGAATGAGAACAAGTATTTGGAAGGTTTAAAAAAAATAGCCAACCAGAGAAACAAAACAAAACAAAACAAAAAAACCCAAAACAACAACAAAAATCCAAGAAAAATATCCTCCCTGCAGAGGAGTAAAGCACCACAACAAGAAAAAAAAAAGGGTAGCTGCAAATACATTGTCAGCTGAGTTTTTTTCTGAATATATGGGTTTTTTTTCTGAAACAGATCAGATATTTTAATGTATCAAGGGCAAGAAGATTTCCTTATACTTGACACTAATGAAAAAACAGACCACATCTGGATGCTGTATTGTGCACTGATATGATTATGGCCTAAAGTCATCCTTACATAACTAGAGATGAGAAAAAGATGGAATGGGGATGGATAACAAGAGGAGATGAAAAAACACACATGCAGCAAAACGAAAAAGCAATGAGTTGTGCCACTTTTCAAAAGCAAGTCAACAACTGATATAATTTTCTATAACTTTTGCAAATGTGCTCTGAGACACCAAACCTGCCTCATTGTAGGAAACCATGCCCGTTGTCACACTGGCTGAAAAAAACCCACAGGCTGCTACTGTTTAGTAGTGAATGAAGCCACATCATTCCATTCCAGCTGGAACACTTTTCTAATTTTTTGGAGCCCATAACAAGAGGTAACAAAAATATACTACTACTCTGTACTTGGCACCTCATAAGCTCAGAATTTGAGATGGAAGAAGAGCACAAGTGCATTTACTTAAGAGAAGTATTAATAAAACCTGCCACACACAGAAAGATTGATATAGGATGGCAGATGGGCCTACATGATTCTTCCATCTTGGACACACTTGTATTTAACTTTATCCCTATCAATTAGCCACAGCAACAAAAGCTGAAACAAACCATAACAGTTCTCAATCTGAAGAGAAACACATGTTTTTTCACACTCACTCTTAGGAAGGAGTCAAAATGTCTTGGATCACCACAGAGCTGGGACAGGTAGTAAACAAAGCAGTAGCCTTTCTCATAGGTGAAGAGGTTCATTAAATTACTAGGATTTACACCTGAAAGGAGAAGACAATGTTCTAAGATTCTGTAATGAGGACACTAATTTATAACCCTTCTAAGTGTACTGACCCCTTAGAGGTCACCAAGTGGAGATGCAGTGACATAAAAAACAAAATAAGCCTGTTGTCAGTACATTTAATTTACTATGGTAAATTAAACAGAAGCAGTCAATTTGTTTAGGCTGAAAAAAAAGCAAAAAAAAAAGCAATAATTGTGTGGTAAGTATTAATTCCTAATAGAACAACTCACTTCAGATTAGAAATCACTGAAAACATCTAGAATTTGAAGAAAAATATTTTTTTTCCCCAGTGTTAAACTCAGAGAATCAACATACCATGAATTTGTAAAGATATCAATACAAGGTAATCAGTATGTGTTCATTTTTTGAAATTTCTAGCACCTGCTTTTCCATTCCATTTGGTTCCACTATCATTTCCACTTGCATTTTAGGTTGTTTTCAGTATCATCTGGATGGAAAATGTTGCTTTATTTACTTTTAGACTGGTCCACAAATGATTACTTCTTTTTTCTTTTTTCTTTTTATAAAGGATATGTAAAAATCAGTCTTTTTTTTTCCTATATTCCAGCATTGATATACAGAAATTTTTTATATAGCAGCTTCAGCCAAAAAGAATACCTGGCTCCAGTTTAACCTGAAGCTTGCTGACTGGGTTGTCTTCTCCAAGCAGCTTCATCTGTCTATGGAGAGCATCAAGGCGGAATGCAGTCTCCAAACATGTGAAGGCAGCTCCTGCCCCAGAAAGAAACATTAGTTGTGGAAAAATGACAAGCAAAATCTGACTTGTGCAGAACTAGCACAGGTACAAAATAAAAGCCACTGTAGGTGTAGCCACTTCTTTCCCTAAGCTTCATTATCATCAGTTCATCTCCAAAACCAATATACATGAACAAAAAACAGAGGCATCCTTCTAAACACTCTCGCTACCAAGATTTCCAGGAATTTTTCCAAGACTGTTTACAGCAGCCATGTGAGAATACACATGGTACAGGCTTTTAACAACATAACAGGACAAACTAGAGAAGTCTATGTTCCCATTATTCACTTCAATAAAAATCCGATTAAACTGAAAAGCAGTAAGAGTAATTTACTACTTATACATTCTAAAGACACTACCACCCAATTGACCTGTACAACTGACTGATATGAGCAAAGGCAAGGCTGTACAATTCTACAGTAAGCCTCAAGCAGATGTATACTTTTTTTTCTCTAACTATTGCCATCATTCCCTCCAACAGCTACTAATTGATCAGGATTAGAAATACAATCATTCAGGGGGCACATTTCACAATGTAGCCATCTTTCTCTGAAGCATCCTCTGCACACCTTGTCCTGACATACAAACACCTGGTACCCAACAGTGCTTCTGAAGTTCCTACAAAGATGCTTACAATGCTGAGCTAACACACCTCACTCAGAGCCCTGCTGATTCCACCCAAAGCCAATATGTAAGACACTGAACACTCAAGATGTTCAATGCAATGTTAAAGTTTGGGGCCGTGTTTGTTCCAGAAATGGAAAAAGAAAACCAGCTACAGACTTTGGAGCTCAAGGCAAATACTCTATGCAGCCACCTCTCAGTCATTGCTTAGACACATGAAAAGGAGAAATATTTTCACATCTGTACCATAGGTCTCCGTGGTGATCCGGCGCTGTGCATACGTGGCCAGCCCCTCACTCAGCCACATCTCTTCCCATGTAGCATTGGTGACTGCATTTCCAAACCAGCTGTGGGCAACTTCATGAATGACATCAATGATCAAAAACTCATCACTCTCAAGAATGGAAGAGATGATGAAGGTCAGGCATGGGTTTTCCATGGCAACAATAGGGAAGGATGGAGGAAGAAAAACAATGTCATATCTAAAATTAGGGAGAGAGAAAAAAAGATAAAGGAGTTTGGTAAGCTGCAGCTATTTCAAGACACACAAAGTAACTTTTTTTTATTATTATTTAGGGAATAAATAAATTCTTCTGAGATTTTTTGTGAATTCTAGACCATCAAGTTCCCGCCACACGAGCAAACTCATCTCAAGTTGTATATCTGAGAGCCAGAACCCCTACATTTACTCTACATTTACTATCACATACACAGTGTTGAGTCCTCAGAGGCTGCCAGTAAAGAGAGAGGCTGGGAAGCGACCAAATTAATTGATCTGGTGTACCTGCAGTGTCAGCAAAATGTCTCTAGTCTGTCTTCCTCAGAATCTAACAATACTATTTGTTCTATATTCTGTTTTCCACCCATGATCAGCACTGACACACTGGGCCTTTTTCTCATATAATTTCAGTGTTTATACAAAGAATGAAAGTGTTCTCTCAAAACCATTCTCTACTAATACATAGACAAGCTGAACTTCAGCAACTATTAATGTTTGGTTTAGGGACTAGGATTCTCAATGAGTCTGCACGCAGTCAGCTTTTTAGCATTTTCAGGCACACCACAATATATATCATACATCAAATACCATATGTAAAAATAAATCAAATAAATAAATAAAAGTGCCATACATTTTAAGTGGTCTTCAGCTCAATGTTGGATCTGCATCACAGAACACTACAGTGCAAAAAACCTTCTCTCCTCAGGGAAGATCTACTGTTTAGAAACCTCCAGTTCTGCCCACCACACCAGGCAAAAACACCACCATGCCTCCATTGTCCTCTCAGTCACTTGCAGAGACAAAATTCCAGAGGTTGTTTCCCAGCTACTGAGGTGCTGCCAGCTCACAGGCTCATTTGTCCTGCTACTGCTAGCTTAGGGAGAAGGCATGATAATTTCTCAAGATTGTTTTACTTGGTTCCCATTACACATTCCTGGGAGACTTATTAAACTCACCTTCCCCATATATATGGGCCATACAGACTCTCTGCAGCAGTCAGCCAGCGCTCAACCATGCCAGAGAGCTTGCTGATGGCTGTTGGCAGGAGGCAAGGCTCTGCCCACACTCTGCTCCTGTCAGGAAACAGAAAACATCAGGTGATACTTCAGCAAACTGAGTTATCTCTTTGAAAAAATAGCCTGACTAGTCACCACACTTCCATGTACGGTAATAGAGCTAAAACGTCTCACGTTGGATTCAGGCCTTCTTTAGACCAACACTCAATGGATACATGGCAAAAGATAACCAAAGATCCCTTAAATCACTTTAAGGCAATGAGGGAAGTAGCTGTAATCATTACAGGGGACAACGAATAATGTTTATGAAAAAAGAAAATACCTTTGCCAGTGCAGTGCTATGCAGTACTTTACACCCAACTAAACCTCAAACTCTGAACACCCAACAGCTCATGGTCCCAACTGTTCCCTCATCCATACCTCAGAAGTATTTACTACTTATAACCTGAAGCACTGCACAGAGACACTAAAAGCAGATCAACCCACTGCAAATCTTACCTTGGACCTATATCTGCATGTGTAAGGTCTCCTGCCACCATGGCCACTAAGTAGGCAGGAACTGGGTATTCCATGTAAAATTGATAGACACCTTCCTCTTCTAAGTAGGTGCTTTGGGTGGCACTCATCAACACCTGCATGCCTGCTGGAGCCTGAAAGACCAACATCATACACATCAACTCACTAGATGATCACAGCTGAATGAATACACCACAGATCCCTGTGGGTTTTTTTCATCTATGTCTAACACGATGAACATTAAAAACAACTATTTCTATAACACAAACCAAAAATATTACTCCTCTTATATCACACAAGTTCTTATGCCAGATCCCCCCCCACTAAAAAAAGTACCCATGTATCAAATACAGCTGCATGTTATCATCAATAACCACTGCTGGAACTGACAGGCTGAATTCTCTTTCATATTATCCATTTCATGGTTACTCTTTCACTTCTGAGCAGAGGGAAGGCAAGACTCAAGCACGACAGACAACAGAGTTGCCTTTGTGGCAGTACCCTGACTCTGTTTCAAGAGCCAGAATGGAATCTAAAAAAATTCTGTATTTTTTATAAGACTAAGTGTCTCAATGAGTATTTTCTATCATGGATCAATGGTATTTTCTATCCAATGTGTCTATGCTTTCACAAGTTAACTGCAGCTAAGAGCTCCATGAACCATTTATATCCATGTTGTCACTTACCTTGACAGTAGCTGAATATGTACACTTCACTGCTGGTGTGTCAAAGCAGGGGAAGAAGGACCGGTTGCACACTGAGTGGCCCTGTGTGAAGACAAATGGCTTGGCATTGCCATACGTCAGTTCTGGATCCAGCCACCAGATCTGTTGAAACATGATGTGAAGAAGAGGTAAGGGAAAGAGATAAAATCACAAGGACAAACTGCCAAAAAAATAAAAAAAACAAAACTGAGATCAAGAGGATTGTGGGGGAGGAGCTGTTTGGCAGCCCAGATGCACACCTGGCACAGGGCACATTTCCATTTCTAACAATACATCTTTCTACTGTTTATTTGCTGTGACTACTCAGAGCAATTTCTCACTGTCTAAACACAGGGTGGTGCCACATAATACAGTGTTTTCCAGCCACTAGCTATTGCGGTTGTATCGATTTGCTTGGTTAATAAAAACTCCCTGGCAAACATCCACACAACCTTTTTCACCAAGGGAGTACTCTGAATATCTCCATGTTTTTAATTCACCATGAACAGAAGTACTAGGGTAGTGCAAGCTGTGGAAAAAAAAAACAACAACAAACTAAACAAAAAAACACACAACAAAAAATAAACACAAACCAAAAAACCCTGAGGCTGAACAGTGTACACAACGTTATCTCTGCCCCTGACACTGCCCTGATGCCTGAAGCATCAAACACTTTGGCACTACGAGAAAGTCAGTATACATAAGAAACATCTGGTCAGTGACATTGGAAGCCTCTTTATACAGAGAGCACAAGGAGATTCTGGGTGGTCACAAAAAATTAAAAATCCCAGAAAACACCACTGAGCATGTAAATTTTCAGTATCAAACAGCAAATAAATAATAAGTCAGACCCTCAGCAAATAATTAAAACATATTATGAATAATATGGAATAGTGCCGTTATTTGTCTTTTTGATTTTTCTGTTTCCAATGTAATATTTGTGCTTTCACATGCTCCTTGCCTCCAACTTTGAAGTGTAGGAACAATTTTAAATAGGGATATTCTTGTAATCCTATAACTCTGCAGCTGAACTTTTATGGCAAATATAAAATACTATGAAACTTTCGATAAACTTGAAACCACTGAAAGTCTTGGGAACAGTTAAGTACAAGGAAGAAAACTTCTGAGTCTGCCAAATTCTTAGATCAAAGCAACCAATAAATCAGAATTTGGGGAACAGCAATTAGTGCAGACACTAGTTCAGTTCTAGTCCTCAAGAAAACGCAATTAAATACTTACAGAAGAGAAGCATGGGTGCCATGTCTGCTCTGGTCTTAACAACATATTACAAATCTGTCTCCTAGTTAACCTCTATGTGTTCTGGAAATCAAAGTTTTCTCTCTCTCCCTCTGTTCTATAAGGTTATTCTTCATTATCTTCTTCCTATGCCTTTAGACCCTTCTCCTCAGACACCAGTGTGCTCCTCTCCTAAACCAGCAACTTCAGCAGCACCCCTGGGGATCAGGGAAAGGTAAGGAAAGAAAAGATACCGTCAGCAGCTTTCATTTATTCATATAGAGGCTCACAATTCCACTGGCAAAAGGGTTTTAAGTGGTAGGCATTAAAAATTTAAAAACCTTTACCTAGATGTACAATTAATCTCAGCACCATGCTGATCTTGAAATGTATTTTAAGATTATCCTCTTCTGTTTCAAGCCTATTGGGCCAAACACATGCTTAAAGTATGACTTCTGACAAACCCTGCCTCACATGCACCACAAAGGCTAAGGATATGTGGTCATTTGAACCTACATGCTGCATTTCATGCCCAAATCCCTAGGTCGAAGCTGAGGTGCACTACATAACTACAGATCTCCATCCTATGGATGCCTGCATTTCATGGCAATGAATATCCTCTCTGTGATGTGACACAGTGGAACTGGAGGCAACCGTTTCAGAAAGCATTTGGGAACACACGTCTCATTAAAAACCACAGCTTGAAATTAAAACCTTCCTCCCAGAACACACATTCACATAAAAATGCGAGTGCTTTGTTTTAATCCAGGGCAGTAGTTTTCTAATGATCCATGCAGGAGACTCACAAATTAAGGTTTTAAAGAACTGTCCCAATGCCAACTTTTAAAAACACTTCTGTGATCAGTGGCTTTGTGCTTATGCCACAAAAAGTCTGACATACAGCCTCTATTGTTTGCCCTGCTGAATTGATTCACCTTCAAAAGGTCCCATTTCCTTTGCTGTTTTAAGAGACAGAAAAGGCTAACAAAGAAAACAGAGATAAGACAACACCAGACCTAAATTGCAACACTACAGTAGGAAGACCTCACTTTAGAGAAGAGAGATAAGGGGAGGTTCTCCCTGACCAGTACATAAGCAGGAAGCATAGAGGAACTGACAAGTTGATTCTTGTTTACAAGAAACTCCATAAATTAAAGACAATTTCTTTTCAACCAGTCCCCCCTTATTCAACATTTGGTTGAAGTTAAATGAAGCACCAGCCCCACAGGCCAAGAGGGAAAAAACATTTGCAAAGGATGAAGTATTTTTTTCCCCTGTTTCCTGATGTCTGCAGCTACATGGCAAGCCACTGTCTCTCTTTCCAGATGCACTCGGAACAATGATGAAAGTTATCCTGAAACAATATAAATAGATCTGTAATATAAATAGACCAGGCTATGCTGTTGGACACAGGCAGAACTATGGACTGGGGAAAATGAGGGTAAGCAGTGTCCCAGAAAGGAGTGCAAGGAGCAGGGTACTGCTGGGAGTGGAACAGCACACAGCAACAAAGCAGTATCTGGGTCCATACCATCTACTCTGCACCTGAATCCCTCCTGTCCTCCCCTTTGGAAGACATTCCCTTTGGAAATGTATGTGATGTCATCATAATGTTCACCATTTTTATCTAGGTTTTAATGTACACAGGAGAGCTGTTTCACACATTAAAGCTGTTCTATGGTGTACTTTAAGTAGCAGCTGCTGCCTAGTTCCTCTTCTGAACAGAGGTTTTGGGCAACCCTGGTTTCCCCCCCTGCTACATACTGCAAAGAAGCTCACGCTTTCTAAGTACCTGATGAGATTACAATTTTTATTGACTTAGATTATAGACTTTTACCCAAATCCAGCAAATGACAAGGACAATAAGCTACACCTCTTCCAGTTTTAAATCTCTCCATGTTTCTACCTGCATTATTTATGAAGCTCCTGGGAAGAGCTGCAATGCCACAGCATCTGTTCCAGACAAACAACAAGCTTTTCCATCTGATGACAAAGTAAACCAAATACCTAAGCAGCAGAGGATGTGACAGGACTGAAGCACACCTGGACAGCAAGTTACTCTAGGACTGAGGAGTATAATGGAACAAGAAGGAATTTTCCAGCACTGTAAAATTGACTGCCCTTTTTGCTAAATCCTGAAAATGAAGAAATGCTCTCATTTTTCATACCCAAAAGCAGAGTAGGGTTTGCATTTAAGGCTGTCATGGAAAGAAAACAGCACTGCCAAATCAGAGGCGTGACACAATGAACAAGAGACAGATGCAGATTTTTCTCCCTGGAGAAGGAAGAAAAAAAAAATCTTATGAAAGAGTATTGGTACAACCAAGAAGTAAGGGAGGGAAAAGAATGGGAGGAGAGCAGCACTATTGTCACTGACACACCTGATCAGCAAGTGCCTTCTGCCCACAACATGAGATACCCACAATGTTTATGACAGTCTTGCTTCTGATGTGAGCTGGTGATGTACTGAGCATATGGTTTCTTAATAGCACAGGGAGCTGGAATGCTCTGTGAAAGGCAGATTTAGTCTCTCAGCTGTCTCTCAATGTCCATCAAACAACCAAAGATCTTGGCTCCTTCCTCCACATGAGAAATGATGGGGCAGTCGAATAATATATCCAGATGGCTCAACCCAAGTATATCAAGGCAACCAGTTTCCAATTTTAAACTGAATACTGTCTCTGCTGCTGATCTCACTGCCAACATGTTTGTGCTGCACTGTAACATGAATTTACTGTTTTACAGGTCCCACAAGCATGCTAACAGTTCCCCAGAAAATAAAACCTCACCTGAAAAGGGTATATTCAGAGAAAAGCCAAAGAAAATAGAAATTTCAGGAACAGTCTAACACTGTAAACTTGTTTTGCTTCTGCAGATAAAAAGGACTGCTACTGGACATGAGTATAAACCAGCTCACCCTTACACATAAGTTAACCATCCCTGAAAAACAGCAATGAGAGACAGCACTACAACAGCACAAACCTACTTTGAATTCAAATAAATAAATAAATAAAATTAAAATAAAATAAAAAGTTCAGTGTGCTGAACATGAAAGGCTAGAACAGGTGCTGCTCAAGGACAAATATTTTGCCAGCCAAAACCTACAATAGTGAGCAAGGAAACATGAAATGATTTATGTCAGTAGGCATGCCTGCTTCTACTCTTCAGTAATGCTTGAAAAGGGCAGTGCATGTCCCTGACACTGTAACCATCAGTCATCTCTTGACACTAGTCCTTGTAGCTTCATTTCAGCTGAAGTAGTACATGTGGCTAAAGGAACAATAAAGACTTCAAAAGTCAGGATGAAGAATATCTAGTCCACATCTGATCCAGAGGAAGCAAGGTGAACAGGAGAGACAATGAAAAAACCTCCCTACCCTCAGCATCCTCCAACATGTAACATTCACGCTGAGTTGTGTGCAGGGCCAAGGAGGCAGCATGGGAACAAAAAGTGACACTAAAAGAACATCACATCAGCCACCTTCCAGGGTTTTTTCAAAACATTTCTGAAGCTGAGTCTCAGATCAGTATTCCATCACATTTGATACTAGTTGTCCACAGATACAGGGGGACAGTCTGCTCTTTTGGCATCATGTCTGGTAAAATCCAGGAGAAAACACAGCCTGGCCTAAAATAAAACAGTTTACTAAAGAGAAGGAAAGTGTGTTATCCTGTACTAGGGAAGGTATGGGTCTTCCAGACTAGAGAATTTTTATAGAGCATATAGCAACACCAAACCAGCTTTAAAGCCTTTGCACAATAAACAAGACATAGAGTAGACAAAAGAAATGGGTGTCTTGAAATCTTGAAGAAAAATAAATAAATAACAGAATCTTCTGAACACACTATGGGCCTTAAAACTCATCTCCCATCTGCTTCTTCAGTGCAGAAAAACTACAGCAAAGTATTGTTTGTACAAGGAAATATCAAAACCAGGAACTCCGGAGGTGAAAAGGAACAATATCCCCCCTTATAAACAGATACAGATTTTAAAAGTGCCAGAGCTTCACCTCATCTTCCCACTTCTACAGAAGGACTAACCAGCAAGTTAAAAGGTCACCATACAACAAAAGGAAACTTCCGTCAATAAAAATCTTCACGTGGAACTCACAGTTCCAAGTGAGCCAATGCATTAAGACTATCCAGATAACTCCGAGGATGAAATTAACTTTTGTGAGTTTCAACGTAGTATTAAAATTAGACTGAAATAGGTCCAGCAAATTCATTCTATTCACCAACATTTTCAGTTCATATTGTCTAGTATTCACTTGCTATTGGGTTATTTTGTATCAAGCCGGTATGTTCAATTCCTGTTCTTTTTAAATACACTGTAGCAGTTAAAGAGATCCACATATTTACTGGGTTTGATCAATGTTACTGCAATACCAGACAAGCAGGCTGAGAGCCCGCTCCATTAGGCAAGACAGAAGCACCAAAGTTCCAAGACTCTCAAAAAAACATTACTTTTGCAAATAGGATAATGAACCACATGACAAAAATCATGTTAAATATCAGGGGCTTAAAAGAAGTGACAGAGTTTACAAAGCATCTTGCTGCTGAAGGCTAATCCACACAAGACAGAGAAGCACCCCCATAGTCGCATCGAAATGGTATTTCTGGGCCATTTCTCACTCCTACAAGCTCTCTGCTAGGTATGTGGAATCTCTCCCTGCTCTTCTCAAAGCTCCTGACCGTGGCTGGTTGGAACACCAACCTAGGTGTGCAGGGCCTCATGTTGTAAACACCTAGCAAAACCCACAGGGAACCTCCTGTACTTGGAACTTACATAACTTTTCCGGAAGAATTCCGCCGGAGCAGGAGTTTTTAAATCCTCATGCTCCTCGCCAACAACGGCCACGCCCTTAAAGGCCGAAAGACTGTCAAGTGACTGTCGTGACTGGAGATGCGGAGCCTCGGGGGCCACGGCCACGGGGGAAGAAGAGGGGACAGCTGAGTCGGCAGGACAGGAGCATCACTGCCCAGCGCGCCCTGGGATGGGGCTCGGTGCCGCGGGCTGGGGATTGGCACCGGGGGCAGGGGACAGATGCTGTGGAGAAATAGCCTGGCGGCCGAGGGGGGATGGGGACATAAGAGGAGGGGGCTAAGAGCGAAACACCTCCCGCTGCGGAAACCAGGGTGCTTCCCACTTACAGAAGAAAAATGTGAGAAAGGCGGGGAGGGAGTTGGGGGGAGGGAAAACACGGGAGGGGCCCCAGCACTCGGTTTCCTATTTTACCCCCCCCACCGCCGCCCCCCGGCAGCGCGGTACTTACGGCGGGGCCGTCGGCCGTGGTGTAACGGACGATGATCTGGAAGGGCTGGTGGGGCTGGAGAGCAGCGGGCAGAGAGACGGTGAGGGACGAGCCGTAGTCGGTGAAAGGGTCCACGCGGAAGCCGAGCGGGCAGGCGGAGCAGGGCGGATGGGCGAAGAGGGGCAGAGGCGGCGGCGGCTCGGCGGCGGCGGGCGGAGGGCTGGCGGGCTGCTCCCCCGGGGCAGCGGCGGGGGCAAGCGGTCCGGCGGCGATGCAGGGTGCCGAGAGGAAGGTGGCGGTGGAGGGCGGGCTGGCGGCACAGGGCGGCGCGCAGGGCGGCGGCGGCGGCGAAGGCGGCGGGCAGGGCGGCGGGGGCAGCGGGGCCGGGGCGGTGGCGGTGGCCTCGGCGGGCGAGAAGGCGAAGGAGCAGGGCGCTTCTCCCGCCGGGGCGCGGCGGTAGGCGGCCGAGATGACGTGCAGGGCCGGGTGGACGTCCAGCACCAGGGCGTGGGGCTGCGGCCGCAGGGCGCAGAGCTCCAGCACCAAGCAGCCCGCCAGCGCCCGCGCCTCGGGCCGCAGCTCCAGCCCCAGGTGCAGGTGGCGGAGGCTGAAGAGCTGCGAGCTGGAGGCCGACGCCACGTCCGGCGGCGGCTCGGGAGGAGGTGGCGGGGCCGGCGGGGCCTCCGGCCCGGCGGCGGACCCCTTGCGGCAGCAGCACAGGCCGGGCGGCCGCGGAGCCGGTGCCGCCATGGAGCGGCGGAGGAGGAGGAGGAGGCAGCGGAGGCGGCGGCTGCTATGTGAAATCCATGGGCGGGCGGGGAGGAGGGAGGCCCCGGCGGCCGGAGCGACCGGGGCGGGGAGGGGGGGGAAAAGGGCCGCGCAGGCCCCGCGCGGCACCGGCCGAGGGAGCGCAGGGCCCGGGCCCGGAACAGCCAGCGGCGTGCGCGGCCGCCAGGGGGCGCTGCGCCGGACGGCGGGGGCGCTCGAGGGCAGCCCCGCCCGCCGCTGGCTGCGCGCGCACCGGGGGGCGACGCGCCGAGAGCCCCGGGAACAGCCCCGAACCGCTGGGGACACGGACAGGGACACGGACAGAGCTTTCCTCCCCGTCCCGCACCTTCGCTAGGCTCTGTCCTCACGCAGCCCTGCCCGGCTCTGCCCCCGCCGCCTCTTCCCCACACCCCCCCGTGCTTCGTTTTCCCTGTCCCCCCGCCCAGCCCAAACAGCGCCGAACCCTCCGCACCTCCGGACTCCAAGCAGGGCTGATGCACGCACCCCCCTCGTCCCACCCGCACTTACCTGGGCTTCCTCCATCCCGCACCTGGTCACACTCCTCACGCCTATCTCACAGTCTAACCCTAAACAGCCTCCCTCTACCAGCACCCCTCACACTCCCCATTTCCAATCTCTCCCTACGCTCCAGCTCCCTCCAACACCGGCTCAGAACTAACCCAGATCCCCACTTAGACATAATGTGTTTTGCTCTTCCACAGCCCTCGAGTCAGTGTCGCACACCATTCCCTGTTACCTTCCTAAGTCAGAAAGGACAGAAACCACAAAATTATCATCGTTACATACCCGCTTGTTTCTCTGCATGGCAATGGTAGGAGAGAACAAGCTAGAAGAAAGGAGGTGTGCTGGAAGTGGTTGTGAGCTGAACTCCGTGCAGGAAATCTCTCTGCCCCACACCGTAACACTTGTAATTTAGGCTTTGCCTACCTCAGCTGTCTCATGAGTCTCCAAGACACGGATGTCTTTCAGCTGACAAAGGAACGTTTATTGCATTTTTTTAATGAGCCCATAGTGCTACTTTCTAAAAGCCCCCCAAGCTTTGCACTAAGTGGCATCTGCACCATCTCCCAAGTCAGTTTTCACTGACTTGGCAGAAACAGTGGCCCTAGAACAATGTGGCTGGTGTCACCAGGTGAACCGAGTTTAAAAAAAAAAGTAAAATAATTTTTATCCTAGACCAACTCCTCAAGCTGGGACTATAAAGAAAACCTTTGTGTGATGGCATATATATATAGTAAAACACATGCTACTGTTGAAGTAAAAAAATAACAAAGCAACATTGAGGAAAGCTCTTAGATTTATGAGGGCATCACAGCCGCTCAGCATCTTCTCAGTATGCTCTTTTGAAGCACCCTCAAGAAGCAATTATGTTTTTGCCTAATCCCTTAACTAAGAGAAAGTTCTTTTCCTGTCACCTACATCCCTACAATCTCCCTTTATAAATAAGTTTTTCTGTACTTACCCTTTCCTTCTCTCACTCATATCATCTGCCTTTTGAAATAGCTGTGCTTTCTCACATTTTGTTCCCAGCCATTTCCTAAGACTGCTTGATCTCCCTCAGGATTTCACTGAGAGGCAATATGAAGATCACAGCTTCAGCCCCTCAGGATCTGACTCTGATCTTCACACCTCAGGTAATGGTAAAGTGTCCTTGGGTGTTTGAACGAGCACAGCTTCAGGGCCTTGCTTTGGACTTAATTACACCCAGTTAACTGCACAGTTACTGCATCGGGTAATTTCAGAAGAATCCCACCTGTGTTTTGACTGAATTCCAAAGCAAGTGCAACAAAGATTTCTGCTCATCTCATTACAAGTGGAACACATTCCTAAAACTCTTTAAGGTTATGATAATGACTTGGGATTTGCTGCACTCACTGTATTTGGACACAATAAGGAAAACTGATGCAACTGAAATTCTGAAGTCTACTACAGCACACCCGTTGTCCCAGGCAAATCTCTCTCAAGTATTGGGCCACAGGCTTTGCTATATACTAAAAAAGATGTGTTACCTCTGTGCTACTTTGGGAAGGATCTCCTTAGGGAGACTGTCCCAATCCCACAGTCTTACTCTATCCCTTGTAGTTTGAAGTTTTCTGAGATATCACACTATGAATTCTAAATCAGGACCCAATTTCTGAAAATTCTACCATCAAGCTCTTGTAGAATGCTTCAAATAGAAATATTTGTCTCATCTGAAAATATTTATGTTTCTTCCTTCTACTCCAGTGACAGGGTCTTGAGCCAGGCCGTAGCTTGCTCCCATGGTTCAGGACAAAAGCCAATAAAAAAACCCATACTGCTACCCATGTGAGAAGCAGTACTTCCGTACTGTGTGAAAAAAGTGCCAAATGAAGCAGGTAAGTGATTGCAGCAGCAAGAACATTTTCCTCTGGCAGGCTGTCTTCTTCATTCCAAAGTAATGATGCTGGAGCTAAGGTTTAACAAAATGGTTGAGCTAATCTCTGCCGTACACAGGTAACTGCTTGCTTCATTGCAAGCCCTTGAGCTCTTTCAGCTTGATGAAGCAGCAGGAAAGTATTCACCTTTTTAGGAGAGAGTAACTGGGAAGCAGCAGTGTGGTACAATGAATCTTGAGCAGCTTCCTCTGATGCCTATGCTAGTGTTACAGTTATCACCTACTGAAAAGAGCAGCCCCACTTCACCTCCCTTCCAGGTGTGCCTTCCTGTCTCCTTTGTACAGCATTCCTGCTTTTGGAGGGTGAACTTTCTGCAAGTTAGCTTTCTGAACTGGGTCACTGCTGGACCAGGCAAGAGCCAGTGCTGCCATCAGGAATCAGAGGGAACTCCCAGCCTGGAAGAAGAAGGAGACAAGGTCAGGATGGCTCCCATTTTGCCCAGACTGCCATTAGCTCAGCCTTAGCTGCAAAATGAAGCCATGCTCTGACCCCACTGGAACTTGAGAACTAGGTGCATTACCCCTTTTTCTTCAAGGGAAATACTGAAATTCATGGGGTAAACTCAGTCCTGCAGGGCCCAAGACAGTCCTGTCCTTGACAGAGTTGCACATGACAACTGACTGTTTTAGTCAGTCTTAGGCAGATGCAAGCTCAGCCTCCCCCATTTGTGTATTCAGCCTTCATCTTCACATTCTACCCAGCTCTACTTTTAAGCAAGAAGTGGGCCATTATCTCTTCGGTCTATCACCCCTGCTCTCCTCTCCCACCTTTGTCTCCAGTTTTTGTCCTCAAGCTTCTAATCAAAACTGCCACCACAACTTAGCTGGGTGTTCTTTGAAGAGGTCTATTATTTCTCCGTTTCCTAACCACAACATAGAGTCACTGCTCCTTGAATTGAACAACACTGAGCAAAATGGTGGCCAGTCTATGACATAGCTTAAGTTTAGGCCCAGGGTAAGATCTGTGCTACTTAATTCTTGCTTAAGAAAAGACAACAACTAAAACAACTGATGTTGTATTTGCTATCTTCAAGCTACAGTCTAAACTCCATCAATGCCATGATTTGTCTGAGGTATTGGTAGAAATGCTTGTTGCTGTGGCTTTGCAGTCATGTCATATTATGAAGAGTATAAAGCAAATACAGGTAAAGAAAGTGGAAAAATTTGAGCCTATGAAAGATCCGTATTCCATCCAACCTTTTCCCAGGCTACATGGCTTGAATATTTGCACTATAAATTATTACTCCCTCTACTACTCAACAAAAACATGTATTGCAAGCCACCCCCATGCTGGAGGGAACAAAAATTATACCCTACACTTTTAAAGAAGCACTTCCACTCTGAAGGAAAGAAGATCAGGCTGTAGTGCATAGACAAGAAAACAAAACAAACAAAAAACACTGCCTTCAAAAAAACCTGTCCCCCAGGGCTCAAAAAGGTGAGATGTGATTTACATGCCCAAAACAAACCACTTAAGCCAATAAAATTTACAAAACCCAAAATAGTTTTATTTACTTTTCATATTTCTGCCTCCATGAGACATTTTGCAAACATGCTAAGGCTACAAAATGTCCAAGTTGACAACAACATGCAACGCTGACCAGTCAATAAGTCACGGCTATTATAGGAGCGACCGTGCCCACCCGGGCCACAGGTCCCATAAAACAGGGATGGTGTACAGTGGTCATGGCAACGTATTACACAGGACCTAGTAACCTGAGGTAGGTCTCTTTACAGTAAGAAAATGATGCCCTACACCAGTGTTACATCCTGATCAACAGGAACCTGTGCAAAGTTCCAGAAGACATGGGTGGGGGACTGTTTCCTTAACAAGTGTGCAATAAAGAAAGAGGAAATAGTCATGTTGTTTAACCTTATTATAAGTGAGCAGAAAAGATTTAGTGTTACCCATGCCAATGAAAGCCAACCTAGACCTCTGAGGAGTGTTAGCAGCTTCAAGATAAAGGAGTCAGTCAGCTGAAGCAGCTCTGAAAAGGCTTTCCTGCCAGCATACAGGGTATGATTTGAACCTTATGATTAATTTTTTACAGATCATTCCATGAACAGTTATATTTTGGTTGTGTTAGATCAGCGAAGCAGGAAGAGCTTGGGCTTGCTTTTGTTAAAATAAACCCTGCCAATACAGTAAGAAATACTGTATCAGGACACTGAGAAAATATGAGGCCTTATTGTGACCCAAAAGTGGCTCTCCACTCAGGAGATCACTTAACTTGCTTTGGGAAAGCATCATGGGAAGCAGCAGCTGCTGCCATGGTGAACATTAGAGATGCTCCAAATAGCTTTGATAAATTACAATGCAATAGAATTACACCACAGAGCTCTTCTTCCCTGCGCTAGACAAAGATGTGACAATAAAGGACACTATTGCAAAGCTTCACTTCCACTCAGACACACAGAAAATCTGGCACTAGGGAAAGACCAACTGTAAAAGACAAAATGGTGTCTGATACAGTCTGATAAAGCCAGATCTCTGGTACCATAAACTGTACAAAAATTATAGAAAAGAATATGCACTGTTATTAATACAGTGCTCATTTTAATATAAAATAAACAGCTTACATTTCCACTGTAAATATAGGCTATATACAGAACTATGTATAGATATAGCTACATGTATAAAGCTTCATTATAGGCCTCTGATACATTTATAACTATGGCTCCCTGAGCCATTTGTAGAGTGCATTTAATAACAAAAAATTAGTAATATGATTATGGAATAAATACAATAATAAAAACATGAAGAATTCTTGACACTGCTTTAAAAATCTCTCTGGCTTTACACATTGTGCTAAAAATTAAAATATGAAAAGGCAATAATCTGCTTGAAGGAGGAGAAGGAAGAAGAGCTGGCCTGCCACAGGCAGGGAATGTAGCTCTCCAAAATTAAAGTGACTTTGCCCTGAATTTTAGCCCTTAACAGCAACCTTGTTCTCTGCAGCAGCAAACATAGCATAGAAGCGTGAGTTCTCGTTGGCCAGAAGGGCAGTCGGCGTGTCAAATTCTGCTACCTAAAATCAAACAAGGCAGGTAAAGTATGTCAGTAAAATACAGCAGAAAATGGATTCCCACCCCTTAGACTTGTGACCCAGTAGTAAAAAAGCCAAAACATGGCATTAGATGAGATAACAGGCAGTGAAAGTATGTGCATTTATGCATAAATACTGTATCCTGGGTGCTTCAGTCTAGCTCAGACACGAATTACCCAGCAGGAAGCAAACTCTGGTGGCTCTTGCAAAGAGAGGCAGCTGCTATGGGTTTTTGCTTTCTCTACCTTTAAGAGCACTGCCAAATATTCTAACGTTTAATTGCTTATGGCTCCCACATGGAAATCTGAAAAGTGGGTGAAGTATCTCTCATATGTCCCTTTTTGTTAGCATGGGACTTCATGAAAGTAATGGGAAATGCCACTGAGCCCCAACAGAGATGCTTAACCTTATTACCCAGAATTAAGCCCCAAAGGGAATTTTTTCTAAAACTTGTGAAAGAGAGACTGTTACTCTGCAGTACTTTCCTGGAGTGTAAAAGAAATTTTGTCTTCTTTGATATTGTCACAGTCAGGCAATAACTGATTCTTTTGGAGAATTATTACCAAGGATGTGAATAAACACTGAGAATTTTCTACCCTGCAATATTATCTGTTTTCTTCAGTTCAGCCTGCATATATGGCACCACCAGACTGTAACAGGAACTGCAGACAAAAGTCTTTCTGCTCACCTGTCCTTGTGTTAGCACCATGATCCGATCAGAGCCCAGCACTGTATGCAGGCGATGAGCAATTGTTAACATAGTGCAGTCTGCAAATGCCTCTCTGATAGTCTCCTGAATCAGTAAGTCTGTCTCTGTGTCCATAGCAGCTGTTGCTTCATCCAGTATCAAAATCTGAAAGCAACACACAATCCCAGTTATTACCTACAGTAATGCTTTCCCTCCCTGAACATAATATGCAGCATGGACAGAATTACCATGACAAATAGCTGTCAAAACTAGCAATCCTTATGGAGCTGTGGTCACAGAGGTAGTTTTTACAAGCATCCTTTCAGTTCTCTTTATGTTGCTGCCTTCAAAGTTACACTATGGACCACACCTGCATTTTATGATCACATCCTAGAGCCATTAATAAGGGCCTCAAGTTCCCACTACTTTCAGTTTTACATTCAGCCGCTAATCTTAAATAAATTTTTTACTGGTGGACTGACATCCTTAGTGGAAACAATTCCTTCTGGAATGAGTCAATACTGACTAGATTTACTAGCTGTCTTATGCTGGAAATAATTACCTTTCCTCTCAGAGTCAAACTGATTTGGACTGGTGTCTCAAAGATAAACTAGACTTGTTTTGTGCAGGTACTGCAGAAAGAACAGTAACTTCAGCTGAGTAGCCTTGGCTTTAAAACAGATGAAGAGGGAACCTTAAAGTATGGTGTGCAATGCTTAAGAAAAAAAAAAAGGACGTTAAATCAGAATCCTGGTCATCTCAATCCAAATATTCTTTTTCACTGCAATTATTATTTGTCTTTCATTCCTGAAAACCCTGAACTTCACTGGCACAGCACGGTACCAAATTCCACTTGGAGACTACATTTTAGTGGAACACCATGTAGAAGGAAAGTAGTTACCTGACAATTACAAAGAGGTGGAAGAAGAAATGAATCTGATGCTCACCAGTAACAGGACACTGAATAAATTATTAGGCCAGCCTGACACACTGTTATAAATACTAAGAAGTGATACCTTTCTGCAACTGGCTACAGATGCCTTTCTAGTTGTTCCAACCCTACACCATTTGTGGGCTGCAATAATTGTTGCTGTGATTCCTCTGTCAGATAGAATGAATCTGGCACACAGAAGGCTTGCTCAATGCTATCAGTTCGCTATCTCCAGTTATTTCTCTCATCACTATGGTCACCTTGCAACGACGCAGTAAAGCTCTAGCTATGCACAGTAACTGCCTCTCTCCAACCGAAAAGTTTTCCCCATTTTCCATCACTTCTGAGTCAAGTTTCATAGGCATCTGGGCAACCTGTGTAGGAAAGAAGAGGCAAAAATCTTAGAGCAAGCATTGCACAGACTTTCTGAATCTCCATGGCATAAGGCAAACAATTGTTCTTCTTGCAAATCTGATTTTGCCCATGTTCCAAAATATCCATCACACTTTGCTGACCTTTTCTCCCTCACTCTGTTGAAGAAATTAGTAACAAGCAGCTAATGCTAAAACAACAGTATGACATCAGACCTGCTCAGGCTGGTTGAAATGCCCATGACTCAGATAGCTCCAGAGAACACTACTAGCTGTTAAGCTACAAGAATTGTATCATCTCAGTGGGCAACTTCAGTGTGAGTTAAGCACAAAATATGACTTCTAGAAAAACACGTGCCATGTACAAAATCATATCACCATGAATACAGCTCTCCTGATGGCCTTTCTCACCAAGTCCCTGCAGGATTACTACATACTGTAGCTGCACATGCAGCTCTGTGCCATCTGACTGAAATGGAAATGTCATGGCAGTGAGACTTGCTGCAGAGAGCCTTGCAAAGGGCAGATTTTAAGTTCAGTATCAATGTGCATGCATGACATTTACACTCATAAACGTAGAATGCACATCTAGGGTACATACAGAAAAATATCACAAGAAACACTGTCCCTGTGATGAAGCAACACGCTCTACATTATATACTAAAATGTAAACACCTGAAATTTGGGATGTTCTACAAAAATGCCGTTTCATTACTGCATAGCCAATAAGGAAAAAAATTACAAAGAAAAAGCTTTAGATTAAGGTCTCTGAAGCAACTATTAACAGAATATGTAAGTTTGTAAGACAAAACACAAACATGTTGTCTCACAGGGCATAAAATACTTACACACTCCTTCATATGAGTCCTTTCCAAAGCAACCCAGATTTGTTCCTCACTGTACTGATTGAAAGGATCCAAGTTTGATCTGGAGAGAAGTAGAAAACAAACAAAATTTTTATTCAGCAATGAATATCAAAAACAGCTGGTGTACTAATTCATCCAGACAGATGATTCCCATCTAGCCTTGCACTGACAGAATTTCCTTTCCAAGGAACTTAGATGCTAGTCCCAGCACACTAGAGTCAGGGTAGCTGAAGAACAAAAGTACAGAGATGAAAGACAAAAAAGCTTCAAACAAATCTAAGCAGAATGCAAGACTTTCTTAGAGAATGGTCACATCCAGTTCTGCACTAGGCCAGCTAAAAATACTTAGCTGTGGGTTTTTTTTTTTGTTCCAAAACCAGAACAGAAGCTCAAATGTTTGAGAACCAAAATCTCACCAGACACCTATCTGAGTTCAAGTCTAAGGGGATAGGTCTCTTTTTCCTTTTTGCCTTCTTATGGTCTCACTAACCTTACAGTGCCACTAAACAACACAGGTTCCTGAGGAATTATTGAGAGCTTGCTGCGAAGATCTGCCAAACCAATATCATTTATTTTCACACCATCAATTTTAATGCAGCCTCCAGACAATTCAACCAGACGAAAGAGTGCCATTCCAAGGGAAGATTTCCCTAAAAATGAGACAGGAAAAAACAATACTGGTGTTTCTACAGTCATAGTAGTGTCAATATGAGAAAGCATTTTAAAAGCTGTCCATGTGTAAGGGAAGGTTTTTAATATAACAAAGTCCTGGCAAGCAACCCTGTTAAATTGTTGAGATTCAGAATTTAAACTTCTAAGCAATTGCAGGGGCAGCTCCTAAACTCTTCTCACAGACTTCATCCCTGTGCTACTGCTCCATCTCCACTACCAAAACCTTACCATGTAAACCCAATACAGCAATATTAATTGCTTATTTAGAAAGCATGTTTTGGAGCTGCGTTGAGTCATCTCACGAACAGCATTTTTATTTCTTCTCATGACAGACTTCTGAGATAGCTTAGAGCCAAACCTGCCTGTAGCATCAGTTTAAAAAAATTTCCAAAAGAGCACAACAAAGTGCAATGAACATGTTGTAGGCAGTGTTCTGTGCAGAGAAGTGGCTTGGGGCGCTAAGCATTATGAGCTCAGACATAGCATTCTACTTTAAATGGAAAATTGTTTCCATTATTATTTACAGGGATCCTGCTTATGGATACACATGAACAAAATCCACCACTGTCAGACTTGCTGGACCTCTCCTTTGCAATTAACAATTTATTCAGAGAAAAACAAAGGAGAACCAATATGACTGCTCCACTCAATTCCATTCCCATTCTGCTGAAGTAGTAATTTAACTCTAGCCTAGTGTTTTTCCTTACCTGAGCCTGTCCTTCCCACAATGCCAATCTTTTCCTTTGGTTTGATGGTAAAGGACACTTTTTTAAGTACTAGAGGAAGATTCTCTCGGTACCGCATCTCTGCATTTTCAAAAACAACTTCACCTTCTTGTGGCCAGTCCAGAGGAGGAGTTTTATTCTTAATTCGAGCAGGAGCTTCCAAGGAAAGTGTCTGTAAAAAAGAAAACAAAAACAACATCAGTTTCTAGTAAACAAAACACCAGAAAGTAAAATTATCAGTTGCAGTGTTCAGCAGGAGCACTTCCCTGCAGAACCAGCCCATATCAGTTTATGGCAGTTTTATCATGAGCTGTGTGGCTGGATGCAGACCCAGTAGTTGATAAGTTTGCTGTGTTACACTGACTACACTGCTGTTTCCATTTCTGTTGCCTCAGTAATGGCACTGGTCCTTCTACACAATGTTTTTTATCAATGGGCTTCAAAATGTAATTTAGGCTTGTATTTGAGTACAATCCTATTGTGTTTTGTGGCACTCCAAAGACTGTGCTTTTGGATGCAGAATCTGCTGTATTTCTATCTCATTTGCTATGCTATGCCAGGGTCACCTCCATTGATTCTGACACAGAATACCCAAGTGACACATTGAACAAATGCTACCCCTCCTCCTCTTCTCCCTCATTCTCCTGTTCTGTTAAACCACTGAGTCAGTCAGGCCCCTTTCCTGTCAGCCTGCTCACTTTCACAATTATACTCTGCCCCTTTATACGTCCCTCATTAAGCTGCTCACAGATTAAACAGAAAAAGAGAACCTCTGAAAACCAAACTTGTGCCTTCATAGCATATTTAAAACAAAGCCAAGGTTACTTCCCTGTATTGACACAAACAACCTCAGATAATTGCAGAAATTCTGTCATGGGATTCATCTCATGTAACTTTAAACACGTACAAACAATCTCCTACTGAACCAGACCCCATAAACTCCTTTATAGTCACTACAAAGCAGCTAACATTTCTGGAGTGGGATTTTTCTCATCTTAATAAAAACACTTAAGAGTGGGTAATAAATTGCCCTCTGGAGACAGCCATTTCCTAGATTGATTAGAGAGAGATCCCATTGGAACTACATCAGTTGTGGATATTTGCAACATCTAGTTAGAGGGAGACTAATTGTACCCCAAGGATTTGAGAAAAACAGCAATCTTCTACAACAATACTCCAGTTCTTTGAGCTTGTTGCTCAGAACAGCAACCTCAGTGCCTGCACTGGGACGCAGTAGAAGCAGCCAAGTCTGGGATGCGGTAAGGCAGAACCTGCCTGGTGTTTCACTGCTCCCCCCCAGCCCCTTCACTCTATATTCAACCTAGTTTTACAGTTTCATAACAAAAAGGCTGTTTGGAGAATCAGAGAAGAAAAATCACATAAAATGTTGCTTAATAGTGATATAAAATGATAAACAGTTACTTTAAACATTTTTTTAATTAAAAAATAAAAAAGAAAAGGAAAAAACCCAAGTTTTTGCCACTGAAAGCTTGACAGCAATAAACCCATCTCAGTTCAGTCAGAGATAACAGGCAGAATCTGGCACACAGCTCTCACACAGCTCATGTGGCCAAGTATTCCATGCACAGAAGTTTTCTACTTAGATGCCACAAGAGAACTGGGAAGTGAACAACTTTAATTTTTTTTTCTCTTCAGTATTAAATTCACAGGCTGAAAAATAATCCAAAAATATCAATTACTACATAGCCCCAGGTACACTAAATGGATACCTATCTCCCTCTGAAATTCGGAGGGAACCTGTATTATGTATTAAGTAAAAAAGCCTTTCACCTCAAAGGCTGGACCCATTAGAAGAATGCTTACTCCTGGCTACACTTTCCCCATTGACCTACACCATGTTCTGCATATACAACTCCTAGTTATGAAAAAAAGGATTACAAATAATCCAAACAATCAGAGCAGCCTGCTGAGAATTTACCCTAGCAGATTTCTCATGTTTACATGACAGCAATTCCTTGATTTTTTTAAGCATATAGAAATATGTTTTGTAATACAGCTGTGAGAAAAGGAATAGACACACTACGATGAAGCAGAATTACCTGTTAGATAAATTAACACTGTTTAAATGAAAAAGTTCCCTTAAGTTTGGAATGAAGGATATCCTTTTACTATAAAACATTGAATTCCCAATTACCCCTTTCTCACACACCAGTGTCTACTGAGAGCGTGTCAGCAAACTTTCCATATCCTTCTAACTTCAGTGGTGCCAGGCAAGTGATGCCTGAATGCTTAGTTATCCAAGCTTGTGTCATTCATCTTGCCAATGCTTATAGACATGCTTCATTAAAAGAAACAAAAACCAAAAAACAACACTCTGCAGTGTTACAGTACATGCATTTATGTGTTTACAAGATCATAAATACACTCTGTACTAAGGCAAACGATGGCTGGCTTTCCCTTCTTAAGCCAGCCACAAATTTTACAACAGGCAGTTGAATGCATTATTATCCTACCTTGATATAGTGATCGATCCTCTCCACTGAGGTGAAGCGAGCTTCTGTCTCTGAAGCAAGTCTGACTGTAAACTGGAACAATCCTGTTAACTGTTGTGATGGAAGAAAACAAGAACAAATTTAGAGAGCTGTGGCTCACTAATGAATTAAGAGATGACCATCAATAGCGTGGCTAGTAGGACTAGGAAAGTGACCATTCCCTTGTACTCAGCACTGGTGAGGTTACGCCTCAAATACTGCATTCAGTTTGGGGCCCCTTTCTGAAGGGGGTCTGCCACAGTTTATCCTTCTTCCAAACCAGGACAGGGCCTAAGAAAGGATATGCTTTCTTAGAAGGATATTGAGGTTCTGGAATGTGTCCAGCGAAGGGTAAAGCTGGTGAAGGATCTGGAGAACAAATCTTGGATTGGATGAAGGAACTGGGGTTGTTCAGTTTGGAGGAAAAAAAAGGATGGGGGGAGACCTTATTACTCTCTACACTTGAAACAAGGCTGATTACTTATCCCAAGTAATAAGCAATAGGATAAGGGAAAATGGGCTCAAGTTGCACCAGGGGAGGTTTAGATTAGATATTAGAAATCATTTCTTCACTGAGTTTACCAAGCATTGGAACAGGCTGCCCAGGGAAGTAATTAACCATTCCTGCAGGTATTTAAAAGACGTGGTGAAAAAGATGTGGTGATAAGGGACATGGTTTAGTGGTGAACTTGGCAGTGTTAGATTTACAGCTGGAATTGATCTTAAAGGTCTTCTCCAACACAAATGATTCCATGATGTTTGGTACAAGTACACTTTGCACTGAGCACCATATATCCAAGGTACCCAAGGCAATTTATTTTTAGGTAATACTTTAAAATTATCATAATCTATTAATCACTTGTAAAGCCCGCAGTTTAGAAATGTTTCCTTCAAGAAAAAACTTTAAATATTAGCAGTTTAAGTTCTGCGATTTCCCCTCACTACCACCAGGAGGCGAAAAAGGCCAAAGGACAGCTCTGACAGCAAGCATTCTGCGTGCCGAAGTCGGTCTAACCCCCAGAGCTGCCTGACTGGATGGCGCTCGCTGTGAAAACATATGGTGAGCAACAAAGACATCAGTTTGGCAAATGTCTGATGTATTCTCAATCCAGTTTCGAGAAATACCTAAGAAAATTGCAATAGGCTATTTAGAAAGAGGCAGCTCCCCAAAATGACAGTCTTAAGCACCTAATCCGTTCCAATTTATAATTTAGCTGCTGGCAAGAATTCCTGACTCTGAATTGCTTTCCCCTCCATTACCAAACAGGGTAACAATATCTTTTTCTATTCCAGTGCATTAAGGAAAGTTTTCAACAGTGTTTTACTTACTAGCAATAACTACATTAATGAGAAACTAAATATTTTAGTATGTGGACACACTCACCTGTACAGCATAGGAGATAGCCAGGCCAGCGTAGGCAGGAGGAATCTGACCATGCATTAGGACAATCATAAGGCCAGTGGTTGTGATAAGAGCAATGCTGATAACGTCCAGCCGCACAGCCAGCCATCGCATTGCACAGCTGAACAAGTAAAATGGTGCCTGATTGTCATCTAAAAGCTCCTGATACCTGAAACAAGAAAGGTCAGTAGACTTCCACAAGCCTCATGTTCTACAAATGAAAGAGCCACTTAAACCCCTGCTCCAGTATCAGAATTCAGGGTGGGAAGACCAGTCTGTCATTGACAAAGACTCAGACATGGACATGAAAGCAGGGTTTACAAACTTTCCTGAATAATGTCAGATACCTCCTTAGATAAAATGTTTTGACCAAGGTTCTGAGTACATCAACGAATTGTACTGGGGTGGACTGGCATTCAGAGACATCACACAATTTCACTGCAATTTTAACTATGCAAGACCTCCCAAAAAAATGCTCAATAGCTACAAATTACTCCATGGGTTAACAGTAGCAGTGCCTCAAAATGTGCAAAAAAATGGTCGCACAAAGTTTCAACAGGACTGGTGACACTAATTAAAACACATCATTAACCACTTAGCTTACAATCCTGACACTGAAGAGCTGAGAATGTATATTCAAGGGGAGGGCACTCAAGAGATTAACAAAGCCAATAACTAGATTTTCTGATCATGCAACTCAGTTTTACACCAGCCACTGTTGCAGTGGCACATGCAGTGCCTTAGTGCTTTAGCACCAGCAATGCTAAGGGACTGCTTCATGCACATCTGCAACTTTTCATCTAAGCTGGTGCAGAAGTGTATTTCTAGAGCTTCTGAAGCAATGCTCCCTGTGATTCCAACGCTGTTGGTCTCATGACCTTGCACCTGCAAACCTCCTAATATTGTTATGGCAGGTTCTCACAGAAAACAGCTGCCACTTCCATGAGAATTGCTTCACTCTCCCTCTCTAGCACTTGTTTTGCAGATTTTAGTTCACACTCAAGAAAACAAAACAGTGCACAAAGTATCTAACAATCACTTAAATACTTGATAAGCACTATCCAATTATACACATGTACAGACACTAACAACTTATCAATACACACAACAAAAACATTTGTAAGGTTTTGTTAGTGCTCCCTAACCAACACTAATACCATCACAAGGAGAAACAACCATGAGAAAGTATGAGCAGGAGCTGATAAATAGTAGATATGACTAGGGAAAAAGTATGGCCAAAAAGTTGTCCTCATCATTCTCATTCTCACCTGCTGCATTGCAGAGAATTCCAGAGGAAGGTGTTCACCTGTGACCCCCCACCATTTTTCTTCCCAGTTAGCTACTGGAGAGTTTTCCCTCACCCTTATTCTTGTTCTCCCTCATCATTTTTAGCCCCAAAAAGTAACTCTCATTCTTAGAGCCAATGTATGCCATGAGCTAATGAGTCCATTAATAAATTTTTCTGAATGTAAGCCTGTTGCATCCTGCTCTGTGCTCCACCACTTTCAGATGGATATCTCAACTAACCTGTGCAAAAATTCCTGTCCTTTGTGGTACGCATGGATTGTGGAGAGACCCTGGATGCTAGATGTAATATGAGACAGGAATGGAGACTGTGTGATGTTGTCCAGACGCTTGAGCTCCCGAATAAAAACTCTGGAAGGGAAGAAGCACTTTTAAGTGACTTGTACAACCATCATATACCAACCACTACATCGATGAATATATGCTTGAAAAATCCTACGTCCTTAAACACAGTATGTCTACTTTTAATCAAAGCAGCTGATGCACTTACCTTGACACAACATGCAAAACCATGAAGAGGACAATGAGGGGCCCCACTGCCACCAGGAACCAAGGAAAAACACCAGAAATCACCCCCACGCAGAAGAACACAAGGATGACGTTCTGGATGAACATTTCTGCTTGAAATGGCAAGCGAACATCAACTGCAAAAGATGGTGGGAAAAGAGGAAGATTTGGAGTACAGAAAGCTAAAACAATCTATATAAAGCAATTCAGCCCAGCTGTATATCATCATGGACAAGTACAGTGATTTCTCATTGATTATCCAAATTAAATGTGCATTTTCATTAGGTGTGCTCTTATCTTGAGATGCTAATAGTCTTGGTCAACAACGCTGACCTAGTTACTACCTTTGCTGCACATCAGCTTCACCCTGATACTCTAGGTTTCCCCTGCATTACTTGCTAAAAGTCTATGTGCAGTTTCTAGGTACAAAAGCAGCTGCACATTATCTTCTTTATAAGTGAGCAGCCAGACTTGAGATATCAGAACCCTAACATGTACCCTATCAAGTACAAACCAGTTCCTGCTTTGCCTATTACAAGTACACATTTGGCAATAGATAAGTGTACAATCACTTCAACAGCAAGAGACTGGAGTATATGAGAACAGTCAATGGGTAGGCCTGAATGTAGGATTTTCAGTTCATACAGTGGGACGTACCTTCATCCATGTCTTTGGAAAACCTGTTGAGAATCCGCCCAGTTGGTGTAGTGTCAAAGAATTTCATGGGGCTACGCAGGATCCGTCGGAAGAGCTCATCATGGAGCCTTGAGGAAGCTCTCAGAGTTCCCTGACAAAGCAGAAAATGTTGCAGTGTTATGAAAGGATGTTGGGATGTTGTTTTCCTGTCACTGCCACTCCCCTGGGCACTAGAACATAATTTATTTTCTATTTCCAACTATACAGTTTTTTTCCTTGCATTCCCTGCTCCCAGAAAGTGAGAGGAAGCAATTAATTCAGGCAGAAGCTTAACAGTACCAACCCCAAGAGATGACTTATGGAAACCTCACAGTCTGTGATCTGACTTCCTCTGGTTCAGAAAACTCTCGTGGGAGGTGACCAAAAGAACCACAAGATGGAGTAGTGGGGGGGTGGGGCAGGGACAGATAATAAAACCAACAGCATTAGCACATACCTTTACAAAGACAACACCACGAACAGCTTTCAGGATCAACATAACTGCCATAGACAGTGCATAGATGCCAGCATAGTAATGCATGTGAGGGTTATCTTTCATACTGTTGCTTATGATAGTATCATTTCCCAAAGTCAGAGTGGCATTCTGCAGAAAATTCAAGGTTTCAATGAATATTAGTTAGGACAAGGATTAAGCACATACACATTACACACAGTAGAATTTCCTGTCCTGTGTCTCCTTCCACTATACTTGATATTTCTTGTCCAAATAAAATACTTAATGATCTTGGAATACCTCACAAATTTTTCCTAGCAGAGATGCTTGACTTGCAGATTTGTAGCCCTTTGCCTTTTTCCTACAATATATTTACAAACATTAGCAAAGTAGCTACTTAATTTGATTCCTAATCTCTCATTTCATGCTTGTAATTTCTTGTGTTCTTCTGAACAATACCAGATAATTGCATAGCACTCCTATTACATAGCAATATTCACCTTGGATAGGTTATAGTCTTCTTACCAAACATAATTCTTATTCTTTGCCAGTATGCAGCAAATTCTTTACTGTCATGCTTTCTCATTCTTTTTTTTTTTTTTTTTTAATCTTTACATATGTTTAAGTACCTCACTGCTTATTTAAATATTATTGACCACCTGGCACTTCATTATTTCTTCCCTGAGGTCAGTAATAGTTTGTTCTCCTCCCATCAAAAAAAATCTTGCAGTTACAAGTGAATCTTTAAATGCAATAAGATTTGTAACCAAAACCTCTAGAGTGGGAAAAGTTCCAAACCATCCCAGGTTACCCAGTCTTCAAATCAACTCCCCAAAGTAATTTGGCTTAAAGCCATACATTTCATCCTGTTAGATATAAAGTTATATACAAACAAAAAACAGCACTAAAATTAGTAATTCCTCCTGCAGCTTGTCATTTCCTTTCACACATTCACTTCTTTTTCTTCTGCTAACCAAAACAAGGAACAAGAGGGCAGTATAAAACCACATATCTATTAGGTCTTATTAGTAGAGCTCTCTTATTCTTTGAGATGAACTCTCCTGTGAGATGACCTCCTGGGGAGCCTTACAACTTGCTTAAATTATGAAGCACTACTTGGTCTCATAGGACTGCTTGGGATTAATCTTAGAAAGCCATCTGCCCTCCCATTAGACATGAGAGTAGAAAAGCTATTTATCTTACTCCACTGCCTTGCTTGATCCAGTAACTCAGCCACCAGTTGCTAAAAGCTGTACTGCCCACATTCAGCACAAACAGTGTCATGATGACAAGGAATGCACAGGGGCCTCCAGCTGCCTGAATGTAGACACCATAAACAGACCAGGGAACAGAGCCTCTGCCTTTCTCTTCCACCTGGACCAATTGGCCTGTGAAACAAAAGAGGAAGAGGTAAAGGGGGTGAGGAAAAGCAAGCTGTTTCATGAAACTTGAGCAATTTTCAAACTGTACAGGGTACTTTCAGAAACACAGACACTACTTAATACATAGAACTTATTGGTTCAGTTTTTTAAAAAGTCACATTTCCTCACAGAAACACTCTCATCACGGTATGGCTGAAAAAGTAGAATCAGCACAGACCTAAATACTAGGCTGGTATCAGCCCCACCATTGCTTTTTAAATCCTGCTGAAGTTCAAAGTTCACAATAAACAGAGAAAACCACAAAACAGGTCAGACCTTCCAATTCTTCATACATAAATGCCATGTTGTGCTTAGGACTCTGCAAGGACCAAGCTACACACATTGCCCTCTTAGTATAGGAGGGAGAGACAGGCTACTACAAGCTCCTTTTTGCCAATAGTACCTTACCAGCAGCAGCCTGATTGAACTTAATATTGTGCAGGCACCCATATTTAATGACTTAATTAATGTTCTTTACCCACTGCCTGTGTCCTATCAATCACATTGAGTGACCAGGACTTAAGACAGCTTTCAAAACCGCAGGTGTACATTCATAGTACACTTTGAAAGGAAATATTTTTAGGTTACTGATGTATAAAACAGTTACAGCCAGAAATTTGATTACATAGTTACCCTCTTCTTTCTTTACAACTTTCTCCTTCTTCACAGACCCTGTTTTGGTAGTTTTATCCTGTGGTCTTTTCAGCGAACTGTTTGTGTTCTTCTTAATATTAATCTGCAGGCAAAACAATGACACTAAACATACTACAGTAATTTGCTTTGACATTTTCATATCTCTACCTCAAGTTTTTACAAGCTACCTCCTAAGGGCAAAGGCTTTAAATAGATGAACATTCATATCAAGGCGGATATTAACTTTGCTGTTATTATGGATGACTGACAACTGGTAGATTAAATTCTCCTCTTCTATTAATCTGAACTGCTACCAAATTGTACTGGTAGTGTGCAAAGGTAATTTTCAGAGTCAGTGACACTATGAGCATACATGGTAGAGAAAAGACACTCAATTACTGAGACAAAGATACAAATCTCCCCCTGTCCTTTGTAAAACTAACTCAGAATTTTATTAAGAGGCTTTTTCCCCTGAAACTTCACTCAGGAAATGCCTCGAAGGACAAAGTCATTTAAAATTGGTCTTCCAGACATCAAATGTCAAAACAATAAAATGCATGTAAAATTCCTGTTCTAAGCCCAGCCATCTTCCCCAAAATGGAAATTGCTACCTGTTCAGAGACAGCCCACATTAACTGAAGCCCCCTACACACCATCTTCAGGGTCATCCTCCCACACTTCACATGAGAGAAGAGACTTCATATGTCAAACCACAGAAGATCTAACTTTATTATCCATTTATTCCTATCCCACAGGGAGTGCAAATTAATGCTTTTCCATGAGCTAGTGTTTAGAGAGACAGTGAAGGTCAGCTAAGCATGCGAGACTGCAGAATTTCCTGTTAACTGTCATTACATTAATCCTGTAATGGCAGAACTGTAATCTTCATGCCTCAGAAAGGATATGCAGGCTAATGCATTATATTCTTTTGCTTCTTTTCAGTAACATCTCTCAGGAGAAAATGTCACCAAATGTCCTATATTTGTGTACTTATCACAATGCTACCTTTCAGAAAAATTCAGAAATTTCAGAAATTTTTTAAATGTCTGCAACTTCTGAATAAGGAGCCTCTTATTTCAGAAGAATAAACTGCTAATGTCCTTTTTAATCTCTTCTTACTAAGAGAAAATGCACACAAAACTTAGAGAAGTAAATAATCACCAAGTAAGAAATACCAAAGTTGCTCACTCCAGTGAATAACTTCAGGAAACACACAGAAAAAAAGGTAGGAAGAATTAAACTGCTGAATATGTAAATGCTTGTCCGACAGAATGGTTATTTTCTAGATTTACGTCCTAGAGCACAAATCCTAGTTTGCATTTACAGCCTCGGTTTCATAACATATGCAGTGTCAAACAACATTTTTTTTCTCAAAATCCCACAAAACAAAGCTTTTTCTGTTACAATTCCAAAATGCTGTCACATCTAACTTTTGACCAGTTGTCACTTTTGCTGTGCCTCTAGTCACACCCTATGTTATTTTTTAAGAGTTTTTCAGACAAAGGTTGGTCTAGGTCTATGATAATTTGGAGGTAAATTAGGTGAGGTGTACAGTAAAAAAGATAGCAAGCTTCCCGTTCTAAGCATCATCAAAAGAGGCATTACTTTCATGTTCAGCTCATGAGCTCATTGGCACCATACTCTCTACTACACATTCCCTAAATAAAAATGGTAACTGAAAATGAAGCAGGGATTATCTAATCTATTGCTTATTTATTATTGGTTATTATCTAAATCTATTGGTCAGATCAACACATGAATGTGAAGCCATTTTCCAGTGTTCTGACTATGTAATTTGATTCATCTCAGAAAAGTCAACATTCAGAGCACTTTAAAATAAAAAAACAGGTACCTCAATATGTGGTGTTTCTCCCAACTGTAGGTTATTAAAAATAGTTGCATAGTCTCCATTTAAATTCATCAGTTCCTCATGACTGCCTTGCTCAGTAATGCAGCCTTCTTTCATGAAGATCACTTCATCACAGTCAACAAGATACTGAAGAAAATGGCAGAAATAACAGGTCTATGCCCAGTAATCAAACACATTCCACACAAAACCTTTCAGTAATATACAAACATTTGCACACAAGACACCTCCTCCCACATAAGACATTTTTAAAGGTCTTGCATTGACTAGAGCACCATTACTCACACTCCACACAAAAATTTATGCTTTATCTAAACCAATCTGTTATGAAAGACACAATCCAAGATTCTCAAACCCTGCAAATACTGATATTTAGTAATATTTCTATGCACAGAAGATGTCAAAAAACCTCAATACATTAATTCTGATTTACTCTTACCAAATTTAAGTGTTACCTGATGTGAACTACCTTTACAGCAAGTTAGCAATAGTTTTTGAAAAAAGTATTTATTTTTTGATTTAGCCAAATGTTACCAGTTCCAGTCAGACACCAAGAAGCAATGATATAAAATAAAGAATTAAGACTGTGCTTGGTGCAGATCTGCAAATCTCAGTTGTAAATGTAAATCATGTATCCTACAGACAGACAGCATTGTGCTCTAAGAGCTCAGAGCACAGAGATGTCCAGTATGAAGGCAACTGACTACACAGCATTTCAAGAAAGTCCAGGAAAAAGTACGAGAAATGTAGTACCTGAAGTTGATGAGTGATGAAAAGGACTGTCTTTGACTTCAAGTGCTTCCTTATTGCACTGTTAAAAATGTGATTTCCAACATGGGCATCTAAGGCACTAAGGGGATCATCAAGAATGTAAATGCTCCTGTCACTGTACAGGGCTCGAGCCAGACTGATCCTCTGACGCTGTCCTCCACTCAGGTTAGCTCCTCGTTCACCAATCTGTACAGATACACATCCCTTATTTTATTTCTGTAATATTCAACACACTCAAAGCTCAAGAGATGACCAGAATGAAGCAGGGAGTATTTTTTATAAAATATATATATATATATATATAAACTTCCATATTATATACTGTTTTAATACATGAATATATTCATTCTAGTTTAGATGACTACTTCTTTGTGAAACACGTTATACATCCAAACTCAAGGTCTGAGGAACTCATGGATGAAACATGGCAGTGCGTTTTTGCTCATTTTACTTTTGTACCAGCATAGCCATGCTTTTTTCTTAGCTGTTTTAAAACAAGTTCAAATAGGTCCTATTAAGGCTGCTAAACTTAGAACACAATAAAAAAACTTCCCCAACTGTCAATATCAGCATCAAAAAAGCATGGCACAACTCTCAATAGCCCAGGGCCTGCACTAATAAAGCTCAGCTCAAGATGGGGCATTCAACAGTCTGGCTTAAATGCACACCAGACTGATGTTCCCCTCACCCCAGTCTAGTCTACCAAACCACAGCTCTCTTCTCCACCTACTCATTAGTTTTCTGTAAGCAAAATGTATACCTCTGTCAGGTCTCCATTTGGAAGGATGGCTAGGTCAGGCCTTAGACAGCAACCGTTCAACACCGTATTGTATCTAAAGAACAATCAGTTAAACATTTAAGAACATTTCCCCTCCCAAGTATCTAGCTAGTACAGCATTATCTCACTTCCCACCCTAACAGCAGACATACCAACAGCCTAAAACAAAATACCTGCCTTGGATTCCCAAGAGGAAGCTGAAGTTTAATCACCTGCTTCTGAAGCACCATTAAGGTAAGAAGACAACATCCCCCCAGACATAGATGGTGTGGCCACAGGAAAGGCCCCCACAGGGGGGGCTGTAGAAGGTGCCAGAACATTGCAAACAGCAGCTGCCATGTTTAAAGCGGGCAAAGCCAGGACAGCAAGAGCAAACTCAGTGCTGCTCCACAGCAGCTGCTAAACCCAAGTCAGACAGTACTCAGCATGAGGTACTGAGAGACACCAACCACAGTGACCATGGGGAAAAGGAACAGAAGGAGCAGGCTTTTAAAATGCAACTTACAGGAGTCTTAAAGACAGACTTTGAAAGGATACATAGGCTTTAACTGCAATGTACTCTGCATTAAAATTTTCCCACCGTTGGGCCAAGAATTACTAAGCTTTCACAAAAATCAGCAAAAAGTTCTGACAAACCTTTCTTCATCATATTCTTTGCCAAAAAGAATGTTGTCCCGAAGTGTAGCATTAAGAATCCAGGCCTGTTGGGCCACATATGCAAACGTTCCACTTACTGCAATACTACCCTCCAACAGGGTCATCTGAAATTAAAGATAATCTGTAAAATTATGTTGTTCCATTTTTAGAACAGAATTTCTTCTGTAGAACACAAGTTAAATAGGAGATAGGAACTAGATGATATTTAAGGTTCCAACCCAAAAAGTTCTACGATTCTATGAAAGAGAAGTGGGCAAAATAATTTCTCACCTGCCCTAAAATTGCTGAGATAAGTGAAGTTTTTCCACTCCCCACGCTGCCACAAATGCCAACAAGTTTTCCCTAGAAAAGAAAAGATAAGTTATGGTACTAATTTCTTACATTATCCATCCCTTTCAGAATTTGTCCACCTTTAGTACCTCCAAGAGAAGAGGTGGACATTAATCACAGCTGAGAAGGGAGAAAACAGACAAAGAAGCAAGACAGTATTTTGACTGTCAAATAATAAAGATGATACTAAAACTGAATCAACCCTAGAGGTAAAAATGAACGCATTTTAAGATCAGCTTCCTTTTGACTGGGCGTGATACTCAGAGCCAAAAGCACCAAGGCCTGCCTGAACACACTGCAGCAAGACACTTTGAGTGATAAGAGAGAGCAAGACTGAAAGAAAGCAGAATTTAGGATATATGGGTCCAGTAAAACTCCTTGCCTAGAAGGTGCACTTTGCTAAGGAAGAGGTATCATGAAAAGGATAGATTCCAGTAATTTCAAATAATTTCCCTGCAATAAAATAGGTACATTAATACATTAAACAATAAATTCTTCAAAACTAGAGTATTTCCTTATATAAAAAAGGTATATAGCCACTTGTGGAACACACTAACCTCCTCTGATATACAGCTTTCTGATAATAAACCGGCCTTCACATTTTCAAGTAACTGTGTACTCCTTTTTCAAGGCTATTATTTAAACTGTGTTTAAAAGATAAGACATATTTATAGTTCTAAATAGTTTAAAATGTCCCTCTCTCATATGACTACAGGAGACAATTTAACCATAAATATCCTGGATAAATGCATGGATCCCATTATTAACACATTCAACTGCCAGATGGCAAAACTTTTGTTTTGTATTAAGTCCATGTTTTAAGTTTAAAGCTTTTGCTTTGACATTAAATATGCTTTTACTGATCTTACAATGAGGACTCCAACTGCTTCTAAATTACTGAAAAATGTGTCCTTCTATTGTACAAAAATTCAAGAAAGAAAATGGCCCATTCTTCAATGAAAAGCACTGTTACGCTTCACTAACACTTAATCAGCTAAAATGTTCACCCAGAATGCAGGTGAAACCCTGCAAAATGATGAAATGGCTGCAGGAATACACCATTCACCAATACCCCACTGATATCTGTTGTCTTGCTGATTCTTTAGGCTCAGCGGTTCATATACTGTGCTGAGAACTAAAAACAACAAAACCACCAGTAGAGCTTTCACACTTAACAACCTGCATTTGTTTCCTAGGCTGCTTGCAAAGACCCAGCCTGCCAAAATGGCACAGCTGTTTATATCAAGATCAGACACTGCATCCTAGATACTGCTGTTGCCATGGATATTACAGCAGTGCACAAAACTAGTATGTGCAATTTCATGCTAAAATACACAACACTATTCCAAGGGACAGGTAAAAATGAGGCCTTCTAAAAGCTCAGATTTCCTCCTTCTTTCTTCTCTTACCTTTTCTATCTCTAAGTCAATGTTGTAGAGAGTCCTCTGAAGCCGAAGGTTAACCAGGTGGATGATTTTGTTCTCCTCTTCTGGGCTAGGATGGTCATCACTGTCCACTAGAAGATGGCCCTTCTGCTCTGCCAGCACAGCTTGCTGTCCCTCATTTTGCAGCTTCATTTTCTCTTTCTTGCCCTTGGTGACTTTCTTGTCTTTTTTCACTTTGGGGGTCAACTTTGGTGAGCTCTGGACGCTGGCATGGGAGAATTCCCAAGCCAAAGTAGCATTTTTCACCTCTATCGCGGTGTGAGGATTGGCTGGTTTTTTCTTTATCATATGAACCTCTTCCATTAGAAACAAACTCTGATAGGAGTTGTGAGAGAGGTGTAAAGATGAGACACCTGATCAAGACTGGGAGACAAGCCTATGGCACACTCACGCAGCAAAACACATCAGGCTATATAGTAGGAGGAAGCTGAAGAGCAAAAGGTAGCTCATTAGTGTAAACTAACTCCAGGCCTGCTAAGTGGCCAGGGCATTCCTAGATGTGGTGGAAGCACTTAGATACACTAAGACTTCTACAGAACTACAATATTCTTGGATGCAATGAGAGGGGCTTATTCTGTTAATGCTGTTTGCAACTGTAGCTCTTTAATTTCCAGATTAAAACCACATGAATAGAATACATGGGCTGAAAAGGAGAGGTCACCATGAAGAAAAGTGAGTAACTTGTCCTCCACACCAACTCATTATGGAAGGAGATGGAATGACTTCAGCCTTTACCCTTCAGCTTTTCTGCCAGAAAAACTAATCTTGAACAAATTTAACCAACCTATCTTGGGCTGCATGACAATCACAGGTAAGTCATTAAGTCCACTGTATCATGTTTTCCACCACATCTATCAGTACTTACAATCAACACATTAGGCAGAGATTTTTCACATAGTTTAATTAACAAGATAAAATATTTCACTTACATAATTCACGTTTTGAACTAAGAAGCTTTTTGAAATTTAAGACTACTCAATTCTCAGTGCTATTTGTTCATGCAATTGCTAGGCCTGAATCACATTCATAAGAAAGCTCATACTCCTTTATTGTGCCAAAAGTATGTTATATGTATACTGTGCTACTAGAGTATCCCCATCTTGTGTTACACACTCCCTGCACAGATTACAGTGTTTACAGTCAAAGTGAAGTGATCCTACTGTTTCCCTTCTTCTCCTTGCCCAAAAACTCTCTTCAGTTCAGTTGGATTTAAGAAAGCCTGGTGTAGGCTGAATCAGAAGATGAAAACACTCAAAATGATTCTGCAGATCCCATTTTTCTCAAACCCAGTTTTGTTTCATTAATCAATTACACAGAATCCATGTATCTGTCTGTGAAATCCTATTAGGAAACATCTCCAATGTGCAATGCACCGATGTCTTCAAAAGAGAATACAAAATACAGGCTTGCCCTCTGAGTTGACACTGTATTATACACAGTGTATTCACTTCACAGGGACTGAAGGCTGAGACAGGATTGTTTGCTATAGGGGTTTTAATTTTTTGCCACAGATTCTGTTTAGTCAGATCACAACAGCATTTTATTCATATAGTGGAGCTTGAGTCACTTAATCTGGTCTGCAAATACAAAACCTCTGTTTTTCATGACTACAGATAACTCTACTGGTTTGTACAAAGCTACCAACATAAAACCACCAAATTTCACTGCAGACATATTGCACTGTCTTTTCATGCAGATGGTCGTAAAAGGGAGTATAAAAACTACGAGCCATCAGGTCCCTTATTCTCCCTCTTATAGCGGCTGACAAAAATCCTAAAGTCATTAAACAAGAATATTTTGCTTCCCACAGTAGTATCAACTTAAACTTCTAACATTACTTTGCTAGATTTGTATCTCTTTTGCAGAATCCAATAATCTGGAGAGCTACATGTAAACAAAAAAAATGCCACAGCCATTAAAAGAAAATTACCTTCCCAAGTGTTCCCTTAGCATCTACTATTGCCATACAACACTCCACACTTACAGTTAAACTGAAAGGCCAAATGACTGCTTACCTTAAATCTGTCAACAGAAACAGATGCCTCAGATAGAGATTTCACTGAGAAAGGTGTTACTTTTAGAGCAAAAGTCATTGAATTAAAGACAGTGACCACTGTGAAAGCCTAAAAACGAGAAGAGAAAATCACATTTGGATACAATATACTAACGACTCCAGCCTTCTAAAAGTTGAAATGGCACAGCAATTAATTCAGCACCGCAGAAAAGGCCACAGTCTAAGAATAACCATTTAAATATTCAACATAATCACTAACAGCAGAAAATAGCAGATCTACCCAACTCTTTCTCCAGTGATTTGTAAGACTAATACAGTCGAGTCTTCTGTGGGTTTACCAAAAGCAGCAGCTAACAAATTAGCCTTAGTTGTGAAGTTCAAATCCTGTTCTAATATAATTGTGTTGTTTACATCCAAGCCAACTGTAAAATAAAAACATCCAATAATCCCAATGCCCTAATGTTTTATACAAAATATAAGACCACATCTGCTGCTGTCACACACATCTGATGTTCACTTTTGTGAAGCAGGCTACAGCGTGGCCACAGGCACAGCCACAAAGCAATGAATTTGATGATGGGAAAGGGGCTTAGCAGCAAAGCTACTGTAGCGAAATTGTAAAAAATCTTTGCAACGCTGCAGTAAGTTACCTGAGCCGCTGTAAGATCGTAGCCAAGGATCATATGGACAGAAAAGGTCACCACACTGGCTATGACCACAACTATGGGAGCCACACCCACAGTAATGCTCTGGAAGTAGCCTGCACGCTCTAAGATTTTGCGTTCTTCCTCACGAATTTCTAGAAATACAAATAGAGGCACCACACTGAAGTTTGACTTGGGGAATACATACACAACAGACACTGCCATAGCACTGTAAACACTGAGTAAGAGAGGCCTAACAGTACGCTTCAAGATTTATCATCTCATATCTTATAAAAACCAGTTACAGAGTAGTAATCTCTAATGGTCTGTAAAACTTAGAGATCTTTCTACTTTAGTTAAAAATGGAGCAGCCAGTACATTTAATATATGATAAAAAATGGAACAAAACTTCAAAATTCAAGATTAGCATCAAGATACAAACATCATGACAGGTTTGTCCAAACTACCATGCATAACAAACAGGAAACCTGAAGAATGGAAACGTTTTTACACTGTATGTACATCAACATCTATGGTATGAAGCTAAGGAGGCACCAGGCTACTGAGCAATTGGGCATCTGCACAAAAGGAAACATTTAAAGATTGTGTGAACTCACTTTGAACATTCTGAGAAAATGGTTTGACCCAGGCATACATTTTAATGAACTTAATGTAATTAAGAACTTCATTCATCTTCTGTACACGCTCGTCTGTTGTTGATACACATTTTCTTCTGAAATAAGCTGTGAGGCGAGATACAAACATCTGAAACAAAAAGTAACATCGTGCAACATTAATGGCAGCTCAGAAAGAGCAAGTACATTCAACTCCTCCACATTACCAGAGAAAGCCAATTCGAAATCTGAAAAAGGGATTCAGTGACAGGGAAAGGTGACTGCTGTTCTAATATAAAAGGAAAGCTGGAAACACCATTTGCATCCTCTCACCACATCCATACTGAGCACTAGCCAGCAGTAAGTTTCAACAAAAAAATAAATATGTGAAAATCATGGTGTGTGCTTTTGCAAACACTTAATAGTAGTACCATGTTTATAAAAGTTTCTGAACCATCAACCCAAAGACACATCAACTTGACCATCTACTGCAAATGAGCAGTAGAACCCATTTTAGCCAGCCTCTTAACCTGGTCCCATAAAGCAGAAGAGTAAGCTGGACTCTGCATACCCAGATCAATTTCTACCATAATCCAGTGCTACGAAAGTGGTAAGACAGTTTTAAAACTTTTACTAAACCAACCTAAAAATAAATAGTTGTTCACATTTTTCTAAGTATCTCCTACTCTTACATTCATCCCACTCCTGGTTTAAAATTCAGAATCAACACAATACTTTAGGAAGTCTTCAGCTCTTTGCCCTTCTTCATACTCCTCCTATCTCTTTTGGAGTCCACATCAATATAGAAAGACTACTGAAAAGAACTAGAAAAGATGATCAAACACCACTCCTTATTCCACTCCTATAAAATATAAATCCCAATATTTTAATCCTTACTGCTGGCCAGATAAATTGGACTTCACAGTATTCAGCTTTCACACTTTTTAGAATTTGTATTATCAATACAGCAAGAAACCTTCAGCAATCTTATAGGACATTTTAGAGGCTTGAACTAGACTGTTTCACAGCTCAACAGTAGAGGCAGAAGTGACTAATCAAGAATGTCCTCTTCCAGATGTGAAGCTTTTGAATACCCTTCATTGAAATCAAAAGCAATGGGCTCATGCAATATTGAGCTCCTGTACATGAACTGGAGGGCTTGTGTCTGTCCAACCTCACCCACAAGCACCTGAGTATTCTGCAGTTAAATTTAGCCATGCATATTTCAGTCAAATTTATCAGCTTTCCTATGTCCACTCTCTAATTTTCCTTATAGTTTTGAGCTTCCTGTTCCAAATTTCTGCTTCGTGGACCATTTTAGAAACACCTTTAATAAGATGCAGTACTATCAGTGGGCTAAACCTGGCACACTTCAACACCTGACTAGAGTCAGAACTGTAAATATGTTTGACCTAATAAAACTGAGCAAGTTTTAATCCTTTCCAACTCACCATTGCTGGGTAGAAAAGGATGAAGACAGCAGAGCCCAAAAAGCCTGTTGGACCCAGAACAATGACATTATAAACCATTCCTAAGATGGCCACAATAGGGCCCCCAGCCAACAAACTGCCAACTGCTGCAGCTTCAAACATCCTTTGACCATCATTGGAACATACATTTATGAGCTGAAAAATACACAAGAGATATTATTTAGATTTAATGCACAGCTCATTCTCAGTGGAATATATTATGCATCCCTGTTCACACAGTGATTTCTGAAATTATGCTGCAACTTACCTCTCCAAGAGACTTCTCCTTGATGTTCTTCAGCTTAAGGATTTTCTTAAATGCCATTGTCAAGATAGCTCCACGCAGTCTGACCCCCGTGCGGTAATTCAGAGCCCAGGTTAGCGCAAGGGACCACGATCTCACTACTTCCGTCATAAAGATGCCAAAAACTAAAAACAAGCTGTACTGCAGGTTGGACTCACTCTGCTGCGTGTACTCCAAAAGATGTTTCACAACGAACGCCTACAGGAAGAAATGCAAGCTGGCATGAACACCCCATCGTCCCAGGAGACCACGTAACAACTTTATGTTAAGTTAGAAATAAGTAGGCTACTTTGCTTTTAAAAGAGCCGTTTGAAATAGAAAGCATCTTCTTTCTAGAAGTAAAAAGTGTCAATACAGGGAGTACTGTAACACAAAGCCCTGCTGAGAGCCAAGCACTGAGTCAAATTTAGTAATTAAAGAGTTTAATTTGGAACCATACTCCTCGCAGCACGCTTCTAATCCTCCGTGTCTTCTAACTTAACATAAATCTGCCAGTTAGCTGAAAGCAATGCAATATCATACAGTAGAGTTTTAAAATATAATCACTACTTAAACATCTGCACACATTAAGAAACATTCCTTTACGTGACATTAAGACCTTTTTTATTTTATCTTTGGTTTGCTTCAAACGTGCTTATTTGATAAAAAGGAACAATGTACCTACAGTTGTAGAGGGGAAGAGTGAGAAGGACATTTGCAAAACATTCCTGGAAATAAACATCAGCAGTTTAATGGTAAAGAAAAAAAACAAGCATAAAGCACAAGGTACGCAATACCACATATCAATCATTGGGAACAAGGGGGGAAAAAAAAGACAAAAAATTAACCATTCAATCCCTCCCCATACCCTCTCCCCCCAAAAACATGAACTCTTTACCTCAGGAATCAAATTTCAAATATCACCTGCAGAAAGAGAACAGCCCCCAGAACCACCAATTCCCACCTCCAGTGGTGGTCCAACGGCACAATGTAACATCATACAACTCACAATCACCAGCAATATTAAGTATTATTGACTGCAAAACAACAGGCTTTTATTTAAAAATCAAATGTCATCTTAAATGGTAACATCTCAAAAACACTGTACAACAGGTGGAGCATTGCATAAACATACAATCTGCACATACAGGATAATTATGAAAGGCTAATATCTAACAGTCAGTCTTAGCCTACAACCAAGCTAGGTTTGGAACTACACACAAAATTATAAAGATACAAAAACAGAACAGTATTTATTCATGAAGTCCAAAAGAGGTCAAACTTGGAGGTGCCAACTGAGGAGGCTTCCGAGGCTGCACAAATTCTGAAATATGGTGTAAAAAGTATACTACAGTAAGGCTTCACAGACAGCAAAATATTTTCTAAAGAGCTTTTCAACAAATGATGCTTCAAGATACTGGTGTCTTTGATGTGCTAGTACAGAGCAGAGAATTACCTTTGCCCATAATAAACAGCAACAACAAAAAAAAAAAAAAAGCTGAGACCAAAGGAAATATTTGAGAAGCCTTTCACAACATAGTCCGTTGAAGTCCTCTTGGCTAAACAAAGTTTTGCAAATAAAGAGTTCTGTATAGCTTGAAGAAAGAAGAAAAAACAAAACTCCACTACTTCAAAGGTATTGATAGCTATAGCCCAGCACCAGACAACAGGAAAAAATGGAGATCAAATTCATGTGTTCTGAGGAAAATAATTCTGCACATCAGAACCAAGGAAACATGCTGTAAATAATTTTGCTCTCTTTTTCACAGGTGTGAATTAAAGCCAGATGTCCATCAGGTTCTAGAATGGCCATTGAGAAAATTTACATACCAATTCCTGAACAAATGTGAAGAGCTCACATTCACAGATCTATTGCATTCCAGCTTTCTCCTTACTTGGATTTACTTTTACATCGACTGTTTGGACCACAACTGCATACAGTTGTTTTGCAGTTAAGGAGATAACTGACTTCTTTTTCCAGTATTCACTCCAACATATGCAACTGAGTCACTGAGCAACTGGGGTAAAAATCCCCCTTTTTCCTCATGAGCTGTAACTCAGAATGGTCGCAGACTGCAAGCATTTTCTCACACAGCATTGCTGAAAGTCTCCAAGAGAGGGTGTATAAAGATAGCAGATGTTTCCTGGGGTCTCATTCCTCCCAAAACTTTTTAGTGCGATTTTTCAGCACTATTTTATAGATTCAGCATCCCCAGTGGCGAAATAGAGATCAGCTTACGTAATACCCCCATTTTTTTTCCAGGAGAAAGAAAAGAGGAAACAGCGATTAAAGAATTTTGAAAAGGGAGGGGGAAAAAGTCACACAGAATTAGCATTTACATCTGAACACATACTATCTGAATTCGAACTAGTTTAATTATAAGAATCCAGCATGGAAGTTACTTACAACACAAGAAACTTACAGTAAAGAAACTAGAATTCAAGCTAACAAGGGAAAAAGGAACTCCTGTGACTATTACTGTAGTAGCTGGTTCTAGTTGCTTGGCTGTCTTAAGCATTCCCATTGAATAAACATTACCTTACCTTTGCTCTTGGCGTTGGCTCTGCCCAGCAGGACTGTCTCATTCTGACGCAGAAAACAGCCATCCTGAAAATTCTAAAGAACAGCTTCTGTCACTGGTCCCACTGCAGTGCCGGCGACCCTGCTGCAGCCAGCGTGCGACAGCACCAGGCAGGCTGCAACTGGAGCCAACTGGGAAATTGGGAAACTTACCTCCAATAGCTTACCACTCCCCCTCCAACAACTGACCAAACTGTCAAGCTGTACTCCACTAAAATTAGCAAGTTTCCCCATCTCCCAGAGAGGAAGAATAGCTCTGAACAGTTGCAGACAACTACACTGTTCAGACCCGGAGTTAAACTGATTGTGTTTAGTAATCAAAAAAACTTCATTGCTTCTCAACCCAAACTTGGAAATTTTGGTTGATCAAATGGCAGCAACTATTCACTGGAGTCAAATAGGATATCACCTATACTAGTACATTCTGATGGTTATTACAAGGCAGTCTGACACATGCAGCTCTCTCACCAAGTTACAGGTCTGAATTCCATGCCAGATGCAAAACTTATCAAAATTAAAAAGAAGACCCTTGAAGGATCTATCTGATAAAAAATTCCTCACAGGAAGTCTGCAACAACTCCTTCCAGTGATAACCATCATAATGCTTATTAGCAAAGCCACAGCTTCTGGCTGGCATTTCAAGGTCATAGGCATTGAAGTAAAATTTTTCATGTTTAATGTAGTGTTTAACTCCATTCTTTAAATTTTCACCAATACATGAGTTCAAGTCAAGTGCTTTTCCTGACCTCCCCTTTTCACCTTCAGTGACTGAAAGGGTGTAACAATACAAGAAAGCACCGACACTTCCGAGGAGACAGCACAGGCATATCTGTGAGGCCTGTTACTTGTAAAACCAGGGAGGAGGGATGGTAAAGACTTATTTTTCATGCCAAATGATGGAATCAAAAGGGAATTGATCCTTATTCAGAGAAATGAATAAGGTTGACTGTAATGAGCAAATGCCTACAGATAATTTTAAATTTCCCAAATCAAGCATCAGTTGCAGCAGTAGCCTCTGACCTGGTCAAGTTGGTTTGTTTTTCTCCTTCCCCACTCTCTCTCATTCAGCAGTTTGATTTGGACAAATTGAGAAAGTTACACTAGAGAAATTAGGGGCAACCCTGCTGCAAGTTCTTGCTAAAGATAAAAGTGGCTACTAAAGCCCTGTAGTGAAACAATGACAGAAGCTCTTCTTGGGGAAAGCTAGTACTGTTAAAACCTTAATCAGGATTTACTGTTAATTACCAAAGTATGTTCATATACTTTATAACACAACCTACTATAAATTATTACCAAGAAAACAATACCACAAACATTTATTGCTATTCATATTACATGAAACAAGGAAAATTTTAAAAATACTTAAAAAGCAGAACATAATTTTGAAAAGACATTAAAAGCAGGAAAACATTTTAAAAAGACATTTCACCTAACAGTGCACCCAAGTGTACTTACCCAAGAAATGAACCTTCAGCTTACCAGCACACTGAAACATGTACTACTAGCAGTAATACTGCTCCTACTCCTCAAGGGAAATGTGTAGAAAATAAATTTAGTCAAAATTTCAACTGTAAATCTGCACAGCATGTGCAACAAACAGGTGACAAAAATGGTGTGAATGTCAAGTCCCATATGTTATCTTCATAACGACCCATAGCAGCAGTTCCTAGAGGCAATACTCTAACACTCCTACATGAAAACTGTCTGACCACTCTCTGAAGGGTCTGTAAAGACTATACCTACAGACTCTTTGAGACCTGCTCATGTTAGTTTTTAATTAGTGCTCTAATAAAATTGTTTCATTCCACTTCTTGAAGACTGTGCTATTGATTCCAGTAATCTAAGATTAGCGTTTTATCACATCAGATTTTATTCCAAGATAAACTTAGAGAATGAAAAAAAAAAAAAAAAAAAAAACCAAAAAAAACCTGTACATAAGAATTTTATGCAAAAAGACCACATACCAGTTAAGGAAAAACTTTAAACTATACTCAAAATCAAAGAGAAAAAACATGTGCACATTTCCTCCAAGACACCTAAACTTCCCCACCCACTCCAAGAAATTGCTTCCGTATTCAGCAACTGATCCATCAGCTGTAGGAAACCTATCTCGGATTATTGAATCATTCTGGAATTTTGCCTCAAAATTTCTAACTTGTCAAAACATAAGTGATCCAGCAATGAGACCTTAAGATTTTACAGTTAGCCATGAGATGAAGCCCTCTGGGGTTATTTAGAAAAAGGATGGATATTACTTACTGGTCCACTGAAACCCGCAAGCTGCGTGATCATCAGACACACAATGGAAATGATGAGCCTGGTGCGGCAGAAAATCCACACAACCCTCCGGAGAGAAGCATCATCAGGCCCACTTTCTTCCAATTCTTCCTGCCACAATCTCTCCAGCCTAATAAAAACAGAAGCCTCATGTTATAATTTTCACCATAACAGCAGGTACAACCTTACATGTACATGAAAATTCCATGAACTTCATAGCTCAGAGCAAAAAAAATTCCTAGATAAAAGAGAAATAAATACGTGGTACATTCTGTGAGGTAAAGAGAAACATCTGCATCTTCAAATGCCCATGTTGTGTTACTTCTATAGAAGAAAGCAATGAAAAACACCTGTTTTGTTTTGCCTGGAGTCTCTTTGCCATTCTTAATATTCTGATTTGTCAATGTCTTTCCATGCTGATCTGACAGAAGAGTTGTGGAGTGAAAGCCTGAGAAAGGTTAGCCTGACTGCTAGATCTGACCCATATTCAAATCACCTTCCTACTGCCAGTATTACTTTTCATTATTTTAGCACAAGAGTTTCAGCGCAGCCTGAAGAACTTTGTTTTAATTTAAAAAAAAATTTAAAGATACATAAAATCAGAAAGACAACTACAAAACACTCTAGGAGACAGAATCTTCAAAGTTCACTGAAACTGGCAAGAATATAGAAATGGTACAGCATAAAACTAAATTTCACTATTCTGATAAAGGAAAAATATCAGTGCTGTTTTTCTAGGACAATACTATATCATTGTCTGTGAACTAATGTACAAAAAAGGAAACAAGAAAATAACAAGGAAGATGTCTCTACCTTCTGCAATTGACATCTGAAGACTCATGCCTTGATAAGGACCACACATCATCCATAAACAATTCTCCTTTCTTGTACGCTCTGTGGGCCAAAGGAGTGAGCCAGGAAAAGGTCATGCAGGAGAAAAGCCCAGCATTATCAACAGGGTGCTGGTGTCTAAAAGAAAAAAAGAAAAATCACAAGCAAATGAAAAAGGAAACAGAATTGTAAATCCCTTAGAAAAACAAAGCCTCCTCTCACTGAAAGTACTTAGAGTACCAAATGGGCCCATGCCAGTCAGACTTTTTAAATAAACACTGATGTTTTCAGTACCAGACAGCAGACCTAGAGCTGCAATGCTCCTTTATGACTATGGTGAAAAGCAAGTGCTGTATCAATTCATTGGTAGCCTAAAGACTTACTTGGATGTAGTCCGTATGGGTTTCAGAGCACTCAGGCCATAGTGGTATTTGCCCTTGCAGTGCTCTTCATCCAGCATTCTCAGCTGGGAATGCACAGAGGTGTCCAGTGGCAGGCCCTCTGCCCGAGCAGCTGCTTCCAAAGCATCCTGGCATTCAATCTACATTTACAAGACAGACAGCAGAGTCAGAATTCAAAACAGTGCTTAAAGTTCATGACGCCTCCAGCAACTTCACATCTCTTCTGCAAATTATTGTGCAACAGCTATTGCTAGCATTTAAATGTCTTCGAGACTTCAATCTTGCATCCTGCTGCAGGGAATACAATAGAAAAAACTACAAAATCAAGTACATATGACATTAGGTCAAGAAATCAATGACTGGCTAATGGAGTGAAATTCAGGCATGCATTTTTAGTGTAATGAAGATAATCTTATCCATAGAAAATTGAGATTTTCAGAATACTACTTGAGTCCTTTCTTCAGAAATACCTTGGATTAGACAAAAAAACAAGCATAAAGCAGAACTGTACCTTCCTTTATATTGTTTTCTGTTTTTTTCTCTGTTCCCCTAAGAGAACTAAAGGGAACAAAGATGAGAATTTTGTCTGCTCCAAATCACACTTCTCAATGGCTCAACAACTTTATAAACAACCACTTAAAAGTCAAGTCTTATCTCGGGGGACTTTTTCCACATCCCTAGTGAAAGGCAGACTATAATCTAAGAGGAGAAAGGAAACAGCAAAGATACGAAGTAGTTAAAATGTTGCAGAGTTCAAACAAACCTTTTGGATCAGAAGGTAGGTGTGGCAGAACTGTCTGGGGAGATTAGCTTGCTATCTATACTCGAACAGGGATCATCACTGGTTCTGCTAACTTAGTGATCATCCCTTGCGGTGCCATGTTGTTTGCTCGTCTTCAAGGTTTTTTTGAAATGGAGCTACTATGTAGAAAATAACCAAGTTCTGACATAAAAAACTTCCTGGCTGCCTCAGAAAGATACTCTGTTTACTCTTATTGGTTTCCTTGACGGGACAAAGTTACTTTATTTCTTAGAAAACAGCAACTGTAAATGTCTTGGAGCCTCCTAAAAATACAGTATTTGCAAAGCACATTTGTCCTAATAGCAAGCACTCAATTCCAAACTTCACATCATATAATTTTTGTCAGAAATGCCACTACTTATCAGACATTTTGTCTGTACTGCATTAACACATGAGCATGAAGCTCAGCAAGCACTTGGCTCCCACTCACGTGAAGGACAGGAACAGGAAACTGATAATAGCATAAATCTGTCCTTTGTTCATTAAAACTTAAATAAGCAGTGCCTAAGTATGTTGTCAACAATCCATGTTCCTTAGCTTCCTCATTAAACCTAAAGCTATGATTACACAAGATAGCAAAGTAGTTAAAAAACAAACGAGCATTGCAACATTATGACACACGGAGTGACTCAAAAATACTCAACAGTCGAAATTTGAATTCAAAGACTTCTCACTCACTTTATATTAAATTACCAACTTATTAAAAGCAACACCATCTTACTAAATCTACCCAGGTCAGCATTAATAAGGGACCTGACAAAGAGGTCTCAAAGGAGCCAGTAGTGGGGGAAAATTCTGCACTACTGCTTTTCTGGTTAGAGCAGAGGAATTCATGGCTGGTTTGCTGCATTACCCTTTGCAAGAGCCTGAGGCAGATCTGCCCAAACCCCTTATCACTGTTAACATGCTGATGATTCCATAGGCTATTTGCTGAATTATTGTTTTTCAGAGCACACAAAAAGTGATTGTAAGTTTAAAAAGTTTTCCAAATTAAAAAAAAATAAAAAATTTCAGCATAAAAGAATTTTTTCACCATGTACGAACAAGAATAGCTTTTTAATAAGACAGTAGAATTGCAAGATACTGCATTTTTACGCAGTCCAAATATAATGTTCTTAAACACTCCCTGTGAAAAAACATTAAAGTCTCTGGAGTTGCTCAACAGAATTTTCTCAGCAAAAGTGAAAAACATACATAGATAAAAGGCTAGGGCACCGCTTTTGAAATGCCTTTATAACATCTTGCCATTTAGGCAGATATAAACACAAACACCTGGTTCAGAACATGACATTCCACCTTGGCAAGGCAGTCAAAACCCCACACGTATGACTATCAAGAAACAAAGGAATCACACTACTGTACAATTAAGGTTCTAAGAAAGATAGTACAATTGTGTTTCCCATTGAAAAATCTTAAAAGCACAGAGATCATCAGGAAGAAATGAGGCTTGTAAGCAGTTCTACAAATGCATTTCTAGAAAAAAAGAATGAAGTGCAAAACTAGCAACAACTCTGGCACTGTTAGTTTAGGTTTCTGAATCCCTATTATTTTTTCAGGTGCTTACCAGGCAGTAATGCCAACATGCACATACAGCTTCATGGAAACTAATACTCTGAAGAAATAATTCACAATGTGCTCTAAGAAAGAAATGCTCCTGAAAGAAATGACTAATAAATAATGACTGCACTACCAAGCAGAAATCAGATGGCACTTCTTCTCATTCAGAAACTTCTTAATACAGCAATGAGCCAGGTGATCAGTGTTGATAACTCTAAAGAAATGCTCACAAAAACAAAACAAGCCTAAATCAGGTATCACTAACCAGAAAGAAGGAACCATTCCAACATTTCTTGAAAAACAGCAGCTCACTACTCATCATCATCAAAACCTCCAAAAGACTATGAAGAGCTGCTGCAAAAGACACAAATAATAAAGCAGGAAGCATGGCACTTAAAAAACCGCTGGAATTTGCCTCCTTTGTGAACACCATAGTCAGTCCCTTATCACTTCACTTCAAAAAGGGTATTATACTTAAATTACTTTCTGCAAGCAATGAGAGCAGTTGGAATGGAAACAACTTCTACAAAACCATTAATTTAAGACTGTTCAAATGGACAGAGGAGAGGAATAAAGAGGTATAGGTGTCCATAAAGTCATAAATGACATGATGAAAAGAACTAGGGAATAATCACCACCAACTGCTCTTACCACAAAAGAAGCAGGGACACTCAGTAAAATAAATCTTTTTTACACAAGGAATGCTTATATTTAGAATTCTGTTACTGGATGCTGCTGTGAAGTTCCAATTCATAAATGGACTAAAAATGGAAGAAATAAACTCACATTGGGTAAGCATATTGTGACTCATTAACTCCATGACAGAGGGCAACAGCAATCACACAGCATTTTGTTAATAGCTGCTGTATTCAAGAACTTTCTGAAGCCACAGGCAGCCCCTGACAGAGGGTAATGGCTCTACAATCTGTATTTCACAAAGCTGTGGCACACCTGGGTGCAGACAAAGATTCAACAGATGAAGAAAACAGTTAAATTTTTAATCCTGAAGACAATCCCCAAGAATATAGGGAGTACTGAGGAGGTACCACTATACACATGAGCTTGTCTTGCTCTTTTACCTGCACAGCAAGCTCAGAGACAGAGAGAAAGCAGCATAGTTGATATTGCTACCACAGAGCACACCTGACTCCTCTGCCTTTCCACAACTTGAGAGCAACAAAACCCTACCAGCACCTGTTATCGTGACTTCCCTGTCCAACAAACTGGTCATAGCAATAGTAAATATGTACAGTAATGTGAGAGCCAGAAAGATGACATGGTCAGCTCAAGATCTGTCATGACAAAGTCTGGGCAAGCCAAGGAAAATAAGGGCAAAGAAAAAAGATTTGCTCACTAAGTTTGAGACAGCAGTATCAAATTCACAATCCACATGCCAAAGTCATGTGATAAGGCCAAGAGAATACAGAATATTTAGAGACAAGCTACAAAAGCTGTGAAATATATGTGATGTCAAAAGTAAGCAAGACAGATGTTCCATGGAAAGCAAGAGAATAGCAGGGAATGTTACTCAGAAAAGAAAACGCAAACATTTGTAATAGGAAACTTCTGAGAACCTGCTCACCAGCCAACATGGGCATTTATCTCTGAGGATGAGGAGCATGCAAAGAAAACAGAGTAAACTCTGTTGCAAAGGGGAAGGAAAAGAACACACCAGTGAAATCCTAGCCTTTCACAAAGGCAATCCTATATTTAACAGAGGCAGCTGCAATTTATTGGTTTGACAACTGTAACATCAGATGATAATAGCAAAACCAGACAAGCCTGGAGGCCAAGCAAAACAGATTCTTCCATCCCTCATTCATCATGCAGAGAAAGAATTTGATGTGTATGCTGTCAACATATGGCCCAAACCCCACCCATCAAACTATTGTTTCCACTTCTGTAAAGCAGATGGCCTTCCAGGACTCAGATCACTGCAGAGAAGAAGGTCCATCCCTTCTGGACCTACTGCTACCTAACAAACTGAAGCAGAGAGGCTTTTTTTATTAATCCTTGCAGATAACACAGAATTCAAAAGCCCCTGTGGTAATAAATGAAGTTAAAATTGCTTTATTTAATTAGTAAATAAGTGAGTTAGCAATGCTGCAGAACAGGAATTCCCATCTCTTGATTTTCCACGGCAGATCTCAGCAGCCCTCTTCACTTCTATGTTCGGGTTTCCAGTAAGGAGAAGCAAATGGGAAACTAACAGAGCAGCACTACAGAGCTCACGAGTAGGCTGACATACCAGGAAAAGAATTACATGATCACCAGTTCTAATCAGTGTTTAAAACATTCTCCATATTACAAATCCAGAATTAACAGCAATCTTTAAATATTTGAGAGTTTGTTACATGACTGATGTTTTAGAACAAGATTAGTAATTAGTTTACATGGGCTGGGGAAGAATAGGATCAGTTGTTACAGTTAGCTTACAGATAACTATACAAAAATAAAACAAGAGTCTATGAAGAGATACTGTGAAATTGTAATTACATGCTTCTTCCCAAAAATTCCTCTGAGCATTTCCAAGAATAACACTACTTAAAAGTAGTTGCAGTTTTATACACTGCTTTTGTAGGTAGCACAGCCAACCCCTAATGCATTGTTGTCCAGACTTTTGGAAGCCAGACCCAGAACACACGAAAATTAAGTAGGTTCACGAGTCCAAACGCCGTCAAAGATGGAGTTGGCTGGTGAAGCAGCAAGTGCTCTATGGACTTCATATTCCACTGAGGTAATTTTCCTCTTCTCTTTTCACTGCATTTTCTGCAGTACACAATCTACAAAAGTATTAATAGGGGGATTTGCAGCAGTAGTTTCCCAGGCTACTCTGCCGCTACAATGCTTTACAATATCCTGCCTGATTAGAACATGAGCCTATTAAACGCTCATTTGGCATAACATCCACCCTTACCAGCTGTCTCCCTGAAAAAGAAAACCAGCAGCAAGGAGCAGGCACTGGGCTACATCAGACAATGGGCCTGAAGGAGGAAGTATTGGTCCTTTAGACACATGCATACATTGCTTGCAAAGTACAGGCAACACAGCTGAATTCACAGCACCGTTTTTCTTCCAGCTTCAAGTGAATTATAGCTGAGCCATCATGTCTGCTCCCTTCATTGCTTCTGCTACAGGGAAGACCAACTCTTAAGAGCAACCTCCATATGTCTAAATGCAGAAATAAGTGCAGCTGCACCATATTTCTCTTAAGTGAAAAGAGAATTAGCAGTTCAGAAGCATACTCTGACTTGCCACGGGAGTTCAAAGATTCAACAGCTTGAAGTCCAGTTATTCAATGTAACATGTAACTCCATTACACAAGACATCTACAGTTATTCTTCTGGGCTAGGATTAGCAGAAGTTGAATTTGCATTTGAGTTGCTGTTTCAAAGCTAGCCTGAGTTTATGCATCCTCAGATTAGAGCAGAAATCTTGCAGTAGAGCTCAGCACCAATATCAGAACTCTGCAGCCAAACAATATCAGGGATGTATGCTTGCAATTAGCCTAAATATTTCAGTCACTTATACTGAGCACTCTCACTTGTGCACATGGAGTTCTTGCTGAGGAAAGGTATATCAGTTTCTTCCAGGAATATTATTTATTTGACCTTGCTCTTGAATTCTGGCAATTCACTGAGGTGAGGTGTTCTAAACTCTTCCCTGGCAAATCCACTTATTCCTGCAATCCAAGAAATCCAGAGTTTGGCACGCAGTGTTTATTTTAGGATTTTGCAAGAGTAACTGCTGTGTATACATGTGATTAGCAGCTGTATGCCTGCTTAGGCTTCTGGTATCCATGGGTCCATGTCTTTTGTTTTGCATTAAAAGTAGTACTCATCATTATGTAATCAAAGGATTCAAAATTCATTCAGGGTTGAGGCTGTACACCCTTCACCCAGCACTGGAGCTACATGGTCCATGCATGCTGACCATAGAGTAACAGCTGGCTCCTGTTGAACTGGAAATAATGATCACCCCTAATTAGGAGTTGCCCTACTGAATTGCCATCCTATGTGTGCTCTGACCACAAACCTGGGGAACTGATTCCTCACTAAGCAGATCAAACCAGCACAGGCAGGCTGAGGATCTGGCTCCTGACTTGCTCAGGTGAGTTCTACCCTGAATGACACAGACAGGCTGCCATACACTGAAGGGGTTGTTCCAGGAATATCCTTTACAAAGGCCATGTGTGAGCTAGGTCACAATACAAGCTACGCAGGTCAATTTAATGCAACACCAGGAGTACCCAGGGAGACTTTAAACTCAAACTTTTGTTAAGTGGAACCACCAGTGAATGACAGGACAAGCCTTGATACCGCAGCACTGACAGAGACTAATTCAATAGCCTTTTCAACTCACCCTCCTGTACCAATACATGCTTCCAAAAGCAAGGGGCACCCCACCCAAGTGGCAAATGCAACTAGTAAACTTAAGTGAACACCTCAGGGATCCAAACATGTTGACTTTGGAATTTTTTAACCTCAGTACTAAAAAAAAAAAAAACCCCAAATTTCCAACTCCCCACCCCCATTTCAGAGCTTTATTAGCAAAATATATTTACCCACTGTAATGAATGTGATCAGATACCACACAAGTTGTGGCACAGAGTTGAAGAGGGTTGCAGATTGCACCATGTTCCTGTGACAGCATAGACAATAGTGTTCAGTTAAAACTCTACCAACTAGGAAAACAAGGTTATGCAGCACCTCTTATGGTCAGTGTCCACAAAACTGGACTAGTCATCAAGTCACCTGAATTTCCTGCTGCTTCAGCTGCTCAGCTGCATTATGTTTTCAGTTTTCAGAGCTGATATTACAGATGTGATTCACTGCCTGTTAGTCAGTAGGAACGGGTTCATTTTAGAATACATCATACTTACTCCCTTACACTGCATCAGTTTGTTTGCAGCAGGGGAAGAACACAAGCAGGATTCACAGAAGAGCACACCTCATGTGGCATGGTGCTATATAAAGGCTTCCAAAGATCATTAGAAACAGTTTTCTTTGCTACTTGTCAAAAAGTGACAATACAAAAAAGCTTAACAGCATTAGTTCAACTTTATTTTAACAGCCTCCAGAAATAAGTGTTTCCTTGCAGTCAGCCTCTGCAGCAGAATGCACAAGTATTACACTGCAAAAGGTGAAATTCTAATTTAGGTTAAAATCATCATAATTCACATTTCTTGTTATATACCTGCACATGTGTCACTTTAAGATTTAATAACACTACTAAATTAAGTACTCCCTCACCTTCTGTGCAGCTATGATATGAGAAAATAAGGGCTCTAAGACTGCTGTTATTACCAGGCAAGAGATCCTCCAACTACTAAGTGTAGCCATAGAGAGCACAATGCCAGCAATTATAAGTTTCAGAAATATGTTGACACATATGCAGAATTTCTCTGGATACTCTTGCACAGCCAAACATCAATGAGATATTCATCTGGGTGGCAAAAAAATTAACCCAGCACTTTGCCAGTTATTTTGATCAAATGGCTGCAGTTTTACCTTCTCATACAGTGTGCACTGGCATCAGCTCAAACCACCACAGCTTCTAGCTGAAATGAGACAGCCATATAGCAACATCTTTTAGTGTAGAGACTGAATCAGAATACACACAGCCCTTAAGAGCCTACTTGGTCTGTGATTCCTGAAGTTGTGTGTTTACTTGGTTGTGAAAAGATGGAAAAAACAGACATCCAAGAGATTCTGCTACAACTACAAGCTTATAGTTCAGCTGTCTAGAAGGCCTGCTCTGAGCATGGAGTGCCAAGGCTACATTCACATTCCTATTTTTAATATGCAGCCCAGCACAGTTGGTTCAAACATTTCAGATGCTCCAGAGAGGTTGGGAGACAGAGTTAATCTGACTATTGCACAGACAGACAGGAATAAATCACTTCAAAGCTATCAGTGATTGAAGGATTTAATCAACTTCAAGTTCTGATCATATTCTCTGCTGTCTTTGGCAAAGTTGTCAGAAACAAACCTGAAAAATAAGAGATCAAGATGAGGATAGGAATATTAGTAGGGTATCCAATAGCTGAAGTTAGCAACACATTTTTCCTGAGTGTTTAAAGCAATATTTACAGTTCCACACTACCCACTGTCTGGAAATGCAGAAATCTGCACCAGAGGCTTAACACAGATGTTATAGATGCAGCCATCATGCTTCAGCAGAAAGAACCTAAACCTGAATATTACATTCCGGTCAGAACCAACTACAGTTTGGAGAACAATTTGCAAATTACTGCCCTAGCACTGTTAACTCGAGGACTTGGATATTAGGAAGAATTTCTTTACTAAAATAGTAGTCAGGCACTGGAATGGGCTGTCCAGGGAGGCAGTGGAGTCACTATCCCTAGAGGTATTAAACTGTGTAGAGGTGTTACTTCAGGATATGCTCTAGTGAGCATGGTGGCTTGTTTCTGTGTTGATGGTTGGATTTGATCTTAAAGGTCTTTTCCAGCCATGACAATCTTGTGATTCAGTGACTCACATTTCATGAACCAAGCACTCATAAACAATGCATATCATGAGAACAAGCTGCTTCTACATCCTCAAGTTGTTGCGAACATGAGATAGGGAAGCACTTGCCCACTGTTCCATCAAATAAACACAAAGCCTAGTTCCAAGAAAAAACTATGTATTACTTCAGATACAACTTGAAGGGCATATGAGCATTCTGAGAACAAAATGTTCTAAAGGTGCAAGTATAATCAATACTTCAAAATATCCCCTTAATTTCTATTTATTGGTAATGCAACAGCTTCTTACAGATGAAGACTGACTAATACTGCTAGGCAGCAAGAGCACTTCCATCTTCATTTGGAAGAGTCATGCCTCCCCACAATAAGCACAATTAGTATTATCTTATACATTGGGAACACATAATTAACATCCTGTTTTGTAACCTACATTAAGGTCTCCAACAAAAAGACTTAAAAAAAACAATTGTTACAAGAACACTGCAGAAACTTACTCACAAGCTGAATATATGCATTCACAAACTGAATAGAAATGGCTTCTCAAATTTCAGCCCTGAAGTGTCTATTTCAGAGGTCCAAATTTCTATAGCAACATTCCCATTAAGCACTGGGAACATTGGATTAGACCTACTTACAGTGCAGCATGATTTCAACTATGATTCCAGGAAGCCTATTTGAAAAGCTCCTGTCTTTCAAAGAAGTGATCTTCCCAGCTGTGACCAAATATCATTTAAGCTTCTAAGGAAAGAATTGCAAGTTTTTTCATTACTGTCATGAGTCCCTATTAAAGCATCCTTTCCGCAGGAAACCTGAACACCAATATGGAGGTTTCAGGACATAAAGAAGGTCAACCACAATCTTTATGCAAAAGAAAGGGAGGGACATAAAAAAAAAAAAAAGAGAGGAATCTTGGCTCAGTAATAAAATAGGTCTTTCACTTGTAAAGATCTCGATCAACCAACTAACCTTGTCCACTTCAAGTTAGGAAGTAAATATAAAAATGCAGCAATACAAACAAGAGGAAAACCAGCGAGTCATGCTACTGATCAAATGCTCCTGTAGCCCTGCCAGAAGTGATCACCATCAGTGGCCATGACTAGAGGCAGCATGCTCCTGTAACCCCTTCAGAGGAAACTATGCAGTTCTACCTCACTCTGAGGTATGACATACCTGTGCAACATGTTAGCAAGAAGTCTATCCCATACAGTACAAGTCTGCTGCAAAGCAGTCCTAAGTCTGCACTCCACAAGGATCTGAAGTTAGTTGTAAAATAACAGCTTTAATCTGCTTTCAGTTTGTTACTTGCAATACAGACCATACTTACAACTTTATCATTTTCTGGTCAAGTTAGTCCAAACCCTGAGCTAGATTTTTCTACAAGAAATTTGAGAGTCCCAAAATCTCTATCAATGGACTCTGTTCAAACCAAACAGGCAAAACTCAGCCTTACAAAAGAGAAGTCTTCATTTATCTCAGTTACCAAAAGTATAAAGCATCCCAACAAGTGATAAGGCCAAGAACACAGCTGAAACCAGAACTTGTTTCATCTGGAAAAGAATAAGCTTGGTACACAAAAACATAAGCATGTAACTTAGATACAGTGTAATGAACCCAGCTCCTTGCATTTAACATCAGTATTTTGCAAGTAAGCAGAATTTAATAACACTGACATGCAGCAATGAATTCAGAGTTGTTTGGGTTTTATAGACTGTATACATTCAAACTGTAAGGCTAAAACACCAAAAAGGATACCAAATTTAAGCTAGAAATTCAACCCCAGAATACTGAACAAGATAGCTAGCAAGTAAAATGGGTAACCTATCAAAATTAGACAATTCCATTAGCAAGATAAGTTAAGTTCATTCCTTTACTAAGACACACCAACCCAGATAAAATTCTAAGGAGGAAATAAGGGGAGCCATTTTCTTGCACCGGCCACCACAAATTTGGCAGAATCCCTGTTTTGCAACCAGTTACGTGGGCCTACTACCCTGTAGTCACAGACAGCAAATCAAATGGTATTGCTAGAAGGGTAAACAAAACTACAGCAGAGGTAAGCTGACCTGAAGCTGCATCAAAGTTCAAGATTTCACTGCCATACTGTAAAGATGTGCAGGACTTGGGTTAAGTTCAGCCCTCAGAAAACACAGGTGTGCTGGTTTGATTGATTTCACTGATTTAAAAGGTTTAGAGGGAAAACAAGGATTTTTGTCCTGTGAAGTTAAGCCAGGCATCCACATGATTTGATGCAAACCATCAGGCAGACATTAACATGCTACAATTACTGCTTAACTCCACAGCCACTGGTCAGAAAACAAAGCTCTCCACCAATGGCATCACTGTTGTCACCACTAATGTGTCAAAGGAGATTTGCTACTGGACAGTGGACAGCAAGCCCATGACATCCACTAATAAATGCCATTAAGAAGCTGCACTGTGATTCCAGAGGGCTCTTAGTTCTGCATCACTGACTGCTTTAATGCAATCAGACACCCTGCTTTCCTCTGAACACTATCAGCAATACTCTGCTGAGTCATAGAGCCTGTAGGGACACAGGAGCTGCAGGGCCTGCAAGCACAAACTGCACTCAGACTGCTGCAGAGCAGATCGTTCCACTTGCAATAAAAAAAAAAATAAAAAAAAAAAAAAAAGAAAAAACCCACACAAAAAAACCCCACATGAACCACCAGCAGTGCAGCACTGTAAGCCCACATAAAAAAAACCTAGCAAAACTCTTAAGCCCCTGCTAAACAAGGCAAGCCTTATCTGAAGTACACAGTATCCCAGTGCCTAGTATAATGCAGCAAAATGCAAGCCTTTTAAAGAAGCCTTCCACAATTCTTCCACACAAATACAGCTAATTCTCCTGTTTCCAACCCTCTCACAAGAGGGCTGTCACCTGCAACGTGGAAGAAATGCCTTGCAACATTTGCAAGCAATTTGTCATTACAAAAAACAGACCTAGGCACTAGTGACTTTAATTGTTCAGCTTCAGAAAGTTCTATGCCAGTATCTTCAGTAAGGTTAAGAATAAGACATGCAAGAAAATATTTCAGTGTTAGTATTCAGAGCAGCCAATATTTTTTAATCTTCTTCAGCTGGCACAGGTTATTAGTGTCAAAGAGCATCTTCCACCAATGCAGGCATTTCCATTTATCTCAGCCTTTTTTTTGCCCTATAGTACTTGCTATATGCACTCTTTGCAGTCAGAACAAGCTCTAAATATTAGAAGCTCAAAACAATTATACGCAAGGTCTAAGCCAGCAGTTATTTTAAGACCAGCATTCAAATTAAACTAGAAGTAATTATGACTGCACCTTAGCATATTGAATACACAGATGCACAAGGAACAGTATTCAATACAGATTACTTTCATCTGACAGAAAACTAAGTCTTACTGCTAGGACAAACTAGGCATCTGCTTTAGAAAATTAATCCTTGAGAAAAATATGGTATGATTAAGGGCTTTTTCAGCTGCTGAATGGTGTGTGATTTGAGCTCTTCACTGTTGTCACTTGGTTGTAATGATTTTCTTAAATACAAAAGCTTAACATTCCCTGGATTCACATCAAGATCTGAATATTAGAAAAACTCTATTTTGTTCAAATATTACTAGGAAGTCAAACTTAAAAGTGAAAAATGCTTAATAAGTGCTCAGACTTGTTAGCAAGACAGCTACCGTACCCCTTGGAATGATCTCTTCCACACAAGACTGAATATTCATTATTGACCTTCAGTGCAGTGAATCTATATGAAGCTGGCACAGCAAGAAGGCTGCTGCTGCATGTAATTTAACAAGCAGACTGCAAAGCAAACTATGAAAAAATAAACTGACCTTATATTTAGCATGCTGAAACGTTGACCCTTCCTGCTCTTCATGCTGGACAGAGTCAGCTCTCTCCCTCACAGTTCTATACCCAGGACTGGGTATAATGTACTCTTTTCCTATGTTGATGTCTTTCATCTTCTGTAAACGCCAGGGTTTACACGTGTATTTTCACCTGAAATATCTGAAAAGTAATTAAATTCAACTTCATTATATGCTATGCCCAAAACAACAGTTCCTTTTAGCCATAAGTTTCTTTTTTGAAATAAAAATCAAAAAGCAATTGAAAATACTTTTATTACAACAGGACTGTAATAATGTGACTTTGGAAAGCCACATAAGACTAACTTCTCCTGAACTAGTTTAAACATACCCTGAGGTAACCAAATAGTACAATGATTCTCAATGCACTAGAGTGCTGTCATACTTCCTCCCACAGAACTCTGAAACACAATTATGCAATCTGACAGACTAAAGCAGTAACTACAGTATTTAGCTGAAACCTTAGAAAACTTGACTTGGAAGAGCAAAATTCTGAAATATTTTGTTACCATCTAAAATGGCCCATATCATAACAACTTACCAGTAGAAAGTTTTGCAAAACTCCTTTTTCTAAAGATATCACATGATAAAGTTAGTTATTCCACACACACTGTAAAGAAATATATATTCTGTCTCTCTGGCATTATTCACTTGCTCCAAATACTTGCACTACTGTTAAGTACAAAAATGCACAGGAAGGAGTCACACCTCCAGTGCTGCAGGCTTTGCCTCCAACTATCAAAGGTCAGAAGGAAAATCTGAGTCCCGAAAACAGAATCACTTCCCATCGCAAGACAAGGTTGTTTTACAACCCTGCTTTATCGCATTCTGTCACTGGCCTTAAACTAACGGGATGGAAGAAGCGTGATTAAGTCACATTAGTCAGAACCTGCATCAGCAGCCCAGGCTTGGTGCACTGGGCTGCCACCTTTGCGGTGCTGCAGAAACAGCTTCCTTCCCCCACCCTCTGACACCAGTCGCCCCCAGAGCGGCTCTGGGGCAGACGGCCCCGGCCCGCCGGCCGCCCCCCACCCCGCACAGCTCCGCGCTGACCCCCGCCCGCCGGGGCCCCATGTGCCAGCGGAGCCAGAGGATGCTGCAGGGCAAGCAGGGGGTCGGGGGCTGCTGCACCCTGCTGGCTCCTCGTCCCTCCTGCAACAGGGATGCGGGGCAGCCTCCCCCGGCCTGCCACCCCCGAGCAACCCAGGGGGAGACGCGGGAGAAGTGAGGGAAGGGGACGGGAGTCTCCCCTCCTCCCTTATTCCCCTCCCCGTGACTCCGCCGCACAAGCGTATCCAAGAGAGGCCCTCCCTGCTCAGTGACAGATTCCTCTCACCCCAGTCGGGGTAGGACGGACAGTTATGGCCCCGAGTTCTCGGCGGAAGGGGGGCACGGCACAGCACAGCCCTCCTCACGATGAGGCTTAGGGGGTGACCTGCTCGACGACCCCCTCACAGGAAAGGAGGGCAGTAAAGCCACCTCCCCAGACCTCCCGCCCCTTCTTTCCCCGCCCACGCAGAGGCGCTTCCCACCCCCACTTCAGCACCCACTCCCGGTAACGGGCAGGGCGGCCCCGCTCACCTCCACCCGGCGACTGCCCCCGCTGCAGATCCTCCGCTCAGCGGCCGCGAAGCCAAACAACATCCCTTATAGCGGTTCCGGCGTCTCCCTCTGCGCCTGCGCGGGGAGGAGGGCGGGGGCTGCGGCTGCCGTTGCTGCGCTGTGCCCCACGGGAAATATAGTCCGCATCTCTGTACCCGCTGACCACTGGGCTCGCCGCAGTGAACTACGTTCCCCAGAAAGCCCCGCGCGGGCCACCTCCGTCCCCACCCGTCCCCCCCCTCCAGCTCCCCAGCCCGTGGCCCGCCCACTCCCTTCCCGCCGATCCTGCCGCAGCGTGGGGGGTCTGGAACGTTCGCCGCCGGCCGGCGCGAGCCGCCGGGGTGGGGCGCGTGCCCCGGCTGGATGGCGCGGCAGCCAAGTGCAATGCAGCGCCCTGCGATGCGATGCGAGTGCAATGCGGTGCAGCGCAGCACCAGGCACGGCGGTGCGGTGCAGCACAGCGCGGTGCAGTGCAGTGCAGCACAGTGCGGTACCGTGCTCCCCGTGCAGTGCGGGGAGGACGGGGCCAGCCGCCCGCCCCGAGTGAAAGTGGGGTGGGAGCAAGGACCCCATTCTCTGCTGGGACAACAGCACGCGAAGCCGGGATACCTGGCGCCGAGTTGGGGGGAGGGCGGTGTTGGTACGAAGAGGGTCGATTCTTCCCCCCAACCCGCCGCAGGCTCCGTTTGCAGAGGCGGGGTCTGGCGGCCAGAGCCGGGGCAGCGGCGCCTCCCGCTTCGGTCTCGGTGTCACTCGCCTCTGCCGACTGGTGGTTTGCACCAGCCTGTCGCCTGGTGCCGCTGATTTGCAGCCTTTCGTCCGGGGAAAGTACGAGTGTGTCTTTGTCTGGGGCTTAACCTTTACCACAGCTGGGGCAGGAACACTGACTCCTGCGTGCAGCAGCTGTGCCACCCGCCCGCCGAGCTTGGCAGCAAGCTGGGCTTGGGCCAAGACACAGGAGGCAAGGGAAAGCCCCTGCTGTGCCCCCCTGAAAGGATTCAGACCCGCTAAAGGGACTGGGAATTTGCCCCAGGGTTTTCACGTTTAAGCTTTGCCCACTGGAAGGGATGGAGGAGAGGGGAGGGGGCTGCGAGTGCCCATCCCAGTCTGGCAGTGGCTGAGGGGGTCCCGCTCCCCCCGGTAAAGTGTGACACGGGGTGTCCAGCCCCGGCCTTGGAGGTCAACAAAGAAGTAGGTGCACACAGGTCCGTTTCTTCTCACAAAGGGCTGTAAATATCCTCAACAAACCCCGAGCTGTAGCTTCTCTCCTGCTGCGTTGAAATACCCTGTCCTCGGCTGACATCTTCCTTCCACCAGCCAGGTTTGCCTGATGTCTCATTTAAGTGGTTTATGTAACACAGCCTGTTTGCACCGCAGTCCTTGCTCTCTTGTCAGGAATGTTTGTGAGAGTCCATTTGCTAGAAGAGCTGAAAAAAACTCGAGTAAAGATGGGATGTGGGAATACGGGAGTAGAACTGGAACCAGAATATTCTTTCCAAAGCCCACAGGTCAGCAGTACAGGCAAAAGGCATCATCATGCAAGCAATGATTCAAGGACAACCCTTAAGGTACCAGAGAATCCTTTCAGAACTCCCTGGCAGATATGGTTACACATCCTGTGGAGCTCCAACTCAGTTTCTGGCAAAAAGGAGAATCAACTCCATCGCAGGTGCTATAACATTTTGGGACAGGAGGACAAACAAGACACCCAGAAGCAGAGCCCTTGCCACAGCACAGCAACTCAGAGTGCACGTGGCTGCTTCATTTTCCTGCAGTCTGTCCCCCAGAACTCAACCATTATGTAATGTCAGGTTCATTTTGCTGAGATATTACTGGGGAAGGAGCTGAAAGATGGACTTCAGGCTTTACAAATGCTATGACCCAGAAAAGGGTGGATTTTAATACAGAAGTCAGTCATTAAACAGAACTTTGCATAAAACATGCTGGAGTATAGGGGTAAACAGATGTACAGTTACTGAGCAATATAATTGAACAGGACAAACATAAAGGACAAAGTATGATGGAGAGAATTAAACTGTGTTAAAGTTTCAAGGTGAATCACTTACATTGTGTTTTAGGGTGTTGACCTGAAATTGTTCTGAGCATGTCTTTGGCCCAGGGGTTGTGTAAGCAGCCAGAGCTGCTTTTCAGAAGTGGCAAGCTGGTTTTGAGCTGATGATATGTTGAAGCCCAAAGGCTCTGCATCATGTTCCTAGAGGGAAAGAAGAACCTGAACTTCCATTCTGCTAAAGTGGTTGCAAAATGTGTTAGGAAAGATGAGCGGAGAGTGGTGTTGAAGCCAAAGGTGCCAGAGCCCTGTCTACACTTGTTCTGTGCCCTGTTTCTCCAGCGCTAGAGCAGATCTGAAAGTAAAAGGGAGGGCATGAGTGCTAGTAGAAATCTGTGCTGGTAAATAATATGTACACTCCACTCAGACTAGCTCTGGGTGATGGGCTGGTGGCAGCATCAGCAATGTTCTCGCACCTGTGGTCCTGCAAGTGTATGTATTTTCTTAGTATGATGGCAGAAGGAAAATGCTTATGTAGGGATAACCACTTTTAAGTGTGTCACAAATGTCCTCCAGCGTTTGTTCTAAACAGTATAAATGTACTGGTGCTACCAACCGGAGAAGCTACATCTTCAGCTCTAGTGGCAGCAGCTAATGCTTTTAGTGCTGCAGGTCTTGGACTCATCCCTGTGGGATGGCAGCTGTTACATAAACAAGGCCTGTGCAGTATTAAAACTTGCCCTGATTCAAGATCTTGGATTTGCTGTGATCAGCCCTGACTTCAGCAAGAACAGCACAGCCAGACCAAAGAGCCAGAGGCCTGCAGACCATCTGGGCAAGGTAGAAACACCTGAGAGTCAGTTTTCTTAGAGATGTCCAGAACCTGATCCCTTCCACCCCAAAACAAGTATCAGCAACAAATTTAAAGCAGTGCTTGAAACAAACTGACTCGAGCCCTTTGAGCTAATAAATGAGTATCTCTGGGTTGACTGGGAAAACCAGAGGCTCAGTTTGTGGGAGGGATGGGGTTTTTTTGCCCATCTCTCCTACCACATCTTTCCTCATGGGATCTGAAGCCCTGCTTCTTCCGCACAATGCCCAGGCAACTTAACTGAGTTGAATCTTTGGCAGAAACAGGTGTCTCTCTTTCAGGAGATTTGAGCATTGCAGTACCAGTTTGGGTTCACAGAACTGAGATTAATACCACAGCCTCAGCCACACAAGATCCTGTTACACCCATGCCTGTGAAGCACAGACATACTTCTGCACTGGTGGGATCGAAGTGCCTGGCAAGGCCAAAAGGCACTGAATGCACAGGTTGGGTGAGGGAGCAATGGGGTGATGAAGCCACTGTTTTACTGCTGGCAAAAAATTACAATAAGGCACCAGGATGAAACAACTTTTCTCTTTGTCCTGAAGGAAAAGATAGCCCCCAAGTAAGCAGCAAGATGTGATTGTAACGATGTCCATGAAGATATAAATATGTAAATATGTGTATGTAAATATGTAAATATAAGATGTAAATATGTGGAATACCAGGAGATGCCTTGGGTTAATGGTAGTGCAGAGCTGTCACATCAGACTTGCCACTCACACAGTGCCTCCTTCCAGACCTGTGGGCTCTGCAAGGCTGGGGATTATGACACTTTTTGGTCAGAGTGGATGGTGCTTGAGGAGGAATCTTCCTTTGACACAAATCCAGATGCCCCTGTGGTGAGTTGTTCTTCCCTTTCTCCTACATCTGCTTTCCTATGTTCCTCATACACAGAGGACATCTTCTTTTTACCCTTACCCACTGGGATGCTTGGTCTTCACTGCTGATGCTTGCATTTTCAGAATGAGTTTCCTGGGTTCAGTTGTTATGCTTGCCAGTCCTTTTTTACTCTCTTGCTGATCAGAGCTCTCAGGCATGAAGTGCAGAACTGAGAAATTAATTGGATGGCTCAAGGAAAAGTTCCATGACCTCAAATTTAGCCTGCAGCACTGCAAACCATAACAAGTTCAGAAATAGGGAGGTCTGCAGAGACAGCACTCATCAGCTTGTTCCCAATTCTTTGTCACTGTGCAGTGCCTGATCTTTTATTGACCATCATTTCCAGGTCTCACTCTCACACGCAGCCTATTAGTACAGGACATTGAGCCCTCACAGTAGACTGAATCATTTTCCCTCACACTGCAGTTACTGCAGGTCACTTTTCTGGAAAGCAATAATTTAGCCTCAGCTGGCCTGTATTTCTCCTTCCTAGGAGCCACCAACCCACATGGGCAGCTTGGCAGATTGAAACAAGCCTCAGAGATCCAGAGCTGCTGAAATACCTGCCTACAGTTAGAGAGGGAAGGGACGCTGCTACTCATCCTCCTTTGTATCTTGTATCCAGTTTAAGAGAAAGAGGGAAATATTTGTGGCAAAAGCATTAACAAGAAGATGAGAAAGAACAGTAATTCTTAGCCCATCATCCTTAGGCTCCAGAGTAAATGTCCCATTGAATAGACAAGGAGAGCACAGGAGCCAATGTAGTACCTACAGCAGAGCTGTCAGAGACTGCTGTGACTTGCTCAACCACTCCCCTCTTAAATCTCACTAGCATGCAAACTATTTCAGGACACCAGTGGGATGGGTTTTGTCATGTAAAAACCACAGTCCTGTTTCATGAAAACAAAGATGTCAATAATCAGCAATGATGTTATTGTGTAATAGGTCATTACTTGTTACAGCAAGAAATGGGTACAGTCGCCTTTAATTTAATAGAAGTCATGGTATCTAATGTATTTGTGCAAGGCTTTAATTGAAGATCAAGAAAAGTCACATATATCCCCTGCACACATTTACTGTCACCAGATTCTTCTTACAAATCTCACTGCTGTGTGCAGGGTTTGGGGAGGTTCATGACTACTGCTCCCTGGGCTGCCCACAGCAGCTCCTGGTTAGACTTGCCTGTCCATGCCACTGCAGTCATATCCCTGCCTGCTGTACCACAGAGGCTTCTCCGTAAGACTATGCACAAACCACCTCTGGCTCCAAAACCCTCTCCCCCATCCCAGTCATAGCTGCACAGAAAGGGATTTGCAGGATTGGAGCATGAAAGACCCAATGCCATGAGCCAACCATTTCCTGTAACTCAACGTTTTCCATGTGGCTGTTCTGATTTTTAGGGCACAGGGGGCATAGGACCTTGTGGGATTCTCAAGACCTAAACAATACCCCAGGAACCCCTTGCTTTGCAGCACAGACACTCTCTGAGCTCCCACCTTTTCTCTGCTGCAGTCTCATTGTGCTTGCAGCTCTGCAAATGACTCATTCAGACATACAAGTCTGTGTGTTACATGTTGCTTCAGTGCTGAACAATCTGTATTGCAGATCAGAAACTGGGGAGAGTGGAGGCCAGCTCAGGCAGCACAGCAGGGTGCTGTGATTTTCCCACTCTTCCTCTGGAAAAATACAGAAGAGGAATATGGTGCATTTGAACCTAGAGAAAAGACAAATCTTCCCCCTTCATCCTGACCTGTTTTAGGCAGAAGCTGTTCATTAATATCTTAATACACCTGTGCATTTAGCTTTCCTGGAAATGAACTGTGCTTGCCTGATATTTGTGCAAACCTGTTAGCAGAGTGGGCGTTTGTGGTGACTGTTTCAGAGGATAAGGCTCCTAGGCTGATGCAGGCAGAGATACTGCTGCAGGTTACAGTGGTACCAAACATCACCTTTTCATCAGTTTGGTGGGAGAGTGAACCTTCCTAGCCAAGCTAACAGCGCTTACTCTTGTTCTCAAAAACTTCTACAAATAGCCCTGCTTCTCCAACAAGTGCCTTACAGTGTTACGGTTTTTCAGGTGTTGATCATTCTGCCCTGTTTCTGAAGCATTTATGCTTGTCAGAGTGCAGAAGTAAAATATGCAATTCTGCTCAGTACCACGCCAATTCAATTTGGTTTATAATTCATCATTTTGGTCTGGAGAAGAGAGCATGGAAGAAGCACACCAACTTGTTTCACATGGGCTTTGGGCAAGTGGGGTACAAATAACACCTTCCTGACACAGTTAGCAGCACTAATTAAAAACTGCTTTTTTTTTTTTTTCTTGCAGTCAGAAGCTCTCAAAGAGGTTGCAACATCTGAAGTGTAATCCAGCACAGAAAACCAGTTCAAGGCAGTTCATCTCTAGACTGGTTCTTCAGTCCTTCTTCTATAAACCTGATCATTCAGAAAACAAAATCAATTCAAGGGCAAAGCACTGCCCAGAGGCCAGGAGCTGGTGCAGACCTATGCACAGGAGGAAGTTGTATAGTTCCTACAGCTTAGACCACACCCAAGGTTAATAAGTAATCAATTGAAAATCTGAAGCATGGATCAGCCTGAAGCCAGCAGACTCTCACAGGCACAGCAGACTCCAGCCTTGGCTGTGTTGTTCAGCTGGTGATTTGATGAAGTTAGTGGGAAGGCCAAACCACGTAGCAACAAAAAAGCTGGAGATGCATTTGGATGAGCATTAACAGTCTGGGATGCATCCTAGTAACACCACTCTGGCTTTGGCAGTGACCTCCTTTCAGCTGCTGGCAGACGTACAGTAGAGGCTTTGGTTAGTCTGCAGCACTAAATTTGTGGGGAGACATTCCTCTCCCCCCCTCTTCAAAAGCAGTCCAGGTTCATCCTCAAGCCAGAGCATAAAGAGAGGACAATGGCAATGTCAGAGTGTACCTCTCATGTGCACCAGCTGTCCTCCAAAAAGATGGGATGTTTCTCTGGTGGCTGGCTAGTGGGTCTGTCAGGAGGGCAACACTTGCAGGGACTGCCACTACTGCTGGAGTCAAGGTCTCTATTTCCCTGTGTGTCCTTAAGCCCTTGGGCTTTTCCATAATGCACCCTCTGCCCTCCAGCACAGCACGGGAACTGCCACCCTGCTTTTGCCCCTGTGCTCTCAGGCATCCCTTGAAGAAAATGATGAAGGAGGATGAACCAGCCTCAGTGAGCACACAGCATGCAGCCTGCAGCAGAGGAGCTTTCTGTCTCATTGGAAACACCACAAGCAGCATGAACAAAAAAGGGCTTTAAAAAAAAAAGAGAAAAATAATTAAAAATGCTGGGAGCCCCTGGTGATGCCTAGAATCCCATGTGACACAGAAAAGACCAGATGGGATGCCAAGTTTGGATCTTGCCAGAGTGATCATCCAGTTTTAGAAGCAAATGAGGACAGCCAAGGTCAGAGAGTGTTGGGCCTCTGGGACTGTCGCTGTGCAGCTGAAAACTGGCAAAAAAGGGAAAGCTGCAAGTCCAACACAGCTCTGTCCTCGCTGCTGCAGCTGGTGCTGGGGGTCTCCCGGCTTCCATGGTGACCAGGTTGCATGGGGTGGCCCTGCTGCACTCGAGGGTAATGGGGGCAAGAAACTGTGATTTGGAGACTCTTGCTTGGGGTTGCAGGAGAAGGGAAGAAGCTCTGTGTTCAGAGAGTTGTCTCCTGCTTTCTTTCCCCAGGAAGAGCAGAAATGGCTTATTTGGGACTTTTGAGACAACCCCCCTCTGTACATCTTGTTTTGCTGAACTAATTGCTTTTCCTTCCTCAGGAAGCTCTCTCTCTGAGCACCAGCAGCCATGCTGCAATGCCACCACACAGGTGCCCATGTCCTCAGGAGTTCCACACTCCCCTCTGTACATTGCAAGCCCCAACACCCCATGGCTCTCTGTGGGACTGGCACAGAAGATGGTGGGTGAACAATGTGTCCTGGGGGACTCTTGGCCCCTGAGTGATGGACAGTGCAAGGAGAATGGATCTCAGTACAGGTGGCTGTGGCACTTGCTGTTTTCTCACCTCACTGCATCAACCAGTAGGACCATGGGGACCACTGTTGTGGGACACCAAAATGTTTGGGACAAAGCCTAGGCAACAGCCTGACTTAGCTAATGCAAGACTTGCGGTGAAGATGTACCCCAAAAGGAAATATTGATCAGCCTAAACCTTGAGGCTGTTTGTGAAGGCTGCAGAAATCTCTGAAGAGGAAAATGTATGTCTGAACCAGGTTTGATTTGACAGAGCCATGTCACGTGCCTGTGCCATGCCCTGCAGATGGGGGTGTCCCCCAGCTGTTCCTGAGCCACTAATAGGAAAAGCCCCATGTATAATCATGGATTAATCGGGTTAACTGAAAATAAAAAGCACTGTCTGCCACGTGATGCTCCCCATCATGACATGGGAAGACAGGAACCTTCCCAGCTGTGACTGTAGAGATGAGGACACTGGTCAAGGAGTGGGAAGCAGCTTTAGGGTCTGCAGCCTGGTTAACACCAACCACAGCCCCACAACACTTAGAATAACAAATCTAGCCTAATACTGATAACCAAAGCATGGCCCAACCTCCAGACCTCCCCTGCCCTCTCCCCAGGACTGGGAGCACAGCACATGGGAGCTGGGACATACAAAGATTAGAAGCATCAGCATGTGGTTACAGGATGGGAGCAGGGTGGTGGTGGTGCTCAGTTCCTAGGATAGTCACCAAATTGTTCTGTCACCACAACTGTATCACATCTCCAGCTCGTGGCTCAGTTCCTCCTCCAAAAACATGCATGACTGATGATAACCGTGTGACAGAGGCAATAAAATGTACCTCACTGTATGAAAACCAGAAAAAGGCCTCAAACCACTTCTGTACAAAAGATCCATTCCATCAGTGAGCAGCATCTGGCTTCGTCTTAAAGAAAGAAGGTTGAACCAGGTCGAACTAATGGAAAATACCCTGTTCAGAGCAAACTCCTTGTTGGAGTGAGTCACGTGTAGCATCAATCACCAGCTGCTCCTGCTTTGAAAATACAGCAGCTCTTCATGGGGGTGGGAAAAATGAGCTCTAGCAGTGTATGGCCTTTGTGAATCCTATTGCTGCATCCTCTGCCGTTAAAAAAGCCAGGGCCTGCTCTCTGCAGGGGACTTACATGCAAGGTCTGATATGAATCAACTCCAGTTTTCAGTGTTGGTTTGCACATTGGATTATAGCATTATTAATTGCTTTGATCTGGAAGAAACAGAGAAAGTAACCTCTAATTGGAGAGACTTAATTTTTTTCTGATTTCCAGTATATAGCTTTTTCTTTGGTAGCTTCTAAAGCTGGAACCAGCACATCTACACTACTGGGAAAACAGTCATTAATCAACTACTTCTTTCTACTTCTCTGAAACCATGAGCATATTACTGTTTGCAATATATCTCTGAAAATTAAAAGTAGTGTTGGAATGAGTCCATGAGAAACCTAAGTTCAATAACCAGATCTGTAGTTTACAGCATCTGTCAACATAACGTGATCCCTTCATGGCTTTGATGTGATGGAAGAGGGCTGCTGAGTTCTCTCACTTTATTCATTAGATCCTAAGCCAGCCCCAGCACAAAACCTTTCTAATACAAAACTCTGGGTGCATGAGCAACTGAATGGATCTGAGTGAGTATCTGAGTATCTGAGTATCACTCAGCTCCTAGCCATCCCTTGAAATGTGAAGTTCCTTGGGCTGAGAGCTCTGACAAGTGTGCCTTTCCCATGAAGCTCTAGAGTCACAGGAAAGGAAGGGTTAAAAGAAATGTGCCCTCTCCTCTCAACAGGGCCCTTGCAGGAAAGGCAACTCAGATAGCTGTGCCTTGATCAAAGCTCCCCCTCACTTCTGGCAGATCAGGCAGTGGGAAGCAGGGCTGGCTACTTACTGAAATGAGGCATCTGGTGCTGGCAGCAGACAGAAGGATGGATAATTCCTTCAGCATTTTCTACTTCCCAGAGCTGCTCTGGGGAGGGATGCTGCAGGAGCTCTTTTCCTTCTCTGGACAAGATGAGAGAGGAGGAACAAGAGGAGGGAGCAGCACCATCATGGAGCAAGGAACAGAGCAACAAGTCTTGCTGATGTAGCTGCTCTGCACTGGAGGCATCAGGCCTCTGCGTGGGGGGAGAGCAAAGGGTTGGGATGGAGCCAGCTAGAGAGCTCTTAAAATGAGGCCCTGGATCAGAGAGTGGCCACCGATCCTTCTCCTGGGAATTCCCTCCTTGCCCCCTGTAGCCCTGACTTAGCACTTTGAGTTCCCTTCTTCTGATGCAGGTGACACCAGACTCTGTCCCCATAACCCCTTGCAACACAGCATTTCCCTGCCTATCCCTAGAGTCCCAAGGTTGATATTGTGTGGCTCTATGTCTTGCTCAGTCCTTTTGCCCTCCAGAGAAGATATCTTTCTCTCAGCCCACAGATCCCTTCCTACCAGCCAATGTTTATTACAGAAGTGTGGGCCTCTCTGGGTTACCTTTACACACCTGCTTGGGACAAGCTGTTCCCAGTTTCTCCTGCTACAAGAATCTACATGTCCTGAAAGATGCATCCCATCACACAAACTTCATCCAAGAACTACGTAAGGAACCTGAAAGGAGATGTTGCTTTCTAAGGCCAAGGGGAGAGAGCAAAATCGTTCCAAAGGGGAGGAACTAGAGCAAGGTTTGTAAAGGGCTGAAAAATCAGCTAAAATACCTAGGGCAATATATCCTACACCCCAGCCTGTGTCTGTGAGGGGAAAGCCTGGGATCAGAAAAAGCTCCAGGAAAAAAGTAAATCTGAGAGACCTTTATTCTGGGGCTTAGCAGTGCTTTCACCACCACCTCTCCTCTCATTTCAGATTCCTGAGCTCTGGGCAGGGATGGTCAGTCTGCACACAGTATCAGATGGACATCCCTTTTCCAGGCACTGGGAAACTTCTGCTCTTCCCTGCCTTTCCAGGGACACCTGTGTAGCTCATGCAGCTTGACATTCCTGTGCAGTACCCAGCAGTGTGGGATGAGCATCCCCCAGCAGCACTCCCATACTGCACTCTGCTCATCATGAATGCTCCATTCCTTCCAACAGGAGCCCACCTGCCCCTGTGTTCATATTCTGGCAGCTGGGGAGGTACAGGACTTGCTTGTCTCATTACACATCCTATCTGGCACAGGGGCAACACAAAAACATGGGGCAGCTGAGTTAGAGAGAGCTGTGACAGCCCAGAGCTCAGGCAGCAGCTAGGCAGCCTCCTGGTTGGTTAGCAGGTGGCTTCTGCTGTGGCCAGCATCTCACCACCAGGAAAAGGCCACCAGGGAGTTCATGCAAGCAGCATCCCAGGGTAAGTGGAAAGCCAGGGGGACACAAATAGGGTGATCTTGTGTCTTTGGCTCCCCTTCTCAAGGCTGTCAAGCAAGGCACAGCATGATGCTGAGAGTGGGGGAGCCCAGCAGTTCATCTGCCAGAAACCTTCTGCTGAGAAGCACAGGAGAGGCCCAAACGAGGAAAAAGTGGGGAAGTAGCCTGTGAATCAGTGTCCTTGCTGTCAGCTTGGCTGGAGCTCAGGGTGTGGGAGGTAGGGAGGGAGGCAGGCCAGCAGGAGAGTTGGGATGCAGAATCCATCTGGCTTTCATGTTTACTGACTTACTCAAGGTTTGCAGTTTTCCTCTTACCTTTTCCTCTTTCCTTTTACCTGTAGTCCACAGGTGGGTGCTCAGGTAAATCTTGGGGCTGCACAAGGTAAGCATATCCTGGCTGTTACCTACCCCTTCTCCCAGGGCACGAGCTCCTCCAAGCATGCTTGGGGCAGGCAGCTCCCTCTGTAAGCTTGGCAAGCCCATCAGCCCATCCTTGTTAAGCTCAGGACAGACCCCTGAGCCCAGACACCCTGAGCCAGGGAGAGCCCCAGCCAAACCAGGCTCCCTGCCAGCATGACATGGGCCAAACAGAGCTGAGATTAGGCACTGACTGCACACAGTTGGTGCCTAAACTGGAGCTGAGATGACACATATCCCATAGCTCTGCTGATCTTACTTATCCAAGTCTCAACACCCTGGGGACACACTGACACAGGTCTCACTGAGCTGTGATCAATGTGGAGCCTCAAAGCCATCTAAAATGGGACAAAATCTGTAGCTGCCTGCCAAGGCTTAGCAATGCCTCATGGGCCATTCTCTGTGCAGAGACAAATGTAGGGAACAACCAAATGCTTAGAGAGGACCACAGTGGAAAATAGAGAAGGGTTAAAAATGTAGGAACAGACCTGGGGGGATGCCTCAGAAAGCAGAGCATCCCACCACACTTATCAATCCCAGAGCTGATGGATGCTCTGTCCAGAGTTATCTAAGGATAGGGGAATAAGAGAAAGCCTTACAGCCTATGTATGTTCTCACCCCCTGCCCACCCACTGTGGGATACTGGGATTGATGGACCTCCAGTATAACCCAGTACAGCCTCATTTCAATCTTCATGACATAATTTCAATTTTAAAAGCACACCTGGAATTACACTGCTTTCAGAAAATATTTGGCCTCGGTGCTACTGGCCTGTAAGTCTCTGATGAACCTGAAGGGAATTGTGTGTGCAAAGCCCAAGGAATATTTATCAGGCAGATTTCGAGTTCAGTTCATTAGCAGTTACCTTGACTTGTCTTCCCCTGCTCCTGTCAATTTACCAGGGCAATGTCCTGGAAACTCGCCTCATTTGGAAAGAACAGGATGTAATTAGCCAGATAATCTGCTGATTGTCCTGTCTAGCTCTGTGTACCCGGTCTTGACACTGGCACTGGCTGTGCAGGCTGGATCAGACCTGATTTCTGGTGTTGTTTATGCACTTAGTGCTGTGAAGGCAGGAAGCAAGATGCTGCCTTGTCCTCAGGCAATGACAAATCCATCTCCTGGATGGTTCCTCAGGCTGTAACCCCTAGGCTGAAACCATCTGGGAGCTTTTTTTCAGGGGTTAGCTTCTTTGCTGAGGCAACAGCATTCCCAAGGGTATGCAGGTACCTATTTTTGAAAAGGATAAGGAAGATTTATATCCCTAGGGCAGCTCATTTCTATTCTCTCACTGTGTCCATCTTTGCTTGTTTTCCAAACGACTTGGTAAGGTCAAGGAACTCAGCCACGAGGTGTGGCACAGCAAGGGCTCAGTCACAAGGTACTTAGTGCAGATGGCACCACGTAAGGGAAATTTTAGGGAATACCCAATGCTGCAGAGTCCTTCAGGAGACAGAGGAGACTTTGTTTTCTACTGCCTCAGCCCTGAACCTGCATTTCAAGTGGTGGGCAGGAATGCTGTGTGTTAGGGATTACACTCTTCTCCCACTCACAATCCACCAGAGACCCCTGAGCTCTACCCTGGGGCTTTAGAGGCTGCCCAAGACGTTTGGACAGTACTCTGGGTCGGTGATTGGGTTGTGCCTCCCTTAATCACCCCATCACCAGGATGGCAAAGCCACACCGTGTGCCGTGTGCTGATGCGCCCGTGCCCGGCTCCATCCTGGGGAAGACAACCCCTGCCTCGGAGCGGGGTGCACAGGCACCCCACAGGGAAACCCCTGCTGCTCTCCTGCTCTCCTCGCTGGAGGTGCCTCTGGGGGGGCTTCGAGAGGCCCCTCAGGGACTGTGGGGCGCTCCCTGATGGAGGCTGCAAGTGTTCAAGGGGGAGTTCAGAGCAGAGCTGCTTCACATGGAGTTCCAGCCCTTGCAGAGAGACCGGCAGGCACAGGCACATCACATCGCATCACACACGTCACACACATCACATCACGTCACACACACCACATCACGTCACACACATCACATCACGTCACACACATCACATCACGTCACACACATCACAGCACGTCACACACATCACATGACTGCTGGCAGCCTGGCAGTGTTAGCCCAGCAACGCGCGCCGCCACCCCACGCTCTTCTGTCCCTGCCGCGCTCCCGTCGCTGCTTCCGTCGCGGGGCCGGAAGCGGAAGGTGGGAGCTGAGGCAGCGTGAGGAGATGGCGGCCCGCGGCACGGGCAGGCGGGGTGCTGGGGCGGGGGGGGGCCGCGGCCCCGACCCCCAGGAGGAGCCTCCGCCGCCGCTCCAGGCCGTGCTGATAGCCGACAGTTTCAACCGCCGCTTCTTCCCTATCTCCAAAGATCGGCCGCGGGTGAGAAATCCCCCATGCTTGCCCCCGCTCCCCTGTCGCCGGTTTCCCCGGGGCCGCCGGTCCCAATCGCTCCCGTCCCTGCAGGGCTGTGCTGGGTGTGCTCTCGGGAAGCAATGGTCGGGTCCGCGGTGGGAACCCTGGGCTGGGTCGGGGGAATGCGTGGTCCCCCAGGCAGGTCCCGGGGTGCCGCTGGGCCCCAGCTCCCGCCCGGGCTCGGGCAGCCCCCTCCGACGCGGCTCTGCCCGCTTTCCCCCGCTCTGTGGAAGGCTCTGACCGGTTCTTCGCTCTTGCAAGAATTTATATTCCCCGCTGGAGAGGCAGCGAGGATTTAATTGCTCGACTGGTGCTGTTTGACTTTCCATATGGCGAGGCAAGCCGCGCTGTTCGCTTTTCCATCTCAAGTTGGTGCCGTGTGGCAGCGCGTTTGGGCAGATTTGTTTCTGATAGAGAAAAGAAGCAGAGTCTTTTGCCCTTACCAGTGCCAATGGGTAAACGATTGTGGCGAGGAAAATGGACGGGGAAACCACTTTAATCATCCAGATCAGAAGGCTTTGTGTTAAAGAAAAGAGCTCTTCTGGAGAACTTAGGTCTGAACAATTATCTTGCCTCGTTTGCTGATTAAATGTTTGTGGTGGTCATAATTACACACGCGAGCTCAGGCCTAAAGCAGATCATCACCAAAAATGAATTAAAGAATATTAGGTCACTCAGCTGTGAATCAGTAAAGTGTTTTAAAAGCATGTCTTGAACCTCAAGAGAATATTTGCTTCACTTTGGGTTCCGGGTTTTTTTTCCCCTTGTGTAATTCTGAACACTCATATTCCTGTGGCTTCATAATGCATGTCTGACAGGTTTTTCTGGAAACGGTTAAAACCTGAGTCAGGGAATCAGCACTTTGAGATTTTTTTGTTGTTGTTTTGGAGGTTTTTTGTGTGTTTTTGTTTGGTTGGTTTGGTTTTTGTTCCATCATATTTATTTGAGTCAGCTTGAAGAGTTCTGTGTGTGATAACTTCACTTTTTTTATGTCTTCCTTTCTGAAATGAGGATCTGCTCCTATAGAAGATCAAAAATGAACTCTTACCCTTTTGATCAACTCTAAAAAAATTTGATAAAATGTGGTGGAGCAGTTACTTGTGTTATTTTTCTGATAGTACTGATGATGTTTGTCAGGGGCTGCTGCTGATGTTGAGGCACAGAGCATCTGTTCAGCTGTTTATATATATTGGGGTTTGTGTTGTGCTTTTTGTTGTTTTTTCAGGCTCTTTTACCTATGGCAAATGTGGCCATGATTGACTATACCTTGGAGTTTCTAACAGCAACTGGAGTGGAAGAAACCTTTGTTTTCTGCTGCTGGAAGTCAGCCGAGATAAAAGAACATTTACAGTAAGAATCTTCCTCTTAGCTTTATCATGGAAAGGATTCTTCTGTCCTTCAACAAGCCTCAAAGGTCTCACTGATCTTTCTGATGAAAAACGTGTGTAAGAGTTTTCTTTTCACTACCTGTCTCCTGGCACATCTCAGAGTTGACCATTCCTCCTGTGAGGGAGTGTGGTTGTGCAGGATATTAAAAGTGTTGAGCGTTTTGTAACTGCATTTACACTGGCATTTAACTTTTATTGTCTAAGAGCAGGTGTTTCCAGTGGGTAGCCATATAAATTGAGTGACACCTTTTGTGTTCTGTCCTGTCTTGGTGTGCCATGCAGCTGTGGAAACAGCTCTCACGGCACCTTTGCCTCTGCAAGCTGCAGGTTTGCAAGCCAAAGGAAAGAGTGCAGTCTTTTCCCTGTCTGAGGTACTGCTTTCCAAGAACAGTGTTTGGGTTCTGTGTGACTTTTCCTTTGGCAAAACTGTCTCACAGTGGATTTGGGTTTCCCAGGTTTCTGTAAGCTGTCATCTCAAGGTCTGACCCTCTTCAGTTCATCTGCTGAGAGCAAATGACAGTGGCTGAGCCTACCTAGAGTGGGCTCATTGCAACAAGATTCTCCTTGTATTCACTTGTGGATGTGGCAAGCACTGTGTCCTAGTGTGTTCTCTGTAAGAATATAATCTTTATGCCTTCCTGTTGTGTTTTCCTCCTTCCAGAAGATCCAAGTGGTGCCGCCACACCTCTCCCAACACGGTGAGGTTTGTGACTTCTGACCTGTACCGCTCCCTTGGTGACGTCCTGCGGGACGTTGACGCCAAGTCCCTTGTTCGTTCTGACTTCATCCTCGTCACTGGAGATGTGGTGTCCAATTTCAATATATCCAAAGCCTTGGAAGAGCACAAGTAGGTGTTGAAAGGAGCACACACTTGTCTGGTGTGCTGAGACTCTGACAAGTGATATAAAAGCTCTGCCCTTCTTTTTCAGGTTGCGTCGGAAGATGGAAAAGAATGTTTCGGTGATGACGATGATATTCAAGGAGTCCTCACCTGGTCACCACGCCAGGTGCAAAGAGGATGACATTGTTATTGCTATGGACAGTGCCACAAACCGTGTCCTTCACTACCAGAGAACCCAGGGGCTGAAACGCTTCCGCTTTCCCATGGTGCGTCTGGAACCTGACGGGTGGAAAAGGGCAGGGGTGGTGAAGCAGCCCACCCCAGGGAGGTCCTCCTTGAGAGAGGGCTGGGGAACTGTGCTTGCTGCTTCTTTTAGAGGAGCAGATGATAGAAAGTAATTCTTGGCAAACAGGCTTGTTTTTTTTATTTCCCCCTTTAACCTTTATTTGAGGTTTGGTGAAATTGGGACACACATGACTGGGACTCATTTTGAAGTTTGAAAACAGGCAGACATATTTCTCACAATTTGCTTGTTGAATTCATTTGACTCCCTTTCTCCATGTGAAACAAGGAAGGTGGATGATTTGTGCTGTCTCAGAGATTCCCAGACAGGGATGCATATTCTGCTGTTGTACACAAACCATTTTGAAGCAGCACTCAGCCTGGCTTGGAGAATGGAGTAACAGCATATGCAAGGGGTAGTACCTCTTATTACCTCTGTCTTTACTGTTCACCTAAAAAGGTTATGGGCTCTACTAATAATGCAGTAAGTGCTCTGTAAATGTCTGGAGGCAGCTTTCCAGTGAGATAGGTGGACTTTTCTATTTTTTGTGTCAGAACTAGGACTGATTATATGGCATTTTCATTCCCAAATCAGTAATCATACGATTTTTGTACCATCCAATGACATCACCAGATCACTGTAGGAAACCAAAAAGGAAAGAACAAAGCCAACAAAAACCAAAACAAACAAAAAACCACCAACCCAAGGTTGTCAAAATCCACAGGGGGTACGTAAGATATAAGTATTGTGTTTTGATTTACAAATGTCCTTTGTACATTTGTAACTCTCAGCACATAAGGTAAGGAGCCTCCTAGAGGAAAAGGGATTGTTTGAAGTAAAAGCTGTTTCTTGGAAAGCTGCATTGTTGAGTAGGAGGGCAGACTCTGCTGACTGACACACAGCTCTGTGTGTGGCCAGGCTGTGCCTGCCCAGGCTGTGTTTCAGTGTAGATTTCTCTGATCTTCAGAACTTCAGCTAGGTTAACAACTAAGTCAATACTACTCCTGGCTTTTAGAAGGAGTTTTGGGTTTGGTACTGTGTGAGGCACTCAGAACATCTGATTTTTTTCCTCTTTCAGAGTCTGTTCCAGAACTCCATAGAGAACATTGAAGTGCGCCATGACTTGCTGGATTGTCATATCAGCATCTGCTCTCCACAGGTGAGCTCTGCCCTCCTGGGGGCCCAAAATTCAATCTGCATTGCTCCTGTTGTCCTGCTGGTGTGCAGGGATTGTGCATGGCACTACTGTACTGGATTTGGAAACCAGAACACCAGTTGTGCTTAGTGGCTGAGCTGAGAGCCTGAATGATCAAGTGGCTCTGAGTGCTCAGTCTGTATTGAGCATCCACTGCTTGAGTCTAGGAAGAAGTAGACAGGAGATCCATTGGTAGACTGCCTGATTCAGCACAGGTTGAAACTACTCTGGAAAATAGGCAATTTCACTTCAAGTACAGTAACATCTGTGGAACAGAGGTGATAGCAATGCTATGGGAAAGTGTCAGTACTTGAAAATTGATGCCATGTTAGGGTAGCATTCAGGATTATTCCAGCCTAGGCTCACTGGCATCTCTTCCACATATGAATATGAAAAAGCTGGTCTACAGCCTTCCTTTGGGAGCAAAACTTCAAAGTGAGGCTGGGCAGACTGCTTGGAAATAGGAAATCCATGTTTTGCCACCTCTGAAAACCAGAATCTGTTTGTAGTCCCTGTTAGGAGGGGAAGATGGGAAGGTCAGCACTCCTCCTAGCAGAAGGAATCAAAGCTTTATTCAAGGCAAGAGCATCACTTTCCTATACTGTATAACTCATCTCTGTGAGAACCACTGAACAGCCATTAATTATCTGGTTTCCCTGGCAACATTTTCTGCTAACTATATTATTTCCTTATATTTTATACCTGGGCAGGTGGCTGAACTATTCACAGACAATTTTGACTACCAGACACGGGATGACTTTGTGCGTGGTCTGTTGGTGAACGAGGAGGTAAGGAGAGGGTTGTTACAAGGATGGCCCTGTTACTTTGCACTGTATAATCTTTTGACACACCCACCCCTGCCTCTCTGCCAGGTCCTGGGGAACCAGATCCACATGCATGTCACCACGGAAGAGTACGGTGCCCATATATGCAACCTGCTGATGTATGAAGCTGTGTGCTCTGACATCATCCGACGATGGGTTTATCCTTTGACTCCAGAGATGAACTTCACTGATGACAAGAATCAGAGTTACACCCACTCCAAACACAACATTTACCGAGGGGTGGATGTAAGCCTTGGCCACGGCAGCGTGCTGGCTGAGAACGTCCTCATTGGGCAGGGAACTGTCATTGGCAGCAACTGCTCCATAACCAACAGCGTTATTGGGCAGAACTGTAGGATAGGTGAGTACAAAAATGGAGGACAGGCTGTTGGGATTTAGTTTTTAAAGTGCATTTGGCTCTGGGAGAGGATGTTGGGTGGGTGTACTCATTGATTTCTGATGGGAAGAAAGGAGAAAAGCTTGGCTTTCCAGCAGAGGAAATAGATACAGGTTTTCAGGGTGCCATAATGATGGTGACATAGGGAAGGCATTTTATGCAGATAAGTAGTTTCAACAGTAGAGAATGCACAACCTTTACTGATCTAGAGTTATCTATCACCCACCAACATCCTGCAAATGAGGGACATCTGTCCCTGTTTTTCTGAGCTGCCTGCTACTCCCTCTTTGTCTTGGATGGAATCTTGTTGTGGTCTGGCTGTATTTGTGCAAAACCAAGATGACATTTGTTGCTGTCAACTTGTTATGTGTAGAGAACAAACTTGTCTCTTAGCTTTGGGTGAAGAAGTGGCCAAGGCATCTTAAGGCCAGTTTTTACCTTTCATCCATAGTGCACCGGGATTCAGTGAGATACTATCTAGTGGACAGAGCAGTATGGGAGAGCAGCAAACTACCTTGCTAGATATATTTGTGCTCACTGGTTTTTAACAGGTGATAAAGTAATTTTGGATGGAGCTTTTCTCTGGGACAGAGTACACATAGCAGATAATGTGAAGATTTATCGTTCTGTTATCTGCGATGAAGCTGAAGTGAAGGAGAAAGTAAAGCTAGAACCCCACTGTGTCCTCTCTTCTCAGGTGAGCTGTGTTTATGTCTGTTCTGCTTTCTGCTTTTCTGGGCAGATTCACAGGCTTGGGACTAGACCATACCAGAGTACAGGCCTGCCTTTTTGCAGGGGTGGTGGTTATGCTACTTCTTGCACCTTTTTTCTTCCTTTTGTTTGGTGCAGGTATGTGATCTAGCAGTGTGGTGTCTTCAGTTATGCTTGTTAGTTTACAGCTTGTGTGGAGCAGCTGTTGTCCCTGCTGGTGGAGCTACAAAGTAGCAGTCAGAGTATTTCTTCATTAAGATATGTTTTGCATATTTGCAGGTAGTAGTAGGTCCTGGCATCACACTTTCTGAGGGCACAGTGATCTCCTTGCACCCACCAGATGAGGAGGAAGAGGATGATGACCAATTCAGTGATGATTCTGGTGTGAACAAGGAAGAAAGCAAAGTGAAACTGAAAGGTATGACAGTCTCTGATTCCATGCACTCAGGCTATGTAGAGGGCTTTGCCTTCCATGATTTTTTTAGGGTCTTTCCCTTTCCCATTCTAGAGCTTTCAGTGCCAGGCTGGAGCTTAGTGCTGCATTCAGCTTGGGACACGTGTGTTTTCAAAAGGGCAAGCAGCAAGGATATCTGGCTCAAGTTGGACAGTGAGAGAAGTACCTCAGTACTCCAGTATTAAAATCTTTGGAGACTCAGATATTTTCCATTTTTCTTAGAGTATAAAAGCCTTGTAGGCTCCGACAGTAAGTGAAGTTGGGAAAGATGTTCGGGTCAAGGCAGATTGCAAGATCTGCATCCTCATACCTGGAGTGTGTCCAAGGACTTTCTCCTTGTGAAGTACTGTTTCTACCTTTGTTGGGGGATCTAAGCATGGTCAGCTTAATGTTGCTGCTGTAGGGAGGAGCAAGTCAGTCACTTGTCAAGGCAAGTGAGAAGAGAGAAGCTGGAATCTGTATGCGTCTGCAGGAATCCCAGCTCCCTCTGGATAAAGGTTATTCAGGGGCAGTAATATGCAGGTTATACCAGTCTTTATCAGGTTTGCCTGTAAGCAGATCCAGTACATTTTCCTCCTAATCACTGCTTCTTTTCCAGGTTACAATAAAAAGGATGTGGGCTCGGAGGGCAGAGGCTATCTCTGGAAAGCAGATGACAAGAATGAAGAGGATGAAGAAGAGCAGAGACAAAGCCTATGGGGTGAGAAAAAGTTCAATGTAGTCACCTGGGGACAAACAGACCTGTGGTGATGAAACTGGGTGGCTGAATGGGACACTGATAATTGTGTCTAGGGTAAGGCCTGGACTTTGTGAAGTGGACTGGCTCCATATAATGTGTGTGGAGGCAATGTGGTGGACCACATTCTCTCCCTGTATTCTTCTGTGGAAGATATTTATTGTGTCTTTGATTTAACATCCACAGCTGTCTGCAATGAATGGCAAACTATGGTATACCAGGCCCTCCCTTGGAGGGAATACACACTGACTGTTCCAAGTACTGCTGGCTTTCTTCCTGCTGGTGACATTGCTCCATCATGAGCCAGCATTCTGGGCAAATTGCATTTCTCTCTGTCCCTGTCCTTTGTTGTCTGCCTGCAGACTCTTAAAAAAGTCCCATTATCCAAATGCTAACTGTAGCAGTTCCTCTGCAGTAAATTTAATCATCTGGACCTGAAAGCAGAAGCTTCCTTGCAAGGACAGATAGTTGCTGACTTGGTTGGGAAGTCTGTGGGATACCTGGTTCCCTATGTACTTGACAGCTGCAGCTTTTGAGTGTGTCTTTTCTTTATCAGGCCCAGCTATGCATTCTGAAGAAGAGAGTGAGTCAGACAGCGACCTGAGCATGGGCTCTGAGGGACCAGACAGTCGAGCAGTGTCCCCTCAGCTAGATGACATCAAAGGTGAGAAGTGGGCTGTTAAGAAGTATGGTGAGCCTGCAGATAGTGCAGTGAGTGTGAAATTTGTGTCGCTTTCTCCAGGTATATTGGAAAAGTTGTGGATCTCTATAGTATGTTTGTTTCCTGACCTCACTACCTGCATTTTCTACAGAGTTCTGTAATATCCCCTGTACTGCTGTTGTGTTAACACAAGGCAGCCAAGGATAAGAAACTAGACAAAGTTCCTCCATATTTTTCGTTCCTGATCATGGGGCCTTCATGAAAGTGACCTCCCTGGGTTGTCTGTTTAAATGGCACTGTTATTTTCTAAGATTGGAGATTCTGTTAAGGTCCAGCAGAGTTTCTCTGTGTGGAGAACATACTGCTGTAATTGGGCTGGAGAATAACATGTCCTTGTAGGAGCTGCCTCTTTTTACAGTTATATTTTGGTTTTCTCTTTTGTTATATTAAGCTTACCTGGGTTTGAAAGGGGTTCAAGCCAAACTGGGGGGGGAGAGGGAGAAAGAAATTAAACCGATAAATCTTAGGCTTGAATTCACATCTTTAGTTATGGGAAGATGAAGTTTGCCTGAATAGGAAAGGTTAGATTGTGAAAGTAAAATAGCAACTGCTCTAAAAGGTTGTAGAGGTAAATGGCTTTGTAGAGTTTGTGTGGAGAGATAAATGATATCTAGTAGGTAGTCTCTATTGAATTATATTCCGCTATTTATAGGTACACTTGATGTGGATTTCAGCCAGTTTAGAGAGAACAAATAGACATCTTTGTCAGAATGCTTACTTTGTTAGTAGCATAGACTCTTCAGTAATGAACAGTTTAAAGAACCTGTGCTTTCCCCTCTCATTTCTAACTACTTGTCCTTCCTTTCATTAGTTTTCCAGAATGAGGTTCTGGGTACATTACAGAGGGGTGAAGAAGAAAACATTTCCTGTGACAACTTGGTCCTAGAAATCAACTCCCTCAAGTGAGTGTTCCTTTAGGGATTCTGCCCCTTACACCGAACAGTTGGGTTTGACGGCAGATCTAGAAAGGAGAAACTGTGTGAATACCCATGTTTGTTTTATTAAACATTTATTTATCAATATAGAGCATGAGAAATGCAGATTAGAGATTGTGACTGAATGACAATAGGACTTGATACAGAGTACCAGCTGCATCTGTAGCATCCTCAGTGGTTAGGCTTTTCCTGCCTTAATTCTTCTGCAAAAGATTGAATTGCTCTTAAGTAACTGTGGACTGAAGAGAGCAAGCCAGTTTTTGGCACAGACTGCATGTAATTTCAGACAGGGGCTGCTGCTTTCTGCATTGCAACATCCAACCAGCTGCGTGCAGCTGGGGTTGAGGTGTGGTATAGCATGTCCACTCTCTTTTTACAGCAGCAAGCCTAGAACACGTAATCAAAGTGCCTTTTACCTATTTCTCACAAAATCCTGTTTCCCTTCTGTTGTGCAACAGTATTCCTGTAGCACTCTAGAAAACATGAGGATGCTGTTCCTGCAGCACATCATTCCACTGTGTTAGCAGATTTTCAGGACTTGTGGCATTATGAAGGTCTTGATGCAATGCAAGGCAGTTTTATTGCCTGAATATTTGGAAAACAAAACCAAACCAAAAATGAGCCTGAAGATGAAAATAATTTTTTCTTCTGTATCTCTGAAGAGCTACAGTCTGCAGAGACCAGATAGTGTGAAATGTTTTTCATTTTTTTCTTACAGGTATGCATATAACATTGGCCTGAAGGAGATGATGCAGGTGCTCAGTAAAGTGATCCTAGAGTTCCCACTGCAGCAGCTGGATGCAAACCTGGACTCCCAGAACTATTTCTCAGCATTACTTCCTGTGAGTCCTCTTCATTTGAGTCTTCTTTGGGCTTGTCTCCTAGTGTGTAGGGGTCTGTTGGATGGCAGGGTAGTTTCTGGCTGAGAATTCTTTTTGGTTAAGCCTGAAGACTCTTGAACTCCTTAGTTCATGAACCTCTTTGTCTCCTGTAGAAGTGAAAGTGAACTGAAACTATTGTAACTGCTTGACAGGATTCAGCTGAGATGGTAGGTGTGGGGAACTCAAGTACTTATCGTTTGTTTCCTCTTAGTGGTGGCAGAAGTCCATCAGTTACAGAAGACAAGAGAGGGACTGTTAGAGAGGCCTTTACAGGCTTGCATTCCAGGAACCTGGTTCATTTCCATCATAAGTCTTGTCCCTGAGGCAGCAGAGATCATGCCTGTCCCAGTGGGATCCTTTTCCAGGTCTTACTTATCTGCATACTGTAACAGGTGCCATTGTTTTCCAACCAAATGTAAAGGCACGATATCATTGTCTTTGAGCAAAGGTACAGAGTGGTGTTTTGTCACTAAAGAGGTGGACTGTGAGAGTGATTTCTATTTCCTGACTCACAGGAGACAGAGTAGAATCTCCTCTAAAAAGCATCTGGATGTGTGGAAAGGAACATCCATCTGAACCGATCTGTTCATCAGATGGATTAGATGAATTTTGCTGCTCAGTGTTTAAATTCTGCTTGCTTTTGTTCATTTTTCCAGCCCGTTTATTTAATACTATGTGCTGTCTTAGAAAAGTACAATTAAGAGGACTGAAGAGAACATTAGAGCAGATGTTAAGCTCTTAGGTGGAAAGCAATACATTTAGACAACAGGTTGTGTGGAGTTGGCAGCTGTGTAGGGTAGTGTATTTAGGTTTCGGGTTTTTTTCCAGCTACGTTATGGCATCTTTCTGTCTCCCAGACTGGGCTCCTAATCTAGTATGAATAGGACAGGAGAACTTCACTACCAGACTAGTCAGAAATGTTTTTAGTCTGGGATAATGGCTGCTATATAAACCCATAATGTCTCTTAGAAGCTACCAGTGATGGAGTACATGAGGGGTTTACCTCTGTCCATG